>NC_072053.1:31531889-32860794 GCF_027791375.1 Indicator indicator
TTAGGGCCTCTTCTTCTCTCTTTTCAGGAGTTTATGCCATTACTATAGTATATCCCATTACCATGGTATCCATATGATTGATTGAAAAAAAAAAAGTCTTTTTAAAAGATTTTGGATGATAGGAATGGAACAATTACATTTTGCCTAGCAAACTGATACAGTATCATCCATGTTTCATTTCTGAAAATGTGTGTTGTGACCACAGAAGGCAGAATAAAATTTTAAAACCTACAAGTAAATCTTTAGTTAGATGTTGCTGGCAAAGCACCAAGACCTTCATCCTGAATATTACGAAAGACTGTTGTCCTTGGGAGTTGGGGAGGAAAAAAAAAATTGTGTGTCCGTTATTACTTACCTAAAGGTCTTTACAGGTGGACTAACCAGTTTAACTGTAACCATTAATATTACAAATATGATTCTATCTATTAATAAAATTTGCCACTAAAATTATAATCCTTAATTTAACTTTTTCCAAGACAATGAATGATCCTGATTCTCAATTTTCTTGCTTGCTGCTCATATTGCAGTAGCATCCAAATCAAGTTGCTCACTGAAATTCATGCTTAGAACACATGCCCTGTTGCCCTAACCTGCTGCAGTCCTGATATTGAATTACCTGCTTTCATATGTAGAATGTCTCTGACTGAATTTGGTGTGCCTTGGAAAAGACTCTCTAAAAGGCTCAATTCCTGCACACATGCATAAGGATAGAAACATGCATACACATAAGAGAACAAAGTTTGCAATTAAAGTTGGGTTTCTAGGATAAAGGGTAATCAAAAGGGAGGTTTTCCTGATTATGCTATGCCAAATTTTGTTATAAGCTTCAGTGTTAGAGCTTTGCAAGAACATGTTATCAGGTTATTGTTATTTTGAGACCTATTTCAAGTTATGTGTAACATGAGAAGTACTGTTTTTCCATTTTGCATTCAGCCCATTGCATGGATTTAAGTTTAGGACAAACTTTAATTAAAATGCTCAAAAATGATTTTTTTTTGTCAGTTTGTTCTGCCATATCTTATCTGTGACTTGTGGGCCTCAAACTCCACTGTGGATTGGTTCTGAAGCAAAGCTAGACAACCATGTAACCATACTAGCTATAACTTATTAGAAACGTAGTTGTCATCTTTGTTTGCATTCATTTTTATTTACGTTTCTGTCTTACTAATGCTACCTTGTGTAGATGGTGCAAAAAAATGCAGAAATGCATTTTGTTTGAAAGTTAGCTTCCTTTTTCTTTAACATTTAACCCTAATTTCTCTAATGTGTTCTTTTTTTTTTATTTTCCCATTAGAGTGACCTCAGTTCTGTGGTAATTTTTATTTATTTTTTTATAAATATGTATGCTTTTTAAATTGCCTATCTGTCTCTCTGCTTGTTGACATTCTTTTAAAACATAATGGAAAAGCAATGTTTGTTCTGCATATCTTGAACTGATATTTTCTCATCTTTGTAGCTGCAGCTAATAATTTAGATGGTTAGCTCTTTCTTTAATACCCATTGTTGAAACTGAAAGTTGATTATTACAGACTCTTGCCTGTAAAATACCTCATAAAAATTTGACGCAATTCTTTATTTGAAAATAGGAGTTAATCCCTTCTAAACTCTTCCCAATTCTGACCCATAGAAATGCAGGGTTTACTACAGCACTGCTTGTGCCAGCTGTGACAGAAGGTTTTGCACCTCATTGGTGGAGACAGTGGGTCTGAGAAGAGAGAGCAGCAGCTGGATGTTTTTCCTTCCTTTTGCTGGCTGGAAATGCACTTTCCGACTTCTAACAGCATGTAGCAGTTGATGAGTTAGTATGATACTTCTGCAGTCTGATTTCACTTTAAAGGGTGTGCCTTCTGTTAAAACAAACTGCATTCCTCTGGAGTACTCGAGGATTATTTTTAAAAATCCTCCATGTGATATTAAGCCATTTTAGGAATAACACAAAACTAACTTGCTTTTTCATTATGCTGCTTGTTTTTTCTTTTTCCTTTCAAATTAGCTTTTTCTAAATTTCTGGCTATGGTTGCTGCATTGAAAACAACTAAAACTTGGGTAAATGGACACCTTGCACAATGGATTTATGGGATACCAACAGGATCAGTTTAAGGGACAGTCAAGTAGTAATAGTAATGATTACTGAGAGCTGTAGGTTTGGGTTGTTTCCAGCTGCTTCTGGAAGTGTGAAGTCTGTACGCAACCCATGAAGCTTGCAGTTTTCATTACTATATGTATGCTATCATCTTGTTTGTGTTGAACATGTTTGTGAAGCACAACAAATGGTTCCAGTACTATTCTATATTTCTAACACAATGCCTTTTGAGCCTAAAAACATTTTGACTATTTGTTCCACTTTTATAATTTACAAGTAAGACTCCTTTTGTATAATGAAGTAATTTATTTACACTGATTAAACAAAACTGTAAGCTTCCTTCCACCTTTCCCATAATTAAAAAAAAAATATTTATCATAACAAAATACCTAAATGGATTCATGCTTATTTTCTGTTCTATAAAATTTCAGTTGAAAGGGACCTAATCTAGTCCAGCTGCTCAAATCAGTAATTTTCTTGTAAATACAGATATGGCAAACCTGCCACCCCCTCTTTCCCTGCCCCCTGGCTTTTTTTTAGTTGGCACATCTTTGACGTTTTTCGCTTCTCTAGCAGACTGACCCTTCTGTAAATACTCCATCCTGAGATTTTAGAGCTGTAAAATGATATGGCGTTCTACAGAAGCAGTGAGGCAAAACCACCTCTAGCTTCATGTTTTTTTCAGGTTCTGAAGTTTAACAGTTTGTAGCTTTCATTCCTATATTATAGTTGGTCCTTGCATACAATCTTCAGGCATTTGCTTCATGTAGGAGGTATGTGTTAAGAAGATGTTTCGAAGGTAAAGCACTAGTTAAATCATTGGCTGCATATAATATTGGTAACCCCTGGCATGATGCAGCTGAGTGAGACAGGAGGCTGGTTTTTGCTTTTTAGCCAGTACATTAATGTTTCATAATAATCTCAGAGCATGTACCTGAACTATTTTACTTCAATTAAAAAAACCCACACAGTTAAAAATTTTATTTTTATTCAGCTTGATGCACTAGTAAATGGGCACAGCATGTCATTGTGCACTGCAGTTCCTTACCATTTATTCTATTCTTTTTTTTCCCCATTTTTAATAATTTGGATTAAAACTTGAGTTGCTATTGAGTTGATGAAAGTCTTGGGAAGTGGTGATCTGATGCATTACAAATATGCAATACCTAGCACATAGCAAAACTATCCCACATCCATTGTTCAGCAAGATACTTGTTGACTAACACTTTTGCTCCTGTTGTTACTGGGATTAAGGTTTTTTCTTGCATTAATTAATTTGATTTACAGGCATGTACTAAACGTGACTTTTTTAAACAATAGGACTGTCTACTGTTTTTAACAACACTAATCATATTTTCATGAACTTTTGGTTTTTTTTCAGACAGATGAAGTGTTTTTGGAAGCTCAGATTCAGAATATCACTACCTCTCCAATGTTTATGGAGAAGGTTTCTTTAGAGCCATCTATGATGTACAGTGTTGCAGAACTGAACACAGTTGACACAGCCGGTGAAAGGTATGTTCAGATTTAGTATCTTTGACTACAAAACTCTTTGTGTTACCATTTCATAAGATACATGCATGACAGTTTTGTGTATAGTCTGTAATGGAGGGATTGCACTTTTTTGTTTTGTTAAAAAGTTCAAATTCCTATTATGTGTATTCAGTTGGAAAAGCTGATGCAGTTTTCTTTTTATAAAAACTATTCTTAAAACTTTTTAATTCTATGCAGTAGAGAAATACCCAACTTAATTCTCAAATAATTTATAACATTTATACCATGGATGACATGGTAAGACGAAAATACACTTCTTCAGTATCTCTTCTATAAAACTTAGCCCACATCCCATTCTGCCTTAGTCTGTGTATACATAGATTTACAGGATTCATCTGAATTGTTCTTGCTTCCTTCTAGCTGATAACTGTTTTCAGTTGTTCTAATCAAGATCTAGGAAGGCAGCATGCAAAGTTAATCAGTGAAATCTGAGATCTTTGTAGAGTCTTAGAATATTGAAATTTGTCACACTGAAGTAAATTAAATATCATTCAGTCTCAACTGGTAATACCACAAATACCACAAGAGTTGTGTACCAAATAGCAAAAGTGAAATTACCATCATTGTAATTTAAACACTAAGATACCACATAATAAATTACAGTGTAGCAAAGTGGATTTCCAGATCACTTCTCTCTGGCTCAGGTGAATTGGTATTGGGAGTTTTGTTTGTTTGTTTGTTTGTTTTTCCCATCAGTCCTTGATGCTACATAAATTCTAGAATTTTTTTCTGTGGCGAAGATGTAAGAATATTCTGTGTGTTTTGCCAGGAATAAAATGCATATGGAGTAAGACTGCTGAGGGATGGGGAAAAAATGGTTCTTAGTTCTTCTTACAAATAACTGTTTAAACTAAGACCCAATGTTTTTTCTTTCAGTGAGTCTACTTTCGGCTCAAGGACTTATTTGCAACCTATGGATACACGTCAGTACTTATACTGCCTAAAACCAAAGCAGGAATTTGCAGAGAAAGCTGGAGTAATAAAAGGTGTAACAGTGATTGGCAAATTAGACATTGTATGGAAAACTAATCTGGGTGAACGAGGAAGGCTGCAAACCAGCCAGCTCCAAAGAATGGTGAGTTTAACTTAAGCATCAATTTAACTCATTTGGAATTCACATATGTTAATACAAATTTGAGAAAGATAACACATTTTGTCATTAAGTTGTGGCAAAAGCACTATTGTGAGGGACTGTATCTGAACAAAACCATTCTTGTGCCTTTTGGTCATGTGGATGGCAGCATTTTTTATTTTATTGAGGACTCGTTTTCTAGCACATAACATGCCTTTTTTCACAGTACTGAACAGCATAACTCAATGGATTGTTCACTGGAATGGCACAATTCCAAATTCCAATCCAAAATCAAGTAACCTATGTAGCAAAATACATTGGTTAGAATAGATTTAAGTTACTGAATACTATTTGACTACAAACTGAAAAGCACTGACAAAAGAACTCTTTAATTACGCCAACTATTGACACAGAGGTCTGCTTCCTAGTTCATAGATACTTTAGCTTCGAGTAACAGTTGTTATGTATAGAATAACTTTCATGTCCAGTTTTGATTGAATTTATTATGTTCTGTTTGATGTGGAAATTGTTAGTGAATTTGAAGTTGTTATTACTAGCTGCTTTGTCAGCTACATAGCCTGCCTACTCCGGTGCCTAAACTTGACTTGCATCTTTTTAATTAAGAATGTACAAGACAGAAGTAAAACAGTTTTAACAACTGAATCTTAGTGAAGTTTACGAAGCTTGTAACTGGGTTTCTGCCTCTTTGTCTCATGCTCACACCTGTCTTCTAGTAAGTGGAGAAATCCCATCGTCTTGGAACTGGGCAAGCCAACTTGGATCCTGTAAATTCACAGAGAGCTCACTAAAATTTGTCTGGTTTTAATTGAAGTGTTAAGTATCTATGTAACTCCCTCAAACTAGATACTGTCCATTTTCCTAAACTTAGTTACTCCTGTTACTTTGAACTTTGTTGCTTGTGTTCTAACTAATAAACTGTCTCATTTTCAATTGACCCTTCCTCTCATTTCTCTTCTGCCCCCCAGTCTATATTATCTCTGCATCCCTTCTTGTTGAACCATTGAGAATGGCACATGAAACACTCCTCTGCTAGTTTTAGTCATCCATCATTATTTTGTGCTAGTGTTTAACAGAGAAACGTGAGCTATTTTGTGTGCTTTGAGCAGCATCTCTCTTTGGAAAAGCAGCAGTTCCTGGGTGTTTTCTCCCTTCCCTCTCATCTTCTCATCTTTTATGGGATATCAGATTATTTTATTTCTAGGATCCTTTCACCTTCCAACCTTTTTCTCTTAATCCATTTAATATCCCTGTAACTATTGTTTCCCCTGCAGACTTAGAATTTTACATGTACTGTGCCCCTCTGTCATTGTTTTGGTTCAGATCAGGAATGCACAATATAAGCAAGTATCCTGGATCATCCCCACATACTGTAAAATTTGGGTGTGTTTTGTGGTCTTGGAATTTACAACTACATTGTTTATGCGTGACATTGAACCAGATAGATGCACGTCCACAGGATACCACGGCTGCTCCACTTGCTCACAGCTGTTCAATCCAGAACTAGAGTAGAATGATCCCAAAGTTAAAGAACAGTGTTCTGGAGTAGCACAAGCAAAGAAATCTCTCATTGATTCCATGCTTTGAGCAATTACCTCATTTTCAGACTAAAAGTATGTTTGTCTTTTTATGTTAACTGTAAGGCCTTTACCTCTAGCCATCGGTTCTTGCAGGCACCTCATTGTTAAGGCCAACAGGTAGGAATGTACTGGTTTAGGCTTTCCCATCTGTTCTGATCCTATCTTGCTTTGGTCAATTGCTGCTAAGTTTATTCCACAAAATACTATTTTTATTGTTGTTTTCCTTAGTACATCTCTCTTAAGAGTGGAGTCTAATGTTACGGAAAACTACATTGTTTAGGGATCTGGATGTAATTTTTTCCAGCAGATTTCCTCCTGTCACCTAATACAGTTGAAAGTGTGTGCCTTTTTCCAGTGCTGGATAATTACTTTTCTTTCTTGAAGGGTTCCAAACTTAGGTTGCTTGACTAGTAGCTGCCTGGCTTGGGCTTTTGGCTCACTTGCTTCTGCTTGCTACTGTTTTCTGATGTGCTTTTTATGCAAATAGGCTGAGGTACTTGTGCATATTAATATTATCTCATTTATTCAGTAAACTCTTATCTCAACCCAGACTTTTTTTGTGTGTCACTTTCCCTTCACTTTGGTGTTGTAGGAAGAAAGCTGTGTTAAACTAGCACAAGGTCTTAGAATAAAATTGGTGTTCTTGGAAACTGCATGTGGGTATTCAAACTTTAAAGATAAGAACTACATGAAAAACTTAGTAGTAAAGATAATCCTTCTCTGAATTATCAACCTATAAATAAAGTGGTCATCAGTAACGGATGGAGCACTGCTGTGATTTGGGTACAAATCTTCTACAGAGTCAATCTTCTTTCTGTAGATTCCTCTTACTCCATAAGCTTGTTGCTGTAAATAAAAACTTGAGTGGTAAAATCTTCAGGTTTACTATCCAGCATCTGAGAATATACATTCTCGTACCTTTTCAGGCTCCTGGTTATGGCGATGTAAGGCTTTCTTTGGAGACAATACCAGACACTGTAAATTTGGAAGAACCTTTTGACATTACATGTAAAATAACAAATTGCAGGTAATGATGTTATGTGATTCTTGTGCTTTTTCCTGAGTGGGTAAGTTGTGGCTTTGTTTTATATTTCAATAATTTCTCCTGAAACCACTCAAAGCTGGTCTTTACTATGAGTTGTAACAACATGAAATTTATTGAAACACACCTTTTGTATTACCATAATTTTGAACAAACAAACAAACAAAAAAACCCCAAACCCGAAACACCCGAAAGAAACAAAGAGAAAACCAAAAATATCCTGCCTTCCATCACAATCTGTTAGTAGTATTTGAACTAAGAGATTGCAAAAAATCTGTAGTGGAATTCCATGGAACTGCCTCTAGAATGCCTGCTAACCATGGTTACCATAGCCTTTTGTATGTCTTTATACATGGTTTGTCTTGGTTTGGGTTTACACTGTGATCTTCTAGTAGCCTTTTACAAAAAGGCTGTAAGAATGACATTTAAATAAATTCTAAATATAAGTTGAAACCAGGGACTAAAGCTTATGTATCTGGACTGCAGGTACTTCTCATAAAAATCTCATATTCCATCTAAAACACGAGTGGTATTCTGCTACTCAGTTCTGCTAAAGGCACAACAGCATGCTTGTGTTGGAGCAAGCTATATGCAACTGAAATACTGGGCATCACAGTAATTCTTGCTTGCTGCCTTGTAGTTATTTATAAGTACTTTAATTAATAGTAACCTGAATAATGAAGTGATCAAGATTCTACATGTCTGCAGTCCTTCAATGCTTAAAAAAAGCCCACAGGTTTATTCTTGTTTTTCAATTTTCTCCAGCAGTGAAAGGACTATGGATCTGGTTTTAGAAATGTGCAATACTAATTCCATCCACTGGTGTGGAGTTTCAGGAAGGCAACTTGGAAAGCTGCACCCGAGTTCATCCCTCCATCTTGCACTTACGTTGTTGTCCTCAGTACAAGGATTGCAAGTAAGTCTTTCCTAGCATAGCTTTGTTATAAAATAGCTGTTTCATAAGCTCAGTCGGTGTTTCTACTACCTCTTGTAACATTGTATTTCCCCTTTCTATTCTAGAGTGTCTCTGGCTTAAGACTTACAGACACGTTTCTGAAGAGAACATACGAATATGATGACATTGCACAAGTCTGTGTAGTTTCTTCAGAAGTCTAACAAAGCTGAAGAAAAACATTCTGTATTTCTGCTGGGCTTTTATTTTTGTTTAGGACCAATTTCATGATGGTTTAGCACCCAAATCATATTAAATGAGTACAAACAGAACCCAACCCCCTATGTAGCTATAAACATAATTATGCTTATTTAATTTCTCTGACAATTTTTTAATGTTTTAAAAACTCTTTTAAAACATGCATACATTTTATTTCCTGAAAATAGAGCCTCTGAAAAAAGCATAGCTCTAGCAAATTACATGGCATTAACATCACCTGAGGGTGAGATTGATAGGAAATTGTAGCATTTTGTACTGAAATAGTTTAAAAATAACAAAAACAGTTTTAAAATTGTGGTTTTGACAAAACTGCCTCAGTTTGAAGGAACAGACCTTTTACAGACAAGTTCCTGGAATCCAAACCTCCTAACAAGTACCTTGTAGTACCTGGTGTGGCAATGTGTTTGTGTGGTATATGCACAGACAAAGGAATTATATACCGTGATATGGGAATTGGATGAGAAAGTACAGCTGGCACTGTTGAGGCATTGACAGGTAGGAAGGGGAGCATCAGCCAAAGATGTGTTCTGGTTGTGGCTTAGACTTCGGAAAGCAAATCTGACCCAGCAATATAGGGCATGCTGTGAACAAGCACGTAACTTCCCAAGTAATAGGAAACTGAAAAATAAAATAGCAGAGCTAAGGCTTTTTTTTTTTAATTGTTAAACTAAGGCAGTGCAAATTATTCTTCCCATCTCAGAGGCATTTAATGAGATTTTTAGGAAAATGAGGAGAAAAACCCTCATGGCTGCCCTACTTTGAATTTTCCAAAGCATAAATGCAATAAGGGAATTCAGGACTTGGTTAAGCACTGGCATGTACTTTTCCCTTACTTCATTTTGACAAAAGAGAGAAATATTTTGGGCTGAAATTATCTAAGTCACCTAAAGGTAGCCATTTAATACAGAAAACAGACTGGCTCTCCTAGTTTCATATATGTTAAAGATTTTACTCAGTGGCTTGTCGTGTTTCTCAGCTACCATGATGGCACTTGGCAACCTTAGTTTTGACCATATTTTACCAAAGATTTCCCTGTGTAGAATAAAATTCTGAACTACTGGACAAACTTAGGATCAATTTACTAAATTGATGGAATGAGTCCATATTGGGAAAAATTCAAACTATATCCTCCACATCTAATAAAATGCAGATTACATTGGTTATAAACCCAGTATAATCAGGTATTTTAAAGAATGCGATTCACCTGTTACTCTAGATACATGAACAGTGAACAGTAAAACCACAACCATCCAGTCAAAAAATGTAAATAACTTTATTTATAATCTATTTTCAACTTAAATTGACACAAGTTGAACAAGACATAACCATACGGTGATAAGAGGCGGGAGAGGTACAGAAATGGTAGGCAAGTTGCATTTTACCAGTATGACATTCTGCAGCCCTTGGAACAGCATATGAATCCAAAGCTGCAGACCTAGCGCTTTCTCAGTATGCATGACTGATTTTACTCTGTACTTGTTACAAAACCAAATCTGTAACTGAAACAATTTCTAAACTGAGTATTTCATTAGGTGTCTTTATGATCAGGCATAGTCACAAGAGTATACTTCCATGCAAGCGTGTTACAGTTTACAATTTGAGTACAAAACCTTTTCTTCTCTAATAATTATCACACTTATCTACGGATGGAATAGTAATGATATAAATCCAGTTTGGTATTAAATGCGTATTTTCTGAGTTGAATGATAAACTGCAACTGACCTTAAAACAGTATTTCTAGGGATTGTAGTTCACCACTTCATCTAGCAGGATGAAAAATCTTAGTGCAAAATAAAGTGCAGTTATTACACAGGAAAAGATTCCTTCCCCACCCTGTGATTAAGACACATTGCATGACTCTAAAACAATCTAGTCTATTCTGGGCAAAATAGACTTCAAGCATAAATGAACCTTCTGTTCCTGGTTTCAATGGCAAAGCATGTAATGACAGCTCCTCTTACTGGTTTTGCTGTTTTAATTTAGGCTATAAAGCCCCTTCTATTAATATACAGGAAACGAAGATTGTTTACAAGTATTGTGCCAGTTGTAGCACATTCCTTCCTATGTAGCATATAATTAGCTAGTAGCTACATAACTAGGTAGTTAGCCAATGCCATCAATGTTTTAGTAAATATTCTGTAAACCCTGTATGTGACAACATTGTAGTGTGTGAAATGAAAGTTATGACTGTAATTTCAAGAGTAGTTTTCAAATAACTAACCAATGCTTAATTCCCTTTCAAACTGGGAACAGCTCTCCCATGAATCCAGTAAGCTGTAGGTCTTGTACATGACAGTACAACTTCTACAGCCAGTCTTTGTATCACACTTCTTAGTTCCTAAGGAATTTTCAAGAGGTTCTTGACATTCTTTCTGTCTTAAAGTAGAAAGGTGAGTGAGAGAGATCCTGCACTGCTGTCCAGATCACTCTGGATTTATTGGTTCCCGTTGTCAAAATTACTAAAACTCATTTTGAGCAGTTGGACATAGGAAGAAAGAACGAAAAGGAGCTGGTGCAGTTCAACAGAAGATATGCTAGGAGTAATGCTTCTCTCCTGACACAACATGCTACTCCAAGCAATGTTTGTACAGTAGTTGCAGCCTGCCTACAGCCCTATAGGTATTTCTTCTAAATGGTATCTTGTCCTGTTAAGTGCAACAGAACTTAAGCAGCAGTTTCCCTTCAGTTGGTTATATTCAGGATCTGAACTACCTCTGAAAAAGGATCCTGTTAGGAATTTTATTTTTTGTCATCAGATGTTAAGTCAGCAGTTGCTACTTGGAAATGCATTTTAATGTAAAAAGTATCTCTATACAGCCTCAAAGAGAGAGCTACACAAACTTAATATATAGAACTTCAAAAGCATTTTAATGCTGCATACAGGAATTGAATAAAATACAAAATGTCTTCAAGTTGTTTAAGTTGCTCTATTAAGCTCTAGCTCTTTATTCAAGAGATGGTATTACGGATTTCCTATTTTTGTTTTCTGTAATCCTTTTCATTTATCCTTGGACTAGCTGCATTCCCCCCTGTTTTAGCAGGGGATGACTCATATCATAAATGTACAACTGGCATTTGTGACTTAAACCCAAATTTTGCATTTGCTGCTGCTTGAGGTGCTCTTTTTTGACCACAAGATGAATCGGGTATGTCTGAGGTTCAGGAGTTTGTGTGTTTTTCTCCACTTGGGAGTTTATCGTTCCTCTTCCACATACCTTCTTCAGCCTTACTGGTCAGCAGTGATCACTTTGTCTTAGGAATCAAACAGGATCCTCAAATTAGTTTTGATACACAAAGAGAAAAGTGGGAATGTTGAGAACCTCCCTGGAGTAAAAACAAGCGTACCTTGTACCAGAGAGTAGTGTGAACAGTAAGCAGCATTTAAAAAGTTAACAAAAAAACCAGAACAATGGTCTCTGAAAAAGTAAGATTTAACTGGGAAGGAACATCCAGGGTAGGAACAGAAGTACTATAGTGGAAAAATATTTAGCTTAGCCATATAACCATGACTTAAAGTAGGTGTCATGAAACTGGGAAAAAAAGAAATCATTAAGTTGTTTGAGCCAACAATTTAATGCACAAGAATAGAAAAAGAATCCTTTCTAAGAAAGCTTTTTTTGGATAAATTTTCAATACTAGTTATTTGTACAGTCACAGGATCAGTTTTACCTTATTACAGTTAAGAATTTAAGCTTATGTTAAATACTGCATACATACAGAATGTAATACAGTTTGCCATGCCTAAGAAAGTAGTGACATAATGCTGACCTCCAGGGCTACCTCATGATTTGAGGGTATACATGGCAGTAGAAAGGCCTAAAACTTCTTTTAATATTCTTTCCCTTCCCAAGACAAAAGTTTTGTTTTGGTTCTGTACGTTATCCTATTCAGGATTAGTGTCTTTCTTTATGATTTGTGGTACTTCTTCATATGAAATCATCTCTCTCCCTCCTGGCCCAGTGAAGTTGAAATATATTTCATGTTACTAATGATGGCCCCTCCATAGACTTAAAGAAACAGACTTTTCAAGCACTGGTTCTAAGTACACTCTGTATTCCCAACGCTGGTTTACACTCGTTTAAAAAGGGCACATCAGATGGGCCTACTGTTTCAGTATTTGTCAGGGAGTAGTACAGCCATACTGATTTGCACCACAAGAATAAAATGCCTTTTATACTAGCATTTTAGAATTAAGCTGTTATGGAAGATTAGACCATTATAAAACTTATCCCCATTCAACAGCCCTGGAGATCAATCTAATGCACTTACAGAAAATGACTTGTACTTAGGGATTTTAATAAACCACCTATTTAGTGTATTAATTTTTAGAAGAGTAACTATACATAAACAGCATATTTCAAGTTATGTGCAATAGATCTGTTTAACAGATTTATTCTTGTCTGCAAACACGCACAAAGAATTTTCTGTCTTCAAGCAGAAGAGTTACAATGGTGCTTTTGCTACTAGCTATGGTATGCATTTGGGGGTTATATACCATTACAATTCACATGCCTCCTTTAAGTCAAGAATGTTCTTCAGTGCTGCCACTGAATGATCTGCTCCGGACATGATTTCTCAGTTGCTCTATGAGCTCAGGATTCTGCTGCTGTATCTGTTGTGCAAACTGCTGCCCCCTGTGTTGAACAGTTTTAAGTAAATCAAGAAGTAAAAAAAACCCTGACAAGTAGCATTTTTAAATGAAAACAGGATATCCCAATATAACGGAAAAATGCATTATATGGAAATTAATACTAAAGATAACTTGCTTTAGTCAAGGTATTTGTGGTTTCTAGTTAAACTCTAAGCAGAATTACCACTAGATCTTAATTTTTATTGTTTGGGACTACTATTTCTACTTGATAATATGGAGGAAAAAGTATTATCTTACCTGGTAAAACTAAAATTCAGTAACAAATCTTCTCCAGTGATTTGATGCTTTTTTGGAGAGGATCTGTTCTATTGTTTAATATAACTTTGTATTAGTTTAATACAACCTTGTATTAGTTTTTCCAGAAAAAAAGTGTGGCTGCCTGTTTGTACTTCTAAGCAAGATGTCATTAGTAAAAGTAAGCATTCAGTTATACCTTTATGTCTTGTATGACTGAGGTAATGATAGATCCATCTCCATACCAGTGGTAGTTTAAGAATTAAATTGATAAGTGAGACTAATTCCATGTGAAAGAGAAGGATAACACTAGTTTACTAGAAAAACCAGGTAAAAACCAGGTTAGTAAAACATACTGCTTCATTAACAGCCTGGCATGGCTTCTTTGTAAATTCTGCATTTTGTCTGAGTAGCAAAATGTCAAGACTCCTTTAAACCATAGTTGCAGGTTGAAGGAAAGTCACCATTTTCATAGATTTAGGTGTAGCACCTGTCTTTCTTATAATCAGCTTTTGATTTTGTTTGGGCATGTTCCTGTCTGTGATATGAATTACAAATTACTTTTGTCCTGAAGTGGCAAGACTTAAAACCAAACTGAAATAGGCTGGAATGATGAAATAGAGTAAAATTTTATGCCCTCTAAGAAGAAATGGCCTGTTTCTGTGCAGGCTTTTCCAGTTGCATTGTCATTATAATATGAAAGACTTGGGTCCTGTTTTTTGTAAAAGCTCCTCCTCATTATACTGAGTTCCCTGAAGTCTTCCTAGTCTAAATGGAAGGATGCCATAGCAGAACTTGTGGCAGCTTGCACTAAGTAAATATGCAGCTTTTCTAACTAGTCTCTGGGATATCAGGTAGTAAATTTATAAACACATTATGAAAGCACAACAGTATGTGAGAACCAGAATATGAAAACGAGCACCCATTTCAGTCATTCCAATTTGATGGAAATGTACAAAGCAAACAAACAAGAGAGTGGAAATTAAGTCTTCCAGTTCTCATTTTAATAATATTCAGGCATACACTGGGGACAGGCCACAGTATAATCGGCTTGATACTATCCTTTTAAACAGCTGTAGCACAAGGATACTGCCACAAATGCAACAGTTAAAATTATCCAATTCCTACTTACGCATGGATCAGGCTGGACAAATCTGACAGGCCACCAACACCCGCAGCAGGGCCACCAATGGCATTTGACATCATCCCCGACATCCTGGAACAGTTAGCACAGTGTTAGCATTGAGCTATGCAGGGACCCTTACAGTAAGCAGTAGACCGTAGGTCTTTTTTGAATTGCTTGAAAGAAATAAGCTATAGTAGTTTTATATACAGTAAGCAAAAGTACATTTTCAGGAATACAGTACTATAACTCTTATTAATTCAAACCCCTAAAGACATTTGTTGTAATAGTACTCCATTTTTATACTTACAGTTGTTGAACTTGAGGATTCTGCATTAAGCTTGCTGCCTAGAATAGAAAATATATAGCTGAAATTGTAACATAGTTACTACTTGAGTACCAATGAGGAAAATGTGGAAACCCCCCAACAAACTAAACCTACATGCTGTATTCGATGTTGTATTACAAAATTAATATGTGTGCATAGAAATGTATAGTCCCCAGTGAAAAGAGTCATTACAGGAACACATTTTAAGGATATGAAGCTGAAACAGTTTGTTACATTTTGATAAAAAATAGTAATTACAGACTCAGACATGAAAAATATGACATTAAACATAATAACCCAGTACCAGGAACAATTTAAAAAACAAAACAACAACAACAACAAAAGGCTTACAAGGACAGAAGTTTTCTATTCTCTTTTTTGGATAAATGTCTGCATTTTGTTGAATCCCAGCCTAGATAAATGAGGTTTGCAACTATTATTATTACTGGGTATAAACTATTGAGATGATAGCCATAAAATACTGCAGAGTAAACAACTGTGGACTGACTTTTTATTATGGTTTTGTGCTAATATAGATCTGTGGTAACTGCATATCTTCTTACTTTATAGTAGGCATGAGGTTATTTAAATTTCCCCTTCATAGGATACCTCAAAAATATATTGTGTTTATTATCAAGTTAGTAACATAGTTCCTACAGAAATTGGTGTCTGTATGAATACAAACCCAATAGGCACATCAGTGCAGTGTTGGTTATTCACTAATTTATTAAAAGTACTACAAAACCCAGTTATATGCAATATTATTTTATTGATCAATATCCCTTCATATGTATATCTCAGAAGTAAATATGCGGCTTTTCTAGTCTGCAATTTGATATAAAATGCCAAATTCAGTACAGGATTTTTTTTTCTTTCTTGCATCAGTAACAAGTCTGATTCAGATTAGGAGCCCAAAATGGAGGCTAGAAGCCACTTTCTCAAGATTAGACAGTGAGTTGATTTTTTCTGTGAAAACAAAACCCACAGGAAAATGATTATTTTGTTCCTCACTGAATGCCCTGTGTTCTCTCCACTTGACCAGGCACCTTCTGGAAATAATGCAAAAAAAATGCTTTGTTCATAGGTAGCTCCATATTGAAGAGTAGATCTTTGACACTAAACAGAAGCAAAGTCATGTGTCCAATGAAGCAGTACAGAGTTCCAGTGCTGTTCAATTGCTAGTGCCATTAGAGAATGAACTCACTTCTTCCTTGCTTACCATCTTGCCTGTATTATGTGGATGATAGTATCAGACCAGATGTACTGATACATCTCTCTTGCATGCAATGCATTTCCACACAGAAGCACTAGTTGAAATGTTCTGTCCTAATGAAGCTACCAGAGGCAGTAAAGTTTAAACTGAGTTCTCAAAGGATTTCCCCTTCCCCTCTTCCCCCCTCAAATTCCATCCTTCCAAGTTAATCAATACCATTTAGCTAAGAAAGCCACACATGGAGAAAAACTGAGGGACAAAACCACAATTTGCCACTGTACTAGAAGTAAAGGAATGCACTATATGTTTGCACATCTTACGAAGGTTTGCAAGCTTAAGGATGTTGGGGATAATTTGAAATAATAAGAACAGATAGGTCTGGTAGGTAGTTCTTCCTAAGCAGAGTTGCTTTAGTCTTGAGTAGATTGCATCTGAATCAACTGCTGGGGTTATTTCTTTGTATTTGCTGTTAACTACTATGTGACGAATAAAAAAAAAAAATCACCATGCTGTTGACAAGTGTTTTACTATAATACCATCTATAAAACCAGCACAGCTGATCTATGCATGTTGTTGTTTGTAAGTAAGATAGAAGCAACTGTAAATAAGCCAGGCATTATAAGAGATTTATGCTTCAACTGTTTAGAGTGTAGAATGACTTAGAAAAGTTTAAATTCAGTATAATGAAACCACTGCCATTATAAGAAGCATTGAAATTGCTTGTGTTATTGAATAAGAGTTGTCCTCAAAACTTCAGTTTTAAAAACACTATAATGTAAAGCTTGACATTTACTCACCATACTAATGAAGGCAGGATTGTTTATCAGGCTTGCCATGTCAAAGCTCAGTCCAGGTCCAGTCTACAAAGAAAATGCAACTGAAGGTAAGTTTACCAATAAAATCCCAGTTAAAACTATTGCAAATAAATAGATACAGAGCTAACTTACAGGACTGGACATGTCTCTTAGTTTCTGTTCTGCTATTTTCAAATTTGACTTATAAGAGTCATTCTCTGGATCAAGATCCAGTGCTTTTTGGTAACTGGTAACTGCTTCTTCGTATTTATTCACTGAGGTCAGAGCCAACCTGATGTGAAATAAAGAAATCCTGGGTAGAATATAAATGACCATCAAAAAGAAACATTTTCTGCTCTAAGTAAAACAGTATCTCACAATGGATTTTTTAGCTTGAGCACTGAGTTAAAGCAAGTTTTGCTTTACTACTGCTTAGTGTAAGTACTTGGTTTTGCAGAAGAGATCATCCCTCAGGGACTCATCTTGTGTAAGTCCTGCTCCACATATATGCAAGTTTCATTAAAAACTCTGGCATCATCAAGAGATGATGAAGTGCTTTGGCAGGGTGGTTGCACTCTATGATCTCGGAAGATCCCGTCCAACCTCTAATGTTCTGTGATTCTCTGTTTTAGTCTATTTGAGAACGTGAGCTGAACCCAGCATCCATGACTTTGCATAAACTCAGGAATTCCTCTAAGTGTTTCCTCCAGTCCTTTTGACTGAGATTTTTCAAAAGGGCACATGGGTAGGTAGAGCAAAGATATATGTGAGTTCTGCAGCTTCAGGAAACCAAATATTGGAACCATAAGTTTCAGCATAATAGATTTTTGTCTTAGGATCAGGGCAAGATTATCCTTTTGGATATTCAGTAGTTTGACAAATGGCTTACACGGGGTAACATTAACATCTCCAAGATGCTGTAAGAAAACATTTTATCAGGGAATTCTGCTTAATGTTTGAAAAAGATCCTTCTCCAGTAAGTTAGGAGAGCACAGGACAGATTACTACTTTTGAAAACAGTATTTATTTTCAAACATCATTAGCTATGAAAGTCAAAACATCATCTTTCTTTGAGCTACTCCAGAAGTCCATCTGGTTGCAATTTCAATGCTTTTTTTCTGTATTTTCAATTTGTAATGATGACAAAAACAAACTGATCTTTTCCACATTCTGTGAAAGATCTGTGTAACCAATATTCAGCTATTTACTGCTACAGTCCCTCTCTGGTATGTGCTAGTGCCCACTAGCAGACTGTAGACTTCTATGTCAGGCAAGAGAGCTCGATGTGTTAGATACATCAGTGACAGCCATTGCTCTTACTGAAGATGAACTCACTAACAGTCTGAAAATCCAGAGGTTTCCAGTAATGCTTCTGGAGGAATTCATGCAGTATTAACGTTTTCTTTCTTAACACTGTGTTACTCCCATAAACGAAATTGCCAAAGCAGTTTCTGACCAGACAGTAAATGCAATCTGGTATTTCTGTGAGGCAATCATGCTTTTTTGCAAATAAAGTATGTAAAACTCTGCTTCTTGGAATTCAGTACAAGTCAGAGCAGTGAGCAACATGTTCTTTGCTCAGGATTTCTACCCAGACAAGTGCTCTCTTAGGGTCACCCTGCAAGCATCACTTTAACTCTCTACATGGCTCCCATGTCTGCATCTTTCTGTGTCACTGCGGCATCTTTCTGTGACATAAAAAGTTTCTGTCAAATCCTGAGAAAAACTGATACGCCTTCATAATGCAGTTAGAAGACACAGCTATCTCGTAAGAACTCTTTGTAAATAACGTGTTTCTGCACTTGTTTTTTCAGTTTTTACTAAACAAGCACTGTTTCCTCAGTCAGCCCATGCCAAATGTATTACTATATCCATCTACTGAGTTAAGCAAAGGCTTGTAGCTCAAAATGTATCCCCTACGAAAACAACCACGAATCAAGAAAACGGAAACTTGATTGCCCAAGAATGATCCCACTTACATTGTTTTATCTAAAAGCACACTGGATTTACACCCAAAACTCTAGAATGACCTCCAATTTCCAATTACATCAGCCTGTGGCTCCCCTCTATCTTGCTGAAATCAGAGGATCTCAAGCTGTATGATATGAAGAGACAATCTAAAGAGAGTTAAACAGGACAAAACCAATTCAATAATCCCTGAAATTTCAAAGTGAATGAACAATCTCACGAGCCAGTCTGACTACATTCGTATTACTGAAATAAACTATATTGTAGAAAGTTTTCTTTGATCTTAAATAAATGCCCCATTTTGTACCAGGCCAAAAAGCATTATCCCAGACAATTTTAGGGCATGGTTCAGAATTTAACACATACCAACAGAGTTAAGCAATAGGTGGTTTGGAATTGGCCGCTTTGTGCCAGCTGACCCCACAAACAATTCTAAGGATTTTTTAATTTACTATTGCAGATATAACCTCAAAAGGCTTATGCAGCATTAAGTCTACACCCACAAGTTTGATTACTGAATATGTAAGGCTACAAGAATTGCCCTTAACTCAAGTAGACATCCCATTCAGAACATTCCTGGTATTTTTTTCTGGTAATACTTAACTTAGACCCACTGTCTATAAAGAGGCCATACTGTTAATCTCTCAGACATGACTGAGAAAACCATCAAAAGGACATAGCTTAGTCTGGCTAACATATCTGCTTCCAAAGATCTACTGAACAGAAAAATTAAGATCCTATTCCTGATAGATTTTTTAGGATTCCATTTGCTAACAGCGTCCTGTTAGATAGAGATCATTAGCAGATTCCCTGCTCCAACTGCAGAATTTTGATTACTCAGGACTAGGTGAGAGGTAGAAAGAAAGACTTCAGGACTTTCTAAACTAAATTTTCAAAGTTGGTAAACTGAAAGAAAAAAATTACATACTGAAGAAATCTGATATGAAAATGCCAGTGTCAACCAAATGTATCAAACTCAAAGCTGGCAGCCTGATAGGGTCATCTTCCACAAATTGCTACACTTTCAGAACAAGAATGTCTGCTAAATGAAACAACTTACCTCTACTTAATTCAGAAAATCTATGGTGATTTACACTTTGGTCTACAGTGTTTACTCAGATTTGTATTGGCTTACCCCATTCTCCCATATGCTTTGCTGTACTTTGGATCTATTGCTATGGCTCTCTCACAATCCTTTATTGCCTCATTGTAGTTGTTCAGCTTACTTTGAGCAGCAGCCCTAAAAGAAAGATGGGAGTGAAGGGAGAGAGCTTTGTAAAAAACCAATCCAAACCCAAAACAATTAAAAAAACCCAAACAAACAACAACAAACAATAAAAGAAAAAAAAAACAAGCTTAGCTATTCCTATGTCCATGACTAACTTTAGACTGTTTAATTTTAATGACTTTCACTTCTTAAGAGGCAATGTCTCAGGTTGGCTCAATTAAGTAGGACAATCAAATTTTCTGAACTAGGTATGTGCACTTCATTGCATTGCTAGAGTAGGGCTTCGGAGAACACACACTCACCATGAGGACACAAAGGATAAATAGTTCGAAGGAACTGGTTTAGATCCAGCTGCGACTGCACAAAACACACCAGAAGCCTATTACAGCAAGTGAATCCCTCAAGTAGTAGTTAAAGTAACTGTTTAAGCAGAAGTGTTTCATACAATTGGTGCTTTATAGCAATAACTTTACCACTGTTCAAAGAAATGCTGTGATTTTTCCCTTCTCAACTTTTTAGCAGGCAGCTCTTACTTGCATGTAAATGGATAACATTTCTCCATAATCTCTGAATGACTAAACTACAATTGCATCTCTGTATCAGAGAAAAAATAAATGTTGCAAATGAGTATAATAAGACTAAAGACTTTCCCAAATTATAAAGGACATTGGAACAGACTAGTAATCAAAACTCCCCCACTTTGAAAGGTCTCAAACCACTCTTTGTTCTTCCTTGATTAAAAAAAACTGTAGTAAAAAAACCCGACCAACCAAACAAAAAACTTTAATTGCATACAGCATTATTTTTTTATTAGGAATGCTAGATGCATTCTAGCAATTCATGTAATAACCCCTAATAATAGATGCATTCAATCCCTTCTCCCGCAATAACCTCCAAATTGCATGGGTTTCCAGATGATCAAATCAGAAGTGGGACTACTTAACGTATTTTAAACATTTAGGCTGCTTAACAGTTGTCCAGTGCCACAGATGCCAGTGAAGTTGTATGGAGAAAAAAGCTGGGGACAGTGCTGAGTCTGTCATGTGTTTGAACAGAAAATATTTTTTCTGTGGTTACAGAAAATTTATATCGCCAGTAGAACTTCAAGGGCATCTCAATTCTCTTTTTCTCATTTCCTTGAGTAAAAAACAGTATAATTAAAAGCAATCCATCTGCATTGCTCCCAAACTAGCTTAAGAAAGGTAAGAATAAGGTCTGTATTTATTCAAATACTCCATCATCCATGAAACTCCAAGCAACTCCTGTCTTTTGAATAACTTCACAGAATACTGGGCATACTGACATCAAAATTCATTTTGGTCCTCACAAATGTAGCATCTGATGTTAACACACAGTGAAGTATTTCTGCTCTTGCCAATTACAGGTTTGGTACTTAAGCCAATTCTACAGATGAAAATTTCAGTGCTTTTGGGAGGCTTTTGAATCTGATGCTGTATTGCTGTTTTATACCTAAAAGTACTTATGTGAGCAGGTGTCTCAAGGAAAAGATTATATTTAATCTGCCAACTTAAAGATGTAACATATTAGTAAACTGTGCATTTCCTTTCTGTTTGCTGGAAAACCCTGAATCTTTCACTTGTATTTATCACAAAGTAAACTGTAGTAATGGAAGCACTGCTCCCAAAATAGAAAAAATCCACTGGGCACAGTGGCACAAGGCCAGAGTGACAGCACTTAATATGTCCTTCCAGTAAACTAAGCACCGAAGAGTGTAGAGCAAAGTGACTTGAGGCAAATTAGTTCCAGTGGGGCTCACAGACTATAAGGTCTTCCAGCCCTTCTGACTTCATGTGCTCCCACGTCACTATGACTTCATTATGGTGAAGAATAGATTATACAATGAAACTACAAAGACAGCCTTGTTATTTTTGAAACTACAAAGATGGCCTTGTTACTTTTCAACAGGTCATGCATAAAAATCTTGAGTATACAAAGCTTGAAATCTCCAAAATGATACCCCCACATTAATAATATTTCTTCCTGAAAAAGTCAATACTAGAGGAGATACAAGATGGCAGCTGGGTCACTAGAACACAGAAAAAATAAACAACTCAACCAACAAACCAAAAAAAACCAAACCCAAACCCAACCAACCAACAAACCCCAAAACCACAAAAAAACCCAACCCAAACCACAACAACAAAAAAACAACCCAAGAGGTCTCAAAAAATCTCTTATTTCTCTCAACAGACTTAATATAGACAGCGTAATGCACAGAAACTTGATCTCAATTATTACAAGTAATTTTAAAGTCCATATGACACTTTTGACTGACAGATATGCTAGAGCAGCCCACTTTCACTTTAGGTCTTTTACAAAATTTAACATGATACATTTTTGAATAGTAGGGTTTTCCAACCTCATGTTGTTCTAACCTACATCACAATTATCTTTAAAATAATTTTAATAAAGGTTGGGAATTAAAAGCTTGTATTATTTTGTTATTACCTGTTGCAGTAATAGACTGCATTGTTGGGATCCAGTTCTATAGCCCTAGTATAACAATCTACTGCAGCACCATAGTTTTCTTCTTTCATATGATTGTTACCTGAAAAGAATTACAAAAAGCTCTTAAGTAGTTAAAAGATACAGTGCCATGTATGAAAGAAACAGAGTAGCCACATTAGAGCACTCATATAAGATATATATGACTACACCTTTGGAGAAGGTGCCCCCCCCCTCTGAGGGATCCTTCCCACCCCATGCAATTTGTGAAGTTCTGAGGTAACATTCTTTGAAATAGAATTGCCATAGAATAATGGAAATAAAAATACTGTGATGGTTTGAAACTGCCTCTTTAATTTTTCTTTGCAAAGTTCAAGCAGAGAAAGTGAAAGAGTGTAAATAAGTCACTATTGGGTGTAAGAAAGCAAAATAATGACTGTTCTAAACACTTCCATTGGATAGATAGAAATGTTTAAGAACTACTACTCAAAACAAAGTGGGGAGTCTGCAGTCTGCAGTCAGGGCAGTTTGCGGGGGTGTCTGGCTGCTGTTTTCTTCTGGCTGAAGATAACACACTGACCTTGGCGAGCTAAGTTAACAACTTTTCTGCTTTAGCTAACTCTGCTTTCTGCCAGGGGAGGTCTGGGGGGAGGCAGCCCCTGGGAGAGAGGCCCCTTGCGAAAGGTCCCTTTTGGGGGGAAGCAAAGGGAACTTGGTTGTGATTTTCTGTTGATTGTATGTATTTGTAAATGTTGTGAATTTTGTATATTTGTACATATTCATTGCATTTCATCACAGATTGTAGATTTGCTTGTAAATACAGCTTTCATTTGCTTCCAGACTGAGCTAGCCTGGTTATTGTCGGGGGTGGGGGCGGAATTTCAGCTCACACTGACACAAATACCTACTACGTCTGTAAAATTTATTATGTCCATTGTAATCCACCACATAATCCTTCCCCTTCCCATGTTGCTATTTCATGCTTTCCAGCTAGTTTCTACTGTTAAGCAAAAGTCACTTTGTTCAGTAGTATTGTAATTACAGTTCCACCCTAGTACAGATACACCAGTCTTGACTCATAATCCAATAGGTTGTATGTTAATTACTTGTTCATCTAATTTTCTGACATCTCCCAGTAACTTTCTTGTAACTATCCTTATAACATGGAAAATCAAAGAAAACCAAATCTAAGCCCCACTTTTGTGATGCCACATAATAATAAATTAAGATAATGAGAAGTATGTATAGCATAGACAATCTAAAATAATTCAAAGGTAACATTTGTCACCAAAAATCTCAAAAATTCTGTTCAATAATGAAGTAAGTTTCATATATTTTTCAAGTTAAGTGAAAAAAATAGACAAATTTAGCTTTTCTATAGAAACAAAATTCTGGAGTAAGGTCTTTCAAAACAAAAGACGCCACACACATTCTTTCCTCGCCCAACACAGGGCAGACCTGGCAGTTTCTTTCCTGACAAACGAGGAACAAAAGTGCTAGTTCAGAGTGCCCAAGCTTAAAGTTGCTCCTCGTCCTGAAACTATGGATCTTTGGCCTGCTAGATCCTACAGAAGCCTTGACCTCCCAGAAACATCACAAAGTTGTCATGAAAATTAGACTTCCACTGACTTCCTTGTACTATAGCAGAGTATTGCAACCCTTTCCTGAAATAATCAGGGGAGGGGTAAGTTAACAGGTTGCTACAGATACAGGTAACTGCACAAGCGAAGGCTGGAAAAGTTCAGTCAGTGCAACATTTTCTCTCTCATATAAAGCAAAAATCTGTGGAGCAAGCATGCTTAGGTGCCTGTGCTAACTGCAATACTTGCATTCATCTGTGAACACAGAGCTTAACAATCAAACAGATGTAAGTACCCGAGTATCATCAAGGTAGTATGAAATCACCTCTTCCCAATAATGATATACTGGACCATAATTATAGCCAGCAATCCCTAACAGTGAGAAGGCAAACTGAAACTGCAATTGCATGCATACCCTCAACATATACACTAAGTCCTGTTGTCAGATAAAATACCTGCAAGTTACCTGCACTCCATGAGATTGCAGTGAGTAATGTTTCTTTAGGACAAAACTGCCATCAATGACTATTAAAGTTGGAATACCTGATACTGTTCTGAATTACAGATGACCTGGGATACAGGGAGCTAGTATCAGTGGGTACCTTTCTTGCTCTCTACCCAGCCCAAAACGGAATAAAGGAAAACAGAAAAAAAAAAAAGAGCTAGACCTATTATTTCTGCTGAGATTAAGCAGTCCGGGACAAAAGGAAAAGCATCTGTAGTATTTATTTTATTGCCAGACAAAAATTCTTAAGAAGAAAAGCCCCCACAGTTACACTTTCGAAGGTGTGTCCTCTATAATCCATGTACCTATTGTAAGAATCTAAACTGTGGTAATGCCCACATCTTTATAGGATCAAGCTGCCATTACACTATACAAACCTGCACACAATCTGTGCTCTTACATAGTTTAAGCCAGAGTGTCAAGTGACATAGAAGGGCAGACACACAAATTCAACTATTTACTAGTCTGGGGGTTTACTACTTCCTAGTCTCAAAATGCCTAAGAAAGACAACTCATCTACCTGATTCTGTTCTGCCATTCCTTACTGATTTTTACAGGCACTAGGGTTGTTTCAAGCATAGAAGTGGAGGACACTGTTTACTGTAAAGATCGCAAAAATATTCCATTGCTAAGTATGCACAGAAAGAAATGAGGAAATCACAGAATTAAGAATTGCAGTATTATAGAAGATATGGGTCAAATGGGCTTCCCCAAGTTATCTAATTTCTCTCTCGGGGCAGAAAATACACACGACAGCGTTGATGGGTAATACACATACGAAAATGAGGATTACTATGACAAAGCGGCATTAGAAAACAGGTCAGGACATTTTGATTTCATTAAAGGAAATGAAACAGAGGCATTTCAAGCAGTTCCAAACTGCTTACTAATGCCCCTGTTAGCTGACACTTTGGTCTAAGACTAGACCCTTTCATTTTTTTCCGTAGTGACATAGTATTGTTCTAGTAATACCACAAGTAAGGCTAACATAACAGGCATTCATTTCATTTACTCAGTGGGCTGACAGATGACAAGACAGAATTACAGACTTAAAATAGGCATTGCCTTTTCTTCTTTCCATGTGTTGGCTGTAACAGACAGCAAATTGACAGGCAGCATGCACAGCAGGTATGTTACAACTTACAAACTCATTTTCACTTGTGATGTAATCTTGTTTGAGCTCTTATTCTTTGAATTAATAATCTAATAAGCAACCTCAACAAATATTCAAACATTCAGAGCTTGCATGGACTGCATTCATGACTGCAGATGAACAGCTTTAAGATAAGACAGACATAGCATTCATTCTCAAAAGCAAGCAGTAGAGCTTTCTTCACATCAACTTGAAATTTTTGACAGGATTGCATGTATCTTGCAATTTGAAACTTCATTATTTTTAGTACAAAACTCAAATACCTGTAAATCCAACAGATCATTAAAAATGTGGTTTATAAAGTACCAATACACCTGATTTGTACCAGTTATGAGTGCTAGATGCCTTTCCCCCCCAATATTTTCAAGGGGAAATAAAAAGGATTAATTCTTCAATAGCACTGGTGAAGACTTATATAGTACAGCTGCCTTTCCACACATAACACCAATAACATCTATCAAAGGAAAAATAAAACTACTGATTTTTCTGCAATTTTTATAGAACACAAATAATTTCATATATGTGAAATACTAACCCTACTAAGTTTGTAAAGATTTTTCTGTTGGCTTCAGGTGGGTTAGCTTTTTAACTGTTTTAGTATTCAGCTACCATATAATTCTTCACATCACATAACCTTTTCAATATGAAGTAGTATTTTGCATAGCAATGCCATGGACAAATAGAAAAATCTATAATACATTGAACAATAACTGTCTATTCTTCAAAGCTTCTACTACATAGGAACGCTGCCCAGGACTTCAGATGTTATGCCTTAGGTTTTAAGGTACTTCCTGAGTAAGGGAAAGAATAGACTACATTTTCTTAAATTCTAGATGGTGCAAGCCACTTACTCCTTTTACAACAAAACAATTGGCAAACAACGTAAGCTTCAAGTTTTTCTGTGCAGTATGTTTTGCCCATACCAACACTATCCATTATAACCCCAAAATCTTAATAAAAACATAAGATATTTATTCCTGTGTTTATTACAAACCTTCATCCTTCAGCTGGTCTGCCTTTTCAGCATCCTCTGGTAAAGAATCTGAGAGAGGCAGCATGTCATTCTGTATGTGAACACACACACACAAAAAAAAGTTTTTTCATTAAAATATCAGCCCTGATTTTTTTAAAAACTTACATCCTGGGCAGCATTGTATCCACAAGCAACCAGATTTTCTGTAACGCACAGGAAGTAGAAAAGAACTAAACACCACTAAAGCATCCCTAGAAGGGAAAGAGAGCTTGCTTTCTATTACTAAAAACCCCTCAGGGCTCTCCACATATTTTAAGGTGATCAAGGGGAAGAAACATGATAAATCTTTACTTGGTTTTCTTACCTCTGACTCTCCTACTTGCCATACAGGTGGTTCCTATGCCACCTGTAGTGGAGATCCCAGGTAACTGTTATTATTAATACACATTTTTTAAGTTCCCATTTTAATGTTAGTGTTCTTGGAGATGTTTTTAAAATTAAATTATTTCCAGAAGGGAGTGAGAAACATCAGCAAACTATAAATGACCTCAAGCATTTAACAGACATTTATCTCTGGGAATTGCAAAATGCTTAACTGAAGGATAAAATCCTTCAAGTGAGAATGAGACATCCACTGTTTAGTAATTTTCTATGAGGAATTGTCCTTGTCTAGCTGAAATGAATTCCTCCCACTGCTTCAAAAGATTGCAATTCTGCTGGTTTTAATGAAATGCCACCTTTTTTTTTGTTTTCATTGTTTCCACATTGTTTTGACCCATACAGCACTTTGAAGGTTGTGTATACAATATGACATCTTAGTACACATTGACAGAGCAACTCTACAACTTAGTGCAATTCTTACCTTGTGAAAAGAATTTGTGAACATTTCTATCAAATGCTGGGGAGGTGCAAGATGAGTATCATCCAAGTTAATCTTAAACACAGTCTCCAAACACTGAATTGCAACTTAAAACAAAACAAAACAACAAATTCACCAGTTTATCAATGGAAGTGTAACTTCATTAATTTATTCATAGAGCAGCTGTGTGGAACATAGCATAAAACAAAGAGGCTATCTGATCCCCATAGAATTAACTTGCTGAAAAATAGTATAAGCTATACAGAATCCATACATAGTTTGGGTATTATTCTTAAACCAACTAAAAATACATAAATTTAATTCTTTCAATCATGCAATGTCTTAAAAAAACCCAAACCAAAACAAACAAAAAAAATAGGATTTAGCCAAAGCACAACTCATAATACAACTATGCATGCATCACACATCCCAATTCAAAAGAGCACAACTGCCACATATTTGTGTGGCATAACATTTGGGAGAAATTGGTACTTACTGTCAGACCTATGATAAAACCAGTGGAATTAGATTTCTCATTTTTCATTATAGGACTTATTAAGAAGACACTTGCCACTTAACAATTTCACCCTCAAAGTTATGTTCTCTTAAGGCATTCCCTTTCCTGAATACCATACCTCATTTGTACTTTTGAATAAATTTAAAATACAACCCCTTCCTTTATCTTTCACAAGGCTGTTCAGGGAGGTGGTGGAATCACCGTCCCTGAAGGTATTTAAAAGATGCATGGATGTGGTGCTTAGGGACATGGTTTAGTGGTAGTGGTTTAGCAGTAGCTGTGGGGTTGTGAGCTCTGGTTGAATGTTTGGACTTGATGATTGCAAAGGTCTCTTCCAATCTTGACAGTTCTATGATTCTATGATTCTGACTCTCATACAGGAGATTTTTGCAAATCGCAGCAGTGTAAATCATGCTCAAACAACATAATTACCAAATAGTATTATTAATATTTAGAATTTCCATAAAATAATTAGCTCTTACAGTGAACTCCCTTTTCACATTTCTCCTTCAACTGAAAGATGGAATGTATACTTATAATCAGATACAACAAAATTAGGAGCTCTTATGGGATCCACAGGTTAGAAAAACAACCACTGGTTAAGAAGTAAGCCAACAATGAAAACCTGTGTAAAAATAAATATAACCAAAACAGAAACTTTTCCAAATCAGAAAATGTATTAAGTTGTAATATGATCAATTAACTACCTCATTTTAATGTGACATAAAAATCTGATGCCCGTAAAGTCAAAGGAGTGAAGACTTTTTTTGTCTGAAAATTACCTCATGAGACTAGCCTGCCAGCATCCCATGATCCCATTATGAAACTGAGGCACAGTCAAGTGCCGCAAGCTCATTATCATCAGTAAACTGGAAGACTTGCTGCGTGACAAAAGCTATTAATCTAAGATTTTTCTCATTTCTAATTTTAAAGGCCAAAATTATCTATTATCTTCATCATCACACACACGTTCAGAGGCCTACAGAATTGCTGAAGCTTGTACTACCACCTTGTAGACCAGAAGAGATACCTACTTCCCTGCTGAACAGGTAGGACTCACACAGAGACCTGACGTCAGGAGGCTTGGACTATTCTAGGGCCCAGCTGAGCATCCCCAGTGCCACATAGCTCCAGGATTTTTTGCTGTCCAAACAAAAGGCATCCCAGCAGACATTTAGGATGTTGTTCACTGAATAATAAATATTAATTGAGCTGCTGAGGCCCCTTCACTACTTGGTATCCTTCTTCATCTTAGACATTACCTTCCCCATCTCAAGTATCCCTTGATTTAAGCTGGTTTGGACACACTGCCTTAAAGAAATTCTTTGCAGTACACTGATCTTAGAATTAAGAAAAAAAATCACAGCTGTGTGCATGCTGCACAGAATTTCTGCTTTCATCTCACAGAAACAGGCGCTATACACAAGAAGGAAAAACTAAAAAAGAAACTGTAAACAGGAAAGAGAAGTAATTGCCATTTAAACCATCTAAAATACAATTTGGAAGAAGTTAAGTTTCTAGTTCATACAACAGAGTTGAGCACTAAGCACCAGAGATCTGCATCACTGCTCTAGATCCTAGGTTGTAGGGCTGTGTATTTCTCCGGTCTACCTTCCGGTTACTCTGCTTTCTCAAAATAAAGCATTTTTATTCACCATAAAAATACCTAGAGAAAATTTACACTATCATTGACATCACTATATACAATTCAAACATGCAAAATGCAGATTATTAATATAAATGGAGTTTGAATACATGCTAGACTTTTAATAGATCATTTTGTTATTTTGCAGGGAATAGAATTAAATCACTTACCAAACACAAGATATCAACATTATCAAACATTAGTCAAATTTTTTCATCCCTTTTGTCTCCATCTAGCAATAAATGCTTCAACGGGCGGGACTTGGGCTATTGCTGTTCCACATGCACTAAAGATACTTTGAACAACTAAATGAGTCAATCATTCAGAACGCCTGCCTCCTATCCTCTAGCACACAGCATATGGTACCACACTTTTGGCAGGGTACATCTCTAAAATTAGGATTTCGTATCTGTATTAAAATGGTAAATGTTACATCAGCATTTAAGCAAAACTAAGGTTTTATAATATTTTTTATTTAGAAAACAGCATCTTAGAATTGAGTCCTTTAAACAGACATTGGCTAAGGCTGCTCTAAGACACATCATCAGGTAGATTTTCAGTCATAACTCAATACTTGTTAGTATTATTTTAAAAGCAAAAGGAATACTCTTTATCTCTCATTATGTGATTTCCAAAACCATTGCCTTCTTCCATCAGCTGAACATCACAATCTGACTGAGGTTAAATTCAGAAATGACTACCATTTTTCAAATGTACAAAATGCTCCAGATTCTGATGTTAACCTTAATCTTTTGGCTTTTATTCTTCTGGGAGTATCCTCTGAATATCATGATACAAGTGTTTCCTTCTTGCTTACATTAGCTAACAGCTACATTCTAAAGGTAAGAGACATATAAGGAAGCACACTCCAGGTTTATCTTTTCAAGTTTATGGCTCTGAGAGGCAGACTTGCTTTGCACCTCAGTAAAATCTACTCTTCACATCTCAGATTTCAGGTAACTCAGTGATTATCTGCCCAGATGTTGTTTATTGCACTGCTGGTTCTAGACTTCCCCTCTTAAGCTTTGGATTTGTCCTCTGGTTGAATGATACAACCAAAGACTGCCTGAAACAGTGCTGTGTTTAAGTGAATACTATGAAAAGGTCATTGCAGAATTAAGACTTATTGTTCTTCTCTTACTTAATTCCATGTTGTGATACCATCTGTCATGAAGTCTCTAGGAATTAGGGAGTAGGAGAAAAAGCCATATGAAGGAGAAAGACAGATACTATGAAGTTACACAAAGACAGGTCTGTCAACAAAAAGGATACACACAGAAGTCCACCATTTTGTAGCTATGTCTACAGATGGATGGACTTTGATGTGTAACAGAAGCTATACCATACTGAAAATATTTACTACAATACAGTCTTCAGAATTATTATTCAAGTTGGGAAAACAAAAAAAAAAGAAAACAAAGGAAAGAAAAAGAAGACAAAAAAGAAAAGCATTTATTTTATTTTCCGTATTCTTGGGATCTTTTAACCTTTCCTCATGAAGTACATGAAACTCTTGAAAGTATGAAAGAGCTGCCTCTTCCTATATACCAGAACAAATACATGGTATTTTTTTTACTTCCTCCATGGCCAGCACAGCTACTATCAGATACAAAAGGCAGGAAAAAAAATACATAAAAGTAAAAAGAGACATTACACAAAAATCTGTGGGACACATATAAGAATTGTTATTATAGTCTGCATTATACAGCTGCTGAACTAGATGTGGTTTATAGTATCTGTTCCTCAAAATTAAGGTACACGTTTGTAACTTTAGATCAGGTTTTAAATGAGAGACATTTTAAAACTAATAATCTCAGAAAAACTGAGATCATGATTTAATTCACAAAAATATCTGGTGGTAGTTTCAGTTACGTTACTACATTTACTTTCTATGATAACATGTATCAAGTAATTTATCATCTTGGTAGTTTGTTATAGACAGATAGATAGGTAGATAGATAGATAGATAATGTATACCTTACCTTCCAAACTTTCTTGCTCATCTGGAGTGAAAGTATCCATCTGACTCTGCTCTCTCAAGAAATGGATGACTGCATAAACCAAGCGTTTGACTGATGACATTTTGGAATTGATGACTTTCTCCTGTCTTAAAACCAACAGGAATTCAGGAAAATGAATTCCCAGAGTATTCAAGCCTCCCACTGACATCAGTAAGAGGTGCACACAACACACCAAAACATATTCTTCAAGTGATGCCTTGAAACAAGTGGTTAAATTTTATGGATTAAGAAATCCTACAATCCTCTAGTTTAACTATCAGCAAAAGAGCAGATTTCCTCAGATTCAGTCCTGCAGGAGAGTTCACTGAGGCTAAAATGATTTAGCAACTTATTTTTGTTTTCATAGTTTGGATTTTATTTCTAAGACATATGCACATGGAAGCAGAAGCACATCCTGAAGTCAACATCGATTAAAAAGACACATTGATAAACAGAATGACATAAAGAAAACACACTTCAGTAAAAGGTATTCTATTCTCTCACATTGTGCTGCTTAACACTTTACACTCAGTTTGGACAAAAAAATGGAACACTGTGACTTTAATGCACGCTTTTGATTAGTAACAGTACTGTCTCAGTCCGATTTGCAATCAGCATCCACTGGCAGTTATATAACTTTGAGGAAAATTTCAGTCCCAACTTTCCAAGTTTTTTCCTTATATCATTTCGATTTAAAGACGCACAACCAGTCGCCAGGAAAAAGTGGTTTTAAAAGAGTGTTAAATGAACGGTAAGATCAGGGCCAACCTTCCCCACATTATTTTCTCTCCACAACCCCTGAGCAATCCGGTGTGCAGTCAAACCCACGCCCGAGGGGAGTGGGGAAAAGGCGGCTCCCCGCCGAAGTAGCGACTGCCAGAGGCGCATAACGGCGGCGCCCGTCTTATTCGGGCACCCGGCACGAAAGGGCCGAAGAAGCGGCCGCCGCCGTGTCACGCTCCTCGGCCGCCGGCACGCCCCACTGGCCAGGCACCACAGGGTCCCGCTGGCTGAGGCGCGCCCCCACGGCACGGCATACCCGGGGGCACCGATCCCGATCCCCGCTACAGCCCCGGCAGCGTCACGGTCCCGCAGCAGGCCCGGGGCGCTCTCTCAGGCCTGGAGGGCAGGTCTGCCCCGTACAAATGGGGAGCCCCGCTGCCCCCGGGTGTCCCTCGGCACCGCAAGCAGCGTCCAAGCTGCTCAGCCCCTCCGGCCACCCCAGGCCCACCAAACGCCCGGACCGTACCCGATACCCGATCCGTCCCACCACCTTGAGCTCCGGGTACGGGGCTCTCCGGGGAGGCGGCGCACATCCACCCCGCCCCCACAGAGCTTTCCTCGCCACAGAGTCGGGATATCGCCCTTACCGTGCGAGATGCGACGAGCTCCGCGGCAAACGCCGTCCCCGTAAGCACCGCCTCCGCCGCGGGGCGGGAGCCACAGCGAGCGCGGGGGCGGGCCGGCGCGCGCGCCACCATAGGAGGAAGAACGCGGAGGGGTGGCGCGTGAGGTGGCTGCGCAGGTTCGCGACGGGAGGGCGCGCGCGCGCCGCTCGGTAGCGGCTGGAAGGGCGTGAGGAAGCGGCGACAGCGGCGGCTGCGCGGGTCCGGTGGCGCGGGACTGAGGGCTGTGCGGGCTGCCGCGAGAGGCCGGGCTACGCAGCGGGAGCGAGGCCCTTCCCCTGACCCCGCCTCCCTTCACGCCGCCCTCCCCATGCTTGTCCTGTGCGCGGGCGCGGCTCTCAGGTAGGCGCTGAGGGGAAGGTGGTGCCGCGGGCCTTGGTGTGGGTTGCGCCTCATGGTCTGCCTTGTTGGGCGGTCTCCGGTGTCGGGGCCGCCTGCTTGGAAGTCGTGTGAGCCCCGAGTCGCCCGCGGTTCACGAGGAAAAAATCCTCGTCCGTCGGGGAGCTGGACTAAGGCTGTAGCCGGGCGTCCTAGCGTGGGGCTGACCGTGGGGTCTGGCTTGACGCCCTTGCGGCTGGGACACTGGGGGGAAGCTGCCGGGCGACGCTGAGGCTATGCTGGCCTGCGGGGCGCGGCAAGCGTTGGGCTGCAGGTGTGTGGGGCGTGCTCTGGAGGGCCAGGCAGACAATAGGGCAGGAAACTTCACCGCTTGTGGCGTTTATTACCTCAGGTCCTGCCGTCCGCCTTCCCCGAAATAGCCTCCGTTAAGTGCAGTTTACCTGTGGGCAGGGTGGGTGAGGCCAGGTCTCTCGCCATGTAATTCGTGCACTATCAGACGCACCGACTGAGAAAGGGGAAAGAAAACAATAGAGTACTAGGGGGCTTCATAGCTGTGTGGCTCTTCAGTAAGGTGTATGTGAAGCGAGACAGGGCAGTGTGTTTTTAATTGCTTTATAATGAGGCATGTCACTATTTCACTTTATATGAGGGTCCAGGTGGGTACAAATATATTATTGAAGTGTTTGAAAATAAGGGATTAATTATTTTTTCTATAATCAATACTGTTTGTAAATGGACTCAGAAAACCACTGTGAAAGGAGGCTTGTAGGAAGTTCTATATGGACTGGACAAATTAGTATCACTGGAGAAATTCAGGGGGCAGAAGAGTATAAACAAAGGACCAGATGTAATAGGAAACATAGAAATAGTGGAGGAGTCACAATATAAGTGAGAATGGAGCCGAATTTAAGTGTAAAATAAAGAACATAGTTACCCCTTGTGGACTTTTTGAGAAATGACAATTGTGTGCTTACTGCATAAAATATACCATTTTTGTCCTATTTCATAGCCTTTGTTCAGGTCAAAATTAGGATTGAGGGGTTCTAGCAGTTAGAAAATAAGATCCAGAATATTAACTTTTTATGTGGCTCCTGCTGTAGTAAATTAATTCACCAATTTGCTGTTGTAGAATAAAGTGTACAACTAATTTGTTTTTTTAATACACATTTACTTTCTTTTTGTGTAATTTTCACCGTTCTTCAGATTTTGTATTCACTGCCATAGTTTGTCCTACAAATTTTTTCAACAAAAAGAAGGAAGGGAAAGAAGGATGGAAGTTTTTTACTTTAGAAAATATTAAAAGGTTTCTCTTTGAGGTTTGCATTTGGAAACTAAGGGTAACTCCTTAAATAATAATAAAGGATATTGATTTGATTTTTGGAGTATTGATTTAAATATTTTTTACATCATTTACAAGTACAGCAGGGAGTGATCACTTTAATGTGGATTTTTTTTTCCAGTCATCAGCTGAGTGTGCCCAAATAATTGTTACCACAGAGTTATCTTGAATGCCTAATAGTGACCTCTAGCTTTCAAAAGTTGATCAGTTGGTCAGAGGAATGTTGAATAGCAGAGACGCTCAGCTTCCCCTTTTCCCAAGGACATCTTAACATGAGATAATAATGTATGTTAGTTTCATGTGCAGTGCCTTATGCTGAGTGAAACAACATTAAAGATTTGATTATTTTGGTTAAAAAGGCAGCTTTTGGGAGGGAGGCTACTTCCAATTAAACACTTTCCCTATTGGAATCCAAAAGATTCAAAGACTAATATTTAGTTCAATAAAACACATGGAAAAAGGCAAGCTGAGATGTAGATAACTAAGTGCAGCACTTTCAAAAGATATTTTTTAGGAATGGAAAAAAAATCTGAATAGAAGTAAACACCCTGACTTAAATAATTTCTTTGTCCTAAAATAATTCTCTGGAATACTTGAATTCAGGAGTCTTTCTTTGAAAATTATCAATCAGGTTTCTAATAGGAAACTACAGGTGTATGAACTCTGGAAATATTAGAATTTATATTTGTGATCTGTTTTCATATTTCTGTTACTGGAAGAAGACTGGCTTTCCTCTTGAAGAGGAAATAAACCAGCAAGACACTGGAGTTGGAAAGAGGCAAGAAGAGGAATGGCATTGGAAGGCAAAGAAACAGGAAGAACTTCTACAGTAACTTTTTAAATTCGTACTTACCACGAGAGTGTGAGCATATGCTCTCATTCAGCTATCAGGTCCAACACCTCAGCGATGGCAAGGGCCAGGCAGGATGCTTAAGACATTTTTTCCTTTCTCTGTGCTCCATGGACTGCACAGCCTCCACTGTGGTCACCTTTCTAACCACAGCAGGTTCCAGAGCAACAATTTGTCTGTAAGAGTCTGCAGAATAAAATTGTTCCCTGAACTGGCTAAGACAAAGATGTCTGGCTTAGAAGCATTTTGTGAACTGAATTTTACTAGTTGGACCACAAGAAGCAATGCAATTAATGTCTTTTGAGACATACTGGTTCTAGCATTCTCTATAAAGGAGGAAATACCTGATTTGGAAAGATTTATTTTAAATGGTTTGGAGTAGTTCGAAGTCTGTCTTCTCTTCTACAGGACCCAGGGTCAAGTACCTATGAAAGCATGTAAGACACTATAAAAAACATTCAGTACTGCCTTTGCAGAACAGCCTGGGAATTGGGGATGTCTCAACATGAAGTTCTCTCATGTTATTCAAGTACAAAAACTTATTCAGTGATACCTTTTCACATTGAAACAGCCTCCTAAAACAGATCTCTTCCTGAGTGGTAGAGATGATGAGGGAAAAATTGAACCCTGCTCATTCTATCCTCTTCATGATTGTATAAATCTCTGAAGTAATTCCTCTGGTTTTGTTTTGGTTTTGTTTGGGTTTTTTTTTATTTCAAGCTGAAGAATCCCAGTTTAGTTAGTTTTCTTTGAGTGGAATCCATTGCTCACTACAGGTGATTTTTGCTAGCTCATGATGACTTTGGCAGGTGGGATAAAAAAGGTGAGAGAGTTTATAATTAATTGTTGGGAGGATCAGAACTACATATAGTATGTGTGTGCTCCAGAACTGGACGCAGTACTTCAGGTGGGGTCTCATGAGAGTGGTGTAGAGGGGAAGAGTCACGTCTTTTGACCTGCTGGCCACACTTCTCTTGATGCAGCCCAGGACACAATTGACTTTCTGGGCTGCAAGTGTACACTGGTGGCCCATGTTGAGCTTCTCATCCACTAGCACCCCCAAGTCCTTTTCTTCAGGGCTGTTCTCAAATTCAGTCACTGCCCAGCCTGTACCAGTGCTTGGGATTGCCCCGACTCAGATGCAGAACCTTGCACTTGGTCTTGTTGAACCTCCTGAGGTTGTCTTGGGCCCACCTCTCCAGCCTGTCAAGATCTCTCTGGATGCCATCCCTTCCCTCCAGCTTGTCTGCTGCACCACACAGCTTGGTGTCATCAGCAAACTTGCTGAGGGTGCACTCAGTGCCACTGTCCATGTCACCAACAAAGATGTTAAACAAGACTGGTCCCAGCACTGATCCCTGAGGGACTCCACTGGGACATGGAGCCTTTGACAGCCACTCTTTGGGTGTGGCTGTCAAGCCAGTTCTTTATCCACTGAGTGGTCCATCCGTCAAACGCTTATTTATCTAGCTTGGAGATCAGGATGTTGTGTGGGACAGGGTCGAAGGCTTTGCTCAGGTCCAGGTAGATGACGTTGGCTGCTCTTCCCTTGTCTGTTAATGTTGTGACCTTGTCATAGAAGGCCACCAGGTTTATCAGGCAGGATTTGGCCTTGGTGAAGCTGTGCTGATTGTACCAAATCACCTTTTTGTTATTTCTGTCTCAGCGGTGCTTCCAGGAGGATCTGCTCCATGATCTTACTGGGCACAGAGGTGAGACTGACTGGTGTACAGTTTCCTAGGTCATTCTTCTTTCCCTTTTTGAGAATGGGAGTTAAGCTTCTTTTCCAGTCAGTGGGAACTTCACTGGATTGCCATGACTTCAGGAATATAATATAGAGCAGTTTAGTGATCTCATCCACTAGTTCCTTCAGTGTCTGTGGATGTATCCCGTTGGGTCTCATGAACTTGTACGCTCTCAGGTTCTTCAGATGGTCATGAACCTAATCTTGCTTAGAATGGATGACACCAAGTTAGGTGGGAGTGTTGGTCTGCATGAGGGTAGAGAGGTTCTACAGAGAAACTTGAGTAGATTGGATTGGCGGACCAATGGTATGAGCTTCAACAAGGACAAGCATCACATCCTGCACTTGGACCACAACAACCCCATGTAATGCTATTGGCTTGGGGAAGCTGTCTGGTAGAAAGGGACTTGGGAGTCCTAATTGGCAAGCAGCTGAATATGAGCCAGCAGTGTGCCCAGGTGGTCAGGAAAGCCAATGGCTCATGTTCAGTCAGCTGTGTGGTGGTTTGAGCTCTGACTGGATTTTGGGAGGTTGAATGATAACAGATTGAAATTCCTCCCCTGCCCCTCTCCCTTTCTTCCAGCAAGGTGGAAAGAGAGGAAAGAGGAAAAAAAAAAAAAGAGGGGTAGGGGAGAGGGGAAGTAAATTCATGAAAGAAATAGTCTGAAATCAGTTTGGAAGTAGAGGAAGTAAATTTTCTTTTTTTACCAAAAAAAAAAAAAAGTGTATATGTATATATATAGTAGTAACAGGGAGGGTTCAGGGTTCACAGAGGTGAGGGATGAGGGTAAATCAGAAAATATACAAAACCAAGCCTAGATGGCCTTGTATTCCCCTGGATGCCAGTGGATTCAGTTGGAAGAAAGTAAGCCCCAGCCACGTGGTCAGTGCAGGAGGCAGTGGTAGCAGTGATGTTCTTCCGAGCAGATGAGGCAGGAGAGAGAGCGAACAGCAAGCTGTCTGCCCTTTTTCTTATAGGCTTGGTGGAGAGGAAGGGGGAGTTGAATAGACCACTTTGGAGTCAGGGGACACCCCCCCCTTCTCCTGGCAGGAGAGGAGCCAATTCCCCCCTGGGATTAAGTTTGTTTTGTCCACCTGGGGGCTGGCTTCTTTCAGCCCCATCCAGGATGGGTGTAACCCAGCAGAAGCTGTCAACCAGTACCCCCAGGTCCCTTTCTGCCTGGCTGCCAGCCATTCTGTCCCCAGCTGTAGCGCTGCATGGGGTTGTGGCCAATGTGTAGAACACGGCACTTAGATGTATTAAATCTCATTCCCTTGGTCTCTGCCCATCACTCCAGCCTGTCCAGGTCCCTCTGCAGAGCCTTCCTACCCTCTGACAGATCAACACCTGCTTCCAATTTGGTGTCATCTGCAAACTTACTGATGATGGACTCAACCTCCTTGTCCAGATCATCAGTAAAGATATTGAACAGGATGGGGCCCAACACTGATCCCTGGGGGACACTGCCCGCTTGAAGTGGCACCATTCACCACCACTCTGGGCATGGCCCTCCAGCTGATTGATGTAGCCTGAAACCAATATGGGAGATACTCGATGTTGTTAAGTCACTGTTCTGTTAAAAGCTAGAGCAGAAAGCAGGCTTTGATTTCCTAAACTGTGGCGTTGAGTAGGCATACTGTAGCACAGAATGCTGTTTAGGATTTTGCAAGCATTGAAGCAATCATAGCATGCTATATAGTACACTGTATTCCCAAGGACAGTAACTTGAAATGGTGCAAGTAAATGAGATTGAGTTGTCATCTGCCACAAAGGTGTAGAGTTTTGCAACTGTCCAGTTACAGCAAAGAATATTTCTCCTTGCTTTGACTGCATGACACTTAAGATCAGTGAAAAGTCAAAAAAGTATTTCCATGGTACAGGCATATAAACCAAAGAAACTTGTTTTGTTTACAAACATTCCTCAATAGTTTTCTCTGTCCTGCAGCACCTTTCTTTTTCAACTGGAGCCAACAAGCTGTTTCCTGCATTAGCTGATTCCATTCAAGTACTGAAATATCCTGAAAACAATAGTGTGTGGTGTTTCACTAAGTAGAATGCAATTTACTGCTATTTATGGCATGTTAGACATATTATAGGTGCTTATGCAGCAAGCTTGAGAGAGCTGTAGGGCCTTAAACCAAATATTTTTCCATGGTTCACTTAATGGTCAAACTGAACAGTAGGATAACCCTTCTTATATTAAATTAAATGTAGTACGCGTAGTGTCTGCATGCAAGTGTTGACAAGTTTCTAATGTTCTTTTCCAAGATCTTCCAAGCATGTTTTGCTGTGATGGAGGTTTGCTATGACACAGAAAGGATTCAGTTCACAGACTGGTTTTGGAGCCTATGTAGTAGCCCTAGAAACATATATACCTTAATTCTAGAGATAAGATACTCTGCAGAAACAGTACCCTAACACTTCTGTGTGCCCCACTGCAGACTACTGTGTGGAAATCGGCTCTTACGAAAGTCAATCAGACCACTCTCAATTTCCTTTTGTTTAAACACTATTGGATGGGGAAAAAAGAAGAGGATATAAGTAAATTGTGGCATGTTACGCATATATGAGTTCCTACTTAAGGTCTAGATTTTCTATTAGTTGCCACAGAGTGACTTTTCCAATTACTTTGCTGTTGATGTTAATTCTAACAGAGAAACAAAGATCGTTGCCAGAGAATAGAGTCACAAAACCAACACTGTAACATGCATCAATAAAAATGTTAGAATGTTTGCATAACTTGCAGTTTCTTCTATTTGCTCACATTAATCCAAAGAGCATAGAAGTATAATCAGCGTAGACTGTGCAGGGAGTTCAGTTGCAGAGAATCCTTTTTACCTGGAAAGTTATAGTGACAAAATTAACAGCATAGTACTAGAAGGTAAATTCCTTCAAATGCATCTTAAGAAAAAGTTCATAAAACAAATTAGAGTTTTAAATTGGGAAGTACTACTAAACATGGTATTCTTTTGTTATGGTGTGATTTATCTGTGCCAAACACAGTCGTGATACAGAGCCAAGTATTTCCCTAAGGAAAATGGCTGAGAAATTCAAGGCATATGTTCGCCGTTCCATACACTATTAAGAGCCAAACAAATGAAAGGACTGGGAAGCAATGTGTAGCAGGAACTTCAAGTGTGTTTGTCCAGCAGGAAAAAGTGATGACTTACAGTGTGAGGCTATAGTCTCATTCCTTTGGCTTAACTGAAATGATGTTGCTCTGTGATTAGCTTGGAGCTATTCAACTGTACTTGTTCTGGACTTTATTTTCTTTCCCCTGCCATTATTGCTTTTGCCCTGGGTTACTCAGTCTTATACTTGCTTTGCTTGATTTTTGTCCTTTATTTACTGTAAGTTATACAATGAGATTCTATTTAAATAACTATTAAATAATTATTTAAATAATCTATTTAAAATTCAAGTAAGAATTAAGGATCTCTAAATAATACAAGTATTTTAGCCTATTAAATTTCTGTCTTAAACTCCATCATGAGAACACAACCTAACAGGAATGTATCTTACGTTGTATTAGTACTCACTGTGTTTTGCCTTTGAGATGCTTGTAACTTCCTCATGTAAAGAAAAGCCTCCATATGAGGCTTGCTGTTGTAAAACCTTGCTTAACCATGCCTGTCTGCTGTCCTTTTTATATGTTTGGTAGCAACTGAATCTTACTTTCAGGGAAATGCCAACAGATAGCATATTATTAACGTATTAAATAATTTGTCCTGAAGTGAACTCTTGGGTTTTATCTTGCTGTAATGGGACTAGTTGGTTTTCTGGTCGGGCTTTTGGGTTTGTATCTTTATTTAGGATGGCCGCTAGGTGGAGCAAATACACTGAGATCCTGTGAGTGCTGATTGCAAGTGTCTGGTGAATGTGGTCCTCGCAGACGTAATGCGGGCGTCTAGCAGCGCTGTTATGTCCTGCAGCCTGTAATAGGAAGAAACGTTGTTTAGCTAATATCTCCCCCCCTTCCCCATTCCCTCCCCCTTGAAGGAAGGCGATTTAAGGGTGATCAAATCTAGTCGTCTCCTACCTTATGTAACCAAGTAATATAATCCACTTTGTAAGCTGGTCAAACTCCATGTTATAAATAGAGGTGTTTTCACTTCCTGGTGCTTATTGGGCAGCAGTTTCAGAATCACACTGGTGGTTACAAAGGTGTCTCAAAATTCTAGCCTACTTGTACTCCTGACCAGTTTATCCTGATTTGTCTTATGACAGTATTGTCTCTTAGCGTGAATAGCTCTTTTGACTTTGGGGAATTTAAATGGTGTGCTCAATGACAGCAGTTACCTTGAGACTTGGAAGGGTTTAGCGCAAATGCCAACCTTCCTGCTCCCCCAACACAAAAGCAAGGGGAAGAGTGACACACAAAACTCGGGGCTGAGATAAAGAGGTAAGTTTAATGTAACATGAAATACCATAAGCACAATGCATAAATACCTTAGCTAATAATCTAATTAATCTCAAAGTACAATATGTGATTAGCTTAGCCTGTTTGCAGAAGAAACACAGTGAAATATCTGGGGAAAAAAAACAACAGCATAAAACAGAAAGCCAAAACCAGCAGCTAACCGATTCGCACTCTTTCTGCTGCCATGCCTGCAGAAAAGAAGATCACACCCAAGAAGCCAGAACCCAGAAGCAGCAACTGGAACAGGAAGCCTCCCGTCTTGCAATCTGAACTTAAAGCTCTGTAATACTTTGTAATACTTTGCTCCAATTAGCACTTTTACTTTTTGAAGCTGGTATGACTGCAGTAAGGTATAACAGCAGCAGGTTTAACTCAATCCATAACAAGACTTTTTTACTTTTTTTTTGCTAGTGTTTCTAGCACTAATGCCAACTTAAGTGACTATTGCCACTTTTGATCCTTTGTTGAGGCTAGTACAGCTGTTTCAAAGTCTCACATCAAATAAATGATGGAACTGATGTGCTAAAATAGAAGTTGTCTGCCCTGCATTTTTTTTATTCTCTTAATTTTTTGCCTGTATGCTGTCCTGACTCTTTTTGAAGGATGACCCTTCCAACAGTTGCTGCTGTCATTGGTGGAGTGGTGTACAGAGATAAAAATGAGCAGCAGAGGCAGGATCAGGAAAGAAGAATCTCTTAAGGCATACTCTTGCTAGACATGAATGTTATCCTCAACCCAGGCTTGATTAGACATGTCTACTGTTCTGTGCTGTAGAAAAATGAGTGTAGTATCTGAAATGGTTTGAAATAGTTTAGCCATGAGCAACAGCCTACCCATGGCCACATGGGCTAATTGCAGTGTACAGGTTAAAATTACTTACAGATTGTAAGAGGTTAAAGCAAAACAATGGGTAAACGTCTCTGCCTCCCCCAGTACAGAAATGCAGGAAAACCAACAGACCGAAAACCTCTGGACTGGGACAAAAATAGAAGAGTTTACTGAGCAAAACATAATCATGATACAAATGCACAATTACCTTAGCCTTTTTGCGGAAAAAGCACAGCAGCAAGCAGAAGCAAGCGAGCCAAAAGCCCAAGCCAGGGAGCTACTCCTCCATCCCTCCCTGTCCTGCTGCCATCTCAGCTGAAGAGAACCAATACCCCAAACCTGAAACCCAAAAGCAGCAACCAAACAGAAAGCCTCCCATGTTACAACCTGAACTTCAAGCCCCATAATACTTTGCTCCAGGCAGTACTTTAATTTTGAAACTGGTGTGAGAAAGGATGGGTTTGAATAACAGCAGCAGAGTAAAACTCAGCCTGTGATGCAGATGTACATTTGTTTATCCTTCTGTCCAATTTAAACTGAATCAACTTCTGATTGCTCAGTCCAAACAATGGTTACCCTTCTATAATATTTCTGCCAGTTACTTAAAGCAAGTCATACTATTTTAGCTATAGCTCTCATTTATTTATCGTTACTCAGTATTTAATTTTGGCATTGCTTCTTTGTTTCTTTCTTGAACAAATAAAGTTAGTAAATTATCAATTTTGTTGCAGTATGATACATGGAGCATAGTTATAGTTTTATGTGAAAAAAAGATTATGAAATATTAAGCTATGAAAGAAATAGCCAGTATTTTGCCTGCGCATGTATTTTTACTCGCATGTTTTAGTTAATCTGAGGTCAGTTACATTGGCCCTAAAAACAATCTGATTGACCAATGCGAAGGTAACAACACGTGTCTGTAAGTGATTATTTGAAGAGATGTATGTAGTGATGGGGTTATGTGAACTATTACGCTATGGTTTTTGAAGGCCACCTTCATTGGGTCAATTGGAAAGATTTACAAGTCTGGCCTTCCTTACACAGTAAAGATGAGTGTTGGAGTGGGAGGGGAGAAACCTGTATTTCTCTGAAGCCAGTATCTTTTCCAATCCACTTGTGTTTGGATTCATTGCTCTAAGTCAACCTTTTTTTGTTTTTAATGTTGTCAAATAGGTTATTGAAAAGGCAGCTGTTGATTGCAGAACACACTAAGCTCACATGAGTATCACACATGAGTAATTTTTTCTGTTAGATAAAGCTGAAATATAGTTGCTTTTAAAAATACCTGTTCTGGCAGTATAGTGAAGCTGTCTACTTAAAATCCACAAGAGTTAAAGGAACAGGTTTTCAAATGACACAATTAGAAGTTTTCCTCCTGTAACTGATTGTAGCAGACATCCTGTGTAAATATAAAACTATTTGTTATAGTCAACAGGACAAAATAACCTTTTTTTTTTTTTTTTGGTGTTGGTTGGTGCATCTTTGCAGTTCTTGGTCTTCATAATCTACAAATCACCGTGTGGGTTTTATTCCTTATTTAAGAAATGCAAATAGTATCTGTAGAGTTCCAGTAAGTAATTCTGGTTTTCTTACAAGATTTGAGTGTAATCTCATTTTGTCAGTGATAAAGATTTTATCCCTCTCTGCACTTAATCATCCTCTAGATGGAAAAGAAAGAAAACAGACTTCCATTTGTTTAAAATTAGCCTTAATTATTAAGAATAATGGCTGTGTTTTATGCTGCTGGACAAGCTATCTTTTTAAAAAGACTTCGTACTTGCTTCTAAAGATATTCAGTAAGTTTTAAAGGTCTGTTGTGGGTTTTAATGTTTTCTATAAACTACTTCTTGAACTAGAATCTTGCTATACTTTCAGGTCCCTTGGACCACAGCTTTTGTTGAGAATGACATTAGGAGCAGAAATTACTAGCCGGATCAAGGCTTCTTCATACATGGCATCGGGCCGAAACCTTTTGAGATGGGACCTGTCGCCAGAGCAAATTAGAACACGAACAGAAGAACTCATCAGGAGGACAAAACATGTATATGACAATGTTGGGATGCTTGATATTGGAGAAGTAACACATGAAAATACTATACAGGCTTTGGCAGATATAGAAGTGGAATACACAGGTCAGTACATGTTTTCTGATATTCATTCCATAGGGTATTCCATCTAAACCATAGAGAAACATTGAGAAAAGGTAGTTGTTGCTTACAATTCTGATCCATGCCAGTCTGCTGTAAGAATATGTAGAGGCATCTCAAGGGTACTCTGGTCATAATAATCTTTCCAGGAGCTCTTGGCAGTAAGTAATGTGATCACCAATAAAGAATTTCAGCTGTTTTCTTTTTACGTTTGAAGCTCCATACAGTTGCATTTTCTTTTCCAACTGTGTACAACTGCTAGTGTGCCACAGTGTCACTGCGAACAGCAGTAGGCATAGAACAGCAGTAGGCATAGAACATTCAAACTGCAGAATCTGAGGCAGGCAAGCAAAACGCAACAGTGGAAGCATTATAAGCTCCTACTGGAGAAAATGTGATGATTGAGAAGGGTGGAATTTTTGAATACTTTTTTTGAAAGAAGACTGTGCACCTTTATATCATGGTCTACACGGCCTTGCAGAATACAGGAAGAGATGTTGGTTATGCAGTCACATCTGGGTTATTCTGAATAGGTTATCATGACATGGCAATACATGGATGAATTTTAATGGCCAAATACAGGTCATTCAGTTAATTTGTTAATAGTGGTCAGTCAGCGGAGATGGGGGAAAAACATAAATGTCTTGGGTGGCTTGCTTTTCAAAAACATGATTGCTGCATGACTCTCAAAGTAGTCCATACTGAATTTTTTGTTAAAAAAAGTTCTCATAAATCCTCTTAAGAGGTCTGGAGTAGTATCAGAAGTGCTGAAAAGAGATGTCTTGGCTTGGAGCAAAACCTTTGCTAGCAAAATTATTGAGAACTGCAGTTCAGACATGTCCAGTGAATTGACTGGAATTGATGCTGACAAAAAGACTGAGTAGTCTTCGTCCAAACAGCTTCCTGTCAGATGCAGTTTTAATTGTACTAGTGTATTTTGGCACAATTATTGTAAACCTTATTATAAGCCTTTGTACCAAGGTATAAAGCTCTCTGCTTTAAAGTAAATTAGAAGGAAAATGTTTCATTCAGAAAATGGTGGCCATCAGCTTCTCAGCATAACCACGAAGACTTTAAGCTTCCAAAATACTTTTTTTTCCTCTCTACATTCTATTGCAATAGTGGCTCATGCTTAAGCTTTTATGCTAATCTTCAAAGATGTATGCGAAATTAGCGTGATTTACCTCTGAAACAGCCCATGGCATATATTAAAGGATGTATTACCAGAGTATGACTTCCATTAGAAGCCAGGATTTTTAAGGGCTGCGTCCTGCCTTTGCATGTTCATGAAAGATCTATACCAGTAAATGAAACTTATCTGGGAAGACACACGTGACAGCTGGACTTATATTTCACTTGGAAGCCACTAAATACTGCTTAATCATTTTGAAACATCTTAGCACAAGGACAGTGTTGAGTGGGAGTTCCCAATAGCATCCAGGAGGAACCATGTGCCAGTATTTGCATTCCAAAGGTTTCTGAAGGACTGAGAGTATCTCAGGGCTTTTAACCTCTAGAAGCAGAGCATACATAGACAGTATTTTCTGTGTGTTGCCTTACAGTTTCTCCTCAAACATGGGAGAGAAGATGGAGATTTGCCACTGTTCTCATACCAATGTAAAAATAGCTTCAGGACAGATGGACCTATTTCAAGATTCAGTGCTTTTCACTTTAAATGCTAACATGGAAGACTCTGCCAGCTTTGAAACAGTGTCAGCCTTCATTTAAAAATAGTTAATCTTTCAAAAATCATGTCTCTTTTATACACTTCAGCTGATTTTGCAGAAGTAGGAAGATTAAGTAGTTGAGTTTGGGTAACAGTTTCAATAAAATGATATGTGTTGTAATGGTGTGTACAGTTTTGTCCTTTTACCTATTCATTTTTACATTATCTGTGATCGCTTTATTTGCTTCCAGTCTGATCTGAAGTGTCAGGTTGTTTTGGGTCTTACTTCTTACATCAGCTGTAAGCATCAGGAGGGCAGAAGTTTCTTATCCTTAAAGTGTTTCTTGCCTTCTGTGTATGTGTTCATTGCCTTTTATTTAACAGTGGAAAGAAGTATGTTGGATTTTCCCCAGCATGTCTCGCCAGACAAAGAAGTACGCTTAGCAAGTACAGAAGCTGACAAAAAGCTTTCTAATTTTGATGTGGAAATGAGCATGAGAGAAGATGTGTTTCAGAAGATTGTTTATTTGCAGGTAAATCACAATAATATCTGCATAACTTGTAGAAATCTAGATAAAGTTCCAGAGTGAAAACTTTCCTCTAAAGAAGTTAGTATCCACAGTGCTTCTGAATATCCCCATTATTGTTTGTGTTTCCTCTGTGTCCATACCAGCCATATCTTTCCAGTGGGACACACCTGTAAAAAAGGGTTGTGATTCCACAGTAACTTAAGCCAGTGTAACTTGATACTCCCACTTTTTGTCTCTTAAGTTGAGGTGTGTGTATCCTTCTGTCTACATTGCAATAGCTTTCAATTTTGTCTAAGCTTCCAATGAACTGATACAAGGAGGCTACACCAGCAGAAGGAAACCCATCAGGAAAAATAAAATTTATTGTTTTCTGTTGGCTGAGCTCTGTGAGCTGGTTTGCGTAGACTATTACCAAGGTGGGGAGGAAGGAAACAACAGCCTACCAATGTCTTTAGGTTGGTTTATATCGCTTTTGAATTGGTGTCCAAAATTGAGCTTTATTGAAGTTGTTAAGAATTTTGAATTTTAAAGTTATGGAAGTTAATGAGAATGTATAACTGGGAGTCACCTCCAAAATTACCTCTTATGATCTGCTAATTATAGGCAGCTACAGTGTATACTACTCATATTTTGCTTAAGCCTTAAAATAAAGGGCAGTCAAAAGATGTATTTAACGTTGAACTGGTTTATATCCCTTTTGTGTCTCTATTTAGATCTCCTTCTAATTGAGCATCTACAGGAATCTTGTATTCTTCATTTATAATGTTTATTTTGTATCTCAAACAGGAAGAAAGCTTGTTTTTGTTCAAATGCATCTAATGACAGTAATGATTTTCTAAAAGTCTAATTTAAAGATAATGAAGGAAACTATCTAATGTGAAAACTAACATACATACATTAGCCTGTGCTTCAGATGTGAATCTTCCCTTTCAACCCCAGTGATTTTTAACCTTGTGATGCTGACATCTATTCTGTGGAGTAGTTAGTGCTTTATGCAGCAGTAGCTAGGAACCAGAGTAATATTTGCAGCAGCTTATTCAAGTACTTTCCAATACCATTGTCTTCTATTGCTGTGTTTTCTAGGCACATTTTCAAATGTTCTCCTCTAGCAGAGTAGTGTTGTTTATGTGTTTGTGGAGGTATATAATTGCCCCATTTTGAGAACCTTCTGTTGTGTTTTGGCAGATAGTACCTTTATGTGTAATTAGCAATAGAACAAGAGGGAACAGCCTCCAGCTGCATCAGGGGAGGTTTGGACTGGACAGTAGGGAATACGTTTTCCCAGCAAGAGTGGGAAAAAATTCCAGGTCAGGCCCTGGAATGTGCTGCCCAGGGAGGTGGTGGAGTCCCCAACTCTGGATGTGGTTAAAGGTCATTTGGATGTGGTGCTTGGGGATGCGTAGTGGTATAGGCTTCTGGGTTGGACTTCATGATCCCAAGGGTCTTTTCCTACCTGAATGTTTCTGTGATTCTGTGATGTCTGTAGGTTTTTTTTTCTCCCTGTGCCTTCATATTGACACCTCCCTTCTGCCCAGTGCTATTAATTAAATGGGTTTATATGTTTTTATTATCTGCTGGGATTTTCTCCACCCCCCATTATAGTATACAACAGATATATGTAGGACTAACCTGCCATATCTCTGTATATATCTATTTTTAATTTAAAGGAATTTCTGATGGCAGCTAGTGAAAATTGATCATTGTTATTTCCTATTAATACTTAAAATATTTTTTTTTCTTGAAGAAATCTTTTTCATTTGATATTATCCTACTTCATTTTCGTTTGCAGCAACACTTGGCTTTTATAACAGTTAAAATTGTTGCTTAAATCTCCATTTTATATTTTTAGAGAATTTTCCTGGCTTAACTGTAGCATACCTCAACTTCATAATATCTATGAAAATAGTAGCAGTTTTTGCTGTAGAACAGATATGAAAATGCCACTATTGCCAGGCTGTCGTGTCTTACTATTTCCAAATCACAAAGTTCTTGTTAATTAAGTAAAAAAAGTCAGGTTCCAGGAGCATATGGAAAAAAGGACTTCCACAAACAGAAATGTTGGTTTTTTTCTGAAATAATTTCATCAGTTTAAATGAGCTAGTAAAATATTTTCATGAAGTCAGGTTTTTCATGCCTCACTAAGGATTTAATAGTTCAGTTTCATGATCTGGTACAGGGGCCAGATTAAAGTGGGTGAGAAGAATGAGGGCCGTCACACTCCCATGTTATTTATAATACAACCAGTCTACTAAAGGAAGGTAAATATTTGATTTCAGTGGCATCCTAATGTTTTTGGTCCCTTCAATGAGGACTAAGCTCTTTCAAGTGAACAACTTTTTGTATTCTTTTGAAACTGCTTTATTTAAGAACTATTGATGATAGAAGGTGTGTGAGATTTTTGTATTTAATTGAAAACAACCCCCCATGAAAAGAATCTAGTCTACTCCTACTTCCCCCACACACTAGGGAAAAAAACAGACAAAAAATAAACTAAAAAAACAAAAAGCAACTAAACAAACCCACAAAACCCCAACAAAACAAAAAAAAGTCATAAATTGATGTTGTTGAGGGTGTTTCAGATCTTAGAAAACTTTTATTTTGGGGTCTGAAGCTGTGAATAAAGGTGAATTTGGTAGTGAAACTACTATTACTCCTAGCATCTGCTCGTTGGCTAGCAGAGGCATGCTTAAGAATGTTACCAGTCTTCTCCACCTACACACCCTCAGGAAACTCTGCCTGATGTAAACAGCTGCTGCAGTTCTTGTTTGTGATATTCTAAATAGATTTTGTTTCTTATTCTGCCTGAAGATTTCTTCACGGAATAAGATAGTGTGGTTATCCAAAACAAGTGTGAAAGGGTATGTAAATCATTAACCATGACCGTTCTAAATCTTCTGGAAAGTTCCAAATTTCTCTGTGTGTTGTATACTTGAAATCAGTGCTCCTGTTGTGGAAATTGTTCATCAAAGAAAGAAAAGATGACACACACCATCCTGGCCAAACTGAAGTTCAGAGAAGACCACAAACACCGTTGATTCCTGTGCCTGTGATGGTTTATATTGTTTGCTTATTCTTAAAGACCTGACAGGTCTTTTTGAATATGTATCATCCTTATCTTAAGCATCTCTGTGGTGCAAATAAACTTCACAAAGACTAATAGTAGGACTAAAACCTATTTAAGACTGAGTATTTATTTTTATTTATTTATTTAAGTGTATGGTCATCAAGAGAATGATGAACACTTAGTTTTCTCCTTTCTCCCAAAAGAATCTTACTCTTAGCTAAGACTGAGCCCGTATTCACTACCTTTAAGGGCTAAAAATTAGTTTTTGTGAATTCCCTTCTGTGTGAAATCTTTGCTGGGTTTCAGCTCCAGAGATTTTTCAGGAGCATGACAGTTCTGTATGTCCAATGTGGAGAGGCTGGGAGATCCCTTCTAAATTACTCAGTGAGACTTTGCACAATCATCTGTCCTTAACTGATACTGTAATGGAAGCAGTATCTTTCTTTAGAGTACTCCATTTTTTCCTCAGCCCTTCTGTTTTTGAACCTTGCAGCACAGTTAGCACAACAGGAACATTAATGTAGTATCTACATTTTTCACCTTTATCATTTTGAAGTTGTGCTTTTTTTTATCACATTAGTCTTAGGTCATCAAAAATAACTCTGGAACTGTAGGTCATCTGGTGGGAAAACAATATGTGAAAAAAAATTTATACTCAATATCACAGGCCTGATGCTCCTAGGTGTACTGTGTGGTAGCCTTGCCAGAAGCAGATTTATGCCTTGCCAGAAGCAGATCAGGAAGCTCAAGTGTTGCATTGGGTAGGGTAATAGCATTGTTTTTATCTTTGTGTTGGGAAATACTCTGTGTGGTTTGCCTTGTGCAGTTACCATAAGTGAAGATGGAGGTGTAAGGTTTGACTTGGAGAGCACAGAAGGCATGATTTTCTTCACTTACTGACAAAAAAAACGTAGTCATGGTGAGGGGTACACGATGCAATAACATGGCTCAGACATCATTTACGGTAGCTGCGTTGTGATCTATAGAGTTAGATCATCCTTTCATGAGTCTATGGATTCTTTTTTAAATTGCCTATAAATAGATAAAAATATCATTAATCATCTGACAGTAAATTAAATCTGTCTATTGCTTTAGAACTGTTAGTTTATCACAAAGTGAAGTGATTGTTGTCACATTTTAAAAACTGGTTATAATGGTTTGAAATTCTTAGAATTCTTATACATTCTTGCCTGTGGACCATGAGTGTACGCATAAGAGTTTTAGGCACAATTGTAGTAAAGCTTAGTAATCCTCCTGAAACATAATGCTACTGGGAGTTGAGACTTTGTAGAGTGAGAGAAAGGCTATACTGTTGTAAGCTTTTTTTCATGATTCTAACCCACAATTTCTACTAATTTTTAAATCCACACAACACATAAACAATGTCTACTCCCACCACATTGTGTATGTGTTGTGTGGATTATTTTTAAATGACAGTTGGAAGAATAATCTGTTTCAGAGTTCTTATTTACTTTCTCTTAGAATACAACTAGGTTCTTGTCTTATTTTTTTTGTGTTTAAGGAAGAGAGGTAATTTGCACTGGCAGGTCATTAATTGACAGCTATATGTAGTTGTGTAAGTCTCATTAAATTTGCATGTTTCGGTGTCTGTCCTTTTATGTAGGTAAGATGATGAGAAAGTTGTTAAGACAAGTTCAGAGCGAATTCCAACAGCTTCATGTTTGAAAGTGAATTTAAACAGCATATGTCCTTTTTAACAAGGACTGTAAGTTAATACGGTTTTTAAGAATGTTGACATTTTGAATGTTTTCTTTACATGTTCATTTTTAAATTACAAGGGAAGATAACATTAGAATGTGTATAGCATTATTTTCAATTTAGGACATAATGGCAAGTTTCTGAATTAGTTATGCTGTGGTCAGTGTGAAGGAAGACCTCCATAGAACTGATATATGTTCTGTAACAGCCAGTGTCTCAGTGTTGGTTGCTTTAGGAAATGACCATTCAAGAATCTTCATAATGGCATAACCAAACACAGAAGTACCATTTTACTTGTTGTCCCTGATTGATCTGTGCTGAAAGAGAAAATGTATATGTTCAAATTTTATGCTGGTGACACATCTAATATTTTGTTGGGTGTTTATAATCTGTTTAAGCTTTAAGGTACAGTGTTACCTTTTAGCACTGATTTTCTTTGTGTATATATACGAAAGCTGTCTCTGCAGAAAAAGCTTAAGTGTACTGTATGTAGTATAAACTAAAAAGGCTTGCCATTATGACAACATGTAAATGTGCTGAGACACTTTGTAAAAGAAAATTACTTAAAACTATGCTACATTAACATAAGAATACTATTATATCAGGTAACTGGGTTTGGGAAGTCATTCACACTAAAATCAGGGTTGTTCCTTTTTCACTATGGAGGTGTTCTAAAGAGCAACCCTCTTCAGACTCTTCTAGTGCTTGATATGTTTCTTACACCATATTGTACATTCAATTACTCTATACTATCATTTCAGCAAACCTGTGATCTTGAAAATATAAAGCCTGAAGCAAAGCGGTATCTAGAGAAATCAGTTCAAGCGGGCAAAAGGAACGGACTCCATCTTCCTAAAGAAGTACAGAAGGTAAATATGGAATATTAGTTTAAAAAGCAAAGCTGACAAACTATCGAAGGGATGAAATTATGGTTGTGTAGCAGTACTAAGCATATGTTTGAACTTTGTGCTTTTGAACCTACTCAATTAGTGCTCTAACCTTAACTGTTCTTAATTCCATATCCATCATTTAAAATTCACTCACCTTAAGGGTTTTAAATTAATTTGTTCAGTATCCACAGTACTCAGTGGATAGAGGTGGCATGCATCTCTTAGCCATCCAGAGTAAAAGAATCCTGGAAGAATTTTGTTGTAAATTCTAATGATAGAAAATGCTTAAATTAGATGGATTCTTAGCCAAGAGACAAATTATTAACCCATATTGTAAAATGGGTCTCAGATCTTAGCATTTTGAGTAACAAAAAAAAAAACCAAAAAACTTGGGTAGCTTAAAAGGCACACAAGCTGCACTGAGAATTTTTCTCCATTAAGGAAGAATGTAAAATGTCGCTTCTGAAAATCTTTACATTTTAAATGATGTTTTATAACAATTTCAATTTGTGACTCTTAGTAGGAATTTTCATGTGTAATTACATTGCCAGGGGGCAAACGATGCCTCTAGAGGAATGTTGAAATACTTTATAAGGAGACAATAGTTGAATTACATTTAAGTTAAAACTTGACTAATGATAGTTTCTGCCAAGTGTTCTATTTGATGTGTGTTCTACTGGTAACTGCTGTGTCTATGTGAACATGACAGTAACAGGTAGAGACATGCTGTGAGGTGTATTAGAAAAAGTTTCAGGTGGGTTAATATCAGGATTTTTAAAAAGGCTTTGGAATGGTCTCGTCTTGGAATTATCTTCTTTTTTTGTCATACCTGTACAGTTCCAAAGGAGTGTTCTTCAGTGGTTTGCATGCATTTTTACTCCCTTGATTCTCAGTGATTTTAATTGATATTTTTACACTAAAATTGTAATTGAAGCTTTTCAAGTGGAAGAAAATAATTGAATGTTGGCACATAATGCTGTTTAGAGAATGTGTTTATGTTCAGTCCCATCTGAGTTGAGAGCACATTTGAAATGTCACAGTGATAGCCCCAACCCTGGGTTCATTGGCAACAATATCATTCAGGACCAAAATAAAGACAGAAGGGAGATTGAGGACAGCCTCCTGTCCTGAGGGACAGAAAGTATGATGCTACCTGCAGTGTGTTACTTGCTCAGTGTTAATAGTCACTGTTACCTAGTAGAGAGCTTTTGCTGGGAAAAAATAAATACCGTTCTAGTGGAGGATGGTAACAGCAAAGTTTGATTCTTTTTTTTTTAATGTTTTTCCCCGCTAAGTACTGTTTATATTCAATACAGGAAATAAAGGCAATGAAGAAAAAATTGAATGAGCTGTGTATAGATTTTAACAAAAACCTGAATGAGGAAAACACATTTCTTGTATTTTCTAAGGAGGAACTTGGTGAGTAGTTTGCTTGCTCTTTGCATTTCTTCAGCATTACTGTTTTTCTGAAGCAATCATTTTTGGCCCAGTGAACGATGGTTAGATGAAGGGCAATTCTGTTTTCTTTTTTTCTCAATTTCTTCTCTCTAATCCTTCCTCAAAGTCAGTTTAGAACTACCCTTCACATCAACACATTAGCATAGAAGTCCCACTTTTTTCCATGGTTTTAATATTTTGTTTCAGTTCTCTACTGTCAGACAATCCTCTGTGTATTATATTCACTGCAGTTACTGGAGAAACTTTTCTGCTCTGCAATATATTTTAGCTACTTCAACCATTTAAGCTAATCTAGAGATTTTGTGTGCTGGAGAATTTGGGGAATCATTAGCTGAAGGGCATGGCATAAAATGTACTTTAATAACACCAGGTATTTTTTAATGTAATACTCAGTTTTTATCTGATAGGCTTATATATATTTCTCTTTTGCTCAGAAGTGTTTCCAACTTTTATTGTGCTTGGTTGTAATTTTAAAATGTTTTCGCAACTAGTTGTAAAAAGAAGAGTTATATTTCCATGGAGATTTTGATGTCAAATTAGACTGCACCAAAATAAATATAAGAGTCTCATTCATAAAAAAGATGGGAATAGGTAATTCTGGTAAACATTGTTTATTAAATTGTGTTCTATAGAAGGCCTTCCTGGTGACTTTATTAAGAGTTTAGAGAAGACTGAGGAAGGCAAATATAAAATTACTTTAAAGTATCCCCACTATTTTCCTGTCATGAAGAAGTGCTGCATTTCAGAAACCAGGAGAGAAATGGAATCTGCCTTTAATTCAAGATGCAAAGAGGTATGTCATATACTGACTGTTCTACAGGGTAACAAAACTTACAAGTGTGATCTTTAACAGTTCCTTGCTCCAGTGTATTCTGATGTCTAAAGACCTTAGAAACTGATGATCTCTGTGTGTGTATGTATTTTAATGTTTCAGTGGTGCTGTAAATAGAGGTAGAATTTTAATCTTTTGCCAGATTTACCTACAGTGTTCTGCAGGTGCTTACTGGCACTTTCCTCCTAGAGCAGGCCATCTGGTTGTAGTTTCTGTTGTACTTTAGGATTCTTCATAAGCAGCGTTACTTAAACTCATGTTTAGTTATGAATTCAAGGTGATTAAATGTGAAAGTAACACATTACATATTGACGAGAATTTTAGTTAGATGTAAAACCCCCCTGATTTTTGCAAAGTAATTATTTACCTGAAAAAGGGATGGAAACATGTCTTACAAAAAGAAGAAATTATGTCATAAATAATGTTAGTTACTGATGAGACTAGGCACCTAGACAGGTACAAAAATAATTGAAAGGATAGAAAGGATAGAAAAAGTGTCATTCAGGCCATTGTACCAACCATTCACTAGAGAACAATGACAGAGTTGAGCTTCTGTGATTGAAATGCTAGAAAATGCAAAGAATAAAAGATCAGATAAAATGGCACTAAGAACTGAACAGCATTCTTGAAGGCATTTGCTGTTAAAACAGCAGGACAATCTTTGACTCTAGTGCTTGGAAGTTTTTCCTTGAGAAATCTCACTTTTCCAGAACTGGAGATTAACACAGTTGCTTTTTCAGGTTCTCAAGGATCCTCCACCATATTTAGGTCAGGGTCTAGGGTTTTTGTGTTTCAGATCACTTTCTCTGACTGCTACTGTCAGTGATAAAAGAGGGAAATTTGCAAAAAAGCTTTGGCAATAGCTGGCACAATAGCTTTGCAGTGTCTTTTCACTACTAACAAGCAATTAAGCCTGCTTTTAGCCTTTTCCCTGTTATCTCTCACATTTAAATGCTTGTAATAAAAATGTATATTTTTGTATATTTTATAACTAATATTTCCTGGTGGTGGTATCTTCACCACCATAACTTATTTGCAAAACGTATTCACAGGTTCAATTATTTGGTTATGGGTTTTACACTGCGCATACAAAGACAGTTAAATGATTTCAAGCACAGATCTAACGTGCAATCTAACAATCGCAGTACAGCAATTCAAATTGCAAATACAGGTGCTGTGATTTGTGGTTTTCCCCCAAATGGAATTCCATGGCAGATTGGGTGGGTACTCACAACTTGCTCCTCTGTCTGGTGTCTTCCCAGATGCTGTGGCTATGATATGAGCAGTCCTTGGCTTGGAGAGAGCTAAGGGACCTCTCTCTTGTTGTGCCCAGTTCACAGTCTGGAGCTTGCCCTTGGCTCTGAGAGGGCGAGGGGACCTCTCTTGTGTGCTCTGTCACTGGGCTTCAGCCTCTTCTGGGATTCAGTTACCTTGGAGCTTTTCTCCTTTCTGCCTTGGTCCAGGTGCAAGGCCTGTGTGAAGTTGTTGGTCTGCTAGGGCAGGTTCTTCAGCTGCTACTCAGGCAGCATTTGGCTCTTATCTCTTTGTGGTAAGCAGGCCTTCAGCTGCTACTTGGGCAGCATTCAGCTCTTGTTGCTGTTTGGGTCAGAACAAGGCAGGTTGCCTGACTTCTTGGCTGGTTTAAATACTGTCCCAAGACAATTAATGCCCTTTGGTAACACAGAACCCTGGTAACTGGACCTCTACAATGGGGCATATCCAAATGTGGCCAGAGGCATACGCAGTTCACAGATGTTACAAAGTTAATTACATCTGGACCCCAGGAAGTGTCCAGGAATGCACATTCACAGGTGCTTACAATGTTAATATATTTACCTTGACCATCTGGACCCCAGGAACTGTCCAGGTTAGCACATTTGCAGGTGCTTAGCCCATTGTCTGGGCTAGGGCATGTTTGGGGGTTTGACCCTTCAGGACAGTGATGATGAAGGAAATACGCTCTTTGCAGCGGTTTAAAATTTGTTATTATCCTAAAAGGAAATGCTATACCACTAAGCTGAGAGGCACAGTCAGTGTGCCAGAGGGATGGGATGTCATCCAGAGGGACCTGAACAAGCTGGAGAGGTGGGCCCAGGTGAACACCTTGTGGGGTGTAACAAGGCCAAAGTCCTGTACCTGGGTTGGGACAATCCTCTTTATCAATACAGGCTGGAGGATGATGTGATAGAGAGCAGCCAGCCTTGTGGAAAAGGGCTTGGGGATACTGGTGGACAAGAAGCTGGACGAGGGTCTGCAATATGCACTTGCAGCTGAGAAGCCCAATCACAGTCTGGGCTGCATCTAAAGAAGCATGGCCAACAGATCTAGAGAGGTGATTCTGCCACTCTGCTGTGGTGAGATTTCACCAGGAGTACTGTGTCCAGTTCTGAGGCCCTCAACAAAAGAATGACATGGACTTGCTGGAGCATGTCCAGAGAAGAGCCACAAAAGTGGTTGGAGGACTGGAGCACTGCTCTTACAAAGGCAGACAGGGAGAGTTGAGGTTTTTCAGATAAGTTATAGTACGGAGAGTAATGACTCAGATTGGCTGGAAAACCAGCTATCTGCAATCAGATGCTGTGACAAAAACATTTCACAGTATCTATCACTGTGAACCACTGAAAAGAGCATGGCCCCCTTCACTTGACACCCACCCCTCAGATATTTATAGACATTGATCAGATCCCCTCTTAGTCTTCTCAAGACTAAACAGCCTCAGGGATCTCAGTCTCCCTTCACAGGGGAGATACTCAAGTCCCCTAATCATCCTCGTGGCTCTCCATTGGATTCTCTCCAGCACTTCTCTGTCTCTGTTGAACTGGGGAGCCCAAAACTGGACACAGTATTCCAGGTGTGGTCTCACCTCACCAAGGCAGAGTACAGAGGTAGAAGAACTTCCCTAGACCTGCTGGACACACCTTTCTTGATACATCCCAGGATCCCATTGGCTTTCTTGGCCACAAGGGCACATTGTTGTTCCATGGAGAACTTGCTGTCCACCAGCACTCCAAGGTCTTTCTCTGTGGAGCTGCTTTCCAGCAGAGCAGCCCCTAACCTGTACTGGTGCCTGGTGTTATTTCTCCCCAGATGTGGGACCCTGCACTTGTCCTTATTAAACTTCATGAGGTTTGCCTGCACCCAGCTCTCCAGGCTGTCCAGGTCACGTTGGATGGCTGCACAGCCTGACAGGTGTCAGCCAACCCCCCCAGTTTTGTATCATCAGTGAACTTGCTGAGGGTACTCTCAATGCCCTCATTCAGGTCGTTGATAAAGATATTGAACAAAACTGGACCCAGTAGCGATCCCTGGGATTTCAAGAATCAAACTTATGTTATTCTATATTTATATCCTAAAGTGCTTAATTCTAAATGATTGCTGTTTCTTATGGTTACAGATACTCAGATAATTGTTTCAATAACATGCATTTTCTGCCTTTACTTTAAAAATTTTCCTCCTTTTGTTTTTTAGGAGAACGCAAAAATTCTTCAGCAGTTGCTTCCACTAAGGGCAAAAGTAGCAGAGCTTCTTGGTTATAATACACATGCCAACTTTGTCCTGGAGGTAAACACTGCAAAGAGCACAGATAACGTAACAGCCTTCTTAGGTTTGTTTTTATTTATAAACAATACTTTCTTATTCAATGTGGCAACATGAGTCCTTAGCCAATTTAATTTTGTAACTAGGTCACAGTGTCTGTCATGTTTAGATAGAAAAAGAACTCTCTGTAGCCTCTGTTCTGGCATATGTTAGATTTTTATTTAGAGCATAGCTGTGCAAATGCAATTGCTCCAAAACAGGGAAACGCAAGACAAAAAAAATGAAAATAACCTCTTTGTGACGACCCATATAGGCAAGCAATGCAGTTACCCTAATTTAGAACAAGAATAACATATGCAGCCTAAGCAGTTTTATCTATTCAAGAGGCTGTGTCACAGTTGCAGCCATTCATTCCCTTAGCTACAATTTTTTGTATGTCTGTAGCCTTAGTGTCTTTCTTTGATACAGCTGTATCAAAGTATAATGAAAGATAACAAAACAGCATGTGATGATGCAACTTCTATGGGCTGAATGAAAAAGTTAAATCTGGAATGGTAGATTAAATCCAGATTTCAAATGCCCCTCTCATGGAGTTAGATCGGAAAATGCAGATAGCTTGAAAATTTGAAGCGTTTTACAAATTTATAGTTATCCTGTTGATCTTAGTAGATTTGCATTTCTGTGTGGAGTTAACCTCTTCTTTCTGGAACATGTAGTTCTACAAAGGAGTATGCGTTCCTTCATTAATGTGTCCTAACAGTACTTAGGATTGCGTATTGATGTATCATCTAAATAAACTCCCTAAAATAAGTTAGCACAACAATGAAGTCTGTTTAGTGACAGTGAGTTTTGGCGTTCATACATCAATAAAGCCATTCAAGTGCACCTCTTACTTCACCAATAATTCTGTTATTTAATCCTGTAATGGTGTGAGCTCCGCTCCATCTTTGGCAGTACCAATTATTTGTATACTTGTCAATGAACCTATGGTTAATTTTGATTTGTAATTAAATGTTAGAGTTACTTGGTTTTTTAAAGGGTACTTTAAGCAGCTTGGAGTCTTCATTATACTTCATTCTAAATGGGCTTATGTAATACTGGGTTATACTTTAGTTTTGAAGCCAACGCACGTTTTAGTAGTTATTGTTGTGAATAACTTTGTACAATATAAGATCATAAACTTTTCATAAATACTAGGTTTCATGGCAAGTCTCTTAAAGGGAGAATGTTCATCAAATTAATTGTTAGCTTTAGTTTAGCTCTTGATACATCCTTAGCTGCAAGCTTGGCTGTATGATTTGCTCTGCTTTGTTCATATATATTAATGTTTTAAATCAATGTTTGTAAGCCAGTTTTAGGGTTGGGAAGAAAAGCATTCTGTCCTGTGACATATTCTGAATTTAGCATAATATGAACTGCAAACAGTATTGTCATATACAGTACCTTACAGCCTACCTAGAAACAGGAGTGGCAATTCCTAAATTTTAGGTGCCTACAATAACAGAATAAAAACTATTAACCTGAATTGTTAAGGAAGAAAAAAAGTGTCTGGTAGTACGAAATATTTACAATTGTGCAGTATGTGCTTTACTGGAGTTTCAGTAAAGTTTAAATATTTCGTATTCAATATGTTGGATTCATAGTGCTATGACCATGTCTTGTTCAGGCAAACTATATTGGAAAAAATGATATCATAGAGATTAATATCCAATGGCATTGGTAGTCTAGAGCCAGCCATTGTGTAGGCAAGAACTCTGATCTCTCGTCCTTTTATAGGACTTTAGGTAGAAGCAGTAGTAGTTTTCAGTAGTGTTGAAGGAAAGGGGGCTGAGGAGAGGCCTTCTCTACAGCTACCTTACCTGAAGGTGTTTGAAAGATGAGTGAATGTGGTGCTGAGGGACATGGTTTAGCACCAGACTTGGTAGAATTAGATAATGGTTGGACTGAATGATCTTAAAGGTCTTTTTCCAACCTAAACAATTCTATGATTTTATAGAAATACACATAGTAAGGAACATAGAAGCTGATTCCAAGGCAATCTCTGTTTCAGATGATTTGAGTAAGAAGCTAAAGCCATTGGTTGAGGAAGAAAGAGCATTCATTCTGGATTTGAAGAAAAAGGAATGTAAAGAAAGAAACTTTGATTATGATGGAAGAATCAATGCATGGGATCTTCATTATTACATGAACAAAACAGAAGAGCTGAAGTACTCCATAGATCAAGAAAAGCTGAAGGAATACTTCCCGATTCAAGCTGTTACAGAAGGCTTACTCAATATATACCAGAAGGTGCTGGGACTTGTATTTGAGCAAGTAGAAAGTCCTCATGTTTGGCATGACAGTGTTACTCTTTATACAGTAAAGGACAATTCAACAGGAGAAATGTTAGGACAGTTTTATTTGGACCTTTACCCCAGGTAATTATGACTTAATGTGTTATTTGAAGTAAATATTTTTCCCATGGAAAAGATTATTACTGTGTTCAGTAAGTTGTCCTCTGAACTGTTTTCAGATTGTTCACACCTTTTTTTTTGCAGTACAAATATTTTTTCTTGCTTTTATTCAGGTTATGAAGCATTACTACTTTTGGGTTTTTTTTTTTCCACTTTGAAATTTTCTCCTTCCTAACTAACACTAAGTTTTACTTTTCATTTATATCAAACTGTTACTTCAGTCTGTTCAGGTCAATTATATTCCTACCTTCTAAGTGTTCCTGGTTTCTCCATTTCCTCTTTACAGTTTTTATGTGTCTTTTATACACTGTTGTCCAGACTGCTAAAGAAAATACCAAATAGATAGGAGTAAACCTTGAACAAACCTTGATATGTGGTTCCAGGTTGATCACTGTAGCTCTCCAGCTCTCTTTGGTAGCTGTTTACAGCATCATCTGAGTTCTGTCAAAGATTAGGAGACTAGACTCGTTTGACAAGATTTATTCTTAGTTAGACCTTTGTTTCATTGTTATTTTGTTAATGTTGATTTTTTTAATTGCTCTTTAGCAATTTATAAATTGGTTGATATTATTTTTAAATAAAAATTTGTTTAAGGCTTCTTTGGGTTAAGAAAATTAGGTTAGTCAATACAATTGTGCATAAATTGTTCTTTTTAAGATGGCCCGTTTGCCTGCTCCCTCCCTTTCTGCATATAATGTGAATTGCTGAAGCTTTTTGTTAGTAAAACTTCTGACTTAACTACCCAGTTAACTACTGAGGTCTAGGGTAAAAGTTTCCAAATAATTTTTCTTTAAACTTTGGGAAGTACATGAAGGTGTATTATTTTGTCTTCTGTCATGGGAAAAAAAATACTGCTTTAGAGGACAAAAGCTTGTCCTTTTTGCTACAGTAGCAGTTTAAAATAGAATTGGTATATAAATTGTATATACTTTCAGTATTTGAGTAAAACAAGATTCTGATAAATCATAGGATCATAGAATGTTTTGGGTTGGAATGGAGCTTTAAAAGTCATCTAGCCCAAGCTCTTCTCCCATGCTGCTGTGAATCCTAAACTGATGCTGTTTAAGTACTGTTTCTTTTTCACCCTTGTACTCTTCACAGTATCTTAAACTTACTGAGTCTTGGAAGTAAGGAAAAGATGTAATTTCTTTGTGGAAAGCTTTAAAGAGACAGTCACTAATCATCCCTGTTCTTGCTTAGGCTTCACTGTTCTGGTGAACAGGCTTGTGGTTTGAACAGAGTGTCTGATGTATTTTCTTATACAGAGAAGGAAAATATGGACACGCAGCGTGCTTTGGTCTCCAGCCTGGCTGTCTTCTCTCTGATGGCAGCAGAATGCTGTCTGTAGCTGCCCTGGTAACCAACTTCACAAAACCTGCATCAGATCACCCATCATTGCTGCGACATGATGAAGTAAAGACTTACTTTCATGAATTTGGTCATGTAATGCATCAAATATGTGCACAGGTTAGTGATGTTTCAATTCAATGTAAGACTTCTTTCTCAACTGTCTGAAAGCAAGGTGTAAGGCTTTTTTCATAGAATCACAGAATGTTAAGGATTGGAAGGAACCTTGAGAAATCATCTAGTCCAACCCCCTTGCCAGTGCAGGATCACCTATACCAGATCACACAGGAATGCATCCAGGCGGGTTTGGAATAACTCCAGAGAGGGAGACTCCACAACCCCCCTGAGCAGCCTGCTCCAGTGTTCCATCACCCTCACAGTGAAAGAAGTTCTCCTCATGTGTACATGGAACTTCTTATGCCTCAACTTCCATCTGTTGCCCCTTGTCCTGTCATTGGGCATCACTGAGAAGAGCCTGGCTCCATCCTCTTCTCACTCACCCTTTACATATTTATAAACATTAATGAAGTGGTTTCTAATTTTAGTAAATTACATATGCAGCTTTTGGCTGTTTTTCTAAGTGGCAGCTTGTGAGGGGGTTTATGTATTCATTTTTATTTTAAAACTACACCACCTACCTGGGGACACAATTTTCATAGGAACATATACTTTTGCATTTGAACCATGCAGGTTCCTGTGATAAATAAACAGATCCGTGTGTAAGGTAAAGAAAGTGCTGAGTGCTGGAAATTGATTAGGAAAGTTTTTGCTTCTATTAGAAGCAAAAAAAAAAAAAAATTGCTGTACCTAGGAGTGCAAACAAATTGTGAATTCAGATCACCTCTGTCATTTTGGAATTTAGCTCTCTTGAGAGCTATCTCTGTTGACATCAAAAGCATAAAACAGGTCTTGCCTCAGCTACTGTATTTTTCTCCTCTCCTGCCTGACAGTTGGTGTTCTCCCAGTGACCAGAATAACTGAAGCTAGTGTGCAGGTTTTGCATCAAGATGTCAGTAAAGTTGTAAAATTGCTGGTTTTGTTTTTACTTACAGGGAAAATTGATTCTGCCAGACCATAAATTTGTTATTGGCTGTGGTGGTTTGAAAATTCTCCCCAACGTAAAATTTCCAGGCCAGCTCAGTTGAACACAAATGAGCCTGCATTTACAAGCAAAACTACAATCTAAAATATGGAATGCAATGAATGTGTACAAAATATACAATATTTACATATATTTACAATTTATAAACAGCACAAGAACCGCTCCCCCCCAACAAAACAGGGGGCTACTCATAGCTTCCCCTTCCCTGCTCCCTTCCCCTGCCCTGTACATGGTAAAGGAGAGAAAACAAGAACAGAGAATGGTTTGTCAGTACTTAGCCACAACAAAGTAATGCAGCCAAGGCCATCAAAGCCACCAGAAGTGAGAGCTAGTATATGCTAGAGTGAAAGGAAGCGAAAAGAAAGTTAGTGTACAAAACTAACTTTTATGTTAGGTATCTGTCTAATGGGATTATTTAGACTTTATTACTATTTTCCTTTTTACATCCAATGGTAATTTATTCATATTCTATTACTTTCTGTTCAAGATCTGTGGAAAATTTTCAAGGTACAGCCTAAAACTACCACATTGGCCTAATGAGAATTTTATGTTTCAGGGAGAGACAAGTCTCAGTATTCATTCACAAAAAAATATGCATAATTATGGTCAAATCCGGACTTGATGTAGCAATAAGTTCGTTGTCTTTATAATCAAGTATCAAATAATAAAATCAGAAAAATACAACACAATAGATTATAATCCTTGACCTCAATCCTGGAGACTAGGAATAAAGAAACACAATCCATGTATTAAACCCATCATTAAGCAAGTTACATTTAATGAGACTTCAGAACAAGTAGCTAGACTTGCTTAAATGTATTTACATAATGTTTAAAATACAATGATTATTTGATCATCTTCACCTTAAGACAGGTGTTTTTGAGCTCAAATATCAAGAATCAAAACCTGTTCTTTCTTCTCACCTACCTAGAATTTATTTATAAATGAGACACATTCAGCATCGGTACAGAATTAACTGCAATGTTTTCATAAGCAGTGAGGATGAACCTGGGTGTTGCAGAGCTCCTTCTGGGCAGTCCAAGCCAACAGTTCCAATACACATGTACTTCACTTGCTGGGGAATTGCACATAGGGCAGAGACTCCTCCTTCCCAGTTTTCTCTGCCACTGCTTGAGGTGATTTCTGTTTGCATAGCTACTGTGCTTACTGCTGTTGTAATTTTTTTTTGTAAATTGTTGTTTGCAGGTGTGCAAACTTGCTAGTCCAGCGTAGGAACATCCTGGTTTTTTGGAATGGATGGTGCAAAGCACCATCATGTTTCACATCATGATCTGTTTAAGCATGTTAAAATTTGACATTTAAGGAGTATGAGAGAATCGGACTGGGTGGGAATCTGTGAGCTGCTAGTAAAGGTCAGCTTTTGGAGACTATACTCCTTGTAATAATGTACTGGACGTCTGCTGGAAAGTGAGATGTCAGGGCAGGGGGAGGAATCTGTTTATGCTTTGAGGGAAGGAGAGCTATTGAAGTACATTACATCAAATGTCTTAATATTTTTGTTAGTGTAGTGCACTTTTGTAGGTAAACGAGGATATCTGGAGGCCCACAAACTCTTGCACCCCACTTGCCTTTTGCTATAGCCACTTCTGTCATAATTTCTTCCTATGTGATGCTTTCGAACTTTTCTTCATAGTTGCTGTTCAGCAAGTACAGTAAGAAGGGCCAGTGTGTTAAACAATGGATTTGAGCAACAAATGAAGTATAAATGAAAGCAAATGTTTTCCTTCTTTTCAGCTGTTCTGAAGGCATGACAGAAAAAGATATGCATGTGGTATATCTGTCAGTTCCCTGTTATGTCCTATATTAAACCTTTTTTTTTGTAACCCTGCAAGAAAGTGAGTTTGAAAGTACTCCACAGTACTCCTGTGGGTGTTTATTCCATGATGGAGGCTGGAACTTAAGAGTATCTACAGCCCTTAGAGAGGGTATTCAGCAAACTGAGATGTCTCATTTTCTTTTAGTACTTAAAACATTCTGTTAGAATGTTGAGAAATTGATTTAACAAGAGGAGGTAAATTTATTACAGGACAAATGTGGAGTGAAACATTTTCTGTTGGCATTTGAACAACTGTCTTTCAAAAATGACTTTATTTTTAGAAATAATTTGGGCTTAAAATATATTTTAATGAAGATTTTAAACTGTACAGAGCATTTCTTCAAAATTAGTATTTAGATGGGCTTTTTAAGTATGAAGTAATTAACAATACTACAGTAAAAATTAAATAGCTGTAGTGAGCTTGGTTTTCAAAAGGAAGATTCTTCTATCAGTGATTGTTGGATTTGGAGACCTTTCATCAATAAAACTGCTAGGTGTCATTTCAGGCCATGAATTATTGACTCAAAAAGTCATGCTACATTTTAACTGTATGCCTTATGAATGATGACAAGGCAAAGCTTAACAGAATAAGTTTATAAGTAAGATCTTTGAATCCTTGCAGTAGATTGTAATACAATAAAATATTTTGTCAGTGTATAACTCAGGTTCATTATTTAACTTTGTGGTAATAGAACAAATTTTGTAACAATTTATAAATTATATAATTGTCATAAGACAGCAACAGAAACATTTTTATTGCTGTTGTAACCTAGGAGGTAAAAGTCAATAGTATTAAGAAAACTGAAGCAGTGGTTCACACCGGTAGAGAATGCAGTAAATACCTACAGAGTAATCTATTTTGTTGAGTGAAATACTTTTAACTGAAGTTTTGCCCTCCTTTCTTTAAAATTCATATTATTATTATTATTATTGACTTGTTCAATTTATTACTTTTAATTCTATTTTCATTTAATACAGTGATCTTTTTTTTTCCTTTTAGACTGATTTTGCTAGGTTTAGTGGAACTAATGTGGAAACAGACTTTGTAGAGGTACCTTCACAAATGTTTGAGAACTGGGTGTGGGAAAAAGAACCACTACAGCAAATGTCAAGACATTATAAAGATGAGAGCCATGTTGGAGATGCTCTGCTTGAGAAACTTGCTGCCTCTAGACTGGCTAATACAGGTATCTGTCCTCTCTCCTTGCTGTGTGCGTTTAAAAATATGGGGTTTGAAAGTCAGTGCGAAACATTAAAGAAAGATGTAAGTTGCTTACCAGTGTCTTTCTGCATTTATTTGTGTGGGTAGCACTAGCAATAAAGGCTATGATGACAGATACCACTAACTGCAGGAACAGTAGCAGCTCTGATTTTCCAGGCTACCCACAGGGCTAAAATACTTCTGTATTCCTCTCAGTGTGGCTCTTATTTACCAACTCTGCTCATTTAAAATTGGAGGTGAAGAGGAAGGTTTTCTGTTGGTTTTGGTGTTGTTTTTCTGGTAGCCCAGGGCAGACACTGTGCATGAGTACAATATTACATTTTATGCATGTATTGTCTACATTTGATTTGCATGTGACGCTTGACAATCACATGAACATACACAAACTTCATGAACATACATAACGTTTCCCAGGCATAAGTGTTGTAGGCCTAAACAGCCTTTAAACTTCTCAATTCAAGATCTTAAGTCCGTGTTCTCTACGTTTGCCGCAGATGCGCTGCTTACCCAAACTGAGGTCCCAATTCTTTCCTCCTTGCGTGTCTTGTACCATCTCACATGTATCTCCAAAATGAGGTTGCAGTCTCATGTCATTATCTATCATCTTGTTGTTAGTCTGTCACTCTTACCCCCCTGTCCCTGTAATCAGGACTCCCCCAAGTCTTGCCTTTTTGTGGTACAATTCGTCATTAAGCCACTGCTGTTTATTTCATACTGCTTCCCTATGCTGAGCAAGAAGTCCTTGTCCTTTTGGCATGTACAGGCACTGTAGCTATATAAACATTTTGTTTGAGTAAGGGTTCATATCTGGTAGCCACTTTAAAAATGTCTGCAGCAGCAGTTTTTTAAGTTGTTCAAAGTGTCCTAGGGTAGATAAACTTGCTACCATCTGTACAAAATGGTATGCTGTAAGAGAAGACGACTGGTAATGCAATTTTAAATACTGAAGTTTGCTTTGTAAATATCTGCGAGGAAAGTAATACTTGAAAAGATGACAGTTCCTTAATAAAATTCCCTAATAATGTTTCCTTAATAAATATGCCTCTGAAAATTTTGTAACTGAAGTAATTCAGATGGGAAATCATGTAACTCCAAGTTCTTTCCATGGTTAAAATTCTAATAGTTTAGTGTGCATGTTGAGAACTTTGAATGAAAGGCACTGAAGAAACACTGTCTACCTTGATGCTAGTTAATTAAATGTTCTTACTCCATTAGGCCTTCTAACCCTCCGTCAGATTGTTTTAAGCAAAGTTGACCAGGCACTTCATACAAAGCCATCGGTTGACCCAGCAGATGAGTATGCTAAATACTGTATGGAGATTCTAGGAATTCCTGCCACTCCAGGTATGTCAGTATGAAGCTTTTATACAGCATGGGCAAATGGTTTCATTAAACATGCCTTTCTTTCCTAATAATGCTTGTCATACAAAAAAAAAAAAGTTGTTTGTAAAAGTATCTACTTCTGTGAAGCTGAAGTAATTACTTTTAAAATTGAGGGGATCTTAGTGATCAGTTCTGAAGGAAGATTAAATATAAAACTTAACCTTTTGCAGGTTATATTTTAGAGTGACATGATGTGAATGACACTTTAATATTCTGTCATATCTGTGTTCAACTTGCAGCTAAAGTGGGAAATTGAGTTTCCTTTGTCAAGACAGCTTATATAAATTCGTTATTAATTTTGGTTGAAGTATTGAAGTAACTGCATTTGTTTTAAATAAATTTATCTGCTTTTCAAGGAACAAACATGCCAGCTACTTTTGGGCATCTGGCAGGTGGTTATGATGGTCAGTACTATGGATACCTGTGGAGTGAAGTGTTTTCAATGGACATTTTTTATAGCTGCTTTAAACAAGAAGGAATAATGAATCCAAAGGTAGGTGTAGAGTACTTTTTACTGAAGACTTTTGTTGTACTGTCTCTGAAACCGCTTTTATTGCAATTATGATCCATAGATATAACATCTCAAGTATTTCCTTTATGCCTGTCAAGTTCAGATCAACAGCAACAAATGTGTATAAGTAATTTTCTTTAGAAAATCATCTTAAAATTTCCAAGAGTACTTGGAACTTAATACAACTCTTAGATAGTCAGATATTTAATACTACATTATGACACTTTTAAGGCATGTGTCACATTGACTAATGCTTTCCTCTTTCATTTTAGACTGAAAAAATATGTTCCCCCACTGCAAGAGCAGATCCATATTATTCTTCTGTGAAAGATGTATAATAATGTTGCTCTGTTTCCATTAATAGTATCTTAAGTGTGTGGTACTTTTATGTTATTTAGAAAACTGAATTTATTTTGGGCTAACTCTTTTACAGCACAGTGTAACTTATTCATAGATTCATAGAATATTTTCCTTTGAATGGACCTTAAAGATCATCTAGTTCCAACCTCCCTGCCATAGGCAAGGACACCTTTTGCTAGACCAGATTGGTCAAGGCCTCATCCAGCCTCTAGACTTGACCACCTTCAGGGAGGGGGCATCCACAAACTCCCTGGGCAACCTGTTCCAGTGTCTTAACCACCCTCACTGTGAAGAATTTCTTTCTAACACCCAGTCTAAATGTACACTTTTCCAGTTTAAATCCATTCCCTCTCATCCTATCACTAGAAGCACTTTTAAAAAGTCCCTTCCAGGCTTTCTTGTAGGTCCCTTACAGGTACCGGAAGGTTGCTGTAAGGTCTCCCTAGAGCTTTCTCTTCTCCAGGCTGAACAACCCCAACTCTCATAGCCTGTCCCCATAGGGGAGGTACTCCAGACCTCCAATCGTCTTTGTGGCCCTCCTCTGGACCTGTTCCAGCAGTTTGATGTCCTTCTTATGGTGGCAGTACAAGAACTGGACAAGTACTACACGTGAGGTCTCACAAGAGCAGACCAGAGGGGCAGAATCTCCTCTCTTGTTCTGCTGGTCACACTTCTTTTGATACAGCCCAGGATGTGGTTGGCCTTCTGGGCTACAAGTGCACATTGCTAGCTAGTTTTTCATTAACTGCTCCTTGAGACTGCTCTTGAGCCACTCCTTGCTCAGCCTATATCTGTGTTTGGGATTGCCCTGACCCACACGTAAGACCTTATGTTTGGCCTTGTTGAGCTTCATGAGGTTGGCTTGGGCCTGTGTCTCAAGTCTGTCCAAGTACCTCTGGATGGCATTCCTTGCCTCCAGTGTGTCAGCTGGACCATGCAGCTTGGTCATCTGCAAACTTGCTGAGGGTGCACTCAATCCCACTGTCCATGTCACTGACAAAGATGTTAAACAACGCTGGTTCCAGTACCAACCCTTGGGGGATGGCACTTGTCACTGCTCTCTGTTTGGACATTGAGCCATTGACCACAACTCTCTGAGTGCAGCCATACAGCCAATTCCTTCTCCAGCAACTGGTCTACCTCTCAAGTCCATATATTTTCAGTTTAGTAACCAGAGTGTCATGTGAGACACTTTACATAAGTCCAGGCAGATGGCATCAGTTGCTCTTCCCTTATCACTGATGCTGTAACTCCATCATAGAAAGCCACCAGGTTTGTCAGGCATGATTTGCCCTTGCTTGAAGCTATGTTTGTTACCACTAATCACCTCTTCCTCATTTTCTTTGTGCCTTAGCAAAGACTTCAGGAGGATCTGCTCCATGATCTTGCCAGGCACAGAGGTGGCTTGCAAATTTTTTCCTTTTTAGTTTTTCTCCCAAGTGGCTTTTGAAGTTCAAATCATTGACAGGTTCTAGATTTACAGGGTGTTTTTTTTTTCTCCCTTGTGTAATTCTCCAGCTTCTTCTGCTGCCAGCAGAAATAAAGGATAGTTAGTGATATGGTTAGTAGTCCTGCCAATTCTGTCAACCTCTTTTATTTTTCAGAGATTATAGTATTAGTCTGGTTAATTGGGATGCTGAAATTCTACCATGGGAAAGACCTTTCCGTTTTCCTGATCCTCTTAAGTGTCTTCTGGATTCAGAAACCAGCACTAATTCTTCCCTTCAGTGAATGCATATGAGAGAGAAATAAAGGAGAGAAGAGAAAGTGCTTGAGTTTTCTCTTTCTCTCCTGGAATTTGCCTTCATTCCTCCCTTTCCTTATCTCAGCAATCAGAACTTCTAGGACTGTCACTCCTAGAGGGTGGAGAAAGTAAACAAGATCAACCTTTTACCTCAAGAAAGGAGTCCAAAGAGGAGATTGGGTGGCTAGAAAACTGAAGCAGTGAGTAGGCTAATAAAACCCTAAAGGAGTTTTACGAAGAAAAGCAGTAAAATGAATATTTGAGGGAAATGGTGACAGAATTTGTGGATGTCAACATTGATTTTTGAAGTGCTTGGGATTTATGACAGGTACATGTGAGAATAAGCATAGCTGCTCACTAACTGGCAATGCTGTGACTTGTAAACAAGTGCAGGAGAGAAGAAATGGCAAGTTAAATGAGAGAATAAAATAACTTTGAATAAATGTTACTCATACAGATTTTAAAAATGGCATTTGGGAAGTGGTCAGACTTGCTGGGATTTTTTAACTGCTAGCAGTTGGAAAAGATGGATAAGGGTGCTGCTAGTGCCAGACTTGTTGGACTTGCAGTCAGTTCTGTGTTCTGGCACACACACCTCTAGTATCATCACAGACCTCTGTTTGCCTTACTCCCTAGTCTCAAAACTCTTTTTCTGAGTGATTGTATAGTCAAAATCCTAAGCTATAGTTTTCCACAATTCCTCTGTAACCTTTACTTCTCCTGAAGGATGAAAGTTTCTTTTATTCTGATTTTCTTTCTTTTTGTGGGGATTTTTGTTTTCATTGTCGGTGTGTTGCAGGACTGTAAGAATATTTGTCATGGTTCAGTTAAAAGGCAACTAGTGCCTCTGTAATGTGAAGCCTGCTGTCCAGGCCAAGAAGTGAGGAAGAAAAGTGATTATTTCACACATGTATGCATGTGCCACTTGCTCTCTAGCTATGTGTGCACACATACTTTGGTTGAGTGCTCATATAATTTCAAAGGTCACCCTTTTCAGTGCTATCTCCTCAAATTGGTTTAATTTCAACTTTGTTTCCTTATTTGCATTCATGGAGGTGTAATAGAATTCCACACGATGGGACAAACAACCTTTCATAAATAAATACTAGATATCAACACAATTTTTGTAGTTACTTGTGTTTCATGATATCCAGATTTAGACTAGTCTTTAGAACAGCACAAAAGGAGAACAGTAATGGTATTGTGAGTAAGGCTTATAGAATTTCCCTTGCCTCTTTATGGTACAATAAACCCCCTCATCCTGTTTTAAGCAGCAGTCATAGACACTGTGTTCAGAGAATGTATGTATAAAAATTCTTTAGCAAACAATTCTACCTTTATTCGTTGTCACACACCTCAGTTCTTACACCATATCCAAAATAATCTCTGGTCACACTAGAACTGAGCAATGCTGGCTCTGGAAAGACATTGGCAAGGATTCAAGTCTACTCAAATAACACTTTTAAACACTATCTTCATTTGATGTTGATGTTGAGGAAACTTAACAATGCTTCAGAGAATTAATTTTTTTTCATCGTAGGTTTTTTCAGCTGTAATTCAGATGGCACAATTGGTAATGCAATTAAGTCATGAAATTGCATCAGTTAAAAAGATCTACTCGTGGTTTTGCAGTACAGCTATCAGGGAGTGGAGTGGGCTTGTAATCTCATAGTTTCAACTATGCAGGGGAAGTATATAGGTGTGTATACAATTACTAAAAGGAAGACCTTTACGTTCTTCAACATCAGAAGCATCAGGGACTTTACACAAAATAACATTTTGTCATTGATAGTCATGTCTTACAAATTTCTCCAAATACTCCAAATTTCTCCAGATATGTTCTTATATGACCTCAGTGTTGTCTCAGAAGCTTGGTTCATTCTTTTTTAAAGGAATCCATTCCTTCTGGAGTAATAATGTTTCATCCTGAAAATGAAACCTTAGTTAATTCTCTTTTACTTTAAGATACTGAATAGGGGAGTTAAACGTGTTTGTGTATAGTATGTGATAATATGTGTGTATGTGCCATGTCATTCCTCAGTGCTGTATCTGTACTGTCATCTCTGTTCTCCAAACAGAGATTAATAAAAGAGGAATCATCAATTAGGAGATAACAGATGATACGTTTGCTTTTCCTGCCAGTCACTCATGGGGGTAATCCATCACTGAAGACTGCATGGAGATTGTGTGTGGGCTATGCTTTATAGAATGTCCTCCCAACAAGGTGTGATTGTATATTCCAAAACAGTGTAGAACAACAAGGAAAATTATTTCTTCAGGAACAGGTTAAACAATTTCTGCTCTCTTGAATTCCTCTAGTAGAGGTAAATTATTTGTGGTGTGTCCTGATTTGGTATTAGTAAAATCTGGAATAAGGGGAGGTGTTGCCTCATGAGAGGTTTTTTTTAATATGCACCAAATACAGTTTGCAAGATAAGAAATACTGACATTCTGCTTTATCTTTTATCAGGCTGGGATGAAATACAGAAATCTGATTCTGAAACCTGGAGGGTCCTTGGAGGGGATGGATATGCTACAAAATTTCTTGGAGCGTAAACCAAGCCAGAGAGCTTTCTTATTGAGTAAGGGATTATGTGATCAGTAGAATTATGGTTCCTTTGTAATAGCACAGAAGTACTGAATTAGCTGGAAATGTCAGTGTATTTCACATCTTAACTATATATCACTCTTAAGGAAACTGGGTCACTTTCTGATGTTTTTTTTCTTTTTATTGTATAAATAAGTGATTTTTTAAAAGTTGCATAGGACTACAAAATTCAAAACATCAGGGAAAAAAATCTGAGATGTGCAGAAGCTGAAGAATTTGGATGTAATTTTTTTTAATTGTTATGATATAATACCAGTCGGTATGGGAAGTTGATGCCATGTTTATCTTTCAATAGTTATACTTAAATTGTGTCTTGTGAATTAATTTTAAAACTAAATGGGGATAAAAGGACACTACCAGCAATAAAAGAAAACAGTTCATTCTTATTCTGTGTTCTTCTATTGTACTGATGGCTCACCAGTGTCTTTGATGGAGAGCAAGTGTGTTTGCTTTCATTATGTTTTGTGTTCAGTTTCATCTCCTGACAAATTTCAAGGCTGGACAGCCTGACCCAGAGAGCTTTGGAGCAGAGCCTTCTATATATAGAGAAGTGTATGATACTTCTATACTTTGTTCTGATGCATGTTAAATTCTTGTATCATTTATAAACATTCACAATATAACTAAGAAGTAAAAATCCCTACAATTTGAGCTACCATTTTCTTCCCTTCATTGAAGAAAAAACAGCCCAAATCTATGACTTCATCAGTACTTCCATGACTACTTCTTTGTTGGTGATCACAAATCCTTTTTTTGTCTTTCAAATTATATCAACACTGCATGGAAAAGTTTAACTTGAGTGATTATAATGATTTCACTTGGTTTGTGAAGCATTTTGAAATACATATGAAGAAGGAAAGAAGGTATTCCTGGTAGGAGTGGTAAAAATCCATCCAAGATTTTCCTATGCCTTTCAAGTGTGAAATGCAGAGATGCTACAAAAAAAGCTTCATAGATTTAGTGACTTCAGCTGTGGGAGTGTGAAGGTCACTAGGGAATTATTTTGCAGGTTTACTGCAAGATCAGGAAAAACAAATCTCACAACTCTACACACCTAAGTAAAGCTGCCAATCCAGGTGCACTTTTCTTTGGTTTAGATATCATACCTTACTTTGATTTTGGTTTTATATGTATATGAATAAACGTTAACTTTGGTTCCTAGCTAATATACTCTGGACATTTAAACCATAGCAGTAAATGTGGTTGGTATTTTTATTTGTTTGTTCAACTGCAAAGTGAAAAAATCTATCTGGTCAACTCAAAAGACTTTCTTTTTTCCAGCAAAAGAAAACAGAAAGCATTTACTTTGGGTCACATTTATGTGTATCAGGGGGACAAATCTCATCGTTGTGAATGGTCAGTTGAAACTTTGTTTCTGTGCTTTTTTCTTCTACATTGCAGTGGGTAAAAAAGGAGCTTAATTAGTTTCTGTAATGGAAAATTTTTCAAGACTTATTTCTGAACCCCAGGACTTCTTTTTGAACCACACTAGTTACAGATGTGAGGAAACAAAAGTATTTGTAGCTGAAACATCAACTCTGTAGTCTTACCAGACCACATAATTGAGTCAGTTCTAACTCTCACAGTCTGTTAAGAGTTTTAGACCCAGTTTGGCTGGGTGAGGAAGAGGCAATACATGAAGTTTACAGGTAAAAACGTGTTGAATAGTTTTCAAAACAGCTGAAAAGGATAAACTGAGGAAACTGATGGAGACAAGATTATCCTAAAACCTGTGATTTATACTTATTTTTTTCTTAAATTCTAACTGGATTTGGAAGTATTTTCTAAAAAGCAATCAGCAAATCTAAGCAATGAACTTGTATTAAGAAACAAAATGCAGGTTTTATTTTACAGCTGATAGGCAGATTTCCACAAGGGAGACCTTTCTCAGCATAACCCAGCAAGCTTTGGTCAAAGTAGGTAAATGCAAATGTAGTAATTCAAAACAAAAACATGTTATGATATAAAAATTAGATTTAAGACAATACTGATAGTAATGAGGTTAATTTGAGTTGTTTATACTCTTGTTCTTCAGTGTGTGTGTGTTATCTAGTAACCATGATACTGAAGTGCAAGAGAATATCTGCTATTACATGTATGTGAGAATGCCTGCATGATTCTACAGTTATGTCAGCCAGATATTGTTATGTGCAGGGAGGAGAAAAACCTAAACCACATTGTGACCACAAATGAAAGTGTTACATTCTGTACCCATCCCAGAGAACAGGACTTTCCATAGTTTGTGCCTCAGTCTGCGTTAGGCAGTAATTAAGGCAGATCGTCTTATGGCTAAAACTGCACTCAACACAGAAGACTAATGGGTGTGTTCTGAAGTGTTTCTGAAACATCTTCATATGGTAACACATCACATTTGTCTGCTAATTTTTATATCGGCTCAATCTGAATCAAATTGAGGTTGGACTAGATAAGGGTCCCTTCCGACAAAAACTGGTTCTATGAAATTCATGTTAAGATTTCTTGCTGTAAAGACCTGATCTTGGATTAGAAAAGATAAACTGAAGAAAGACCTTTTTTTTTCCTTGCTTTGAAGCTCTCCATCACAGGCATGAAGCTTTGTCTGTACAAGAAACAACTTATTCTGGCAGTATTCCAGGGCTATATCCCGAAGTTCCCCAAGAAAATAGGGAATACTTCTGCTTTGGAAACATGAGTTAATTGCCTTGACACTGCATAGAAACAAACACACACATTTGAAGTGCCAAGATGTAGCCATCTGGCATAACCCAGCCTATTCTGTAACAACCTAGTCTGTATCAAACACCTTTTTTCTGTTAGTAATGTATCTTTATTGCAATTCCATTGTATTTAGGTTTAATTTTTTTCCTCTGTCAGAAATTCAGATTAGACATTGGCTTCACAACAACAGCTTCAAATTAAAGGAAAAATGTAAAATGGGAGGCTTGGAAGACAGTGGTGGTAACCACTTAGTAACTGGATAATAGGCAATGGTTTTCCCATTATGCTGCTTCACTGGAAAAGATAGAATGCAGATGGGTCACAAGATAGCTAGGTCTTGTCTGACATAGGTCCAGCATTTAGGCTCTTTCTGGATTGCTTGCAAGTCATGTGGTCAACTCTAAATGGTAAAAGCAGTGTGAAGAAAAAGTTTAAACTTTCTGAGCTCTGGTGGCTATCAGATGTTATGCTGAGTTAATAAAGAGAGTATTAAGACATGGGCTGTTCATGTTTGTAGAGTGGAGTACTGACTGTCACTGGAGGTACTACTACAGTTCCTATGCAAATAGTTCTCTGTTGTACATTATTAATGTAACAACACTGCAGAAAAACACTTCCTCGTTTTAATCAGCAATCAGGGTCAGTCAGCTGCTGACCTTTTTTGACAAACAATTTTGTTAAACCCTGTTTTAACAGATAATCAGGCAGCAACTAATTCTAATGGCTGTAGTCATTTAGTGTGGGAGAAGTAAAATTACTGCAACAAGCGAATCACAAGGTAAAGATCTCAGATTTCTCTCTGAAAAATGAAGCAATTTCCAAATACCTTTGGATGTAGTACCTGGCAGCTGAGTTAAATGGAGACTCTTGGAGAGGTTTTCCAGAACTGTAGAGCTGGTTGCATTTTGAGTGGTTACTGACAGGGATTAGAGGCTAGACATTGGATTATATGGTAGCACAAGTCAAAGGAAAAGAAAGGAAAGTATCAGGTAGAAGGATGAAGTTGGAGAAGGGTGTTTTGAAGTAGTAGCAAGGGTTGGAGGGGATGCCAGAGGCAGACAGCAGGAAAAAGACATGCTGAAAAAGATGCATACTCATTTGTGAAAGACTATTGAATGCTCTTCATCATTGTATGAATTAGAAACAAGAGATGCTTGTCTGTGAATAGATTTATTGTCTTCTTATTTGCATGCCAGAGAACATGAGATTATGCACTAGCTTGTTGCTTGAATATTTGTGCCACTTCCTGATATCTGGAGATAAATTTTTGTTCCACCACTATTTTCTTTGTTTGTGTATTTTGAATAGTAGTTTCCCATGGTGGAGTAAAAAAAGTGTAATGTTACAGGGGAAGCTCAGTTTGTGGGCTCTATGCTGGAAATCCTGTATAGCTAATTATCATTAGCCATTGAAAAATTGTGAATTATGTGAAAGACATGGTAGCAGACAACAATCAATCTATTTCAGGCCTAATTAGGATAGATAAAGACAAATTAATTAAATTAATTGGAAGTTAGTGGTTGCTTAGAAATGAGCAATCATGACCTAATTTTGTTTGGTATTGATTAAAAGAGGGTAGACACAACAAATACTTGCTTGCACTATATTCATGATGAATTAAAAATATATTAATGCTAAGAGAACTGATGAGTAAAATTACTGGAAGAAAAATTATAAATGAAAAGTGGTATGTCTTTAAAGTTCAATTGGCCAAAATCCCACAATTTCACAACTTCAAAGTTTTTGAGAGCAATTCTCACTAAGAACCATTCTGCTCACCAGTAAAAACAGCAATTAAAAATACACAAAAGAGACATGAGAAGTTAGGTAGGAAATAGTTATAAAATGAAGAATTGTATAGTACTAAAAATAATAAAGATAGGACTGTCAGGGAAAAAATACACCAACCAGCCATAGATGGAAAGATTATAGCCAGTCAGATGTGTAACAATGTATTAAGACATAATAAATCCCATTTATGTTAAAGACCCTTTAGTAGACAGAAATGCTAGTATTACAAATAATACAAAATATTACCCAAAAAAAGGACCATTTTTAATTACTGTTTCTCTTCTGCATTTAGAAAGAAGCAGTATGATGTAATGACATCACACGAGAGCAACAGGGGAGAGCTTTGCAATTTGTTATTGAGGCTATTAAGCAACATCTACTAAGAATGAACTTTTTACATCAGTAGATTGTATAACTTGCATTCTACAAACCTACAAGGATTGGGGGGAAGGGATAATTTGCTGTTAGTCTTGGGATGCTGAGCATATGTCATTGTATTAGGAGAATGCTGATGAGTTCCAGTGTTCAAAAAGGGCAAATGAGTGACTACTGGTCACATAGCTTGAAATCCGTCATCAGCAACATAATGAGAAAGAATAAATAAGGTTTTGTGGCTGAGGAATTAAACAATGAGTGTAATTCATACAGTGCAAGTGATCTTATGTAAAAACGGTTTTGTCAGGCAAGCCTGATGTAATCACTTACGGTTATTACAAGCTTGATGCATGTGGTTGTAGAGATAATTATATAAGCGATATTTCACTTAGTACCATGTATTTTCCTTTGAAATGAGCACTGTCAGTAGAGAATAAGTAAAATGGATTAAGAATGGATTAAGAACTACTAACTATTCTAGGAGAGTACTTGGTGTAGAACTACCATTGAATAGGCTACAATGATGAGAGTGCTGTAGTGACTAAGGATGTAGGATAAAACTAAAGCTTGGTATTCTAGAAAGCACTAATGCTGGTGGGAGTTCTTAAAGTATCTGGAGGCTGGTTATAGTAGTTCAATTGAATCTAAATTATTATGAGACTACAGTAAAAATAGTTGAGCATTCCCACGTTGGGTAAGTACAAGAATATTGAAGAAGAGCAGGTTGTTGATGATGCTATTTCTCTATACTGTAGCAGTAGAACAAGCAATTGCATGCATTTTTTGTGTCCTGATTTTTAACTGGGACTAGTAAGACTTTTTATCACAAATAAACTTAAGTGGTTCTGTATGTAGAGTATGTAACCCTTTTCCTCTGCAATACCTTTGGCTGTAGACCTCCTTGACAAAGGTATTATAGAGGCAATAGGTTTAAATGGGTTTAAAACAAGACTGAACAAGTTCTAGACTTAGAGAAGCCAACAAATGGCATTTAAATATAGAAAACCCTTTTCATCATCAAGAAGTTCCTGTAAAGTAGAGGGTGGAGATCAGAAGAATATTGAAGGAAATATATGTCAGCCCTACATGTTCTCTGATGCACACTTGTTCTGCTGGAGACATTCAGCCATACTCCTTAACCTGAGGAAGAAAATTCTGATCTAGGATACCTCTCAAGAGCTGAACCACATTGGTTTTGCACATAGTACTTGGTAAAACTATGGATGAAGTCTAAGGTGGCTGGCTTTCCTCTCTCATTTCCTAGGGATGACAGTGGGTTTGCTTGAGTTTTGATGGAACTTGCTTAAATCACAGATTGGTTTCATTTTAGCACTCCTGTCATGCCATCTGCTATCCAGTGTGGTAAGTTCTCAGTAGAGCCATACCTAGAAACATGCCTGCCAGGAAGACAGAAATCAAAGAGGTCTTCCTAAATGATCTCTTCAGCCTAAATAGAAAGAGAATATGATGTCTGGATTAAAAGTCAGTGAGTCAGCTTTTTAGGAGGAAACTTAAAGGGGATGGTACTCTTGCATAGGTAAGTTATTGCACAAGGGTAAGCTTGCAGTGGTGAAGGATTGATGTGTTACTAAAGTGGTTGTTCCCTCAGAGGTGCACAAAAACACAATTCAGGACTTCTTATGAGATAGTATCTGTCAGTAAAGAAAGAACCAAAATAAAATATGCCTTCAAACAGTTTTTAATGAGAGACGTGATCATATATCAGATACAGAAATGCCAATCACTGAGAAAACAGAGAGAAATGGGTACTGGATTCCAAGACATGATCTAGGATCACGGGGAAAAAGATCTTCATTAATGGGAAAGGTTGATCTTCATTAATTGGAAAGGTTAATCTGCATGCCAGAGAAAAATACAGTCAGTTTAGTCACATAACTGTATCTCATGAACGTCCTCCTAGACAGAAGTAGGTACACTAGAATCCATCCATAGGTTTCAAATCAAACAATTAGTCTTTTGTTCTTGATTCAATAGTAAGTTCAAGTTAGTGAATTCTGAAATGGCTCTGCCAGTGTTTTGAAACTTTCTGTATGTGCCTTGCAAATTAATACAAAGCAACAACAAAGCTTTGAATAAAACAGGATTCTTTTGATATGCCTTTGATACATCTAAAAGAGCCTTCAGAACAGAGAACAGCTTAAAGTAACATTTCTGTACTCACTTTTAATCAAACTGTCATTAGAGAACCTGAATCTTAAACTGCAAATACAGGTTGAGCATGAAGGTTTCAAGTTCTCCTCATGTCTTTGTAAAAGCACTGGCGGTGCCTTGTCCTCTGGTAGCAGTTCCACTTCTGCGAAGCCTCTTTACCTGTGTTGCGGCTAGTTCCACCTTGAAAAGTCTCCTGTTCTGCTCGTTCTGCTGGCAGAAAAGGAAACAGTGAATCTAAATACCGCTTGACTTTTCCTCAAGCATAAAGTATACCTCCTGTATGAGTAATCTGCATTTACTAATAGCATTTTATGGCTACAGTTTGCATGTTAAAATGCAGAAGCCACTATTAGTTATTTAAGTGGAGGGAGGGAGGAGGCTTTTAGAGAATGAGGAATTATTGAGCTAAATGAGAGACTTTGTTAAGGGAAATGAAAAGAAATCATAGTATGGTAACTTGCCTAGGATCCAAAAATTTTTATCCTCCTCTTACTAATCATTTTTTGTCTGAACCATTTTACAGAGTAGACAGATAGGATAAGAATATCCCTTACTTAGAAAAAAGTGATACCTAGAAAAGATGAATATTTTGGCATCACTTTACTCTGTATTTATCAAGGATGATGGCATCTCCATTTTCTTTAGAGAACTTGTATTCAAGTGCTGTAAATTATTTCATTTTGGAAAAAATAAATAAGAGAAGTAATTTTTAGCCAGAAAAGCAGTAGAAGTTATTTGCTCTGACTGCAGAGGATGTGAGTATGAATAGGGAGAGATCACTAACGTGGTGATAAAATTTGGCTTCACTGGAACAACTGTACAGCTGTAACTTGGCACTGGAAGACACAAATGTGAACGTGTCAGTTATTTTATAGACAAAAAGGTAAAATTAAGGACCAGTATTTAGTATCTGTTATAAAATGAGGCATATAAAGTATTTGAGTGATTTTCTTATGGGGAAATGACAAAATTTCAGATTATTTTATGATGACTAGTACAATTTTAATGACCACAATGCCCAAAAGGAATTGCTATGAAAATTATTTACTGTGCATGCCATCTGCTTGATTTAGTGTGCACTCCAATTTGGTCAAGTTCACCTCTACTTTGAAAGCACTTGAGTAAATGTTCTGCTGAGTAAAGAGCCTTAAATTCTAAGCCTTGCAATTCATTGCTTTTGGCACTGAGTTTTCTTGTAAAAAAAAAATGCTGATCGGCCTGGGTGAAGAGAGTTGGGGTCCTTTACGCTGGTCATTGCAGACTCTTACGCTGTTACTTTCACCTGTCTTAGGTGTTGGTGCTGTTGTGGTTGCCAGTGAGTGACTAGGTCCCAGGTTTTTTTGGGGGAAAAAGGTCCGTAATAAGGACTAAAGTAGTATCTGCTTCAAATTCACACAAGGACACAATGATTAAGGTATACTAGGAAATACAGAGCACAAAATACATTTTGGTTTTCATTATATATTTGCAGTCCACTGCAAACATAAAGAAAATAAAGAGATACTATCTATACTTTTCTACAACACTGATTTATATGCAACAGCTCACTGTAGCTCATAATCTACATTTGTGTCATATTTAAGATCTAAAGTTTGTGTTATATATTTAAGGTGTAAAAAAAAAAATGTTCAGTCTGTCCCCTTGCAGATCGTTCCTTTTGCACTAGCATTAGGGAGGGCCCTCCAGCCTCCTTATCTGTTGCCAGGAAATTGGTCAGTGAGGGCACTTCTGCAGGTTCTGATGGTTTAACTTGCCATAGCCTGAGCTGGCTAGCAACTGTTATTATTGTCTGCCCGACTTCAGCCCTGTGGTTAAGGCCTGGAAGGAACTCTGACAGGGGATAAAATGGCTCATTTACAGTTGAGCCTACTCAAAGCTGTGGGAGATTCAAGCAATTAAAGGGATTTCAGAGCTTTCAGATACATAACGGCAGCAAGTCTTTACTGAACTGCACATTCTTACAGGTGTATAACCTGCGTAAATGTAGTTGTGTCTTCATGAGAATAGTAAAAAGGCCATTTCAAACCAATTTTTCTTTGCAAATTTCAGATAGTACTCTAATGCATGGGTACCAGATGTTTTTAATTACTGAATATGTATAATACCTTGCTTTGACTTCAGAAGCCATCAAAATAATTTCATCACTGAAAGCAGCTTGAAGGGTATACTGAGCATGGGATGTTTCAGCTCTAACAGTTATTGTTTGGCAAATTTAAAAGCAATCGAAATCAGGTTATTATAATAGGAAGTGTTGGGCAACTTAAATTGCAGGCATGTCTACAAGCCCAAACTGTAATTTACAACATGTAGAAAGTAACTTGTAAGATGGTAATTTATTAAGGTAGGTGGAGGAGTTTCTTTATATAGTTTGTCAGAGTTGGTGCTGGTTAGAATATTCTAATATTTTTAATGTACACATATTTTTAATGGACCACTGGATTTCAAGAACTGTGGGGTTTTTTGTTGTTGCTGTTCAACACATGTTTTTGTATCATTTAGATTTTGTGAGTGGCAGGACTTGTTAAAACATTTCCTAAGACATTCCACTGAAATATTAGTGGAGAGAATGATTTATTTTTTAGTTGAAACGCTTGCAGAAATACTCCTTTCTGTACAAAGGATAGCTTTTATAGACTGGTCAAGTTCAGAGTTAAGTTTTATGTAATGTAATATACATTAAAGGTTTTTTCTAGTGCCTGTTGTATGGAAACAAATTTTCAGCACAGAAGTCAGTGGAGCTCTGTTAAATGAGCTGTCTAGTCAGCTTTCATTAAAAGAATAAATTAACTCATGAGGATCATCAGATATTTAAATGCCTGCTAATATAACTTGATGGTTAATTTTACAAAGAAATAATAGTGTGTTTTGTGTAAAGAATATATTATTTAACTGATACGTATTAGTACTTGCTCTAGCTTCTTAATTGGACCTGAATTCTCACAGTGTGGAAAGAGCTGTAAAGGAGAAGCCTGAAAGACATAGAGATACCTCTGTCTTGGCTAAGGAAATTATCAAGGCAGTTGTTTCAGAAGATGGTACGCTCACAGACTGAACAAAGAAGTTAGAACCATCTCCCAGGAGCAAACGCATGATACAAGACATCAAAGCCAGAATGGACAGTTACTGGTGAGAACAACTTCTGATTAGGTTGCCATTGAATGAAAAATGGGATAGATATTTGTGTGGCTTCTCCTCTATGTCTAACACTTGGAGATGTGGATAGAAGCATGTCAGGCTGACAGCTGCAAATGTAATGTCACACTAAAAAAGGAGCCAAGCAAAGCAACCTGACAAATGACAATGTGTGCTTCATTTCAACATGTGTTGAAACTAAAAGTGGGTTGACACTTGAGTGAGTAGTAATTACAGGAGTAAACAGGAAGGTGACTGTAATCTTCAACTTCAGATTGAGTCCTTCCTTGATAGTGAAATCTGATATCACAGTGTATTGACTTTAAAACGTGGAAACACGAAGAGGTATGACCAGGAGTATAAACTGGAGTAAATCAGACACTGGTAAGAAAATTACATGTTTATCAAACACATATGAGATTGAGGTTAAAAATATTGCTTTGGGAGGATGGAGGAAGGGAATACAATTTTATTGAAACACTTGTTTTGCTTCTAGATAAATAAAATTAAAGATCTTATTATATATCCTGGTGTAATGTAATATATCAGATAACCTTCTCAGTTGTTCCAGGGACAATGAATCACAACAGCTCTGGATTGTACAGTGTGATTAGAGGAAGGTAGAAATAGTTCTGTTGCTGCTGACGAAAGTCCTGCTGAGATGTTATTAATGGAATTTGTGGTGCTGAACAAGGATGCCGTGCCAAGTGGTCTACTGCAGGAAGGCAAGTACCTTCCCTGACTTACTTTGGTTTCCCAGGCTGGTCACAGCTAATTAAAAATTCTCAAATCTGTGGTCTCTTCTTGTTTTTTAACTCCCTTAGTAAGATTATATCTCTTTTGCCCATTTGTCTGATAGATATGTATTTCCATTTTTTTTTCAGTTCTTCCTATTTCAGAGGTTATATACTGCTAATTAAACCAAAATAAGGTCTTCATATGCTTTACTTGGTACATGTAGTCTTACTGAATTCTCAAGTACACTTGTATTGTAGACCAAGCTCCATGATTTAGCTGTCTAGTTTTAAATTGTAAGGAGATGTGTAGTTTAATGGTAACCTTTTAAAGATACAGATTTAGGTTCTCCTGTGATTTGGGACTATGTTTTAGTACTGCCAGTGTAATTGCTATATAGATTATTTATAATAATTTCAGACAGACAGCCTAAGATTATCAATAGTTAAATTTCTGTATTGCCATTGCATTAGTTATTTCAAAAGTATCACTGAAACTATGATTCTACCTACCATGCTTCAGAAGTATAGAGATGTTAATATGTAGCAATTGCAAAAGATTGCTATTAGCTGTTCACAATGTAAATATTTCTTCATGATGCTGACATGAGAGTGCCTGTAAGAGGTGAGTGCATCCATTCTGCTTTTCAGCATTCACACAAAGATTTGCCAGGTATACCTGAAAAAACAGCTGACTTTTTCAGTGTAAGCAACAGTAGTAGCCTTTCAGTCTGTCATGCTATGTTGCTATATTTGTGCTATGAATTGAGAAACGACACTTGCAGAGCTTTTCCCGTGGGTTTGGCTGAACTGAATAATTGTCAGGAGTGAGGCAGCATAGCAGCTAGGAGAGGCATGATCCTCCTCCCATTTTAGGCAATAATAATTTTAGCATAGAAGGAAGGTGGATAAGGTCTTTTGTATGGAAAAATTAAGCAGCTAAGCAGCTTTTTATCCTATAGTTAAGAAAGTAGTTCATAAAGGTGCTGCAGATCAGCAGAAATTTGTAAATACAAACTTTGATAATATTCAAGCCAAACATGGAAATCTCTAAATTTTTTGAAATCTCCATGAGAACATTTTAAGTTGTGACCTCAAACTTTTTGTGACCTCAGACACCTCTATCATGAGCCTAATGTCACATGAAGGCTGGTTGTCCTGGACAGAGTGCAGTGCAAATGGTACTGCACTTTCCAGTGTCCTAAATGGCAGTTTGGGCAATCCAGCAGCACTGTGCTGTGTAGACAGTCCTGACACAGGCAGATTCCATAGGGAAAAGAAGAAAGGAGGTGGTCATGTAATTGAAGACTGTATCATAAAGCTCAGTCACCAGTGGGTGTAATTATGGTTGAACATAATTATGCACCTCATAACCTTACATACCTTAATTATAGCATCTCCTAACTCTTTGAGTTCTTGAGTTGGGATTCAGTCTGCTGGCCTGTGGAACATAACCATGGCTGTATCTGCTGTCACTCTCTTATTGCTGAAGACAGTCACTTGGTTAATCCGAGAATCAGTGGGTTTCCTGTACTTGTGTAACTTTTTAAGCTACTTAGTGAAGAAATTTGATATTAGGCTTTGATGAAAGTAAAGCTGTTACTGACAGCTTTGTCTGTCTTGTTTTTCTGGGTAATGAGAGCTATTTGGAGTGGCAGATAGGGAGCCTAGGAATCGTGGAAGCTTCTTGGAGCATCTGGAGCAAACAGCATCATTTTAGAAATTGTCCAGGCTGAATGTTGGAGCAAAACACAGCATCCAGCAGCCTCGGTACCTCCTGCCACAGTCACATGGCATGACAGCTCCCTCCTATACTCTCCACCTATATAATCTTCACCACTCTTGCCCTTACTTACCTTTCTTTGTGGGGAAAACCCCTCAGTCTGTGATTCCTCTCTGAAACAAGCCAGGGTAAAATGTATGTCTCACTTGTGCAGGTGTCTCAAGGGCTCTCTACTGAAAGGAAGCTGTACAGCCAGGACAGCCAGGACAGACATCATCATGGTGAAAGCAGAGAAGTGTTCCACCTACAGCAATATTTTGTACTTAATGGAAGAACTTAGCCTAACCCACACTCATTTGAAAACAGTGGTAGGCAGGGAGATAGACTGTGGCAAATGCATCTGGAAGACACAGCTTTTATCTGCACAGAATTTTGATGAAGAATAACAGCAACTTGGGATTTCAGTGGCTTTAAGAAGAATTCCTGTACTGTAGAAGTAAAAGAAATTTGTCATCTTAAAGGGTCTTGAAAATCCAGATGTATGAGAAACAAGTGAATAAGAATATATAGCTTAAAGCAAGAAACCCCAGTATTTATCTAACAATAGTGCAAGATCACTTGTTGTGGTTGAATCTTGCTATTTTTTGATGGGGGTTGGGAGATACAAAGAAACTTCAGTTGCTTTGCTGTGCAGCGACTAGTCTGTGTGACAACACTTAAGTAGCAAGATACTCCGAAGGGAACAGGGAGGGATGGGTGCACTAGCAGGTAGGACTTGCACAAAAGTCATCCCCAGGGACACAGCTTCAATTTCAGCTGGCCCTACCTGGAACTTGGCTCTGTTGCCCAGCCCTGCCTGTAGGCAGCCCACAGTCTCCTAAGACATAAGTATGAGATGCACAGAGATTGGATTTCCACTAGTAAATCAAGAGATCTTCTACAAAATTTATGTACTCTCTCGTCCTAACTTTCTCCAGAGCATTTCTCCTGAAAGCCCATCTCTTTCTGCTAAATAACCAGACAAAAATTTTCCAGGCTGTGTCTAGCCAAATGTTGATGTTGTTAGAAGCAGTCACTTAACTGGTCACTGAGGATGAGTTCTGTATTCAATCTAAATGCAAGCAGCCTATTGTATTTTTAGATGTGTTAAATTACGTATCTGAAATCAAAATGGCTTTCTGACTCATCTATAAGTACAGGAGATGTTTCTGGCAAAGCTCAGAGACTTTGGCTTTTGCTGTGTTGAACAAACTGATGTACTTGGTGCCTGGATGGAAAGTTTGTGATGAGCATAGTGGCTGGGCAGTGGTGTTTTAACGAGTGTTTTATTGACTGATGCATTTCATTCAGACAGGTGCAGGGTCATAAGATAAACACTGGTACTTACATTTCCCAGTCTGGCTGCTGTACAGTATGTCTGTTGAGGTTTCTTCCTCTATTTCAAGATTTGTTACCGTAATTACTTCTTTCCCCTCCCCCTCTTCTGCAAACTTTATTGAGCCATCACTGTGAGTTTCTCTTCATGTTAGTGCCCTTTCTCTTGACTGAATTAATGAAGGGTGAAACTGGAACAGTGACTCATAGTAAAGGAGGAGAGTTTCTTACTAGTATAATAATAAGCAAAGAAGGCCACAGGAACCCAGCTCCAAAAATGTCTTCCTTTCCTGTGTCATTCCCACACTGATCATGTTAACTGATGCCTCTTTAGGCACTAATTACTGTATTGGTGAGTCTGAATAGGACAGTTTCATGATTTGGAGTCTTTGGGGGAGCCCATAATGTGAAAGTGCTAATTGGTCATTACTTTAAAGCTGTTATCCTACTTTTGCTAGTGTCCGTTTCCATGGTAACAGGAGCAGGTAGAGCAGCGTTCAGCCAAGCAGCTCAAGAGCTCTTGGCTGTGACAGTAGTGGCTGAGGCTGGAAAGATACCATACAAACTGCACATGCAGGATTTCTGAGATTCCAGAGATTTCTTTGCCACAGATCTAACTTAGAATATCAAAAAGCTGTTCTAAAAATGAGACTCACTCTTTCTGAGCTGTGTAGGCTTTTGAAAAGTTTTTATTTTACCCTTAGGTTAGCTGGCAGGTCTTCTAAAAGCTGGGTTGCAGCCAGAGTCCTGAGGGAAAATTATGTCTGACTCAGCAACTATTTCTTTTCCTGCAGCCTCCTGTTGCTGTGAACAACAGCTTCGCCACTTCCTGACGCTTGGGCTTTGTCTGCTAGGCAGATTTAAAAATTTGCTTTGAGCATGCCTTAAATTGTAAACAGACTGTTTGGAGTAGTTTATGTCATCGAGTTAGTACAGTCAGCAGTAAACTTAGGCTGCCATCAGCTGCAGCAGCTTCCTAGCTATCCAAGCTTTTAGCACCTAACTGTGGTATTTCCCCACGTGTTGTAAATGGAAATAGTTCACACTGTCTTTATGAAGCAGCAATGATTCCAGGCTCTTGTGGCTGGTTATTCATGCACTCAGCAAAGCCAGGCCCGACATTACCATGCTTTGGCGTGAAAGTTCTGAAGTGATCGAAGTGAAGCCACAAGTGAAAGAAAATCATAAGGTATCCTACTTTCTGCCCGGATGAGCTTCAGAGCTCAAAACAAGCTCCAACAAGAGCACTTCAACAGGAAGAGTAAAACGTTTGCCTTGCAGACAGATGTCTCCATAGGGCACTGAAAAAAAAATATATAATACAATAAGAATCGTAAGGATTCTGTAGAATTGGTTCTTTCCCCATATTTCTGGAAATACTAATATCTAGAAACATTATTAGCCCTGATATAATCTTAAAAAAATTGTTTATTAGCTAATAGATTCTATTTAAACTAAATAAAGTTTATTAAATTCTGCAACTGATATTAAACGTCAGTCTTCAGCAAGGCTGCTACCTACAGCAAGATTATACCAATCCTGTTTATTTAAAAGAAGAAAGAACAGTAGATAAAGCATAGATAAATAATGTATAGGGCCTTAGAATTTAAGGAGGAATTCAAGATCAGTCATTTGCTGTAATAACTTATGTCAGCATATCAGACCTTAAACATTTGTAATAGTTTCATTTATTTCCTTTCATTCTTAGCATTGTTTTTATGACACAGGGTCAGTTTTAAAATTCTACGTATCTAAAATAAATAGGAGTTAATATCTTCCCTATTTTCAAGCAAAGAAATACTCATTTAAGTTCATGGGGCTTTTCCATGATAAGAGATGTCTCACAGTTTTGTAAGCTATGCTGTCCTCTACCCAGCAAACCTCTTAATGTACCAGCATGGGATAAAGCTGGAAGCAATGGGTGTACCTTTCCTGGAAAAGAAAATTGAAAGTGGTTTTGGTGGCTGGCAAACCTAGGGGCAGGAGAAAGAGAATGAATGTTGATAGTAAGATTAATTTTATTGACAAATTGTAGGGTTACCAATCACAACTAGTCCCTGTACTGGGACAGGGAAACATTCCCTTCTCAGTAGTATTCCCTTCTCAGGATGTTTATGCTTTAGAACCTTCCTGCTTCCCTTGGATCCTTCCACTTACTGAAGCAAACAATGCTACTAAGTATCAGACTTCAATAGTGTGTTTACATGGAGATAAAGTTTTGAGGGTAAGACATCTTGTGCTGTCCGCTTGCCCTTAGCTTCTTTACCATTTTTCTAACATCCTGGAGTCAAATGGTCACTGTGTTACTCCTGCATTTTCTGTGTGGTTGCACATTAGCAAATATTCCAGCCTCACAGGAGCTGGGCTAAAGCAGAAGAGATCTCTCACTTGCTTGTCTCTGTCATAATGCTTTAAAAATTCTTCTGGGAAGAGAAACATGGGGAAATTAATTCCCTATAAATCTTCACACCTGCAAAGACAGAAAGGCTTCTCTGCACCCAGGCAGAGCATCTACAGATTCTGATGTCCATTTACCAGTAGCTCAGAGTTCTCCATGCTGGGAAACAAGCAGGCTAAATGAGAGAGCATATGATGTCGGTTTACATCCTGCTTGAGATGGCTGTCATCCCAGTTCCCTCACAGACAATTCAGCAAATGGGTTACAACAAAAACAATGACCTGAAAACAAAACAAATAAAAACCCAAATACTAACAAATAAAGAAAAACTCTGCAATACCAAAAGAAAAACTAAAAGAAAATCTGAATATACACTAACACACTACTCATCTTCGACTGCATTCTGCAGAGTAGGCAAACAACTGACAGTTGGAGATGGGGAATGTAACAGCAAACCTGAAGACTGATGGTTTGGAGAAAGCAACTGCTGAGCTGGTTTGTCTGGGATAAATTGTGTGCAGAATTAAAATTTGGCTGACTTAATTCTAAATTACTGTATTGGAAAGCAGAACCACTATGAAGTAGAAGTAGAGGAGAGCGAAGGAAAAAAAGTGGCAAAGCAGGAGGGAGAAGAACGGTGTGAAAAGTTAGTATGTAAATGCTATTACAACTGGTCGCATCTGAGAGAGCCCGCTCTGCTGCTGTTGCAACTCATAGCCCACTGAAATGCATTTCCCATGTTTGGATTTGCCTTCATTTGTACCTTCAGTAATGAGGCCCTGGAGCTGTATTGGGACAACAACAAAGTCGTTTACCTGGTCTGCTTCTGCCCTTGAGTTTGTCCCCATATAATTTTATTAATTCCCTTTGTGCTTCCTTGGCTGTGTGGCTTTTTGCACCTTTTAAAGGAAGCTGTGCAACCACCTGTTCTTCTTGGCAGACTAGACTGGCAAAATAGTTGTTTCTCATAAGCCTGGGGCTGGCTTACAGGGAAGAAACCAGCAGAACACAGCCATATTGTGCCCTTTGCCAACCCTGAGCAATGAAGCACAGCACTGCAGGCTTTTTAAAGGCAGGTATCATGCCAAAGTTCACACAAGGGCTGTGCAGGCACTGGGAGTTTTGAATGGCTATAAAGGAAGCACATGATCGTATTTGGCCATTCTGCTGGTAAGCCATTATCATTGTGTTTAGATGTCAGGAGCCTGCAAGTGTACAGACTTACCCAGTTTATCAAGCTGAACTGCCTTTTAGTTTGATTGGTCTCTTCTTGGTCTCAAAGCAGTTTGTGGTTTGCCTGGGGCCTCCAGTAGCAAGAAGGCAGGGAGCACTGCAGCTCTGCAGTTGGCTGGCAGTTCTGGAGGACTCATTCATCAGATCACAGAACCTGAAGCTGCAGCTGTTTCTGTCCTCCCTGAAGCCAGTCATACTTTGCTGGTCACATCACAGTGGCCATCAGACAGCTCTGCTGACAGAAGCAATGTCTGGACTCGTGCTGCTGCAGCCTAGCTCTCTGCTGGGTAACAGAGCTGCTTCTGTCAGTCATGTTTCCTGTGGCAGTTCCGCAGATACTGGCCTATGACCAAGAAGGGTTCAACAGCATTGATAGGTTCCTCTCACACTACAGCATCTATTATCTTTATTACAATGGTGTACCAAGTGCTACAAACACTAAATAAGAGAGGCTCCATCCAGATCTGGAGGGATTATGGCACTCCTGCCACATGTGGTCTGTGGCAGGCCGGGATGCAGAGTTCAAAGCTTCTAAATCCTAGATCAGCGAATTAACAGGATTATCCTTTCACTCTAAAAACAAGATTGAGAGAGATTTTGATAACAACAGGCCACCCGAAAACTAAGTTACATTACATTGCCTGGCACTGGAAAAGATTTAGATTCTACAGTGCATGTACACTTAAGGGAAAAAACAAAACAAACCAACCAACCAAAACAAAACAAATCAAACCCAAAACCCACAAACCAAACCAAAATGCAAACCCTGACAGTAGAATGTAAAAGTGCCACTTTGATCATACAGATAGTTCAAAGTTACACTACTGACATCTTATTTTTAATAGCTCTCATGGCGTTACGAATATTTTCATAATTAAAATAACTTGTTCCATGAAAGAGCAGATGTCCCAGTGCTTAAATACATCGAGCTGAAATGCTGAAGTCTTCTGTTTAATGGCATCAGAAGCAGTAGTTTGTCCTGATCAACAACTCTGCTGACATCCTAGACGATGCTGGGAGCCAGAGCAGGTGTATCTTCCACAAACAAGAATTTTTATGGGCTAGGTTTCTTACAAAGGGCTGGGTGCCTGCAGCACTACAGGGCAGTTTCTTGCATTGGGCACTTAGGTTGATCTCAAGTGATCTCTGAATTTCTGTTATAAACTTCCCTGACATTTACAACCTGTCTGTACGAAGGACTGTTTTACACACAAGCAGTACTAGATAAAGGTGGGCCAAAATTATAATTTGTCTCAGGGAAAAAAAAAGTCATAGGCAAACCCTAGGTTTAAAATATATCTTTGACAAAGTCCATAACCTAAAGGAGACTTCAGCTGATCTTACAAAATTCCAGCCATACACTTTCCCCTTAGATTCTCTTGCAGCAGAAGTGGTCCTCCCCTATTCCTTTCCCTTCACTACCATTTCCAACAGACCCATTTCTTTCTTCCTTACAATGTTGCCACTTGCAGCTTCTGTATTTCAAAGTTCTACTGAGGACGGAGCAACAGCATAGCCCCTTTGAGACAAGGTTCCTGCAGAAATAATAAAATTGCAGGATGTGGGGATGCACAGAGGGTCTGGCCTGTGCTTGTCTCTTTTCCACACGCTTTGCTCAAACCCCCAAACCACGGTAGCACCTCAGCGTGATGACAGAGATGTCAGAGCAAGCAAGTGCCCTGACTGCTCCTCTGCTCACCCCAGAACGTGGTGGGTAGGTGTCTGTTAACACCATCCAACAGCATACCTGCCTTGTTGCCTGGCATGCGCCTGGCAGTGCAGGGACAAGTCCTGCTGTGTGACTACTTATGTACTCTTTGTGGAGCCAAAAGCAGCTGTCCCCTGTCTGGGTGGATGTCTGCACATGGTGGAGACTGACGGGTTTAATGATGTCATATTTCAATTCAGTATATGCCACGGAAGAAGCTTTGTCCACTCACTCCTTAAAAGGCACTGTTGGCCTGGCCTGGTCCAAGTGCTTCATCTCAGCTCTAAGACACTGATTTCTGACTACAGCACTGGCTGTGCCAATGAGCTGCCAGGACTGCATATTACAGCCTTGAGGAGAAAGGGGAGAAAAGATGACCTAATTGTAGATGTGTTTGCTTGAAACTTGTGTCTTAAGAGTATGAGCAGTGGAAAAACTACCTTTATATAAAGTTCACAGGACTGGATCTGTGCTCCCAACAGTATTTGTCATACTGAGCAAAAACATCCATACTATCAAATGAAATAATAATAGCAATAAATACATACTAGCCCAGTTCGGTGATAATTTATCTTCTTGTCATGACTTGCATTTGCAGCAAAATTCAGGCAAACAATGAGGATGAGGGAAAGCAGAGGTGTACTGATGGTTGTTGGCCATCTCCCAGGGTTACTATATTCCCAGAGCAAGGAACTCCCACTTCACCATCGAAATCCATTTTCAGGTGTTTAAATTAATGTTTATAATAGTGTTATTCCATTGATTTTCTCTGTTGTTTATAATTTGCCTTTATGAAATCCTCTGTAGGTTGAAATCAGAAATACACAATATCTAGATTGCCTTAGGAATGTCCTTACTCGGGGAAGGGATTTTATAGATTTGCAAATCACCTCACTGCCCTCAGCACATGTTGCAGAACTGGGCTCCAGCAGAGTAGCTGTCAAACATCAGGCCCTTGCTCAGACTCTGTCTCCTCTCTGTCACTGCCCATTGGCTACCAACCAGAATCAAAATCACTTGTGCACTATTCTGCGACCTATGCCTTAGTCAAGAGCAAAGTGCAAACCTCACAGCCTTGGTCAGGATTGGGGAGAAAATGCTTGTTGCTTTCCTTACCCTGTGACACAGGAGGCTCTGACTGTGAGGCAGCACTGCAGCACTCCAAGCAGCTGGGACCCCACTGCCCACTGTTTCAGAGCCCAGCTGACCCAGGGTGTAAATCACAGTGGCGGCAGCTGTCCTCCTCCAGGTCTGGAGTCAAAAGGCTCCTCTTGCTATTACAATGAGCTGTGCATGAAGCTGTCTGTGCAGGAGGACCAGAAAAGCTGCCTGATTTTTTTTTTTTTTTTATTTTTTTTCTTTTAATTCCCCCCCGAGTGTTTTAGCTTTGAAAACTGTGAGTCTACAGAGACAAAAGTATGCAGATTCTGCTACTGGAGGCAAGTCTTTGTGCCAAATTTCGTGATACAGCATACATACCTTTAAACACTTGCCTTATTGTGCTCGTTACGGAACTATTTGCATGGGGAGACTTTGATTTTGCATGACTGGATAAACCATTGGCATAGAATTCTTTTGTCTTCATTCTCAAGCTTTTGTTAGACATGGTATTAATGCTGAATCTTAAATCAGTCTACATATTTGACAATTCCGTGTTGTGTTTTGATCTAAATGTGCCCTAATGTCTGCATTTTATTTTTGCTTTCAGTTCACTTGTTAAGTTCTCTCTGCCTAAAAAATGCCACACAAACACTGAGGAGAAAAGCCTTAGTTATTGTAAATATGTAAGTGATTTATTTAAAATGGAAGATTTTTAGAGCTAAACATATGGGCAAGGACCAAAGTTCAGTAAGAATTTCATAAGATATTAACCTTAGCTTTCAAATTCTGAAATATTCTAGCTCTTGGATATACAGTCAAGATTCACAATAAATTACTGCAACAAGGTTGGCAACACTGAGGTAGGAGTATTACAAATAAGCAGATATTTACCAGTTTGACTTTGGAAAATATGCATCCTCCTGTGTATTTTAGAAAAATAAAACACCAACAAGCCTCAGAGTTCTGTAAATTCAAGAAAAACTTACAGCCACTCTAGTTCAGCTCATTTTAGTTATATATTCAGAATATTCTGCTTTAATTGGCTCTTTGCTTTATCGAGTGCTCACTTTTAGCAGACCTCTTCCACAAGGTCTTTTTCCCCTCAGAAGCCACAAAACACAGTAGTGATGCGTGGTATGATTAGAAAATGCTTGGTAATCCTGGATCTTTATCACTGTCCTATGCTTAATTTCAGAGGCCTCTGCCACTAAGTCTACCTTAGTGTTGCAGTCCTTTCTGAACTGAAAGCTAAGAGAAGTAGTAAATCATGATACGTATTTTTCAAGCCAATAAGCATCCTAATGTATTTGTAAGTGAACTTTCAATATTTTAATGGAGCTGACTGATTTAAAAAAAAAAAAAAAAGTATCTCTTTTAAATCTGTGTTAGTGCCACATCGTAATAATGCTAGACTGTAAAACAATTTTCCACAAGCAACACATGGAATGACTACCAGACAGGCTTCAGATTTGGGACAGAACTCTATCTGTTTATTGTCATTTTAAAACCTGCTTTCCTGTGCCACAACAATTCTTTCTAAACAATGTATGAAATTGGATTACTTTTAATTACAAAAACCCCAACCCCCTTACTTGTTCTGCTTTCCTTCTGCTGGTCAAAAGAAGGAATTCCTGTCCTTCCCTTGTAACCCAAGCTTCATTGGCATACATGCCATAAACCTGATCTTTAGCCAATGTGAAGGAATTATCTTTCAAGCCTTGTTCAAATGGTACAGACATCCAGAAAAATATTTTACTGGAGAAAACAGTACTGGATTGTGGGGTAACAAAACCAGCATATGGCATGAGATTAATTAATTTCCTCTGCTTCTTTTAGCATATCATTTAACACCCCTGACTTCTGAATTAGCCTGTATTGTACAGCCAAAAGGCACCACAAAAGAACTTGAAACAAATATAATAATTGTATATTCACCATATTATGCCTAGCTGATTATGCTAAGAAGGCACATTTCTCCTCCATCCTAGCTTAAAGAAAATCAGTTTTTACAACCTAAATATCTGTTTTCAGTAAGAGATCTAAGTGACTCTTTTCCCAACTACTAATAGAGTTTAGAGATTCTTATTATTTATTACAGTTTTTTATTACTATCATTCTTGATAGTTTGAGGTCTGAGTCAGCAGGAAATTCCCAGCATTACCAGTCACTGCTCAGAATCTCAGGAGCATGGTTTGAATGAGAAAATCTAGTGTACTTCTTTTGAAACAAAATTTAAATACTGGAAAACTTAAGACAAAATTAACTACACCACACTTTTTATATAAATAGCTGAGTTAATGATAGTTTAAGGCACATTGGTTTTGTGTTTTCTGGGTGAAGAGTAATGTATTACTCATAACAGCAAATGTATTTTGTAAAGGAAAACATTTTTAACATGGATTTTGGAAAACGGGAGAATCTTTGGATGACTTTAGGTTGGTCAAAGTAGGCCAGTCAATCACCTTTCCTATATGAAGATAGGAGGGTCAGCTGACGATTTCCTTCAGCTCCAGGAAGAAAGGAAGGTCTTCAGTATTCACTGGTGGTTAAACACTCTCTTTTTGTTGCAGACCCATACATAGAAGATAAAATGTAGGACTGCATTCCAGGTGTTCCCTCTTCATGCAACCATAATACAAAGAAAGAATTCAGAGACTGTTTTCTATACATGGTGGAGCAAAAATCAGTCTCATCTGACGAAGTCAGGAAGGAGAGCATGGCTGGAGCTGAACTTGTCAAGGGATGTAAAGAATAACAAGAAGGGCTTCTATAGGTATGTCAATGAAAAAAAAAGAAGGTTAAGGAAAGAGCATGAATGGTGAGCTAGTAACGATACATGAGGAGAAGGTTACTCAGTCTTCACTGGCAACTTCTCTACCAACACCTCCCATGTTAAAAAAAACACAAGGCTGGGATAAGGGTGGCAAAATCCCTCCCACTATATGTGAAGATAAGGTTCGTGACCATCTGAGGAACCTGAAGATACACAAGTCTATGGGATATGATGTGATGCATCCCAGAGTCCTGAGGGAATTGCCTGTTGTGGTTGCCAGGCCACTCTCCATGATACTTGAAAAGTCCTGGCAGTCAGGTGAAGTCCCTGCTGACTGGAAAAAGGGACACATTACATCCATTTTTTAAAAAGGGTAGAAAGGAGGACCCTGAGAACTGCCAACCTGTCAGCCTCACCTCTGTGCCTGGGACATTATGGAGCAGATCCTCCTAGAAGCTCTGTCAAGGCATATGGAAGACAGGGAAATAATCAAAGACAGCCAACATGGTTTCACTAAGGGCAAGTCCTTCCTGATGGCTTTCTATGATGGAGAGACTACATCAGTGGGCAAGCAATGACCTATGGATGTGATCTATCTGGATTTCTGCAAGGCCTTTCGCACGGTCCCCCAGGACATCCTACTTGATGGGTGGACTGTTCAGTGGATAAGGAATTGGCTGGATGGTTGCATCCAGAGGGTGGTGCTCTGTGGGTTGAAGCCCAGATGGAGAGCAGTGACAAGTGGAGCCCCTCAGGGGTCCTTGCTGGGACCTGTGTTGTTTAATGTTTTTATAATGATACAGACAGTGGGATCGAGTGCACCATCAGCAAGTTTGCAGATGACACCAAGCTGAGTGGTGCTGTTGTTATTCCAGAGGGACAGGATGTCATCCAGAGGGACCTGGACAAGCTGGAGAGGTGGGCCCAGGAGAACCTCATGAGATTCAATAACAGCAAGTACAGGGTTCAGCACATGGGCTGGAATAATCCTCACTATCAATACAGACTGGGGGATGAGGTGATAGGAAGCAGCCCTGAGGAAAAGGACTTGGGCTGCTGGTGGATGAGAAGCTGGACGTGAGACAACTGTGTGTGTTTGCGGCACAGAAGGCCAATCCCATCCTGGGCTGCATCAAAAGATGCATTGCCAGCAGATCCAGAGAGATGACTCTGCCACTCCACTCTGGTGGGACCTTACCTGGAGTACTGCATCCAGCTCTGGTGCCCTTAACACAAGGAGGACATGGACCTGCTAGAGTAGGTTTGGAGAAGGGGCACAGAAATGATCAGGGTGCTGGAACACCTCTCCTACGAGGACAGGCTGAGGGAGCTGGGTCACAACAACCCCATGGCAAGCAACAGACTTTGGGATGTGTGGATGGAAAGCTGCAGCTCTGAGAGGGACCTGGGGGTTCTGGTTGACAGTCAATTAAATATGTGTCAGCAGTGTGCCCACGTGGCCAAGAAAGCCAATGGCATCCTGGTTTGTATTAGAAACATGGTGGCCAGCAGGAACAGGGAGGTGATTGTTCCCCTGTGTACTCAGCCCTGATGAGGCCACATCTCCAGTATTGTGTTCATTTCTGGGCCCCTCACTATCAGAAAAACATCAGTGTTCTGGGGTGTGTTCAGAGAAGAGCAATGAGGCTGCTGAAGGGCCTGGAGCACATCACCTACAAGGAGCATCTGAGGGAGCTGGGGTTGTTCAGTCTGGAGAAGAAGAGCCTGAGGGGAGACATCATAATTCTCTACAGCTACCTGAAGGGCGGTTGGAGAGAGGAGGGGTCCAGCCTCTTCTCCTTGGTGGCAAGGAACGGGACTAGAGTAAATGATTTCAAGCTGCACCAGGGGAGGTTCAGGCTGGATGATAGGAAATATTTCTTCACAGAGACGGTTATTAAACATTGGAATGGTCTGCCCAAGGCAGTGGTGGAGTCATGTCCCTGGAGGTGTTTAAGCAGGGTGTGGACCTGGCACTTAGGGACATGATTTAGTGTGGACCCTTCAGTGCTGGGTCAAGGATTGGACTGGCTGATCTTCCAAGTGGATGTTTTCTGCGATTCTGTTGTTCAGCCTGGAGAAGACTCCAGAGAGACCTAACAGCAGCCTTCCAGTTCCTGAAGGGGGCCTAACAAGAAGGCTGAAAAGGGACCATTTACAAAGGCCTGTAGAGATAGGACAAGGGGCAGTAGTTTTAAATTAGAGAAGAGTAGAATTAGGTTGGGCATTCAGAGAAAAGTTTTTACCATGATGGTAGTGGAACACTGGAACAGGTTTGTAGGGGTGGTAGTGGAGGTCTCATCCTTGCAGATATTCAAGGTCAGGCTCGGCAGGGCTCTAGGCAACCTGAACTAGTTGAGGATGTCCCTGCTCACTTCAGCAGGGTTGAACTAGTTTACCTTTGGAGATCCCTTCCAACCCAAACCATTCTATGATTCCATGATCTTCTCTGGAAGCATGGTCACATATGACTGGAAAAGCATCACTTTCAGTGTTGGAATGAGGAACAAAACAGCTCACATAGTAAAAATGGATATGCCATGGAATAGAATGCAACCATAGCCTTTCAAATTCCTTTTTGTGAGTCTGAATAAAAGAACATCTGTGAAGATCTAAAATGTGGAAAAGTCCTAACAAGGACCATGCCATTTAACATATTAATGTCTTAAAACGCAGTTTATCCATATTTACATTTTTGAGGATTTCTTTCCCAAATGCCTCTTGGTTGTAGAGTGGCTTTATTCATAATGTTTTTTGTCAAAGATGAAACAGTACGATTGTTTCTCTCATTTAATACAATACTGATACACCTAAATCAGTGCTTTTCAGATGGAGGTGGCTGCTACTTCTAAAGCAATATGCAGATCACTAGGGTGGGGAACCAGTGTTTGAAATTTTTTTAAAATGTGTCCATTATACAAGCAATGGCAGCTTGCTCATGAGCTACACATGTGAAGGAGTTTGAGAGAACTATGCTACCAAACCTACTCTATATCTAAAAGATACACATTGTTACCACCTGAAGTTCTCTACTGATTTCCAGTGATAATTCCATATTAAGTGCCCTTCCTATAACAGAATATGAACACTATCTTTCTAGATAACATGGCTGACAAAATGTGACAATACAAATTATCCTGTAGAGGAAACCACAAATCAACAAACTCTTTCAGAAAGTCAGCCACTGTGCAAAAAACTAGAAAAAAAGTCTCTAGAGCTGCCCTGCAAGAAACAGGCTTTGTATTTGAATTAACCAATCAAATTCGATCTGTGAATCTCATTAATGTTTATAAATATGTTAAAGGTGAGTGCTAAGAGGATGGAGCCAGGCTCTTCTTGATGATGCCCAATGACAGGACAAGGGGCAGTGGGTGGAAGTTGAGGCATAGGAAGATCCATGGAAACATGAGAATTTTTTTCACTGTGAGGGTGATGCAATGCTGGAACAGGCTGCCCAGGGCAGTTGTGGAGTCTCCCCCTCTGGAGATATTCAAAACCCACCTGGATGCATTCCTGTGTGATCTGGTATAGGTGATCCTGCTTTGGCAGAGGGGGTTGGACTAGGTGATCTTTTGAGGTCCCTTCCAACCCCTAACATTCTGTGTGATTCTGTGTGTGTAATTTAGTAACGCAAAAAGGAAACCCTCACTAACAATGTCTTCCTGTCTATTAAGTACTACTTGATGCTGGCATACATACAGAAAATTGTTAAATAATTACAGCATCTACTAAAATTCATCCTTGAAGAATTCCTCCTGGAGCCCTTTTCCACCTCTCTTGTACAACACTCCAAGTATTAAACACACAGTCCCCTGTACTAATAAATTTCCCCTGTACTAACAAACACTGATTAGAACCAAAGCTTGTTGGCACAGCAAGTGCAAAATTCATTAATATCAATGTATCTAACATAATTGATGTCAGTGTCTAAAAGAACTGTGATTTTCCATGGGTCTTCTTGCACCTTTAAAAATGTGACGTATTACACCAAACACATAATACCCCCTCATGAGAATTACGTGCGTGGAGCTAATCAATCATTATTCACTACAACAAACTATGCAGATAATTGATCAAGGACAAAACACAGCAAGGGATCAGAGAACATTGTTTTCATAAAGAAAATATTCCATCTCTTACAGGTGCTTACAGGGGACCTACAAGTTATGCTTAAAAAATAATCCTGGGAACAAAAGTCTTAATGGAAGATAAACAAGTTGTGTACTCAGTAGTGACACTGTTTATGAAGCTTACAATTTTCTTGCTGATTCATCCCTGTTCATGTTAGCAACTATTTTCTCAACTGTCCTTACACACATTAAAATTATTACAATAAATCCCACTTGTACTTTGTTAGAATTTTGCTACTTGTCAGATCTGGTTAATGGATGTCAATCCAGTCCAGAAGTGTGTTTGTTCTATCAGATGGTCTAATTAAAGATACCACCTCTTCTACCAACCTTGTCTCACTTGTATCAGACAGTATACTAGCCATGGCATTGTAACTGTATTCTCAAAATGCACAAAAGTGAGATAAACTTGTAACTGAAACACTTCACCCCTACTTTTACACCAAATGGAATGGGGGATGTTCATAAAAATTATGTTAAGGCTGTAATGATGCTCTGCTCCAAACCCTGCTGTGCTGCTGGTAGCAGAGTTAATCAAAATCTATGTATCTTCATAACCTTAGTTCAACAAAGTAAAATGTTTAGAGATTTTATTTAAAGAAATCATAATAAAGAGTAATTGCAGCTCTAGATGAAAGTGCTCTTCTCAAAGCACTTACCAAAGCTCTGTTGAGAGCTTTTGGTTGTTCACAGGCATGGAAATAAGTTAATAATACACATCTTACCTTTGTGACCGGGCAAGTCAGTATTTCCTCAGTGATATAGCATACTACTCCTATCTGTCATGTAAGGCTCATATTGAAATAGCCTTTTAACGGGAGAAGCCATGAGATGAAGCCTGTGAATTAAAACATTAAAAATAGTACTTTAGTTTCATTGTTTTTAGCTACCATGCCTTAGAACTTGCGACAGATAAAAACTGAAAAACATGGTAGACCATAAGAAATTCAACCTTAAATATAAATGAGCCAACACTGAAGCCAGTAATTCACATATTGTTAGTCTTTATGCAACTGAAAATATTCAGAGAAAATACGTGATAAGGAACTTGTTAATTGTGCCCATATACAACAGTGTTGCTAAAAACTATTAAGAGATCTGTATTGTCAGTGTTAGTCTCTTGTAAGAAAAGTTAATGTTCAGAACAAAGGTAAGGAAGACATAAAATTGAAACCAAATGGAATCTATACTGCAGTCAGAGCGATCTGGGTTAGCATGATGAGTATCATCACACATGTGTCTATACAGAATAATTCTGGAATTATATTTGTGATAACATTTAGAGTGTCTAGTTACACATTATCTATTCACCAACTTGTTACTCCAGAACACATACTCATGGGTTTTCATCAGCTTAAAACCCCCACCATAATTAATTTTAAATGAACTTGCCATAGAAATTCTTTCCTACCAGTGCAGAGAGGAGTGACAGCTTTCTTACAGGATGCAGCACTAATTACTGACCTTAAAAGAGCAATGTGACCAGCACAGAGTTACTCCAGAGCCACTCTAGAGCTAGCATAATTGATTTGCTACCAAAATGCTATTCCAGATTTGAAGTTAGTACGGTAGTCTTTTAGGATTCCTTTTGGACATGCATATCTTCAGCAGCATTCATTGTTACACTTCTTGGATCCAAGGCCTCTGTCACAGGCAGTCCAAAACCATAGTCCATGCATAGGCAAAATACTATGCAAGTAGCTTATTTTAGGCAACTTCATAGCTGGCCATTTCTGACAACTTCATGTTTAACTCTTTGTCCACACTGTGGCCAGAAGCGAGCACATGACTGACGGTTACGATCCACAGATGTCTGTGTGCTCACATGGCACACCTGCATTTTCATTCCTTTCCATTTGTCTTGACCAGTGCAAGATTTATGTGGAGGCATCAGCTGTGAAAAGACTCTTTGGCTAAGAGGCTGCAGAACAGCTTAAAGTCAATGCTAGGAGCAAAGCAGTCCAAACCAGGGAAGAGAAAAGGTGCCTTAACACCATCTTTTTGTCTTTCCTCCTCCATGTGGAATGCCATGCATCAGTCAGAATTCAGGAGTTCACTCATGGTAACCAAGGAAGAGAAAAACAAATAAAAAGTCACAATGAAATGTTTAAAAATAACTCTAAAACATTCCTGACCATTTTTGGAACACAGCATATACAAAATATCTTGTGGTGTTACAAAAATTTTCTATTGGTACCTGCTTAGTACTCCAAAACTGAGTCATGCAATACATTTATATTCATCCCTGTTTGATTCTACTGTTTGAAAAACGAGGCAAGCAAATACACGTAAAATATCTTTCTGTGTTGTAATGCAATATTTAACCACTGTAAATTTGGGATTCTATCAAAGCCAAACTGAAGGAAGGTTGTTTACTTAGCTTCTCTTTAAATACTGTTGATAGGCATTATGCATTTAGAAAGTCCTAACAGTGTATTTCTAAGACCTAATTGCCACCACTTTGGTGTTGATTTCACCAGTATAAATGCTCTGTAATCCAATTGTGAACCAGATCAGTTCAGAAAATCCTGAATGGACCACGTGCAAATTTAAATTACAGAGTACCTAAAATAAACTTCAATATATATGTGTTAAGGAAAAGATTATCATTTCTTCATGTCTTTCAGGCAGTTATTACTTCCACAAATTATTAATATTTATATTACAATGATGTCCAGAAGTCCTAATTCAAAGAAAGTTAAACCCCACTGTTCAAGTCACTAACTGAGCATTTAATAGGCAGAAGTGCTTACTCCAGAGGCTTTTCAATCTGGCTCTTGGAAAAGTGGAAGCGCACAAGCATAGCGAGCAACAGTAAGAATAGGGAAAAGCAGCAGTTAAGCCCTGTTACTATGGAAAACTATCTATACATTCTTCAGTCCATGGAATTCTTGAAAGGGACAGAGAGGTGGCTGTTTCAACAACTGTTCTTCCAGTTTAGCTGTGTGTTGCTGTGGTATTTACTAGTACCCCGTTCAAATATAAAAATAGAATTCTGAGTGAGAGGAGTTTGGGCCTGGTGTCTACTGTAAAATTGTGTGTAAAGAATTTGTTTAAACTTTCAGTGGGATCACTTGCACGGTCTCACTTGAAAGACTCATTATGTAACTCTGTATTTTGTACTTTGTGCACTTAATCTGTAATTATTTGGTAACTGGGATACCAAGTCTGGGAATTAATGTTGCTGGGGACTCTGTTGAAGCTGTAATCTAAATACTGTCTTGATATTTATAGCACTTTTGAATCCCTGGGATAACTCCTGGTACTTTCTTAATTTGTATAGAATATACAAATTAATTACATATCTTGTCTGTGTAAAGTGTCTTCAGGAGCTGTGGTGTAGCTAGCATACTTTCAGCAGACTTTGGATAGGCTTTTCTTTTTGATGGGTAAAACTGTAAGTGAATTAGTATCTCATATTAGAACTAATATTACAACTATGGTAGATTCACCATGGGACCAATAGTTGCTATAAATTTCCCACAGCAGTCTACTACCCTGATGTATTAATAAATACAGTGGGCAATTTGCACTAAGTGTTGCCAAAGAACATTTTCACATTTAGAAAGTTATGATAACTCCCACATAAAAGAGGTGCCCTGAAGATATTGGGATGGAGGATATAATTTACAGAGAGCTAATCATGTTGATTATGATAAGGACACATTATTGGCAATTAGATAGGAATGATCACCTGTTCACATGAGATAAAAAAAACCCAGTAATTTTATTACAGCACCTGTATAGTGCACTAGACTGAGAAATTCTGAATCTGCTGACAGTGAGGGTGAAGTTCTCATACCTTGCCTTAGTCCAAAGTGGACTCATTTGAAGAAAATGGCTTATTTGAACAAGAAAAAATGGAAGTGACACCATGTTTTGGGAAATATATATATTAAAAAAAATTCTATCTATATATATTATTTAACTTTACTTTTTGAAACTCTGATGTTTCTATTTAATTTAATTATTTAAATCTAGACATAGATGTAGTCTTCAAAAGGACTGTGTATTCTGTAAAGATGGAGAGAGTATTTGTAGAAAAATAAAGAAGCAACAAGCAAATATTATTACCCTAGTAGAAATGCATGCCTCATTTCTGTATCTGAATACAAACTGGACACTCACACACACAATTCCCATACACAAAGTCTTAAACAAATAGCAGTATTATTAGTGGATAAATGTGATCAGCTGCATGTTTTGTTGCTAAAGACTGAATCTTCTTTGGCCAAAGCCCTGTAACTGGATGATGGAACTAATGATCCTGAACAGAAAATATCAACTGGAGTTACTTTCAGGGACTGGTGAAGATTTAAAGGACTTTTCACACTAATTGTATGCTAAAATCAGGGGCAGGTCAATAGTAACCTGATATACTATTTTTGTTTGCTGTTCACCGGCTCACATGAAATGGCATTTTTTAGTATTTTGTCCATTTTTCAGTAAACAGATTATTGTAATAAAACACCATCCCAGCTCAGTTGGTGGCAGTCCCAGTAGAGAAGCCAAGGATTAAATGAGCATGAAATAAAACCCTCTCTGTACTTAGACAAGGTCTCTGCAGAACACAATTAAGGAGCATAAGGTGAGCAGCATGTACAAGTCCACCCTGCTGTCAGCTTCATGCACTGTCTTGTGGCCGAGCAGAACTCTAGGCTTCAGGACTGTTAAAATGGCATATTGTGTACACAATAGGCTATCACATACCTGTTTCAAATAACCGAAGAAATTAAACAGAAAACCATTTCCATCAACATACTGTTGTGATCCAACACACACCAATATCAAAGCCATGAGGCCTACAGTAAACGCAGTGATTTTTTCAAATGTATTTCTAGGTGACTCTTATGGTTAACAGCATTTTTAGTAGCATAATATTGTGCTGAGATTGTTGAAATACTTGAAAATTGAACTGTATCCTGCGTTTTATGTGAAACAGTGCAATGATGTATGTGGTGCTGGTTGTGTTTGCATCCAAGTTTAATACATCACATCCAAACATGGTGATGTGTTCCCCCAGATCCTAGCAACTGAAGTTATGGCAACTGGAGTTAACAGAAAGTGCAATGGAACAGCAGCTGCTGGGGCAGCCATGAACTTAGGATAGTCAACGCCTGATCTGCAAACAATAATTTCAGCATCATGGCCATTGCATGTGCAATTATTAAATCAGGAAGCAGACCTGCGTAAGCCTGAAGTATGAATTGTCATTTGGGATCCAATTTGTCCGAGGAACTGACAGGCCCTGCAGAACTCTGCGGCAAAACCACGGGGGAAACCAGCCACAGCCGCACGCCAGAGCTAGAGGTCTCTCAGTCCAGAGCGGTTAGCGGGCCAGGAAGGGCCCCGACACACATCCGCCTGCTGCTCGGCTCTCACACAAGCCCCATCTCGGCCCCGTCGCACCTACCGCCTCTCATCCCCGCCCCAGTCCAGCCACCGCCCTCCGACCCTGGCACCTGACCCCGCGCCAGCACCTCCCGCCGCCACCGCGGCCCCTTTTCTCTACAGCCGGCTCCCCGCCGAGCCCCATTGGCTGCAGCGGCCCGTCCCTCACGACGCCCTTGGCTTGGGATTGGGTGCGCCGCTGTCTCCCGCGCTCAGCCCCACACCGGTTCGGGGGGAGGGCGGTGAGGGTCGGTGGCGGCTGTAGCACTTTCCCGCCCCCTCTCTTTTCGCGTCTCGGTCAGAGGGGGCGCTCCCGCCGCGGCGGCCTTCGTCGGACCCCGGTCGAGCTCCCGCTCCGCCCCCTACCCCCGTCGCTGCAGTGCCTTCCCCAGCCCGGGCGGCGGTGTGCGGCGGCCTCTTTTCTCTCCCCGATTGTGTTTCCGCCCCCCGCCCCAACCCCGAGGCGTTTTTTCTCCCCAAGGCTCCGCCGCCTCCTCGGGCCACCCGCTGCCGCTGCCGGGGAGGGGTGCGGGATACTGAAGCAGCAGGAGAAGGGGGAAGTGTGCTGAAGGAGGCGGGGAGAGAGGGCGGCGGCGGCGGGCGGGCAGGTGAGGCAGGCGGCCATCCCGCTCCCCTCCTTTTCTTGGCGGCGGCGTGGCGGCGGTGGGGGGAGGGGGTGCGGCAGCGGCCGCGGGTGAAGAGCTGTGTGCAGAGCGACCGGGCGCAGCGGGCCGGGAAGCCAGGCAGACGGGCCAGCGGACGAAGGGCGGCGGCGGGCTGTGCTGGGCTACCAGGGACGGCTGGGTGGCGGCGGGGGCGCTGCTGTCGTGCCGCCGGGCATCGTTTCTACCGGGCAGTCGCGCCGCCGGGCGGGGCCGGCGCTGTTCGCGGCCACCCGCGGCGCTGCCGCCGGCGAGGGCCGGGAGGAGCCCGACTCCGCTGCTGCCCTCCCCCCGTGCACACGCACGTCGCACGCTCCGCGAACGTCCCCGTCGAGAGCTGTTCCATCTTTCCCTCACCCCCGCCCCTTTCCTCTCTTATCCTTTGGCCCCCGAGAAGAAGACTTGATTGGATTTAATATATTTCTTTGGGGTCGGAAGAAACTCCTGCCTGCTGGATCTGGTTTGACGCCCGCCAGACAAGGTAAATGTAATGGAGAAGGCTTGGGGAGCAGCAGCAACAACAGTAAAATCCTTCCTCTGCTGAAGGGGGTGGGGAAAAAGGAAGGAGTTCACGCTTCATTTTGATATCCTGTTTTCTGGCCTTTATTTTTCTGTGTTTTCCACCTCGCATAGTTTAGCTGCCCTTTGTGTTTCTCCTCCTCCCGTCGAAGTGATGTTTGTATGAACGTAGTCGCTGGTTTAATGGAAGAGTCTGGGGAGACCGAAAGTTTTTAAGCAGTTCAAGCACAAAAGTTTCTTTGTTCGGTCAGAGAAGGTATTGAATTGAAACTGCTCGACTCCGTGACTCCGCTGTTTCAGCGCCTTCCCTTCCAAAGCGATTCCTGTCCTAGCGAGTATAATTGCATCCCCGGGAAATAAGAAAGTTCTGAAGGAGCTAGTATCTTTTATTTAATCGAAAGATCTTGAGGCTTGGCACCATTTGTGTCTGCCGTTGCATGTTTGTTGTTCCCTGTTTTTTTTTCCAATGTCGGTTAGTATTTGGCCGGACTTCTTCAAGACAACTGTTAAAAGTTCTTTATAAAAAGAGTGCCTTCGTAGTCCTCTGTAAATGCTGTCGCAGTTTTTCCCGTCGACTGCTGCCACCATCTCTTTTCCTCCCTGCCACCCCCTCTCTGTCCTCAAGCTGATGAGTTGAACTGCGTATTTTTCAGCTTGTATAAGAGGGGTCTGTGTTGCGTTTTGATCCTTGCGAAGTTTATCTTAAGAGCCTCCAACCAAACCACCGACCAAAAAGCCCCCCAAAAACCCAAAACACCAACCAAAAATAATCTAACCATCTAATAGTCTGACTTCTTAAAAGTGTGTGCAGTTGAACCTTCGAGTTAACATAGCCTGGTTTGATTTTGATTGGTCATTTTCTTCTTTATAATTTTTGAAAGTCCTATTTGCAACTGTTGAAGGGGAACCTAAATATAAACTTTTGGTATAAGTTTTTGAACTGCTGGTGCTTGTTCAGTTATGCCAGCTAACTATCTGCGTGTAGTGAAAGCAATATTGCTCACCACAGATTAATTTCATTGCCTCAGAGCGGCAATTATTGGTTAGTTCTTTCGTGAAGGTAAGGAATTTATTGTATTGTGAATGTTTGAAATGAGCTAGACGCCATAGCTCCGTGCCAGCTTATTTAGATTTTTGATCCTGTTTGTCAGACTTGAAAGCAGTGCATTGGTCAGAAAAGATGGGTGTGCTTCAGTCTCTCAAGTGTCCGAAATGTGTTGGAATTTGTAAGGCTTGGCCAAAGTATTTCTGTGCAAAATTTTTAACACTCCTACGTGAGTAGTTCTTTAATGCCATCAAGTAGTGTAGTGTTTGAGGGAAAACTTATTAGTCCAACTCTGATACACCATGAAGAAAAATCTTGACATGTATCTGACCTCAAGTGGCTTCTATGGCTGCTTACAAGTAAATGCAATATATAGACTTACCTTTCCAGGCAGCAGTAAGGGTTATTCATAGGCGTCAGGAAGGGCTGAGCAAAATAAATGGCAGTGAACTTCGGTTTCCTTATATGGCAGATGCTTGGCAGAAAAGCAATGAAGTCTAAACAGAGTAATCCTTTTACAAAGAACGATCACTTTCCAAAGCAGTGCTCCAGTCCCAGTAATGACTTGAGATTCTCGTGGGGTGGGTACTTGTAGCAGTGCGTGACAAATTTAGTTGTAAACCACAATGTTCGTAATGGATGCAATTTTGTTTCTTTTCAGACCTTTTTTATTTATGCACTTGATATTTTTCAATGCCATGTAGAAGAATAGATCCTTATAGTGGAGCCACAACTTTTTGCATTACTCTTTTGTCACCATGGTAGCTATGGAAAAGACCCCTTTCAGTGATGAAAGTGTAATTCAGTACTCCTTACAGCTGATGGTTGTATCATAGAGTGCCGTTCATGTCATTATCGTAGTTTAGGAGTTATGAAGGAATGTATTCTTTCTCAAAATCAGCCATCTCAAGTGAAAATCAGTCTGAAATGGATAGTCATAGTATGAAAAAAGGGATTTAAATGAACACATGCTTGTGTTTCAGCCTCGTGTTGCTTGAAACAACACTTGCATAGGCACATGTTGGTAGCTTAGGGAAACATTTGTTTGACCTGGCTCTTCCTTGCTCCTGAATTAAACTGAGTTCAGGTAAACATCAGTAATTTTAAGTAGATATGCTTGCAATCAAAGAGCTGAAGTTACAGCCTATGGCATACTAGGAACTTTGATTAGGATGATTATCATATTAGAGAAAATGTCAATAGATCTGTCTGATGAATAAGCTGCCCATGAAGTAAGCGTAAGTGCAGTGTTCTATAGGGTATCCATTTACACATCACATTCATATAGACTTGATGAGGGGGCTCCATGGAAAAAGTATTATTGATTGAAAGTTGTGCGGTGTATTAAGTTGGTGGTGCAGGAAAACAGTGCTATGATTTGTCCTCAGTGGAATTCTTTCAGAGTCTGTACTCCTAGATATAGAGAGCCATGCTTGGAACATCAAAGCTAAGGAAAGGCTTGCACATATGTAACATGCATTATATGTAGTGTGTTAGCGATAGGTGGATGGGAGCAAATACCTCAACTCAGCTTTCCTGTAGGGGTGTAATGAATCACTGGCTGTCTGCTTTATGTTTTTTTTTTTTTCCTTCCTGTTCTCAAGTATAAAGGAAAATCTTCTAGGGAAAATGTTACATAAAGATCAAGTGGTTGGTGTGTCACCTCTTTGGGAGATTCTCCCTATGGAATAATCTGATCTGCTAAAGAAGGCTCTGACATTTACTACAAATGGAGGAATTATAAATCTAACCTTTTCCAAATGAGTAACTAGTTGAGTTGATGGAAAAGCTACTCTTACAGATAGGAAAACAGTGGACTGTACTCCTATGTAAGCATACACATGTGGATGGTGACAGTTTTGATATAGGTAGTTAAACGTGCAGTTAGCTTGTGGTAACCTCCTACATTGATAGCTTAGCATCTTGGGAACATCTTTGAAGTCCAATACACACTTGTGAGGTGTGGGGCATGTTTTCACAACTTTAAAGGTTTAACTTATTTTGAGAGTTTTCCTTGGTGCTTTGATTGCATAGGGAGTGTCTCTTTGTCAGCGTTGTGGGTAACTTGTGAAGAATTCTGTGACTACAGACATGGCAGACTCTGATCTACTTCTCGAGAAGAAATAGCTTTTTCAATGGGACAGGGGCTTGTGTAAGCTTCATTTCCTGCAGTCCTTGTAGTTCAAGGTGACAGTCTTTATAGTAAAGGGGACAGGTGGTATATATAGAGAAACTTGACTGCCTTAAAGACAAGATTTTTTTATGAAGGGTTTTTTTGTTGTTGTAGTAAAAGTATTCCTTCATTGAAGTACAGCCTTCGTTTCTAATTAAGAATACAACGTTCACATATTGTGAGTAAAACCTTAGGAGTGTTAAGATTTGAAAGTAAGGATGCTGATTTAGGAGAAATTTATAAATCTCATCTATCACCTCAGGGGAAAAAAATTGGAAAAAGGGAGAAAGTGAATATTGCTATGCAGGAATTCCTACTATTTTTCATTATATGGTAATCTTGAGATAATTCAGCTTCTGGTGCTGCTCTCCGTCATTAGTTACCAGTTCTTTAGAGGATACTTATTTGTCTGATACTTCAGTGCAGGTATTTGTCTTATTATTACTCTCTTTAGTTTCACCCAATTCACACTAAACTGCACCTTCCATCTTTTAAAATTGTGACTTTCTTAACTGAGAAGTAAACAAACCTTTTCCTTTGATCTAAATGAAACAAAACTGAAATGGACTTCAGTTGGAGAACATAAACATTGTGACTAACTTCCCTAGAGTAGTTCAAGTTGAAAAGCAGATTTGTGTCTTATTTATATTTTTTTTTTTTTGGTTGTTGTTTGTTCGGGTTTTTGGGGGGTGTGGTTTTTTTTTTTTTTTTTTTTTTTTTTTGGTGTGTGTGTGTCTGTCTGCATCTAATTTGTAGATGCTTTATACTAAGTGATCATTATACATAGGTGATGATGGAGCAGAGTCTGAGGCTAGTGTGAACGATGTTGTATTCTGTGACTGTCCTGGAAGTTGTAACAGTGTCAGAAAGTAACCAGGCCTTTGGAACTTGTGTTTGAAAGCTCACTACTGTTAAGTAAGATAGTCGGTGCTCTCCTCCCCTCTTTATCCACTTCAGTAGATGATGATTGGGATGTCCATACTCTTCTATTTCTTAGCGTGGCCAAGAAAACATTAGACAACAAGTCTTGTGCACAACTTAGATGGAAAAAAGCTCTTTATGCCTTTTTCTGTTCCATGTTCATCAGGCTAAACCCTAAAGGTTACTTACAATAGTGAGGACAATTTGTGTTCCTGTAAGAGCAAACCTACAGGAAAAGAAATGATTCCAAATTACACAACTTCTTTAACAGCTTCCCAGTTTTAAAATATATGATATTGTATACCTTTGCATTCTCTGTAAATAGAACGATAGTTTCTCAGACTTCTGTTTCACACTTTTGTATAATTTAATCCTGCAGGTATAAGGCTAGATTATATACATGGTGTAAAACAACTGCTAAAAGCAGACTTTTTGTTAAGATTCCATTTTTTGATGGATGTTTTTAGAATAGTAACTGGAAGAAACTAGATCAATATTTTCAGAGTGATCAGTTTGGAATTCACTGGGTGCATGAGCTCCTTTTCCAAATAAAAAAGTCTTCTAAGCACACTGAATTCTCCAAGTTTGTATAGTTTAGTATGTACAGAGCTGCGCTTCATGTCTTATAGACCTTATCATTAACCTGGGTGAGGTGGAATGAACAGAGATCCATAGACATAGTCCAAGTAGTGAATGGTCTGACTGTTCTCACGCTTAAAGTGTGAGATGGCAGCTGTTGGTGTAGAACTTATTTTCTAGGAGAAGAGGTAGGAAGAAAATACTTGTTTTAGGAGTGTTGAGTTTTGTATTTTCTTGAACTTAAAATTGCATTTCTGAAGTAGAAGGTTGGGGTATAGTTGTTTTCCTGTGAACTCCTAGTGTTCAGTGGCTAGTTCTTGTGTCAGTTGTCTGGGGCTACCTTTAGGAATAGAAGAAGCTCTGAAGTGGTTTGATGTCTTAGTAAAAGATATGAATACTTTAAATGAAACGCTTACAATTTATCTCTTCATTTGGAAGGGGTGGTATCTCCCTGTGTAGTGGCCAGGGCCTTATTCTCCTTAGTGGGGAAAGCTCCAGTGTTAATAACCAAAGTGTTTGAAGTTCTGCTAGTGTGTTAAAAGTAGCTGCAGAACGATGGTCTTGGTGTCTGAAGTGTTGTGCTTTTAGGTTTGGAGCCTTCTAATGAGTTTTCAATGAAAGTTGGCATGAGAAGTTCCTGTAGCAGCTGTGCAAGGAGTCTGGTTTCCCAAACAGTTTTGGAAGAAAGGTTCCATTTTTTCCTTAGTTCCATGTTCTATAATGTAAGGTTTAAGTTTAGTACAGTGGCAGAAATTATTTTTTGAGCCTTCCCTGTCCTCCTTTTCCTTGGAGTTTTTCTGTACACATCTTTCAAAACTCCCAAGCCTTCTGAGTAGGAGAGGGCACGGATTCTTTGAGCTGCATCAGTATATCCGAACATTTAAATGCCATGCCAAATGCCTGTGAATGTCAGTCACAGGTTCAGTCATCTGGAATGACTCTGAATATCATCTTAAGTGTTTGGATAGTGGAAGGTGTTTCCAGACTTGTCCAGAAGACTTCTGTTAAACTTCTAAGAAAGATTTTGAGAACTACCTCTTCTGGTGTCCTGGAATATCAGCTTGGTAGTTAGCTCCTTTCAGGAGAACATACTGATTTAGGGTTACTTCTGGTCATATAATCATATGTGATGTTAAACCTGGATCAACAGCTCATTTAATGTCTGAGGTGCCTTTTTTATTAACTGGCCATAAACTTCATCAATGAGGGAGAAAATTCAGATGATCACATCTTTCTCATCCATGGTTATCCAGACTTACAGCCTTTGTTTTGGTTGTGTTTTACTACACTTATACAGGTTGTTTTGTTCTTAATAATGACTGAATTCTTTAGTGTATCTCCTTCTGCAACAAATGTAGAATTTTGCTGTAAGCTCACTTTTCTTGGTTAATGTATGGTTGGTGGGGAACCATTAAAAGTAAGGTAGAAATTAAGTTAAGGACTTAAGTAGGAAGATAAGAGAGATTGTTAAGCTTTCTCATTCTTCCTGTGAATGAGGCAGGAAGGAGAAATCAATTGGAACTCTGAATTTGGCAAGCCATCTGGCTCTGATTCTGAGAGATAAGATTAGAAACAGGGGAGGGAGAGACTACTAGAGCTTTACTATTTTACTATATTATTGTTGTGCTATGGTGTATCTTACTTGTGGTTTTTCTTCTAGAAGACTCTTGTTTCTCTGACCAGTGTTTTGTGAGGGGGGAAACTTTCTGTGGCTATTAGAAAATCCTTTTTCTTCCAGTGCATTATTCTTAATCTAGATTCTAATACTTTGTGTCTGGTACCAGAGATTTCATCTCAATAAACGAAAGTATAAACAATGCAAGTACTAGCATAGCAAAGTAGAATTAAAATAGATGTTAGTAGACTTAGATCAGAAAGGTTTTTCTCATTTGTTTGTATTTATCTGGATAAGCTCCTCTGTTTTTCCAGGATCACTTATTTTGTCTTGCTATACTGAAGCAGAGCAGAAGTGCTGAGAATTGTAGCCTTCCTGTGTGCTTTTTCCAATGGTGCTTTTGCTGGAGAAAGAGTGGAGCAGAGAGATGTTGCTAAAGGAAATCTGTGGGAAAAATGTTGTCCAGATTTCGAATGTTCTGCTCATGATGGTACTGAATTGGTTTTGCAGCAGCAGCCTGTGATGCTTCAAGGGAAAGGCTATGGCCCTGTCACATGATCTGGTTAAAAGAAATTGTTATGGGATCGGTAGGAGAGAAATATATTTTCACTTAATAGTTTCTTTCCCATCCTCTGCATAACTAACTGAAGAACCAGGAAATTGTTCTTTGAACTTCTGAAAATGGTGCTCTAACCTTCACTTAAAACCAGAACGTTACTCATTTTCACCAAACTTGTATTTACTTGCTTCAAATCTTTGGAAAGTCTGAAGGGAGGTATACACTGGCCAGTTCAAATCATTTGAAGTCACAGACAGGAAATTTTCTGAAATTCCTGCACTGTGCTATGCAGTTTCCATTTTCCTATTATGAGAAAAAGAGGCTGACGTGTTAGCAGCAAATCAGCATGGCCCTGTTCACTTTTTACTGCAGTAGTGTCACAGTAGTATTGTACCTCCTTTTCTCACTCTCTCTCTTTTTTTTTTTCTCTCTTGCTGCAAAGCACAGGACGTTAGAAGTTAAGTAACACCTTAAGCTGAGTTGTTACTGAATCAACTTTGAATTCAGTTTTAAGGCTGTAATTTGTGCTGTGATGGGAAGGAGGAATCTTAGTTTTACTTCAGGCTCCTGTCAGGTGAAAAACTTGGTTTTGACTTTATATAGTGCATTATTAGCGATGTTGATAACAGCGCTTTAAGAGAAACTGTACTTTAATATAATTATGCTAATTCTAAGTAATTCTTAGTATTTTTTGTGTAAGCAGTAAGCTCTGGCATTCTCCCCTAAAGACACAAAGATACTTTGGCAACCAAGTATAGCCTTTTTAAATTTTGTTATAACAGTTTCTTAACTTATCTCCAAAGTGCCTGATACAGTAAAATACAACTAACACAACTGCTTTTTTTTTTTTTTTTTTTTCTTTAATTACCATGTTTTGGCTTAGAGGGACACCGTGCTAGGTAAAAAGAAAAATAATTTAGTACAGAAAATATTAGCTTAAGTGTTTCATTACTGTGTTGAGACTGGAAAGAGATTGTAAGTTGGCAAAAATCAAATGTGCATCGAGGCAGCAAAACTGCGTAAATAGAAGACAAGAATAATGGTGCTTAGTCACATGGAAGATGTCTTGTGGGTAGAACCATAGTTAATGCAAAGAAGAGTAATTCTTGTACATCACAGTTGTGAGCAACTAATAGCAGTGGATCAGGATTTGTGTATCCATTGTAAAATGAATGTAGGAAAAAATAGAGATGCAGTTCAGGGATTCCTTTATCTGCCCAGAATGATATCTCTTAAAGCTGTTGAGCTAATGTGTGTCATAGTTATATTGTAAACTATAGGGAGAAGATGCTTAGAATCTGGGAAATACTATTTTTATTTTCATTTTTGTTAACTTTCTGCTCTTCATATAAATAGGGGCTACTCCTTACTACAGCAGTGAAAAAGGTATATACAAGTAAATTTTCTTAAAGCTTCATTGTGAATAAAAATTACTGGGTTTTGTACTGTGTTTTATACTAAACAAATGTAGCAAAAAAGACAAACCAGCTTATTAAGGTGGGTAACACTGAGAAGAACAGAGACAGAAGTATTCTTTAAGGGGGAAATACTCCAAAGTAAAATGGAAGCTTAGTTATATCTGCTGTTTCTTCCACTAATGATTTTCATTAGTGGACTGCATAGTGTTTTAAGTATCAGGGTGCATCTTTATATGTGGTTTTGAGTTGGAAATTTTTGTTGGCTTATTTATTTCTTTATTTTAAATCTAACAATCCAAAATTTGAGAATGAATACACACATCCACACACAGCTCATCTTTTTTTTTTTTGTTTTTTTGGGAACTCTGATCTATGAATGTGTTCCCAGTTGTGTAATCTGTCTATATTTGGTGCAGCAGTTTTTCTGGGAATTTATCAATTTTATTAGCTAGAGGGTTTTGAGTGTGATTCCTTCTCCCATGTACCCAATCTCTGCTTGATCTGTATCTCAGTCTTGATTTTGGGCCTGCTGTGGTGTTCTGGCCTCTGTGGTTTGATCCATTTATATAGTTTTAGCTAGGAATTCTGGTAATGACTCTTTTTGAGGGGAGTGAATGTAAAGGAGAGCATCAGGGGCTGTTTTGTTTTAATATGTAGACCACACCGTTTAGAAAGCAAAATAATTAAGTAACCAAGAATCCTACGATAAGAAATGTTATTCTTTTTTTTTCTCTTCCCCTTTTCTGTTTCAACTGAACTGTTGTGTTGCAGATTGCCAGAATCTGCTGGCAATTAGATAGTCTGGTTAATAAATGAGAACTTCTCTTGTATATTGAAGTACTGCGTATTTTGAGCAATGCAGCTTGCTTGTTTAAAAACGTTTGGTATTTGCTGCAGATGGCTGCATAGTGTAAGGAGTGGCTTCCTGGCTGCATTGTACATGAATTGCCAGACATGATGAGAGTAGTTTTGTTCTGGAATGCCAAAATACATTGAATTGATTCAGGAAGCAACATATGTCGAATGAATAAAAATATCACTTATGAAACGGAATGTAGTAGTTATGTTTTTCCTGAATTAAGGAGTTAAAAAAAGGGCTTCTTGTATTGAGGGTAGTATTAATTACCAATTGCTGACTTACACTTTCAGCATTTTCATTACTGTTTGTTTCCTTATGCCTTTTTTTTTTTTTTTTTTAATTGGTGTATGCCATAGAGGGGAAATTGAAACAAGGAGGCTATCAATAGGAGTACTGTATATGGAAAGAGTCTTATGTTTTGTCCTTGGATATTAAGGCCTGTGCATAGTATGAAGGTTTTTGGTGGGGGATTGGGTTTTTGTTTTTGGTGCGGTGCTTGTGTGTTGGCTTTTAACACTTTTTTGTTTGTTTAATGTCCTTTTAGGCTGGTATCCTAGATGTTTCCTTTACAACCCTTTTCGAATTGTGTGTGATTACTTCATAGTGCCGGTGGAAAACTAAAGTGGATGAAACTAAAAATGAGCAGTGAAGGATGTTGCTTCTGCCCAAATTTTTAATTCCTGCAAGTTCTTGACACAGAAAGTAGGAACATTTACATAGCTCAAATAGCTCCAAATATAGCAGGATTTTATTATGATAAAGACACAAGCCCAGGGCAGAGCTTGTTTGGTTCAATACTACTTCCTTGTTTGCAAAGTAGGTGGAAGTTTTTCTTAATCCTCTTAGTTGGAAGGCAAAGATATTAAAAACTGTGTTGACAGAAAAACAGGCATCTGTTTAGAAGTTGTAATTCCATCTGATTGGTTCTTAACTAATATTTTGCATAATTTTCCTTATCTGAAATAATTTGAAAGCCATGTTTTTGTAGCTCTCTTAAACCTGGAGGAACAAAGTGTGCATTGTTAAAGCAATTTTGGTTGTCCTTTCTGAGTGTTGTTTTTCTCTTATTCTCTTCCATCTCTATGAAGTTAAATTAACTTCACTGAATTATCTTATGTAAGATCCTTGTTTTATGCCTTGTGTAAGAAGTGATAGGTTCCTGAAAGAGGAACAGCTCTGTGGAAAAGATCTTGGGGCTACTTGTGGACCAAAAGCTGGACATGAGCCAGCAATGCACAGTTGAAGCCCAGAAGGCCAGTCAGATCCTGGGGCACATCAAAAGAAGCATGGACAGCAGGTCAATAGAGGTGATTCTGCCACTCTACTCTGCCCTGGTGAGACTCACTGGGAGTACTGCATCCAGCTCTGGGACCGTCAAGATTAGAAGGACGTGGGCATGTTGGAGTGGGTCCAGAGGAGGGCTACAAAAGTGGTCAGACAGCTGGAGCACCACTTCTGCAAAGATGGGCTGAGAGAGTTGAGGTTGTTCAGCCTGGAGAAGAGAATATTCTGGGGAGACCTAATAGCAGCATTCCAGTACCTGAAGGGGACCCACGAGAAAGCTGGGGAGGGACTGTTTACAATGGCATGTAGGACTGGGACAAGAGACAATGGGTTTAAACTAGAGCAGGGTAGATTTAGATTGAACATTAGGAAGAAGCTCTTTACTAAGAATGTGTTGCAACACTGGAACAGGTTGCCCAGAGATGTGGTTGAGGCCCCATCTCCGGAGACATTCACGGTCAGGCTTGATATGCCTCTGAGCAATCTGATCTAATTGGGGTTGTCTGCAGGGGGGTTGGACTAGATGACTTTTAAAGGTTTCTTCCCACCAAAGCATTCTGTGTTTTCTTTCCATAGCTTTGGAAGGCATGGGTTTATCTAAACCAAACATCTAATAATAAAGTAGCTTCCTCTGAAGCCTGGCTGTAGCAGAGGCTGTGATTGCCATGATTTCTGTGCTGTATTGGTGATACCAAGAGCTCAGTTGTGAAGCAGTGTTGAAAGTTTTATATGTTCCCTTCTGGATTGAAAGAGGAGATGGTGGTGTTTCTCTTACTTTCCTGCCCCTGAAAGCTTTAGCTGTCCCATGGTGATGATATCACCAACTCCTGAGAGATGAGGCATATGGTCCAAAACAACATCTAGAGTTGCTTATTTTTGTCTGGGTCCGCATTAGCTGGGTTTTCATGAGCCTTTGTATTTGTTCTCATAGTCCATCTGTCTTCACTGATTGTGATGTATGTTAGTGTGGTGTCAGTCTTTTCTGAGGTATTTGCAAGAAAATATGTAGAAAACATGTTCAGGTATACGAGAGCTTCATTCCTTTTCAGCTTTTGTTCTTCTGTGAAGCGTTGTGTTCATTTTCATTTTAGTCACTGTCATGAGTGAATAATGGTCCTGCTAGTTAAAAGGAGGCCTGACCTGCTTAATCACAAGTCATTCCAGTATTTCTACTCATCTCCCAGGTATCAGTGCCTACAGCACTGTTCTGTAGCTATTGAATTGCAGGAAGTACCAGAAATAGCAGCAAAAAGAAATGTTCTATCACATCTGTTTTCCTTCTGTTCCTTTGTGTTCCTGAAATGTACGCCCAGTGCAGCATAGCAAGAATCTATAGGTGTCCCCATCCTCCCTACAGCTTAGAGGTATCTGTTATTTCTCTAGGGTCTGGCCTGGTTTGCTTCAGGTCTCTGGTGTCCTCTTGTTTCATCCTTTCTTGTGGTTTCTTCTTGAATGTGTCCCTTTTCTGTAGGCTTTCTGAAACATTGGTAGTGTAGACGTGGAAGCAGACCAGAAGACAGCATCTCAGAATTTTTTTTTCTTAATTAAAAAGAGAAGCTGTTTCCATTTCCATTCCATATCAGGATTTACTGCTGTGTGTTTTTTCAGGTGTGTGATATAGGTGGCTCTAAGTTAATCAATTAGTAGAGGTGTCAATAGAAAAGGAGTTCAGATGAGAAGCCTATGTGTGCTGCGGAAAGACTATTTAGATCCATGCCAATCACTAGATTTGCTTTACATCCAAACACCTAGAGGTTAAATGAAACTGTCATATTACACGGACTTCATGTGAGACAAATTGTGTATCCTGTTAGGATTGGAAGTAGAGTGCATTCTGCTCTAAGTAATGGGCATCGTCTGCTATAAAGTGGCAGCTTCTTATGCTGTAGGAAGCTTGAGGTGCATCTTGTGTATCTTCAATTATTGTTTAAGAGCACTAGAACAGGAGAAAGATGAGTCTAGATCAGTGGCACTTCTGTGTATTTCAAGTCCAATTTTTTCTTTATATGAATCTATTCAATATTTAAGGTTTAAATTAGAGGTTGATATTTGTTGTATGAATTCTACTCTTTTTTGTGTTTAACCCTAATGCAATTAGCCCCATCTGAACAACTGCAACACTTTATCATGAACACTTCTTGACAAGGTACCTTCTTGTATTGGTCACTTTGGAATTTAAGAGAAAATTTAATTTCTTTGGTTAAAGAAAGTGCAAGTCAATTTTTAACTTACCATGCTTAGGATGACAGTGTTGTGTATACTTTAGTCTCATTGCCTCAATCCTTTTATAAGAGTAAAGCGTTGCTTTGTAGGCAAATAGTTGGCTTTTTGTCACAAAAACATGCACAGCACTTGCTGAGCAAGGGTGTCTTGCAGTTAAGACGACCACATCCTGTAAATATTTCTTTCAGTTCTAAACTCTGTGTAGAATGTGACCTGCTGACATAGTCACTGTCTGGACTGTAACTGTTTACTGACATGAGTGAGTTTCTTTGCTGCTTCTTAGTTGCCTGGAGATATTTGGCATGGTTAATTCTTCTTTTTTAAATTATTCCCTCCTGCTCCCTCTTCAAAGTTCTTGTCTTCACTGATTGATTCCTTCAGGAAAATACCACCTAAACAATGTATACAAGACAGACTAAATTATCATATGACTGAATTTGCTACCCGCATGTGCTGTTGTCAGCATTAAAGTGTGCTTGACTATGTTTTTTGATGCAACTTTTCACGCTAAGGGAAAAGTATCAGTAATAGTTATCAGCTTTACCTTAAGAGAGTATTAATTGAAAGAGCCTGTAGCTAAATGTATAGTCTTACATTCTATGTCTCCACTGACGGGAGGCAGTATACCTTCCTGTTTCCTTCCTGTTTGAGTTCTTTGTCACATATGTGAAGACTTCATATTGAAAGTCAGTGATTTGATGAGCAAGCTGATCTAATTAGAAAAAAAATCCTCCCATTATCTTGCTAGGTTGGGCTTTTTGAGATAATTACTGATTGGACTCTCAGTGTGATTTTTATAAACCTAGAATTAATATAAGACATGTGTGAGGGGAAAGGAGGGCTTATTCTTTAGCAGTGAATTAAGCACAGTGGGAGTTAATTTGACTTTTGAGTTCCAGTTGGTGCTTCGGAATAGTGTTTCCCTTGATCACGGTAAACTTAAAGATTGCTCTTCATCATCAATTATTTGATTCTCAATAAGCCATTCATAAAAGTCAGAAGTGCAGTTAAAAACTGGGATATTTACTGAATTATGTATCTCTCTGGGTAGATTTGCAGTATGCTAGATCCTATCTTTGCTGTGGTTTTGCTACATTCGGTTTGACTTCTAGACTTTGGACAGCAAAGTGGTTTGTAATCACTGCGGGGTTGGGAAGTAGCTATCCATGGTAAGAACTGAAAGTGGAAAAGAAGCAGCAAATAAGTCCTTTTCTCCTACCTTGCAGAGCACTTGCTCTTGAGGCATTTATACCTAATCTCTTTAGCTACTAGGGATTTCTGGTAGGTTTCTGTTTTTCATTGTCTATAGGGATCTCTTGATTGAAATGTGAAAGTTAACAGTATTTGAATGTGAGATGCCCTGCTTTCAAATTGAACTCCAGGGTTAATGTGAATGAATAACTGACAGTTGATGGGCAACCAGTGTGATTATTAAACAAGTTCATATGTTATGTATTAACATATGAGGACTGGGGAATAAGACCAGCCTGGTGGAACAAGGAGCTTTCTCTGTGACTCAGGATAAAAAAGAGTTTGGAAGAAAGGACAGGCAACTTAGAAGGGCTTTAAGGATATTGTTAAGTTACTCAGGGAGAAAATTAGAAAGGCAAAGCACAGCTAGAACTTAATCTGACTGCCACAGTAAAAGATAAAAGAAGTGTTTTTAAAAAGGCCAAGGAGACCAAGGATAATGACCATCCTTTATTGGATGGGGAAGGGGAAACATTGACAGAAAGGCTAAGGAACAGGCTGAGGTACTTTATGCCATCTTTGCTTCAGTCTTTAATAGTCACACTAGTTATTCTCATAGTATTCAGCCTCCTGAGCTGGAAGATGGGGATATGGGGAGCAGAATAAAGCCCCCATAATCCAAGAGGGAACAGCGGCCTGTTACTCCACCTAGATGCTCACACGTCCATGGAACCAGAAGGGATTAACCTGAGGATACCAAGGGAGCTGGTGGAAGAGCTCACAAAACCACTTCCCATAATTTATCAACAGTCCTTGTTAACCAGGGAAGTTGACTGGAAGTTAATGTATGTGACACCCACGTGCAAGAAGGGTCAGAAAGAGGATCTGAGAAGCTGCAGGCCTGTCAGCGTGACCTCAGTGCTGGGAAAGGTCACGGTGTGACCACAGGGTATGTTCCAGGGCAACCAGGTGATCAAGCCCAGCCAGCATGGGTTCATGAAAGGCAGGTCCTGCTTGATGAATCTGACCTCCATCTACAACAAAGTGGATGAGGGAAAGGCTGTGAAAAGTTGTTTACCTCAACTTCAGTAAATGATTTAACACTGTCTCTCAAAGCATCCTCCTCCTGGAGAAACTGGCTGCTCATGGCTTGTACTCTTTGCTAGGTAAAAATCTATGTCTGTCTGAGCCTGGAAAGTAGTGGTGAATGGAGCTAAATCCAGTTGGCCACTGTCCATGAGTGGCATTGCCCAGGGCTCAGTACTGGAGTGAATTTTTTTTTTCATATCTTTGTCAGTGATCTGGATGACGGGATTGAGTGCACCCTCACTGAGTTTGCAGATGATGCTGAGTTTGGTGGGAGTGTTGATCTGATTGAGCATGGGAAGGCTCAGGACAGGCTGGATTGATGGGCTGAGGCCAATTGTATGAGATTCAATGAGCTGAAGCGCTGGGTCCTGCACCTGGGTTGCAACAACCCCAGCAGAATGGCTGGGAAGCTGCCTGGCAAAAAAGGACTTGAGGGTGCTGAGTGACAGCTGACAGAACATGAGCTAGCAGTGTGCCCAAGTGGCCAAGGTGGCCAACAGCATCCTGGCCTGTATCAGAAACAGTTTGCCCAGTAGAACTAGGGAAGTGATTGTCCCTCAGTACTCCCCATTGGTGAGGCCATACCTTGAGTACTGTGTTGTGTTTTAGGGCCCTCACCACTAGAAAGACATTGTGCTGCAGGAGCATGTCCAGAGAAGGGCAGTGAAACTGATGAAGGGTCTAGAACACAAGGTTTTTGAGGAGCTTCTGAGGGAACTGGGTTTGTTTATTCTGGTGAAAGCAAGGTGGAGGGGGAGACCTTGGAGACCTTCTGTCTAACTATCTGAAAGGAGGTTGTAGCAAGATGCAGATCAGTCTGTTCTCCTAGGTAAGCAGTGACAGGATGAAAGGAAATGGCCTCAAGTTGTGCCAGGGGAGGTTTAGATTAGATATTAGGAAAAATTTCTTCACTGAAAGAAGTGGTGGAATCACTGTCTCTGGATGTGTTCAAAAAATGTGTAGATGTGTCACTTAGGGACATGGTTTAGTGGCAGACTGGGCAGTTACATTAGCTGTTGGAGGTCTTCTCCAATCTTTTTTTGTCATTCTGTTATCACTGGTAGAATGATGCAATCAGAAGCGTCTGTCACACTGTTCCAGTGTGGTATGCCATTACTGTATTTCACTTTTTCATCTCATATAGGCAGTGTAGAACCACATTAATCCATGGAGGAGTTAAAAGTGCAGCAGAATATAGGGGGCAGGGCATGGAAGAACAGGAGACATTTAGCTGTCATTCTAAAATCTTCTAGGCAATTTGGTATACAGGTGTGTAGGTGCTATGTGACTGTGTTGTGGAGCCATGGATAGTAGTCTCACTTGCCTGTCCTGCACTCGTGAAGTGTAAGTGACCAAGCTTCTGATCTTTCCAGTCCTCCAGAAAAGCTAAGCCCATGCAGGAGGGAAGGATATGGCATGGGTGTGCATGAAGCAACCATAAACACATTTTTCCTGCATAGGTACCACCTTTTAAAAACTTTCTGATGCTCTGTTTATCTCTGCTTTTCTGAAGACAATAGAGTAGAATGACGTGGAAAAGCACTACTCAGTTTTTGTCCCCTTTCTAAAAGAATGAGGAGAAAATACTGCAGTTCATGTTGTCTCAAAATAAAATTTCTTGATACCTGAGTTTAAATTGTGTTTCCCTGAAAAGAGTTTCTTACTGCTACTATCTGAGAAATGTTTAAATTGAGTTGTGTGGACTTCTCTAACTTCTTCAGTCACACCAGTGTTAGCAACAATTGCTTCTGCAAGCAGTTCATTTTAGCTGGACGTTTTCTGATACTGGAATAATAACAAATCAAATGGACAATTTTGAAAACATCCTTAAGCAGATAAGATAGTAGTTGTCTTTTTGTGATGTCTTACTCCTTAATTTCCAAAATAATGGTGTAGCACATCAGAGGGAGTAGGGAGTGCTGGAAGATAATTTCTTTTCCTGTGGTGCAAGGATGGGAACAAAGCTCAGCAGAATATATTTGTCTCCAGTTATTTTGACTGTTATGTGTAAGAAGATAAGTTATGTTACTTTTCACTCAAATTATGTGCTACATGGATTTAACCTATACAGGAGATAGTGAATTCTTTCCTTAAAGTAGTTTTCAAACAGTGATCTGCATACTTGAAAACAACTACTGTAATGATTTTAAATTCCCTGGGACTGAAATTTTGTCTTATGAAACCAAGATTTGGTGATTGGTATGGGGTGTTTTTTCAGTGTTTTTCTTTGTTTGTTTTGGAGTTTTGTTTTTTGGTGTTTTTTTCATTCCACCACCCTCTTCACAGTTGACTTCGAAATTAAAATTGAAGAGTCTGATGACCTTGCTAGTGAGTGTGGAACAATTCTACATTTTTCTCATGTTTCCTTCATGTGTCTACTTCATTTGTGAGAATTTACCTATAATAAGCATCTAGAGCCATGGTAAATTAGAATTTACTCTGAACCTAAGGATGTGCTTTTACTTTTTTTGGAGTAACTTCACGTTTGTATTCATCCTTCCTCCTCCAGGTGAATATGCAGTTGAAATATTATTAACTACATTCACTTTTTCTGTTTTTTCAAGTTGCATCCTGGAGTTTACCCACTTAAAACATGAACTAGATTTTTCTTTATGATGCTCTAAGCTTGTGTCTTTTGGGGAGGAGTCTGACTTCTGAAGGACAAGAGTCTAGTTTCAGTGTGTCTGTCATGTTCTTAAAATGCTGGGCAGAAAAGGTTCATGGAAGATAGCTATGTAGATATTTTTGCACTTTTTCAGCTGTACTTTTAGAATACAAGTGGTTTCTAGGTCTATGTGTGTATATTTATCTATTTATCTCGAAATAAAATGGAAAAATGGATAATTTAAGATCCCTTAATTTTAGGATCCAAAATAGAAATTATTCTCTCTCTACCAGGGCGATACATTTTCTATTATCGATCCTAATACCTGCATATGAATTGTGAGTCTTGCATGCTGAAGTTAGAGCCAGTACTGATGCTGAACTTAGTGAGATTAACATGCACTGCTGAAAAGAATTTCCCTTCCTTCCCTCAAGTCATTCATCTGGTGAAGAAAATGGGATCCAATGTCAAATCTATGTGTTTGGATTGTGTAAAAACCAGTTCAGCTACTCAACAGCAAGCTCACAATGTGCTGGCAAATTGATGCCCTTTCCTGTCAATCACTTAGCTTCTGGCAATCTGAATTTCTATATAACCAAATCATCTATGAACACTGCTGGGTAGTAGTCAAGTATGTTTAAGCACCTCTTACTGGTTTTTAAAAAGTGGAATAATTGTGTGTCCAAGCAACTTCTTGTAAGATAGGCTAACTAATTTGTGTGTCATTTGTAAAAATATGCATCCTTTTTGTCCCATTGAATGGAAAAAATCAGATACACAAAGTATTTAGTTGCTTTTAGAAAGTAATTGTGGAGAACACTTGTTTTTTTGAAATGCATTGTGTTTTTCACAAGTGTGGTGGTAGAGTAAAATCCAGGTCGATTGTTTTTGTAATTGTCTTTGTGGCCACAAAAATACTTGTTCTCTTGTCAGATGTCTATGAGGGATTTTTTTGCATTGAACATCACCAATCTGTCTAGTTCTGTAAAGTCCTAGTGGTTCATTACTCTTCTGAAATGAGTTCATAACTCAGATATAATAGGGGTGCTTTTTTGTAGTGACCTGCCTGTCAGAGTTTTGATTTGGAATGGGTTCTTGGTGTTAATTAGATGGCACGTGTTTTTAATTAAAACAAGAGTATGTGATAATGAAAAAGCTAAAAGTAGACAGTGGACTTAGTTCTGCTTTTTTTCCCAATCCTTGACTTTTTAGTTCTAGTTTAAGTCTGAGCATGTGTAGCATCTATGTAGTTGTCATATTTTTTTTTTTTAATCAAGAAAAAGAAATCTTGAATTTTTGACAGGAACAAGATGATGGTTAATGGTTATGGAAAATACATTGCAGTTGCCAGTGGAGTTAAATTGATGCCTCTCTTTTGAACTTTTGCAACAGCTTATTATTCGTCAGTAGGGAGAAAATAGAGGGATGGAGGAGTGTTTCAGTCCTCCTCCAGTTATTAGATAATGCTTAGATAATCATCTTTTGTGCAATTGACCATTGTTTGTATAGCTCTACTGTATATAGTTACTATGGCAGTTTCTGTATTATTACTACCTGGAATATAGTGGAAGGGGTGAAGGATTCAAGGGAAGGATTGAAGCAGTAATGAAGGTCCTGCAGAATTCAAGGCTTGACAGATAGGCACAAAATTGAACTTGAAATCTAGAGGAGTCAGCATGTTCAGCAGTCCACTGTATCTGCAAGGATGTCACTTGGGTTTCAAACTGAACTGAAAGTTTAGCCAGTGGAGGATTGCAAGACAAGAGCAGCGGTTTCTAAATGGGGTGTGTAAGAAGGGAGTTGCTGGCCAGATAACAAACTTGATTTAATGTGATACTTATGTTAATGTTTTCAGTCATGCAAAAATTTTGACTGTAAGTGGAAAGCAGTAGGAAAATTTCAGAAGTAAAGTTCCAGAGCCACCACTATTGGGGACAGCAATTCATTTTTTTTTTTTTTTTTTTAAAATTCCCAAGCAGGCCAGGGGAGCAGCAGTGCAGTTATCAACCCTGGCATCTTCCAGATTTTCTGACTGTGTTGGCCACGGCATAATGGAAGGCGGTATCAGTAGTCTCTTGGAAAACCTAGCAAGATCTGTTAACTATTAGATTAGTATGGAGTATTTAGAGTTTGTTAAATCTCATAGAGTGTTCTCTAAGTGGTAGAAAGTTGCTTTAGTGATGATTCTGTTGCTCCTCTTTGTCTTAGAAACTTTAGTTATAACAAAACTCGGTTTTGTGACTGTATTATTGCATGTTTTATAAAAAAAAGTATGCTAATCTGGATCTTCTGAAGAATCTGTTTCTCTTAGGAAAGATTCTGATTACCAGCTTAGAAACCTTACATGTATTAGACAAATTAAAAAAAAATATTTTATTAAAAGCAGATGACAAAATCATTCTTCTGTAGTTTATTGTCTTCTCTCTATTCTGTATTTTGGCACCTTTTTTGACCTGGCTCCAACAAATGTTCTCAAGATGAGGTTATGGGTGTGTTCCATATACATCTCAGACTGACTGCATTATTCCAGCCTCCTAGCCAGAATCACATAATCTAACTTTGTGTTGTCAATTTAATAGAATATGTGGCAGTACTCTACAAAAGCTCACTAGGCAGATTATGCTTCTCAGAAATAGATCCGACGACTTGTAAGCAACTCTCTCCAGTCTTGCCAATGGCTGTGGCTGCAACCTGTCAATAAAACTTCACATTGAGCTAAATGAAAGGCAGCTGGTAGGTCAAATTAAAATAATTGCAGATTTTTTTAAAGCCTGATCTGTTGCAAGGAGTTGTATTTCCCCATGAGGGCTGTGGGAATATTTGTGACATGTGGGTGGTATACATTGTCTTTCAAAGAATGTACACCAGAACAGCAGCACTGTAAGAGAAAGTCATCCAGTTGAGGTCCTGCACGTAATGTCTTGTTGGTTTTGTTTATGTTTTGTTAATCCAGTAAGTGCATTATTAGTCCATTCATACAAGTAATAGAAAAGGATTTGTTTCCAACTAAAGCATGCTAGCAATGCATGTTTTCGTTTTGGCTGTCATAGAAGGAGATGATGCCTCTTTGGAGATATTCAAGACCTGCCTGGATGCAGTGTGATCTTGTTGGTATAGGTGATCCTGCTCTGGCAGGCGGGTTGGACTAGATGGTCCCTTCCAGCTCTTAACATTCTGTGATTCTGTGATGATAATCAGATTTACCTTTTTTTGTGTTTTGGCACACCACTTTTCCTTTGAGATCTGGCAGGGGACAAAAATGTGTAGTGGTAGAATGGTGGTTGTTGTGGTATTGTCATTGTGTTTAGTTCTTGTGTAAAACAAACTTAATATGAGGATTTGAAACTTAGTTTTTATGCAAGACCCCTTGTATCCACCATCTTGAACACATGTCTTAATTCTTTTTTGCAAGTCTGTGTAGATGGTTTAATAAACACTCTTCTGCGTCGTGGTGATTCTGTGGTCCAAGTTCAGAAAGCATTCAGACTCCTGTGGTTTGAATTGTCAGCAGTGGAGTGATTTGGATAGGCAACTGTCCAGATATACTGAAAGAGCTAAGGGGAAAGAAATGTTTCAGGTGCACTTAGAGTTTCAGTTACTCTCCAGCGTACAAATAATGTCTTGTCTCACCCTTACGTGTAAGAATGACAGACTTCTGTCTTACCTGCTTAATTTGTGTACAGTAGGTTGTAGGAAAGATGTGCAAGAACTGTGAGTTGTGGTGGCTCTTTGTCAAGAAGCTCTAAGGATATTCACTACAGTGGCACAGTCTTGTTGCACTTCAGGCACAGAACATGGTCTGTGTCTTGCCTGTGCAACCTGGTTTCCATTGTTTATGCTCTAATTTTTCCCCATTATTTGTTTACTTTCGATACTACATAATGTATGCAAAGTAGTAACCCATTTTGTGCTAATGTATTCAGGTATCTGTGCAGAAAACGAAAGCAGTTTCAAACATACACTTCTGTCTTGGGTAAACTAACTTAAATTATATTATCTAGAGGAAGGTTAATGTTTTTTTCTTTTTAATTTGTTTGTAGTTTGTGTATTTAGAGAGGGGTTGGCTTTGGTTGTGTGTTTTTGTTTTTTGTTTTTTTTTTTTTAAAGTGCAAGTATGCACTGTTTTCATTCTGTATGCTTGTTGCAGTGTTAGTGATATGTTGGAGGAGTTGAGACTGAAAGGATTTTTTTTGTTTAAACTTAATCCCATAATTTAACAGCAGATGAATACTTGTAGTACCTTGTAAAGAATTATGGGGACAATATAACCAGAATCATACATATGTGTTTTTGTTGTTGTTGTTTGGGGTTTTGTTTGTTTGTTTGTTTTGGTAAGCATAGGCCTGATGGAAGCATCACAAAAATCTTAAGTCGATCATAGTATGTTTTGATCTTAATGTATTGGAGTAGGATCTTCAGTAGGATAAGTTTGATCTTAATTTATTGCCTTTGTTCTAATTAGGACAATTGAGCAAACACATTTCACTCTACTGTCTCCATCTTTTGCTCTGATTCAATAACGTAAGTAGAGTATACTTAAAAATATTTGTAACTATCTGCAGAAAATATTTGACTTTTGAGGGAAGGAATATTGTAATAATTAAAAAAAGTAGTATTGTAGAGATGATTTACTTGGAAATACTGTATCTTAGGTCTTTAATATAGGAACCATTATGAAAAGATAGTACAGATGTTGGAACTTCTTCTTGACAGTGGGTTTCTAGGGAAAGAGTAGATTTCAATAAAAGAGCTTGCTGAAGAGGAAAGGCAAAGAGGAGCAGGTTGGTGTTTTTTGAGAGCAAAATCAGAATTATATTTCGTAAGAGTACCTGATGTTCTATGTGAGAGCTTCAAAATTACTGTTTCCCAGGTCCTTGGCTACAAAGATTTGGATAAAGTATCACCTTTCTCAATTAAACTTTCACAGTTCTCTAACTAGTCAGTGATACCATGAAGAAATTGGCACAAGCAAGTAGTGATTTTTAGTGTGTGGATAGGCTGAGACTTAAGTTGTTGCTGTCCTATTTACTGCTGTTTCAACAGTTAGAAGGCTTATTACAAAGGCAATAGTACACAGCTTGGATTTAGAAAGTGTCCTTTGTTTTCATTATGCTATTCATATTGTTCAGTAACATTGCCTAATATGTATAAGAGAACAGGCTGATACACCTGTTTGATTGTTACAAATAGAATCAGAATCTTGTTTTATAATCCTAGTTTCATTGTGGGTCTGCTTGTTTTCACATTGAAACACATCTGAAGTAGTAAGATAATTCAAATGAAATGGTTAATCTAGAATTTTTTGATGTTGCATTCTAGTAGTTTTCTTATATTTAATGTTTAGTCCCTTTTTCATTCTTAATAGTTTGTTCATTAGCAGACTTGATAAGGACCATTTACATGGTCCTCCACTGACTAAAAAGATCAGGACTCAATTTGTGGTGGGCTTGTGGCTGCAGGCAGATCTTGATTAGTTGAATTATAAAGCATATTAAAATGAAGTATTTATTGTAGGTATCACAAGAGGCCTAGTAAGTGTTCCTGAGGTTTTGTGATCTTCTTGGATAGGGGCTTCATAGTGGCTGCTGAGTGTGTTCCTCAGCTTCTCAAAGTTTTGTAGTGGCTTCTGGAAAAGGTGCCATGATTTGTCAAGCTGCTAAATTCACACTGAGCACACCAGTAAATGCTTAGATCAGATGTTAAGGTAATATATCTGTGTTTACAGGTACTGAAATACAAGGTGGACATACATACAGACCCTAAGTGAGTTGTGACTTGCGTATAGCTGAAATAGGTAAACGAAATATAAGACCCGGCATTAAATACTAAAAAAATTGCTAGAGTTTTTTTTTCTTTTTTTGGTAATTAATATCCAGCTTAATAGATGAATTTGACAAGTCCCTGAAATCATCAGTTGTACAGTGTTAGAGCTTCTTTTGCAGTGTAGTATATTTAATTTTCTGACTATGCTTTATTTAAGGATGCAGTTTTGAAGTTGTGTGTAATTAGTTAAGAAAAATCCTCTTTCATTGTCTTGCCATAAAGACCTTCTACCTGAATAATGAAAACAACATCTGTATCCCATCCCTTCAGTTATTTCTGTGGCTTCTTTATTTCAATAGGTTTTGGACATGTTCCAAGCTTCTTATATAAGCTCTGGTTTGCATATTTACTCTGTGAGGAGCCCTCTTGATTTGCTGATTCATTTCTCCTTGTAACAATAAATGCTGGCCCAAGTCTCCCCCTTCCTAGTTCTGTTGACAAGTTCTGGCATGAAGTGTCTGCTCAAACATATCTCGGGTGGGTCAGCTATGAAGGCTAATCCAGTCAACACAAAATGTGTTTTATCTTGCAAATGCACTTTGGCAATTTGTTGTTCCGCCAGCCTGGTGTTCCCTGTAGTGAGGAAGAGTTATGGACAAGCTGCCTTGATAGGTGAAATGATTCTCAGGCCTGCGGGCATTTCAGCATTAAAATATTTTAGACTGCTTTGCTGAATATTCTTTTGATTTAAGGACTCATGAAGGATAATAGTTAGTCACTAAAAATGCAAACACTGCTAACAGTTTGTCTAAAACAAGGTTAGGTTGTCATAGGGTTGGCTTGTGTGATAAGCTTCCTTGTTGTCACATGATGAGAACTGGATGTTCTAAGGAAAACAATGTTTATCCTGACTGCATCTAGGCAAATTTACTTAATTCTATGCAAAGGCTAGGTATTGGGAAACTCTCTCTTGCATTGTATAAGCAGTTCTTGAATCTTATTTGTCAGTTCAGCAATTCACAAATAAAAAAATATTTACAGTGCCATAAATGTGCATGGTGGTTTCCAAGGAAAAGAATGCAGAGTATACTCCTAACTTCTTTAAACAGCGTGATGCATTCTGGCTTTCTCTTCCTCCCTCCTCTTCTTTTCCAGCTACGTTATTCAGTGGAGATAGAATTAAGTGCTAACTAATGTATGGAAGCAAACTTCATTTTAACAGTTGCCTTTGAAGGTTTTTGCCAATGTAGTTTGCTGGTTCAATAGTGTGAGTGTCTGTTTCTTCAGTTAAGATACAGTTTCTGTGTCACTCATGGACCTCAATGACGATTTCCTCCTTTTTTTTTTTTTTTTCCCCCTTCTTCCCCCCCCCCCCCCCGTAGATTTTTTCATAGTGACGTAATTGTATCTGTTATGAACTGAAAGTATATTCTTCAGCCAATGGGGGAAAAATGGCAATGAGGCAGAAATACCTAGTAAAATGCTTTCCTTCCAGTGGTATCATAAGCAACTGTGGGGAGCTGCAATGAATGTGCCATAGTTTTCTTGTCAAAATACTTTGTTTTGTATTTAGTAAAAATTGTACAAATGTTTATATGAAGCACAGATTTCTTCCTGTACTTTTACTGTGTCTGGAGTATCGTGCAGTGACGGTGTGGAGAGCTGCACAGACTGATGTTCTGTAGGAGTCTGCATCAGTATGAGAAACACTGGCTGTCACTGCGTAAAAGCAGAAGATGGAGCGGGCTAGTTTGCAGCTAGTCAGTCTGCAACGAGTTCAGACCAAAGCAGCTGTGTACACAGAAAACAGAAATGATGAGTTACTTTTGATTTGTAGGAAAAAGGTACTGTGGGAAGAGTGCTGTCTTTTAGAAATACCTTATTACCATCAAGCTGTTTTCCTGCACATTTCATGTCTTTAAAGATCTTTAGCCATCCATGGCAGACAAACTCTCATTCTGAGGGGATTTAGACCAAAACAGTTGGAAGACAGTAATGCATAAGTGGACAAAAGGCAGGTGCACAGTTTTTCTAGAGGGCCATGTAATCTTCTGACATTTCTCCTGCTGGCAAGCAAATGAAGACAAAGGCAGATGATAAAAGTGAGCTACCTGACTAGGTAAGTGGTGCAGAAGGGGTGGATTTGGTTTTAAGGCAAAAAGACATGTCGGATCTTTCTCTGAAGAGTGTAACTCTAATTGATCAGGTACAGAGGTACAGGTGAGAGAAAGGCATGCTGATTAAATGAGCTTTTATCTATTTACCTATTTTTGACTTTTGAGAACTGTTTTTGTCTCTGGTATAAAGAGATTGCTATGGACCATCGAAATGTAGTCGCATATTGGATGACTAACTCTGTAAGTACAGGAAATTTAAATTTTTGTGTGCAGGTGGTCTTCTATTACTAATACTAAAATGTTCATTAAAAAAGATGACGGATGCAGTATTCAATGTAGAAGGATTTGAAGTTGCAGCTGACATTGAAAGGTGCCAAGTAACGAACTGTGTATTTGAAACCTCTTTGTGTTTGATAAACTACTATGAATTGAATTTGTTTGTACATAATAAATACAAAGTTCAATCAGCAGCATTTATTTGTTCCTTTTTAAAAAGAGCACTTGGAAGCCATTGAGCCAAATCATCTGTATAGCAATTCCTTTTTTACTCCGGTTTCAAAGGGAAATCAGTTAAAGGGTATTTTACTAGATGTTTAGGAAATGGCAAAGCTAAAACAGGATAATGTCATAGTGGAAAGTTTCCATCTGTTAATTAAATGAAGGGGGAGAAGCTATAGAGATGAGTTATGGGTTAGAAGCTACAGATTGCAGAGAGTGAGGAATGCAGGAAGTCCACCTAAAATACATTGGATGCTAATTAACGTTAGGACAGATGCTTCCCACAGCTTGTTTCTTTCCCTCTTATATTGGAAGACAATCAGGACTTAGTGTATTTCTCCTCTTAAATTTTATGTTATTAAACTGTATTTGTAGTTTTTTTGCTTGCTGCCCTTTGGGACAGTAAAGAAACTGATCACATAGATCTCTCTGCTTTAAATTTTCTAGTTAGAAAGCCTAAATGCTTGTACCAGCATAACTGTACTGATTTTCTTATGCATATGTTGGTATGGATGTAGTACATAGTGCAATTTAATGTTTAAGAGCAGGATGGGTAAAATCAATTTCTTCCCCGAACAGTATGACTGCCCTTTGTGATGGTGTAACCTATGGGAGTTTCAGTAAACAAACTGGAATCACCTCTCATGATTAACACCAACGTAGGATAAAATGGATTATATATCCTCCAGGACAGGTTAAGGTGAATTAGATGAATTGATGTTTTGGGGGTGGTGGGAAGTAGCTGGCTTGATGAGCACATCAGCAGCCTAGTAATTGTCAGGCTTTTATTTTTCAACATTGTTGTGAAAGTGAGAGATAAGGAAGAAGATGAAAGAATTAAAAATAAATTAATTTTATATAACTTTACGGAGGTGCTATAAAATGTTGTTTATACAAATAGGTTATAGTGATAGAACTTACTGACTGAATAGGAGACAGCCTTGATTTTGAATGAGAAAAGAGTTTGGAAAAATAAGTGAAAGTAAGGTGCTTATCCCCCTAATAGAAAAAGAGGGAAAATGGGGTGCTTCAACCACCAACACAGTCAAGCACTGTTATAGAAATTATTTTTCTAGTAGGTGTTGCAAGTTTGTGTGCTTAAGGTTTTGGTTTGGGTCTTTGGAATAGGGTGGGAATGTGACTACAGGAACTCAAGTGAGAAACAACTGAGGAGAAAGGTGGGTCAGAGTAGCTGGCAGGATACTGGCGATTTCCACAAAAGTAATCAAAATATGTGATAAGAGTGGTTGTTGATGGTGGTTGAGATTAAGTTCTGGTTGAGACTAAGTTTTGGTTTTACATGCACTGCATTGAAACTGCCAATCCCCAGAGGTGCTCATTCTCCAGACCCTTCCTGTGAAGTGGAAGAGTGTCAGGGATACTATAGCCTTAGAAAGGCAGAGGAAGTACCTGGGCGTGGGAAAGAACACACTGAAAAAGAGGAAAAGTAGAAGAGTGGAGAGAAGTGGGCTAATGAACAGCACAAGAAATCACAATGGCATGGATGAGGAAGCAGAAGAGATGACTCTTTAGGGACTCAGCTTTTTTGAGAACATTTTCATTGGAAGGATCTCCTGCAGAACAGTACTTGGTCTCTGAGAAAACTTAAGAGATGTTAGCAACCCAACCAAGTTTTTACTTTCCCATTTTTGTATGCCTTTTCTTATTTCCCCCTTTTTTTTTTTTTTTTTTTTTTTTTTTACTTATTCCTATATCTCTTTAAGCAAGAAAACTTTCACTGAGAATAAAGGCTCCTCTTCTGAATTTCTCTCCTTTTGAAGTATGGAAGGTGGAATTCACTTTACATGGGGATTTAAAGCAAGCAGTAACTGATTGGAGACAGAGATGTGGTTTCTGTAGGGGCATTTTTACATCTAGCCAGGTTTAAGTTTAAGACTCAGTCTTTAACAGGTGTTAGATAAACTGGTTAAGCCCTGTCTTAGTGTTTGCTATTTTGTATTTAGATATACTGGCCTGATAGGTCTGTTTGAAGCTGTTGAGAATGCGTTTTCTTTTAATGGGGGTACTAAAAGCACTACTGTTACCTAACTTCTAGCACTCATATTGATCTCTTCTTCTAGCCAGGATGCTGCTAACATTTATTCTTGGCCCAGTCTCTTATTGTTGTGAACGCTAGACAGCTGTTGACTTCAAATGCATTCGTTTTCAAATTTGTAGAGTTTTAGGGGAAAATAGGGCTATATATATTGTCAAAAGTGCATGCGTTAAAACGGTATTGAATGTTTTTATCCGTGTCATTACCAGTCTGTCTCAGTTCTGATCCCTTAATGGTATTAAAATGAAAGCTGGTATCTAGAATGGAATTAGTCTGTTAATCTCACTACTGATCTTCACTACTGAGATTTTTCTATACTAGAAAAAACATTCCAGTGCATTTCCAACTGTTGAAAAGATGATTGACATGTTAAAAATCAACCTGTTGCAAAAGGTTGTTTTTATTATTGTTTTAGTTGCAGTGTCTTATTTCTAGACAGCATGTTGCATAGAGATATCATCTAATGCAGTTTAATGTACTCTTCTCTGTAAGAATTTAGAATTCAGTAATCCGCAGGTAAACAGGTGTTTGCTTTATTGAGGTAAAAGCATTTATTTAAATACAGACTTGATTGTTTTATCCTGATCTTTTATTGGAGAAGATCTGGAAGATCCAGAAGAATTTGTTTTATGTTAGATTAAACAGGTTTAAGGTTATTTTAAGAGCTCACATCCAATTGTTTCCTTCTTCACTTAAAAGTGGAAAAAATATGTAAACACCCCCCCAGCCTCACCACCCTGCCCCCTCCTTGCCAAATAAAAAAACTTCCGTTCATTTGCTATCAGATCAAATACTGCATTTCCCATATTACTGGAAGATACTGTGAACTGGAATGAACAACTGCAGTACAAAAGCTTTTGGAAAAAAACATTAATATAATCTGCAAAATGCATTTTAGGGTGCACAGTTTGGTAACAGTTTATCAGTATGTGAAGGGCAGATTCCTCCAGGCAGTGTATTTCTCCAAGGTGACCCTTCAAAGAATGAGGAATTGAGAATGAGGAAAAACCTGCTAGTAATTTTCAGACCACACAAACAGCAGTATCTTTATGTTACACTCATGCTGTGTTAGTTTAGATTAAGTTAAATGCCACTAAAAATCAAGGCAAATCAACCCTCACTATAACTGCATTATCAGAGGGAACACAGCAAACTTCTACCCAGTTCTTTCCTCGGCACTGCTGTCTTCTAACCAAGGCTTTAAATATCAATTGTGTTCTTGTTTTCTCAGACTCAGAAGTTACCTCTACAGTGCTAGCTTCAAGTTCAGCAGAAGGGTTTTAATTTTATTTAGACAGGAAAAAAACAGGGCTATTACCCGATCAGTGGAATGTAGCGTATCAGTTTCCTTGTATTTTCTGGTGAACTGGGGATTTGTTACTTTGCAGGTCTGTGATTTGAAATGATAGATGTCTTTATTACTTTAATGAACTGCTGGTCTTTTATTTCATGTGGCTTGTGGTATTGGATTGTTTTTGTCTGTTAGCAGAGGATTGTTATCCTGTTATAGCTTTATTCCATCCAAGAAACAAATCACTTCTAGAATAGTATTTGCAGAATGTAAACTAGCTTGCAACAGGGATTTGGATACCTTTAAATTACACGGTGAAAGTGTCAAGCTGCTCCTCCATCATCGATTCTGAGGCAGGTAGTGAGGAGGCCTGACAGCAAGCCAAGCTTTAGTGTTTAGAAATTGGCTCAGGCCTTGAGATTAAGCAGCAGCAGCATTAGTCTTTACGGGAGTAATGTGATAATGTCACATGGAAATGGACCATACCTCAGTGGCAGATGGCACATGCCTGTGTGGAATGTAATAGAGTAAAAATACATTTTGGGTTGATACTGCATGTGTCTAGTCATGGTCAGTAACCGTTATGGTTAGTTACGAGTTTAATATCAATTCAAACAGGAAACTTGAACTTCCATTTAAGATACCTCTTCATTTGTTCACAGCTTACTAAAAAGTTTTAATACCAGACTTTTGCCTTAATATTATATCCCTATTTCAAATCAGCGTGTTTTAAAAAATTTGTATCTCTGATTTTGCTTTGTTGCTGCCCCAGTATCAAATTCCTGTTTTGAATACAGAAGTGTGCCATTCCTCTTGGTGTCTTCTTTCACTATTGTTTATAGGGAACACTAACATTCAAGAATTGTTGAGTTAATGATGTACTGTTACGACAGAGAATTGGTGTGCACAGTAATTCACAGTTGAAGCTATAAAAAGTATCTGATAGTTGGGTTTTTTTTAAGCCACTTAAGCAATAACACAGTAATATTTTTGTATCACTTCATTAAGAGCACAGCTGAGCTTAATTTAATTCCTTGCTATGAATTAATTTCACAAGCAAGATGTCAAATTGCTAATCACATCTGGTTAGCGATGTTTCCTAGTGCAACTTTGTAAGGAAGCGAGGAACAAAATAAATGCAGAAGAAAGTAAAAGGTTTCTAATAGCAATTGTTAATTGGAAAGTTATGCCTGTACACGTCTAGGGGGAAAATGATATCTAAAAATAGTTTTAAGTGTTGCTCAACTAACACCATTCACCTCTGTCCTTGAAGGAAGGCAAACTGAGGAATTTATGTACCCTAACAATGGCTTGGCTTGTAGAGTGAGATCTGTAATTAAGTATACAATTATAGCAACTGTTTGCTGTTAGTTCCTGCTATTTTGAATCAGTTTTAATTGGCAATCTCCATGATGTTGTTTCTGGAATATGGGAAATGAAAAAGATTCACTTGTTTCCTAATACCTATTTTCTAAACTGTTTCAGGCAACTACTGGGTGGTTATTGGTTCTAACAATTTAGTATTTAGTATTTTATGCATGATTTGATTAAAATACAAAACCTCAGCTGGTTAGCAGCTCTAATTATGGTGCAGAACCACTGCTAGTCACAGTAAGACGCAACAGGCAGAAGACAAATTCATGCATTTAAAGTGCTACAAACATTCACAGAATCTGAAAAAATCTGCTTTTGGAATTTTGTGTCTGGGTTTCTGCTCCGACATGTAGCAGCCTTTTGTATTTTAATAATCTGAAACAGCTCCAGGATCCAATTTCATGCATAAACTGTGGTATAATTCTCAGTGTGTCTGCCTGATTCAGGAGATATATCAAGAGTATATCTGTCAGCATAGGTTTTAAACTGAGAGTAATATATCACTTTTGTTGTTCTTATTAATGGGCAACAGGTTGTTCATCTGCAGTGTTGGAAACCTATACTTAAATGTTGTCTAAGAGGACTTGAGTCTCAGAATATATTTTAGGACTGGAACACACACTGTGACAGTATTGGGGTCATTCAGATGGATGATGGGAGGCTTGGCTGATACAGCTGAAGGCTGTGCAGCCATCCAGTGAGACTTGGACAGACTGGAGAGCTGGGCACAGAGGAACCTAATGAGGTTCAACTAGGACACGTGCAGAATCCTGCATCTGGGGAGGAATAGTAAACGGCACCAGTACAGGCTGGGAGGAGAGCAGCCCCTTGGAGAGGGACCTGGGAGTCCTGGTAGATAACAAATTATCCGTGGGACAGCAGTGTGCCCTGTGGCCAAGAAGGCCAATGGGATCCTGGGGTGTATTAAGAAGAATGTGTCCAGCAGATCCAGGGAGGTTCTCCTCTCCCTCTACTCTTCCCTGGTGAGACCTCATCTTGAGTACTGTGTTCAGTTTTGGGCTCTCCAGCTTAGGAGGGACAGGGGACCTGCTGGAGAGGGTCCAGTGGAGGACTATGAGTATCATTAGGGGACTGGAGCACGTGCCTTATGAGGTGACCTGGGGTTTTTTAGTCTGGAGAAGAGAAGACTTAGAGGGGATTTAATAGATATTGATAAATATTTGAGTCTTTCAAGGCCCGTCTGGATGCATTCCTCTGTGACCTGAGCTAGATTGTATGGTCCTGCTCTGGCAGGACTCTATGATCTCCTTGGGTCCCTTCCAACCCCTGGCATCCTGTGATCCCATGATGATTCATCCTGGGAATTGTTTCATTAAGTTTCACAAGTTTTCTATCACAAAATGCAAGATACAATTAAATACTGAGCCCAGAATCTTTCCAAAGGTTCTTACTCCATGTGCTTTCTCTTTCTCTCACACTTGGTAGTGCTACCTACTTTAATATCTAGATCACTTCTGTCTCCCTCATGCTATCTCATTAACAGGTTATCCATGTTAGTCAGCATCTACTTAGTGCATGTGTTGTTCACAGAAATTGGGTGTTGGGTGCCACTAGCATTTTAAACACACCCATGAACCCTATGAGACATGGTGCTGTATTTCTTAAGTTTCACACAAATAGTATTAGGTAAGTCCTTCGCTAAAGTACTTCATTATCTAAGAAAAGATGTGGGTGTCATGAAGGAGAGGAGGGAAAAGAGCTTGTGATGAATGGCAGTAGGTAAAAAGAGATAAGAGGTCATGATAGTAACGTCACCTATGATGATGATAATCACTTATTTCATTTAGATCCAACGTGTCCTTACTAGAAATGGTGGTATGCATTCTGGTGAGGTTTAGTGTGTGTGCGTGACTCAGTTGCATGCTTTTAATCACAGGTCTTATTACAGCTTGAATTGGTATATTCCATCTGTTAAGTGTTCTTACTCTCTTAGTCATTTGTTTCCCAGATTTTCCACATTCCTCTCTTTCCCGTCATCTGTCTCTCTTGTGCTGCTGTAAAAGAACACTGAAGTATTTGCTGTGGCTAACAGTAATAGGCTCGAAAAACCCTTGACCGTTGGGAGCTGTTACTGCCAAGGATCCATGTGCTGATGGGAAAGTCTTAAAAATGGAGAGTGTAAAAAAAAAAATGGGGTGAAAAGTAAGGGGATGACTTAGGAGCAAAGCGTGAGGGCACCAGCTCTAAATAGTTTTCTCAGGGGTTTGCAGCCTCTGTTGTTATCCTGAGTACTCATGTCACATTGTGGTGCTAATTGCCCTTCTGATGTGACCTTAGGTGTGTCCAACCTTCTCTGAAGTTGTCAGTTCTGTGGCAGTAGTGGAAGTCTTCAAAAATGTCTGAAGCTTGGGTAAGAGTTGTCATAACTTACAAAGAATGGGATATTTTTTTCTTTTTAATTCCTAGATTGAGTCAGGTTGGATTCTTTGTGTTACTAATAACCACAACACTTCCTCAGGCTAACACAGGCCTTGGTGTGTAGCTTGGCACAGCTACTCACCTGTAGTTGGTGAGCAAATGCCACTTAGAAACAAGTAACTTGGTAAAGAATTGTGACAGTGCATGGGATGTGGACGTGGTTGTCTGAAACATGCTGATCTGGTGATCTCCAAGCATGGCCTGTGAGGTAAGTAGTACAAGGAAGCTCTATTGCCTCAGGTTGTTTTCTGTTGTATATTTCAGAGACAAGAAACAACATAATGTGAAAATAGACCATTGAATCTGTTTATTTTGCATTTTAAAAAAAAGTGCCTGTATTAAATGAGTGTGTTGTTTAAAGATAGCAGGTATATTAATATTTTAAGCACTTGGTTTTGAAGTCTTCCTGAAATTCTTAATTATAAGCATTAAGTTTGAAGTATAAAATCAGTGCCATGTCTTTATATTCTACTTTTTCATTACTCTCATCGTCTCTGGTTATTTGAGCTGACGCACTGGCATCACAGTAACAGAGCCAGTAAACATCAGTAAAGCCTTAAGAGGAATCAGCAACAGTATATAATAGTAATTTATTCCTCCTTACATAGACTGTTCTGCATAGCAAACTTGGTTTATAGAAATCAATAATTTGCAAGCCTGTGAACACCTGATCTACTCTGGTGAATGTATTTATCATTGCATAGCAGAAATACTTTCCAATTAAATTGTGATTTCCCTAATTTAATTTCTGTCAATCAATATACGCCATCTTGCTTCTACAAAGGGATTTTCCTGATACTTCGATTTTCATGTTAGGAAAGCATACTGGAATTTCAGTGAGATGAAACATTGTGTATCATAAAATCATGAATGACTGAATTGGTGTGTAGTTTTCAGCCACTTTGATACTCTTGGAAAAAGAGCTATTGTATTAACTACATAATGTTGCTAGAGTGAAGGCATGAAAAGCACTAAATCACAACTTTTTTCCATGGAAATGTTTCCAAGAAAGCCAACCAACCTGCTTCCTTTTGTACATACTGACAATGACCTTAGTTCAAAAGTAGCTTTTACTTTTGCTGGACCTAATGTTGAAGTTGACCCGTACGTGGTAATGTTATTGATGGGTTGGACCACATGACCAGGAGAGGTCCCTTCCAACCTGCATCGCTCTGCAGTTGTAATTACAGGGGACTACTAGCTTGCTGCTTTTAGGAGGAATATTGGGGTAAAAGATAATTAAAAGCCACGATGTTTATCTGCAACAGCTGGACCTTTCAATGGCTTTGTAGATACAATTGTTTACACTTCATAATACTATATTTTGTTCTTAGTGTAGAAAAACTTTTCAGACCATATGTGCTGAGCCTTATGCTTTGAGAAACAGGCATCTTGTTTCATAAATGATTCCCTGCAGTTTTAAGAGTTGAGAAATTCCTCTCATCTCATACTTGTGTGTTACAGCAGTTTTTCTCTGGTGAGATCAAACTCAGCCATATTGGTGATTTCTGAATGAATCCCACCACTCTCAAGGGGCACTTTGAGTCCAGGCAGTTTGTCTAAATCTAGATGTGTGTATTTTGTTGTGAAACCACACTCTGCACTGTGAACACTTACACAGCTATATCCACACAATTTGGAAATTGTTTCTCTTGAAAAATTGAGGTAAAATTTACAATCTTCATTTATACCTTGGAGACCTTTCTCTGACCAGCTTCCCAAAGAAAAGCAATCAAAACCAAAATCCAACAGATTCGTTACACCTATCTAAGTGCAGGTGTGAATGCCTTTCCTTAGCTATCTTCTCCAGAAGTGCTGTTATGGTGTTGTAAGTAATGAAGAAAGTTTCATTTTTCTAGCCTCTATGCATTTAATTGAAGAGAATTAGAAACCTAATAGAACTGCAGGTACTCTGGAAAAACAATGAAACTCTTGATATAATTAATATAAGAAGTTAGCCAGTCAGAGACATTTTCCATTTGCTGTTGTTGATAAGCACACTGGTATCCCTTGGCAGAACACTTCTCAACTGCATGTCCTCTGCAGTGTACCAAGAGTGTTGCCAAATACAGGTTATTTTGGGGCATACTGGAAGCAAATGTGAATCTTCATATGCTGAGAATACACCATCAGCTGTCCTCTTCCTGCTTTGTGGTTGTCAGCAGCTGTGACAGCATTGGTGCTAAGAGGTAATGGATCCTCAAGTAGGTCACTCTTAAGGTAATGCTGCTTAAGGTAGCCTGTCATAATGAACATCTTAAACATGTCCACCCAAGACCAGTAGGACAGTGCCACTCCTGAAACTTCAAGTTTTTGTCAATCAGGCAATCTGTGTAGCCAGCAGAGATCGTTTTTTTGCTTCACTCTAAACATCTGGCTTTGGTTCAGACACCAAAGTAATGAGGAAGAAGGTCTATTTTTGCCAAAGTCCTGACAATCTCATAGGTGTCAGTGGCTGAGCCATATCTGCTGGGACTCCCACCCCCACCATCTCCTGCTAAGGGCCCAGGGGGTATGTCCCTGATCGGCCTGGGGCCTTCAATCCCTGCCTGAGTGATGTTGTAGGTGTGCCTGTCCCTGCCTCTGTCTCCTGGATGGGATTGGGACCTGAACTGCAGAGAGCTGATCTTCTGGATGGAACCTTGGACAAGAGTGTCAGAGTCTGTCACTCCATTCCACTCCCTGTACTCACTGTCAATCAGGCAACAGTAAGACTGCCAGTTGCCTGAAATGTCATGTGTTCAGCTCCAGAAACTCCTTCAAGGACACACAACACAAAAGTTACAAGTGGATAGAGGATTTTATTTTTGTTTTCCTGAACCTGATTCATAGCTGATGCTCACTAACACAAAGCCCATTGTGTGGCCAGGAGCAGGCTGATGTGTTCTCAGTTTAGTTGGGGAAAACATCCTTTTCATTCTGGCAAAGGAAACCCACAGAAAGTAGCAACAGGAACACAGGGCAAGAACTCCCTGCTTCCTGAAGAGTAAGAACTTGAAGAATGAAAATTGGTATTCACTACACAAAAAAGAAGAGGAGGTGTATGGTACCATGGGGTATTTTCCAAAGTAAGACATGCAACAATGACAAGCAACAGGCTTTTGTCTTCCAAAATTTGAGAGCCTGGGCTCGAGTGGTGACTTGGAGGTACAATAGCAGCAGCAAGAACCAAGCCAAAAAGGCCCAGAGGGGCCCTGGCAAAGATCTGTGCTCAATGCTACAGAGGAAAGGAAGAAGCTCCAGGGGAGCCCAAGAAGCTTCCCCGTCCTAGGAGCGTAGAAAGCTTTCTCCCCCCAGATGCGGGGCCTGAGAGGTCATCTCCGTGGTGCATGAGCAGCAGCAGCAGCAGCTGCAGCAAGAACTGAGCCAAAAGGGCCCGAAGGAGCGCTGAAGGGGCTGTGCTCAGTGCTACAGAGGAAAAGAAACAACTCCTGGGGAACCCAAGAAGCTTCTCTGTCCACAGAGTCTAGAAAGCTTCCTCTCCCTGGATGCGGGGCCCGAGAGGTCATCTCCGTGGTGCATGAGCAGCAGCAAGAACCAAGCCCAAAGGGCTAGAGAAGCTCTGACAAAGATCTGTGCTTGATGTTACAGAGGAAAGGAAGCAGCTCCAGGGGAACCCAAGAAGCTTCCCTGTCTTAGGAGCATAGAAAGCTTTCGCCCCCCAGATGCAGGGCCCGAGAGGTCATCTCCATGGTGCATGAGCAGCAGCAGCAGCAAGAACCGAGCCAAAAGGGCCCGAAGGAGCGCTGAAGGGGCTGTGCTCAGTGCTACAGAGGAAAAGAAACAACTCCTGGGGAACCCAAGAAGCTTCTCTGTCCACAGAGTCTAGAAAGCTTCCTCTCCCTGGATGCGGGGCCCGAGAGGTCATCTCCGTGGTGCATGAGCAGCAGCAAGAACCAAGCCCAAAGGGCCAGAGAAGCTCTGACAAAGATCTGTGCTTGATGTTGCAGAGGAAAGGAAGCAGCTCCAGGGGAACCCAAGAAGCTTCCCTGTCTTAGGAGTGTAGAAAGCTTTCGCCCCCCAGATGCAGGGCCGGAGAGGTCATCTCCATGGTGCATGAGCAGCAGCAGCAGCAAGAACCGAGCCAAAAGGGCCCGAAGGAGCGCTGAAGGGGCTGTGCTCAGTGCTACAGAGGAAAAGAAACAACTCCTGGGGAACCTAACAAGCTTCCCTGTCCTAGGAGTATAAAAATCTTCCTCCCCCTGGATGCAGGGCACGAGGGCCACCTTCGTGGAAGCACAAAGCAGGCACCTGGCCAGAATGGCCCAAAGGAGGCCTGGCAGGGGGCCATGCTCAGTGCTGCAGAGGAAGGCAAAAAAACGCTTTAGGCATTACTAGCCCACTTGGGGAAAAAAAAGCCTTCTTCCCCCCAGCTGCAGGGCACGAGAGGCCATCTTTGTGGTGCATGAGCAGCAGGGCAGTAACCAAGCCAAAAGGGACCAGAGGAGCCTTGAAAAGTGGTCATGCTCAATACTATAGAGGAAGGCAAAAAAACCCCAGGGACCAGTGCCAATCCGCCCTGGGGGAAAAAATTCCTTTCTGACCCCAGCACTGGTGATCGGCTATTCCCTGAGCATGTGAGCAAGACCTGGTTCCTCCTCCCACAGGGTCACACCTCCCATGAGATGCCCAAGCCCTATGCTCCTTCAACCTGGAGCCATCTCAGGGCATTCTGAGAGTGGTCAAATGCCCCTGGCCTGATTGACCTTGTGCGCAGGAATCTTTTCCTGTGCCTGGCAGGACACCAATGGGTGCTCCAAAGCACTGGATATCCTGGCAACAACTCTACATCCCATTTCTTACAGCTACTGGCTCCATAAGGGATGCTCTGCAGTGTTCCTCAAAGCTCAAAAAATCCTGATTCCCTTAGGCACCTCCAGAAACTGGTGGTTCTCATCTTCAGCAGCTTAGTCTAGCTTCTGGTCTTCCTGCCTCAGCCCTCACCAGCTACTTCCACTGCTTCCTCAAGGGCCTCCTCTGGGATGTGTCTGGGATGCTCCTAGGTTAGGATCTGGCAGCAGACACAGGAGGGTGCTCCCTTTTATACTGTCCCTGGGCACTGTCACTGCAGTGTTGCCGTTACCAGATGATGGCACTGTGCCATCAGGCTGATGTGCCCCCCACGCGCAGCCCTGCCCATTGTCACCCTGCCCACCTCCCCTCTGCCCAGTATGCTTCACAGGAAGCCTTTGGGCTGTCCTTGAGGCAGTCCCTATGCCAAGGAGGCCTGGGAGGCTTGTCCCTGCTCTTGGTGGCTATGCACTGGGCCCTCTGCTGTGCATCCCTGATGTGTCTCTGCCACTTGGCTCTCAAGTACAAATCTTGTGCTGTTACTCATCTCTCAGGTCATGGCAGAAACCAACCTTGTAGCCCAGAGACAACACCTATTAGCTGGCCCCTGTCTGCATTAGAGCTTAGTGTTCATGGGGCCCCTGTGGGCTTGCCCAGTCCTCTGATCTGCAGAGTCACAACTGCAGAAACAGTGATTTTTACATTTGTAGACATTAAAATAGTAAGGGACAAGTTGCATCAGCCAGATATCCATGGAACCTGATGGGATTCACCCCAAAGTACTGAAGAAGCTAGAGACACGTTACAGCAGGACCTTTCTCAGTCATATACCAAAGGAGGTCCCTGCTGACTGAAAGTGTTATTCCAGTTTAGGACTTGGGAGCACAGGTTGTCTTCTCACCACTGTGAGTAAGCAGATATTACTCAAATACTTACAGCTTAGATGTTACATGCAATCTGGGGTTGTCACATTTAACAGACCTGCCAGACAAGCTCTGTGTATTCCTGGTAATGTATTTCTGGAAGTCAGGCTAAGCTGCCCTATGCAGCACTTTCCCAGGACAGCATGTGATCAGCCTCACACAGGTACAGGCCAGCGTGTTCTTCAAAGTGAGACCACCTGGTGCCCACAGATCACATTTGCAGGAAATGAAAGCCTGCAGCTTCTTCCAACAGCCAGCTGTTGGCCAGACACTTAAAAGAAGTTAAAGATAGACCATATCAGTGGCAGCCAAACCAATTTTAGAAATTTGGTGCCCTTCTGTGCCCAAGCATGGATACCAAGAGCAAAAGGTCATCCCTACCTGGCTTCACAGTTCTTCCCAAGTAAGTCAGTAAAGATTCCTGCTCACGGGCAGGAAACAAGTAAACACATGCTATAACTTCCAAGAATAGTAACCTTGCAACTCACTAGCCTGCAGATCCTTTGTTCAACAGAAGTAGCTCAAAATAAGTTTTTCAAATGTTACAGATCCCAGCAGATTGTCCCACAGGAGAACAAAAATTCCAGTAGTGTTACTATTAAGCACAATAGCAAAATGAGTGAAATATACAAAAATCTGTGGTGAATTTACATTTAATGCACAAAGGCCATGAACTAGATACATTTTGCATTGCAAGTCTTGAGATTATTCCTTGGCAACTTGGAGCTTGACACCAACTGCTTATGCCAGTCTGTGCCCATAATCTCTATCTGCCTAAGCATCCAGATAATAGTATTTCTGCTCTTAATAATGATAATAAAAATACCTCCCCCACATCAAACTCAGTGAGAAATCACAAACTGAAAACACTTCAAATGCTGTCAGCCAGGAGCACATGGCCTATGACGAACATCTGGGGGAGCTGGGGTTGTTCAATCTGGGGAAGAAGAAGCTGAGTGGAGACCCTATTGCCCTGCAACTACCTAAAGAGAGGCTCGAGTGACGAGGGGTCCAGCCTTCTCTCCTTGGTGTCAAGCGACAGAACTAAAGGAAACGGTTTCAAGCTGTGCCAGGGGAGGTTCAAGCTGGATGCTAGAAAATACTTCTTCACAGAAAGGGTTCTCAAATGTTGGAATGGTCTGCCCAGGGCTGTGGTGGAGTTGCCATCCCTGGAAGTATTTACACCGTGTGTGGACCTGGCGTAAAAACTACTCATTCAGAGTACTGAATTATAATTCTATTTCCTGATCTATTTTGTGACCAAACAGTAGATTTGTCACTGTGTTTGCCAGTACTGTTCTGGCAAGAATTTGAGGTGAAATGTAATTGTGTGAAAATTATAGCAAGAAAGATGTCTATTGAATCAATTGCAGGCCTTGTTTGTCTAATAGCAGTGGTAAACTGGAACTGAAATACTTAAGAGATACGAGCAGGGTAGTGAAGTGATTCAGAACAGTTGCACTAGAGCAGACTGACAGTCTATCTGGCAAGCATTTTCTCGCAGCAGTGATGTTATACTTAAGAGTAAGAACAGGATGAACACACGAGTTCCCCCAAGTACTCTCACTGTATTATAAACTGAGTGCTAAGGCTCTGCCACCATGTCTTTTTGATTGGAAGAACCTGGCAGATATTGAGACTTAGTCATATATGGTTAATACCATGTGCTAAAGCAGTGTTAAATAAGATTTCAATAGGTATTTTTACCTTGAGGGTAATTTATCACTAGTAATCTAAAGCACTTGTTACAGTTTCTGTAAAACCAGTAGGAAGGTGGGGGTTTGAGCTAGCTGAGGGCCTGGCATATGATTACCTTGGGCTCCTCTGAATACCCTGTTCTATTTTCTTTGCAGGAGAGCACCCCAGATTGTCATGATGGTGTGAATGTGTGGAAGCCTGGGGGGGGTTCCTGCTGTTGGGTATTCATCAGTGCTTAGAGATGTAGTTAGAGCACACTCCTAGCTCTTCTGATATAGGCTTAAAAGTTATCTGTCACAGTTTCAAGCGGTGTTAAGCTATCGGTGTTTGCAGAGAGTTCGTTGTATTGTTGTTCTTATCTGGTTCTGTAATTTCTGTCTTTTGTTCAGAGTCTTAACTGCTTAATCTGCAAAGCAGAAAGACTTGAAGTATCCAGGTGGTGGTGTGTATTCCTCTCTCCACCCCATGAATACACATGCTACTTGCTGTATTAAATCCTATGAATGGCAGGGATCGAAGGATTTCTTTGTACTTGATTTGGGAGCTTGCAAACAGATCATAATTTGGTAATGGCTCCCTACCACTGGATTTTATTCTTCTGGGCATTTCAACAGAGGCAACCCAACAGGTGTCAGGAAATGATGCAAGAGAAATCCTTTCTTGTTTGTTTGCTTTCGTGATGATTACAAAGCTAGATATTTCTTGGATTATTTTTGTAGTCTGAACATTCTGCCAGCAAAGACTTGACCTTACTCCCTTTTCTTTCAGAGGCACAATCACCTGACTGTCCCACAGTCAGATCCAGCCCTGCGCTATTGTGTTCTCTGAATTAATTTTGCTTACCAAGCAGACCTAGTGCAAACCTGCATTTCTTCAGTTTAGGAGCTGTGTACAGTGCCCTTGAATAGCTTTTGTAAGGATGAAATAGTTTTCCAGTAGGAACAAAGCACTGTGAAAAAGGAAGGAGCATGTAGGCATGGCAGTTTGACAGACTTCCTTCAGAGAGCCCAGATTTCAGAATCCAACTTGATCCTTGCTATCTTTCTTGATCCTTTTAATTGTGTTCAGTGCTGCTGTTCTGTATTTCTGAGGCAGGCTAAACTCTTAAAGCCTTTTTTTTTGGGGGGGGTGTCTTTTGTTTTAATTATTTTCCATTAGAAAACTTGGAAGACTGGAAGCTTTCATATTACTTTAACCTGTGTTACTTTTTTATCCTTGCTATTTGCGTAAAGTCTTGGATGTCCTTCTGTTGAGAATAATTTAACAGATTTATGCAGTATGGTGCACTGGAATCCATTTGGTACAAATGCAGAAGCTGGCACCGTGGACTCCTGAATGAGGGACAGGACAAGTAACATGTGAAAGTTTGTTACAGCACAACACTGCAGCGTCAATCTTGATCTTCCAAATGAGTTCATTTTCTATGAACGTGCTGCTGCCTATTTCTTACCCCAAACCAAGCAGTCATAGAATCATTTAGGTTGGAAAATACCTTTAAGATTGAGTCCCAACTGTTAACCCTACTCTACTTGCTACTCCGCCAGTAAGCCATGACCCCAGGCACCACATCTACACAACTTTTAAACACACTCAGGAATGGTGATTCAACCACCTCCCTGGGCAGCCTCTTCCAATATCTGACACACCTTTAGTGAAAAAAATTTTTCCTAATGTCCAGCCTGAGCCTCCCCTGGTGCAGCTTGAGGCTGTCCCCTTTGGGTTCTATCACCCAGGAACCAGGAAAAACTATTTCCACCAGGAACTTTCATTCTGAAACTGGTTTGGTTTTAAGTCTGATTTAGGTATTTGGGAGTTTACAGTTTCTGTTTTTTTTTTTTTTTTAACAACAAGTTTATGATTATTTTATGGTGGACTGATTCTGATTTTATGTAAAATTAATGAAATAAATATAGTTAAATCCTTTGAATGAAGTTACTACTTGTGCTCTCCACAATTTTTTAAATTTTTTTTTAATGAGTTATGCACTGTCTGACTTGGCTTCTTAGCTGTTCTACATGACTTCATGCTCACTTAGATATCTGTTTGACCATAGTGACATTTAATCTCTCTGAAGAGATGTTCTGCTTCTGTCTTTGTTGGAGGCAACATTTATCCTTTCCATAAGTCTGGCCACTAATTTTGAATGTGTTCAGTTGAATGCTCTGGATATTTTTGGTTATAACTGTTCTATTTTGGTTGAAGACAGCATCAGCCTTATTAAATGTGTTGCAACTTCCTAAAAAATTTCTAAAGCTGGTGACACAGAGTGTGCTCATTCCATGGTCTGTTAATTTCTTATGTATTTTTCCATCACTTTCTTCAAAATTGTGTGTGCAAGACATTTCTGCTGTAAGATTTAATAATTTAACACAGCAATTAAAACTGGAGTAGAAATAAAACGATTTTGTGGACAGAATGCTATAAAACAAAAATTCAAGTACAATAGAAAGCGGTGTTTTGTACTGTTACATGCACAAAGTATTCTCCCCCAGAAGTATATCTGTGTAGTTTTTACTGTCTTAAAAGTTGGTGAAATTCTTCAAGTGACTGTTCATGCACAAGTGTTCCTTTATAAAACAGAAGCCAAAACTCTGAAAGCAAAATAAGTGTCCAATACAACAATATATCAATTTCTTCTGCTCTACTAGGGATAATGTTAACTAAAACCTTTGTACCTTTGTCTTAAACAGAATGGTGGCTTTGAAAGCTCAGGGAAGAAGCAGCAGGGAAGAAAAAGTAACACAGTGGTAAGTATTTCTCTGGACCAGCTGCACGATATATTAAAATAGAAATACTCTTTATTCATGTGTTGTAATTGCTTCCATAGCACTTGAATTCTAATCTACATCATCTCTACTGTTATTCTGAAGGCAATTTTTTAGTTATAAATATCTGTTGAAAAGCCAAGTGAATAATGTGCATTTTCATGTAATTGTGTGCATATGTAGGAAGAGGAATAGAAGGGAAACTAAGTTGCAGGAAAATAATTATGTTTTAAAGCTCAGTGTCCATTTATTAAATACTTCAGCTTGTGTAGCTTTAGCGTTTTAATACTGCTAAAAAAATATTTTTATTTCTCAGGAAAGGTAAGTATATTTTTAAAAAACCCAGCTAGAAGATGCTTGAAAAAATGCTTTGAATGCTTGTTGGATCTCTTACAGTCCTTCTTCCTGGTTTACTGAGGTAAAGCCTAGGTCAACATCATATCATATCATTTTTCTCTTACTGATATTTAACATTCTTTGGCTAGAAAGTATACTTAAGAAGATGGAAAATACTAAGAAGCTAAATAAAGTTCTATTTTCTATTCAAAGCTCTATGGAAAAGCAACACAGGTTTTTTCTATATTAAATGGTGCCAGTGCAGATGGCACAGAGTTGCTTTTGCCCTGTATTGTAACGATTTCTGGAGGGAAGTATGCCTCATGAATAAAAAGAATGCCCAATAGAACATTTTTGTCCTCAGAATGCTATGACATTCTATGGAGTTGTCATTGTGCAGACATGCAAACCTCACCCCACCCCCCGCTACCTCACCCCTGCATACCCCCTCCCCCTGGAAAAAAACCCAACAACATATGACAGCAGCTTCCATCTGCTCTGATTTTATTAATAGTACTGCTCGGATGGTGGAAATGCTAATAAATATTGACACTTCAGTGACTGTAATTTTGAGGCTTAGTATAAAATGTCAGTTTAAAGCATACGAAATCTTCTGCGTGTTTTATCCAGCATTGCTACAAACAGTGCATACTTTAAAAGGTAGAGGCACGTGCACATGCTCAGATTTTCTAGCCTTTTGTGTAGTCTGCAAGGCTTTGTGAGCTTTGGCATTGTCCACCGAGCAAAGGAACTGCACTGTGGCTGCGCTGCCTCAGCTGTGCTTACTGCTCCACGCTGTGTTGCTTCCTATGGGAAATGACTAGCAATGCCTCCTCCTTCACTTCCCCTATGCTGGTTCATCTCTTTTGACTATGTTGTTATGACTGGAGGAATTAAGACAGTATCTTTTCCTTTCTGCTTGAATGGGTGTTGACACTATGTGTGTTCCACAGCATTTACTCATACAGTTGATCCAGACATAATACCTCAAAGGAGTAACCCCAAAGTATTAGGGGTTTAATATGGTTTTTATACCTCTTCCAGAGGTTTACTGCTGTCTCTGAGTTGGTCTGCTCTGTGTATTTAATTTTCATTGTTTTCTTTGTATAAAAAATCAAGAACTTGTCCTTTTTGTTTCCATGGATCATTTCCCCAGCAACAGTGAAAGAAAAATGAGCTACTTAATGTAGGAATTAGTAGATTCTGATAGCAAAGCAGTTCTGAAGTAGCTTGGTAACAGCTAGCACTACTAAATAGCTGTGATCACTAGCTGCACAATAGCTGTGATTATTTTTACTGCATGTTTGGTTTTCCTTTTAAAATAAAGGGATATAGTGGCTAATAGGGGATGGAACTCACTTCATTATCCTGTTGGGATAAGTATTTTATATTCTTGGCTATGTATTAACTTACCAGTGACAAATATAACCCCCCAAACATAATAGTCCATAATGCAAAGGAATTCTCTAACCATTTGAAAGCATAGTGTTGAAACACAGAAATACCAATGTCATGGCTTTTAAAAAAGGTCATTAAAAAAAAAATTCCATCAGGATTTGAGGGGCTCCTGCAGTTTCCTTCAAAATTCAGTTTGTTGTAGTGGATGTCCTTGAATTTATATGACTTTTCTCTCTCTCTCTTTTTTTTAAGTTTTTTATTTATGTAGGAGAAACAGGTGAGATTCAAGCACAAGGGTTTTAGAAAGCAATTTATTCCTCTTAACGTTTTTTTAGTAATACTACAAATACATATCTGTAAAATATGCAATCCAGTCAAGCATCAGAAATTATTCTTAGATCTAATGCTGATCTCAGCAGCATTGTTAATAGTATACAATTAGAAACCATTCTTTAGATGAGATGTTGCAGTGACCCTTGGATAGACTGGCTATGTGATTGAAGGTGGTTTCTGGGGCTTTATTGGGAAAAGACAAAAGGAAATACGTGAGAACTAAGCTGCAGCTGCTTCACTTGTGGTTGTGTGGTGACAGGGTCTGTGCATGTTACTATGTAGTTATTATGTAGTGTCTATATGGAAAGTCAATACAAAAATTTTTAGAAAAGCAAAAATGGTATCTGAGCAGTTTTACATTCATTTTTTATAGGAAATGTAAGCAATAGGGCTTTTTTGTCCTAGGTCAAGAATTATAAGGCTATTACTGTAGCTTTTCAGCTAAAGGCCATACTTAAAGCAGGATATTTTGTTATGTTGGTAATTACCAAGAGGCTTTTTGCTTCTTTTCTCAGTTTAAAAAGAATACTTCTGTTTTGGTTTTGAAAGTCAGTCTGGTTTTGTCTTTGTTAAACTTTTGGTGTGGTAAGGCGGAGTACTGACTGCTTTGCTGTATTGCTACATTTTCACAGTTACAGAAATGAACAGAAATACTCCACAGTTTTCTTTTGATATACTCGGGGTAAGCTTAACTTGTCATAATAACTCTTCAGGTTTGTTTTAGCGTAGGCAGTTTAGATAAATTTCTAAGCTGGAAAATAACTGTTACAACAAATATCTGGTTAGGCAGTCTGAAGTTTCAATGAAGTGGGAGAATGCTGTTGTTAAACCAGGAAAGTGTTATTGATGTCATAAATGCCATTACAACTAATTAAAAAAGTTCTACAAAAAGGTTTGATAAAGAACTTGAAATTGTGTAAAAGATTTCTTAATATTTTAAAGTAAAACAAACCAGAAATATAATTTAAGATCTGCTCACGATTTACTTCATAGAATTAAAAAAAAAACCCGAACACATAATATAAGCCAATATCTCCAGAATCGACACCTGGCATTGCTCTTCTGAGAGTTACCCAAAATTATCTTGCTGCTCTGGCACTTGGAGGTGAGGTTTGTTTTTTTTTTTCCCTTTGTGGTTTGTTTGTTTTGGGGAGTTTTAAATTCTTAATTTTTTAAAATATAGGGAGTCATTGAGAGCTTGGAAAGTAGGTTAACCCCAAGAGAACCTTTGAGTTTTGTTACCAGCTATTGAGTTCTGTATTTTAGCAAGCTGGAAGTAGAGTATTGCTGGTTTTGCTTATATCCTAGCAGCTGCAGAATCAGTAAAAGCAAAAATTATTTCTGCCTTCTCTTCCTTTTATTTAACCCTCAAATGTGGCGAGCATCCTTCATATTTTCACATTTAACAATTGCTTAGTATTTGCTAACGTGTTCCTTCTCCTCTTGTTACTATTCACAATGGTTGGTTCATGTGTAATGCCTTTTATTTCTTTTTTTCCTTGTATGCTGTATGTGAGCAAACACAGTGTGGTTTTTGGTATTTCCTGCCTGTGTGAGGACATACAGCTAACCTGATTTATATCTTGCCACTTGTTCTCCCCCGCAGAGTGCAGCACTGCTGTTTATTGGTTTGTAGTGACCTGAGTGTTTGCCAGTCTCAGTGCAGTGAATGACATAACCAATCTTGTTTTGCAATTTTTTTTTTAATTTCTAGAAGAGACAGATAAAGCTTCTGTAAGATAGAAGAGACAGTCTGTATGGGATGGAAGAGAAGGTGTAAATACCTTACCTTGGCATTGCTACCAAATGGGGCTTCAACATCTTGGGGAGTGCCATTGCCTCTTACAAAAAGACAGTCTCATCATAGTATGTGCTATCTTATTGTTTCAGCTTCTTGGCAGTGGCCATCAGATTTGAGCTGTACTTTTCCTCTCCTAAAGTGAACAAGAGAAAGGATTGCAGAGAAACAGACTTTCTAGAGTTTGCAAAGCGCTGGCTGCTGTCTTTTAAATTAAGATCTTGCCATTCCTGTCCAAAAGGATTGAATTCATTTTAGGGGAAGCCTGAACGAACCCTTAGTGGCCCGCCCAGCTTCTTTACATGATTTACTGATGAGTGAGAAATGCCAAGTCATTTCTGAGCTGAAAGAATGAAGCATAGTTCTTTTCTTATTTTGCTATGAGAGCTGAGGATGGTTTGTGTTTCTTGAAGTACCAAGCTGTTTACAGTTTCCCAAAATTCATGAGGACCAGTTCTGTTGTTAGCTGGAAGAGATTAATTTAAATTGTGCTTTGAGTTTTCTCTATATAGCATCTTTCATCAACAAGCCAGATAACTTGTGTATTGGTATCTTTAGGAGGGAAAAATTTAACATCTGTTAAAGAGACTGGTTTATTTTTGTTTTTTTTTTTTTTGTCCAGTGTAAGAAGCTTCATTTCTTACTGATTTTTTTTTTAATGTAATTACAATTATTTTGGTTGGCATCTTGTTTTTTCTGTTTTGTTTTAGTGGATTAAATAAGATTGTTAATAAAAGACAATTACTCTTTTTGATAATTCTGTTTTAGCAGGTTACATGTTCTCCAACACAGTATTTCCCTTTCATGTGTTTACGCATCCTCAGCTCTAAAATTCTGAACTTGTTTGTAGATATTGGAGTGTGGTGAACCTGACCAGATATTTTTGTGGCTGACTCTTCTGTATCAGTGTCTGAGAGCTGGTTTCATTTTCAGCTCTGCCGGAACTGCAATGGGTAAACACCCTTTTGAAAGGCTGGAGATGGGGGGAGTGCTTTCACCAGCTTAGTGCATAAGCTGTCACATCTTGTTAGCATCAGACAGGAAATTTAAGGGACTAATGGTACAGTAAAACTATTTCATTTAAAGCAAATTAACAAGATTAGGAACAAAGTTCCTGTGAGCCTCAATTCTACGTATAACAAGCCTGAGTTCAGAAATTTTAAAAGAAATGTGATACCTAGAGGTCTGTGTATTCTCCTTCATTTTTTAATTTCAGCTTATTTTTTTTATGCTCGTCAAAACGTAGGTAGACATGTGGTTACACAAAAATGTCCTGTGGAGTTGTGGCAAATCTGTAGGTGGTGGTGTGCTGCTGTACATGGAACTGACATGATAGGGGTGTGTAGGAAATCATCAAAGAGTTCATCAAAGAGAGGGAAGGAGTAATGTTTAAACTGGGTAATGCTGTTTCTTCTGGATTAACATTTAGCAAAATCAATAGCAAGCTTGGATACATTCTTTCTTTGGTCTTTCAAATCAATGCTTTGCTTTTCTGCTTCAGTGGTTTTGTTCTAGTCAGTATAAATTTGACTGTATTGAGTTGACATTGCACAGTTTTGGTGGTGATGGGGGGTGCAGGTGTGGTGTCTGTGAGAATATGCTTGAAGGTGGCCCCAGGCCAGATGGAGCTAGTTCTAGCTTGCTCCAGGATGGACCCACTACCAATCAAAGTTGAGTGAGTCAGCCATAATGGTAGCACTTCTGTGATAATGTGTTTAAGAAAGCATAAAAGCAGCCAGGAGAGAGGAGAATATATGAAAGAAACAACTAACATATCAATGCCAGAGAAGGAGGGGAGGAGGTGCTGCATGTGCCAGAGCAGAGATTCCCCTCCAGTCTGTGGTGAAGACCATGGTGAGGTAGGTTGTCCCTCTGCAGCCCATGGAGGTTAACGGTGGAGCAGATACCCACCTTGCAGCAAGTGGAGGACCCCACACCAGAGGAGGTGGATACCTGAAGGAGGCTGTGGCCCTGTGGGATGCCAGTACTGGAGCAGGCTTCTGGGAGGCCGTATGGCATTAAGGACAGAGGACCTCATGCTGGAACCGATTTTCTGTCAGGACTTGTGATCCTGTGGGATTCCAGAAGGACTACACCATATGGAAAGGACACACACTGGGGCAGTTTATGAAGAACTGCAGCCCATGGGAAGGACTCATATTGGAGAAGATTGTGGAGGACTTTATTCTGCAGATGGGACCCTATGCTGGAGCAGGGGAAGCATGTGAGGAGGAAGGACCAACAATGTATAATAAACTAACCACAATACCCATTCCCAATGCTCTTGTGCCCTTCAAGGGAGAAGGGTAGAAATGTTGTGGGTGCTAGAGTAGCTTAATGCGAAGCTGGCAGCTAGTCAGTCCCAACAGTGGATGGCAGTCCACTGTTTTTACAGTGTAGGTCTAGTAGAATTATAGTCTTTGATCATTTTTTCCCAGTTTCTTGGTTGTTTTTTGGTTGTGGTTTTTTTTGTGTTTTTTTTTTTTTTTTTACTGGATACCAATAAATTGCACAGTTACTGTGTGCTTATTACTTCACAGACTTTTAGCAAGCGTCAGCAGCTGCTCAGTTACACTTTAGCAAGTGTTAACTGCTGTTTGGGGTCTGATAGCTGTAATTAAATCATAGTAGACACTGGTAGTAGACACTGGTGGAATCTGGTTGTAGACACTGATCTGCTGTTTGGTTAGAAAGGAGGGGCAAAGGTGTTTCTGGAAGTAGAAACCCCCCAATTTCAAAACGAAGAACTGATGTTTAAGTTATTTTTTGTTTGTTTCTTTTTATTGGATACTGTGGCCTTCTTGAACAAAAGTCAGTTTGGCCTTGCTTATCAATTCTGAAACTTCAAGTGCTGCAAGTCATTCATGGACTCAAACAGGATAGACTAAATGACCTGTAATCTTTCTGTCTAGTTGTATAGAAATAAGGCAATAAAAATAAGATGAAGCTTTGATGTAGGTTATACTGGATAAATTGTATATACTTTCACAGAAAAATGTCTTTCAGTTGTGAAACTCTTACCTCCCTGTCTTTTTGACCATACTAGTGCTTGTTTGTGGGCTTATTCCTTCCCAGATGCTGGACTCTACACTTGCCCATGTTGAACTTCATGAAGTTCACCTCTGCCCAACTCTCTAGCCTGTCCTGGCCTTGCTCAGTGGCAGCACAGCTTCCTGGTGTGTCAGCCACTCCTCCCAGAGCTAAGAGTATGCTCTATCCCCTCATCCAGGATGCTGATGAACGTATGGAACAAGGCTGGACCCTGTACTGACTCTTGAGCACTGCTAGTCACAGGCCTCTAAACAAACTGTACACCATGGATCACAACCCTCTGAGCTCTGTCATTCGAGTAGTTCTCAATCCACCTCACTGTCCACTCATCTAACCCACATTTCCTGAGCTTACCTATCAGGATGTTATGGGAGACAGTGTGAACAGCCTTGCTAAAGTCAAGGTAGACAACATCATTTCTCTTCCCTTATTAACCCAGTTGGCCACACCATCATAGGATGCTATCAGATTGGTCAAGCATGATTTCCCCTTCATGAATCCATAATGCCTCCTCCTGATAATCCTCCCCATGCTTAGGGATGACCTCCAGAATGAGCTGTTCCATCACCTTTCTAGGGTTGTAAGTGCAGCTGACTGGCCTGTAGTTTCCTGGATGTGCTATTTGGCTTTGGATTTCCTCCAGTCCTCAGGCACTCCCCCTGTTCTCCATGACCTTTCAAAAATGATGGAGAGTAGCTTAGCAGTAACCTTAGCCAGCTCCTTCAGTACTTGTGGGTATACCTCATTGGGCCCCACAGATTTGTGTGTGTCCATCTTGTTTAAGTTATCTCAACCTAGTCCTCTGTGATTGAGAGACTCTTCCTTCCTCTAGACTCTTCCTGTTACCTCCAGGGACTGAGGGCCAGCCTTAGTAGTAAAGACGGAAGCAAAGGCAGCTTTCAGCAAGTGCCTTCTTTGTGTCCTATGTCACCAGGACACGCACCTCATTCATCAGCAGGCCCACGTTTTGCTGGGTACCTTTTCCTGCTGATGTACTTAAAGAAGGGTGTCAGGTAGTGATAGGACTAGGGGGAATGGGAAAAAAGTAGAAATGGGTAGATTCAGATTGGATGTTAGGAAGAAGTTTTTCACCATAAGAGCGGTGAGACACTGGAACAAGTTGCCCAGGGAGGTGGTAGAAGCCTCATTCCTGGAGGTTTGTAAGGCCAGGCTGGATGTGGCTCTGAGCAACCTGATCTAGTGTGAGGTGTCCCTTGCCCATGGCAAGGGGTTGGAACTAGATGGTCCTTGAGGTCCCTTCCAACCCTAACAATTCTATGATTCTAAGTGCTTTGTGTTATTTTTTACATCTTTCGCCAGATTTAATTCCAAGAGGGCCTAGATTTCCTTATAGCATCCCTGTATACTCTGGCAGCATTGCTGTATTCCTTCCAAGTGGCCAGTTCCTTTTTCCACATTCTATCAGCTTCCTTGCTTTTGTTCATGCAGGGCTTCTGCCTCTTTTGCTTGATTTTGTACTGATGGGGATGTATCAATCTCAAGCTTGGAGGAGGTGGTGCTTGAATATTAATCAGCTCTATTCAGCCCTTCTCGATCTTCTAAAGCCCTAGCCCGTATGATTCTTCCAAGGAGGTCTTTAAAGAGGTCCAAGTTAGCTTTCCTGAAGTCTGCAGTTGCAATCCTTCTTAGTACTGTGCTACTTCTTTGCATGCTCTTAATCATACTTCTACCAGAAAACAATTTTTCTCACAAATTTGAGACTTCACAGAATAATTAACCTTCATCACTGATTAATCTGGAGAGGAAAACCTGTCTGCACAGTTGCTGTCTCTGTCCTGCTGCTGTAAGCATAGAGGCCGATCAGTAGATAATTTTTTTCTTGGTCCCATTTTGTGTAGTTATTTTACATTTTTTCCCCAGTTATTGTCACAGTTAATGTATATGAATGTGTGAATACTATGCTTTACATATCTGTGTAGTTTAAACCACTCATTTTTACTACAGAGTTTGCTACAGATACTAATCCTTAGGTCTGCTCATCAAATAAGGTTGGAAGACGAGGTGTGAGAGAGGAGGTATGAGATAAAAGCTAAAAGTCACAGAAATCACAGAAATGTTCATGTTGGAAAAGACCCTCAGGATCATTGAGTCCAACCAATAACCCTAATCTACAAAGTTCACCCTTAAACCATAGCCCCAAGCACCACATCCAAATGACCTTTAAACACACCCAGGGCTGGTGGCTTGACCACCTCCTTGACTACTCTTTCTGTGAAAAAATTTTTCCTAATGCCCAGTCTAAACATACCTAGTTGCAGATTGAGGCCATTCCCTCTTCTATCACTAATTGTCTGTGAGAAGAGACCAGCACCAGCCTCTCCAGAAGGCAGGAATAAGCTATGTTGTAAAAAAGGCGTAACTGCTGCTTTGTCCTCTGGGGTCCATAGGTGTTTTAACTCCATTTAATGCCACTACAGATCTGTTGTATTTAGCAGAAAATTAATACTTTTGCTGTCCTCTCTCTCTCATGCACATGTATACACATAGAGATATATCTGTACTACTTTCTTTCCTAAGTATTTATCAGCCATTAAAGTTTGAGAAGTTGCCTGTGTGAGTATTTCTGTATTTGTCTTGATTTGTAAATCAACCAATTTCTGCTTTACAGTGCCTGAAGATGACAACAAAGCGGAATTTGTTTGTGCGGCTGGTGCCATGCCGCTGTCTGCGTGGAGAGGAGGAAACAGTCACTACACTTGATTATTCTCACTGCAGCTTGGAACAGGTGCCTAAGGAGATTTTTACTTTTGAAAAGACGTTGGAAGAACTCTATTTAGATGCTAATCAGATTGAAGAGCTTCCAAAGGTATGTTGGCTGGCTTTCCTTTTACTTATGTGTATTAACTCTGTTACTTCATCAGCACTGTGGATGTAGCCGGTGTCTAGCTTCCCACTTCACTTTGAGGCTGCAGTTTGCCAAATATTTTTAAGTAAATGTTTCTCCCAGAAAAAGCATCCCTGCTAGAAAGAATTTAAGGAGTATTTATGCTCTTGAGAAGTGATCACTGAAAATCTATACTTGCACATTTAATAGAGCTAATAGCATGTAAGGTAAAACCAGAAACTTTGTAAAAGTCTGTTGTAGTTTCTAACTTACTCTTTTTTATTCTTGTCTCTTCCCAAGCAGATATTTCTTTAGAGTTACTCTATGTTTTAGTAGCTTGGTTTCAAAAACTTTGTATCAACCATAAAGGTATTTTTTGAAATTATTTCAGAACTTCATTTCTGTGTCTTGTTCTTTATTGGCAAACAGTGAAATTGAATGCTTAAAAACCAGAACAAAATACCTTTTTTAGGAATGAAAAAACCAAAAAACTTATTGTATTGTGTTCTTATTTACCAAGTCATAATAGCTAAGCAAACATCTTGCTACCAAACTCATAATTCTCAATAAATTCTTTATATTAAGAGGAAGAAGGACTGTACCATGGTGATCAGATGGATGCATGTTGGTGTTTTCTGTTCCTTTTCTGTTAGACACCATTTGATTTCATTAGTCAGTTCCTATATGAAATCCAATTTTGATACATGAATAAACGGAGAGGTGAGCAGTCTGGCCTTGGTCTAGGCTAATACTGAATTATACATTTGATTAGAAAGCCTGCTTAAACATTTATGTTCTGTTCCTTTTTACTTTGCTGAACTGCAGGGATCTGTATTAGCCTGTTTCAGGTACAATGTATTATCCTTACAGGCTTATTTTTGAAAAGGGAAGTATTTTTTTGAAGCTGTTAAGTAATTTTGGTCATAATTTTTTACTACTCTTTCAATGTTCAGAAGAAAAAACCCACATACAAATTCAAATACTGTAAAGGAAGAAGCAGAGAGATTTAGGCACTGGTAAATACATAATAAGGTGTTTTATTTAATAATTTGAGAGAAATTATAATCTTAAAACTGCCCATAGAAGGTCCATAAGTGAAGGCCTGTAACATTTGAAATGATCCTAGCTGATGTGGAGCCAGAGTTTCAAGCTGTGTGTGCCTTTTCCCTACCCCAAGCTTTTATTAGTCTTTTAAATTGGAAAAACGTAAAGTTTCTAATGAAGGCATATGAGATGAAGAGTGTGGTGTACTTACTAGGCTGCATCCAACTTTCTGAAGCTTTAAGACATTCCCACTCTCCTCCTTGCCTCTGGTGGTGTGCTCTTATCCCTGTTTTGCAATCTGCTACTTTTTGTACACCACAACACATCTGGTTTGGCACTATCATCACTCTGATCACTGAATTGGCCTATTGGTGCCTGTGGATTTTGAAATTACTTTTTTTTTAGTTGCCTCCAATCTTTTAAGAAAGATTGGAGCATACTCCAGCATGTTCACAATACGGGTCTTACGGTATATCTCCTTAATTTAGTTCACTGTCGGAGTGCACCGCATAAGTAAAGTGTGGTGTAGAAGGACTTGGCTTTTAACAAAATGCTGGTGTGCAGTGTCAGTTTCAAAAGTTACCTGGCATTTGATGTAGTATTGTCTTGTTTGCTACATCACACTTGAAAATGTGCTTCGTTTATCCCATGGTGTGCATTTGAGCTGAAAAGCTCAAACCATAGCAGTTATCATTTCATTCTCACTTTGCTGTTTGGAAGACATTGGAATTCTGCAGTAAAATAGTCTTTAGTTATATGATTACTGCTGTTTGGTGGCACTTAACCACTGAATATATGAACATTAAAAAGTACAACAACAACAAAAGGAACAACTAAAAACTCAGGGCCATCCAAAACTCCCCTTGTCTTTATTTTCCAATAAAGATACTGCAATTCCTGACTGATTTGCTTTTCCTGACTAACTTCTTATGGTTTCAAGAGTCCAGATTATTGTTTTTGGTGATGAGTTTTAAGTATATATTCTTGCCCAAAGTACTGAAATAAGAGAATGGCTCCAAAACATATAAGCTTATCAAAGTTCTCCTTCCCATATGAAATCCTAAGTAAGTTGTAACTCTTCAGAGAATTAATGATATTAACGATTTCTAACAAGTGCACATTTCTGAGGAATTGGACACATAAGTAGGGAAGTTAAAGCTTATTCCTTGAAATGACTGTCTTGCTAATTTATGTCTGCTTTTGTTCTGTGGTATTATATGCAAACATTACGTGAATGGGGTTAGCTCCAACAGTTTGTAGCTGAAATAATGGCCTCATAATTGAGAGACACCCATGAAATTTTGGTTGAACTGAGCCCTTTGTTATGATGTTGATCAGGATAACGTTTCTTAGTTGTAGAACACATCCTAGTTAGTCTTGTATGACCTTTTCTCAGAGTTCCAAAGGAAAAGAACACTGAGACAGGTATTTATGTGTGATCTTATCAGAGTTCTTGGGAAAGAATGTTGACCTTAAATTGTTCTAGTGAACCAATTCAACTGTATTCTTTAGAGATTTATTTTATACTATCTTTAAGTTTCCTACATATCATTTGAGGATTTTTTTTCCATTGGACTAAGACTATTTGCCGTACTTTGTCATTTCTAACGCTTTATAAGAATCTCAAGGTACTTTGCATATTGGAAGAGATCAGGCTTTGAGCTAGTACTTACTGCAAATTACAATGCATGTAGACAGAAGTTGTCCATTTTTTGTATCTGTAGATCAAACTTCCATAAGCTTTCATCGTAACTTTGTCAGATTTTGATGTACTTGAGCTAGGAAACATGGAAGGGAAAAAATAATTGTTCTAAAATATGGTGGAATTAAATTAAACTTATGGAGAAGATTAATATCTACTCAAATCTCATGTTTGACTTAAAAAAATAATGCATGCAACTATTGAGCTTTTTCTTTTTTTGAAGAAACTGTCATTACTTCTGGGGTATCACATGGCATTTAAGTTATTGGAAATAATGTAATGTTTTCCAGACTATATGTAACTACAGGTCACAATTTCTGAGAAAATGGAACTTGTAAAAGTGTTGAGTATAGCTTCTGGCTTGTTTTTTGCTTTCCTAAGCATTGCAAACTTAGTCAATTTTGAATAAAACTAGTTAAAGGTTTTGTCGTCAAGGTCTCTGCATAGTCTAGCATTCAAGCTGTGAGGTCAGAAGTTTAACGGGAGAGAAAACAAAAGCTATATAGATGAATCTAAGAGAAAGTTACGTTCTTTTTTTTTTGTTTTGTTTCAACAGCAACTTTTTAACTGTCAGTCTCTGCACAAGCTGAGTTTGCCAGACAATGATCTAACCACATTGCCAGCATCCATTGCAAATCTCATTAATCTCAGGGAACTGGATGTCAGCAAGAATGGTAAGTCAGCTCACTTACTAAATTGAGGTAACTAAAAGGCAAATCACCACTGACTGTACAAAGACGCTAGTGAAAATGTAATTTTAAAAAGCTACACAGCTAGTAAATTTTAAATTACTGCTCTAAATCACCACTTAACGTGAAAGATGATCTTTTATGGTGCTGCTGTGATATTTAATTGTACCTCAGATTACTTGGTTTGTACTTTGAGACTCATTACTGAAAACTGATAAAATACTTTATATTATTTAAAAACACATATCCTCAAATATGTTAATTCTAGTGGCTTTCATCGTGTTTCACTATACCAAAGAGAGTTTGCACAAGAACTTGCAACGTTTTTCTGGATTCTGTTCTTATATTTTGTTTCATATAAAAATTGTTTTCAGTTTGTTTTACTGAGATGTCTGAAAATTGTAGTACGACTTGGCTGTTCTGCTGTCCTACTCTGGGGATGATAACCTCTGTCTCATGGACAATGACTGGTTCACTTGTCTGACTTGTTAAAAATCTATCATTCTGTGTGAGTCAACCTTTTATGAATTATGAAGTGTTGTCAGCCAAGTGTTGTATATGTGGTGTTTTATTAATGCTGCTGCTTTGGCAGGCTAGCAGATATGTGCAACTGTGAGGAAATGGAAAGAACTCATGTTGTAATCAGGCATAGGTGTATGGCTTATTTAAGATAAAATAAAGTTCAGTTGTCATGCTAATTGATAAGTTTATAATAGAATCGTCTTAGTAATTAGAAGAGGACTTCTCAAAATCATATTTGAAAATAAGAATTACATTAATATGCCAAAGATTTTATCATATTAAATCCATTGTTTTATTTGGATAGCTAGCTAATTATGACTCTGCCAAGATGAGTAATTTCTGCTCTGTTGAGAGAGCACTCTGGTTGTTGAGATGTTGGCATTCTCCTTGATTGGACATTGTAGCTCTATCTGTGCTTAAAATGTTACTTTATTATTTCTGCCTAATGGGTGCAGCATTTAGAGTGATAAATTGAGCAGCTTGTCACTGCTCTGTTCCTGGTACAAGAGGATTAATAGTCTTTCTTAAAGAACACTGGCCTTAAACTTTCGTTGTGACACAGAACAGAGAAATAATCATCTTTTTGTCCTAGAGTGAACTGTTGAAAGAACTTTTTCCAACACAATTTCTCAATGCAAGAGCCTGAGGCAGCAAAAGGGCATTTGCCTTCCACTGCTGGCAAATTCCTTAGCTTATGTACATAAATAGGCAGCTGGTACCAGCTAGAGTTACTTGTCTGTCCAAAATGGTGTAACCTTTAGATAAGCCTTCAGAGAACTGCTGAAAAGAGCACTTGTTCAATGAGGCACATAAAGAATTTAAGGAGGCAATGGCTGAACTATGCCAGCAAACTGTGAAGCTCTGTTTTCTAGGGGTTGTTTTGTTCCGTTGTTGATAACCTTTCAGAGAAACGTCAGGACACAAGCTTATTTAAACTATTATCATGTGTCTGTTCTCTATCTTACCACTGTTTGAACAGCTTCGCTGCCTAGTGTTGCACATCAAAAATAGTTCTGAGGTCACATGCTTGTTTACTTGGGACACCATTTCTCCCGCTATTCCTGAAATCTCTGTGACACTCAAAAAATAAATCAGGGTCCCTGTTTGTCCCTGTTGGATGCGATGAGAAATAGTGCCTTTTGTTTAATTTAGGAGGCTTCATTTTAGATGTTAGATGGTTAGATGTTAGTTTTCAAATACTACCATGCACGAAATCTGAAAGTATTTGCATGGAAGATAGTTGAGCTATTTGTGTCATAGACATAATCAAATGTCTTGACTGAAGAGAAGACCTGAATTTTCTCAAGAGCTGATAAAAAAGTGAAGAATTGAACCCTCAGTTTTAAAATGTGTTCAAGTTACTTTATGAATTGCAGAGTCTATGTTGCAAGGGGAGACCTGTCACACAGGAAACCATGCAGCTTTCTAAGTAGAACTACAGAAACCTGTGTATAATACTTGATGTCTAGATGAAAGACCAAAATTGCAGAAATTTTTCAAAGTTGTACATTTGTTACATAAAAAATACCAGTACAAGAAAGCAATCTTTATGGTGTTTTAAAAGCTCATAAAAGGTCATGCCTTTTTCATGTCAAGTTTAAATGTCTCATTTCATATATACAATGTATAAAATTGTGTAACAGAGGCACAGCAGGTGTGCACACTTCGGTATATAAGAGTATTTACTAATATTTAATCAGAACAAAGGCTTCATTTAGTCTAGTGTGCTGTTTCCAACAGTGTCAAAAAGCAGAAAGACAAGAGACATGCATGTGTTCCACTGCATCCTCCCTGTGTCCAGCACCTTCTATTATTGGGCCTTCTTGAGCCAGACAAGGTGGGGCTTATGTAGTACTCTTCATTTGACTCCTTGGTCAATATATCTAGTCTTTGTGTGATGCACACAGAACCTTTAATGGTTGTGTGTTCTGGAGCATACAGAGGTCCTTGTGTATGTGTTTGATTTGGAATATATTATTCATGGTTGCTGAAGAGGTCATGGCATAGATGTAGCCTGAAATACCAAATTGCTGCTGTATTTGCAGGAAGAACAGAATAGAGTTGCAGTCTTGGCAATAGGCAATGAATTCAGTAGTTTTTTGGGTAGATATTATGTAGTTTGTCCTCTTATGGAATTTAATGTGATTTCCAAAGCTGTTTGGAACCCTTAATGTCATAGGTATTCCATTGTTTCTTTCCGGGTACGCTTCAGCTTTGAAGCATGTACCTGAAGCTTGATGCTGTCCTAGTTGCAAAGATGAAACAGTATTTGGAACAAATTGTGCAATAAATGAACCACATTCCTATATCAGAAATTACATACTGTGTTGCAGAAATGCCCTTTTATCCCAATCCTACTGGGTATGTCCTAAAGTGAAGTTGCAGCATACAGAACATAAGACTTGCATAGAAAAAAAACAGTATTTCATGTTTATGAAGCTGAAGGAAAATGTTATCTTTTTCAGTCTCACATAGCCAAATTATTTATGTATTGACAGTTGTTTAGGAAAAAATAACCAAAACAATACCCATCAAAAAATCTCACCAAAAAAACCCACACCACCACTCTTCACCCCTAAATCTGTCTCTTTAAGGCTTTGTTAACATTTAGGGGACAGTAATTTTTCTGGGATGCCAGTCTTAGCCTGTGCCTATTGGGACAATTTATGGGACCATGTGAAAGACTGCCAAGGAAATATTTGTACTTCTTCTCTAATGAAGGGGAAAGCATTCATTAACAGTGTATGATGGCATATAAAAATGGACAGAAGAGATAGTTTTACGGATCACTCAACCCAGGTGATTTGAAAGGCTGAAGCATACAATGAAGTAACTTGCTGAGGAAATCAGGCTGTCCTGGAAGCCTGGGAAATGGATCTGAAATCACTTATGGCTATAAGTAATCATGAAATAAAGTTGTTAACAGATGAGCGTTTAGATCAAATGTTTTCTTCAGCATTTTGAAATCATCTGCTGTTTTGGCAGACTAGCTTTAGTATACTGTGTGTCACAAACTGGGATTATCCTAGCTATGCCAATACGTGTGTGTAAGAGGAGTAATAATTAAAAAAAAACCCAAACAAAACACAAAAACCTGACTGTAAGCTCTCATCTCGTTTGCCTGCGTCAGCGCTGATAACTGAGCAGTTCAAGCTGTTGTTGGAGAAAATGATGAGACAGCATTATGCACTTAAATATATTGGGAGGCTAATGCACAGTATAAAACAGGATTCATTACTGACTGAACCTCACAGAATTGGTGTGATTTTTTTTTTTTTTTAGCTTTCAAATCTAAAACGTGACATCTGGAATTTCACAAGTAATTTCAAACGAAAAATTTCAGAAACATGAAACTTGGGTCAGACTAGTAATGGGTTTCAAAGATATAAAAAAGCAGTTTACATCTTAATGCTCCTGCTTTTCCACCTGTGGAGATGTATTCTGCAAAAAAAGCATTTTGTCTTAATTGTGAATAAATACTTTATTACTATATAAAAAATATGTAGTTAAGTACCTGTCTTGTTAACAGAATTGGCACCAAATATATTGCTAACCCTGTATTTTACTGTAAACCTAATTATATTAGTTACTATAACTAATAAGAGCACATTCTTCTTAAAAACTCATTAGAAAAGCTTAAAAATCTCACTGTGACAGTATTTCTTGGAGTGTTTTTCTCTGTTTTTTCTAAGTAGAAACACTGTTTAACTTGTTCTTTTCATATTTGTAGTTCAACTGATATTTTTTCATTAATTATTACATGGACCGTACAAATTTTATCTATTTTCCTTACAAAAAAACCTCCAAACAAGCCTCTAAAAACAGATTCAACTTCCCTTTTTCATCAGGTAAACTTATTACAGGAGCCTCCAGCATAGTTGCAGCATACAGCTTTGCAAGTGACCATCATTAAAGGGAAGACAAATGGGAAAGGAAATTTTAAAACTTTCAGAGCATGTGGAATTGGAGAAGAAGGTTTTCTGAAGTGAAGATGGATAGGAGAATCTGCTTACTATTAAGTAGATACTTGTCAGGCAGAGTAATTTCAAACATCACAGAATCACAGAATCACAGAATGAAGCAGGCTGGAAAAGACCTCAGAGATCATCAAGTGCGACCTATTACCTAATATCTGACAACTAAACCATGGCTCCAAGTGCCACATCCAATCTTTTTTTGAACACCTTCAGGGGTGGTGACTCCACCACCTCCCTGGGCAGCATATTCCACTGGCCGATTACTCTTTCTGTGAAGAACTTTCTCCTCACTTCAAGCCTAAACTTCCCCTGGTGCAGGTTAAGACTGTGTCTTCTTGTCCTGTCATTGGTTGCCTGGGAGAAGAGACCAACCCCCACCTGGCTACAACCTCCCTTCAGGTAGTTGTAGAGAGCAATAAGGTCTCCCCTGAGCCTCCTCCAGGCTAAACAACCCCAGCTCTCTCAGCTTCTCCCCATAGGGCTTGTGCTCAAGACCTCTCACAAGGCTTGTTGCCCTTCTCTGGACACGTTCAAGTATCTCAATGTCCTTCTTAAATTAAGGAACCCAGACCTGGACACAGTACTCAAGGTGAGGTCTAACCAGAGCTGAGTACAAGGGCACAATGACTTTCCCTGGTCCTCCTGGCCCCTTCACTATTCCTGATGCAGGCCAGGATGCCATTGGCCTTCTTGGCCACCTGGGCACGCTGCTGGCTCATGTTCAGCCTACTGTCAACCAGCACCCCCAGGTCCCTCTCTGCCTGGCTACTCTCCAGCCACTCTGTCCCCAGCCTGTAGCGCTGCTTGGCGTTGTGGACAATGTGCAGAACCTGGCACTTAGATGTGTTAGATCTCATGCCATTGGACTCTGCCCATCTGTCCAGCCTGTCAAGGTCCCTCTGCAGAGCCTTCCTATGCTCTAACAGATCAACACCTGATCATAGAAGGAAATCAGGTTGGTCAGGCAGGACCTGCCCCTCCTAAATCTGTGTTGGCTAGGTCTGGCCATCCTGCAGGTGCACTGTGATTGCCCTCAAGATCATCTGCTCCATAATCTTGCCAGGCACAGAGGTCAGGCTGACAGGCTTGTAGTTTCCAGGATCCTCCATCCAGCCCTTCTTGTGGATGGGCATCACATTGGCCAGCTTCCAGTCATTGGGGACCTCTCCAGTGGGCCAGGACTGGTGGTAAATGACGTACAGTGACTTGGTGAGCTCATCTGCCAGTTCTCTCAGTACCCTAGGATGGATCCCTTCTGGTCCCATGGACTTGTGAAGATTCAAGTGGCTCAGCAAGTTTCTAACTGCTTCCTCATGGATTACAGGGGTGCTGTACTGCTCCCTGATCCCATCTACGAGTTCAAGAGGCACGACCCCTCCTCTGAGCCAGCTTCTCTCTCCCAAGAGGCAGGCGTGGCGTGGGTGCAGTCTCTGCTGCAGGGCAGGTGTTTTCACCAGAGGGAGGAGCTGAGTCACTTGGGTTTGTTGTCCAGTTAGGTCATGTGGGCAGGATCAGAGATGTTTGCAACTCGTCGTACTTCAGGGTGGAGTATCTCCACTGGCTGTGTGATTGCGCCCAACTGGATGAGCCTTGCAACGGCAAGGGTAAAGTCCTTGGGCTTGCAACCGATGCCCCACTGCTTATGTAATTGTGATACAACCTTCACAAGGGCTTCCATCCTCCTTGCGGGTCCGGGAGCGTCCTCCCCGCCGGGCTGGTCCAGCCGCTCCGGCCGCTGTTCACCCGTCCCGGCAAATTTCCTGATTCCCAGCTGTTGATTTCCTGGGTTTCAGCACCACTTGTTGTCTTTCTCATGGCAACGGTGACCTGGTTCAGGCACAGCAAGACGACCAATTGCAGGTCACTTGGGTCATTAGCCCACTGACACCAATGTGGTGGATGGCAAATGGCGTTTATTGGTATGCAACACCACATTATATAGCTTAGGTTTACAATGTAGCTTCTGTCTGCTTACATCAAAGGTTAGTGCTATTGGCTATCTGGAGAGGTGGAGAGGTGTCTTATCTTTCCGTACAGCGCGACATCTTCCGACCGCCAGGCCCTAACTACCCACGCCAGGCCCTACTGCCCACAGAAATCTTGTCTAACTAACTTGATAGCCTTCTATGAAGTTTTATGACCAAGTGAGAAGATGAGGGAAGAGCAGTGGATGTCATACATCTTGACTTCAGTAAAGCTTTTGATACTGTCTCCCATAACATCCTCATAGAAAAGCTCAGGAGATGTGGCATGGATGGCTGGTCAGTGAGGTGGATTGCAAACTGGCTCCACAACAGAGTTCAGAGGGTTGTCATTGGTGGTACAGAGTCAACTTGGAGGCCTGTGGCCAGTGGTGTCCCCCAGGGATCAGTATTTGGTCCAGTATCTTTATCAACGACGTGGCTGAGGGCATTGAGAATACCCTCAGCAAGTTCACTGATGATACAAAATTGGGGGGGTTGGCTGACACCTCTCAGGCTGTGCAGCCATCCAACGTGACCTGGGCAGGCTGGAGAGCTGGGTGCAGGCAAACCTCATGAAGTTTAATAAGGACAAGTGCAGGTCCTGCATCTGGGGAGAAATAACACCAGGCACCAGTACAGGTTAGGGGCTGCTCTGCTGGAAAGCAGCTCCACAGAGAAAGACCTTGGAGTGCTGGTGGACAGCAAGTTCTCCATGGAACAACAATGTGCTCTTGTGGCCAAGAGAGCCAATGGGATCTTGGGATGTATCAAGAAAGGTGTGTCCAGCAGGTCTAGGGAAGTTTTTCTACCTCTGTACTCTGCCCTGGTGAGGTGAGACCACACCTGGAATACTGTGTCCAGTTTTGGGCTCCCCAGTTCAAGAGAGACAGAGACCTGCTGGAGAGAATCCAGTGGAGAGCCATGAGGATGATTAGGGGACTTGAGCATCTCCCCTGTGAAGGGATACTGAGATCCCTGGGGCTGTTTAGTCTTGAGAAGACTATAAATATCTGAGGGGTGGGTGTCACGTGGAGGGGGCCAGGCTCTTTTTGGTGGTTCACAGTGATAAGACAAGGAACAAAAGGTTCAAACTTGAACATAGAAGATTTCACCTCAACATGAGGAGAAAGTTCTTTACAGTGAGGGTGACAGAGCTCTGGAACAGGCTGCCCAAGGAGGTTGCGGAGTCTCCTCTGGAGACTTTCAAAACCCACCTGGATGCATTCCTGCGCGGACTACTGTAAGTCATCCTGCTCTGGCAGGGGGCTTGGACCTGATGATCTCTTGACATCTCTTCCAACCTCTGATATACTGTGATACTGAGATGACCTCCAGAGGCTTGTAGAATACTTCGTCTACCTCTTCATGCTGTTTGGGTGGTCTATAAGAGACTCCAATCAGGATGTTAGTTTTATTAGCCTTCCCTCTGATTTTAACCCACAGGCACTCAATCCATTCATCCTTAACCTCAGGTTCTGTGGCATTGAGAGATTCTCTAATATACAGGGCCACCCTCCTCCTCTTCTCCCTTGCCTGCCGTGCCTAAAGAGCTTATAACCATGCAGTGCAGTGCTCCAGTCGTGTGAATCATCCCACCACATTTCTGTAGTGGCAACTACATTGTAGTTTTCCTGGTGTACCAAAGCTTCCAGTTCCTCTTGTTTGTTACCCATCAGGAAATCCAGTCGAGTTTGTTTTCCGAATGTTGTAAGCATTTTGTAAGAGTTTTTTCAATTAGGTTTTCTTTAAAGAAGCAAAAGTTTTTTTAGGAAGGAAACCTTTCTTGTTCTTTAAGAAATTTAGTGATGATAGGTTAAATCTGTGACAGATTTGTTTTTTGAGTTTTACTCGAGAAAGGTAGGTTTCCTCCACAGATCTCCAAGCTTGTAAGGTTTTGCCTTTAAAAAGGGAGAGACACAGCCAGGCTTCTGTAATGTATGTATACAAGGAAAACCAAGTTGCAAGGAATTTGACACTTCTGGGACTCTTGCGTGTACAAGAGAAGCTACTGATGTTACATATAGCAGGTTTCAAATGCTTTTGTGATACCTGTTTGCAGAACTAGAAAACAGCTTGAAATAGCTGCTCTTCTTTCTTGAATTTTTAAAAAAAAATTATTTAGGATATGTTTTTATTTTAGTAAAGCCAGAGGCTTCTAAACTGCTTGACAGTGACTAGAGTACTGAGTACCACCTTTTGCACAGGGACATTGAGGCCCAACCTTGGGCTGAACTGCAACTCCATCTCTGAAAAGGAGAGGAAGGTGTTACTGCTGCCCTATTGCCTGGGCAGGCCTCACGGGGAAACCTGAGATCCTGGGTGATCTGAAACCGTTTGCAGTAAGGGATCCTTTGAGAATATTTGCAAAAGGAATGAATATTCAAAATAAGGGATGTATGGGTCAGCACTGTGCAGTGAATTGATTCAGCACTGACATGCTTACTTTGGATAATGAGAAGTGCCGGTTTTAATTCAGAAGGTATGCAGAAATCCTGAATACATAAGAGTAGAGACTGTGACTGATACTTTTATTTAAGCTTTCTGTTTAGAAATTCAGCTTTTGCAAAGAGATTTTATGTAATCTTAGAGTTCTGGTGTGTATTATTGAACTGTGTAAATATTTTTCCCCCATATTTGATCTATATTGACGAGAAGGACAGTTGTAGTACAGGCCCAAGTGGAAGAAAATGAGAAGCTGCTCTTTTTATGGTGGGAGCTGCCTTCAGGCAGATCTGGATAACTGCTTTCCTGGAAGCTGAAACCAAGATGAATAGATTAGCTGATGAAAGAATGTACGTAATTAAGATTGATTTCATATTCGAGCAAACTAAACCTATACATTTGCCTCTGTGTTCTCTGTACTTCTAAGGGTTCAGAGTGGGATGGGTGCTCAGCAGGCTGTAGTTTCTTTTATTTTGCAGCAAGAGGATTTTTTGGCGTGCCTTTTGTTTGGAGATAATTTCCCCTTACAATCCCCATGAACTGAGAGGTCAAACTATCTGTCTTTCCTTGGAAGACATCACCCATGTGGCTTGCACAGGTCTCATGTGTTAGTGATCTTCTTCCTGCTTTCTAGGAATTGAACCAATACTTTTTTGGCAAACCTATTTAAAACATTTCTGTGTGACAAAAGGTGGAACTTGATGTGGAGGTGCTTCCACTGCTGTATAGCTGTAACAGTTTCAATAACAGAAGTCTAGGTACAGGAGTTTTAACATTTGATTGTGAAGAAAAAATATGACAACATGACTACAGTATGAACAGCAGAGCAAGTCCCCATTTGCAGTAGGACTGAAACAGTAGGGGGATGTCAGCTATTGGATTCATTTCAGTGAAGGATTCTGCCAGTGGAAAATGCAACTTGCACAATTTTCTGTACATTTGAAATTCCTAATATTTCTTGAGTGGAAAAAAAAAATTACCTGATGGAGAAAAAAAGTTGTCCCAGTTTTCTCTCCTGCTTGTCAAGTTATGGTGACATTAAAGGATTGCGCTGTGTAAGGGAGATGAGTGTAACTCCAGATGGTGAGTGGGTCTCCAATTATACTTAAAATTGCCTTAATCCAGTTTAAATAGAAGGACATTTGTGCACATTTGTTCTGACAAGCTGTGCCAAAACAATCGTTGCTCTCTGGGGAGTAAGAGATCAGGCGAAATTCTGTAGTTCAGCTTTATGTTATCCAGAAATGAGGTTGATTACCTTTATATTTGTGGCCATTGACCCGAATTCCCTATATGACCTTTTTTGGTATGGCCTTTGGGCATGTGACATAGCTGGTCTGGAATCACGAGTAAACATTACTTTCTGGGTTAGGCTGGCTAGCTGGTGAATTTTTGCCAAGTACAGTTCTGAATGCTTTTTGCTTTTGGGTTACTCCAAACAAGAATTTCAGATTCCTCTTCCTTACCTCACTGCCAAATTTTATTTCATCCTGTTTCCCCACTTCCCCACTTTAAAAAAAAAAAAAAAAAGGGTTTTGTAGAAACACTACTGAGTTTTTAAAAGTGCCTGAGATTTGAGAATACAGGGAGGGAGGAGCTGACAAATACTATAAAAGCTGCTACATAAATCTCACTGCTGTGGAAAACTAGACTACAAAAAGAACTGATCTCAATTCAGTTTGGATCTGGTGCTTAGAATTAAAGATGATGAGCTAATCGTATTTTCTCCTGTTGTGCTCTGCAAATGGCTACTCCACAGCTATAATGGTTTGCGGTCTTTTTGAGAAACAGCATCATCTGTATTTCAACTACAGCACTCAAATGGCTTAGTGGTGATGGTTATTACCTTCCTCATCCCGTTGTTTCCTGCTTTATATTGTGTATGATAATTTTCAAGAAAAGTGGGATAAGGCTGTATCAGATGAGATAACCCCCAAGTAATCTGTTGCACCATCTGATACAATTCTTGAGTATTAGTGTATAAAGTAATGTCCTGGTTTGAGTTAGAACAGACCTAACTCTGTTCAGGGATTTTACTTTTCATCTCAGTTTTTTTCTAAGTAACTGCACTTTCTGAAGTTAACAGTTGATAGTGTCTGCTTCTAGAAGTGGATAATGCTTGATGCATATAATTATTACTGAAGGTTGGTATTCAGAAAGGCTCTTACACTTGCTCCTGTGCGGACTGAGGTCACTGCTAAATCTTGTGTACCACGCTGACAGAGCAGAAAGTAAAAGGCTGCACCTGTGGTTAGAGGGACATATGGGAAAGATGGCTCAAAACTGAAAACCCTTGAGTTTCATTCCATATATTCAGTATGAAGCTGAGGGATCAGGAGCACCAAGCTCTCTTGTTTAGTGGTGTCTGAGGAGGATTCTGCCCATTCTGCCTTCGATGCTGATCCCTGTGTTCCTGAATCCAATTCCATAATCCAGTTTCCGTCTGCTGCTGAGTCCAGTTTGGGACTGCCCCAGTGCAGGCCGCAGCATCAGTAACAGTGGCATAATTCCCACCAGGGGAGTTGGGTTCAATATTGGATTTGTATGTATTTGTGTGTATTTCATTTTATTGTTGTTATTTTCTTTAAAAGTAATGTAGGTGGGTTTTCTTTGTTTGTTTGGTTTAGTTTTGTTTTTTTTTCCCTTCCCCAATTCTTAAGTCTTAAGGGATTTCTGTTCCACTTCAGGAAGGGAGAGGGATTAATAGAGAGAAACTTTAACTCCTCTAGGGGCTGGCACGGGAAGCAGTGGAAAAAAACTAAGATCAAAATGGGATTTAGAAAGGAATGTGGATCTCAATTTGCAGTGCTCATTTGATCAGATGCTTGTGGAGGGTGAGGATGGCTATCAAATAGATTAATTAGCACAGTGTTACAAAAGGAGTGCAGAAAGATGTGGTCATGGAGATCCTTGACAATTGCTGAGCTTTCTTAATGGGGAAGAAGATTAAGGACACTAAGGATAGCTAGAAAGCAGAGAAGTGAGGAACAGATAATCTTAACAAGTGCTCTTTAAAGCCCTTTGTCCTTCTGTCATATCTTTTTCCAGTGTCTCTCTTTCTTACTTGCTCTTTGAATTTGCTTTCTTGGTGGGAGAACTAAACCCAACTGTAGTAAGTGCATGTTTCTTGTATACAGGAGGAATATTGCCGAGGAAGGTTGTACAGCCAGTTAGTAAATGCAGCTTCCCATTACATGGTAGAGAGTAGCAGTCTCCCTATATATATATGTAAAAGAAAAAAAAAATATAATTCCCCACCCCCTTTTGAATATGTCTTACAAACTTTATATGTATTTCATGCTGTCATTCCCAATTTACTGCTTTTTTGAATGGTGGTTACCATTTATCCATACCAAAGTCCTGGCTTTAAGAAGAAGTAAAATTAAATTTGTGGGCTTCTTCATTGTTAGCTTTCTCATATCGGCTGTATCTCTGTTGTTAATTTGTTGTTTAAACTTTTGCTGCCTCTAGGCAAATATGAGACTACTGTGGAGTCCTCCAGTTATGTACAAAAGCATGATGATTTAACATGTCTGTATTTGGATAGATAATATTTTATTTGGCTGATCTTTTTGAGAATAAGTTTACACTGACATTCTTCTTTCTATCAGATTGTGGCTTTTTTTCTAGGTAGTTATCACAGATTTAAGTCTTCTGTGCTTCAGTAGCAGTGGCAACTAGTATCAATATTAAAAACATGAGGTTTGACATATTGGAACAGAGAACTCTTTCATCCAAGGCCAGTAGTGTGACAATCTTTCATAAAAATTGAGCTTGAAGAATCTCTTGATGTGATTCAAACGGGAGAAATAATGGCCCAGAGTGTGAAACACAGCTCTACCTCTAAGGAAGAGTAGAGCTAAGGAAAGCAGTGCTTTACTCTGGTTAATGTAGACATATATTTTAGGAAGGTAGAGTTATAACACCAGCAATAAAGAGGTCTTGATGTACTTTTTTAGGCAATAGAAGACCACTTCATACAAGTCATACATAACTTCATATATAGAGGCATCTTTTGTACTAGATTTTTAGTACCTGCTGTGGTTCAGGATACCGTGTCATGTTAGATGCTTTCCATCTGTATGTTTGGATATTCTTGTTAGGTGAAAGAGGCTTCTGTATGGAATTAGAATTAAGATCATGTATAATTTAACCTTCCTGAAAATGTTTCTCAATACAAAGTTTATATGGCCGCAGTAGGGAAGGTACCTTTCTATTATTTGTATGGTTGTTTTATAATCTTCCTCTAAACCTATCTTTGTACTTGAAAATATCACTACTGCTTTCCAGAAATGAAGCTTCATTGCATTATAAGTATTACCTTTTTGATTTTTGAACTGTGGGAGTAATAAAGTTAGTTGAATCAGTATCCCCTGTTGTCTTCTGCTTCGACTCCACTCAGCCCCAGTAAACTTCACACAGTGAAGCCATAAATATAAAGCCATATTTTTATTTAGATGTGTGCATATGTAAGAACACACATGAAAGTAAACCAGAAGTGTCAGAAATAGTGTCCTGTAATACAGCTGATGGTTCAATTCTTTGTGGTGCCCTCTGTTTCTATATTTTTACTGTTCTTGAGTTCAGCAAGCTATTTCCCAAAAGGATCCATGATACATAGAGGTGTTTAAACACCTGGATTAACTGTGTGTCTTAGTGTGTATTTCTTGTCTTTCACCTCTCAGTAACAGTACAACGGCTGGTATGAGTCAAATGTAATAGTTTCAACCATTTACTGTGACAAACAAGTTCCTGTGAAGAAAGACTTTAAAAGCCCACTTTGTCAGAATTGATGTTTCTGGTTAAGGTGGATTTATGGACAAGTCACCATGGTGACTCAACATGACCGACTGTCTTACTGTGAAAGTGTGTGTTTTGTGAGTACTTTCTTGTCAGGTGGCGTTTCAGCCTTTTGAGTCTTAATGTACCAGCTCAATCTTGTTATTGCACAAACACAGAACCAAACTGTAAGTTAACATCAGAAATTCTGTAATTTCTTATGTAAGCAAAAACATTACTTAGCAGTTGATACTTTACCACATTTTTTCCTATTTTGATATTCTGAAAACAGATACATGGAGAGATGTAACCAAATCCCATTTTCCAGTCTGAAGGAGAAGACACTCTGCCACTGTGTTTCTCTCTGCAGCTGGACTGCAAGAAAGTTAATGTTACTTGGAGCAGCATGAAATTTCACACTCACTAGCCTAAAAGCAAGCATCCACAGAGTATAATTTCCTTGTAGTAGTCTCATTCCCTGGGTTTAGGCTGCCCTCTCTGCATGCCTCATAAAACACTCTATAAGTAAACACAATTACATTTTTTAATCGAAAGGCAAGGAGCTAATATTTCTGTTACCTGAAACACCCAGTTGTTTTTAAACTGTTTTTATTTTACTAGCATTTGGGGTTTGTGTTCTTTTTTGTTTTAAGACTCTGTTCTTAGTCCAAGAGGAAGGATTGCAGGATGAATGGTTTTCACACTTAGAAAAAGTTTATTTAAAACAAACCCAACTGCTTCAAGGTGTAAGATAGTGATACACTGCATAAGTAACTTCAGTTGTGATAATCATGTTTTTATTTGGTTTTATGGTATAGCAAAGATTCAGGTGAAAGTCTTGGGCAGTAGAGTGATTCAGTACTGATTTCCTACTGATGTGATATATCTTTTTAATGAAAAATGTATTGAAAATGAAATATTAGAGACCCAGTCCACTGGTTGCTAAATGCATTGAAGTTTTTATGGCTAGTTGTTTTATGTGCATAATTTTTTATGCCTGTGATAAAGTCTAATAATTAAGACTGTTTCCCTCCCTCTCTTTGTATCTTACAGGCATACAGGAGTTTCCAGAAAACATAAAAAACTGTAAAGTCTTGACAGTTGTTGAGGCCAGCGTAAATCCAATTTCAAAGTAAGTTTGTAATTTTTTTGGGTGTATTTTATCTTTTGTGCAAACACTGCAGAATCTCAAACTTGCGCCAGACGTGCCAACCTTTGGACACATGAAGTATCTTCATTAGCCTTATTGCACTGTGATACAGTACAGCTGTGTCACTGTAGCATTTTGCTCAAGTTAATAGGCTGTGTGGGCAATTCTGTGTTGCATCTTGTGGTTTTCACAGCTTGAAGTCCATCGTTCCCTGTGAACACAGAGAATTCTGCAGAGTTTTCTTTCTCAATAATTAATTTTACTCTAAATCTTGTAACACTGTTTTTCAGGTTTACCTTGTATGAGTAGCTTTCCCTCTCATCTTGCCAGAAATACCACTGCCAGAGACACAAACTTTGCTTGCTAGGGGGAAAAGAAGGGGTAGTGTAGGTTTTCATTTATCTTACTGTCTGTAATGAGAGTGTCCTCTACATTGGGTGTCAGAAGATCACAAATACAGAGCAAGACTTCTTTTGTTGTTTGTAGTTTTTATTTCCTGTAGATATTGCCCGCAATTCCTAAAAATAATTTTGAAAGAAATTTTGGCAGGGAAATAACAAGAAACAATTTCCTAGAAATTCTGATCCCACCTTCATATTATTGATATGTAGTACTTCAATACTGTACTGTTCAAGAAAATATGGCTTAATACTTTGAATATAATTGAAACAAAGGCATGACATTATTTTATTTCTATATAGGCTTCCAGATGGATTTTCCCAACTGTTAAACCTAACGCAGCTGTACCTAAATGATGCTTTTCTTGAGTTTTTGCCAGCCAATTTTGGCAGGTAAGTTGAACTTGAAACTTAGCATCCACATTTAGTTCTAAATTTATGCAGAGCAGTTTTTGCTGCTTCTCAAGCAGAGTATGAACTACAGGAGGGAAGAAGTGTGTATTACCAATCCATTTATGCCACATACTAGTTACATTAAAAAAACTCTGCATATTTATCACCAGTTTTATTTGGGCTTTTGAAGTACAGACAGAAGGCTTGTGAAGAGCCAAAAAATAAAGATAGTTTACATACTTGCTTCTTTTGCAGCACAAGTTCGGTAAGTACGGGAGACTATATTTAAAATGCAGGTTGCTTATCATTTCATAGTTGGAGTGAAGCAAATAATGACATTTGTAATTCCACTTGCCCTCTCCTAGATGCATTAGTTTTATTAGTGATCTGTGATCAGAGTTGCTGGCCTATTCTTCTCTGTCCAGTTATTAGACATTCCCTGATGGAGGATTAAAAGCATTAGGTTTGTCATACGCATAGCTAACGGAGAAGCTACTTATGGTACAGCAGAAGTAATTATGCTTTTTTTCTAGTACAGTAAGTTTGTGTTGCAAAAGCCCTCATTAAGGCTGAAGATGCATAGTCTTTACTTGTTGGCATTTTAAAGATTACCTATACTTTTTACCAGTCTGTTTTTAATAGTCTAATCAAATGACAATATTTTCTTGTTTAAAAACAACAGCACTACAGAGGAAATCGAAGACTTCTGCTAGACAGAGTTGGTATTAAGCATACTTAATCTTACATATAGTTTTAAAAAAGCCTCTTTACAATTTTTTCTGTATCACTATCTGCTTCTGTAATGCTTAATGGTTAGGGAAATGAAGTTATTTGTTACTAAAAGCTCCAAAAAAAAAAAAAAGGGACTTACTGAGGGAATCTTGAAAGCCAGTTCTCCATTGTAGTGGTTTTCCTATCAGCTATGAAGAATTTTGCCTTGTTTTATGTTGAAATGTATAAGTAGTGATTTCCAACATTGTAGCTTGTAGCTAGAAAAATTGAACTGACATTAGGTTTTCTCATCAACTGTTCTAAAATCAGGGTTTAGGTCAAATAGGTTATAAAACAATGAATTCATAAGTTGTCACTTCTAAGTAAGATTCTGAACCCTCTGACTGAGTGTGGTGTAAGTGGTCAGTCTGTTACCCCACAACTTTACAACTTGACAGTGCAAGCAATGTTTTAACTTCAGAGTATGGAAATTAAAAAAAAATAACAAAGAAACAAAAAAGCTCTAGTAAAACCTTCTGGGATACTTAGAGCATTGTTGGTGGTTATTCCCATAAAGGACAAACCTTCAACTTCTTTGGTGCGTTAACTGTTCTGTATATGGCCTTACAAGTGTTACTTTTCATTACAGGGGAACACATCAAGTAACTGAGTTCAGTTGCCAGCTCTTACTGGCAACTGTAGGCAGTAATGCCTCAAAAATTAAGCAAATGCCATATTGAAGCTAGCAAGGTTTTTATGCTCCATATGTTAAGGCCTATCTTCCAGAAGTTCAGGTTGTAAGTCTGGTTTCCTACATCAGTCACTTTCTGACTGTTCATATTCATTTATTCCGCAGTTCAGTTGCTGCCACATCTCATAGCTGGTGTCCCCTATTCCCTCATCTGCTCTTTTTGTAATATTTCTGTATCCCTCTTACTTTGTTACACAAAGTTCTGTTTCACTTTGGTAAGGTAAGTGTTCCTTTGTGCATGATTATATTAGTATATCATAGAAGGCATTTCAGTTTGAATCAATCTTCATTTTGAGAGAAGGTGAGAATGTGTATAGGTATAGTTAGAACTAAAATTGAGATCTTTTAATGGCTTGTGCCATGCTATGATTATCTATTGTTTCTCTTGGAAATATCTGTGGTTAAGCTCTGGTGTTCCAATAGCTGTTTTTGGAGCTACCCAGTGTTATTTCCCATGTGACTGACTAATGCATTGGACAGTTCAGTTAGATACGGCTGATGATTCTGTAAGAAAATCATTGGTGCTTGGCATCTTGTCCCTTTTCTATTTTTTTCAGTACTTCAGATTCTATAGCTCTTTTCCCTACAGTCTGCTGGTAATTCACTGTTGTTGTGACATTAGCCAGCTAAAACATTTTTCCTGACCTTTAAGAATGCTGTATGCCATTTTACTACATTCACCTTCAAGATTTATTCTCACCTTTGAAATTTATGTTAAAGCTTTGCATGCTAGTGAGGTCCAGATTATCTAATGTTTTTTCCCTATCTGTATGAACATTACATTAAGGTAGGAATTAAGACTTACCTCTGCAGAAAGGTGGTAGGCCCATTAGATCAACTGAAGCACATTTACACTAATGCAAACAGTATGGGAAACAAACAAGAGGAGCTGGAAGCCATTGTGCATCAGGAAAAATATAATATAGTGGCCATCACAGAAACGTGGTGGGATATCTCACATGACTGGAGGGCCACAATCAATGGCTACAAACTCTTCAGAAGGATAGGCAATGAAGGAGGGGTGTTGAGGTGGCCCTAAATGTTGACGACTGTTTTGATTGTCTTGAACTTAATGATGGTGATGATAGGGTTGAGTGTTTATGGGTAAGAATCAGGGGGGAAGTCCAATAGGGCAGATACCATGGTAGGATTCTGTTACCACCCAACCAGGATGAAGAGACAGCTAAAATATTCTTTAGTTATCTGGGAGATATCTCGTGATCACTAGCCCTTGTTCTTGTGGGAGACTTCAACTTCCCTGATGTCTGCTGAAATAGAACACAGCAGAGAGGGAGCAGTCTTGGATGTTCTGCCAGTGTATAGTGGATAACTTCCTGACATAGCTGGTTGAGGGAGTCTGCTGTGGGAGGAGCCCTACCTGCTCTTTGTGAACAGAGTAGAACTTCTGGTTAATGTAATGGTTGGGGGCTGTCTTGGGCACAGTGATCACAAAATGTTAGAGTTCTCATTGAAGACGAGGGAAGTCAGCAGAACTGCCATCTTGGACTTCCAGTGGCAGACTTTGGCCTGTTTCAGAGACTTGGGAGGCAGTCCTGAAGGGCCAGTGAGTCCAGGAAGGCTGGATGCTGCTCAAGAAGGAAGTCTTAAAAGCTCAGAAGCAGCCTGTCCCCATGTGCTGAAAGAAGAGTTGTTGGGGAAGAATGCTGGCCTGGCTGAATAGAGATGATTTAGGGGAAAAAATGAGCTTATGGTCTTTGGACTAAGGGACAGGTCATTCAGGAAGACTACAAAGTTATTGTGAGGCTATGCAGGGAGAAAGAAAGGCAAAAGCCCAACTACAAATATATCTGGCTTCCGCTGTTAAAACAGGAACAGGAAATCCTTCTACAACAAAAGGAGGACTAAGGAGGATCTCTGTCCTTTGTTGGATGCATGGGGGAACTTACTGGTCAAGAACAAGGAAAAGGCTGAGATTTCTTTGCCTCAGTCTTTAGCAGTAAGACCAGTTACTTGATGGATATTTAGCCCCCTGAGCAGTAGGATAAAGATGGGGTGCAGAATGAAACCTCCATAATCCAAGAGGAGATGTTTAGTGACCTGTTGTACTATGGTGGGTGTTGTAGACACCCACTATGGGTCTGGATGGCATACACCCAAGGGTACTGATAGGAGCTGGTGGGACTGCTCTTCAAGCCACTTTCCATCATTTACCAGCAGTCCTGGTTAACCAGGGAGGTCCCAGCTGACTGGAGATTGGCAGATGTGTGATGTCTATCTACAGTTTTGGGCCCAATTCTCTTTACTATCTATGAGTAATCTGGATGAGGGGATTCAGTGCACCCTCAGTAAGTTTTCAGATGACAGCAAGGTGAGAAGGAGTGTTCACCTGCTTGAGGGTATCAAGGCTCTACAAGAGGGACTTGGACACACTGGATCAACAGACTGAGACCAATATTATGAGATCCAACAAGGCCAAGTGCCAGGTCCTGCACTTCATTAACAACAAACCCATGTGGTGCTACAGGCTTGGGGAAGAGTGGCTGGAAAGCTGCCCAGCAGAGGAAGACCTGGAGGTGTTGATCAGCAGGTGGCTGAACATGAGCCATGAGTGTGCTCAGGTGGCAAAGAAGCCCAACAGCGTCCTGGTCTGTGTCAGAAATAGCGTGACAAGAAGGAAGACAGAGGTGATTATTGTCTCCCTGTGCTTAGTACTGGTCAGGCCACGCCTTGAGTACTGTTGTTCAGTGTTGGGGCCCTTACTACAGGAAAGACATTGAGTTGCTGATGTGGGCCCAGAGAAGGGTAGCAAAACTGGTGAAGAGTCTGGAGAACAGGTCTTATGAGAGGTGGCAGAGGGAACTAGGGTTCTTTAGTCTGGAGAAAAGGAAGCTGAGGGGAGACGTTCTTACTCTCTACAACTGTCTGAAGAGAGGTTGTAGTGAGGTGTCAGTCTCTTCTCCCTAGTAACAAGTAATAGGGAGAGAGGAAATGGACTTAATTTGCACCAGGGGAGGTTTAGGTTGGCTGTTAGAAGAAACTTCTTCACTGAAAGGGTTATCCAACACTGAAAAGGACTCCCCAGGGTGTTGGCTGAATCACCATCCCTGAAGGTGTTTAAAAGATGCTTAGATGTGGCGCTAAGGGATGTGGTTTAGCACCAGACTTAGTAGTTAGATAATGGTTGGACTCCATGATCTTAAAGGTCCTTTCTAACCAAAACAATGCTGTGATTCTACATACTTGCCTTTCTTTAGTGATGATGTACCAGTCCAGCCTTTCAGTCTTTAAAAAATGAACATTACTTGCTGGTGGTTGTTTTCACAATGTTGTGGGTTAGGGTAAGGAGGTTATCTTCAGTATTGTTATAACAATGTTGTCTTAATGGAGTAGTGTTATTAGAGACTTTTTGCTAAGATGTTATAATGAATTTATTTTTAATCTTCTTTCCAACAATTTGGCAGCATTATCTGCAGTAGTAGATAGTGGTATTTATTTTGGGATAATATTTTGCATAAATATGCAGTGATAATAAAATTTGGGATTTAATTTAGTTACCTATGTGCAATTTTCTGCAACCTTTGCAAATGCATCTGCCACAGAATACATGTGTTTATTACTTAAAAAGAAAAAAAATTCTTCATTAGCAAAACTGGAAAGAAGGTGAAAAATAAAGAACTTTTCTGAATGAAGTATTTAAGCTTTCTAAGGAATGACTGCTGTCGAACAGCATTTTATGATTTTTACAGATTTTATAGCTAAAGATGTTAGATTTGGGAGGAGTATTGAACTTACCCTGGCATAGTGTTCATCTAGAACCTTTGTTTTGTTTAAAAGTCGAGCTACGCTTGAAAAGCAGATTACATTAAATAACAATACTACAACAATTATTTTGTTGTATGCACCTACTATATGCAAAGTTGAATGTTTCTATTACAGCTTTGTGTTTAGGTGATGTGTAAATATTTCTGTGTTTATGGGTCTTTTAAGTTGAGGAATTAAATATTTCCATATGAGTATGAGAAATCATTTTGAGAGAATGGCATAGGAAATATATCATCTGCCACCGTGACTTTTTTTTTCTTTAGTATAGGTTAACTAATTCTCTGTATTTCTTTTCCAAAGTATACCCCATTTTTTAATTTCACTATAGAAGTTCAAATAGTTAGTGTGGCTATTTATATCAACAATTTAAAGAGCAGCAAGGCAGAATATTTGATGTGCATTTTTATATTAAACTTGAATTAGCCCCTCCAGTCATAATAGAAGAAGTGACAGCTGCTTCAGTACAATATTTCTCATCAATTACTGCAGGAAAATGATTAGTTTAGACACAGCCTGTATTTACCAGCCAAGAGAGGTTGAAAATGTTTCCCTAGTAGCCTCTGAGTAGTTCTACACATAAGAAAGTTGGTATTTGTATCTCGAGTATCTTAGGGTTAGCTAAGCATTAAACCTGGTCACAAAACTATGAACTTTTCTTTCAGCAAAGGCAGTCTTTGAGTTCACAGAATTGGATTATTAGAAGTGCAGTACAGTCAGTTCTGCTTGAAGTCAATATTAAGTGTGGGAATGCGTATATATATATACACATATGTAGTTCAGCATACGAGTGGAGGTTTGCTTCTAGTGCATTCAGCTGAGAGATTTGACTGCGTACATGTGTTGTGAAAAAACCTACAATCTGTCTAGCTGTTTTCCCTATTATCAAAGCAAAACAACAACTGGAGCCTAATGTTAGTTCTTGGCTTAGGAAGTCCAAGCTTAGAATAGCCATTGAAATATGAGAGTGCTTAAACAAGTCCTGTTTTATCACAAATTGGTATTTTAGAATCCAGGTAAGGTAAGAAAGCTATGAAGTCCTTTAGCAGTGATGTGCTAGATTGGCAGTAGTGACAATACCATGTACTGGATTTTATTCTTTCAGTAGTGTTAGAGTGCTGTTTTTAATTTGAGGAGCTGTGTGGCGCATAACCTCCAACAGTTGTTACCAGATGGCAGTTGTTGCTTGCAGTGCTGGGTGATGTTGACATCTGCTCTTTTCCGGCGTGACTGTTGTATTCTTTGAGTTATTCATAGGCTCCACAGAATGCTCCTTTCAAATTCAACCAAAAATGAATGAATGGTTTTCAGCATTCTATTTTTATTTTAAGTATAGTTCCGACTTAATTTTGATTAAGTTTTTTTGTCTTTACAACATACTGAGTTAAACGTGTTCAGGAAAGACTGATCCGTTCACTAAGCTTGTTTCTGAGTCAGAGTACTTAATGCCTTATTTTGCGTTGTATGAGGGACGTTAGTGGGTCGCATGAGGAACTCCTGTCTTTATAGTCCAGACTCTGACTCTGCATTTCGTTTAACAAAGAGATAGTCTTGTCACTGCTGTCCTGATGCAAAAAATTCTACTGGGGATGGCACATTGCTTGAATGTCAACACTGCTTTGGACTTACCTTGGCCTAGTAGCTGAGTTTGGCATTTAGAGGTTATTTATCCTGAAAACAAGGATTTACTGAAAGAAAGGTCTCACTGCCTAACAGAAATATCCAAATGGATTAAGAAACTGACTAGGAAGGTAGCATGGAAGGAAATCTAAAAGGAATTTAAAGATTGTTTTTACTATGTGTGAGACCTCAAGTGATGAGGCTTTTTAATATCAAATGGTTTAAGACATTGTCAGTCTTAGAAATTCAGCATCTTAATTTGTGTGGACTGATCCTGTCTTCTATTATTTCCTGTGTACTTCTCCATGTGGGAATGCATGTACCCTAATAAATCCAGTAAATATATTTAAAATCTTTGAGAGAAGGAAAACATGTTTCAAACAGGTGTGGAAAAGCAGGCAAGATTTCTTGTTTGCTGCTTTACCAAACCACAATGAATGAACTAGTTTAGAATTACATGCACATTTTGGTACATATTTATATTTCTACAGGAAAAATAGTTCAAACTTGTAGAACTTTTTGTTTGGTTGGGTTTTTTTGTAATTCAGCAATATAAGTAAGTTCTGATACTGCTTTTATCATAAAATGTAGTATATTTGTGCTAATTTGTTATGCCTTTCTGTTACAGATTAACAAAACTCCAGATATTGGAACTTAGAGAAAACCAGTTAAAAATATTGCCAAAGTAAGTATGGAGGATCCTACTTTGGAGGATTTTTCCCTGCAGCATGTGGTGCATGCAGAAAAGTATATGACAGCTTAAAATGTGTAGCTAAGTAACTGGACTACGGTCTCAGAGAGAATTTTCCATTTGTACTGCTGAAATTATATTTGTCTTCAGGCTGACTGCTGTGCCAATTCAGAGATATGCCTATTTAGAGTTATATATTTTAATTTTTTTTTCCTTTTTTATACAGCTCTGTGAACTTCTGATCTACCTGTTGAGCTTTTAAGTCATTATGTCAGCACCTTAGGATGGTCATTCATAGATTCATAGAATGGTTTGGGTTGGAAGGGACCTTAAAGATCATCTAGTTCCAGCTTCCCTTCCATGGCCATCCTCTACTAGACCAAATTGCTCTCATAGTCTGTCCCCATAGGATAGGTTCTCCGGCCCTCTGATCATCTTCATGGCCCTCCTCTGGGCCTGCTCTGGCAGTTTGATGTCCATCTTATGGTGGGGGCATGAAAACTGGAAACAGTACTCCAGATGGGGTCTCCCAAGAGCAGAGTAGGGAATTGTCTCCCTTTCCTGCTGGTCACACTTCTTTTCATGCAGCCCAGGACATGTTTGGCCTTCTGGGCTGCGAGTGCACATTGCCAGCTCATGTTGAGTTATTCATCACCTGACACCACAGAGTTCTTCTCCTTGAGACTGCTCTCAAGGCACTCCTTGCCCAGCCTGTATTTGTGCTGGTATCTTGCACAGTGATCCTGGCTTGATTACAGTTCTGATGACTGAGTGTCTGAGCTGTAGGCATTGGTAATTAAGATCATTAAACCAAAGGGAGAGTTGATATGTTTGCTCCTAATCACTGCGGAAATGTGATTCACATGACTTGAATACTTTTTTAAATTTAACATACTTCAGGGCTGAAGAAAGTAACAACTCATTACAGTGTTGCATGGAATCTATTATAATGCACCAATTCTATGATGCAGCAAGCTTGTTTAATGCAATGCAGCGTATTACTCAGAATGTTTTCTGTAATAGCGGAATAATTGTGGAAATTCTTCCTGCATTTGTTTTAACAGTAAATCCAACTGTACCTGTCTCAAGATCTAGCATCTTTCTAAAGCCTGCCTTGCAGTCTTGACTTATTTCATCCAACAAGCTCAAGCTGATAGTTTTGCAGTGCCTGCTGTTTCTATGATATAGAGTAATGCTCTAGATTTTCTTACTTGGACCTTGGAGGTCTAAATGCGTTAACAGAGTTACAAAAGGTCAGTGAAGAGAGAAAGAAAGTCCTTAAAAATCAGATGTGAATAACCAGCTGTGGAGTCTTGAGTATCTTGTGGAGTACTGTAAAAGGGGTCCTCCTTTGGCAACATAAACTGCTAAAGAGAGTTACTGGTTTTGGTGGGTAGAAGATGTTTTGGTGGAGGAGAGGGGTTAATGCTCGAGTATTCACTTTGTCCACCTTATATAGTAGCAAAGACTTGGATGCGGTAGGCTGAAGTGTGAGTTGCTATCCCTTCAAGTGCAACAGCAAATTTTCTCAATGACTGTAGCTAATCTTGGAATGGTTTTTGTGGGAGTTCTGTTTGATTGGCTTTTGTCCAGGTTGCAATCATGGCTGAGTCCTTTTTGAAGTGCCATGTGCCTAAGACATAACTAAGGATTATGCTCTATTAGAATTCCCGTTTTGTGTGCCTAGATACGTACTGTGTTGCCTGCTGTATAAAGATGGCAGAACTCATATCTGGAATGAAATGTATAAGATCAGAAAGTATGAATTTAAGTCTTAGAATTGTGAAGCATTCTACTCATTTGTGTGATTTAAATACTCCCTATTCTCCTTTGCTCTTTCTGCTATCACTAATTTTCAGTAGGAAAAATTAAAGGCCACGTAATTTGGGTAAGTAGCTCTGTAAAGTTACTCCCAACTGAGGAAAAGTAGCTGTAATTAAAACTTACAGATAATACAGATTTTTGTTTATAAAATTACTGTCACCTTAATTGCTGTATTTAACACTAATAGCATGAATTACATGTGATTTAAAAAAAAGTAGTTTACAGAGGTCTCCTGTAGTGATAAGAGACACTTAAATGCTGCAATATATTTAAGCCAACTTTTGGTGTTTTTTTTTTTTTTTTTTTTTTTTTGTTAGCTCCAATGTTTTCAGGGTTTAATCATTGCTGAAAAACTGAACAGCAGCTGTCATGAAGATGTCCTCTACAGCACCTCCATAGTAGTCTACAGTATATGATAAGCTGTCAGCTTTATTATTCTCTTCTGGTATTCTTGTGGCTCAATTAAGGGAGATCAGAGCTATTGAGGGGATGTTGGGTTTTGGGATTTTTATGTTTGTTTATTTTTGTTTTGTTGTTTGTTTGTGGGTTTTGTGGGGTGGTAGTATTGTGTTTAAATTAACCAGAGCAAAATGCATCTTACTACAGTGAGGCACTAGAAACATACCTTGCATATGTATGATGTACACTGGGGAGAAAAAAATCTATTGTGGTGTCCAGAGTGTGCAAGAGGTGAATCTGCCTTTCAGGATAAGGCAACCATGCAGCAGTTGACCTAGCCAACAAAGATGTCTGTTGCCTGGCTTTAACAGTTTTATTAGAGTAAAACCTGATGTGAAATTTGAACTTCGGCAATTTTCCAAACCTAAATAGGTGTTTTGAAAGGAACATGCTACACAGTTATAAGTAGTGCAGAAAATGCAAAGGGTTGTGGGTTTTTCTGGAGCTAATAAGGTATAGCAGTATATGATAATATTTTTGCTATAGAAGACAATTGTATTTTCATGTTTCCCTGTCACCCTCACCTTTTAAATATTTTCATATCTATAGCAAATTCTGATGTATTTGTAATCAGAAATGTGTATGGATAAATTTCTACAAAATGAACTAGACCTCTTGCTGAATTAAACATGCACATAATTTTTAACACTGAAGCATGAAGTACTTGAAAGAGTGTTAATCAAAATGGGTAATTAATGCCAACATGCTGAATCAACCTTGCTTTGTGCCAAATGCATCATTTTCTTGGAGCTTATCTGCAGTCAGAGTCCACCAAACTGGCAATATTATAATGAAAACCAGCTCAATGAAAATATTTCTACTGAAAAGAAAGCAAAAATACACAGGCTATTCTATAGGCATTTGTGTTATAGGTAGCTAAAAACTGGGGAAATGATGCAATAGAAATATAAAAAGTGTGTGTGTGATTGTTTTTTGTCGTGGTTTTGTTTGGTCAGTTATTTTGTTGGTTTTAATTTTTTTTAAAACTTCTGTCTGTTGCCTAAATGAAAGAAGCAAGTTGTAAGAGACTGTAATTCAGGGCCCAGTCTTGCTTATCATATGCACACCTTGACTTGAATGCTACTTGATATAAGATGTAGTATTAATCTTAGTGAAGCTGACTATTTACATATCAGAATCTAAGGTTTAACTTAGACTACCTGATCTCTTAATGTTGGATTGATTTCACAGCAAGTTCAATAACATAGTTATTTCAGTTTTTGGAAGGGATTACATAGCACTGTGTCAAAGACAGGTGTTGGTAGAGCTTGGTGATCAAGTACATTTTTATTTCTAGCCTCCTATTCCTCTTCCTTTAGTGCTGAATTTTCCTGCTGCTTTAACATTATTATAATCTTTGCTTGCGTATTGTTTGAAGGTGTAATTGCTCTATAAACAATATAGAAAAGCAAAAATATATTAGTTATAGTACAACTGAAAGTGCTGTAATTATGCAGGCAGAAGGGAAGAAGAGGAAGGTAGCTGATCTTGCAAACATATCTGTATGTTCTGCAGTTGAGTGGTTGTGTTTGCCAGATTACAGACATCTTGTCAAGGAAAGAAGAGGGCCATTATCAGGAAAATTATTTTGTTACACTATCAGTGTTACATAAGATACTTGAGAGAAATTTGCAGATATTCACTCTGGCTCCGAATGGTAAGACCAGGTACCTTGAAGAAAAATTGTAATAGTATTTCTGTTTTGTTTTACTTTCAGTAGGAGAGTGAGGATTAAGACAAGAATGGTGACTTTGGGTTTCCTTGAGTCATTAATGATGTGGGAGGGTGGGAAGGGAACACCTAGATTTTTGATTAGACTGGAGCGGAATTTGTTTATCTAATGTAATTTGGCAGTATGGAGCAGAGGAACTTCACTGCTTAGATTCAGTGAATCTTGTGTAAGCTGTGTAAACAGTTTGGCCTGAGAGTTGAATAGTATTCTAGAAGGAAAATAAAAGACAAGGAAAATAAAAGAAAGGAAAAAAAAAGAAAAGGGAAAAGAAAAACCAAAAACCCAAACCAACACCAAAACCCAAACACTCAGACTTTAGATTATGTTTGTCAGTGAGATTTTGGTGTGTTGGTTGGTTGGTGGTTATCTTTATATAACCATTGAAATAAAAGGAGAAGAGCTCTTGTTGAACTGAAGGAAAATGTTCCCTTCATCTCAAGCCACAGTAAAAATATCCTGTCTGACTTTGTTCAATTTAGCCTTCTAAAAACTCACCTGAGACTGAACAGTTTTCAATTTGTTGTTACCTGTTTGTCTTTTTTTTCTTCACTTTGAAAATCTGTACTTATTTCTAAGCTGAATATCCAGTTGAAATAAAAATCAAGGCACTGTAATAAAACTCTTGAAATAAAAGAACTATGAAAATATTAAAATAACCCCTTTTTAAGAAGTAATCATTTATCAAATATAATATATTCAATCCCACATATTTGTCTTCTCCCTTAATCTACTATTTGAGGCTGAAATTTAGATCAGCAATGGAGTTTTGGACTGCCTTCTCTATTAGTCCCTCTAGACTCTCCCACAGTCTAGCTCACATAATTTGAAACCAGAAATCTAAAACCTTTCGAAATTGAAATTCTCAATAAAAGTGTAGCATGATGTTGCCCATGAAGTTTCGAAAGCTGCAGAATAATGTGCTAGATTCTTTAAGTGAGCATGAGCCTTCAACTGTGCTTCTGAGAAATGCATTGGGTAAGACTTGTTACCAACATATGACACTAGAATTGACATTGGCATGGTCTCATTAAACTTTGAGAGTTTCATCTTACACATTATTGTGGAGGGACTTAGATAATTTACATTAGAACTGGAAAAACTCTACTTTCAAAATTGATTTACTGGTATTCATCCTATTCATTAGTCTTGAGAAATGTAAATGTATCTCAGATTCTTATGGAAGTAGCTTTTTCATGTATTTCTTATTCTTCTTTGAGACAATGGAGATGTGAGTTAAAGGCTTTCCCCTAAAGCCACTGTATAATGTGTGCAGTACAAAAAATACCTTCTCCTTTTGTCTTGATCGTGTCTTTACCTGCTTATGCTAAGTTGCTGGTTTGTCCCCAGCATAATTATTGTAATGTCATGGAAAAAAGTGCTATAGACAAATGTGGAGTGTGATCGGTTTTAGATATTATTTAATTATTACTATTAATAATTAATTAACATTAACATATTTTCAGTAAATAAGACATTTTTCAGTAGAATATAACTTTTGAGCTGTATATTCAGATCAACTGTAGTATGTGGAGTATCTGAAGAACATGGAAGCTTTGAATAGCTGCACAGAGCATCTTGTGCTCATGTGGATTTATTAAAAGATATTAGTGTTCATGTATTTTCTGGTAACAGAAGACTATTTAGAAGCTCTTATTTAGTTTTTAAAGAATTTTATAGTATGTACACACAGTTTATATTTGAAAGTTTTAGGTATTATTAATTGTTCTACGGGAATCTAGTAATAAATACAAAACATAATACAAGGAATATACAGCCCCCTTGGAAATATTTTTCAGTACTGCTGTTGACTGGAGTACCAAATGTATAGAATATGTGCAGGTAATCTTTGTGGGGTCCCCAAAGTAAACTTAGAGCAAAAATATTTCCAAAACACAGTTTGAAATAATTGATATTACGTCAATTCAGTCATTGATTTAATCTTTGCCATAAATTGGCTTAAAGACTGTTGATGTGTCACAAAATCCAATTTAGTAATTTGATTTAGAATAGAATAGAATAGAATCAAGAAGGTTTGAAGAGACCTCAAGGATCATCGAGTCCAACCTGTCACCCTACACCTCATGCCTATCTAAACCATGGCACCAAGTGCCACGTCCAATCCCCTCTTGAACACCTCCAGGGATGGTGACTCCACCACCTCCCTGGGCAGCACATTCCAATGGCCAACCACTCTCTCTGTGAAGAACTTTCTCCTCACCTTCAGCCTAAACCTCCCCTGGTGCAGCTTGAGACTGTGTCCTCTTGTTCTGGTGCCTATTGCCTGGGAGAAGAGACCAACCCCCTCCTGGCTACAACCTCCCTTCAGGTAGTTGTAGACAGCAATGAGGTCTCCCCTGAGCCTTCTCTTCTCCAGGCTAAACAGTCCCAGCTCCCTCAGCCTCTCCTCATAGTGCTTGTGCTCAAGGCCTCTCACCAGCCTCGTTGCCCTTCTCTGGACATGCTCCAGCAATTCAACATCTTTCCTAAACTGAGGGGCCCAGAACTGGACACAGTACTCAAGGTGTGGCCTAACCAGTGCTGTGTACAGGGGTACAATGACCTCCCTGCTCCTGCTGGCCAAACTATTCCTGATGCAGGCCAGGATGCCATTGGCTCTCTTGGCCACCTGGGCACACTGCTGGCTCATGTTCAGGCGCCTGTCAACCAGTACCCCCAGGTCCCTTTCCACCTGGCTGCTCTCCAGCCACTCTGACCACAGCCTGTAGCTCTGCATGGGGTTGTTGTGGCCGAAGTGCAGCACCCGGCACTTGGACTTGTTGAATGCCATCCTGTTGGACTCTGCCCATCTGTCCAGCCTGTCAAGGTCCCTCTGCAGAGCCCTTCTACCTTCTAAGAGATCAACACCTGCTCCCAGCTTGGTGTCATCTGCAAATTTACTGATGATGGACTCAATCCCCTCATCCAGATCATCAATAAAGATATTGAACAGGATGGGGCCCAGCACTGATCCCTGGGGGACACCACTAGTGACAGGCTGCCAGCTGGCAGTGGCACCATTCACCACCACTCTCTGGGCTCGGCCCTCCAGCCAGTTCCTAACCCAGCGCAGAGTGCTGCTGTCCAAGCCACAGGCTGACAGCTTGGCCAGGAGTTTGCTGTGGGGGACAGTGTCAAAGGCCTTGCTGAAGTCCAGGTAGACTACATCCACAGCCTTTCCCACGTCCACCAGGCTGGTCACCTGATCATAGAAGGAGATCAGGTTGGTGAGGCAGGACCTGCCCTTCCTAAATCCATGTTGGCTGAGCCTGATTCCTTGGCTATCCTTCAGGTATGCAGTGATTGCCCCCAAGACAATCTGCTCCATGATTTTCCCTGGCACTGAGGTCAGGCTGACAGGCCTGTAGTTCCCAGGTTCTTCTGTTCGTCCCTTGTTGTGGATGGGCGTCACATTGGCCAGTTTCCAGTCTTCTGGGACCTCTCCAGTGAGCCAGGACTGGTGGAAAATGATGGAGAGAGGCTTGGCTAGCTCATCTGCCAGCTCTTTCAGCACCCTAGGATGAATCCCATCAGGTCCCATGGACTTGTGAATATCCAAGTGACTCAACAAGTCTCGAACTAATTCCACATGGATTTCAGGAGTACAACACTGCTCCTTGACCCCATCAACCAGCTCAGGAGGCCAGTTATCCTGAAGTCCTCCTGTCTTACTGTTGAAAATGGAGGCAAAGAAGGTATTTAGAATCTCAGCCTTCTCCTCATCCTTAGTTACAATGTTACCCTCCACGTCCAATAAAGAGTGGAGGCTCCTCTTGCCTCTCTTTTTTTTTTGTTGTAGGACTAGAGAAATGGTTAGGATTCCAGACCATATCATGTGGAAGCAAATTTGTCAGCAGCCTGGAAAGGGAGAAAGGTGGTGTTGGTTACTGTGATTCAGCAGTGGCTTAATCTGTTTTAGCTGGGTTTAGGCAGTGGTCTTTCCTTGAGTGGAAAACGTGTAGCTGACAAGTCTTTAGCTGGTGAGCACACTTACTGTGACTGTTGGTGAAAAGCTGAAGTACTCAAATGAAGAGTAACTTCACTGTATCATAAGGATTACTCTAGTCTTTAGGTTTTGTAAACTAATTGCTAGATGAGTTGCATTATATTCCTTGTGTGAAAGTCAATGTGAACACTAATATGGGCCTGGTTGAACAAAATGTGAAAATTTGACCTTATTTAGGAATCAGTCTACTTGCAGAACATCATTGCTACTTAATACTGATTAAAACAGTATGCTAGTGTGAATACAGGAAGATAGAGTCTAATTGGTATTTTCTCAAATCTAATTCCTTACTAATCTCCTTCCTGTGCAGAACCATGTCCAGACTGACTCAGCTGGAGAGACTGGACTTGGGAAGTAATGAATTCACAGAAGTGGTGAGTTTTGCCTTACTAACAGAGGTTTTTATCTTTTATAAATCTCTTCATCCTTTAATGTGTTTTTAATCAATATGAGAACGTAAACATCAGCTTAAGAGTTCTAATGCTGAGGAAATACTAGGTTTATCTTATACTACTTTCTGGTGCCTGTTAAAAAACTATGTGCATATTCTGAGGTATAGGAGTATGTTATTTCCTCCATTTGAAAAGAACACTGTATGGTATAGTATGGTTACTGTACTGGAAAAGAAATATTATGGTTATATGCATTTGAATTATAAGCATAATTGTTTGGCCTATAATAAACACGTAATTGGTTGCCATGCACTTAATTTTGCAAGTTCTCTGTAGGCTGTGCATAAGGTACTTTAGGGATTGTCTACAACTTGTTTAGATCTGGAGGAAACTAAACTAATTTTAAGTTTGAATATTGTTCAAAATAGGATTTACAGTAGAGGTGCTCAGGTTTTTCCTTCAGTATGGGTCAGTTTAATCAGGCACAACTCTTCTGAGTCTGGTGCTAAACAATGTCCCTTAGCATCAAATCTAAGCATCTTTTAAACACATCCAGGGATGGTGATTCAGCCATCACCCTGGGGAGCCGACTCCGGTGTTTGATAACCCTTTCAGTGAAGAAGTTTCTTCTAATAGCTGATCTGAACCTCCCCTGGTGCAAATTAAGTCAATTTCCTCTCTCCCTATTACTTGTTACTGGGGAGAAGAGACTGACACTCGCCTGATTATACAACCCCTCTTCAGACACTTATACGGAGAGCAAGAAAGTCTCCCCAAGGCCTCCTTTTCTCCAGACTAAACAACCTCAGTTTCCTCAACTACTTCTCATAAGACCTATTCTCCAGACCCTTCACCAGCTTTGTTGTCTTTATCTGGACCCACTCCAGCACCTCACTGTCTTGTAGCGAGGGCTCCAAAATTAGCAATCACTTAGCATCTCTCTGGTTCTACAAGTACTCTTTTTGGATAAAAGAACTGAAATAGAACTACAGTGGAACATACTGGAGTGCCATATCATAAAGCCAGCTCTTATGTGCCACCAGTAGATCATGCAGAGCTAGCTGAACCCTTGCTTATTTGTATGATTTAGCTGATAGGAAAGTGTGTTTAAGTAATTGTTCATTAGTGTTCTTATACTTCTACCCTTGCCATTACTGTTGTCATTGCATAGTAGTTATTTGTGTGGGAGCCTTAAAATAATGGGTCCAGGCTCACATTAAGCTATTGCAGCCAGAAACTTATGTATAGGCTAAAAAACTACCCATTATGCTTCATCTCTCCCAGCCTTTTAGCTGTAGGACTCAACTACTGTAACTTACTAAGATCTTCTGGTAAAAGCACACAAAATTTGAAATGTCTTTTTTAAATTAATTAATTGTTGGAAAGGTAGTCTTCAGTTAAGATTTTTCTTTTGGAAAATTATTGGGAGCTGGGACTGTAGCTTGTGCAGGAATTCAGTATATTTACAGTATAACAAAATTTGAGTTCTGCATTTAACTGAACTTGGTTGCAGTTGTTAAGGTGCAGTAGCTCCTTAACAACTCTCACACTGTTGAGTGTTAAGGTGCAGTAGCTCCTTAACAACTCTCACACTGTTGAGTACGTACTGCTTTCTCAAGAAGGAAGTTTCAGTAAGAAAGCATATGCAACTTGGATGTTTACCACAAAGCAGTCTTTCCCTAGTAAGGTAGTTCTAATGAGTAGCAATGGAAGCACAGTCCTGCAGCTCACTTTACAGATTGTTTGCTTGTATCACACAGATGAACACTTTGTTGCTAGAAAATTAAGATTTGTAACTGTGGTTTTTGAAAACTGTTCTGAGATGATGGAATTTGAGTTTTTAGACCTTCTTCATAAAGGAGGAAGTTACACCCATAACATTTATTTATTGTGTGCTCCAGTTGAAAAGTAGTACTTCCCTGGGAAAAAAAAATCCACAACAAACCAAAACAACAAACCTGAAAATCAACACTTTCTGTAAGGATTTAGTGCTGTGATCAAATGCTTAAAAGATTTTTGTGTATCTGGTATGTATTTACATTTCAAAAAGTGAATTACCAGACTTTGTTGTGGTGAAAAAACCTGTATATAACAGCTATAACATGAATAGATTAATCACTGAAGTTGATTTCGCCTTTCACTATTTTTTATACAAAGTTTTTAAAAAACTGCTTCCTTCTACAGCCTGAAGTACTTGAACAACTGAGTGGGTTAAAGGAATTTTGGATGGATGGTAATAGACTAACACTTATTCCAGGGGTAAGTTTTCTTACTGCATTAAACATTTTACATTTTAACAGAGACTGGTATTTGCTTTGCCAGCAATTGTATGTGGTAAAGTTGCTATGTTACTTAAAGCCCTGAGGCTAAGTGCCACACAGACATTTAACTTAGGATTTGTCACTGATGATGAGAGCTGGGTACACATCTTTTCTTTCATTTGAAAGTTGTATACCTCTCATGTAAAAATCTTTTTCTAATTCAGGAAAAAGGTCAAAATCCTAGATCCAGTCCTTGACTGAATTTTGAATTGACTGGTCCTTCCAAAAAGAACTTATTTTCTTACACAGCATGTTGTGTGAATTTTTACTGATCACAGTTGTAAAGCAAGTGATGCCTGTTCAGGTGCCATATATACAGGGAGAACAGCCATTTCCTGAGAAGATATTCTGTTGACTTCATCTGGGTTGCTGGCATCTCTTGGAATTATGTGGGGTCCAGGCTGAGCTGTTACTGCAACACTTGTGAACATGTCCTCATGTCCTACTAAAATAGCAAACAAGTATTTGAGATGCAGTTGGCCTGTTGGTCACGCTTAAAATCACTAGCACACTTCTGACATGAGACTTTCTTGCCTGATCAGTAATATTCTCTACTGTCTTTCCTCACTTCAACTAATTCTTCCATGAATAGCTTACCGAATGTTTTAAACAATTCTACTTTACAGTAAAAGTAGAACTATGTTTGTGAAAGTGATTGCATTATCCCTGTGAAGATTTTGGTAGTGTGAACAATCAAACTTATTAGTTCATGTGGAAAGCTGATACAAACATATATTTTAGCTTCTTTATTCAATTTACTGCAATTAGGGATTGATTGTTGTTGGTTTGAGGTAGGATAAAGTTTTACACAAAATACATGAAAAGACTTCTCTGGAACCTTGTGGTATCCTTAGGTAGTCTGTCTGTGTCTTAGGTCTGTTCTAAAGCTTCAGTTACTTGATTCAGCGTAACTGACCAAACCATTAAATTTCTAGCAGGATAACTTTAGAGACCTGCAGAATTACTGTGGTATGTCTGTGCCTGTGAAAGAATATCAGCTGTGCATATCTGTACAAAATATTTAATCATATAGCTCAGATATTTTGCATAAAATTGTATTTCAGCACTATAAATAGGTTTTCTCTTCCTCTGGCATTACACTTGTGAGACTTGTCAAATCTGCTGAGTTTTTTTGGTTTGGACTTTCTAGATTGAATTATTTTCTCTTGCTTTTAGTTTATAGGCACTTTGAAGCAACTGACCTACTTGGATGTTTCTAAAAACAACATTGAAGTAGTTGAAGAAGGTATTTCAGGTTGTGAAAGCCTCCAAGACCTACTGCTATCCAGTAATTCACTTCAGCAACTGCCAGAGTCTATTGGTTTGTATTTTCAGTTAATTCATGTTTTTATAAAGCTTGTAGTTTAGACACATAAAATAACTGAAAAGGCAAATGGCATTTTAGATCTAAGTTTAGATTGATCAAAAGTACTAGTTTTGGATAAAGCTGTAACATATAGGTGAATAATAAAATTTACATTTGTATTGGAATATTCTTGACCTCATACAGTAGATTATAAATGGCTGAGAAACTGATGATAACAGAGTAAAAAGAACTTTTTTTTTTTTCTCTGACCTATGACTGGCTTATTTCTTTATATAGCCCTATAGGCATGTCAGAGAATACAGAAGATGTGGGGGTTTGCCCTTACTTTTTCTTCCCCTGAATCTTAATTTAAGGTCAATGAAACTCAAGTGTTGTTTTTTTTATTCACTTTTCCATTTTATTACAGGTTCCCTGAAAAAGGTGACAACCCTTAAAATTGATGAAAACCAGTTGATGTACTTGCCTGACTCCATAGGAGGGTAGGTATTTCATTGGAATGCCAGGTTGAATTGCTGCTATGCACACTTTTCTGTAACAACTCCTCTTTTACATCTTTTTTTCATCACTTAATTTCTTCTGCATTTTAATGTCTTAAAAAAATTGAAAGCAAACGCCTTTGTATTTTACTTCTATTTTGCAGCATATATGTTAACAAAAGAAAATTCAGCTATTCAGGGGGAGGTTTTTAACATTTGGTTGGTTGGTTAGTGTTTTTAAACTTGGTATCTGTAGAAAAATTTAGGCTGGATAAGACCTTCAAGATCAAATCAAACCATTATCTAACTCTACCAAATCTGGTGCAAAACCATATCCCATAATACCACATCTATGGGTCTTCTAAATGCTTCAAGGATGGGGATTCAACCACTTCTCTGGGGAAACTATTCCAGTGTTTGACAACCTTTTCAGTGAAGAATTTTCTTTTAACACCCAATCTAAACCTTGCCTGGTACAAGACAAGGCCATTTCCTGTTGCCCTATTATTTGTTACTAGGGAGAAGAGAGCACCACCCACGTCACCACAACCTCCTTTCAGACACTTGTAGAGAGCAAGAAGGTCTCTCCTCAGCCTCCTTTTCTCCAGACTAAACAAACTCAGTTCCCTCAGCTACTTCTCATAAGACCTGTTCTCCAGACCCTTCACTCTCTACTCTGCCCTGGTGAGACCACACCTGGAATACTGTGTCCAGTTTTGGGCTCCCCAGTTCAAGAGAGAAAGAGACCTGCTGGAGAGAATCCAACAGAGAGCCATGAGAATGATCAGGGGACGGGACTTGAGCACCTTCCCTGAGAAGAGAGACTGAGACACCTGGGACTGTTTAGTCTTGAGAAGAGAAGAATGGGAGGGAACCTGATCATTGCCTATAAATATGTGAGGGGTGGATGTCAAGTGGAGGGGTCCAATCTCTTTTCAGTGGTGCACAGTAATAAGACAAGGAACAGTGGCTACAAACTTGAGCACAGAAGATTTCACGTCAACACGAGGAGAAACTTCTTTACAGTGAGGGTGACAGAGCTCTGGAACAGGCTGCCCAGGGGGGTTGTGGAGTCTCCTTCTCTGGAGGCTTTCAAAACACAGCTGGATGCATTCCTGTGTGGACTGCCCTAAGTGATCCTGCTTTGGTGACAGGGGGTTGGACTTGATGATCTCTGGAGGTTTCTTCCAACCCCTAACTTTCTGTGATTTTGTGATCTCATACCATTGGCCTCAGCCCATCTATCCAACGTACCCATGTCCTTCTGTAGAGCCTTTCTACCCTCAAGCAGATCAGTACTCCCTTCCAGCTTGTTGTCATCTGCAGGCTTACTGAGGGGGGCACTCAATCCCCTTATCCAGATCACTGATCAAGATATTAAAGATAACTGGTGCAAATACTGAGCCCTGGGGAACACCACTTCTGACTGGCTGAACATACTGTGTTCAGCAATTTAATTTAAAACTTGCAAATGATAGCAAAAAAGACTTCAAAATTAAATGCTTTGCAACTGTAGGGTATTTGTTCCTTTTCTCCTGTTATAATAGAACTCTTGCAATTATTTTCTTGTTCAGAAACTGCACTCAGCTCCTTTTTGTCCATAATCTGTCCCATTCTGAAGGTTTTCTGTGCTTTGCACTAGCACAGTACACAAACACCTATTCTCACTAAACATGCTTTTATGAGGACAGAAACACAATTCCCACTCCCCCCCAAAAAAGGCAAAACAAACCACACCCTCACAATCAACAAAGAAAGAAAGTCAAAACACATTTGGACTTTAATTCCCTTGGATTTCAGAGTGTATTTTTTTAATTGAATTTGGGATTTGTAATTGATCATTTCATTAATATCATTAATTAAAATACTCAGTGTTAGATGAGTTTGAGCTGTATAATTGTTCTGGGGATTTTTGCAGGTTAATATCACTAGAGGAACTGGACTGTAGTTTCAATGAGATTGAAACATTGCCTTCATCTGTCGGGCAGCTCTCTAATATAAGGACATTTGCTGCAGATCATAATTTTTTAACACATCTGCCATCAGAGGTATGTATTTAATTACAGAGCTAAAAAAAGGAATTTTTAAGTGTACTTTATACAGTCTGTACAACTGGATAACAAAATAATTCTTGAGTAGAATTTTTTTGTATATGTTTTTAGAGGAGGATGTGTATAGAAATATGAAAGCTTTCAAATAATGACATTCTGGTTTTTGGTTTTTTTTTTTTAGCAAGAAGTTGACATTTGTTGCTGGTGTATTGAAATGAAATGCTTAATATGTAAGAATAATTATACAGGCAAAAATAGCTATAGTATTAATTGTTTTAAAACAGTAAAGATTTGCACATTTAGTGTTGTGAAAATTGATTAATTCTTTGGGTTTTTTCAGATTGGAAACTGGAAGCATGTAACAGTGTTGTTTCTGCATTCTAACAAACTTGAATTTCTCCCTGAAGAAATGGGTGATATGCAAAAATTAAAAGTCATCAATCTGAGTGACAATAGGTTTGTGAACACATTTATTCAAGTGAAATTTGTATGAAATGCAATAATGTAGAGGTATTGTTTTGAATATATTATGCTATCTTTCCTTATGTCACACACAGCTTTAGAAGCTAACTGAGATGCATGTATTTAATGTGTTCTTGCCTTCTGGATCTTCCAGTTCCATTGTATTAAACCATCTTTATTTTAATGACTTGGCACATGGCATGTGCATTGAAGCACAGCTTTAATACATTCATGATTGTTAGCATATATTTTTCTGGGGAATTAGTTCAGATATTTTTGTAAAACTTTTCCTTCTTGCTTAAAAGTTAATGGCTTCCTGAACTGAGTATGGAGGACACAAAACAGTATGGTGTAAAACACTTGAGTGTGCTGGGGGAGGGAGAAAAGACAGTTGTGTTTTATTAGAGCTAGTCATTAAAAACCAATAAAACATTTCTTATTTGGAAATTGCCAGTTTGTAGAATAGAAATTAGTTGGGAGAGAGTGTTGAGTGAACTTTCTCTCTCCTGCCAATCCAACTTCTACATACTCCACCTGTAGCTTGATTTATCCATTAATGCCAGAGGCATTTTTCAGGCCATCCCCTTCCCACACATGTACCTGTGGGAACAACAATTTTCAAGTGTAGTGCTTTTTTTCCTAATTGGCATGTTATGTATATTGAAAGATAAAATGCTGAAGATTCAAATTAATTCAGGTTGTTACCAAAATTGTATTGTAGTCATTGTACTGAGTTAACTTTAAGTTATACTCTTACTTTTTTAAGCTCCTTACTAAATGGGGCAGAAATATGGGGGTTTGTGTTTGATATTCTGGGTTTTTTTTTAATTCCAGGTGTAGCTTCACATCCAAATTAAATGCTTTGCCTTTCAATTGTCAATAGTTACTCATTTAGCTATATCTGTAAACGCCCTTTTAAAACATTTTTACAGGCTAATGCAGGATTGTTTCTTCACAGTCTTAACAGTATTGTTAAACGTACTTACACAAATTATTGTTGTAATTTACAGATTGAAGAATTTGCCATTTACCTTTACAAAACTGCAACAGCTCACTGCTATGTGGCTATCAGACAATCAGGTGAACTTTTTAAAAATTAAAAATATATGATTGTTGATTTTATTCATAATGGAATTGACAATTACAGAGCCATCTGTAATTAACATTCGTTAAATGATGAGACCTGTTCCTGTGTAGGTACATCAATACTTGACAGTGTCAGTTCTCCTGAAATAAACAACACTGAGCTAACCTGTCTTTGGAGACTTTCATACTTCCAGCAAAGTTCTGTGCTGTTAGGAAATGCAATTTAACAGATATTGCTTTTTTTTCCCCCTAATTTTTGCTTTTTCTTAATTCATGCTTGTTTACAGAGGAGAGTTAGTGCTTGACAAGCTAGTGTGTTAATGTGTAGCATGCTGTTTCTTCCACAGCTGTACCATTGGGGAAACTTAAGCATGCCTTTTTTTTTTTTTTTTTTTTTGAGCTAGGTTTCTTACCACACCTTTTGAACTCTGTGACTGTCCAAGTTGCAAGCTATTAAAGAGTAACTCGTGCTTGTGGCTTCTATTTTCGCTCTTTTGAAGCCCTCTGTACTATGCTAATTTCCTGAATGGCTGTAGGGTGTAGAGGGCTGCCAGAAAACCGCTAGCTGCAGAGGTAGCACAATAAAAGCACTTTTACTAATACAGTAGTTTAAAGAATCCACTACCCTTTTTTGCAAGGGGTGGGGGATATCAAGTACAAGATTTTTTTTTCCCCTCCTTATATGGTTGTTTGCAACTTTAAATACACATTATAGATCAGCCTGCTTTGGGATAGTGTTAAGTCCTTGCAAGAAACTGGGTGATTTTATTTTTTTTAATATCCAGTGTTTGCTTTTCTCTTAAAGCTGTTAGGGAGTTTCAGTTTTCAGTCAAAGCCAGTCATCAAAAGACAGACATTAATAACTCCATTTCATGAAAATTATTCCGAGGAGAAATGGTTTAATATACAAAGCAGATTAATCTTCAGAGTAATGGCACAGTCATGCTCTGCAATATGTAGATCATATTTACTTTTTAAATATATTCTCATAACATATCATTCTTTCATTTTCTTTCTAGTCTAAACCACTTATCCCTCTTCAAAAAGAAGCTGACCTTGACACACAGAAAACAGTGCTTACTAATTACATGTTTCCCCAGCAACCAAGGACCGAGGATGGTAAGAATTTCTAAAGTGTCCTGTCAGAATGCTCACTTTGGAAGATGGTAATGGCAAGACTCTCCAGTTAATGGGATTTTCACTAGCTAATACTTACGTTTAAGCTTAAAGTAAACTTGTAAGTGATGAATACTTACAACTGAAGAATAAGAACAGAAACTTCATGTGATCTACATTTTGGTAAATTCTAGGTGGAACTGTTTCAGTGAGCAAGGTGAGGAATGGGTTGACAGTTTCACTTTCTGTGATCATTGTCAGTTCTCAGTGTTACACCCTGTTTCATTGAAGCAGAGTGCGTGATGGTTTGGGGTGAAACTCTCTTCACCTGCTTCAGACTGTTTTAACAGAATGCTAGACAAAATGTTTCCTCCGTATCTGAGTACAGATTTTTTGGAAAGAACATAGCATTCTGTTTTGTTTTAAAAGAAAAAAGATCAGTCCAGAAAAAAGCCTGTATATTTCTCACATTTAGTTTGACCTGTTTTATAACAGGTTAGGCCCAAAGCATTAGCATCTTCCTAGAAAGTTATACCTGCACACTTTTGAAATATTTAGAGAAATAAATAACATACCATGAGTAGCCACATCATGAGTTATGCTGCTTTAACATAAATGGAGGAGGGGTGTATATCGATGGAAATAATTGAAAGCGGACAAGTGGAAACATTTGCTATTCCATAATAGTGACAGTAAGGGCCTTCAACCCCTTGCCCTGAAGCATGCTGTGAACACTGCAGCAAAGGCAAGGTCTTACAGAGCTGAACCAGGGGCTTCTGAGGTAAATAGGAGGCAGGAGGGTAGCTCCCATGAAACACCTTGGGGGAACAATGGGGTGCCCTTCTAAGAAGGTGACATGGCCAGGAGCCCAGCTGAAGTGTGTCTACACCAATGCACACAGTACGGGCAACAAACAGAAGAGCTGGAAGCTACCCTGCTACAGGAAAGCTATAACATAGTGGCAATTACAGAAACTTGGTGGGATGAGTCCTATGACTGGAGTAGCGGTTAATGCCTACAAGCTGTTCAGAAGGGACAGGAGAGGAAGAATGGGTGGAGGTTGCCCTCTATGTAAAGAATTGGATAGAGTGTGAAGAGTTGTCACTAAAGGGTAGCCATGAGCAAGTTGAAATCTTATGGGTAGGTACTAGGGATCAGGACAACATAGGAAGTCTTGTGGTAGGAGTCTACTACAGGCCTCATCAAGCAAACCCTGTTGGTGAACCCTTCTTACTCCAGCTCGACAAGACATCGTGATCACAGGCTCTCTTCCTGCTGGGGGATTTTAACCACTCTGACATCTGTTAGAAAACAGCATGGCTAGCTGTAGACAATCCAGGAGGCTCCTGGAGTACCTAGATGACAATTTCTTAAGACAAGATGTGAACATCCCTACACGAGGGAATGCGTTATTGGACCTGTTGGTCACAAATGCAAGGGAAGTCATCAGGGATATCAAAGTGGAAGGCAACCTGGGCTGCAGCAATCATGCACTAGTGCAGTTCATTATCCTAAGGGGTATGAAGTCCATGAGAAGCATAGTTAGGACTCTAAATTTTAGGAAAGCAAATTTCCATCTCTTCAAGGAGTTAGTAAATATAACGCTATGAGAAACAGCCCTCTTAGAGGAACAGAGCTGGCAGATCTTTAAGGATGCTCTCTTTAGAGCTCAAGAGATCTGTCCCCAAATGGAAGAAATTGGGCAAGGAAGGCAAGAGACCACCTGCTGGTCAAACTAAAGGGCAAGTTGGGACTACACAGGAAATGGAAGAAGGGACAGGCATCCTGGGAAGAGTATAAGGTTGTTGCCTGTCTGTGTAGGGATGAGGTCAGGAAGGCCAAGGTGCAGATGGAACTGAACTTGGCGAGGGATATAAAGAAAAACAAGACTTCTACAGGTACACTGACCAGAAGAGGAAGGTTAAAGACAGTGTACTCACCCTGATGAGCAACAGTGGGGAACTAGTAACAACGGATGAGGAAAAGGCTGAGATTCTCAACAACTTTTTTGCTTCAGTCTTCACTGCCAAACTCTCTCTTCATGGCTCTCATGTTGATAGCCCACAAGTTGGAGACCAGGGAGACAAAGTCCCTCCCACTGTAAGCGAAGATAAGATGTGTGACCATCTGAGGAACCTGAGGATATACAAGTCCATGAGACCTGATGAAATGCATCCCAGAGTCCTGAGGGAATTAGCTGATGTAGTTACCAAGCCACTCTCCATGATATTTGAAAAGTCCTGGCAGTCAGGTGAAGTCCCTGGGGACTGGAAGAAAGGAAACATTCCATCCATTTTTAAAAAGGGTAGAAAGGAGGACCCTAGGAGCTACCGACCTGTCAGCCTCACCTCTGTGCCTGGGAACATCATGGAACAGATCCTCCTAGATGCCAAGCTGAGGCACATGGAGGACAGAGAGGTGATTTAAGACAGCTAGCATGGATTTACTAGGGGCAAATCCTGCGTGACCGACCTTGTGGCTTTCTATGATAAAGTCACTATGTCAGTAGATAAGTGACAACTTATGGATGTGATCTACTGGGAGTTCTGCAAGGCCTTTGACACAGTCCCCCACAAAATCCTGCTTGCCAAGTTGGAGAGATACAGATTTGATAGGTGGACTGTTCAGTGGGTAAGGAATATTGGCTGGAGGGTTGCATCCAAAAGGTAATGGTCAATGGTTTGAAGTCCAGATGGAGACAGGTGACAAGTGGTGGCCCTCAGGCATCTGTACAGGGACCTACGCTGTTTAATATTTTTATCAGTGATGCAGACAGTGAGCTTGAGTGCACCATCAGCAAGTTTGCAGAAGAAGTTAAGCTGAGTGGTGCTGTTGATATGGCAGAGGGACAGATGTCATCCAGAGGGACCTAGACAAGCTGGAGAGATCGGCCCAGGTGATCCTCATGAGGTTCAAAAGAGCAAGTGCAGGGTTCAGCACCTGGGCCAGGACAATCCTCATTATCAATACAGACTGGGGAATTAGGTGATAGAGAGCAGGCCTGTGGAAAAGGACTTGGGGGATGCTGATGGACTAGAAGCTGGACATGAGCAGACAATGTGCGCTTGCAGCCCAGAAGGGCAATCACATCTTGAGCTGCATGAGAAGTGTGGCCAGCGGATCTAGAGAGGTGGTTCTGCAACTTCGCTCTGGTGAGACCTCACCTGGAGTAATGCATCCAGGCCTGGAGTCCTCAATATAAGAAGGACACAGACCTGGTGGAGCAGGTCCGGAGGAGGCTCACGACAATGTTCAGGGGCTTGGAGCACCTCTGTTACAAAGACAGGCTGAGAGAGCTGGGGTTGTTCAGTCTGGAAAAGATGAGGCTGCAGTGAGATGTAATGGGAGCCTTCCAGCACACAAAGGGGGCCTGCAAGGATAGAGAGATAGACTGTTTACAAAGGCCTGCAGCAATAGGATGAGGGACAATGACCTAGAGAAGAGCAGATCTATATTGGATGTTAGGAACAGGTTCTTTACTATGAGGGTAGTGGAATGATGGAACTGGTTGCCCAGGGAGGAGGTTGGGTCCCCATCCCTGGAGGTATTCCAAGTGAGGCTTGACAGGGCTCTGGAGAGCCTGATATAGTTGAGGATACCCCTGCTGACTGTGGAGGGGTTGGACTAGATGACCTTTGGAGGCCCCTTCCAACCCAGACCATTCTATGACAACACAAAGTGTCTAGTACACTGAGAGGGTAGTAATTAAAAATACCACTAAAACCAGTAAATTGTGTCTCACTTTTAGTGCCTTCTGCTGCAGAGAATGTGTCTGCATTACCTCTGTAATGTGAGAATTATAAAACTATTTGGAGATTCAGTGAAGGTCAGGATTTGAGCTTTTTAACTGGATGCCAGTTTCTTTCTGTAGACAAGGGAGAGGGCTGCTTGCTTGGCCTAAGTAGACAGAATACTTGCCTCTGAGGTAATCATTCCAAACCAAAGGTTTAAAGTTCAGTAGATACCATTTTTACATTTTGAAATTTTTAAAATTCTTTATGAAATTCTTTTTTTTTTTTTTCCCCAGGGACAGTTTCAGTGATAGCAGACTCTATTAGGATGTTTTCAAATGTGTTTGAAGTTTACTCAATAAATGCAGAGTAACATCCCAATGCACTTGTTGAGCCCTATTTTTTTTTTTTATTTTATTTTTTTATTTCAGGCAAAAAGGTAGTTAATACTAACAGTCTTAGCATTGCTAGTGAAGGATGTAGATTTGCTGTGGGTAGTGGTGACAGATTTCTTAGACAATTTATCATATTGAAATAGAACCTGGCTGATGTAACACAAGTCATGAGAGACATGCTAGAATAAGAGGCAGTGGATACTCAAAAGGTTATTTTTATCTCTTATAAAATTAAGCAAGAACTATTTTTGCCAAGTTCCTGTCACTTGTATAACTTCTACAAAATCATGTGTTTACCTGATGTCTTAGAATGTTTAGGTTTTTTTTTAAGGATTAATAATAATGGAGGGTTTTGGCACTACTAGGCCATTCTTAGTCCTCATTTGTAAATTTTCCTTAAATGAAACCACGTGAATGCTCTTATGTGCTTAATGAGACCACTTCACTGAAGTCAGGCTATATAAATCTGTAGAACTTTAATCTACATTTATAGATACACTATTTCCATATTTATATGCGTAAATTTTTTACGAATAAAAATACTTTGCAGGAGACAGTTCTGCTGAAAATTTTCCAATGTGAGTGTTCAGACTAGGGTTACAGCTATGCGGATGGGGTGTTTTACTTTGCAGATGGGGATTTTACTCTTATGAAAATAAAACTAAGTTCACAAAGCGGTGGCAGTGCAACTTGACTAGTCTTCAGTTACTGCAGCTGTTAGTCTCATGTTGTTTCAGAATGCCTACAGAAGCACACTGTTCCTGCCCAAGATAAAGAAAAAGAGGAGTTTTATTTTACATAATGTATCCTGTTCTTAATGAGTGTCTCTCTTTTTATTTTTTAGTTATGTTCATATCTGATAATGAAAGTTTCAATCCGTCTTTGTGGGAGGAACAGCGTAAACAGCGTGCTCAGGTGGCATTTGAGTGTGATGAAGACAAAGATGAGAGAGAGGCACCACCTCGGGTTAGCATTTAATGGATTTTTTTATTAATTGGTGTTTCCCTCCCTCTTAACCCCATGCCTGAATCCCTTCATTTTCCTTACTTTGTCTGTGGATCTCACTTTGCTGAAGAAATTATGTCTTCATTTATTAATTAAGAGAATTTAACAGGATGAAACTCCCTGGGTTTTGGAGTGGTTTTGGTTGGGTTTTTTGGCTAATTTGAAGTGGAGCACAAGGAAAAAACTCAGTTGAGGTAAGGTATGTAGGGCATCACTAGGAAATTACCTGGTTTGGTAATGCCACAGGAAAGGAGTAGTGGAGAAACAATGACTGATCCTGATTTTCTTTCATGTAAATTGCAGTTGTCATAAGCCCTCCTGCTTACAGTCAGTGGACATGCTTGCTGGGTTTTATAGACTTAAGTGTGTATTAGCACAGGTAAATGTGAAGAGCGAAGTGGAGATCCTAGTGGAGGTCAATGTTTTGTCCTAATTAATTGTTTTAAGGTTGATGTTTTAATCATGGCACTTAATTTAATGTAGAATATTACTGCTTTTTCTTATAAAGGAAGGCAACTTGAAGAGATATCCAACTCCATATCCTGATGAACTGAAGAATATGGTTAAAACAGTCCAGACAATTGTCCACAGGCTAAAGGATGAAGAGTCTACTGAAGATACTGCCAAGGAGTCAAAACGAGAAGGCCAGACAGTTTCTGTAAAAGATGTGGGGGTAAAGGTTAGAGATAATACTGATTTTTGCAAGAACTTCCAAAGATCTAGTGTCATTGATTCCTTTTAATTTTTTTCTCCCTCCCCACTAATGCTTTAACAAGAATAATTTTAAGATTGAAGAACAGAATTTACCTTTTCATGAACTAAAGTTTATAATAAACACCTGGCTTTCAGTAATAATTTTCATCTGACACAGAACAAGGGATGTGATGATTCTCAGGCAACTACAAACTATGCATGTGTTAAGGAGCTGGGTGCTTTGCTCTCTGTCATGCTCTGATCCTCTTTTATCTACTAGATAACTTCACAATGAAACTCAGAATAATCCCTAGGGATCTTACTGCTGCCCTTGTGACTGGAGATTTTACATGATAAGTTTGGAAGGCAATCATAGCAAGTTAGTGCAGGAGTCAGGAGTCTCCAACAGGCTGATGTAGCATGATAGATGGTAGGACTACTGTTTAGTGTGGATATGTCATTGTAAATACTCTTGGCCTTTTTTTTAATATTATTTTTAATATTATTTGGAAAAACAACCTTACAAATTGACTCCCAATAAGGAAGAGAGTCAAAATGAGTGGCAAAGGGTAGGAACTGTAACGTAGTAATCTGCAGACATTTCTCTGCATTTCATACCTAGTTAATCTAAACTATGATTTCAAAGATCAGATTATTTTTTGGTGAACTATGGAATTGGAATAGCATTAACTGAAAATATTTCAGATGTTTTTTGTACTAATGCTTTTAATCCTGTAGACTTCAGAAGCTGCTACCATAAAGAACACAGCAGATGAGAGAAAGCAATATTCAGCAGGAAGCTCTGTGCATAAGCCTACTGAACCAGAAGCTGAGCACAGCACCACAAATTCAGAGATGACCACAGTTGTTAAAACCTTGCAGAACACGAAAACAGTTGTCAACCATGAAGACATGCTTGAGGTAAGGCATCGCATTGAACGTCACAGCAGTAAAAGAATTGTGCTGGTCGTGTATTGAATTTGCTGCTCTGGGAGATGAAAAATTGTGTTTACAATAAGAGAAAACCACTATACATAAGTGCTGTGAATACAGATGGTTGGTAATACAATATTTTTCTCACTTCAGATTATATTAACTGAAAGCTGAAGTAGCTAATAAAAAGTTCATGATGAAAGATACATGCACTTATAGAACAATAAAGCAAACTTAATTAGAAGTTGATGTAAGTATCAAACTGTGAAAAGACTTCTTGGCTTGGCTTGGCTGTCAGTTCTTCATTAAATAGTTATCATTGAATTGACAAAATACCTGATTCATGGGAGCAATCAAAACTTGTCTATCCAAACGACTATGCACATTTATTTCAAATGAAAAATGAAAGGTGGGTTTAAATATATTTATTCCTCTGTGTTTGTTGGTGAGATGCCATGAGTATGAATTATCTTACTAAATGTCAGAGATTTTAAACTTCTAAACTCATACATCTCTCTGACAAGCAGAATGTATTTGTTCATATAGATTGTTTCAGCTTTATGATGAGTCTTGAACGTGGCGCTTTAATCGATTGCCGGTCACAACCGGTAAATGCCTTTTTTTCATAGTTTCACAAGCAGATTATTTTGGCCTGTGTTGTGTAAGATGTGTGGAGCATGCGTGTACCATACTCCTGCTGAAGTGACATTGCAGCAAGCAATGTTGCTGGCTATTTCCTTACTAGCGTGTTACTGCTTCTGTATATTTGCTGATAATACATGTTTTGACATTTTTCTTTAGTTTAAAAGCATTATTTCAGATAATCATATCAGCTGTCTGACAATAGTGACAACGATTTTTTGTAGCTGGCTGTGTACAAGCAAGTAAACGAGGTAGCAGTGTGTAGTTAGATCAGGGGTAGTGAAGTCCTTACTTCATGTAATAACTTGATGTTATAACTCTGTTGCATTTGAATCCATATATCTAAACTTTGCATGTGTAATTTTTTTATTTCAATAATTATTGCACTTGTGTGTCACATCCAAGAGGAAAAGCAATGTGGTAGAGTTCGGACTGCAGAGAAAAACAGATTGTTTCTTGGTTTATTTGGGATTATTTGGCTTTTTTGTCAGCTTGTTTGTAACATCTCAGTCAGATTTCTTCTCCTTGCAGTCCAAATAATTACTTAAGTTGTTAGTATCATGGGGAAGGTGGTACTCCAGTAAGTTCCTCACATAAAATGTTCTGAAACTTGTAAGAAAAAGTGAACGTTGATAGACTGTTTGGTAATCTGCAGCATTTTTAATGGGAAGCATGTTTGCTAGAAATAAATGTCTACTTTAGAGAAGGAAGGAATGCTTTTCTTTCAAAATGTCACAGGAAATAATCACTCTTCTGAAGACTATATAGTAATGTAGAGCTGGCATCAGTTGCATGGCTGCTTTTGCAGCAGCTTTGTCAGTTAACCTGTATCTTAAGTTCACTGGTCTCCATTCAATAATTAGGAAGCAGCAATTTCTAGCTTAAATATATTAATTATCACTTTATTCCTGTGCTATTGTTCTTGAAGTTTTTAACTTCTCTTCCTTTTGGAATTTACCCCCAGTCTAATTTTAAATATAGGAACCAAAACTACACTTGCTGGGTTTTTTTGCTAGAGTAGGCAACTCAAGCTCATTCAGTCTTCTCCCATGGCAGAGCTCTCCATTCTTCTAATTGCCTTGGTCATGCTAATCTATAGCTGTTTCAGTTTGAGGTCACTTTGCAAAAACAATACACAGTTACTTATTTTGGGGTATTTGCTGCTTCAGTGATAACTTTCTGACTTGAAGTCAATTAGAGGCTCTCTCCAGTGGTGGAAGAAAGGCTACACCTGCTTGATCCAAGTAGATTTTTGCAGATGAAGGTTCCAGTTTGAATGTTGCTCCCACTGAGTTCATCTGTGACGATGTGAGTCTGCACGTACTGCTCCTTAAAGATAATTCAGTGGCAAATATTACGAAATTCAGTTTACGTGGACTAAAAATGCCCTTCCTGGTCGATCTGTCTTGCCTGTGTCATGTTTCTTGGTTGGTCTATTTTTTTTCCCCTTATTGTTCACTGGATGACAACTTAGCATTCACCTCTCTTTAATCCATTCTTTATAAAATGCACAACATAAAACTGTTTTTCTTTCAGCAGGAGTCAGAAGAACTTTCCTCTGATGAAGAGATGAAAATGGCTGAAATGCGACCACCACTGATAGAAACTTCCATAAACCAACCAAAAGTGGTAGCTCTTAGCAATAACAAAAAAGGTTAGATACCATAAAAAGCAATAGAAGTACTATGTGATTCTGATAATTCAAAATGGCTATGTGAAAGTTGATGTAATTTCTATGTTTTAAAACCAATGAAAGCAGGAAAAACTCCATCTCTTTAAGATCTTATGCTTGCATATGTGTTAGAGAAAGTTGTGTTGGCATCCTAAATTTCCTGATTATTGTTATCAATTTAAAAGCAGACGGGGAAAGGAGATACATGTTTTGAGGATTGCTAGCTTGAACAGACTCTTGATACGCTTAAGAAATGGATTGCTAGGAGGTGTTATTTATTTTCCTTAGAAATACTCCATATTTCATCCCTTTCTCCGATTTTTTGGGACTACTGCTGATACAGGCAGCAATATCACTTGCTCAGATTTCTCAAAGTAGTTCTCCTCTCTTTCTGAGGATTAAGAATAATCTTCTCTTGTGGCAACTCTCTCCAGAGTCATGGAATCATAGAAGCCACACGGGTTGGAAGGGACCTCTAGAGGTCATCTAGTGCAACTCTCCTGTAGTGAGCAGGGACATCCTCCAGTAAATCAAGTCATCCACAGCACCTTGAATATCTCCAGGGATGGGGCCTCAACCACCTCTCTGGACAACCTGTTCTGGAGCCACTTTACTTTTTTATGTTTCTTCTTTCCTCTAACATGAAACTTCAGAACATTGTTCTTTGCTACCTTAATTTTATATTCTCTGAAAGGTAATTTTGGTAACCAGTTCGTTAAGAGTAAGGAATGACTCAGAGAAAACAATTTAAAATCTGGATTATATTTTTTTAAAATTATGTCTTAGACCAATATTTTCCAGGTATTTTCTGACCATTAGATATAACAGGGGGAAGTTTAGCAGGAATGAGGGAAAACCATATGGAGGTAGCTGGAAGTCTCCTGAGGATCACATGCAGGTGAAATGATTGATGTTTATCAATGGTTTTTTGGGGGGTTTAATGCCTGTCTGAAATCCTAAGGCAAAACTTCTTCCATGTCCCTACAAGAGACATTAGTTTCACAAAATTCTGTTTTTGACACCTGTAATTGTGCCTTGAAGCAAAAATTTAAATGTATTTGTTTGTACAGTTACATCAAAATCAGGACTGGCTTGAAGCCACACAGGAAAATTGTTTTTACATGGATGTAGTATGTAAGCATGCAGACACTGTGCAAAAAAATCAATGTCAGCTGGTGTAAGTTACTCTGGAAAATACTCCCCTAAATGTCCAAATGAATTAGTTTCCAACTGAAGAAGAGCATTTTCCTTTCCTAACATTTTAACATTTATGAAACTGCACAGAACTTATCCAATGATCTGGATCTTTCCAGAGTGCTTGGTCTGATAAATAGCTGTTTGACAGTGACATAACCTTTAAAAAAGCAGAAACTGTGTACCCTTTGCAAATCCAGCATGTGATGCAGTGTGCTTCATTTTCATAGGGGGCAATAGACTCACGTTATTAAAATCTTTGAAATCTTTGAAATGATTTAACGATTTCTGGTTAAATCATCTTAACCAGAAAGATGATTTAATAGATACTTTGGGGAAATACTACATAATGTAGCACTAGCTTATGCCAAGGAAACTTGGAATAAAGCAAGTTAAATTGCATTAACAGGTGGAGGCTGTTTACATTGAGCCAAATGTTTGAAAAACAGGAACTGCTGCCAACAGTTTAAATGAAGTTTGAATGAAGTTTGCAAAGCCATTAGTCTACATCTTCATTTCTAATAGCAAGAGTAACTGAAGAACAAGAGACAATTCTGAAATGCAATAAAGTCTATACATTACCTGGTTATGAAAAAGATGCATGTGTCTGTCACTAAATTGGCAATGTTTTATTTCAGATAATTCAAAAGATGCTGATTCCTTATCAGATGAAGCTACCCACAACAGCAATCAAAATAACAGCAACTGTTCCTCTCCTTCTCGAATGTCAGATTCTGTTTCCTTAAATACTGAGAGTAGCCAAGATATTTCTCTCTGTTCTCCAGACAAAGAAACACATGCTGCTGTTTTATCCAGCATCAGGTTTGTGTGATATTATATACCACTGAGCAACTATAATTAAAAAATGTTACTTAATCTTTCATATTATCTGTCCACGCTTTTAGTTTATACTTTGTGAAATAATTTGAAATAATATTTAAAATAATTTAATAATTTTAAGTAAGACTAAAAAAATGAGTTCTTTTCTTTAAAATAAAAGACAATAAAATTCAGAGGCTAATTTTTTTTGGTATTCAAGACATCATTTGTGTTTTAATAATACTGCAGAATACCATTTTAAAAGCTCTCTGGTTTTGTTTACACAATTTTGAAAATCAGTTTGATTGCTAACATAACTTGTAAATACTTTTAGAAAAAACAAGAATGGACTTACAGGTTGCTACTCTGCTTAAACTTCTTGTTAGAAGGTGCTATATTAAAAAAATTGCCAATAGGAAAAAAACCTTTTTCCCAAAATCGTCAGGGAACTTACAAGTATTTGATAAAAAAATTGAGTTATTATCACGTTGAACCTTTTGGACAGTTTTAAAGTGTCTTTAATAATTTCTATTCAGTTTAAACAAGCTTCTAATACCACATTGACCCAAGCATGGTCTCTGTATAATACATTTCTGTAAGACAGCAGGTTATGAATATGGTTTTATGTTGGTTTTTGTGTGTGTGCACAGTATGGCTATGTTATATGTTAATAATTTTTTTTTCATAAACAATTCTTAAAGGAATGCTGGTTCCTTTTGGAAGTTCTTTTAAGAGTCATCTTTTTTTCCAGGCGAGAAGGTGAAAATTTGAATAATCTTTTGCAAAATGGAGGTGAATCGAGTGTTACAGTGGAAGAAAAAATAAATATGCAAGAGAAGGTTACAAATTTGCCTGGATATGAACTGACCATTGAAGAAAGATTTGGCCTGATAGGTAAAGGCATTGATCTAAGCACTCCTGTGGAGGAGTCTCACAAATTAGATCAAATAAACATGAATATCAATAAACTGGTTAGTGAAGAGGCTGTGCCAGTTCCTGTAGAAAGGTTACAAACACAGGAAATAGTTTCAGTAAAGGGCTTGTTAAATAACAACACAAAAGAAAAAAGTGAGCACTCAGAAAATGGAAATAAATATCCAATAAATAAAGTAAATGGACATCCTGAGGAAACAGTACAGTCTCCTGGTAAAGACAAACTGATAAGAAGCACTACAGTTGATAGTGATTCTGCTGATCCGTCTGCTTCAAGGAGCACTGAAGACTTGTCCCCACAGAGAAGTGGTCCTGTGATGAAATCTCACAGCATCACCAGTATGGACACTGGTGGTCTGAAAATCTATGACATTGTCAATGAGAATGGATCTCAACATTCAAACCCAGTGGTAAAATCAGCACCTGATAGTGCAGATGGAAAAAACATAGTCCGAAGTAAATCTGCTACTCTTCTGTATGATCAGCCTTTGCAGGTTTTTCCTGGGTCATCATCATCATCATCTGATTTAGGAGCTTCTGTGAAAACTCTGTTGAAGTTTGACTCAAATCACAATCCTGAAGGTGTTAACATAGTGAGAGGATCGGTGATGAGTGGCGCACAGATGTTCTGCACTCCCCAGTACAATATTCAGTACAGCAGCAGTGCGACAGCAAAAGACACCTTGTGGCCCCAGAAACAAAACACCCAAGCAGAACAAGGAAGTTTGCCTCCTTCATGTCTGTTTAGGTCTGACAGTACAGAAGCCTCCACCTATGTAAAGCATTCTGCCAGTATGAATTTCTCCAATCACAACAATGTCCGAGCCAGTTCTGTATATAACACTCATCAACGGATGGCTGGGAGACATGCAGACATGTGGGCTGTTCCACCAAATGACAGACTGCTCCCAGGAGCAACCAGACACACTCTTCAAAGGCAGAGTAGTGTATCTTCTTCAGCTTCTGTAAATGTTGGGGATATTGGACCTTCAAGACGGACCCAGGTTCCTGAAGGGGATTATTTAACATACAGAGATTTGCATTCAATGGGAAGAGCTCCACCAGTAATGTCTGGGCAACAGAGACCTCTTTCTGCCAGGACGTACAGCATGGATGGTCCAAATGTGCCTCGACCACAGAGTGCTCGGCCATCAGTGAATGAAATACCAGAAAGAACTATGTCAGTTAGTGACTTCAATTACTCGCGGACTAGCCCTTCAAAGAGATCAAACCCAAGGGTTAACTCTGAACACTCTTTATTAGATCCTCCAGGAAAAAGTAAAGTTCCTCATGACTGGAGGGAACAGGTGCTGCGACATATTGAGGCAAAAAAACTAGAAAAGGTAAAAATAATAATTTTTAAACTTTTCTGCTTTTCTGTTTTCTGGATATGGAATAAGTTGAATACTCTGTCATTTGAATCACTTTTAATTATCAGTGAAAATGTGCTTCTGATAAACATGTTTGTGGTGAATAACTGGGGGAAGTCACATAGTAGAATATAAATGAACTTTTCTCCCTGTTGTTTTTACATCATACTTGCCAGCTTAGTCCACTTACTTTAGAATGCATTAAATATATCATATTGACTTGCTGAATTGCAAGGACAGCTTTTCTAGGCCAGGTAATTTTTATCATAGCATTGTATACGTATTGTACTAAAATATTCCCTTATACTTCTTGATCTCTCTGTTCTGCCTTTTTACCCCCTACTTCTTTGCTTTAAGAACAAGGAAGATAAAGTCAGTAAAATCTATTTGGAGGTACAGGTCTACAGCTTCAGTTGCCGAAGAATTCAAAAGCCATAATTATCATGTATTTGCCTCTAAGCCAACTGTCTTTTGAAGTCGGGTAGCTGTCAGATCATTGAATGAATATTTATTGCTCTAAGATGAGAACACTTAGAAATCTTGTTCATTTCAGGAAATCACAGGAGGTTTTGATAGAATAGAGATGATGAACAGGATTCTTTAAGTACTGTAAATGCCATCAGGAATTTGTGCTGATATGTAGAGCTGAACAATTATATATCTTCAAAGAATTTGAGTAGAGACTGGAAGTGTCTTGCTATGCTGTCCAGCTAAACCGGTTCAAAATAGCATTACTAAATAATGATTACAATGTCATTAAGCCTGATCTTGTTTCTTTGGAGGGGAAGTATGTAAAGCAGCCAAAATGCATGTGGATTATGCCAGCTAGATAGATTTTTCTCTTAATTTCTTTTGAAATCTAGTTTGGTTTGTGATTATTATGCTAAATAGGTCCAACATCTGGGATAGCTAAAGAAATTAATTTGAAAATGGTTGGGAAAGTTACTTTTAACTGTGTTTCTTTAGAAATCCAAGCATTTGAGAGGGATTGGTTTGCTTTTGTTCTAAGTTGCATAACCTCTAGTGATAGAAAGGGATGGGGTTTGCTTGTTTTGTCAGGAAGCCTGCACAACAGCTGCACTTCTTTTGATCCAGATGGAGTCACAACACAAAATATTTAAGGCTTTCACAGCACTGTGCTGTAGCATAGGGACCTTATATCCCACAGAGAGGTCACAATCCTTACCATGTTCCAACGCTAATAAAAGGTGCATTCTTGGATCTTCAATTTTGCTGGATGCATGTATCAAACCTTACATGAGATGACAAAGAAGCAAAAAACCCAGCAATCCCTGAATGCAAAGGGAAACAAAACTTCAGTGCATTGCTAAGGCAGTTTGTTCATATCCCATTCTTACATCACCCACATTTGACATACAAGGAACGATGTTAAATACACCAGTCCTGTCTGTTCAGGTACTATTGCAGTACTTCACTGAAGTGAAATTAATTGCCTGACCTGATTCCCTTTATATCTGTCTGTGCTTTCTATTATGCTTTATAGGTAAACCTTAATATTTTTTTTTCCTTCTAGAGGGATACGGAGTTGCTGCCATATCTTAGCTCTGCTGCAATTTAACAGGTCTTAGACACACGTATTATATGTGTGTTTCTTTTGTTCTAGCCTCAAAACATTTAAATATAGCTTTTACTGAGCAGTTTGAGACTCATGGGTTTAAAAGTGAATGTGCATAAAATTGTAATTTATGACCAACTTTAAAAAGAAAAAGCTAAACTGTGAAAAATGTAGATACGGCAGCTGGCAAATATGATAAAGCAGAAATCACAGAAATTTACTGAATATTCCTTTGTTCTTTTAGAATAATGGTTTTAGTATTTCTCTTTGATTAAAAATTAGCTAGACTGGGCAAGGGGGGGACTTAATCTATAAACCAGACTTCAGAAATGTTGTGAAATCAGAAAATAATTTCAGTTAATGACAAAGCTCATTCAAGGATTTAAAATGGTGTTTCTTTTTCTAAAGCATAAGACACAGCAGTGACAGAAACAGGTATACAAAATTAAACCTTATGATGAATATTTAATAGTATTTTGCTGTGACTCTTCTGAGTTGTTACTGCAGTTAATCTTGTTTATTGTAAATACCCCGTGCTTGCTATGCAAGAGGGTGTAATGGGTTTTGTGGGGTTGGTTTTCTTGTGGCTTTTGGTTTATCTTTTTTTTTTTCTTTTTTTTTTGGGGGGGGGGGCTAAACTCCTCAAGTGCTTGTGTATTTTGGGTTTATAAAATTTAATAACTACAGGGAGAGAGAGAAGGAGGAGGGTGGACAATGTCTGTGTTGGACAAATTCAAGAAGCTAGTTCATGTTTACTAAACTATTCTACCTGATATAATTAGGTAAAAAAAAAAAAACACCAACTTTTAAGAGTTCAATTTGTATGAGGAGAGATACAGAATAGCTTTCAGTCCAGCAAAAATGCTTAACAATGGATTCCAGACGAGTGACCAGCATTTATAATCACTTTGACAAGCTGTAAGGGGGCATACACCAATGAACTTAAATTACCCATCTGGTTGAAGGAAGGCAAGGAAAGTTTGTGAAGCCATTTGTAAACAGAAATTTTGTATGTATTCAGGAGAAACAATTTGCTTACCTGATGCAAAGCATGTTTTATTCTGGATTCTTAGTGGACGGAAGGTTGGCCATGAGGCAGCAATGTGCCCTTGTGGCCAAGAGGGCCAATGCTGTGCTGGGGTGTATTAGAAGGAGTGTGATGAGTAGGTTCTCCTTCCCCTCTATTCTGCCCTGGTGGGGAATCATCTGGAATATTGTGTCCAGATCTGGGCCCCTCAGTGCCAGGACAGGAAAATGCTTGAGAGAGTCCATCACAGAGCCACAAAAATTATCTTTCTTATAAGGAGAGGCTGAAGGAGCTGGAGCTCTTTATCTTGGAGAAGAGACTGAGTGACCTCAATAATATTTATAATAAGTAAAAGATGAGTGCGAAGAAGGTGGAGTCAGGCTCTTCTTGGTGACGCCCAGTGACAGGACCAGGGGCAGTGGATGGAAGTTGAGGCATAGGAAGTTCCATGTGAACATAAGGAAAAAAATTTTCACTGTGAGGGTGATGGAGCACTGGAACAGGCTGCCCAGGGGGGTTGTGGAGTCTCCCTCTCTGGAGATATTTGAATCCTGCCTGGATGCATTCCTGTGTGATCTGGTATAGGTGATCCTACTCTGGCAGGGGGCTTGGACTGGATCGTCTTTCAAGGTCTCTTCCAGCCCCTAACATTCTGTGATTCTGTGAAATGTCAAGCTACTCTCTAGTGGCTGTATATGTAAGCTTTTGGGAAGCAGATAGTCAATTCTGTCCCATGGCCAGTCTCCTTCCATTTAGCATACGGGTGGCTTTCCAAGAACAGCGTATTTTTGAGTGTGACTACTACCTGGTTTGTTGCAGTAGTCTCTGTAGTAGTTTTCTTGAAAGTTGTTTTTTTTTTTCAGAATTTAAACTGAAAATAGTGTGTGTAAAAAACATTAGCATCGGAATAATTTTATTGTGTGGTAGAGGAATTTCTCATCCATAAATTGAAATAACAATTATCTGCAACAGTTATCTGCAAATACCTGTTACATTTCTATGTGCTGCATAGGTAGAAATAGTTGCTGGACCTCAGTCTGTCCTTTCCTTACATATATGTATTTTCTTCTTTTGTTATGGATCTCTTGGATCCACACACCAACAGGTGTGTGGTTGCTTTCAGTTATAGTTTCACCAGGAATCAAGTACTTTATTTTTTAATCTACTTTATCTACTATTTATCTAAAATGGCAGAGCTTTCAGGGAAGAGGTCATAAAGTTCAATTCCTGCTTTCCACTGATGGTTTTATTCTCAAAGTTGGTGGTATATTAAAAAAGTACAGGTGTTTCAAAATGAAAGTATAAATGTTTCAGTATTGGTACAGAATTGCAGTTTTAATCAAAACTTGCAAGTCATTCTTGAATTATTTTTTTCACACTACATTCCTAAAATGCAGAAACATTTTTATTGATGTGGCCTGAGACTTTCTCCAAATTAAGCTTGCTTCAGCATATCAAGGAGAGTAACTTCAGTGGTTCTGTGCACACACAAAATTAATTTCTGAAGTCAGTGTACGAACATAGCCTGAAGAGTATTTTGACTTTGAGAAGTTACAGGAATGCAATCCATTCAGCAACTGTTAGTTGTAAATTTTTATTTCAGTCTGTTTTTTTTCTCCCATTTTGAATGGACTACTGAACCATCAATGTTATAAGGCTATTTTGTAAAGTTCTGAAGTCAATACGTCATACTTCAAAACTAATGAAATTCTTGTGCATTTGGAATGTAAACAACGAAGTTTTGACTTTGTAAACATTTTATGATACTGGAATTTTTCCATGTGTTCAATAGAAAAGTTGTTCCTTTTTTCTCCCCGCATTCTAGAATTGGAGACCTAAATTCATGCTGCCTGCCCCACCCTGCTCTGTGACTTAATTAAGAATAATTCAGTAATGTTCAATAAGTTCTTCTTTGGATAAACTGGTATCTTCCTAGAATATTAACAGAATTCTATCAAATTACAATGACAGCTTTTTTGTTTGTTTTTGGTTTGTTGTGTTGTTGTTGTTTGTGTGTATTTATTTCAAAAGGCTTGAAACATTTATTTTAGGCAATTCAAATGTTCCAGAACACCTTCAGCAAATTTTTACTAAAAAAGTCTTAGATAGTCGAAGTGGGAATGAAAAGTGAGAGGATTTCTAGACATATAATGCACCTTCGAAGGATAAATTCTGTCCACCTTTAGCTTGAAACTAATTCCAGCTGCTAATAAATGAATATATAGGCTAATACAGCTTAGCAGTTACAGCTGTTTCAAGATAAGTGGGATGTAGAGCCTTGTTCTCTGCAGGTACTTGAATTTTATGAGTTCCTGTTCCATATGAAAATTTCATGGATTGTTGTGGCAGATGACAGACTGCGTCCTGCCTTCAAATTACAATGGTATTAGCCAACAGAAATTGCCCTAGATAAATTCCACTCTTTATTGTCTTGCTTACCTAAGCAGATGTGTTAAAGAACTTCACTTCCCAAAAGACATCCTTTTGAACTCTGGAATTTTCTTTGTGTAAGCTGCAAACCAGAAAATGTTCTGACTCTTACAAAGTCAGCAAGAATGTAAATAAACCCAAAATAGTGGCTGCATCTAAACTGATTCTATCAAAGGCTGATTTTGACTACAAATCCTGATTTATGGGCTGGGTGGGTTTTGTTGGTTTGGGTTTTTTTGGGTTTTGGTTTTTTTTTTTTTACTTTCTATATGTCCATTTTTTGCTAGATGTATTGTATGTTTTGAGAAGAAATTTAGCCCAGAATGAAGGAGAGATTTACAATGACATTGATGATGACTGCATCTATGGTCATGAATAATGCAGAACTCTAAGCAATAACAGCTTCATTGAAAATCAGTATCTATTGTGAAGCTTCAAGTTGCTAAAAGTGAATAGAATTTAGTTGGTTACAGCTTTCTAAATCTACAATTGACCTTTTTTAGGTGTTAACAATCAGAGATCAAAGAACCTAAATAATGGGGGATTTCTCACAATAATCACCAAGCCATCTACAGATTCTATACAGATACACTTTGTTTATTTTGTTTTCCATTCCAAGCTTACAATGCTTAAACTAAACTGCCCATCTTAGATAATAAAGATTAGTTACAATCTAAAGAAGCAAGCAGGCAGTGAGTTGCACCTCTCATGAGCAGTGTTATCTGTTGAATAACTGATTTCTAGTAAATTTAGCTTCTGCAAAAATACAATGGAATACAGCATGTGCATTGGTTAGTGTGTATCGGTTTAGAGTAACCAAAATCACATTTCTCAAGCCTTAAATACTTGAATTATCATTCTGCAGGCTGTTGTGCCCTAAGACACTGTAGTAATTTAGGTGCAGATTGGACTTGATACTTGCAATTAACAGTTGCATTTAATCTGAAGTTCAGACCATACATTTATTCCAAATTTAATTTTTCTTAAATAGGAATAAAAATCGAGGTTTAATGGCATTGGCATAATCAGATTCTGAAAGTGTCTTCAATGGGTAAATGAAGAATACTTCCCAGATTTGTCATTAGGAATCTCTTCATGTCTTAAACTAAAAGTTTCTTACAACTCCATGTAATTTTAAAGAGTATTTGTTCTGTACTGTTAAAATTTGAAGGAATCAACAGTACAGTATTGAGATGCTGTGCCCAGTGTTGAGAAGGAGAAGAATGATGCTTGCAGAACTTATGTCTCACCTACATCAACAGCACAATCTTTTTTTCTACTTAAGGAAAAGACATTAGTGAGAAAGGAGATTTTGTGAACCATTGACTAAAACTATTCTCATGCTATGTAATCATCTTGAAGCTCACCAAACTAAGTTAATTGAAATCTTAGTTCCTGATGGTCAAGTTTGTAACTCTACAAATTTTAGGAAAGTGTTGTCTCCTACTGAAGATCTGTCTTATAGATTGTAAGTACAAGTCTGGATTTAAACTGTCACTACTTACTGACCATGTCTGAGTCCTAGGAGAAGAGTGAATCTAGGATGTTCATGGCAAGCATTCATACTGGATCGAGGGATGTTCACAGTAAGGTGGTCTGCTAGAGACGCTTTCAGAAGACAACCTCCTAGTCTCACCATGTAGTACTTCTATTTTTATTTGCCTTGCCACTTACAGAAGAGGGAGAGAGAGAGGAGCCTCTGAGAGGAACCTCCTGTAAGAAGACTTAAGGGAGTTGCCTGTACAAGTAGGAGAAGGGTACCTGCCTAATTATAGAGGCTATTTTGAGAAGAGTTGTAAGATGATGTTTTAAGGCACTAAGAAGCTAAGGGAAACTTTGGGTTCGGCAGTTTCATCTGGGTGCTTGGATTGAAACTTAGACGAGCAGTACTGAATGTTTAGTAAAGATGGACTTGAATGCTGAGTACGGTCTTCCCCTCAAAAGATGGGAAAAGCCTCTGGAGACTTGAGTGGAAGCTTTAAAAATCTCTTGACCACAAAACACCGTAGGTGTAGAATAAGAGCATGAAGAAAGCTCACTTTGCCATTGAGTTGACGGTTTATTCAAGAGTTGTGGCAAAGAAAAGCTAAGTATCGTCAGTAAATACTATTTTTTAAGGGAGTTACAAGGACTGCTACCAGAGCATCTAGGGAGTATGAATATGCAGAGGGATTTGACTTTGATTATTAAACTAGTTTTAATTCCACAAGACAGAATTAGTGTGAAAGAGCAAGTGTCTGCTTGAGGACTAGTGACTATTTTCAAAATCAAATTGCTTTATGTAGTCAACAGAAAAGCACCAAAATATATGAAGAGTTGTTGCAGTATCTTAGGTATTTTGAACTTTTTGTTGGATTTTTTTAATTGGAAAAATTAGATACTAAAAACAACAACAAAAAAACAAAACAAAAAAAAAACCAACAAAACCCCAAACAACAACAACAACAACAAAAAAACCAACATAACAAGACACGAACCAAACAAACTAAACCAAAACAAATCCACCAAAATAATTGCATTTGCTGGATTGTGATCTTTGTGGTTTATCTTTTACTATGATCATATTTTTTCATGGGTCTTTTTTTTGAAGATAGGCTTAAGTCGTTTGTCAGGTAGCACATAGAAGATTTTCCTTCTTTTGTCCAGGCTTTTTATTTTGTTTTGGTGGTGAGACCATAATGTCTACTGTTTCCTTTCTATATTCTTTATTCTGTTCTGTACTTGCCAATATTGCAGAGGTCAGGTTTGCAAGGTGATGAAGCTCAAACCCAAAGCTCATGTTACCTGATTGCCTGTAGTGGCACAGGGTTTTCTTTCAAGCCTCTTTCTTTAAAGGAGGCTCATTCATGTTCTCGAACAAAGTGTTATTTGCATTGCAGGTGTTGACAGAATTGCAACAGCAAGAAAATCTGGTCAAAATATCAAATCTCTATGTACATTTTTATTTGTACTGCACCTGTCATGGTGGGGGGAGGTGGAGGAAGAGGTGGGGTGTGAAATACAAAATAATAACTGGTAATTAGTTGGTTTTGTACAGGTGTTTATCTTGATTGACAGCTTCTCTTCCTACAACATTTTTGATATCTTGCAAATTTAGCGAAACCTGGAAATTTTGATAAGATGTGCACCTTTGTCTTTCCAGGCACATGAACATATGAACTACTTTATTTACATGTAATTCTGCATGCTAACTGCTGATTGCATGCTGATTTACAGTAAATAAAGGTAAATAGAGGTCACTGAGTTGTGTTTGATACATCACAGTGGCACTGTTCTTGCATGGTTTTTATCTTGCATGACAATGGAATATGTTTGTATTAGTCTATGTATAACATGTCTTGTGGTTTATGCATGCTGCACTAATCTCTGTGTTAAATCTGTCCCCTCTTTATTCAGAGCATGCTGTCTAGGTCCTTTAATTCCAATTATGCTGCAGTTAGCACCTTTCACTATGGCAGCTCTAGGGATCTGCATGGCAGCCAGGGTAGTGTTGCCTTGAGTGTTGCAGACGGAAGAGGTTCTGGTGTGCACGTTGTTCGAGTGAGTACCTGCAGGACACTATTTCAATATACAGAGGGGGAAAAATAAACTATGTGAGGTGTCCTTAAATTGATAGTTATCCTTTTACATAAGGACAGTGCTTTCAATAAAAAGAATGTAATTTATATTCTGGAATATTTTAATAGGCATTAAATCAAATTCTTTGGCTTCACTTTATATGTCTTAAATGTATTGTAAAGCTTTTTTCAATTTAATGACACAAAGTAGAGTTTTTGAGTTGGCTTTTATAGATGGTTGAACATATGCAAACCTGTCTGGCTTTATTGTATATATGCGAACATCCTAATTTAATCTTGTTACACTTTTTCCTCTCCCAAGCAAATTCAGATGATGTAAACTGTACTGTAAGATACTGTAGGCATTCAGAAAATGTGAGGAAATTTACTTTCTAACTCTGACCATCCTGAGTCATGTTATTTATGTTAGCCATAGTGAGCAGGATAAAGACAACAGAAGATTTCTTTTAACCATAGAATCCTTGAGGAGGCAATCCTTGGCATTTGTTGATTTTTCTTACCAGTTTATTGGTAATCAAAGACACATCTGTAGGTGCCTTTTTTTTTTTTAAATATCTGTCAGTATTTTACAGATGTGTTTGCTGGTAAGATTTTGTAATAACAATGTGCTAGTTAATCAAAGAGCAGTAAAGCTCTTAAAATGTTCTATTTGAAGCTTCTTAGGAGAATTTTTCTGTTTCAGTTATATCAAGTCAGTCATATTTACTGCCACATTCTTTTTAAAGCATCCCCAGGCTTCTACTCCAGGAGATCAATGCCAGGATGAAGTGTTCATTTCAGGACAACAGAATTACTCATCTGCAACACTTAGTCTCAAAGATGTTCCTCCAGACAGCATGAAGAAAGTAGCTGTGCAGGTAATTACATGAGACCATGGATAGGATGTAATTATGATTATTTGTAAGGATATGTCTTTGTTTTGAAAGCAGAAACTTACCTTGGGATAGCAGTTGGAACTGGGGCTGATTGGTGGTGTAAAAGAAGTAGCATCCTATTTTTGGAAGACAAAATAGTTAACTATATGAAGGAGGGTGGTACTCATTTTTCTTCAGCAGTGACTTTGAAGGAAGAAATTTGTAGCAAAAGATGTAATTGCAAGTGGAAATTAGAATATGGCACATGATTTCAAGAAAGCCATCTAAAGCTTAATTAAAGCTTATAGAGAACAAACTTGAAATCTGTTGGGATAAAATTGTGATGATAATCTAGGAGACATTCTGTATTCATCTCTAAGGACCATCTATACAGGCAGGTCTTACTACCATGAAACTAAGTGGATGTTTGTAAATTATTACAATGCAGAAATCTATTCTCTTCACTAATTTCATTTGCTTTTTAACAGACACTGTATATTGGGAATTTGCATAACGCTTGATACATGTTACCTATGTAAACTCCTCCTCCTGGCTGTGCAACAGAAAAATAGTTCCCCTGTTATGCTCTAGGCTTTAAGAAAAGGTAGTAGAAAATAATGTCAACTGAATACATCTGATCTGTTAGTAAACTAAAAAATTACCTGTACACATATTGCTATTTCTCAGAATCGCTTTGACAAACTCATCTGAACAGAACAGGTTCTGATACATGTCCATTCACTTGCATGCTTAAATGTTGAACTTTACACACTTCAGTTATTTGTAATATTGAAAGAGTATTTTACTATCTGTTGTATTGTTTCACTGGTGGGATGTTAGTGGCAGACATAAAAAAAAAAAATCTGTAACTGAGGCCTGTAGCACTCTTGGAATGTGGGAATCACAGAGAAGTGAGTGACTGCTAAGGCTGGATAAGAGCACAAGTCATATGGGTGAGGAAGTAAAAGTCACCCTGTCCATCTTAATGCAGAACTGAACATTAACTGAGTCTTCAGTAAGAAACGTTGTCATCTCCAACATTGTTCCAGGGGACATGCTGTTAATGCACTGTCTGTCTTGACAGTTATGTACTTGCTGCTGTTTGTCATCATTATACCTATCAAATCAGTGACACGTGTTAACAAAAGAGTAATATCTATTGGAAATACTATGACAAAGGTGTATGTGAATTAGATTGGAAAGTTTTCATTTAAAGTGGTCACCTAAAGATGCTTGGACAGTTCCTGCCAGCTAACTATGTGAGATTTTAATTTCGTGTGTGATCTACTGGGAATTATTACAAAATCTGAGTCTTATGAAATAGATATGCAAACTCTAATTATATCAATCAAGTGTCAATAATGTCAGTTGCACTGCTAGAAAATAATGATCAAGATAACTTAGTGAAATGAGTGCTAAAAGCAACAACTGTCTACTCTGTTCTGTCACTAGCACTCAAAAGTTCTTGTTTTTCAAATTTGCTCTTGGTAGGTCACAGCTGGTGACTATGAAGAAAGTTGAGGAAAAATGTACATGATCCAGAAGAGTAGTTTTAGTAATGTTATTAAAATTAGAAGTGGATAGGTATTGAGAAATACTGAAATAATAAAAGAGGATTGGAGGATTGATACTTAGAAACTGTATGACATGGAGTATTCACGTTTTATTCAGATACCTTTGACAAATGGACAAATGTGCCAGCCTCAGAGACCTCAGGCAAACTATAGCCAAGTCCATCATCTCCCTCCTCAATCGTCAGTAGCAAGACATCCGTCTAGAGAGCAATTAATTGATTATCTGATGTTGAAAGTTGCTCACCAACCTTCCTATACTCAGTCCCAGTGTTCTCCCAGACAAAGCCATGAGCTGGCAAAGCAAGAGGTAAGAATAAAGTCTAACTTCATTATATAACATCTGTCTGTCAGTGGCACTGAACTGTTACATTGTTTTCATTTATTATCATATTCCTCTTTAGATGGTGACTGAAATCATACAGGAATTTGCACATATTTTCTGAGTTAGACATTTATTCCTCAACCACATTTATGGATCACAAACTCATTGTTTATCTAGTAACTGAAAAAGAACACAAAGTAGCAAAACAACTTTGCATTTATTCATTGCTATCCAGAATGGTTTAAAACCCTAAAATTGTAGAAATGTGCATCCATAAACAAGAGCCAGGATAAAAAAAAGTATGAGCATCTGATCCATGCCTGATAACTATCAGGTTTGTTCATTATAGACAGATGTGGGTAAGAAATTGTTACACAATGGCTCTTTCATTGTGGCAACCTTTTTTCTGCTCTCGGACACAGAAATTTTCCTCTCTATTGTTTCAGAATTTTGAAGAAATGCCAAGAATTGCATTTTCATTCTGCGCTAGAGTGAAAATGTCTTCTGCTTATATAAAATAAATTTTCTAGTCAACTATTCTAAGAGAATAGTTCCTAAAAGAAAGGGGAGATAGTGTTGGCTGCTTAGAGAGAAGATGGGAACAAGGTTTGGTTCTTAAGATTCAGCTAGAGTTAGCAAAGAAATAGGAACAGGTTCTTTCATAGGGTCATATATTACATTTGCTGAGGGCATTAAATGCGTCTACATATATCAAAATATTTCTGAGTTTAAATTCCATATGAACTATGATTATAATAATGTGATACTGGAGTAAAACATGGGTACATTGGTACATGATGCTGTTCTGTTGCAAGCTTGTTATGAATTAATATGAAGAGATACTCTCTTGAAATGTGATAAATACGTTTTTTTTTTCTTTATTGTGTGTTGTTTTGAGTTCTTTTGTTTGTTTTTTTGTTGTTGTTTGTTTTGAATTATTTTAAAAGATTTTGTTCACCTGCATTGTTTAATAATAATTTAATTGCATTAGCTTTGAATGCAGATTTTCAGCCAATTCATCTAATTTTGGTTCTAACTATTTAGATTCGAGTGAGAATTGACAAGGATCCAGAACTTGGATTTAGTATATCAGGAGGTGTTGGTGGTAGAGGGAATCCATTCAGACCTGAAGATGATGTGAGTATTTTATACTAATACATCTTAAAATAATTCTGCTTAATAATGTTTGTAATGTTTAGCAAAGGTGGGGGAAGTATACATATTCCCCAAACCACTGAACTCCAAGGCTAAAGGGGAGAAAACTGGGAACATACGATACTGAAAATCAACGTGATAGGTGACCACAGTGCCCACATGACATCACAGTTCCAGATGTAAGTCAGCACATTTAAGATAGTGAATTACGGAGTTTACAGTTAGGAAACCTTCTGAAAGAGAACATGATTACACCTACAGCTTTCTTTCTGGAGGCTGATAATTAATCTTGACATATGTATCTGCCAAATTAAACAAAGGAAGATCAGAGTTTGCCCTTCAACTCCTTTAAAGGCAGTTGTCCTGAACTTAACATCAGGAAGGGAAAGCATTCACAAAAGCTGCCCTACTTTGAACTTCCAGTGCAAAAATCCACTGGACAGAATGTGTATTAACCCCCACTTCTGCTCTTTCTTCCCCTGTAGGGAGAAAATAGGTAGGGGAAGGTAAAATGAGTAAATAAAAACACTTGCACAGAAGTTAATAAAAGTAATATTAAGAAAAGTACAAGGTATTAAGGGAAAGGAATATATATACAAAACCTCATTTTCCGGATGGAAGTGGATTAGGCTCCACTGCATAGCAAAGCAGCTCCCCACCTGCCAGTAAAGTGAAAGCAAGAGCCAGAGAGAGGACCCTGGTAGTCCTCCTCTTAAATAGAGGATATGAAGGAAAGGGAAGGGAATAACACAATACATAATCCGGTGCCACTCTCCTGGGTTGGGTTTTCCACCCTAGGGTTCAGCAGTTAACTCCTAACCTACAATATAAGCCAACAGACCTGTAGAATAATACTCAATTCTCTTCTACTTGTGATGGAAAACTGAAAAACTACTTTCAATTACATGTTTCATGCTACTGTACTATTCATGAAATAAATTGTCAAAACATTTTCCATCTCTTTTTTTCCCAAGGGTATATTTGTAACCAGAGTGCAACCAGAAGGACCAGCATCTAAGCTGTTGCAGCCCGGGGATAAAATAATTCAGGTACTGTGGTCACCTAATTAACTAGCCTGTGCAATATACCAGTTCACTTACGGTTTGCACATTTTCTAACACCAGAATACCTAATTTTTATGTAGGTTACTAGTATCTTTTCCAGAAGTGTTCTTATATTCTAGCATGAAGCTTTAAATTTTCTTCCATCCAAGACTAGGATAGGTGATACAGACTGAGACTTTAATCAATTAGTTGGATCATTTTTTCAAATTCTGATTTTTTTTTTCACACTTGTGGAGACATAAAAACAGGCTTAATGTGCCATTCAAGGTGGAAAGGGAGCATTTCACTAGGCCTTTTGTCATTCAGTTATATAAGTTGTAGTCATTCACACGCACTGTTCTGAATAATGTGTTACTTGAACACTAGGTCCTCACAATCTCTCTTGACAGCTGCTTCTTGCTTTTGCATCCCCCTCTATCCTGTGATTCCCACCAGTCTTTGCAGCCTTTCCCCCAGCTGACAGGCTGGACATCTGCAAGGGCTGGCAGAAGATGCCTGATATCTGGCTGGTCACAGCATGTACCCATGTGCTGCAGGCAAGCTAAGTAGGTTCCTTCAAGAGCTGTGACTTCTCTGCTGCAGCTGTGCATTTCTTTTCCATATGAAGTCAGTACTGTTCAGACGTCTTCTGTAACAGATCTGTCTAATGAGCTCATAAGCTATTTGGGGCAGAGCCAAGGAAATGAACAAGCCTTACCTTCTTAGTTAGTTGGGCTAACAGGACATTTGAGCAACTGTGGAGCTTGTTAAAAGTGGTTAATTGTTCACCACATTACTGGTTTGTGAATCTTGATAGTGTCAATCCTGCTGTGTTTCACTTTTATGAAAATAAACCAAACCAAAGCAAAACCCAGACAAAACCCACAAAAAACCAACGAAACCCCACCAAAAAACCTCACCAACCCTGCTGCTCCCAGTATCTCAATTAAACCCCAGCATTCTGTGAAGAGCTGAACTGAAAACTCAGCCTAGTCCTTTGAATGAAAGATAAAGCCAAAAAGCACACAAGAAAACTAAACTGAGATCAAATTGTTCTAACTAAAATATGGCTTGGTTTTGAGCATGGTAAATAATTCTGTGCTTGTTTGTCCTCATTGGGGCAAGAAAGGTCCAAACTTTCTTACTGATGTAAATGCATTTAAGCAATGGGAGTAACCTTCCAATGCACCACACAGGAACAAGAAGCATGGTTAAACCTTTGAAAATACTGATAGTGTATTTATTTATAGAGTGGAAAATGTGTGAAAGGTAACTTTTTGTTTTCATAGTTTATACCCGTCTTTATGGAATTTCATTCATCTGCATTAAATTTTTAATGAAGTTAGCTTTCATCATGTTGGCACTGCTTGGGTTTTGCTTTTTCTTTATTACACATTATGCATGTCTAATAAAAATATTCTACATGACCCAGTGACTAGACAATTGCATGTAAGTGTTAAGCTGCTTCTGCGTATTAGGTTAAGGCTAGGACATTCTGTGGAGATGATGATTTGGAAGGGTTATTTCCACTTCTGCTCCCTGAACAGTCTGTACATAAATCTTCCTCTCAAGCCCTAGACAGATTTAAAAACTGCTGCCTGTACAACAAAGCTGTGCAGCTGGTAGCAACAGCAAACGTTTGGTGATAGCATAAGGAAGTGCAATCTGCAGTATGTCATAGCCAAGGTGCAGAGCGCACAAGCAGTTCTCTCTGTCACCACATAAGGGGCAGTAGCTCAGGGAGAAAGGTGGGATAAATGGCTAGAAGCAGTAACAGTCTGAAAACTGGATGAATCTATCATTCTGCAAGATTTTGCCACCCAGACAGAACATGAATTTGCAGCAGTATGTAATGAGAAATGGAACCATAGCCATGTTTTCCCTGTCTCTTTTAGACCACTTAGGCCTGCCTGTGTTTGCCAAGCCACACCTGTCCCAAGAATGGCAATACTGTTTAAAGTCATAAGAAAATTAAAGCTGGGGGTGACTTCAGTCCTCACACCCTAAAATGACTCCCAATCACATTAATTTTTTTGAAGGCTTCTAACAGTTTTAATTTATCAGAAATGCCATTTCTAATATTCTGATATCTAAGGTGGGATGTAACATTTGTACTGGATTTGGTTGGGGGGGGGGTTGTGTGGCTGTATTAAGGTTGACGAATTAGGTGTCTGATACGAATAGTTTAAAGTTCAGTTTCCTCTTTTGATTATTCATAATAAGTTGGGGCACATAATTCTTCCAAGGATAACACAGAGGTATGTGTTAGCTGGCATCAGCAGCGTGATCTGCAAATCTGCAGTGGTTTATTCTCTGCATTTATGTGGAATTTGGTTATTTAAAACCTTAAAACTTAAACAACATGAAATATAAGGCATGTGTCACCAACATGGCATGTGAGGCTGTCGTTTTCAATTTTAAATATTTCTTTTTAGGCTAACGGATACAGCTTCATCAATATTGACCATGGACAAGCAGTGTCTTTGCTAAAGACTTTTCAGAATGCAGTGGAACTCATCATTGTACGAGAAGTTTCTTCATAAATACTGTGTATTAGGGGAAAAAGCCAGCAGGATTCATTGAAGGACTTATGGGAAACGGAATATTTTGCTATTTTTATACGTGAAAGGAACTTGAAAAGAATTATGATCAAAATTTGTATAGGAAATACTGAACTTGTGGTTAAAGGGGAAAAAAACCACTGTGTAGAACATATAGGAAATCACTTCAGAAATGCATATGGTGAATAAACTTGTTTTTAAGCATTAGAGCAATCCAAGGATCACTCCTCCAGGAACAAACCTGTGTTGTTTTTTTGTACAGATGGTAGGTTTATTTTTGGATAATTCATACACATTACTAAACTTCGTGCAAGGCTTTGTGAAGCCTTGGTTGTAGCCCATGGGCAGATGGCAGGGCTGTCTGTCCTTTAGCTGTTTATTGCCTTTATTTTTATTCACCAGATTTTAATGTGTTATGCTGAAACCACTTCTGTAGATATGGATGGGAAATAGGAAATTTTGGCTCTGCTATGTGGACATTGTATAGATGAATGGGTAGATGGAAGGTGGTGCTGGCTGGACAGAATAAAGCTTAGATGAAACAACTATCTGGAATTGGGAAAGAAGAAAAAGTGTTTAGTTCTGCAGTGCATATCTACCAATAGAAAATGCAATAAAAGCTTACGGTGTTTTTTAGAAAGACTATAACAACAAATGTGTAATATTCTACAGGATTTTTTCTTAATGGAGTCATTGAATATTCATTTGCCACATGTGATTCATCTTAAGTTGGGCTTTCTTGAATACATAATTTTTTCAGCTGTACTGTGGAAACGTGCCCAGAGCTTTTCTCTGCTGTGGAAATCCCCAGTTTTGTGCAAATGGTGATACTTTCATCTTTATAAGAAGTACTCCATTTCAACCTTACAGATTTTAAAAATTGAAATGGCCAGTTTTTAAGGTTGTTGCCTGTACTATCTATTTAAACACACACAAAGTAAATGATACAGGAAGAGTTAGGAAAGACATCTCAGTTTTTTTTGGCCTTCACATTGCCTTGTCAATTAAAGGAAACCATACGCATGGAGCTAGGTAACCAAAGCAAGTTTGTAAAACTTTTAACAGTGGTGGAGAATTGCTGTGGTGAGGTGAAAAAGAAAAGGGAGGTTGTACTTACTACCCACCAGTTCTTAAAGGGCTGTTCCTACAGGTAACATTAAATGTGAACTAGACACTTCAGAGTCATTAAAGGGTTTCTAACTATATTAATGTAATGGTGATTTACCACAGGCTGCCTTTGTTCCTTATTACTGTGTAAAATACTCAATTCTGCTTCTATTCATTTTGTTTACCAGAAACATTATTTTTCTCTTTCTCCTTTGTAATTGAATAGAGACTGCATAATCTGCAGTGATAATTAATACATGGTTGTTACGGACCAGGGAAAAGTGCCATAGAAGACCAATAACTGTTTTTAATTAGGGCTAATGATTAGCCTGTCATTGGAGCAATATTCAACTATTGCAGTTCATTTTTAATTACATAGAAGTTGGTAGTTTGAGACAGGTATAAGTTGCCTTTTTCAAACCCATGTGTACAAGAGTAAATGCTATTAATACAGCTAGTGACAACATGATCCTCCTTCAATTTTTGGTTTAGTTCAACTGGAAGAGAGAGGAATTTACACCAAGCTAGTGGTAATAAACAGGCAGTACATTCTAAATAAGTGAACTTCAATATTATTGCACTTCCTTCAAAGATGTTAACTATGGCTTACTGTACTGTGTATACTTCTAATAGTTTTAATGGAAACCCTTTAACAACTCTTGTATATTTTAATTTTTCTAGTTAATTTTCAGTAATATTTACATAGAAAATGATTTTTTTTATATATTAGCAGAAAAGTGGTGTATTTTGATAAATTTCACTTATTTCCTGTGTGCTGTTAATCTTCAAAGAATGAGAAACATAACTACATAATGGCAGGCTTCAGCATTCCCCTTCAAAGATGTGTTTTGCTGTTACTTCATTTCCTTTTTATTTTTTTTTATTTTTTAATTGAAAATGCAAAATATTTGCATCATATGTTTGTTACTTTTAATCATGTCATTTTTACCACACATTGCCTTTTAAAGGGAATGTGTACAGACAAGCCCTAAATTATGTTAGTCTTCTACATAACCTCTGTCTTTGAGAAGGGAAAAACTCCCAAAAACAAAACTGATTCTTTACTGATCTTGGACTGACTTTGTATACATTTTGCAGTACATTTAAAAGTATCCTTGAGGAATTACACTGTACTATATTTTGCTTTAATGGTAACAGATGTTTTTAATGTTGTTGTGTCATTTAATTTTCAGATTTATGTTTCACAGGAAAATTCTACCAAAAAAACTGTTTGGCTGTGGTAGAACTACAGAAGTGGAGGTTTGTAGCAAAAAGTTTAGTATTTCTTGTGGAAATAGTTGGCCAAAGCTTGTCTTTAGTAACGTAGCAAATTAATTATCTAATAAAACGTGTTATGCTTATTTTACTCAGTAAATGTTGGAGTTTTCAGGGGATCAAAATGTGTTTATTCCTTCAGTATCTCTGTAAAGGTAAACACATGGAAAACTACATGATTTTGGAGCAAGTGGAAGACAGATGTCAGAGGAGAGATAATACTGGCACTTTTCATTTTGAATGCATCTTAAACTACATGTTGAATGGAATAAAATCCAGCAGCAGCCTATGTTAGTCATCATGGCGGTAGTTGATGCAAACTCTGTTAATTCTGTTTTTAATAATTCATTAAAGAATCAGTTCACCTGATGTAATGAAAAAATGAAGTCTCCCACGTATTTATTATGTAAATATTTTTTAGCTTTTTTCGGGACTGGAGTTGAAAAAAAATGTGTATATACTTGAAGACATTCTATGAACACAAACATAGCAATAAGCAACACACAGAATCAAACCTTTTATGATTATTTTGGTTTTGTTTAGGAATACTCCCTTGTGAACAGCTACAAAATGTTTTTATTGATCAGCATTTATTCAACATTCCAAATTTTTTTGTATATAATTAGACTGTTTCTGAGGTAACACACAGAGAATAGATAATAAACTAATGCTCTTTAAAGCTGTGTGTAATTGATTTATTTAAGTTCCAGAAGATTCTCCATAGCACTATTTTGTTCTTCTCTAGCCTCCGTAGACCTTAGCTACTGTTTCTTTTTCTGTGTATCTCAGTGCCCAGGTGGTCTAGGAGACTTCATTGCTAGACTGGATTATTCATCATAAAGAAATACTTTTGTGAATAGCCCAGTCTTGCAGTGGAATCATCTAGGACAGCAAGTAGCTTCTCTCCTAAAGATAGGGGTGGTCTTTATCTGATGCAAACTGAGTAGTTTCAATAGCAGAGAGGGGTGACTAATGCAAGGATCTGAGGTTAAAACTAAGAGTCATCAGATGTACAAGGGCTATGTGATGAAGAGAAGAGCTAGGCACGGAATTTTACAGGAGAGGTAAATGCAGGCATACATCCAGTTTTCTTGGAAACCACGTGACAAGGTTGTAAGACAAACTGTTCAGTCTTTTTCCACCGTATTTTTGGATTTACTCTGCCATACCATTTACTTCTTGACTTCCTACTTCGTTTACACATAAAACTCATTCTAACAGGTTACAGCCCTCATGACCCTTGAGTATTGGGCCTCTCCTTATTTAAGGTTTTCTGTATCTGCTCCTTACATGGACTTCAGAATATTTTTCCCCTTCATTTTTTTCCTTATGAGTTCTCTTTTCAAAGACCTTTTTGTTGTCTTTTCTGCCTTTTATGCATCAGATTTCAAATTTGGATTTTTGCCATTTCATAAATATTATTTGTGAGGTAAGCCTCATGCTTGTGCAACTGAGCCCGTGGTCTCGCTACTTCATTTCATAATTCAGTGGTTTACTTTTTCATCAAGCACCTGGGAATGCTGGGTCAAATGTATGGTTTTTTGACTTGAGGTAGCTTCGCAGGAAAAAAGTGTATTATTGGTGCGCAATTTCTGTTGCCTTGGATTAAATTCAAATTCAGAATGTGTCTGGAAGATTCCATTGCAGCTTCAATGGGACTACTTTGAAACTGGTGTTCCACTACACCAAACATGAGAACGGCATCGCAAGATTGCCCCTGTCTGAAAGAGTTGTTGCTATGTGAAAAATTGAAGTAGCTAATGTAAGAGAAGTGAACATTTCAACTTAAGATCACGTACTGGTCAACTGAAGTGAGCAGAAAAAACCTGGATGTAATGATTGTCTGTTAGTTCAATGCCTTGCTTAGGCAATATGCTACCTTCTTGTCCTGCAGTGTTGCTGAAATTTTTGCTGAAATGTATAAAATTTGGTTAGGAATTTTTTAATATTTATTTTTTCCCTATAGTGTCTGAATCTGTCTTAGCCAGTTTTATCTGATTATATGATTTCTCATAGTCTGTGTAATTGGAGACATATTTTGTCATGAACAAGGGCACTCTTACAGTAAGTTTTCCCTAAAGCGTATATTGGAAAACAAAACAAAAAGATCCAGCAACAGCAGAAACACTGCTCTCTAAATCTTTTATTCAGTTTTTACTACTTGTTTTGGTACAACAGATTTTAGGAAACTTTTTTCCAGTTACCATGTCAAATAATTTCTGCTCTTCTGACATAAGGACTTACCTTTCCCAGAGGCCCACTTGACTAAGTCAATTTAAAACATTTTTGAGTGCCTGGGCATAAAGCACTTCTTCTGAATGCTCTTACATAGAAAATTAAAGAACTATTAGAGTAATCTATATTACTTTCACTTAAAAAGACAAATTGCATCTGTCCTCTGAAAACAGATGTTGGAACATGTTGCAACCAGAACAAGTATACTTTCTAAAATAAAATTTTCCTCTAGAAAGCTGGAAGTATTTTAGAAAATTATTATTTTGGGTCAGAGGCTTCCTCCTGAATGGCTGATACTGCATCTGAGAAACTTGCCCTTAGTTATGGGTTGTGGTTTTTTTTTGGTTTGGAAACAAGAAGTCTAAGAACCTATCCTGTAAGATGAAGGGGGAAAAAATACTAACTGGTCTAATTTAGATATCTCATTTTTGTAATTTGTCTTTATTCCTTTATTGCCGGAGTTCCTTGTTTATTAATGCTTTTGGTCCAACAACTGCTCTGCTTGTGACAGGCCTATCAGGTAATACTGACCCAAATGCCTCTACACCATGGGAAAACCTCAGATCGCACAAGGGCTTGATTTCTGTCTTTTTCAGGGGTTTTATGGTACTTTTTTTTACTCTTTGCAAGGGGTAAGACCGAAAACTTCTATACTGCATTAAATGCAAGACAAAATCCAACTCCATCTTTGAAGGACTGGCTAATGTCAAATGAGGGTCAAGTTCTGCCTTACAAACTGATAGAAGCATTATATATCTACAAGGCACTTGCTGCTAGGCTTGGAGTCCACTCTTTTTAATTAATCTTCCTATTCATACTCAATAAATACGCAATAAAATACGTGATTTAATGTTGCATGACCTTACTGCACCTGATTCTTCTTACAATCATGAAGACTACAAAGACTAAAGAAAACTACTGATGACTGTTGGCAGGGAGAGGAAGCTTCTATAATTCATTGATTCATAGAATGGGTTAGAAGGGACCTTAAAGATCATCTAGTTCCAATGCCACTGCCATGAGCAGAGACATTTTCCAGTAGACCAGGTTGCTCAAGGTTTCATCGAACCTGGCATTGAACACCTCCAGGGAGGGGGCATCCATGACCTCCCTGGGCCACCTGGTTTAGTGTCTCACCACCCTCACTGCTGCTTCTCTAATCCAAGTAGTGTTGTCTGGAAAACAGACATTTGATTTCATAAAGGATTGAAGAAATGCTGCCCTGGAATAGTCACTAGGTAGGGAATCCTATCCCTTACCTGCTTTGGTGCATTTGCTTATGATGGAAATGATAGAAATACTCAACCTTTATTAATAGGCACTGGGACAGTCAGAAATAAAATACTATTTAGATACTACTGGCTGTCAGCTAATTTCCTTGTCTTATTTCAGAGTAAATTGAAAAAATAATTGAAAGCTGAGAAAGGCTACTCCATCTTTCACTGAAGATCTTATGGGGAAAAGGGGAATTTCATCACAAAATATACACATATAGCTGCTAATAGGACCCTTATAACTGCTATGTTAAATACAACTATTTTTTTTTTCAGATGGTTGCCATCAAACAGATAAAAATGCAAAAATTTCAGAGCTTCCCAGAAATTCCCAGTTTACAGAAATGACTGCCATCCAGAGGCAGGAAGTTTGAAAATACTCATGCTGTATTAACCACTAATTAGAGAGATGGTGGTGTTTGAGCATGGCTTGTACATCAATTCTCGTTCTGCATGTTTACTCATTTAATTTGCTTAATAGTTCTCCTTTTTTTTATTATAGAAGAGGGAATGACTCTTAAAATACTTCTAAAGTTTCAACAGTTTGGCTACAATACAGTCATTGTTTGCTTCTGGCATTTTACTAGCAGCCTGTGTGAAACAAGGCTTTTCAGTGTCGGGGTTTTTGCTCTTCTTCTTTGCTAATCCCAAAATATTATTTATTTCTATTATTCTGTGTTTGTACATGTATAAAATGTAAGCAGTATTTAACTTCTATTGTTTTTGGGTTTGGTTGTTGGTTTTTTATCAGGGTTTTTTGGGGGGGGAGCTGGCATCTGGTGGTGGGTTTTTGGTTTTGTTTTTTTGGTGGTTCGCCCCTCGGCTGTTTTGTTTGTTTGTTTGGTTTTGGTTTGGGTTTGGGTTTTTTGGGGAATTAGATCAGTAGCTCAGAATTATGTATGGACTATTAACAGCCTTTACCTGAAAGGGGGTGGGCAGATTCCAATCAGTTCTGACATCACAGAGATTTTATGTTTATCTATTTTATAACTCATTTTTCAGGTAGCCTTTGCTTAGAGATGCAAGGAGAAAGGGTAGGGATGTTGAAAGCAGTAATAGCTTCTACACCTCTGCTGTCTTTGGATGAGATACTAGTCAAAACATAGGAATTCTTTATGAAATGCTCATACAGTTAGAATAATCATTCCAGAGTTTAGTTTTGCACAATATGTAACAAAAAATCTTGACTTCACCAGCTAAGCGCTTCTAAACTTAGGCTAATTAAAAGCTACCAGGATGGCTGACTTCTATTTTAAATTGTCTTCTTTTGGAATATGGATTCCGTGTAGACAAACAAGTGCACTGATCATAATTTTGAAGTAGGTACTACCTGAAACATATACATAGACTTTTAAAAAGAAATCTCAGGTAGCTGCTTCGTATTATTTAAGATTCTGTAACATATTAATCATCAGTAAAGGAAGCACTACACTACTATATGGAGATTCTGTAACAACGAAGCTGTATTCTCAGGGAAGTATCACATATCTGCTATCTTTTTCAGCCTGGATAGCTTCAAAACTACCTCAGTCCCTCCTCCGTTCAGGTTTGTGTGATACTTAAAGATAGGGGAAGTAATTTTGCTTCAGCTAATTAAGGGTATAGGTGAGCAGGCTGGAAGAATGTGAGGATCCTGCCCCCAAGGCGGGAGCCAAGGACATTCTGTGCTGGGTCAGGTACTGATCAGTGTGGCTGGGCAAGCATCCACTGACCCCTGAAGAGACCACCACCAGCCAGCCAGTGGCAGGACCTCGTGTTGTGGGGCAGAAGTTCTTTGTTCTTCGAACCAATCAGGAAGTTGTGCAGGAAGAGTTCTGTTATACAAGCCCCCAGTGTGGGGAGGAAAGGTGTCCATGCGGGAAAGTATGCACCCAGCAGTGTAAATAAACCTTCTTTAACAGACTTTGTCCCTCAACAAATTATTAGGAGTGAATTTGTTTCTCGCAACTGGAGTATAGAAAATACTAAAGTATGTATGAAACTAATCTCTTGGTGGCAAGAAGCACGGTTCTTTACCAACTAAGACTGCAGTTAAATCCTTAATAGTGATTACCCAAACGCATAGCGTTCAGCCTCATTTTCTCCAGTAATGTTTTTAAACAAAAGTTGAACTGTAACTCGAGGTAACATCAATTTAACTGGGATAGTTTCTCAGCCAAGTTATTAACAAAACCATTAAGAACTTACTCCATTACAATCCATTCCTGTTTAAATGCAGTTACAGCGTTTTCAAGCCTTTATCCCCTCTCTAGGGTAATTAAACTGCGTTTTATTTAATCTGGCTACTAAAAGAGCATCTAAACGGGAATATTTTAATTTGCCGGCAAAGCAAATCAATTAACCAACCCTGCCCTATTACAGCCGTGGTTTTTCACCCAGACTCCTGGTTTAAACCAAGAATCTCTTCGCTCTGCTCAAGGAGAAGGAAACCAGTTCTTGTTCTTGAAGCGCTGAGGCCGCGTTTGCGCGAGGTCAATGAGAGGCGCTCACACCGGCACCTTACCCCCAGCCCACCCGGCAGCGCTTGGCCTGCAGCAGCCAGGCTGCTCATGGTCGTGCCCTGGGCCGCTAGCAGCTCGCGCTCGTCACTGCCGGTGCATGCGCAACGCGAGGCGACGGAGAGCCCCGTGACTCTTAACCGTCGGGCTGCGCGTGCGGCCCCGCGCCTCTGTGTAGAGGTGGGAGCGAGGGGAGGCCTCGCGCAGGGTCCGCCCAGGCAGCGGCGGCTCGGGCGGCTCTTCCGGAAGCAACGCTCTTTTCTTCCCGGCTGACTGGGCAGTCCGGCCACTAGAGGTCGGCGTGCATGGAGCGCGGGCACCCGCTCCCGACGGAGTCTCTGCGGGGAAAGGCTGCCCGCCTTGAAACTCCTCCAGGAAGCAGTCGTCCTCGCCGCTAGAGCGTCCGCACGCTAGGACGCTCTGGCAGGCGCTACGCTCATCTCTGTGGCCAGGTCCGCCTCTCCGGCTGTGTGTGGCACCGCCGCGAGCGGAGCGGTCTTGCAGACTCCGCCATGATGAACAGCGGAGGGATCGGGGTGCCCTTGGGGTTCCCTTTGGGCCCTACGTCTGTCATCCAGGTCACAAACCTGTCCTCTGCAGTGACCAGTGAGCAGATGCGAACCCTCTTCGGTTTCCTGGGAGACATTGAGGAGCTACGCCTCTATCCCCCGGAGTAAGTAGGGTTAGCACCGGCGTCCGGAGCGATAGAGATTTGGGTGGAGGAAGAGATCTAGAGGAGCCAGGCGGGTGGAGGGAAAGGGGAAAGGAGCAGGCCCTGAGGACCATCTTGAGTGTGGGCACCAGAGTCTCCTGCATAGGGAGCCTATCACGTGGCCCCACTTCTTTGTATGGCAGGAGCGGTAGGGGAAAGGAGTTTCACCCGCACCTAAGATGGCGGCTACAGGCGGGGAAGGAGAGTAGTCGCGGCATCTGTGCGGCTGCTTTTGTCTTCCCGTGGTGCAGGCCAGGGTTGCGGCCTCCCGGTGGCGGGTGTCGGCCCTGAGTCTGATATTTTATATTTCAGATTGATTGGGAGGAATTATGAAATAAATGTCGAGTTAAAATGTGCTATATTTTTCTAGTACTTTTTCGGTTCATGTTTTCTCTAATTGATCAAAGCCCTTCAATTTCTTCAGTCATTGTTAATCAGACATAACCTTTTAGAAAGATGGATTTCTTAACCTGCCGTGTTGCAGAAAGACTAGTTCTCTGTGGGAAAGTTTCTGCCTTGTGTGTTAGAGGCTTTTACACTTAATATTGATGGCAGTAAAAGCTGTTTTATTATTGCTGCTACATTCCTAAGAGGCCTGTGTGAACTGATAAGTAATCCACCTTCAGATTGAGTCTTGAGGGCCGTGGCATTGAAAAAGTTTTCATATGGTCATCATCCCGATTTTGGCTACTTATCAATGAAGCTTTATTGGCACTCTAAACAGTATTTATTTTAATTGAAAAACTTTTAATTATCTGTTAGCGGGTCATGGATGCTTGTTACTGGTGCCTGTTTTATTTATATATTTTCTAACAAGAAAAATTGAAGTTTAACTATTGTGCAATTTCATACTGATGTTTCTAGAAAGACTTCAACCTTTAGTTAAAAAATTGAAGCAAGTATAAATTCTATGGAAGTGGGAAAGGGTTGATTTTTGTTGGAGTTTTATAATCCACTTTACTCTTGAAGCAGGGGAGATTAATCATTTTTCTTGCAGTTAGAAACTTTGCCAGTAGTTAAGAGAGATTAGGTTCTAGTCATGAGTAGTTGTGAGGCCTTGAGCTGGCTAGAGCGAAGAAGGTAAGACACAGCTGCATAACAATGGCTAAAGCTTCGGGGGGGGAGGGTTAAAGTGATGAAGATTCACACACTGAGATGTTGGCCTGAACGTCGACAGGGGACTGTAATATAGTTGGAAGGTCGGAAAATAACAGCAGAGACCGAGCAGTAAAAAGACAAAACAAATTCCCAGAAATGTAATGTAAGTGTATATAAAATATGTGGGAACCATCTTTCTTTGTGCGAACTGGGAGGGCTACCTCTTCACATCCAATATCATTAATAAAGGCAATACCTGGGTTAATAGCTATCGACTGTTAGGTTTTGACTGATCTCCCCGTGTCACTCTGAATTTGTATGTGATTATCAAATCTTAAAAGACCAGTGGAGTTTCTCTTCTATTATGCTGCACTTGTTTGGTGTATTTGTTTACTCTTGCTTGGTGACTGTTGTCACAAATTCGCACAGCAAACTCAGGGTTGATGAGACGTTTTTATCCCTTTCTTCGCAAGACTGACTTCTTAAGGACTGCCATAGGTGGCTTTCAGTGCTCAAAGGTCGCTTTTACTCCACTTTATTACTAAATTCATCTCTGCTTTCCTTTCCCATAAGCAGAGCTTTAACCTTGATAAGATGTTCAGAGACCCTTTAAGGGTCATTTTGAATTTTAAACAAACTATACGTGAGGGCTGCTCAGAAATTAAGGGATAATTGTGAAATCCTTTCAGAAAATATGATTTCTGTGTTGCTTGGATTCCTAATTTACTGGTATATATAGTATTTTCCCATCCACTTACATTTTGTGAAAAGCAGGGAGACTGAATCAAAGAATTCTAATTTTACCAAATGAGTTCTGGTTTCTTCCTTGAGCTTAAGACTGAAATATTGTGAAGAAAAATTCTAGATGTATATGAAAATAGCTTGGAAAATTAGGTAGGGTGAAAAAGTCAACAAGAACAGAAAATAGTATTTTATTTAGAAAGCCTGCATAAGAGAATTAATTTCTTTATGAAGAGTTTTTACTGCGTCAAGGCCTTTTACACAGGGCCTTCTGTGTAGAAGAGGGTGGCCTTTAGTGGAGATTTGCTGTCAGCTGCAATGATACTTTGTCACAAAGTCTGAGGAGAAAACCCTGAAGTTTTGAATACTTGAATGTGGTCCTGATTTGGTTAGAGGTCTGAATTTCTAAGTTGGGAGTGAAAAATTTTTTGTTACTGTTTAACAAAAGCTCCTTGGATTGTCGTTTGCAAAACCTTCAGTGCTTACTGATTTTTCTCAAGTGGGCCATTAAGGAGGTAAGAAGGAGGCCTCCTGCTAGTCCAGATGTGCAAAAAGGTCTCAAGAAAACCACACTTGCATGATGATGCCGTCATCTCAATATGCAAGAGGATGAGAGGGTGTACTGCATTCCCTGTTCTGTAGACTATTCCTTAAAACTTTTGTCTGTGTCATGTGTTGCTTTTAGTAGTGTAAAGTTCTAATTTACAAAGTGTCTTGTTCAAGAAAATATTAATTTGGTGCCTTTCTGTTGTGTGTTTAGATGGGCTTCTGTGAGTTCTTTTTTTCTGTGGTTTCTTTTTTTTCACGGTTCTGAACAAGACTAAGACCAGTTTTTATAGATTACTTTCAGTTTGCAGTACAGTTGAAATCTGAAGCTGGTTTGCAGGGTGTGAGAGGTCTTTTGCCCCGGGTATATACTCCAGTATGTCAGCTGTTCATACAGTTTAGACTTGGTTTTCAGTTTACTAGGATGATTACTTGTGATGTCTGTAATGGGATTTTTAGTCCTAGTTGTGCTTTTGTGTTAGGCTTGTGACCCACTTGTCTGTTTCAAAGAAGCCTTCAAAGTTACATTTGTAGACAAGCCTTCAAGGGAAGATTTTTTAACACTTAATATTGAAAAGCTTTTTTGAGCAATAAACCGATTTTTGCAGAATGAGTTCTTTGAAAGCACAATCTGTCTCTAGGCTGCTTGGTTCTGGATGGTCTGGAGTGGTCTTAGAGGCTCCAACACACAAGTGTTTCTTCCATGTGGTTATATCCTACAGTGACTGCAGTATAGATGGGGCCTCTGAGGTAAAGCACACACAGCCTTATTTATACATGATCTGCACAGATATTTCATAGCATCTTATTTTAATAAGCTATTAATTTTCGTTGTCTCCACCACCCTGATGGATGTTACTGCAAGGAAAGCAGAAGTGACAGAAATGTCTGAATATTATTTAGATATTTATTTCCTTTGAGTTTTCTTGCTTTCCTAAAGAAACCAGATTAGAGTAACCTTGAGTGAGAGATGTAGTTGTTTTTTTGCATTGGTGCTTTGTAACCCTAGGCAGAAGACTGCACCTTTGTAACCCTAGGCAGAAGAAAGTGGAAAAGACTTTCATGAAAAGAGAGGACTAAATCACTGTGAAACTTAGTATTTTAGATCTTTTGGATCTTCTGAAGTTGGCTGGCTCTCTAGCTCTTTTATCTAGATGTTGCCTTTCTAGTAGCCAGCCTGTTACTGGTTCATTTATGCAATTAATATGCTGAAATAATGTGTCTGAAACTTCTGAGATTTTATTTAAATACTAAAGCCTAATTAATTCCATAGAACAGCTTCAGAATTTGAGGGGCTACAAGATGGGTTGGGCTAAGCTAAAACTACTTCTGGTACTTCCAGAAAGTTTAGAAGTATCAGCTGAAGAAGGCTAAGGATGAAACAGTTTATGCAGCTTATTTTCTATGAGTTACTGCTTTGCTAGAAGACAGATGGTATTTTCATATTGAAATTGCTGATGTTCTGGCAATATCCTTTTGCATTATCTCTGAAGATTTCAGGTGTACTTTTTTCATATAAAGAAGTAAACTGCTTGTATAAAGATTGCAAGCTTTGATTAGAGGAATACATTTTTAAAACCTTAGTTGGTTTTGGTCTACTACAGTTTTTACATGTGCTTTCTGAGATCTGTCAGTATAGTTTCTAATGGAAAAGCAAATTGAAAATTTTCTTCGTTCTAGCTGAATAGTGAATTCCTTCTCTCCTCTGGTGTTATCCTGTACTACACAAAGCCAAGTTAAGGTGGATAAAAAAAAGGATTTTTGTTAAATTAGTGAAATAAGACCTAGCATTTGAAAGAAGTCTCAAGAACTGCTATGCTATGCTTTTTTCCAGTGATATAGTACATAGGCAAACAAATTTCTATACCCTTGGCTTCTGGCTAACTTCCAGGAAGTCTAAAACCTATTTTGATAAGGAGTAATAATTTCAAATGTACTGAATTATTTAATGGTGTGATTGATCGTAAATAATTGTAATTAATTGTTTTTTTTTTCCCCTTTTATCTTGCAGCAACGCACCTCTTGCTTTTTCCTCCAAAGTATGTTATATTAAGTTTCGTGAAGCATCGAGTGTTGGTGTGGCCCAGCATCTAACTAACACGGTTTTTATTGACAGAGCTTTGATAGTTGTGCCCTGTGCAGAAGGTTGGTATTTTAGATATTCTTCTGTAGTATTGATCTTTGTCATGTCTGCTAATTGTTTTAAGCTTTCTATGTAAGGAGGCAGTGCTCTATTGTTACTTTATTTTACTGCTTTTTGAAAAAACAACCAAAACACCAAAGAAACACAAAACCACAAATCTTGAAACTATTGAAAATTGAACAAAGAAACTGAATTTTGTAGGTTTAATTGAAATTCATCATTAGAAAAAAAAGTTGATTCAAATTAGGATAATTCAATTTTCCATACTTACTACATATTTTGAAGGAAAAGAAGGTAAAATAATTCCCTTCAGTACAGTTTGTGTTGGCAGGCTTATTCTCACATGGAATTCTCACTGAAGTCAATGGAGCACTGAAAAGATCGAGCAGTTTCCTGGCACTTGATAATACTGCTGTTTGGATCTTAATGTATCACCTTTGGTGTGGTGTTTTGTTTTTTTTTCTGGTTTTGGGATTTTTCTCTTTCAGATACTGGTTATTTTTCAAATTTTTTTAAACTGAATCCAGTTTTGCTTGCAGATGTGATATATACATTTGGCCATTTTAGATTCCCTTGATCAAAAATACTCAGTGTTTATGGTGATAATTAGTGTTTGAGTATACATGTTTACCTGATAATAAAAAAGGTCAATTTTCCTTTCTTGTTCCTGTGGAAATTACTACTTTGTATAACATGAAAAGGCTTTCTTGTGTGTATTGGAACTCCTTTTTGGTTTTAGATATCTCTTTAAAAATGTAGTGGTCTGTACAGAATGCTTCCAGCATAAAATATTTTTTAAACTCTTAATAAATGCTTGTTGAATACTAAAATTACAAGTGTTCCTTTAACTACCTTTGAGGCCATACTTTTTACAGATGTGTTGAATACAAGGTGGTTCATATTGTTAGTATAATATTCCTGAATACAGTCATATGAAGCTTGGTAGGCATATCACTGGAGTTAGGCAGAGCCCCATTGACTTCATTGGGATCATTGTGAAATTGAGCATCTGCCTGTATGTTTCTGGACGTTTTGTTCTTTTGGATTGGAAACATTGCAGATGGAGTGAACCTGACTTCACTTTGAACATGGTAACTGTTTTGCTATAAAAATAATACTTAAAATAATTGAACAATAAACTGCAGTGACTCCAGAAATACCTCCTATTAATATAACTTCTCTAACTGCAAGAGTTGGGTACTTTTGAGTTCTTGAAGTTTAACAGTGGTCCCAGAGTATCATTTTCTGGCTTGTTTGCCACATCATGATCTGGATCATATGAGGCTACTGCTTCTGTAATAACGGTCTGGGGCAGACTCTAGCAAGTCTCTAAAATGTCAAAGGCTTATGTTGACATACGATATTCTGCCTATTCATGTAGCCTTTAGAATAGGAACATACAGTTCATGTATTTGTTTTTGTGAAGCCTAGATTTTAGTGGCTTTTACGCTTTGTTTTGGGATCTTTTGGGTTCTATTTTTTTGTACTTAAAACCACAACAAGGATACTGCTGTCTCCTCTTGACACTCTGTAGAGGCCACTGGGACCACAGTCCTTACTGAAAAATTCCCCCTAAAACTGGACTGCAAATTATTCAGGACTTTAGTTTTACATTTCATTGAAAATACCTTAACACTGGTTCAGTACTGCCAGAAAGGGAAGACTGTTGCCTAATGAATGAACAACACTTGCAAGTGTTTTTCTTATGGTGTGAGATCACTGCCTGATATGATGTGGCAACAGGCAGGTAAATCTGTTTTCAATGTGTCTCTTGATCGTGGACAGTGAATGGAAGGAGAATAAAACCAAAGTTTGACAGATCTTGTTCCAGCTCCATTTGTAGCTGGCTTATTAGGCGTTTCTGAGAACATGTTACAGTAAAGCGTCACTGTTCAATATCATTCCAGACTCCACAGAGGTTTATTTATAATTTGGTGAACAAGTGATTGAGTTGTGAGGTCAAATTTTTTATTAATGTTAGAATGCTCTTTCCATGTAACTTTCTAACAGAGTCACTGATTCAAATTTATAAATGTGTAAGTTTAGGTTTAATTTTCTGAGGAGTTTATTGTGTGGAATGACTATGACTTTGGAAACCACAGTGAAAGATTTTTGATTTACTATATACCGTATGATGCATTGGTAATGAAATCAGTGGAATGTATGACTTTAAAAGTACTGATGGCTATACTCTACTGGGAGGTAAAATTATATATGTCCTTGGCCAATGGTGCCAGTAATAAAACACTTTATGCGCCGAATTGAACACAGAGGAGAGGTAAAATGGAACTCTGAAACTTGGTTTAAAAAGCAGAGTAAAATTGACATTTGGAGTGTATTTTAACAATGTTAAGTCAAGGGAATATTAGGAGGGAATCACTACACAATGAAAACAGTACTAGTTTTGTGACATTGAATAAACAGTTTAACAAAAATGCAAATTAAGTAACGTTATTAAGGTGTCAAAATACAACTTTCTTTTGTGTGTGTATAGGTAGGTTTTTCTTTAAATGTTATACTTTGAAAACACAAAGGTTGAAAGATAAACAAAGATGCCACCCTAATCATTCTAAATTTTATGTCCACATTATCTGGTAGATGGATCTTGACTATTAATTTGGTTTTGTATGTTTTCTCTGTGTGATATTTGTGCATTATTAGATGACTAGACTGGCCAAGGCAGACCTGTTACACTTGCCTGAGTTAGGCATTGTTTGCCATGCCACTAAACCTGCCGCCAAGTGAAACCTTCATGGGGGAAATGAGATCGAAGTCTGGCCTGCTGAAGATGGACGCCCTGTCTCTGTTTTTATTTTATTTTGCTTTCTTTCCTTTGTTTCTTTTTATTTTATTTTGTCCCTTTTTTTTGTTTTGTTCTGTTAAATCTCTTTCCCTTGTACTTGTGAACTGGTACTTCAGTTCTGTAAAAATGGTGTTTTGTAAAGGGTTCACAGTGTTTCATTTTGAAGTTAACCTGAAGCTGCTTATGAATGGTGGATGGTATATATAGAATTTATAATATGATTAATTTGCAGAGAAATTTGATTTGGAATGCATTTAATCTAAATTCAGCATATAAGCCCATTATGTCAGAAGGTAGGCAGTGAAAAATATATCAGTTTTAAGGTAAATTCTTATGCTCTATGAGTTTATTTTGGAAAAGTAAAATCGAACCTCTTCTGAGGAAATTAATTTTAGGAAGTAAAGTCACAATCTCTCATAATCTTTCTCTGCTATTTTCCCTCTTCAGCAGAGTAGTTTTATTTTAGGTTGCATGGTCTGTTTAAAAGGCTTACTATCTATATCTAATGCAAGGAGTTTGAAGTAATTCTGAAATGGAAATTACATGAATATTGAATGTCATGACATATTTGGTTGTTTCTGGTGAAGCCTTGCTCTGGTGAGGTCCATGGCAGTAAGATTTCATCCTATTGTTTTTGTAATTTTCAGAAAAAACTGTTTACCACTCATAAGTACAAATGCAGCCTGAAGTTTTGGTTGGAATGTGTTATGTGAGGTGCGTTGTCTTTTAACACTGTTATTTGTGGAAAGATTGAATCAGTTCTGTGTGCCTGTATGTGTGTGTATGTGTATATTGCACTTTGACATAATCCAGTGTCAGTTATTTCAAGAAGAGGGTTTAAAAAAAAAAAAAGCGTCCTCTGTGTCACCTCACAATCTCAGAAGCCCTGGCAGTTCATGCTGGAACGATTGAAGAAGTTCATCCACAAATGATGTTCTTACCTCTCGTGAAACAGAAGTATAAGTGGTGGATCAGGTGGTATCTGGTCCTCAGGCATTGCTGTTCCCAGCCAGCTGCATTGGGATCAATTGGTTTCACTCTGGTAATGCACCGAGCTATGCATTACAGCTAGGAAGAGCTTTACTTTGTGATCTGTGTTGAGATCATGAGTTGAGATAATTGCCAGTAGGTGTAATCTCTTTAGTCATTGCTTCTAAATCCAATAAGAATCACAAATTGGATCACACAGAAACTATTTGTAAGTGTACATTTTCCATAGATTGTAAAACAGCAGAAAAATAACAATTACTTTACACAGTTCACGTCTACTCTGAATATAATTATTTTAAACCAAGCAAATTTACTTATTGCTGAAGTGGGTGGTGGGGAGGGGTATTAACCATGTAGTTTCAATATAAAGAGTAGTTTCAATATAAAGATGGCTTACTTTGAGAGGGAGAAAAATACAGTGGTTAGTGCTTGCTTGATGAAGGTACTTCAGCTTTTTGCAAAATGGATTCTGTCATGGACTAGGTTGACTAGTGTTCTTAAGCACTTTAGTACAAAAGAAAAAGTAGCAATCATGATGAATATTTAGGACAAGTGTACATTTCCTTAAGAAGCATAAGGTGTCTCTAGGTAATGCAAAGGTTTCAGATTCCTTTGCCAAGTGAAGAATCAACAAATGAGTGATCACAGAATCTGTAATTTACCAAACACAAGAGCTTTTAAGAAATCTTTCTACAAGGTATAGATGGGGCATGTTGATTGTCTGTTTCCCTCATTAGAAAATAAATATCTTTACCTCATTTCCATCCAGCTTTTAAGTACCATGAGTTTAGGAAATGAAACGGTTAAACTGAAGTGTAATTTATGTCATAACCTACATGAGGTTTTTTCTTCGCTTGTTTTTAGCTTTATGGGCTTGTATCCCTTTTATAAATAAATCAAGGGAGATAAAACTCAAAAAAATCAGGGGATTATTTAGCTTCATGTACTATTTCTTTCCTCTAATCTGCCTAAAGAACAGGGAAATAGATTTGCAAGATACATAGGTTTACTCTTTCTTCCCTCTCAATGGTTCATTTTCTGTTTAAAAAGTTTGACCTGGGCTTAAAAAATGGAGAATAGGTTTGAATATGGTGGCACATTTTCAGGGATCTCTGTAGGGAGAGACCCCCTTCTCATTCTTGAGTAAAATAAATTAATCTTTGTGGCATTAAATTGACCAGCTAGATCTTCTATTTAAAGTAATATATTACATTTTTAAAGGACCAAAGTGTTCTGAAAATAACACTGCTAATGTGACAATTTAGATATGCATGTCATTCGTTCTTTGAACTGCTGTAATGGTACACTTAACCAAAATTGTTCAGTGGTTTCCTTGAGAAACACTTTAGCAAAAGAATGATTCCTATTATTTCAGTAAAGTGGCCCACATACTTAAAGTTTAGGCTTGTATTTAAGTACCTTTCTGAACTTGACTCATTGTCTATTTAGTTATGTACCTAACTCAGTTCTTATTTAAAACAGCTAAATGCCTAAACATCTTTCATCTGGTTAAGTGTGTATTGAATTTGCTGTATGTAAGTGCATGCTTAAATTAGGCGTATACTTATGTACGTTACTGTCCAAGGATCTAAACCAGAATACAGGCACAACTCTTTAGGAGCCATTTCTGCCACTGAACGTACTTGAGCCCCGTCCGTTGATCCTCTAGAATCCTGTGTGTGTATCCAGTTACTAATTGCAAGATGCTAGCTGTTCAGGATAAGGTCTGGATCATCAGTCATTTGAAAACATTTAGGTATTTCTATTTTCAGAAGAAGTAGTACATAATTCTATGCTTAATTTGCATGCACAGCTGCTGGATCTGTATATTTGAAAGCCTTTTAGTTAGCTACATATTAGGCAGATGTGCAGCACAGTTCCTGTTACTCATGAGCTGTCAGGTAATCAGGTATACCCCTCATTGCATGCCTGACTTCACATGAAATTGATAAAGAGTGCGGAACGTTGTGATAATGACTCAGATTCATGCATGTTTTTTTCAAGCCATGGAAGTCATTATTGCACAATTAATTCTTAAGTGCTAATAATTTTCCTATTTTTCTCCTTTAGATAGCAAAATCAAGAGGTTTGTTACATGTTAAGGAGCAAAGTGCCTCAAAATTTAACATAGTAAATGTAAATAGGAAGCATGTGGGAAGAATGGGTACTGTTATTTTATCTTTTCTATTCCACCCATGCAACATCTAAATCAAGTTTCATTTAGATTTGTTTTGTCCTTTGGTCAGATCAAACTGTTTGAACCAAAGCAGTAAAAGCCACTAGCATAGTGTTTGTCAGACCCTGATTTTAGTACACTGTTTAAATGAAAGCATTAACTTAAATAAAGTGCCTGAGGTAATACCAAAGGGCTTGGATGGATATCATATATACAGTTATATCAGTAAATTTGAATACCTCATAAATGCCTAGTGATTAGAGGTTCTTTCTCTAGTGTTTTAGTTCAGTGTTTTGTTTGTACCCGTTCAAATCCCTTTGCATTTCAAATTTAATATGTACATTTAATTGTAATAATGAGTGTATAACTATTAATTCCTTAGATTTTAGGGGTTCTAGCAATCCGATTTTAACTAACATTGACTGAAATGTGAGTTTAATTCAGATTGAGTATTAAATTTCTAGCATGGAAGGGAGTATAATCTTGTTGAAATAGTAGGAAATACGTATTTTAGGAAAATACAGCTTTCTTAGCTGATCAGTTATTACTTTCTTCAATATCAGTAAATTCAAAGCTGGTTTATCAAAGTTTCAGATAAATTGAGGAGCCCTGGAATGTAAGACATTACAAATCTAAATTTTTTTCTGCCTTATCCTCAACCTTGAACTTCACTTACAGTATGTTTTGTGTGGAGTCACAGTAGTTCAGTAGTTTTTATTTTACTAATTTTTACATTCAAAGTAGGTAGCACAAAAAGAATTTTTTAAAACACAGAATTTCAGTTAGCACATACTTTGGGTTTTTTTGCGTCTCTCTCTCTCTCTTTTTTTTTTTTTTTTTTTTTTTTTTTTTTTTTTTTTTTTACTGATTTGGTTATTTGCCTTTTCTGGGGATTAAACTTTAAAAAATGTTCTTCTTTTCTGTATCTGATGTTCTGTGTGCTATTAGTGATGCAGCCAACACGAACGGTTGTCATGTGTAAAACAACTTTCGATCACCGCGAAAGCATCGCCCTGGGAAAGCGTCCATGCTTGATATCGTTTGGTTCATGAACATTAAGTTTCCAGTACAGGTGACCCATAGCTCAAAGTGTTAAATAATTGTATACATTATTCAGTTTTTAAAATAATAATCCAGTAATGAGATTGCTAGTTTTGAAGTTTTGCTCACATTTGTTTTTCCTAGTAGAGCAGGGTAAAAGGGAAAACTTAAGTTCTTATTTGTTTCTTTGTAAGGATCTGGTAGATAGATTCATTATTACTTACTACGTTTTTAAATGCAAGGGTAGTTGTAAAAACATAGAAAGAGTTACATCTGTGTAGTGTTCCAACTCTGTGTAATGCTTTCATTTGCTTCTTCAGGTAAAATCCCAGATGAAGCCAAAGCCCTTTCTCTATTGGCTCCTGCTCCTACTATGACAAGCCTGATGCCTGGTGCAGGGTTACTTCCTATACCTACACCAACCCCTTTGACTACAGTGAGTAAAATTCAGTTGCTGTTTGATACCTCTCTGCTCAGAGAACAACAGCTGTCAGATCTGTGGATGTTGTCCTCACTGTACTAGCTAGCTCAGTGAGATGTTAGCTGTGGTTCATCTTGAGGGTAGGTCCTTGTGTCGGTGTGAGCTGAAATTCCTCCCCCACCAACAAGTAACCAGGCTAGCCCAGTCTGGAAGCAAATGAAGGCTGTATTTACAAGCAGAGAAATGCAATGAATATGTACAAATATACAAAATTCACAACATTTACAAATACATACAATCAACAGAAAAACACAACCGATCTCCCTTTGCTTCCCCCCAAGGGGACCCTCCCAAAGGGGCCTCCCTCTCCCAGGAGCTTCCCCCTCAGACCCCCCTTGGACAGAAAGCAGAGTTAGTTAGAGCAGAAAGTTGTTAACTTAGCTGCCAAGGTCAGTGTGTGTTATCTTCAGCCAGAAGAGAAGAAGAAACAGCAGCCAGACAGCCCAGCAACTGCCCCCACTGCAGAACGCAGAATGTGCAGAGTGCCCCACTTGTTTTGGATAATAGTTCTTAAACATTTCTATCTATCCAATGGAAGTGTTTAGAACAATCAGTATTTTGCTTTCTTAATCCCAATAGTAACTTATTTACACTCTTTCACTTTCTCTGTTTTGAACTTTGCAAGGAAAAATTAAAAAGACAGTTTCAAACCATCACAGTCCCAAGATGTCCATGCACTACCTTTCCAGGATTTTTCTTTCAGATTATTATTTCATAGAATTGTTGCGTTTGGAAAAGACCTCTAAGATCAGTGAGTCCAACTGTCAACCTAAGACCGCAATTGTCATTAAGCCAGGTCCTGAAGTGCCATGTCCACATGTTTCTTGAACACTTTTGGGAATGGTGGCACCACCACCTCCCTCAGCAACCTACTGTGATGCCTGACCACTCTTTCCTTAAACAAATTTTTCTTCATATTGAACCTAAATCTCTCCTAGCACAATTTCAGGTAATTTATTGTCCTTCTATCACCTGATACTAGAGAGAAGAGACCAACACCTACCTCACTACGACTTTCTTTCAGGTAGTTGTAGAGATCAGTGAGGTCTCCCCTCAGCTTCCTCTTCTTCAGACTAAACAGTCGCAGTTCCCTCCACTGCTCTTCATAAGACTTTTTCTGTAGACCATTTAGCAGTTTTGTTGCCGTTCTCTGGACATGCTCCAGCAACTCAATGTCTTTCTTGTAGTTAGCAGGCCAAAACTGAACTCAGTATTTGTGATGTGGCCTCACCAGTTCTGAGTACAGGGAGATGATTGCTTACTTTCTGCTGGTCACATTATTCCTGTTACAAGCCAGGACACTTCTGGCCTGTTTGTCTACCTGGGCACACTGCTTGCTCATGTTCAGCCAGTTGTCAGCCAGCACTCTCAGGTCCTTTTCTGCCAGCAACTTTCCAGCTGCTCCACCTCAAGCCTGTATCATTGCATGGAGTTGTTGTGACCCAAGTGCAGGACCTGGCATGTGGCCTTGTTAAACCTCATACTGCTACCCTTGGTCCATTGATCCAGCATATCCAGGTCCCTCTGTAGAGCTTTCCTATCCTCAAGCAGATCAACACTCCCTCTCAGCTTAGAGTTGTTTACAAGTTTACTGAGGGTGTGCTTGATCCCCTTGTCCAAAGATACTGAAGAGAGCTGGCCCCAACAGTGAGCCCTGGGGAGCACTACTTGTGACTGGAATGCCAACTGGATTTCACTCAACTTGCCATCACTCTTTGGGCCCACCCATTCAGCTAGTTTTTAACCTAGTGAAGCATCCACTGATTCAAGCCATGAGCAGCCAGTTTCTCCTGGAGGATGCTGTGAGAGACAGTGTCCAAGGTTTTACTATAGTACAGATAAACAACATCCACACCCCTTCACTCATCCACTAAGTGGGTGGCCATGTTGTAGAAGGTCATATTCATCAATCAGGACTTGGCTTTCATGAGTCCATTGCTGACTGATCATCTGGGTGCTCTGGACATGCTGCATAACTCCATTCAAAATGACCTGGTCCATGACCTTCCTTGGCACTAAGGTCAGACTAACAGGTCTATAGTTCTCCCAAGTCCTCCTTCCTGCCCTTCTTGTAGAAGGGCATCATATTTGCAATCTCCAGTCACCTGGGAGCTATTTTAAACAATAGCAGTTAAATACTCATTTTGGCTGTGTCCATTTTAATTGTTTTCTATCCCTAGACGAATTATAGAATCATAGAATCAAGAAGGCTGGAAGAGCTTATAACCCCCCAGTGCAGTACTCCAATTGTGAGAATCGTCCCACCATGTTTCTGTGATGGCAACTACATCATAGTCTTCCTGGTGAACCAAGAGTTCCAGTTCATCTTGTTTGTTGCCCATACTGCATGCATTGATGTACATGCACTTCAGCTGGGTTGCTGATTTCACCAGTTTATGTGGTCCTCCCTCCTCTCCAGGGAGACTGGTTTCCACACCCACCCCCTTCAGACCTAGTTTAAAGCCCTCCCAATGAGTCCTGCCAACCCCAGTGCCAGCACCCTCTTACCCTTTCTAGATAAATTCAAACCCAACTTGGTCCAGCAGGTCAGGTGCAGTAAGAGTTGCCCTATGATCAAAGAAGCCAAAATTCCGCTGCTGGCACCATCTCCTAAGCCAACTGTTGATGGTGTGGGTTTTCCTGTTCCTCTCAGTGTACACCACAGCTGCTGAGGGAACTGAGCAGAACACCACTTGAGCTCCTGCCCCGTCAATTGATTTCCCAAGGGCCTTAATTTCCTTTTTAATCTTCCTGGTGCTGCTCTTTTCAATTTCTTCACTTCCAGCCTGGATTACCAGCAATGGCTAATAGTCAGAGGGCTGGATTAGTTTAGGTAACCTTTGGGTGATGTCCCTCACCCGGGCCCCAGGTAGGCAGCACACCTCCCTATGGGATGGGTTGGGACAACATATGGGTCCCTCTCAAGAGAGAGTGTCCAATAACTATAGCCTTTCTCTTTGTAGCACTGGTCCTTAAGGTTTGGGGGGGCTGCTTCGTCTTTGGCATCTCCTTGATTGGTTCCTCTACAGTACTCTCATCTGCATTGCTCTCAGCCTGCAGAGTCTCATAGTTATTGCTCAAGGGCAGCGGGGGAGGGGAAGAGGGTCAGGGTGCATTCCCTTTGCTTCCCCTGACAGGGACCTGTATCCATCCTGCACTGCTCCCCTCAACTGGAGGGGGTTTCAAAGCCTGTTCCCACATATCCAACTCCCTTTCACATTCTTGTATGGTCCTGAGCCTTGCTACCTCCACTTTCAGCTCAGCCACTTCATCCTTCAGCTCAGCTACTAAATTTAAGAGACAATTCACCTGGTCACACCTGACACAGGTGTCTCCTTCACCCTCCACACAAGTGCCAGGCTCGAACACTCACTGCAGCTAGAAGCCTGAACACCAGCATGCTTGTAGAGAGACTCAGTCTGGGAACGTACTGCATGTTTAACACCCTTTGTCCGAGTTGTTACCATGGTAGGTACCTGCTGGCAAGAGATCTTGAGATCGGAGATTTTATTGAGAGTTGTTTGGGTTTGGGTTTTTTTTTTGTTTTGTTTTGTTTTTTTGTTTTTTTCCCTCTTGTACCCTGTCAGCTGACCTGGCACGTGCAAGCAGGCAAGAAGCCTATAGCTCACCAGCCAAAATGGCGTCGCGCGCTCAGCCCCGCCGAGTTTTAAAAATTCCCGCGGCTGACGTCACAATCCCGAGCAGGCACGCGAGAGGACGACCGCTGGTTGTCGCTCTCTGCCAGGGTCCTTCCGCCCCGCAAACCCTGAAAAGAAACGAAAAGAGAGAGAACACAAAGCAGGCACAGCGGACCCGGTGTCGATCCCGATCAGCTCACCAGCGAAAATGTCACAGTGTTGTGGACCTCTTAAAAATTTGTTGAAACAGTAGTTATACTGTTCTTCAATATATTAAAATGCTGCATTGGGGTGCTTTCAGTTGGTGTCTTAACAGCAGGACTGTTGGCATAACCATGTTCTCATTGCAAAAAAGCATAGGAGCTAGCTGCTGCTACTCAGTTCCCTTTTGCCACTGTAAGCCTTTCTTCATGTAAGTTGTCAGCAGGCAACAGCCTATTCAGGGAAAATAAGTTAAAATTTTCTTTATTCGTTCTGTAAAAAAATAATTGCTGGTGGGTTGAGAATTTTTCATGCTTTTTAGAAAATTTGTTTGCTGAAAAAGCAATTGCTTTTTGGGTGGAAAAGGCAAAATTGAAGCCAGATCAAGTCAGTAGTGATTTTTAAGTGAGATTTTTCTATAACTTTTCTCGAGAGATTCAGTTCTCTGTACTAAAAATGACAACTCTATTGTCCTCATTCTCTAGAAAGTGACTGTGTTTGTAGGAGAAGAACTTAGACTTAATGTCCTTTATGTTTCAGCTGTAATTAATCTTTCCTTATGTAATGTGCTTGTCCAAATGGTACCTTTTCATCTCTTTGATGGACTAATACATGGCTACAAATATAAATTGTTCCTGGGCACTGCAAATTTCCTTCTTTACTTGCTGGGCATGGTGCAGCAGTTCCTCACCTATTTCTAATAATTGTTGGGGAAAAAAAATACTACTAAGTGTCTGAAGGTATCTTGCTTGATTTGATTGACTGTAAATATTAGAAATTCATGCCTATATGTTCTTTGATTGACGTACTGCATCTCTGACCAGACCTCCTTGATAAAACCTTAAGTGGTAACATACAGAGGAACATAACTGTTGAAAGTTAGTTACGAGTAGATTTTAGTTCTCTTAAAAAAAAATCTCCAAACGTAATGTTTAAAGTTTTACCTATATTGATTAATTTGTTCTTACAGAAATGCACAAGGCAGGCAAGTATTAACAAGTGTTTAGTTGCAAAGCATATTCTGTTTCTGTGTTTTCCAGCTTGGTGTTTCACTTGGTACTTTGGGGGCTATACCAGCAGCAGCACTGGACCCTAACATTACAGCACTGGGAGAAATACCACAACCACCAATTATGGGAAATGTGGATCCGTCCAAAATTGATGAAATCAGGAGAACAGTCTATGTGGGAAACCTGAATTCCCAGGTAGGGCTTCTTTTGTGTAATGGGAATGCTAATAGAAAATGCAGAATTGAGAGATCTCGTTAGTTGATGATAGTAGGAAGTCAAGACAAAAATGTGCTCTTTTTTGTTACTAGCGATATTTCAAATTTTGAAGTGCTCTTCTGTCAATCAGGTCAGACTAGACTGTGGGTATCAGAGAAATGGCACTGTATCTGAATTGAAGGAGCCTATTTACAACTGTGTGTGTGCATCAAATGTCCACCTAGGTTGTGTTAGCTGAGCTATGCCTAGACATCACGAGATTGTGGTAGCTGTCCCCCACAGTACTCTGCAGTTGCTAAAAGTACAATAAGATGGAATGCTCTGTGGAAGCTGAAAAATTAGCATAATTATATTTGCGTTTTCATAACAGGTAAGTTAGGTCTGTTAGAAACTTGGGTTTTTCTATTACTTGATCAAAATGTAATTGAAAAACAATTCACTTTTGACTGATGGTGATATTTTGGGGTTTTTTGATGGCCAAAGTAGCTACTGGAGTGTAACATTACTGTTAATTGTGATTAAAATTTTAAAAAGCTAGAAGCTAGTAGAAGAATAAAAGGCAAGTCTTGTAATACTGTGTTTTTTTTAATTGGTCAAAATTCACAATCAATAGCTTAGACATAGGCATGTAAGGAAAATCCTTATCAGTTATTTGAAATTAACTGTCTAAAACGTAAAATCCTGTGCAAATGCTTTTTTAACCTTGATGTAGTACTTAATGGATTGTGTAGTATGTTCTTTAGATTAATATAAGGAAGTATAATGCTACTTTCCCAAAATTATAGCTCTTGCATTACCTGTTATATTGCATAAATGGATTTCATTATCTATCGTACTTCAGCCAAGCTCTTCAACTCTTTCTAGACTACAACAGCAGATCAGCTGCTTGAATTCTTTAAGCAAGTTGGAGAAGTCAAATTTGTGCGGATGGCAGGTGATGAGACGCAACCAACGCGATTTGCTTTTGTGGAATTTGCAGACCAAAATTCTGTACCTCGAGCTCTTGCCTTTAATGGAGTTATGTTTGGAGACAGGCCACTGAAGTAAGAATTGAATTGTCCCTATGGCTATTTAATCAGATCTTTTTGTATCCTTAACCCATTTATGACTCAGATGTGTGATAGTATTTTCAATATACAGACCTATTGTTAGCAAACTGGAACACTTTTATAAACACCAGTTTCACGATTGAGCATAACTTTTTCTGAGAAGAACATGGATAACAGTGAGTAAAATACATTTAATCTTGACATTTTGGATACTTGGAGTGCTAGGACATATACGTAGTTTTGCTGAACTTTGAGATTTTTAGTCATGTGGAAGTGGAGGTGTTCTTCTTTCTCAGTTGTTTCTCATTTTCTGTTTTCAAGTGTTTGGGATTTAAAGGTTTTGTTTTTTCTTAATTTAGAATAAATCACTCCAATAATGCAATAGTGAAGCCTCCAGAAATGACACCGCAAGCTGCTGCCAAGGAACTAGAAGAAGTGATGAAGAGAGTAAGGGAAGCTCAGTCCTTCATATCTGCTGCTATTGAGCCAGGTAGGTATATTTGTGTTCATAGCCTAACAGACACATTCTTTGTATACCTTGGTACAGGCATGTAAAAGCATTTTCCAACACAGGAAAAGATGAGCAACGTGTGTTGGGGAAAAAACAAAAATAATCAAAGCAGTGGAATGAAGCTGACTTTTTATTTTATCATGTCTTATTTTCAGATGCATATTCTAAACCCTAGAAAATTAATTCTAATTAGTAAATAACTATTTGATTCTTTATGTTGGTGCTTTTTAAGTTCAAAGTACTTAACTTCTAAAAGAAAACACTTTATATTTTGTTTCTTTCTCCTCTAGCACCCATTAATGCTGTAATTTCATGATGAGAGAGAGCTAGCATGGTTCTGAAAGCAGTAGTATTATGTTTTCATTATCTGCAGCAGGTTAATTTTGTCCCTATTCTGTGCTCTATTTCCTGCTGATTCATGATTGTGTTCATCATAGCAAATGGGATCAGTGAATGAATCTGCGAATAAATCCTAACATACTGTAAAGGATGTGTTTTTCATCCAGATTGGTTCCCTGATGCCTGTTAACACTGAGGTGCCAGCAAGGAGGAAGGTGTCTGTAGGTTGAGAGTTGAGAGACATTACATTGCTAATGTATGCTGACTTTAACTAATTTCAAAACCATGGTATAAAAAAAAAAATGCAACTTGTGCTCAACTGCAAGTGCAGAGTCTTGAGGGTTTTTTGGGGGATTGTGGGTCAATATTTTCTTTTGGTTTTTTTTGGGGTTGAAACTAAAATAGATCTAACGTTTCCTCAATGTTATGCAGCAGAATAACAATCTTTTAGAGTCTGAACCAAAGTCTGGCGAGTCACTGTTAAGATTCTCAGTGATGCCCTGGCTTTTGGTTAAAACTTCTCATCTGTTCTCTCCATCACTTCATCCAGCAAAACAATGTTTGAGGAGTAAAACTTCAGTATTTGTACAGAGGTTGGAATACCTAAAAGTAAAGAAAGTTCTTCCATTTTATGCTTGTTTTTGAAGTTTTACTCTAAACTTACTCTATTCTTCTTAGGTGAAAAAAAAAACAGTTGTTATATTAGATAATAGATCAAGAGGAGAACATGTTGTGATCTTGTGCATTGTGGCAGCAACATAAATCCCATTGCTAATAGAGCTAGCTGTTTATAATTATCTGGTTTATGTGTACTGCTGCAGGATGGCTGCACTCAACGAGTATATGCAATGACTTTCTTGGATGTTTCTGAAGGATATTTGCAAAGAAGGAAGATATGAAAAGAGTAGGCCCCTTGCACTATGTGTGGTACATTCCACTTGTGCCAGATTGTTAACTGGGATCTTTAAATATTCTGAGCTTACACTGCAAAGTGGTTTTTTCCTCTCAGAGTCTGGAAAGAGCAGTGAAAGAAAAGGCGGTCGATCTCGTTCCCATTCTCGTTCAGAATCCAGGTCTAGCTCAAAATCCCGATCTAGAAGGAAAAGATCACACTCAAAACACAGGTAGGTATGGCTTTTATTTTGGATTAAGAGATCATTCAGGATCAGGTTCAGTGTGCACCTGGGCAGCCTGATCTAGTTGGAGGTGCCGCTGCTCAACTGTAGAGGGGTTGGGCAAGATGACCTTTGAGGATCCCTTCCAACCCAGTGCAGTCCGTGAATCATAACAGAGTTTTTTGAGTTGTGATAATTAGTGAAATGTCTTTCTTAGAAGTATCCATGTGGGAAAGATTACTAACTTAAACTGAGCAGATCAGAGAAACCAGGAACTTTCTCTGAACAGATGCTCTTTCACTCTACATGATGTTTTCAGGATTGTTTTCAGTTTAGACAGAGTAGGAGGCACTTTTTTGTGCCATGCAGCATTAACTATTTCTGTGGTTTCATGATGCATTCTGTGCCATGTAGCATAATGTAATTTTGTGATTTGTGTTTTAACAAGGAATAGTTACCTATGTTTTGTAGATTGAGTATATAGTTTACTGTTAACACCCTGAGCAGATAGCCTGGCTGGTTTTGCTAGTAGAAAATTCCTGGTGTCATCAACTTGTAATTACCAAGTTGATAAATGTATTATTTTTATTTATTATACTGTAAATGTAAAGCCATCATTTTTTAAAGCCTAAATAAATGCTTTAGGGACAATTTTTAATTTTTCAGGTTTTGTTTGCTAAATTTGTTCAGTTCTGAAACAGGCTTTGGAGTATGAGAGGAAATAAAATTACTAGATCACCCTAAAGTATACCCATCAATAATTTTTTCCAATAACAAGATATTCCTGCTCTGTGAGACTTAATGCTTCCTGAAGTGATTCAGGTGCTTTCAATTTCACAAATGTCTCCTGAGCATTTACGTAATAAAAGATAGTTGCGTATGTTAAGTGTCAAAAGAAATTTAGAATGTATTTGAAAGCTTACACTGAAAGGTGAGTGTTCAGCAACAGCTCTGTTGCATCCTTTCATGCATTGTCTTTTAACATGTCAACTAGAATTCTTTTAGATACAGAAAAACTGGCCAGAGTGAATTATTATCAATTATACTGCAAAACAAATATGAAACAAGTGCAGGCTTCAGTTTTGTGATAGCACAATATGTGTTATCTAATGACATTAAAATGTTAGGTACCTTTTTAATGCAAGGAGAAGATTTGTTCAGTTCCTTACTGCTTATTTCTCTAACTCAGAACATAACTGGAAAACAGTCTTTGTTTTGTATAACACTGCAATAATCTCAGTATGACTTTGTATTGATACGAAGCAAATGAATGTTTAGAAGATAAACTTACAAAAACTGTGGTTTAAAAAACTATCACTGTATTTTATTGCTTGGGGTGTATTTTAAATGATTCACCACTGCTACTGTCATTTTTGAGAACATGCTGAAAAAAAGACAATCTGATCTGTTGAGAACTTAATCACTGAGAGTATACTATCCTTACTACTTCCTAGTCTCACTGTTTTATAAATCACATAAATCATTTTAATCTTCATGATGTAAATTTACTCAAAGTTTTATTCTGATTCAACTGTAGTTAATTTGCCCTGTAGTTAGTTCGTGTTTATGCACTGATTAGCAAAGCAAAACTGTAGGCTAAAAATGGTTACATCTCTTGATATATACTACTCTGTGTCTTGAGCAGCACAGGACAGGTGCAGCTGCTATTTTTTTGTACCTTCCTGTTATTCAGTATTTATTGAGTAATATATGTGGCCTTTTCTGGCTTTGGTAAGTTAAACATCACTGTACCTCAGCCTCTTAGGCAGAGTATCCAATGATGTAGGTTCAAGTTCAGCCTTTTGTTTTTCCTTACATAACAGTATTCCAAAAATGGAGAGTATTTTGGAAAAATAATACGGTCATTTTAAAAAGTCTTCTCCATCAAATCTGCAACTGTACTGTATCTGGTTATCAGAAGATTTTTTTTCAGACTATCTTCACATTATTTGCATTGATCATTTATCAGTGTAGTAAACGCCCATTTCTTTCCTTGTGAATTCTTGTAGTTGAAATCCAGCTTTCAGCTGGTAAGATAACTTGACTGAATGCTGAATTGTGGCTAGTGGGTATTTTGTCTTTGTTGAGTTTGATTTCTTTAAATTATAAGGCTGGAGCACACAAAGCAAAAACAGTCTAGTTAAAGCCATCTTCCTTCAGTGACCAAGACTGCAATAAGCGATTGGGCTGGGGAGGGGGTGGAGGGCAGAAAACCTAAATATTTTGACAAGCTGCTAGAAATTCTTTAGTAAATAATAAATTACAGTGCATTTAAAAGACAGCTATTCTATTTTCCAGAATGTTCATGAAGGTTTTTGTGAAACGTGAATATTACTTAAGTAGTGCATTTTTTCAAAGGAGGATGTTTGCACATTATGAAGTATAAAGTGTTGGTATTTGCAAAAATTTTGGTAGGAGCAGTAGCTATATCATTTCATGTGGTGGGGCAATATTTATGGTTTTTTTCCTTTTTTCATGGACTTTCAATATTGAAACTTCATAATTGAAAAATTATGTTCTTCTGGTATTCATATAGAAGTAGATCTGGCAACAGATCGCTCTCAAGACACAAGGACAGACGCAGATCCAGAAGTCCTCTGAAAAAACGGTCTAGGTCTAGGGAAAGGCGAAAATCAAGAAGTCGCTCTCGTTCTCGGTAAGTCTAGTTCCTAAGAAATTGCACTGTGCTTAGCACACAGTTCAGAGCTTTGAAAAAGAATAAAACTTGAAAAACCTTTAGGTGATGGCAAAGGGTGGAATTTTTCAATTCTTTACCCTGTCCTTAGGCTTTGTTTCTGGGACAAAACAAAAGTTTTCACGCTGAGAGTACTAGTTTTGGCTGAGAAAGAGTTCATTTTCTACATAGTAGTTCATATGATTCTTATGGAGGTGAAACCACCACACTGAGGTATTAAACATTTTGAGTCTATTATCCATTTATACTATGTACAAGCTAACTGGAATAAGTGTTTTTTAATGTCTAGACTATAACCGGTAGATTAGGAATCTTCTCTATAGCCTGTGCAACTTGCAAGAAATTGTATGATGCTCCATTGATATATATCTGTTGAGGGTTGGGATCAGCCTGAACTTGATCTCTCGTTCTGAGAATGTCTAAAGCATGAGCTTTTGTTTATGCCTTTGGTTATCTGATATTTGCTATATACTGCTGTGGGCACAAATGCATGTGTCTGTTATATGGTGTATTTGTATTTCACGATCTAATGTATCTATATTGTACATAATCTATTAATGTTAAAGTCTGATCATCTAATTATTGAACTGTGAAATTCCAACAAAGTAACAAGGTAATAAGGGCTGAAGTACTGAATATTTACAAAACCGAAGTGCATTTGAAAGTAGCTTTGTGAGTAGAAGTGTCGGTACTTTTCTGTTTCATCTCTGTAATTCACTGTGATGGTTTGAAACTGACACATTCCCCTAATTCATTGAAAGTGAGATTCATACTTGTACAGTTGCCTCTTGGTTTTTGAGGGAAGAACTGCAGAGATGTGCCCTCAGTGGAAACAAGAGTAGGCTATGTAGCTAGCTGGGATTTATTCATAGATCCTTTGGATTCTTTGTTACCATTGTCTAATGAATCTACAGAATTCTTGAGATCTGCTCATTGAAAGAGGCAAGACCAGGGAAATCTCTGGTAAATTAACTGGGAGGCACTTGAGACATTGTGAGACTTATTGCTATTGCAAAGATTATATGCTCTTTCATCTTTATGAACTTACATTCCTTCTCTGAGTCTTCTGAAGAAGTATTTGCCAAAATCGATGGAAACCAAAGTGGTCAGGTCACAGAGCATACAACAGCCTCCTATTTATTAGCAGTTGAGAAGGTACAGCCAAACACTTCTTCCATTGAAGAAAATTGGGGGCTGTGCTTAGGGCCTTTCATGTGTGAAGGAGTCTTTTCAAGAATCTCTAAAAATCCTAGGACAGATACCAAATAGACACAACAGTTTCTGTCAGTCTGGTTCTCTTGGACATCAGCTTCTCTTGTGCTTTCTCCTGTTTCTCTCTGAACAATTGTTCCCTTTCATATGTCCTAGAGGCAAGTCTAGGAGTCATGTGTCTCTCTGCTAGAAGCTAAAGATGGAGTCTGATGCTTCCAAGTAATGCTGTTCCAAAGTGTAATCTTCTAAAGCAAGCTTTTACCTAATCAATTTTTGTTTAGATTGATGACATGAAAATCAGTTGTAATTTTCCCCATGGTTTTCTTCTTGTGAAAGTGTATCATACTGCCTGTCCCAAAGAAGCTGACTTGTTCTGTTATCCTTGCTTCTGCTTTTACTTTATTAAATACTCCTCAAGGATTTAAAAATTTCTAATGACATTACAGTTGTCTTGATAGAGTTTTTACATTTGCGTTTTGAGGGAAATTGATGAAGTTTTATCCCTGGTTTTTTTTTTTATTTGTACTAACTGTTTTTGGGCTACCAAAAACTGTGAGGGTAGTGTGAGAATATCTATGAGAGACCACTGTAGAATAATACTTCCGTCAGCTGTCATTATTCATACGGGGTTGTTAATCTGCAGTCCATGTTATGTGGACACACTTTTAGTAGGGAGAAAATGCACAGATTTTAGAGTTTGCCTCACTTCTGACAAACTGTAGAAAATTTATATCATAATAACTGTGACATAAAGAGATACCTTCTCTCAAAATGTAGGAACATGACTCTGAAGACTGCGGTTTGATTTGATTTTGGCCTTGCATTCTCCATTTTGGTTTCCAGTTTTTTCCTAGCTATCGATGCTTACCCTCATGTTGAGCAGGGTGGAAAATTAAAATATTTACTAATTACTGTTTTTTAAACAGAGATGCATACTTGAGCAATTAATCTATGCTAAAGTTAGTCATAATTTTAATTGGAAAGTTCAAAGTTGAATTAATGGATTTGTGTTTGGCTTTTCACAGGGACAAGAAAAGAGACAAAGAAAAAGTCAAGGAAAAAGAAAAAACTAAAGAAAAGGAGAGAGACCGAGACAAGGAGAAGGAGAGAGACAGAGACAAGGACAGGGAAAGAGAGCGAGATAAAGAGAGAAACAGGGAGAAGGACAAGGAGAAGGACAGGGAGAGAGATAAAGAGAGAAACAAAGATCGAGAGAGAGTCAGAGACAAAGACAGGGATAGAGAAAGGGACAAAGATAGGGACAGGGACAAGGAGAAAGATAAGGAAAAAGACAGGGAAGAGTTAGACCAGAACAAGGAAAAAGAAGGCACTGATAAAGATGGCGAGAAGGACAGAGAGAAGGTTAAGGAGAAGGAGGGAGATAAGGACAAAGGAGGAGACAAAGAGAAGGACAGAGACAAAGAAAAGGAGAAAGAAGGGGATAAGGATAAGGAGCAGCGAGAAAGAGAAAAAGAGAGAGATGATAAAAAGAAGAAAGATAAGCGATCCAGAACACCCCCAAGAAGCTATAGCTCTTCAAGAAGATCTCGTAGCTCCAGCAGGTTTGTTCAGAAATTTTTCTTTTTTTTTTTTTTTTTTTGACTTCTCAGTTCAGTGTGACACCATTCTAGTTTTTATGTGTCCATATCCCCATGTTTCTTACTAACTAAATTTGTGTCTTTCTAAAAAAAAGTAAAATATAGTACAAAGAGCTATGTATGATTGGGCTACCGGTGCTTAGTTTCTTTCACATAACCATACAGGATGAGGACAGTAAGGAGATGATTATCTGTTGGAGCCATCCGAAAGTTCTGATAAAGTGACATCACACATAATTTCTGTCCTGGTGAAAGTCTGAGTCACTTTTACATTGCTTCTTGGTTATTTATTGTACAATGTTGGTGTGTAGAGCTCGTGAGCAGTTGGGTGAGACTCCTCAGCTGGATAGCTGAAAAGGAGAAAGCAAGCATGTTGCTTGGCTGCCTAACTATTCAAAAGGTGAACGTGTCTCAGTTGGAATATATGGATAGCTTGTTTAGCTGGTTAGAGGGGCAGGTGACATTCCTTAATGATCCTGATAGTAAATAGGAAAATGTTCAAGTTTATGTAGCTGCTGGTTTTACCTCTGAGGGAGTCTAAACTGGATGAAAGTCTGGGTAAATTTGGTACATGAAAAATAGGCTGTGAGATGGATTATAAGTTCTGAAAGTGGACTGCCTCAGGGACATTCTAAAATCATTGTGGCTATCAAGTTCAGAAGGTTTGGTTGAAAAAATGCTTTCTGAATACCTCAGGAATATGAGAGTTCAGTAATACCACATGTGAAATGTAGATACCAAATGAGAATGAAATGCTGGGTGAATGGGGGAAAGTTCTACGTATTATAATTCCACTGGGCAAAAGCAAAAATCTTAGTCCTCAAAATTAAAGAGTTCCTTGTTTGTACAAGTCAGAAAAAGGTAATGATTTCTGAACATTCCATTTGCATTATATGAAATTCCTGTGTTATTTTTGAGGTTTATGGGCAAAATGCTGTGGCTTCTTTAAGTATACGCAGCTTCCTGTTACGGTGCATTTTTAACATTATTTAATAGGTTAAAGACCTACACAGAGTAGAGGTAATTCTGCCTGCTTTGGAAACATACTATTTTGTCTTGTAAGACCCCAGGAGTAAGTGCAGGAAAAAAAACACTTAAGATTTTGATGATGTGCATCTTGCAGAAGGAATTTGGAAGACTCAGTTCCTAATGTCAAATAGCAAACTTACTTAGCTGGGTATTACTGAAAATTCATACTCTAGTTAGCAACTATTATGTTTTCCTTTAAGAGTCTTTCTATTTAATAAAGTGGCATGGAAGACTCAAATGCCATGCACTTGCACAAAGAATTCTAGTAAAAATTAGAGTGTGTCTTTTAGTGCACGCACAGTACAAACCCCTACTTTGATTTAAAGTTATTTTTCATCATATGAATGTTATAAAGAAAGACGAAGTCTTTTTGAAGAGGGAGGATCAGAGAAATACTCTCAATATGGGTTTGCAACTCTTTCTTCAGAGACAGAATTACCCATAGAGTATCAGGACTGGGGCCAGTCCTGCTGAGCACTGGTCTAGACAGTAGGACAGAATCAGCAAGTTTGCAGATAATACAGAACTGGAAGGTGAGACGGATACACCAGAGGGTTGTGCTGCCGTTCAGAGAAACCTCAACAGACAGGAAATATGGTCTGATGGGCATCTCATGGAGGTGGAACAAAGAGAAATGCCAAGTACTGCAGCCAGGCAGGAGTAACTCAGTTGCACCAATACATCATGGAGGCTAACTGGCTGAAAGATTGGCTGTCAGCAAAGGACCTGGGATTGTTTACAGCCAAGCAGAGCCATATGCTCACCTGTATTAGGCAGAGTGTTGTGAGCAGGTCGAGGAAGGTGATTGTTTTCCTTTCCTCAGCAGTAGTGAGGCCACATCTGGAATTCTGTCTAGTTCTGAGCTCGTCATTACAAGAGTGACACAGGCATACTAGAGTGAGTCCAGTGAAGGGTCAAAAAACTGAAGGGCTTGGAGCATCTGTCATACAAGGAGAGACAGAGGAAGCTAGTGTTTTTAGCCTGCAGAAGAGAGAGCAGAGGGGGCATCTTACTTACACAGAAGGCTGAGGGGACAGTCCCACCAATACATTGTGGGAGAGTGTGAGGAAGACAGAGACAGATTTCTCAGTGGTGAAGGTGAAATAGGACACATAGGGACATTCTGAAAACTAGGTGGCAACTGACTTTTGCTTCATTGACAGCGTGGAAGTGCTAGAAATCAGATCGATACTTGTGGTTAGTAGCTGAAGAAAGAGATGCAGACCAGGGAAAGAGAAGGATCTGGCTCCTTTTCCAACAGCTATCTACAGACTAGCAGAGGAGATAGATACAGAATGTTAGTTCTGTGTATGATTAAGAGACACAGGATCACTATTGAAGTATTCAGATTTGTTTTTTTCTTAAATGTTGCTGTATTAGTATTGCCTAAGTGTTAAACAGATGCACAAAAATATTTCTATAGGCAAACGTAATAGAGGTGGGAACAGCAGTAGTTCTTCATCTTGAAATACAAAAAACAGAAACTGAAAGTTAGATTTCATGAATAAACAGTGGCTAGGTTAAACACAGTTACTGAGGTACTCACTGGGAAGCAAAATAAAGTGGAGATGTACTCAGTGTAGCCTACGTGGGAGCGCTGTCAGAATATTGTATCAATTTCAAGTATCCTCATTTGAAAAAAGGGGATGATAAATGTGAAGATGTTCAGAATGAGATGCATGTTAAGTACTGAACAGTGACTGTATTATTTTTTTACATGATTGAGGCTACCATATATCACAGAATGTTAGGGGTTGGAAGGGACCTCAAAAGATCATCTAGTTCAAACGCCCTGCCAGAGCAGGACCACCTAGAGCAGTTTACCCAGGAACACATCCATGTGGATTTTGAATGTCTCCAGTGAAGGAGACTCCACAACCTCTGGGCAGCCTGTTCCAGTGGTCTGTCACCCTCACAGTGAAAAAGTTTTATGTTTATGTGGAACTCCAATGCCCCATCTTGCTCCCTCTGCCCCTTTTCCTGTCAGTGGACATCACTGAGGAGAGACTGCCTCTGTCCTCCTCACATATTTATAAACAGCCTTCACATATTTATAAACATTAACGATGTCAGCCCTCACTCTGCCAAGCTAAAGATACTCAGGTGCCTCAGCCCTTCCTCATAAGGAAGATGTTCTACTCCCTTAATCATTGTTGTGGCTCTCCACTGGACTGTTTCGAGTGGTTCCGTGGCCTTCATGAACTGAGTGGCCCAGAACTAAACATGATATTCCAGATGCAGCCTCACCAGGGCAGAGTATCACAGTATATGAGAGATTGGAAGGGACCTCGAGAGATCATCAGGTCCAACCCCCCTGCCAGAGCAGAATTGCTTAGGATAGTCCGCACGGGAACGCGTCCAGATGGGTTTTGAAAGTCTCCAGAGAAGGAAACTAAGAGTAGAGAGGGAGGAAAACCTCTCTCAACCTACTAGCCACACCTATTCTAATACACCCTGGGATGCCATTGGACTTCGTGGCCAGGAGAGCATGTTGCTGGCTCATGGTCATCCCATTGTCTATCAGGACTCCTTTTTCCCAGAGCAGCTCTGTAGCAAATCGGCTCCCAACCTGTGCCTGTACATGGAGTTGTTCTTTCCCAGATGTAGGACTCTACACTTGCCCTTGTTGAATTTCATTAGATTGCTCTCTGCCCAACTCTTCAGCCTGTCCAGGTCTGTCTAAATGCCAAGACAGCCTTCAGGGGTGTCAACTACTCCAAGTATTGTGTCATCAGCAAACTTGTTGACAGTGCTCTCTGTTTCTTCATCCAGATTAATGATGAATATATTGAGTATTGCTGATTCCAGTACTGACCCCTGAGGCACTCCACTAGATAACATCCTCATAGAAAAGCTCAGGAGATGTGGCACAGATGGTTGGTCAGTGAGGTGGATTGAAAACTGGCACCACAACAGAGCAGAGGGTCGTCATCAATGGCACAGAGTCAACTTAGAAGCCTGTGGCAAGTGGTGTCCCCCAGGGATCAGTACTGGGTCCAGTTTTGTTCAGTATTTTCATCAATGACCTGGATGAGGGGATTGAGAGTACCCTCAGCAAGTTCACTGATGATACAAAACTGGGGGGGGTTGGCTGACACCCGTCAGGCTATGCAGCCATCCAACGTGACCTGGACAGGCTGGAGAGCTGGGTGCAGGCAAACCTCATGAAGTTTAATAAGGACAAGTGCAGGGTCCCACATCTGGGGAGAAATAACACCAGGCACCAGTACAGGTTAGGGGCTGCCCTGCTGGAAAGCAGCTCCACAGAGAAAGACCTTGGAGTGCTGGTGGACAGCAAGTTCTCCATGAACAACAATGTGCTCTTGTGGCCAAGAGAGCCAATGGGATCCTGGGATGTATCAAGAAAGGTGTGTCCAGCAGGTCTAGGGAAGTTCTTCTACCTCTGTACTCTGCCTTGGTGAGGTGAGACCACACTTGGAATACTGTGTCCAGTTTTGGGCTCCCCAGTTCAAGAGAGACAGAGACCTGCTGGAGAGAATCCAGCGGAGAGCCATGAGGATGATTAGGGGGCTTGAGCATCTCCCCTGTGAAGAGAGACTGAGATCCCTGGGGCTGTTTAGTCTTGAGAAGACTGAGAGGGGATCTGATCAATGTCTACAAATATCTGAGGGGTAGGTGTCACGTGGAGGGGGCCAGGCTCTTTTTGGTGGTTCACGGTGATAAGACAAGGAACAATGGGTTCAAACTTGAACATAGACGATTTCATCTCAACATGAGGAGGAAGTTCTTTACAGTGAGGGGGGCGTGATGGAGCACTGGAAAAGGTTGCCCAAGGGGGTTGTGGAGTCTCCCTCTCCGGAGAGTTTCAAAACCCACCTGGATGGGTTCTGTACAGACTGCCCTAAGTGATCCTGCTCTGGCGGGGGGTTGGGCCTGATGATCTCCTGAGGTCCCTTCCAACCTCTGATACACTGTGATACTGTGTGTGATACTGTGATAACCTGCCTCCAACTAGATACTGTCCCACGGACTACAACTTTGACTTCTTTCTTTGAACCAATTCACAGTCCACCTCACTACCTGATTTGTCCAGACAAAACTTCCTCTTTACCAAAGATTGGATCAAACAATCCTTAACAAAATAAGAGTTAAATTTTGTTCTGTACAGCTTCAGTAGTTTACAGTAGGTGATCTTGTTAGGGTATTAATCCACATAGGCATATCTTAACATATGCTTTTGTAATTTCTCTGATTGTTGATTTCTTGGCCTTTCTAAATATTGAAGATAAAAATATTCACACCTGATGAATAGAGATAAGTTCAATGTTTGTGTTGGATGGAGCTTTACTGGCTCTCTTCTTTGCTTCAACATACGCTTCAGTATCTTTGCTACCAGTTACTTAATGTTTGTTCTGTTCAGGATCATATTTCATAACAGCAACTTCAGCAAACTCCATACGTAGATTGAAAACAGCTGTTTTGTAAAATACTACAAGGTCCTCAGTCTGTTAGCTGAGCAAAGATTGCTAGGAAAACAGTAGCTAGTAACTTGCTCTTGTTTTGACAGCAGCTTGAGCTTCATTTTACACCATTTGATTGTAAACCAATAGGAGTGCTGACCCATGTGTTAAGAGCTAAACTTTGGTCACGATGAACTGAAATGACAGTGATTACGATGCTGCAGTGGTTGAAAGGTTACATTTTGAAGTTTGTATTGCTCAAGTTATGCTTTTTGTCTTAATGTGGCTCTTTTTTCAATTGAATTAATTTCCTGACTGAAAAAGTCTTACTTAATACAGGATTAGTGAATTCACTGTGTTTCCGTTACTAACAGGTAACTTTTTTTCCCACTTCCAGCCTCTCCTGTCCCACCAAACATGGGAAATTTTTTTTGGTACCGTTCATGCATTGGTGGTGATAAATAACATTAAAATCAGGGGTGTTTACTTGGTTGCTGCATTAAATAACTTTTAAGAACTTTGTCTTTTTATCTGGTGTCTGAGTTTATATTTTTATTCTTCGATCATCTTGAATTTCTTGGTCTTGTAGAGAAAGGCGTAAAAGAAAGAGTAGAAGTCCTTCCAAGTCTCCTAAAACTTCCAAAGCAACAAAAAGAAAGTCTTCACGAACTCCTTCTCCAAGAAGGTCAGTTTGTCAGCACTAAAGGAGGAAGAATTTATGTTTCTTTAATTTTCATTTTTTACTGCCTTTAATAATCTCATATGATTTTGATTAGTCAGTATGATTCAGTTTTAAAAGAAACCAAAATTCTTCATAGATTTGAGCTTTGATATGCTCTTAACTAGAGTTTTAAATCTACCAAAAATGCAAGCTTGCTTCACATCAATAAAGACCTTCATCAAATTCAGCCTAATTTGGTTTTCTTTTTGCAGATACCATACATACTGAACGCATGCGTTCTTAAGCTCTTTTCAGTCAAAAAAATGCCATTGTCTGTGAAGGTGGTTTTGTTACATGTTTGCAGTTAAATGATTTGGAAGTTTTTACTGTTGGATCAAATTCTGATTTTGTATAAAATTTTCTTAAACAGAAACAAGAAAGAAAAAAAAAGAGAAAGAGATACAAATAATGAAAGAAGGGAAAGAGAACGCTCCACTTCGAAGAAAAAAAGTAGTAAAGAAAAAGAGGGGAGAGAGAAATCTGACAGAAGTACCACAACATTGAAGGTAAGCTGTGTCCTAGAGTAATAAGCAGAGTGAAGTGGTGCTAGTGCAGCCATTATTGAAATTCCCTTCCTTCTTTTTCTTTCTTTTCCTTCTTCTCTTTCTCCTCTTTCTGGAGCTGTTTCTCATAGGTTCCATGATGCTGCTTGTTCTCTTTTAATCTGAATATTGATGATAAAGATGGATCACCTTGTAGCAATGATTTGATGGATGATGGGTGGTTATGAGAGCCAATTGAAAGGGAAGCTTTTTTTTCCTTAAAAAGTCATATCCTCTAATAAGAATATGATTTTTTTGTAAAATAATTTTATCTTTGGTAGGACAAAGATCATGCTAAAGAGAATCAGAATTCAGACACCGACAAAGAAGTAGAAACCAGAGATACACAAAGGACAGATGAAGTCAAACTGCAACAGAATGGAAACTGTCAACTAAATGAAGAAAACCTCTCAGTTAAGATGGAAGAGATTTAAAGCAAAGAATGGACCTCTGATTCAACTAAGGACTAAAATCCAAAGCTTTTAATTTCCTAGAAAGAAGAAAATGTCAAAGCAATCAATCTGAACATATTGATAGTACTAGTAGCTCTTCCAAATCTTGTGATAGTTTTGTTGTCTTGCTGTGAAGCAAGAGAACACAGACCAGTAATTATACCATGAAAAGGCAGGTACCATCAGAATTATTAATCTCTGAAAACCCATTCATTTCTGTGGTGGCTGTACTTATTTGTAAAATTATTTATGTTAGGTTTTACTTCAAGCTGTTACAAATAAGTAGAGATGAAAAAATGCAAACCTGTACTGCCCAAAAAAAGCTGAAGATATGTGTTGGAGGTTTGTTAAAATACTGCTAGTTCATGAATTTTATTTTGTTTTGTTTTGCTTGTGGGTTAAAAAATCCACAATAACTACAATGTGTACTGTTTGATCTGCTTGGAAGTGGTCCATGAATATGCACACTTTTTGTTGTAATTCACAGCTGTCAATCCCAGGAAAGGGGTTTTAAGTGTAAACAGTTACAATTCTTATGTTAGTTATCCATTGACAACTATGTTTTTCATTTGCTCACTGCTTGAGATTCTTGGGATTTATTATTTAAAATAATTTCTTACTTATATCCGTAAAATTAATACTTCTACTTTATTTGAACGGTGCATGCTGCTTTTCTGTTCCTAAAAGGAGCATTGCCATGTTATAGACAATAGGTTAGCTTACTGGGTTATTTTGGAATTGGTTTGCTTTGTTATCATTTGTCCTTCCAGAAGTGAGCACATCTGTATGATACAGTGAAAATACAAAGCTTTGTTTTGAGCCGTATTGCAGTGTCTGCTCAGCTGCAAGTAGTACCGGTGCCATTATGAAAATAATTTTTTCTTACTTGTTTAAAAAATGGGAGCACAAGCAGAAGCTTTAGTGCCTTCTTCAAATGTGGTATTTTCTAGAAATGTATACGTGCTATTACTCACTTCAAGTTAAATCTTAACGTGATTGCTGTTTTGCTGCCACCATACTGTAGACAAGAATGCAAGTGGTGTGTCAGAATGGTTGTTTTGATTTACTCGTTAAAATACTAAAGCTCTACTTGTACTTTTTTATTTTAAGAAAAGAGATTTATAGCTGAAAGCCAAGATGCAATTTGGGGACCACCACTGTACAAAAATTGTAGCTGAATGCAAAGCATTTTCTGATCACCTGCATCAAAGACAACCGTTTAGACATTTAGTCTGCATTTGGATGGCCTTAATTGTTACCTCTCCATCATTTTCTCTGATATGTGCTTGGTGATAGAAAAGGACTTGTGTGCAAAGAAGGGGGATAGATAATTTGGGGATAAAACTTCTCATTTACACGGCAGCTGTATGGTAGACATTCTTTCATTCTTTGAGGAAGAAGCATGTAAGAAGAGGATTATAAAGCAAGTATTTTTATCAAGGTAAAACACAGCTTGTGTTCTCTGAACTTGTGTTATCAGTTGGTTACATGAGATTTCTTAAGAGTCATACATTAAAAATTTAATTGTACCTGAAATTGAGCAGATTATTTTTAATACAACTTAATACAATCAAGTTACTTAATTGCCTTACCTCACGGGAAGAGTTATTTCTTTCAGTTTAAAAATATCCCACTTAATACCATATTAGGTATTTGCTTTCAATTTGTTTTTCTTTTCTTTTGCATAGTTAATTATTGGGAGGGTGGGGAATAAAGGCAAGCATATTACAAGGAGTGAAAAACTTGCCCAATTCTTAAGATCATGAAACTCACTTGGATTGTGAAGCTTCTTAATCACTTCATTTTTGGTAGGATTTAATGTTGTTGCTACTGTGTACTTCTAAGACTACATAGAAAATGCTTTACCATGTAAAGTATAGACAGTCATTTTTGTGATGTTTAAGCCACATGCTGTTGGCTGGTAAACAGCTTATTCTGATAAAAGAATGACAGATCTGTATGCTTACAGGAAGGCTACGAAGGATTGTCTTGCAACAACAGCTGTCTTATTTATGATGTGTAAGTAGCATAGAGCAAAGAGATTGTTTGTATACTTGTTATCTTTGGTACCATTTCACTAATAAAATTAAGTATTTTAGAGGGAAATTTCTGCTGTAACGTACTTATTAATAATTTTAACTGATCTGGCCTTATTTGTGCAGCTTTGATTTGAAATGTGGACACCAGTAAAAATATACATGTATTGTTTGTAATGTCTTTGAAAAGCTAAGTTTCTCTTTCGGGAGGAATTGGAATTCTTGCAGTGTATCTATCTTCAGCTGGTACCAGTTTAAATTTCTTTACTTTTGTTATCCTTAAGTTGCGTAGCTGTATTGGTTACAGAGTACATTATGGTTTGTGTACAGTTAGCAAGAGACATGCCTCTGGAAATTGTTAGGGCTGGCAGCGTTACGTAAGTCCATAAGCAGCATATTGTTATATTGCATGTGAATTATTGATTCCCTTACGAGAAGTTGTAAAAAGGAAAAAAACCCAACCCCCCAAACACACACAGTGTCTACCCACCTCATTGTTTTCTTAGAGCTTACATTATTTCCTGGTTTTGCTTTGTAAATACTGTGCAGATTTGTGTAGTTGAATTCTGCCTATTTGTATTAGGGATTTGGTTCCCCTCTTCCTAAAAAGCCACTACTAGAGAACTTTTATTCTGTAAAATGCTTGTCTCTTCAGAGCGTAGCTAATTTTTTAAGTTGTAGTGTAGCACAATAATGAAGTTCTTACTTGCTGCAAGAGGATTGTGCGTGTCATCTGTTAAATGTGTCCATGTTCACCTCTCGAGTTTGCATGCTGAGCTGCCATGTCAATTGTTTGGTTTAGCACTTTAGAAATGTGATTGAATTAAGAGTTTTTTGAGAACAACATGGTGCATGATGTATTGTTTTAGTTGTAATTAAATTTGAGTCAGGCCTTACTGGAAAAATGTTACTGACTTCTTACTGAGAGAAGTCATGATATGGTGCCATTTTGCTAAGATCATGTAAAGCACTTAGGCAGAAGCTTCCGTTAGTAACCACAGTTCTTTGACACCAGCATTTTTTGATAATAGGATTTTTCTTTGGGTTTTGAAAGAAGAAGCTAGCAGAAGATAGCTGCTGGTGGATGAAACAGGATTTCAATCTCAAGTGGTTGTTACTTGGATAAATTCATTGAAGTCAATAGGTTTATAGAGCTTTGAGGGATGAAATTTTGTTTGCAAACATTGATGGTACTATGGTATGTAAAGAATATTGGTTTTCATGTTTCAGAATTAGAGTGGGAAAAGGATTGCAGTTGAAGATTAGAAGTATCTGAATACCTGAGAAATCAGTAAGATGTGGGTTCTGCCTGCTCATTAGTCACCAGCTAGTTGTTTGGATGTAAATTTCAGATCTATCTGAACTAGCTTTGCATTGTCTGGCTAACAGCAGTCTGTGCACAGCTTGGTTTCTGAAATGAGCTATGGCCACTTGAGTGCATTTACTCTGCTACAAAGAAGGTAAGATTTAGTCTATAGCATGCATTGCATTGCTTGCTAGTATTCTCTGGCTCAGGTGCATCTATGGCCAGACCTGAAATTAACTTTGACACACAGCAGAAGACTGTTATGTAGCAGCTACTCTGTGTTGCCTTTAGCTTGTAGTGGTATTTTTGTAAGTTAGTGGACTTGGGGATTTCTGTGATGCTCTTTTGGTCTAAAGAGACAGTAATGAAGGCTACTTTGTGTGATAGAAATTGTGTGCTTCGTACTGGTCCTTAATACCACAATATTTTTTAATTCTTGCATGCAACTATTGCAAGGAGTCATATAGTGTTGTGTGTATCCTCTGCTTTATATCTGAAGTGTCTCTGATTACTATCTTTTTGTTTGTAATGAACAAGGTTAGAGTTCATGTATTTTGATGTTGCTGGCCATTCATTTAAGGAAAAAAGAAAAAAAGAGTCCTGAATTTTGTAAATGTTAGCATGAAAATTGCATTTTAATGGTGGGAGAAAAAAATTCCTGAAGATGTGAATTCTGAACAGTGACTTGCAAACTAGGGCATATTCTGAGTCCTGCCTGTCAGTTGGTTTTGGTTTTACAGCCATCAATGATTGCCTTTGGTCTGTTTTGTCATAATTTTAAAAGTGAGCATTCGATTTAATGACAGAAAAGCTGAGATCTGTAAATGGCTGAAATGTGTAAATCAGTAGGTGCTTAGTTCAGAGAGATGGTTTTCTCACCAGAGGATGGAATGTAGACAGATGAATTTGTAGACATCATTAAGTGTTACTACCTACAGAGAATCTTAAAACTTAATTTTGTTTGCTGATATTAAACGGAAAAAATGTTTTCAGCCTGTACCTTAGGTTTATTTTTATATGCTAAAAAGTGTAATTAAAATAGTATGGAAAGGTAAAAGCAGTCCACTTAAGTTTGGGGGCCCGGGGGGGGTTTATGCAAGAGCTTGCAGCTGCCCTGGGGAGTCAAGTACTTTGTAACTAAATCTGTTAGAACTTCCACTGACAAGAATATTGCAGGAAAGGTAATGAGAGGTTAGGTAACTGAATGTATCTTCACTCTCCAGTTACAGACAAGGTTTGCAATCTCCCTGGTTGAGCAGAGGAGTTTCTTGAGAGACAACTACCATAGTTCCTCCAGGGAGAGCTTGTTACTTCTATGCAGTAAGTTAACAAACATGGAAATGTTTGTTAAAATTGCCCTTTTTAAAAAAAAAAAAAAAAAGTAGGATCAGGAGCTTCTGACATTAACAGTACATATCAGCCAATCAGCATGAATATTTTCGTAGTAAAATTCACAGTTTTCAGTGCCTTATTGCTCTGTATACTGTGCAAGAATCTAAATCAGTAATTAATGAACAAAATTTGTGATGTACTTCTCAACTGACTCACTTGCTCATCAGGGAGCTTGTGATTTTTTGAGAGCAGCCATGTCTGTAATGAGACTTGCATCTGGTTTAGCTCCTGCAAATCAGGTGATTCATGCAACACAGCTGTTGGTAGGGATAACTTCGTTTCACCCCACTGCTCCTTCTCAGTGTGAAAACAAGGAAAAACAAACCTGAGAGTTATATTGAAATCCAGCTTAGCAATGGTTCAGAATCTTATACTGCATATTTATACTCTTAAGTTCCTTAAGTAAGGACTCTATAGTGAGGATGCTTGAAAATTGCCTAAAAAAAGAGTGACAGGCTTTTAACGTCAAACTTTGTACTTACGCTTTTTTTGCCTACTTGTTTTAAGAAAACAGACATGCATGTTTGCACTGTACTTTTAAGTGTTCTATTTCAATGTCAGACCTGGGGAAGACTACTTTTTGGGTTTGGTTGGTTAGGGTTTTTTTTTCTGCCTACAAATCTTACATTTCTTTTGAAGGAATCTAAAGAAAAAATAACTTTGTGAAGTAATATTTTAAAGGTTTGTTTCCAACTACTTGAAGTTTAGGATATGAAGTTCAAGTCAAATGTCTTAGTCCATACAAAACTTGAACATCAAACAAAGATATAATCTGCTTTCATTGGATTTGTGTCTTGCTGGTGAGGTAATATTTTTTGCAATTGTTCCTCTGCTTTGTTCAGTTTTAAGAGGATCGTCTTGTTTCATTCCAACTTACTTAATGTCATCTGAGCTGCTAAATACTTTCCTTTCTACTAGTTTGTCATTTTCCTCAAAAGTATTCAACTCTTAAACATATCATCATCCTGTATCTAGTTTGGCCTAGGCTTCTCTGAACTGCAGATCATACTAACACGTTACACATCTGTGTCAAGCAAAATGACCAGTATTTCTGAATGAACCATAATACAGAATAAATGGGTGTTATGAAATGGGTTTATATTAGCTAGGACCAAACATGGTGTGCATTTTGATTTGTTTTGGTGTGCCCAGTTAATTCTCTCCTAGCCGGAAGTGATTTTAGGAAGCCATGTCATTGAAAAATTCATTGGCATGTAGAGAAGAGTGGCTCGCCTCTACAAAGATGTTGACTGAGTATTTATGATGTTAATTGTGAGGTGCTGTTTGATATTGCCAAGCTTCATTTTTATCAGTAAGAAGATCCTTTGATGTGTTAAAGATACTTTGAGCTGCAGTGTGTTTATTCTGTTGCTTAGTCTCCAAAGAGAGTGGAAAAGTGACAGCTCTTCTGGTGGGAGCCTGGAAAGCTCAACACTTCAACTTCTGTGTTGGGAAAACAGGCAGGTTATCCCATTGGTTTTGCTTTAAACCATTATACTTCCTCTTCTGATTTTATAACAGGACTTAGAATAGTTGCTTTACTTAACTGAATTTATTGAAGTATAGTTCAGAACCCTCTGATGGAAGAAAGTGTTATACTTGGGTCATTGCCTTGCACTGAACACATTAGCAGTGGGCTTTTACTGTGCTCTTATGGCTAGATGAAAGATGGTAGCCAAGTATTGCGAGAGTTAGTTCGTTCTAACAAATCAGATTCCCTTTGATCATTTTTACCTGGGGTAAGTTACAGTTGTAAGGACTGTAATATAAGTAGGTGGTAACAAAACATAGAAATCCTACTTTGTTTAAGAACCTCCTTTTCTATCTGTCAGACACATAGCTATTCCAATAGTGTCATTGCAGTTGCAAAAAGTAGTATATCTCTTTTAAAGTGATCATATTTCATGGGTTCAGTGTCATCCTCTGCCTGTAAGATAAATTTTTGCCTTTATGCCCTTTATAGAGAGGGATAAACAGAGATCCATACAAACCATAAAGGCTGTATCAGAATTCCAGATCGTAGTTCTCAAGAGCTTTATAAGAGCAGTCAAGCATCACTGTTGTCCTCTGTCACCCCTAAATTTGGAAGAGCATGAAGGGTGAGTAACCGCAGAAACTTGCGGATTCTACTGTTGATTCATCTTCTAACTTACAAGTATATCTATAAGAGATAAAATGTCTAACATTAGTGATCAAACATCTCTGTGATAATACGAACATACATACCATGTGAACTGTTGCTGCAGCTTGGTACAGTGACAATGTTTGGGTGGAGAAGGGGCTTTGGGGTAGCAGGTGGGGGACTGGAACTGTTCATTATTCAGTCTCATTCCTTTTTGTATTATGAAGGTGTGATTCACGGCTGTACTGGTTGAAGAGGACTCTGTGTGGCAGTGGGTTGGTTGCAGTGTGAGGAAGAGGAATGGAAGTAGTTTGCAGTGAGGCCCTGCTGTAACATGGGTACTTAGGCAGGATGGGGATTTTAGGCTTATACAGAAAATTGGCTTTACCACTGTGATTTGACCATGTTTACCATCACCTTTCCAGAAAGATGATGATCCTGCACTACTGTTGACAATATATCCTTTCCAGTACAATACTTAGAATCTGTAACAGGATTCTGTATATCACTTACCAAGACTTTGTAAATCACAATCTGGGATTTGCTGTAGCAGTGCCCTGTTTTGAAAATGTTGTTGTTCATTGCTGTAAGCACAAAGTTGTATGTCCTCAGAAGTTTCCAAGAAAGATTTAAGTCCCTTAAAGGTTGTTGAGGGAATTACCATGAAGAAACAGAAATGTTCGAAGACAGAATCTGTCCTGGAATTTCAAACAGTACAAGTGATAGCTGGCACAGGAAGAGCATCCTCAAAAAGTCACACTACACTTCACTGGAGTATCAAATTCAGTGCTAGAGCACCCCCTCTTGAGGTATCATAGTAATGTTTCAGGCATTGTTTGAAATGCTAGGTATTCAGATGTGCAGCATGCTACAGGCTTTGTTGCAAGCCTACTGTAAAGCACTATTACTTTGAACACCCTACTATTACTATTATAGTACCCTAATGCAATATTAGTCTACTAGAATACACTGGAATGCATCCTAGTAGAATAGGAATAACAGGAGATACTCTATGTACAGGTTACAAGGCCTTTGTGGTCATATCTGAAATAGTTCATCACCTGGTGCCTTGAATCAGTATTACGGAACTGAGGTTGATGTATGTTGAAGTTTTATTTATTGTAAATCAAGAAAAATTGAAGTCAATCTGTCCTTATTTAGTTTATGACTGAGAGTTTTGCCAGCATAAAACGGGAGCTATGATGCTGAATTCTGCTGCCATGGCATTAGGCAGAGTGCCATAGTGCCATACTGGGCCTCAAAAGTGGCTCGGCTGGTTCTAGATCCAGGATGTACTGGTACTGCTGGAAGGATATCCATTTTGTTGTTTTGTTAAATCCATTTTCACTTCAACTCTTGGGTCTACTCACATTTTCCCAGTCTTTCTCTGCTTCCATGGGATGATACAGAAACTGCAGAAGTTTAGCCCCAGATACAGGCTAAATGTAGACACCCGCCAAAGTCATTCAGGTACTGAATGCACAGCTGCAAGTGTGAGTCTAGTGATTCTCAGTAACTAGGCATTTGAAATGAATGATGGAATAGTTAATTGCAGCTCACAGGAAAGGTGAAGGTCGCTGATAGCTGAGTACTGTGGCTTGAACCACTAGCAGCAAAGTTCAACAGCAGCAATTACTGTTTGGGGAGTTCAGAGAATACTCCTAAGAGTTTTATTGTTCTGTTACCCATTTTTGTACTTTCAATCTATATGTGTCTGTGAGTCTCCAGTCTGCTCAGACTCCACTGTCTCCAGTAAAGACCTGCTTCATCACAAGTTCCCTTATTAGTTTGTTTCTGTAAAATCTTTACCTGAGCTCAGGGAAGGCTCTGTGTGAGGAAATTAGAGAGCAACTCCTATGACGAATGGCTAAGGGGACTGTGGCTGTTTAGCTTAGAGAGAAAGAGGCTTAGGGGAACCTATTGCTCTCCACAGCTAACATAAAGGAGGTTGTAGCAAGGTAGGGATTGATCTCTTCTCCCAAGTAACAATAGGACAAGTTGGAACAGTCTCAAGCTGTGGTAGGGAAGATTTAGACTGGATATTCTTCACTGAAAGGGCTGTTAAACATTGGAACTGTTTAACAGTGTCTGGGAAAGTAGCTGGAGGTATTTGTATATGTGGTGCTTAGGGACACGATTTCATGCTGGACTTATGAGTATTAGGTTTCTGCTTAGACTCAATGGTCTTAAAGTTCTTTTCCAGTCTTATCACATAATGAGTCCAACCCTGCTGCTAACGCAGGTTCACCTAGATCGGGTTGCATGGGAACGTGTCCAGACATATTTTGAAAGTCTGCAAAGATGAAGGCTTAACCTCTCTGGGTAGCCTGTTCAGTGCTCCAACCTCTCTGGGTAGCCTGTTCAGTGCTCCATGACCCTCAAATAAGTTTCTCCTTGTGTTTAGGTGGAACTTTCTATGGTCCAGCTTGTGCCCATTGCCCCTTGTCCTATCACTGAACACCACTGAATAGAGTCCAGCCCCACCCTCTTAACAATGCCCTTTAGATATTTATGAGATCCTCTCTGTCAGTCTTACCCAGGCTAGAAAGTCCCAGGTCTCTCAGCCTCCCCTTGTAAGAGAGATACTCAAGTCTCCTAATCATGTTCATAGGCCTCCATTGGATTCTCTCCTGTAGTTGCCTGTTTCTTTTGAACTGGGGAGCCCAAAACTGGACACCATACTCCATGTGTAACCTCACCAGGGCAAAATAGGTGAGAAGAACCTCCCTTAACCCGTTGGTCACACTCTTCTTAATGCACTGCAGGATGCCATTCCCCTTCTTGGTCACAAGAGTGCACTGCAGGCTCATGGCTAACTTGCCCACCAGCACTCCAAGGTTCTTCTCAGAGCTGCTTTCCATCAGGTCAACCCCTAGACTGTACTGGTACGTGAGGTTATTCCTCCCCAGCTGTAGGACTCTACTCTTGGCTTTGCTGAGCTTTGTTAGGCTCACTGCTGCCCAGCTCTCCAGTCTGTCCAGGTCTCACTGAATGGCAGCATAGCCTTCTGGTGTGTCAATCACTACTCCTAGTTTCATGTGATGAAACTTCCTGACAGTACACTCCATCCCTTCATCTGGGTCGTTGACGAACATGTTGAACAAGACTGGACCCAGTGGTGACTGGGGAACACTGCTAGCCAGGGGCTTCCAAGTAGATGCTGCACCATTGATCACAAATCCCTGAGCTCAGTTGTTCAGCCAGTTCTCAATTCACTGTCTGCTCGTCCAACCCATACTTCCTGAACTCAAAGAGGATGTTATGGGAGACATGCCAAAAGCCTTGTTGAAATTGAGGTAGACAACATCTACTTCTCTTCCCTTATCCACCCAGCTACTCACACCATCAGAGAAGGCTATCAGGTTGGTCAATGATGACTTCCCTTTGTGAATCCATGCTGACTACTCCTGATAATCTTTTCCTCCCCCTGCTTACAGGTGACCTTCAGGATCAGTTGTTCCCATCATCCTTTCAGATATGGAGGCAAGGCTGACCAGACTATGATTTCCTGGGTCTTCCTTCTTGCCCTTTTTGAAGACTGGAGTGACATTGGCTTTTCTTTAGTCTTCAGGTGCCTCCCTGCTCTCCATGATCTTTCAAAAATGAGTGAGAGCAGCTTATTGATAACTTCAGCCAGCTCCTTCAGCACTCATGGAGACAGCCTATCAGGGTCCATGGATGTGTGTGTGTCCAGTTGTGGTGGGTTAAAAATTCCTCCCAACATTAAATTTTGCCAGACCAGCTCAGTTGAAAGCAAATGAAGCTATATTTACAAGCAAAATGACACTCTACAATGAAATGCAGCGGATGTGTACAAAATATAGAGTATTTACAATAAATAACACAAGACCCTCCTGGCCAAAAACCAGGGGAGCTGCAACTGAATGTATTCTGGAGCTCCATCTTTCTCCAAAGCATCATGGATCACTGCATGACAGATAGTTGCACTGTTAATCCATCCCTGGGGCAAACGATTGAATGTGTACTGGATGCCTCTCCAGGTGAAAGCAAACTGAGGCCTGCATTCCTCTGCATACCTTTTGGCCTCTTCAGGACACTCTTCTAATACAACCCAGGATACCATTGCCCTTGGCCACCAAGAACACATTGCTGGCTCATGGTCAACCTCCCATCCACTAGGACCCCCAGGTCCTTTTGCCCTTCACTACTCTCCAGGAGGTCAGTCCCCAGCCTATAGTGATACGTGGGATTGTTCTTTCCCAGGTGCAAGACTCTACACTTCTCCTCATTGAACTTCATTAAATTTCTCCCTGCCCAGCTCTCCAGCCTGTCCAAGTCCTGCTGAATGGCAGCACAATCCTCTGGTGTGTCAGCCACTCCACCCAGTTTTGTGTTGTCAGCAAACTTGCTGACAGTACACTCTGTGCCCTCATCCGGGTTGTTGGTGAATACATTGAATAGTACTGGACCCAGTACTGACCCCTGGGGACACTAGATATGGGCCTCCAACTAGACTCCATCCCAGTGACCACAACTCTCTGACTTCTTTCCTTCAGCCAGTTCTCAATCCACCTCACTACCTGATTCCAGACCACACTGCCTCAGCTTAGTTGCAAGGGTGCTGTGGGAGACAGTGTCAAATGCTTTACTGAAATCAAGATAAACCACATCCACTGCTCTACCATCATCTATCCACCTCGTTATGTCCTCATAAAAGGCTATCAGGTTGGTCAGACATGATGTCCTCTTGGTAAAGCCATGTTGACTGCTCCTAATGACTCTCTTGTCCTTGATATAAGGACAGCACCAAGGATAAGTTGCTCCATCACCTTTCCAGGGATGGAGGTGAGGCTGACTGGATTATAGTTACCTGGGTCCTCCTTCTTACCCTTTTTGAAGACTGGAGTGATATTTGCCCTCCTCCAGTTCCCATTTCATCCCGTCTACTAGATACTGCAAATAGTAACGGCTTCTCTAATAGCAGGCTCTCCTGTGTTCTCCTAAATTCAAATCAGGCAAAGTCAGCTGGCTGAAGTTAAAAGATGTAGAAATAGATATAAAAGACTGCTGAAACCTTTGAAGTGGTCTGGGGAGGGCTCATGTTACCCCTTCTTTCAATGAGCAGAGGTAATAGAAGTGAGCAGTAATGGTACATTGCTTTGCAACAAAACAATGAATTTTAAGTGCTAAGAGACTTAAACTAATGCACACCCCAAAGTGAAATACAGGATGGTTCTTGCCAGTCCTAACAGACAGAGAGATGTAGATAGAGAGAGAATGTAACCAAGGAAAGTGAATTATACAGGTTTTGTTATGGGGCCTCACTAAATCAGTCAAGCTGGCATATGCAATTTCTTTCAGCTGTTCTCTATTGCATACTGCCTAATATGCATGGAAATATTTGTGTGAATGTGAGTCATCCTCATTTTTAATGAGAGAATTTTGAAAGATGTCCATCTAAGGAGCATCTGGTGCTTAAGGTACAGTGGATTGATTTCTTTCTCCACGAAATAATTTTAGTGAAATGCTCTGTAAGCTTGAGATGACCATAAATTGGGCCTTCTACAAAAACTACAAACCATTAATGCCTACAGAGTTCATGGATGAGAAGCTGCTGTAAGCTGGAAAACCAGTTAAGATTCTGCAGCATGGTGATACATGCTGAAGTCACAGAGAGAGCATATTAAGAAAGACCCTTTTACACTTTGTATTCCAATGGTGAGTCCTCTAAGCAGGCTTTGGAGGGATGACTAACTGAACTATCTCTTCAACTCCTGAAGTCCATTCAAAAAACACCATAACTGCACAAAGTGTGGAATCTGCAACTAAATCTCCTAACAGAACATAGATGGATTTCCAGTCTGTGCGAACAAATGCAGGAAAAAATAGCCTTGATTTAATACAAGTAAAACCTCCAATACTAATAACGATACTTATTATGATCTTCATTTACACAGCACTATTCATCTATGGTGAATAAAGGTATACATACTTAAGATGTAAAGCCCTCGATACTGCTTTACATAGATTGATGAGCAATTTTCTATTCCTAAACTCGAGGCTTTTGACTCTTTTTTTTTGGCCAGCTTTGAACAACTGGAGAGCTTCTTTGGAGTGGTAGACACTTTTGCTGGAAATAATATTAAAGAACTTACTAGGTCTGAAAATCAGGTTTTAAACTGATCACAGTGATTTGAGAACCCTCTAGAGTTTTAGACTAGAACAACAGATCAGAAGTCTTGAAATGGCTTCCTGAGTGCCCTGGGACTAAGCACTTAGATGTAACTTACTGGAAGGTTTTTCATAGAGTTCCCTGAAAGTTTGCCTGTGTGAAGACAGTAGGACTTTCCACAGAGCAACTGTGCTGAATAACCAAGAGGCTGTTTCAGCCAAGAGGCTTATTGAAGTAGAGACTAACTATTGTCACAACCTCACTATCTTTTCATGAATCAGAGGGTTTTGGAACTTCACGGTACGGGAAATTTTGAAGATGCTTCAGTTCAAACTGACTTGTCCTATCAAAGCTGGTCCAGATGGCAAAAACACTACCTGGTTTTATTTTAGGTAATCTTGGGGAGCAAACCGAACCTGATGCTCAGTCTGTGCTGCCTTACTGCTTAGGTCCATTTCCAGGTGAGGACAAGCAGCTCTTGCAGGTGGCTTTACTGCCAGGGCTTTCTGGCTGAGCTCTATGCTGGCATAGTCACCCAAGAAAGGTACTGTAATGGAAATTATTTCTTCTTCACTTGTAACTGCTTCTTCAGGAATTTCTTCATGCCTTAGTCTTATGTCTATGTTATTGCTAGGCTCTTCTGACTGGCAAGTGTCACACTTCCTGTCTTCTTCACTATCTGTATTGAGGTCTGGCTTCAAAGGAGCTTTTGGCTTGTGCTCTATGACATAAAGGTTTGTGGTATCATTGTCTGATATGGCCTGAAGCAGTGACCTGGAAGCAGATATCCAATTAGTCTGCAAGACAAAACAAGAAGAAAGAATAATTTTAGTATTACACTTTTGCAAAGTGCAACTGGCAATTTACTGAAACAAATAACAAAAGTATAAAGCTAGGAGATGGGGAGCCTGGTCTTGCCTATGTCGTATGCTAACTAATCAATTTTAGCTCCTCTTTGTTGCTTTTAGGATCATTAATGAAAACGTTTGTTTCTCTGATTTAGTGTGCTATCTTCTCCTCTCCCATTGTATTTAACCAAAGTTATTCTTGGTGGTAAAATGCAGGCTTCATAAAGTGCTATTCTGAGGACCCACAGCTTTCAAAACATTTAACAAACATGTTGCTACAAAAAGGCAGCAGCTTGAATTGAAAGAGCAGCCAAACAAGCTTTAGCTATCAGCTGCTGCAAGCAGTTTGATATGCAACTTAAAGCCATTTTGTGATCTAAGTATACCTTGAGTTACAAGTTTTTACAAATTCTGGATGATTCAATGAAGAACAAAAGGCCTGGTTGAAAGCTGCCTTGATCTGGGAGTATGAGGATGATGGTGAAGTTCATGTGGAAGTTCACAATCCTAGGAACCCTGAAGCTGTGACATTGAATTTAAGACGAGAAAAACTTGCCAAGGTGATGGAATCTTTAGCTGATAAAAAAAAAAAAAAAGAGCAAGGACAGAGATTTTCTGGAATCCTAGTTAAAAGAAATGTTAACTATCACATCCTTTCTCCATGCGACCTCTCCAATTACACTGACCTGGCGATGAGCACAGGGAGACAGGTGCAGGCCATTCCATACACCAGCCCTTTCAACCTGCTCTGCTACCAGCTACAGAAACTTACAGGTGGAGTAGAAGAAATAGAAATCCAACAAAAATCAGTCCTGAAAGTTTTCAAAAACATTACTGTGATCCAGGAGCCAGGCATGGTGATCCTTGAGTGGGTGGTGAATCCTGCTAATGACATGTACGCAGACACTGTCACAACAGTGATTCTGAAAGTGCAGTCAAGTCCCAAAATACAGAAAGCTGTAGTACAGGAAATTTCCCAAAAATGTAGATATGGATGTGTACAAGAAGAGAATGGAGATCACACTTCAGGATATGTTTGGAGAAGACTGTGTGAGCTCCAAAGATAGCTCTGTGCTGTGCATCATGCTGGACAGGAAGACCGCAAACCTTTCACTGGACACATGGACAGCTGACGGTGAGCCAAGAAGCGAGGATGAAGAATCCCTTTGTGAAATGGTGGAACTGGCTGCACAGAGGCTCTATGATGCCCTCAGCTCAGTGTGCTGACCTCCACAGATACCAAGGACACCTTCCAAAATCTTCCATCTTCTGTTTTGTAAAAGTAAATAAATATTTTTTTTTCTCTTACAAAATGAAAAAAGGGGGACTGTTGGACTTGATGATCTCCAGAGGTCCCTTCCAACCCCTAACATCCTGTGATCCTGTGAACAGTTTGTAACACAAAACATCCTTCTTTTCCACTTAGATTGTCCTGCAGGTTTTGGCCACTTTTTCCACTAAATTTTTAAAATTATGGGCAGGATGCAAGCTGGTATGTTCTCTGGTGTATTAGATTTTTTTCTTTTCTTTTTTTTTTTTGTCTCCTCAGTTGCTCTGAATTAGTTTAAGTTGCAATAAATAAATAATTAAGAGTTGGGGGGTTGTTGGGTTTTTTATTTATTATTTTTTTTTTGTTGGGTTTTTTACATTTCTTTCTTACAATTTGTATTGTGACCTGGAAATGAATATGCTGTTCTTTGAAATCTTAGCAATCCCACATAAAATACCCCTATTTTTCTTTTGTAATGGAATGAGTAGACACCTCTGCACGGTCAGCTTTTAAGTTGTTCTGAATGAAGACCTGTGTGATATGTACCTCCCATTATCATATTTATTATAAATAGCAGCCTAAATTCTACGCCTACCAAATGTGTGAACTGTCTGAAAGAAGCACTCACAGGTAAAGAAGCATCATCACTGTCTTTAAAGTATCTGGTCTAAACCTGAAGGAAACTGATGGAATGGCTGCCTCACATGTTAGTCTGCATAGTTCATCTTCCTGGCTTCTCTGTGACAATTGAACTGAGTGTCTCCAGTTCCTCCTGCTGCTTTGTACCATGGGATGTGACACTGCTTTAGATTCCAAACAGAATGCTCTCTCTGAATTTAAAGTACAAATTCTCTTGCCACCTATCTATATGACATTTGTGTTTCTGTCAAGAGCTGCTACCTTAGGTTGACCATGAGCCAGCAATGTGCTCTTGTGGCCAAGAATGCCAACACCATTCTGGGGTGTATTAGAATGGTTGTGGTTAGTAGGTCGAGAGGGGTTCTTCTCCCCCTCTACTCTGCCCTAGAGAGGCCACATCTGGAATGTTGTGTCCAGTTCTGGACCCCTCAGTTCAAGAAGGGCCTCAGGGAACTGCTTGAAAGAGTCCAGTGCAGAGCCACAAAGATGATTTAAGGGAGTGGAACATCTCCCTGAGGAGGAGAGACTGAGGGAGCTGAGGCTTTTTAGCTGGGAGAAGAGGAGACTCAAGGGTGACCTCATTAACGTTTATAAATATGTAAAGGATGAATGCCAAGAGGATGGAGCCAGGCTCTTCTCAGTGATACTCAATGACAGGACAAGGGGCAATGGGTGGAAGTTGAGGCACAGGAAGTAAACATGAGGAAAACTTTTCACTGTGAGGGTGACAGAATACTGGAACAGGCCCTCCAGGGGGGTTGTGGAGTCTCAATCCCTGGAGATACTTGAATCCCACCTGAATGCATTCCTGTGTGACCTGGTATAGGTGATCCTACTCTGGCAGGGGGGTTGGACTGGATGATCGTTTGAGGTCCCTTCCAGCCCCTAACATTTTGTGATTCTGTGATTCTTACTCACCTGTTAAGTCTTGAAACAACCTACAAATAGAATAAATATATGGAATATATGGAATATAGGATTTTCTTCTTGCCTCCATTTTACAGTGTTGCATTCATGAGTTTGTAAAACACCTTTCTCAACATTTCAGGAATTGTTTATAAGATCAGTTTACTTCTAGGCAGTAGATTTGGTAACTGCTTTATTGTATTGTCTACTCACACAGAGCTTTTTCTGCTTTCCCCCCAAATTTTATCTGACAGCTGATTAAGGGATCAGGAGCACTAGTAGTGTTCACCTTTGTCTCTCCAGTTGTGAAAGGAATAGAGTTTAGAATAAAATTATCATAAAATTGTTTTGGTTGGAACGTCTAAGATCATCTAGTCCCACTGTCAACTAATGCCACAATGGCCATTAACCCTGGTCCCAAGGTGCCGTGTCCATGTGGGTTTTTTTAACACCTCCAGGCACAGTGACTCCACCATGTCTTTTGGTAACCTATTCCAATGCCTGAACACTCTTTCCTTAAAGATTTTTTTCCTAAACCTCCCCTGGAGAAATTTCTGGCCATTTCTTCTCATTCTTCTCATCACATCTGATACTAGAAAGAAGAGACTGAAATCCACTTGACTACAACCTCCTTTCAGATTGATGTAGAAAGCAAAGAGGTCTTCTGTCATCCTCCTCTTCTTCAGGTTGAACACTCCCAGTTCCCTCAGATGCTCCTCATAAGATTTGTTCTCTAGACCATACAGCAGCCTGCTCCAGCAACTCAATGTCCTTCTTGTATTGAGGGGCCAGAACCAAAGAGCAGAGTAAAAGTTCCACAGTCCAAGAAGAGATGGTTAGTGACCTGCCTCACCACTTAGACATACTCAAGTCTATGGGGCATACACCCAAGGGTACTGAAAGGAGCTGGTGGAACTGCTTTCCAAGACACTTTCCATCATTCACCAGCAGCCCTGGCTAAACAGGGAGGTCCCAGCTGACTGGAGATTAGTAGATGTGATGTCCATCTACAAGGAGGGAACTTCAGACCTGTCAGTCTGACATCAGTGCCAGTGAAGGTACTCCTGCAGAAACTGGTGCAGAAACTAGCTCATGGTTTGGATGGGTAGACCTTTAGCGGGGTAAAAAAAACTGTTTGGATGGCCAGGCCCAAAGAGTGGTGGTGAATTGAATTAAACCCAGTTGGCAGCCAGTCACAAGCAGTGTTCCCCAGGGCTTAGCACTGGGACTGGCTCTGTTTAATATCTTTACCCATGACCTGGATGAGGGGATTGAGTGCTCCCTCAATAAGTTTGCAGGTGACCATAAGCTGGGAGGGAGTCCTGATCTGCTTAAGGGTAGGAAAGCTCTGCAGAGAGACAGGGACAGGCTGGACTGATGTTCCAAGGCCAGTTTTATGAGATTTAACAAGGCCAAGTGCTAGCTCCTGAACTTGGGTCACAGGAACCCCATGCAACACTACAGGCAGAGTGGCTGGAAAGCTGCCCAGCAGTAAAAGATCTAGAGAAGCTGATCAATAGCTGTCTGAACATGAGCCAGCAGTATGCCCAGGTGGCTAAGAAGCCAAACAGCATCCTAGTCTGTATCAGAAATAGTGTGACAAGCAGGACCAAGGAAGTGATCATGCATCTGTATTCAGCACTGGTGAGGCCACACCTTAAGTACTGTGTTCAGCATTGGGGCTCTTAATACAAGAAAGAGCTTGAAGTACTGGAGTGGGTCAAGAGAATGGCAATAAAGATGCTGAAGGGTGTAAACAGATCTTATGAGGAGTGGCTGAAGGCACTGGTGTTATGTAATCTGGATAAAATGAGGCTAAGGGTAGACCTTCTCACTCTCTACAGCTAGCCGAAAGGAGTTTGTACTGAGGTGAGAGTTGGTCTCATCTCCCTAGTAACAAGTAATAGGATGAGACAAAGCGGTCTCAGATTGCACCAAGGAGGCTCAGATTGGATATTAGAAGGAGCTTCTTCACTAAAAGGGTTATCAAACAGTGATACAGCGTCTTGAGGGTGGTGGTTGAATCCCCATCCCCGGAGGTGTTTAAAAGATGTAAATATGGTGCTAAGGGACACTGCTAGCACTAGACTTGGTACTTAATGATCCTAAAGATTTTTTTCCCAACTGAAACAAATCTATGATTCTCTCATATCTATTATTTCTTGATTCTGCAATATTATCAACATTACAGTATTTCTCTACCACTCTTGGCTAATACAGGCTGAATTTCCTTTTATAGATGCTTTGCCTTTGCGGGAACAGCTAAATGTGTTTTAAGTAAGTACATTTTGTTGTCAACCTATTTATGCAAAGTGGCACTCTGGTTCATAAAACCTATTTATCCTTTCTTTAACATGCAGCCTTAATGTATTTCACCTTATCTTCTTCACCATGGCAAACTATTCTTTGAAACTATTATATAATTTTTGATGGTAGTTCTTACTCTTTTCTTGCTGAACTTCTATCCTGCAGTTCAGTTCTGCTTAAGCTTGTTATTACATTGAAACAGCATCAGGTCTTGTGCTTTCTTTAAGGCAGCAATTCCCCAAATGCTGAATATACTATATTTCTTCCTTGTCTTTGAGAATCCTGGCTTCAAACAAGTATTAAATGATCAGATATAGCACTTTCTGAATGCATGGTGGAGAAGAAGCAAGTGAATTAGGTGGAGTTACTCTTACTGGAGTGGCCAATGGTCTGAATCCTAGTCCTGAGAACAGGAAGTTGCCTGGTGCTTGTATGCAGATCAATTTCTTTAACTGAACAAAACAGTGAAACTGCAATCTTCTAACAGCACTTTTGAACCTCTGACTTCATACAGCTGTACATTCACACACAGGATACTCCTTAGTCCAGCATTATCTGTCTTTGGCAAAATGGCTATCTGATACCACCTCTTAGTTCCCCACTTCTTTGTCTGCATTTATGTGGAAGAAAAAAAGAAATCAAGATAGAAAGCCCTCATCTGGAATATCAAAGTTTATACTTGCTTGTTGAAGGAAGTCATGCTGATGTTCAGCAAGATATTTGATTACCACCAGCCTGTCAGACTCTTCTTAAATTTCATTACTGATGATTTCATTCTGTGTCCCAGATTTGGACAGTGTCTGGTTTGTAGACACATGCCAGCTTCTGCCTGATCTTTTTCTAAATAGACACAAGTCTGCTTTGTTAAGTCTTGCAAGCTGCCTTAAGGAACCAGATCTACAACTGCCAGATTAAGTTCAAGCTTGCCAGAAAATAGACACAAGTCTGTTTTGTTAAGGCTTGCAAGCTGCCTTAAGGAACCAGATCTACAACTATCAGATTTAGTTGAAGCTTGCCAGAAAAATCAAAGAGATGTAAAAATGAAAGCAGTACAAGTTCCTGCTACAAAAAACACAAGGCTGAGACTTGAGAGATAAACTAGGTACCAGGTGCAAGCAAAACTGGAGTAAAAACTTGTTTAAAAGAGGAGACCAAAGGATAGGAAGATGCAGGCAACATGGTCTCCAGAAGCCTCTTTCTGACAGCTGATTTCCAGGTGCTTCAATTCTGAAATTCAGGTACCAAACTCTTTGCCAAAGCATGTGGGAAAGCTGTGGGCACAATTTATACATACTGCTGACCCTTGATGCCTATTGACTATTAGGTGCTCCTCATCCAGAAACCAGCTACTACTGGATTCCTCTGGAAATGGTTAGAGAGTAAAGGGGGGAGAGATGGATTTCAGAAAATACCATATACATGGCCTCTGCTGTATGGCTTCTGTGGAATTAGGCCAAATTACTGTAAATTTTGAATAAGTTATACTTAATAATCCGTTCAAAATGGTGAAAACTGACAGGATAGAAAAACTAACAGTCTCTGTCTCCCCTCCTTCAACTTTACTTTGTTTTGTTTTAACAACCACACCTTTAAATATGCTCTGTAATGTTCTCAAAAAAAACAAACCAGCTTGAGAACCTTATTTAAATTAAAAAGTGTAAACAGCCTCTGCCCAAACAACAACTCTCCCCCATTCTGTATTTCTATTACTCTAACTTTTCAACTGTTGTTATTAGACATTTACCTGGGTGAAGTGTGAAAAGACTAGTAACTAGCATCATTCATTAATATTTATTAATCAGTAGGAAAGATCTCCCTTTTGTGTGTTTTCACACCACGAGAAGAGTACTTGCCATATCTTGGAGGGCACTGCTGTTTCTTGGACTTGGTATACTGGGCCAGAACGATATTTTCAGCCTGTAAAAAAATATCCTAAATTTATTATCAGGTTAAATGACTGACATTTCCTATGCATTTAAGGTAACTACCATTTATAAGTAATATTTTATTAGTATTTTTATCACCATCAAAGCAAGATGTTCTTCAATGTCTACTATGCATAATGCCAATTAGAACCTGAAGACCAAGCCTGATAGTCTACACTAAAATGCTGAGTTCGTGATGATTTGCATCTTTATTTAAGGATGAAAGAGTTGTGACAGGAGGTGGCAATGTTATCTTTTTCTGTATGTTTAACTGTTGTATATTACTAATCCACTATTACTTCCACAAAACCACCATCTTCACTGAGGACTCTTGGACACATAGGAGGAAGCTTGTTTTAGTAAGTGTTTGCTCATGGACTTTACTTCAAAGTTTATTTTTCCTCAAAATAAGAGTAAGCTACTTTTGTTTTTAGCTTCTGTGCAATGACATCAGTGGCCTGGAACACGAGGCCTGGCTTCTGCTCTTTCCTGATCATTTTCAGTCTGGCTCTTTCTGGGAGCTGTTACATACAGTGTCTCACTGTTTCACCTGACATGAACCTAAACACACCTTCACTAAAAGCTTGTACCAGCTGCTTCTGCTATAGAGAAAGTGGTTTGCCAGTTGATCTGTTCAAATGGGTTTCAGATGGCTACTTGTCCTCAGACCTTTCATAAGTGTCCCATTTTTCGAGCTCCTGCTTTGCATCAGGAGTAGCAATCTGCTATGCTCTGTAGAATTCCTGGGCTAACCCCACCATGGGCACTACCCCAGGCACTGTCTTCCCTGACCTTTCCTGAGAGGACAGACAGTAATTGCAGCCTGTCCATAACTCCTGCCAGCTTGGGATGCTGGTCCCAGTCTAGCAGAAGCCAGGTGTGGTTTTGCTGCAGAGGGGCAGCAGTTGAGTAGGATGGGAATTTTGAAGAGCTTCTGTGGAGCTGACGGATCCTGCAGGCATCAGTTGCTGCTCACTGTTCATGATGAGCACCTGTGGGAGCAAAGGGACATTGTCCCTCTTCATTTTTGAACTGAAAATTCCCTTTTAGCAGCTGCTCTTGGAGCATCCCCATCTGAACTTTGTCCAGTGACTCAGCTCCATAGGGGAAAAAAAAATCTCAATACACCTGTGACAGTCTCTGGGAGGTTACATAAGCCACATTACCCTGCCTGTGGTTTGAGGCTATAGAGTTACTGGATTATCTTGTTGATCCTGTGAAGATGGATGTGTGGCTAAGTAATTTTTTACATACTAAACAGGTAATTGAGATGAGAGGATCCTTGGGATCCTCCATCTTAGTTCCAGGTATTCAACACTACTACATATTTAATTGCTATTTTGTAGTGTTGCACTGGGCTTCTGTATGCTGCTTTTTCAGTTTAAAAAAAAATTTCTTTCCTAATGGACCCAGATGATGAAGTATAATCTTATGTTTAAGACAGTAAAGTTTACTCTAGGTCAAAATTTCTGTGTAGGTCTTAGAAGTTCTCGTCAAAGGGGTTAGATGAGATATAGAGCAATTTATAGTAGAATTTAGAAAGGGAAGTGCTCAGGAGACTCAACGTGCAGTGCAGTCTATTTCCCAGTAGCAAGGGCAGGAGTTTAGCCTGATGCTTAAGCTAAAGTGACCTACAACAAGCAAGCCATTTTTCTTATGGTGGTAGCAGTAGCATATGCCCCCTAGTATGATACCTTGGATTAACTTGAGGATGGTGTACTTTATTACTGCAGAGAACAATTTCTCCTAAAATAAGAGGATCTAATCCATATCTTACAGGCATTCTTGTTATTCCCTCTTCTTGCTACTCATCTATTCATTGTTTCTTCTCATGATGTGCTTATGTGCATAATTTATGTAGTTAACATTCAAATATGCCTGTTGGAAACTGCTTAGATGGCAACATCAATTCACGTATGCTGCTGGAATTAATTTTTGTATTTCCATGGAAGAGTCATGACTATCAGTTGTGAACGGAAGAGTAAAACAAATGCATGCTTTTTCCATATAGATAAATAGATAACCTATTTTCCACTGTAAGAAGTGGTCCTTGCTCTTTTCAAGGGTGTTTGAGGTAGGAGGTAGTCAGATAATGTATCACAAGTAAAATATTACAGATTTTTTACAAACTATGTGGTTTGTAGTTGCCCTCACTTGGTGAATGTGCGATGGCTTTTGTGTTGTGCACTTTTTGTGTTGCATTGCTTTAATGACAAAAAAGACTCAGTGCTATGAAACTCAACGTTAAGCAACAAGGAAGAAGTGCTCACAACTTCGGTCAGTATTACCTTCTTACCTTTTATGCACCAGAAAACAAGTGAGAAGTGCAAAACACAGAAAGAACATCATGCCAAAGCACAGGCCAGCCACAAAATGTTCAAATTCTCCTTTATCTGATGGGGAAAGAGAGAGTTTGAATCAGACCTGCAGTATCAAGAATAGAAATGCTATATTGCCTCTGCAAGAAAAATACTTCAAACAGGTCAAGTCAAATTTCACACAAGTTCTGGGATTCCTCTAAGTGAAATTTATTTAAAGCAAGACCTGGGATCTCTGAGGGGTGAGAACCTTTCAGGTTGGAATTTTTAGATATCGATATATACGTACATATATATGTGCTGAATTCTTAAATCTACTATCTGAGGATAAATGCTTTATAATAAAAGAAGTATTCCTACTCCCTTTGCCACTGCATGAGCTCTGGTTTGTTTAATGGTTCAGTACTCTAATGCAGGTCCAACTTAATAAGAAACTATTTGAGTGAAATTGACTTTTAATCTGTTTCAGCTTTTACAAGTAGAGTTTGGGGTTCTTTTGGCAAGATGGTCCTGATGTCAATAGTATGGTTTGTGTTATTGGTAGGTGGCATCCTTCACTTCTCACTGTTACACCACCGTCCTGAAGGAGGTAAAATGCCTGAAAGCTTAATGAGGGTTGATCAAGTGCAGTGAGAGCAGTGCTGCTGTTATAGGCACCAAAGCAGTCTGTGATGTGAAGAGTGAGTGGTGGTTGAGGTATCTTGTACAGACAGCTTCAAAATAGCACCAGGAAAGTGTGATCTACTAGTATAAGATTGTGTTGGTGATAAAAACTGCATTTGCCAAAAGTCTTTTATGACAAAGAAACCAAGGGAAATAGTAAAACTAATGTTTAAATTAAATGTAATTACCTGATTTTTAACAAAATGTTACATTAAATTAACTCTAAATTGCTTTCATTTTCCTGAAAAGTTGAATCCTATCCAAATATATTCAGAAGAATGCATGGAATAAAGCCCTACAGTAGAGACACTTTAATTTCTTGTGTTGTTGGGAGAAAGGATTTCACTGCAGGGAGAAGAGGGGGCATAATCCTTGTTTACTTCAAGGAATATTTTAATTTGTTTTCTCTTTCTTTCTGCTTCATAGTGGCTATTCAATTGTTTGTGTTTGTGTTTCCTTCATATACTATAAAATAGTTGTAGTGGGGAGAAGCCATTTCCATACTTCCACCTGAATTCTACAGGTTACTTTCCTCTGGATGATGATGGCATCTTAGTCTGTTCTTCTGCAATTCAGAAAACTTCAGCTGAGTGAAACAGTCAAATCAAAAAAAGGTCTGCTACAGTGATAAGGTTTTAAAAATGTTTGAGAATCCATGTTTAACTGACCTCATATGATTACAATGTATTAAATTTTATATACATGTAACTGCATGGGTTTTCTTTGTGTGTCTAGGCACTTAAGGAAAAAGCAAACTTTTGTCAGTAAACTGCAGGACCTGTTATGGAAAATGTACTTCAGTTATTAGAAAATAGAAGATACATTGATTAGCTGTCACACAAAACAGATTTTTTTTTTTTCCTTATAGCTGATGGCTTTGGTGTCTAACTGGAAACCAGTTTTATATAATTGTTCAAGATTTTGCCGTGAGCAAAGACTGCTGATCCTAACTACTCACAGGCACAATATTTAAGCTGCTGAAATCTATGATTAACAATTAGCAACAAAGAAAGATACATAATATCTTAATAATCAAAAGGTGAGAAAATGTTTCAGAGATGAGAAACCCTAAGTCTTCCCTGCATGTTAGGTAATGAAATACAGGTTAAGTTGCCCTGTCCCTGTGATGCATGGTTTGCCTCTAACAAAGGAACAATTTTGTGCCTGTTACCAGTAACAAAGGACTGAAAAATAACTCTTGTGCTTGAGCGCTCCTTGGAAAACAGGAAAAGATAGAGTATAATGCTGTATATAGCACATAAAGTGAGTCTTGATGCTGGACAAAACAGATCTCAGCTACCATGGTACCGTATTTTTGAGTGCTGAAAAGCTGTGAACGAGTTGGAGGGCCTTCACCAGCGTTAGTGAATCCTGAAATCTGCACATGGTACATGGTTTTTGCCTTCAGTCCAGTAAGATGGTAACTTGTGGTTGAAGAGTTGAGAGTAACAGCTAAAAGGCAAGAGGGGTTGGAGGAAGAGATTGTTAGACCAACTCCTGACAGCTAAGTCTGTATCACTGTAGCTCACTAGGGAAAAGGAACAAATTTCTGTGCCCTACTCCACAGCTGGAGGAAGCCACACTCTGCAGATGTTCTTTGGATAGGTACAGGATTTCTCCAAAATGCTTATGCACATTTTAAATCCAGAGGTGAAAAGCATGAGCTTTTTACATACCAGGCATGCTTAAGTGCTGAGTGCAGAAGGCTGTTTATACTTTGTGACAGGAAAATGCACCTAACATGTTGAATAGTGGTTTCCATGTTGGGTGTAAGAGCTGACATAAGGACTAGACCCTATCACATGCTTTACCCTTGCTACACTAGTCACTAATTATCCACCTTAATTAATACCGGTGCTATTATTCAACATTCAGTACAGAAAAAGGACTGTGCATTATGTTTCCTCTGCTTTGGACATCTTTCAGCTCAACATCAGCTAGAACATAGAAGATTTCACCTCAACATGAGTAGAAACTTCCTTACAGTGAAGGTGACAGAGCCCTGGAACAGGCTGTCCAGGGGTGTTGTGGAGTCTCCTTCTCTAGAGACTTTCAAAACCCACCTGGATGTGTTCCTTTGTGGACTATCCTAGGTGATCCTGCTTTGGCAGGGGGGTTGGTCCTGATAATCTCTTGAGCTCCCTTCCAACCTTTGATACACTGTGATACTGTGATACATTTCTGATGGTTCAGTAACTTTTCCCCTGGCCAGAATAATGCAGTCAGCAATGCCGTAGTTGCCTTTAACAGGTCAGAAATTACTTTTCAAGTTTGACACTGCAAATTTAAGATCTGTGTAGAAGTGGAAATGGTGCTGTAGCTTACAGACTTCCTTCCCCTAAATTTTCCCATAAAGTTGTTCTTCCTGGAAAACATGGCAATCAGCTGTCATGTCACTGTTGATTGACTGATTGGGGCAGAAGGAAAAGTTCAGTCTTGGACACTTCCTCTTGTGCTTTCTGATAGGTATTTGGGGTGGAATAGAGCCTCCCTGAAGATAGTGTCAAACTCCTGCTAATGCTGTGTACTTGAAGCTTTGGTTACTATTTATGACCTTGTAAAGGCATGAATCAACATGAACTATAAAACCTTTGCTGTTCTCTTCTGTTGGTTGCTTAGGTGCTATTTGTCTTCCATAGCTTGTCTTTAATTTTATTTGAAAGCCCATATATGTGAAGTTAATGTATTACTATTTATAGCAAGAAGATTTTCACTGCGGAACAGAAGAAAAATATTTATCCGAAGAAGATGGTGATTTTTTTTTAAATTTAAATTAATTTTTTTAATTTAAATTAAAAAAAAACCCTGAAGCAGTTTGAGCTCAGAAATATTTTTTAGGATGTGTATGTGTTTCATCCTTTGTAGTTACACACAAAGCTATCAATTTTAGAAAGTGTTTTTAAACATCAAATTTATAATAATGTCTTTGAAAACAGGCAAAAATAAAAACTTGTATTCCCTGCTAATTGAGTTAGAAAAACAAATATATTATTTCTTAAGTGCAATAGATAGGCTCAGAGCCAAGCTTTGCTGAGTTGCAATGAAACGTGAAAGTACTGTTACTGAAATCTTAATATCTCAGAAATACGGAAAGCATAAATCTTCCTTTCAGTGTTACTAGAGAATTTTGCAGTAGTCTCAGAAATGTAAGTTTTAAGGAACTATCTTTTTATCAATAGTTAGCTTGAGGTATCTCTAGAAAATTCTAGGCATTCATAGGACCATTTAAAGTATTAAAACTCTAACCAGGAGCTCCCCTTTGAGAGTGTTACATTCCCACTCAGTAACACAGTAGTGTGCTTCAAGAGCACTTAGGAATTTTCTCTGTTGTGACTCTGAACTGCCACTTTGCTCTGAACAATGGTCACTTACCCAGAGACTTTGTCCCCAACGAATCTGTGTAGCTGATCCTGTATCCCTGGAGGAAACCCAAACAGTCTTCAGCAGCTATTTCAGTCCACTTCACAAGTGCAGAATGCTTTGTGATATTCAGAATTGTCACATTATTGGGACCTGTCCTAGGAACTTAATCAGATAATACTTTTAAGTTCTTCATCAAAGTTTATGTTTATGCAACAGACATACAAGACTAAAACCTAGGTGCTAGTTGTCATAAATATACCACAAAGTGTGGAAAAGAGAAATCCTACAGAGTGAAAAAAATTCTCATCTTGAGAAACAGAAAATTAGGTAGAAACTGTGACTGTCTCATTACAAATACTTTTACTCCAATAGCTGCAGCTGTACTTGTTTCAACTGGCAATACAAAACACTACCAAATTGAGATTGGACAATCTGACTTTACCCAAAGTTAAATTTCAGCTGCATGGAGTAGTAAGTCCAAGACCTTCTTTCTGTTATTTTGGTAATGGCATTAATAGTAATAATAGTAACAATAATAGCAATAATAGCAATAATAACAGTAATGCTAATAACAGTAATGGTAATAACAATAATAACAGTAATAATTATACTAGTAACAATTCTAGTACTAATAATAGTAGCAACAGCAATAATAGCAGTAACAATTATACTAATAATGATAGTACTAATAATAGTAGTAACAATAATAATAATGGTAATTGTTGTGGGCTGGATTCACACCTCAACAAATTGGAGATTTACCCCCAGAATAAATTTGCCACATTAACTCAGAGTTTTGGAAGCAAAATGAAATTATATTTGCAAAAATGAACTAAATATGAAATGATAAGAAGCAACAAACATATACAAGCTATACTTATGTATATTCAGAGTTCAACAACACCAGAAATAGCCCTTGTACAATAATTCAGCTCTTCCCACCCCCACCACCCTGGACACAAAAGCCCAGAGAGGCCATAGGCAGCCAGCTAACAGCTTCTCTCTATCCTGTCTTGGTCAGTTCTTACCACAGCCTCAACAAGAAATGATCAGGCCGAGGAACCAAGGTCAGGAAACAGGGACAGAAGGCAAGCGTGCAGCAGAAAAAAGAGAGATGCTCTGTGTGTTCCTAAACCATATAGGAATTTGCAGAGACAATGAAATAAAATAAACTCATCTCTGTTACTTACTTACTTGCTCAGCCTCTTAAGAAAAAAAGTAATTCTTCAGCCCCTGGATTGAATTCTCTGGAAGAATCTAATTCTTATTTACAATTAAGCATAGTCTTTAAAAACTGTAACAGTAATAATTGTAGTAATATTACTAGTGGTACTAATAATAGTTACAGTAATAATAGTAATAGTATTAATAGTATAATAATATTTCTATGGGCCTGTCAGTAAGGAACAACATTTAGGTCATTCACTGCCAGTGTGTAACTGCTAGGACCAAAGCCAATGTGAAGTGAAGAATGATGACAAGTGATCTGGAAAAGAAACTTTGTGTAGGATTCCTTTATGGCTGCAGATAGGACATGAGAAGAAATATAAAAGACAAGGTTATATAAAGGGGAGGAATACCTCCTTCAACTGAGTAAAAGTGGGTCACTCCAAAAGTCTTTTCATGTTTCATGAAACTTTCACACTGACACATATCAGAAGCATGCACCGTTATTTTGTACAACTTATACGGCTGAAAATTGTCTGGAAAACAAAGAAACATCAGTTTTCACTGGAAGGTTAGAAATGATAAAGAAGTGGAGGAGAGACAACATTATAACTTTTGTGTGTGGTTCTACTTCCTGAGATTCAAAGCACAGTATGATTTTTCACAGAGTGTGTATGCATCTTTCTTCACTGTCTCTAGATGCTTAATACAAACTATTTCAAAAGAAGAACAAGACACAACGCAGGTTTGCTTTTGGAAGATGACAGATCTCCTTGTAACCTTTCTCTGGAAGGCTTTTTCTGCTGAAGAAGTAAGAACCAAAATGGCTACAGATATTTTAGTTTAAGGACAGTTATTTCCCCCTTAGCTGGCATGTCTAAAAACAAGCAAAAAAACTTTGAAGTAACGTGGCAGTGCAGGTTCACAAAATGACCAAAGGAAACAGTGCATTCACTTGTATAACTCTGAAGCTAGGTGTTCTCTGATGCACATAAAAGCCAAGAAATTTTCAATGACTATTCTGTAAAGTCATCTCTGGCTGCAGCTATTCTGTAAAGCCATCCCTCGCTGCAGCTCATCATACCTAGCTTGGTAAGAGGAATGAGTTGAGGATTTAGGATTTGTCAAGGACAGCCACTAGGATTTAAAATAAAAAGTATCTATGGGTGACTGTAACAGAGCAGTTTATATTTAAAACTAGGTTTACCTAAGGACAAGATAAATTGTTTCTTTGTTTGTTTTTTAAAGCCAGTAATGTATAAGTCTGTCTGGAATGTGAGCAAGGAGAGACATCATATCAGCAACAGCAGCTTAGCTGCCTTTCTTGACCACTTATGACTAGAAGAATCCCACTGAAAACTCTGCTTTTTGTCTGTCTTTGTGTTGCTAATAATTAGATGATGTGCTAGACAAAAATAAGAGTTGTTCTTCTCTCAATCTTCAATTTGCTCCTAAACATGATGAAAATCTTCTCTTCCCCAACCCCAAAGAGCCAATAAATGAATTAATGCCTCTGTAAGCAGATGCAGCAGTTTCTGTTACCTAGTGTGAAATTTCCAGTAGCTGTAGTTACTATTTTCATGTGCATATCTTCTTCACCAGTGCCCCAGTCCACCACAAAACATTTTGGTTTGTAGTCTGGAGTCCAAGTGACGACTGCATTAGTTCCCTGGTGTTTAACATGGATTTGGCCAGGCAAGTCTGGAACAAATACACTGTTAGAGACTGATGGACAGGAAAGCAGTTTTCTCTTCCTTTCTGTCTTTTGCTATTTTTTTATGATGACTTGTTAAGTAGTTATCATGCTGGTGACTAGTATATAGCAAGGTTTACACTGGCATGTCTGTAAAGGAAACTTAGCATCTAGGACGTTGCAGTGGTCTCTGGGAACTCCAGTGTTAGCTGTTGTTTGTGACCTTTAGCTTCTGGCAGCCAGAAAAGGGCAAATGGTTGTTCCAAGCCCCAAAAATGTGAAGCCTGACATTGCTAAATAATTTGCTGTGTGCTGCTGTTATCTGCTATACGTGAAGTAACTGTGAGATAACTGACCTGGCGGAGAAGGGGATAATTATGTGTTATAGCTATATAATTTCAAATTCCACATACTTCACATTTTCTGCAAGGATCTTAAATATTTTGACACTTTAAAAGACAGAATATCAAACTAGGAAAGACCTTCTGACAAACTAAGAGTGGAGAAGAGCAATCTGTTATTTTATGGTAAGAAGTGGAACTTGTGGCAGCCAGACAAAATTCTCCATTTAATCTCCTGCCTGGAAACTAATAAAATAAAATTACAGAAAATGGCTGTGCTAGCTGAGGAAGAGCTGTGCATGCTGAGTCGGAATTTATCTTGGAAACACACTTAATGCAAGTATTGTCCCAGTAATTTGTGATAGATATAGTAGTAGGTCTCTTAAACAGTTACTTAGTTCAGAACCCTTAGCTTTGCACATAATTCTGTGAATTTTGTTTAAACAGCTATCTGCTTAACTTGGAGTACCTTCTGAAAGCCCTTTTGATAGTTAGATGGAACACGTAGGTATCTGGCTAGCTGGAGAAAACAAGAAGCCTTAACTTCTTTGTAAATCCTTTCTTAAGAAACAATACTGACTCTCCCTGTGCAAAATTATCAGCCTAATCAATATTCAAGGAGAATGCTTGACCCTATTCCAAATATTATCAGAAGGTGGCATAGGGGTTGCTCATAAAACTTCTCCACTGGTCTAATGAATGAATGATAAGGTAAGTACCTGTTGCAGAGAAGTCTGGGACACTGTAGATGGCTTGTGGAGATTCTCCTGCTTTATTAAAGGCAGAAATACTAATTCTATAATAAGCCATGGAGACAGTTAGAAGAACTTCTCTGTCACTTAGAGCGATGCGATTTGGTGAATCCCTGCAACTGTTGGGTGTTCTTTCCATGTCAATGTAATATCCAAGGATGTTCTCACTTTCTGTTGCCTAGAAAAAAAGATTGTTATTCTATAAATCTCATGATGTCCTGTGCAGGACATAATTAACAGGAATTACATGGTACAAACAAAATATCACCTTTAGTGATGAGGTTGAAATCATACTGCTTTAATTAGGTTATTAGGAATCAATGAAATGAAGAATTTCCTTAAAATTAAGAGCCTGCTTAAACTGAGAGGATTTAAGCATGGGATTATGTGTTTTGCTTAATTGAGATCTCAGTTATATGTATCCAATTAGTAATAACAGCCATTGAAGCATCTGTAAAGTTCTCTACATTTCACTGGAACATACCCCTCATAATTAGGAACTTCAAAGTTAATGAGAGGTGTTTAATTGCAATTTATGCCTCTGGGAATCTTCGTCTACTAGGCTCTGTTAGGCATCTTGTCTCTTTGAGAATAAATCCAACGGAGAGCCACGACGATGATGAGGGGACTTGAGCATCTCCCTTATGAAGAAAGACTGGGATCCCTGGGGCTGTTTAGTCTTGAGAAGAGAAGATTGAGAGGGGATCTCATGAATGTGTATAAATATCTGAGGGGTGGGTGTCACGTGGAGGGGGCCAGGCTCTTTTTGGTGGCACACAGTGATAAGACAAGGAACAATGAGTTCAAACTAGAACATAGAAGATTTCACCTCAACATGAGGAGAAACTTCTTTACAGGGAGGGTGACAGAGCACTGGAACAGGCTGCCCAGGGGGGTTGTGGAGTCTCCTTCTCTGTCAACTTTCAAAACCCACCTGGATGCATTCCTCTGCAGACTACCCTAAGTGATCCTGCTTTGGCAGGGGGGTTGGACCCAATGATCTCTTGAGGTCCCTTCCAACCTCTAATATACTGTGATACTACATGTTGCATATCTATTGATAGACATTTTGCGTGGGCATGGTTCATTTCTTATTTCACTTCACGACAGATTGGAAAATGAGTGCAAAGAAATGGAAATTCTTGTAGTCTAGGTAGAAATCAAACTCAATGCATGAAGGCCTGTGAATTCTGAAAGGATTACTTCTTATATCAAGCTTCACTATTATTTCTTAGCAGAAAATTAGCAGTGTGAAGACACCACAAAGCTGGAAGATAGAGTTATCTAAATTAAGTAATTGGATACTTTTGGAGTAACATAGGATGACAGTAAATTAAAAAGCAGAGACATGTTGAGAGGGATTTGTGTTAAAGCTGGAACCTCTTAAAATAGAAACAGCTATTTTTCCCAAGATAGGGAGGGAAGAATTGTTGCCATTATCTGAAGCTCTTGTAAAGCTGCTGAGGGAAAAGTGCTATGGTTCTTTCAACAGGCTTTGAAACTGGGACAGATTTCTGTGTAGGACGAGTAATTCCTAGAATACAGGAAAAATGAGGTCTACTATAGAAGAACTAGTAGAATTTAGCTTTCTTATCTTAGCAAAATGAGACTGGAAAAGGCTAGCACTGCTTTCCTTTGTGTGGAGGTCCTCTATTATTTGCATCCATGAAAGCAGTAGACGTTGCCTCATTTGGGGATTTGGAGCTGAAGCCACTGATCTTGTGCCTGTTGATCCAAACTGAGTAGACGTTACTCATGGAGCATTAGCAAAAGCAGAGGAGCTTTGGCTAGCCTCTAACAGTTTTGAGCTGTTTTGTTTCAGAGCAGATTAAACAAGTAAGGTAGCAGAGCCAAAGTTTTTTTTTCCCTACTTTTAACATAATTACTGAATAGATGTCTTCCCTCTGCCCCTTTGATGCTTGTTGCTGCCAACCAGACTTGACCCTTATTTTTTATAATAGACTTGTGCGTTATCCTGAATATAGGTCCCAGCCCTGACACTATATTTAATTTTTTTATTAGAGCATTTAGATGGAGAATAATTTACTCTCTTAACTTAACATGTAAATTGGCATGTATGTTCTATTGCTTTATCACAAAGGGAATCATTTATTATGCAGCTTTGCTGCCTTGTCAGGAGGTAAGGGTAAAAGGGGATCTCTCATTCTTATTAGGAGATGATACTTGCCCTGTCTTTCCTTCCTCTTAACAAAAATGTATGGGTTAATCACAAAACTTTCCATACCACCTGATACTTCAAAATTCTGTCAGTCTCTGTCCTTTCTGCCACAGACATCCCTTGTGGCAAACTTCTTGAAGTTTGTAGATGCTTTTTCTCTCAGAAACCAGACAGAATTAATTTGTTTCCAAGTGAGACCCCTGGTAACTCCTTACTCATTGGAATTGCCTCAGGGCCACTCATCTATACACTGAAGACTGTCAGTTCTCTATTTCTCACCCAAAAAATGTAAACTGTTAAGACTGACTGACCTGCTGTAGTCAGCTGATAATGACTCCTGCTGCAGAAAGGGGATACCTCTGTGGCAGAGGTTTGAAATTTAAATGTCATTGAGAAGCCCATAGATAGATCCTGTTCCTGCTAGACAAAGGCTATTTTTCCATCCTGATTATAATGTATTTGCCCTTCTGAATAAGTAAATTTTGTAGATTTACCAAGCTTTTCTAAAAGGTTTTGGTCTCAAGAATAGGAATGTTCCTTAGGAACATGTGAAACACAAGGTATGTCACTAAAGACTTACGAGGATCTTTCAAGGAATGTTTAATTCTAACAGACAAACTTATTGCACACCAATTTTTAATGCAAGTTGGAAAGAGTCTTTATTCTAATCAACCATTTTGAGCCCAGGGATTGCTGTGTTAATAATTTTTAAAGTTTATAAATTGGCATAGTTTTTCCCTGCTCCTTTATCACCTAAAACACCATCACAAAAATGCAGTGAGTCCTGAAGCAGAATGCAATATTCAAGGCCTTCTGCTTGTACAGTGTATTCTCAATACAAGGAGTAAATATTTTTTTTTTCCTATAAAGTAATAAATAAATAGTATGGACATAATAGAAGGCACCCAGACTCAAAGGAAACATTACCTCCCACTTCAGAAGAACACGTCTTCTGCCTGGAGAGATTTCTGTAGTTGCACTGTATGATATTGTTGGCTTCTTTGTGAGCTCTGGTAAACATGGAAAAAGATGGAGACACAAGTTCATATGAATCCATTTGATTTTCATGTTTTCAACAGTATCTGACACTGCTATTTCATATGATACAAGATTTGAAAAGGCTTTCACATTCATGCTTGTTCCCAGTAGGACACAACAACATTTTACTTACTGTGAGGGACCAAAATCTCTTTACTCCAAACACAAACACAGTCCAGACCATCCTTGGCTATGCATCTGAGCTGGACAATGTATGAAGACATAGGATTTACATTTGAAATAGTGACATTCACAGCATTGGTTTCTACAGGCACCTGGGGAAAAAAAAAAAAAGATGTTTCATTTATATGGCATCAATGAAATACATTACATTAACTGTTTTTCCAGCAAAGGACCAGTCTTCTGACTGCATCTGGAAATAGGGTTTCCTGTCATTAAAGAGGAATTACTACACATTTTAGCCAATGTCTTTTTGTTTGTTCAAGGCAATGCTCTCTTTTTCATGAACATGTGTTCATCATGAATTCATGATTCATTCAGCTGAGTAAGTAAGTTTAGGTTGAAACATTGCTTTTTAAATCAACTAGGCACTATATATACTGAAAAAAAATTATGTGATTCTGAGGCTTCTTGTCATTCTGAAGAACAACATGTCAAGATCAAAAATAAATACTGAAGAAAATAATAAATCTCTTATTTCCACAGTCACAATATGTGTAAATAGAGCTGGGAGACTGATGTGATAGGGAGTGTGGATGGGACTTGGTGATCTCCAGAGGTCCTTTCCAACTCCTAACATCCTTTGATCCTCAGAAGTCCATTGGTGGTGGTTATTGATGCACAGTATTCTGCATTAAAAGGACCTCTGGGCTGATAGGTTCTACGTGTTAGATGTTTTTGGTAGAAGGGCAGATTGAAATATTTGTTTTAGCATTCATCTGTTGTGAAGTTTTCTTAATTATATATATATGTGGTGGGTCCTTCACCTGGGTCACAGATTGTGCCTCCTGCAGTGCTACAGGCTCAGGGAAGAGTGGCTGGAAAATTGCCCAGCAGGAAAGGACCTGGGAGTGCTGGTTGACAGCCAGCTGAACATGAGCCAGCAGTGTGCCCAGATGGCCAAGAAAGCCAATAGCATCCTGGTCTGTATCAGGAATAGTGTGGCCAGCAGGAGTAGGGAAGTGATTGTGCCTCTGTGCTTGGTGAGGCTGCACCTTGAATACCATGTTCAGTTTTGGGCCCCTCACTATGATAAGGACATTGAGGTGCTGCAGCATATTCAGAAAAGGGCAACAGCTGCTGAAGGGCCTGGAAAACAGGTCTCAAGAGGAGCTGGTGAGGTAACTATGGTTGTATACTCTGAAGAAGAGGAGGCTGAGAGGAGATCTTACAGTTCTCTACAACTCCCTGAAAGGAAGTTGTAATGAGATGTTGATTGGCCTCATCTCCCTAGTATCAAGTGTTGGAATAAGAGGAAATGGTCTCAAGTTGCATAGTGGGGGATTTAGATTGAGTATTAGGAAGAATTTCTTTGTGGAAAGAGTGGTCAGGAAAGAGTGGCATTGGAATAGGTTGTCCAGGGAGGTGGTGGTGTCACAGTTCCTGGGGGTGTTCAAAAACATGTAGACATGGCATTTGGGGATATGGTTTAATGGCCATGGTGGTGTTAGGTTGATGGTTGGACTCAATGATCTTAGGGGTCTTTTCAATCCATCCTGTGATTCTATGATAGATAGTTCCTAGAGAAAAAAATCCAAAAGAAACCCAAACAAAACCAGCAACCGCCCCACCCAAATCCCCCATAGCTAAGTGACTAGCTCTTTTCTTTGGTTTTCTGCAGTGTCGTCTTTTTAAATTAAAGTTAATCCATCAGCTTTGATAGTTTTTCTAGTATAACTAGCTTGGTCACCAAAATCCCCACCTAACCCAAATACGTAATATTACAAAAAGACTCCAAATCCCCTTACAGAAAAAGAGGGGTGTGAAGTGGATTGAAGACTCAAGTGTTAAATTACACTACATGTACATTTTTCTTGCTCTTAATAAACACTCTTTGTCAGTACACATCCTCTCTGCTTCAATGCTCACAGTCTCTTTTCCTTCCAGTGCAAATGCAACCTGCATTCATGTTATAATGCAACCTAAGTCCACATGATCAGCTGGACATGGGAGATAATGAATACACATAGCCTGTAGTATTTCAAGTATTTGATAATTATTGGCTGTCTCTACCAGCCCTTTACACTCCTAACCTCCCCTGTCACCAGAACCTGCAGGACATGCATTGTTACTGCTCTTTATCTCTGTTCTTCCACATGTTGTATACTAGACTATCTGCACATCATTATCTATCTACAGCTGGAGCATGCTTTAGTATCTGGCTGTCACAGAATGGTCTAGGAATGGTCTAGGCCAATGGACAAGGGGATCTCAGCAAGACTGGCACTTTCTTTACACTGAACTGAAAACTTCCTTACATGAGCTTCTTGGAATACTTCTGCTGAAGTGGCCAAAACAAATGTAAAGCCCACTATAAAAAAAATACTAGAGGTCTTCTGATACAAAGGGAACAATAATGCTGTGTCCAGCAGGAGTAGGCAGGTGATTGTCCCCTTGTACTCAGCTCTGGGGAGGCCACAGCTTGAGTATTGTGTCCAGTTTTGGGCACTCAGTATAGGAGAGGTGGAAGCGCTGGAGCAAGTGCAGAGGAGGGCAACAAAGCTGGGGAAGGGCCTAGAGAATAAATCTTATGAAGAATGAAAGAACTGGGGCTGTTTAGTTTGGAAAAGAGTAGGCTAAGGGGAGAGCTCATTGCTCTCCCCAACTACCTGAAAGGCTGAGCTATTCAATAATATTTTGCCTCAGTCTTCAGTGGCAACCTTGCTCTTCACCTCTACCATATTGATGGACTGGGGGGGGTAAAGTCTCTCCAACTGTAAAGGAAGCTTAAGCTTGGGACCACTTGAGGAACCTGAACATACATAAATCTGTGGGACCTGACGAGATGCATCCCAGAGTCCTGAAGGTATTGGCTGATGTCACTGTAAGGCCACTCTCCATGACATTTGAAAAGTCCTGGCTGTCACGTGAAGTCCTTGGAAGAAGGGAAATATTGTGCCCATCTTTAAGAAGGGTAAAAAAGAGGACTCTGGAAATTACTGACCTGTCAGTCTCACGTCTGTGCCCAGGAAGGTCATGGAACAGATCCTCTTAAAAGTTACACTAAAGCACGTGGGGGTCAGGGAGGTCACTAGTGATGTCCCTCAGGGGTCCATATTGGACCAGTGCTGTTTGGTATCTTCATCAATGATACAGACTGAGTGCATCCTCAGCAAGTTTATGGATGATACCAAATAGAGTGGTGTGGTTGACAAGACTTAAGGATGGGATGCCATCCAGTGCTAGGTTAAGCCCATCCCAGGAAGGGTGGGCTGAAAAGAACCTACCCTCAGATGGGCAAAGAAACCTGAGCCAGGTGGACAGAGAGATCTGGCCCCTTCCCAGGAGGAGGGGTCCCCAGGTCAAAGTTTATTTCACTCCCACTTCCTCTACACAACCCTATTTAAGGTGATTTCCTGCCGTGTTCTCTGTCTCCTATCCTTGGCACTCTGACACTCTGCTGCTGCTGCGACCTGTTAACCACGTGGTCGGGCTTGTTCCACACTGTTCCAGAGTCCTAAGGGAACTGCACCTAAAGAGAATCCATCTTACATCCAGAGCATCCTTTGCCAGCTGCATCTGGTTCTGTATATGTTTTTATTTATCCCTTTCCCTTATACTTTTGTAACCTTCCTTTTACTCAAATGCCTTATATCTTTTGTTAAACTTACCCTTTTTAATTCCAAATCAATTCAGGACTGTTCTTTTGTAGTTTTATCTCTCTCTCCTCCTCCTCCTGCCTAATTTGCTTAGGAATTTGCTGGGAAAAGGGGAGAGGGGAGGCAACCTAAACCTGTTCCATTGAGCTTTTTGTCTCTGGGAAAAGCTTAAACCACAACATGTCCAGAGAGACCAGACAGGCTGGAGAAATGGGCTCAGGAGAACCTCATGAGGATCAATAAGGTCAAGTGAAAGGTCCTGCACCTATTGTTTGGTACCAATACAGGCTGGGGGATGATGAGATTGAAAGCAGCCCTGCAGAGAAGCATTTTGGGGTACTGGTGGAGGAGAAGCTGGACGTGAACCAATAATGTGCACTTGCAGCCCATAAGGCAAACCATATCTTGGGCTGTGTAGCCAGCAGGTCAAGCGAGGTGATTTTGACACTGCTGTGCTAAGGGAGACCTCACCTTGAGTACTGTGTCCAGCTCTGGAGTTTTCAACACAGGAAGGATGTGGGAGGAAGACCACAAAAATGATCACAGTGCTGGACCACCTCTCCTACAAAGACAGGCTCAAAGAATTGGGGTTGTTCAGCCTGGAGAGCAGAAGGCTCCAGGGAGACTTTATAGCAGCATTTCAATATCTGAAGGCGACCTACAGGAAGGCTGGGAAGAGACTGTTTAGAAGGGCTTGTAGTGATAGGATGAGGGACAATGGTTCAAAACTGAAGCTGGCTAGCTTTAGGTTGGACATTAGGAGGAAGTTCTTGACAATGAGGGTAGTAAAATACTGGAACACATTACTCAGAGGTGTGGTAGAGGTCAAATCCCTGGAGACATTCTTAGTCAAACTTGGTGGGGTCCCTGAGCAACCTGATCTAATTCGATCACAGAACCACAGAATTATTGAGGGTGGAATAGACCTCTGAGGTCATCAAGTCCAGCCTATGAGCTAACACCATCACATTGACTAGACCATGTCACTAAGTGCCACATCCAATCTTTCCTTAAACACCTTCAACAACAGTGACTCCACCACCTTCCTGGGCAGTCCATTCCAGTGTCTAATTACCCTTTCCAGGGGGAAGTGCTTCCTAACATCTAACCTAAACCAGCCCTGGTGCAGCTTCAGGCCGTACCCTCTCATTGTGTCACAAGTTGCCTGGGAGAAGAGCCTGACCCCCCCACCTGACTACAACTTCCCTTCAGGTAGTTGTAGAGTGTGATACGGTGCCCCCCGAGTCTCCTCTTCTCCAGGCTAAACAACCCCAGCTCCCTCAGCTTCTCCTCACAAGACTCCAGTCCCTTGTTGCTCACTGCAGGGGGGTTGGACAAAGTGACCTTCAGGTGTGCCTTCCAACCTGATGTATGCTATGATTCTTTAGCAGCCTGTTGATGTCCTGCTATGTGTGTTCTGTACTGCTGAGCTAATAGTAAGCCACTTCATGTTCTCAAGTGACTGACATTTAGAGTACTTACCACTGTCCACTGAGTAGACTCTGTGAGTGCCTCTCTGTATCTCAGCTCATATGGTGTAGGAGTTGCAGGCAGGTCCCACTTCACTATCAATTTGGTTTTGATCTGATGAGCATTTATGTTAGATGGTGTCAAGCATTTTCCTAAAATGGGAAAAATGCAGCTGTTATAAGTGCAAAAGAAGCAGAAAAGCTTTGGTAATTGTGTCAAGTGTATCTTATATAAAATTAAATACATTAATATTTGGCACTGACCACTATAAGACTTAAAAAGTCTAGAAATAATTATTAAACTTTGATGATATCAACAATATAGAGTTGTTCCTCTTGCCTTTCTTTTGAAAACGCATTTACTGATTTCAGGAAGGCCTTTTTTGTAAGCAAGCGCTATTCTGAGTGAGTCTGACAGGCAAAATCAAAATGCCAAGAGTACCTATAATTGTGAATTGCATACCAAATTTCCAGAACATCTTCCATTTTCAGTAACTGTGTTTAGCTGTTTAACTGGAAGTGCAAATACATTTTTGTCTTTCTCTCCAAAAGAGATCATAGTGATGCAGATTGTACTGGGGTACCTCACAGTGGGACAAGCACTGTGTATTTCTGGACCACGATTCCTCTGAGAAGGTGAAGTTTTGGGAAGCTCTTAAAGTTATCTCAGTAGTCGGATACTGTAGGGAATCCTTAAAGAAACATCTAAAGGGTATAGGTAACAGGATTTCTTTTTTCATAACTCCCTGGCAGCACTGTGCAGTGGGTAAGTAGTCTTTGAAAAGAGTTCAACTTTAAAAATGTTTCTCAGAATGTTAATGCTCTATAATGAGGATTCCTTAAGTGCAGGTACTGAGTCAATTTGCTCTTTGAAAACTAATAAAGAAGCTCAGAAAACTGTCAAAGAGGACACAGGAAGCAAGGCAAGTACTGCACACAAATATCACTATCTGTTTTTCTGGTTAAGACTATTTTATAGCCTAGCAAATGATTTAAAGTAAAATCCTCTCATAAAAGCTGATAGACTTCTGCTATTTACTGCAGTAAAGATTTAATCCAAGAAAGTCAAACTGCTAAGCTGCAGCTTAGCTCTCTGAATTGGTGAAAATAACAAGCATATTCCAAGAGCTGCAATTTTGGAAGCAACCTTTAAGAAAACATTGACTTTTAGCTGGGCACTGCAGTAACACAACTTGTGAAGACACTGTACCTGCTGTGCTCAGTGTAAGTGAGATGTTCTTTCCTTTCACACAGCTGTCATGGACATAATTAACTGCTATCCAAACAAATGCAGATCGGTTCATGAAGAGATTCTTTCGTTGTATTGTGATAGAAGATGATGATGTGTTTCGTTTTAAAAGTTTTGGTATTCTCTCCCTTTGGAATAAGGAAGGAGAATGAAAAACAAACAGTTTATCAGATGATAATTACTCTTTCCTCCCCTTGGCCCAGAAAGCATAATTATAACAACTGAGAGTGTTCCAGGTACCTATATACAAAATTCAGCATCTAGAAATCCCAAAGGTGAGGTTTGAGTGGCTTGAAACTGCAAGTCTAATCCCAGTACCCTAGTAATTAGCAAATTGAAACATGCAAATCCTTGCTCCATGGTGGAAAAATGTAAAATTCCTTAAAATCATAAGGCACAGTGTGATTCTTTTGTACTTACAGTGGGATATAAAGAACACTTAGAAGGTATAAAATTAGGTTAGAAAATACTTCATAAAGTCTGTTTGTTACCTACCATAGGGGCACCCAAATTCCTTTTGAATAGCAAGATTTCCAACTTTTGTGAATCTGAATTGCCACAAAGGTGTGAAAAACCCCTTATAGGTTATATGCCTGTCTTTTGTTCCTGCAAAGGATCAATGTTTACAGAGATATTGTGATGGAGAGGTTATTAATTTATGACTTTTAAAATATGAATTATGAAAAATAGTTTTATTTAAATATTTGAAATTATTGATAACCAATTAATCACTATTTTATATATAGATTCTAGTGCACAGTTGTGAAAATACATCCCATAACTGGTTTAGTATGTACAATTTGACCCAATTACAGTATTTACAGAATTAATTTCTAATTAAGGGAATGAAGGGTGCAGTTCTGCAGCTTGTCCACTAGATGGCAACTCAACAAGATGCTTGGCAGCTGTAGCTATATACAGAGAAAGATTTACAAAGTGTTTCAGAGGCAATTCCAGCTAGAATGGTATGTGGCTAGGCAAGGGTGCTTTGAACTGAAAGTTGGCAAGTGCTGCACATGTGAAAAGGTACACTGTGTCTTTGTAGTGAAGTAAGTTGCTGGGTTACGTTGGCTGCTCGCTGTGTCTGCCTGGGGCTGGCCCGGGGCTGGCCCAGGGCTTGTCCGTTCCAGGCGGGGGAAGGCTCCTGGGGCTGAGGCTGTGGCTGAGTCACTGGTGGGCCATGGGGAGGTGCTTCCCTCTGGATGGTGGCTTTCTTTCTCCTCCTGACTCTGGGGAAGGGGTAAGGCTTTCCGCCGATCAGCAGCTTCCCTTGGCAGGGTGGTTCCACAGTGCAACTGTGGCAGCGGGGGGCTGGCAGGGCCAGTGCGTCTTCTGGAAAGGGTTGGCCTGGCAGGGCCAGTCCTGGGGGAGCGGTCCCGCAAAGTGGAGCCGGGTCTTTTAGGGTTGGCCCTTGCAGGGTTGGCCCACACTGCGAGGCAGGGTGACGGATTTCAGGGAAGGGGTATGGCTATGTGGAGTGGCGGTTCCCCTCGGCTCCAAGTGGAGCTGGCAATGCCGATTCTTCTTGGCAACTGCTTCCCTGTTTAAGGTTTAGATGCAGTCCTTGGCTCGGCTCAGAGAAGCAGACAAGACTCTTGGGAAGTCCTGACTTTATGTTGCCCTGACAGCACAGGGCTCTGGATTGGCGAAGTGGGCGGCTCTGCTTGTCTCCTGTGAACAACGGGGTCACGCAAGGTGGCTGAGCGTGGTTCCTGCTTATGTGAGCCAGTATACATGAGGTTGTGGCTGCTCGGTCTGCTGGTTATAGCTATAGCAGATGATGGACTGCTGGGCTTGGGCTAGTCCCTCCCCCTCTGGGCTAAGGCTTACCCTGGGGAGTCCACTCCTTGTTAAGACACGGCGGGCTCTTCATCCGATCCGGTACGACTGGGCTTTCGATGTCGGCTTTTGTAACTTCAGTGAAGGGATCTCCTTTGCAGATTCCTCAGGCAAACTGAAGCATGGCAGCCTTCCCGGGGTGCTGGCTTCTTCTCCATTTTGCAGAGGTTGCTAGTATGCATGCACGTGGGAGTGAGAAGACTTACAGGCAATGGCTTAAGGGCTGCGAGCTTACAAGACTTGAGCAAAGCGAGAACAAAAGGGGAGAGCTTTAGCCTATAGAAAGCATGAAGCTAGAATTATGCCCTTAAATGGAAGAAGCATGAGCATGCCATGTGATGGGTGCATGTAGTTTTTTACCCCTTAGAAGACAGGTTGGTGCTTGGGCCTTTGTCCCCCACTCTGGAAAGAAGGGTGGAAGAGGGGAACTTGCCAAAACATGTTGGGGCATAATTCTGGGCACAGGGCGCCTTCACCACAGATGCTTAATTGCCACCTCAGCTCTCAGCCCTGTAGGTTGTCCTGATCTACCTAATGCACACAGGACAGAAAGTCCAGGAGGTTTAAGGCTTTACAAAGGAGGTTGTTCATGTTCTGTATGAACCACCTCTTCTCTCTCTTATTTACTCCTTGCCACACAGAAGACAAATTTTTATATACATATATTTTTTTCTTCAATATTAAAGCTGTGCCAGTTCAATGCTCCTAAAGAAATGTGCTGCAGTACTGATTGCCTACCTACATATTTCAAATATTAAATGTGCCAATCATGATACAATGTTTAACTAATTGAACAAAACCACTTGAAGGTTCCCCTGCCTTCTATTTCAGACTGGTTGTGAATCAGCCATTAGAATTTTATAGGGTGATTTCCAATGCTTGGTTGGAACTTCTCTGTGGGAGTGTTTTTATTTAATCTGTTTCTTCTTGACAATGAAATCATAAGGAGCAAGGACAAGGAATAATGTCAGTGTCAAATTGATGCTACTTCCAGAAATGGGTGATGTGCTCCTCAAGACAAGTCAAAGCCCTTTCAACATTTTTGTTTTCTTTTTAACCCAATAAAAAACGAGAAAGGAAGTTGTTGTGTTGTTTTTAAGACCACTGGGTTGAAATCTAGGAGACTGTTATTCAAGTCCTGCCTCTGGCTTGGGACAACCATCACTTCTGCAAGGCAATTGCCTTCCTCTTCCACCAACCACCTCCTCTTTCACACTTCCTTTTTTTTTTTTTTTCCTGATTTCGTTATTCGTAACACTAACCCTGCATCCTAGGAGCAATGCAGTCTGATTTTGGCTGAGGACTCTAATTGCCACTAGCTTACAAATACTTCAGCTGGTAGTGTCTCTAGAGAAGCAGAACTATCACAGATGCTTCTGTTCCAAGAAATGTGGGCTCCTGGAAGAGAGGCAAGACAGTAAAAGCAGCAGTGTTTGGTGTTTATTTCAAGCTAGCACCTGATGCTGCCTCCAGTGGGAAAATACTGAGTGAGATGGGGAGAAGTGACCTCAGCCCTGAAGTGGTTACTTTGTTCCTCTGCAATGTGCAGAAGATCACCCTGGGGAATATCCCAGCAGAGTGGTATGGATATAAGAAGTCACTCCTAACCACAGCTCTTCCTTTTTTTTTTTTTTTTTTTTTTTTTTTAATGCAGTATGGTAGGTTGTGTGGCAAAATAATCAGCAACAAGTATCAGAATTTGCCAATGGCATACAATGCTGTGCCCTTTATACCTTATCATATGGTCTCACAACAAAGATCATGCCTTCTGATCTGCCTGCTCTCTTTCTAAATATACCCTTGGTCTCATGAGAGATAGAAAATATGTAGATACAAAATATGAAAAATTTATTTTGTACAATGCAGGTACTGAGACAGAACTCTGACTTTTTTTCTTTTCTTTTTCTTTTTTTTTTTTTTAACAAACTGGATATATGCTGATTTAATCTGCCTATCTATATTTTACCTATCCTTCTTCAGTTTTGGTTTCTCAAAAAAGGTGCAACTGAAGACACACACATTTTAAGGTAATAATTTTACAATTAATCTTACAAGTTCATAATCACTAGAGCAATACTTGATACTGCTAGAAACAGGCTTGCTTTCTACTGCTACAAAAGGGGTATATAAGCTGTGCATATCCTACAACAAATGGATCCTGGACACTCTCTGAGCTATCTGCAAGTCTCATCACACATTCTTTGGGGGTCCATGACATTAATATGCCACACACAATGTATAAGAAAAGACAGTTTAGAAATGTTACTTTTGGGGGTTGTTGTTTCATGGTGGTTTGGGGCTTTGTTGTTGTTGTTTTGGGTTTTTTTAACTTTGATTTATTTTTAACTTTGAATTCATTAGCATGGAATATTCAATGCAAGTCAATAGGTGCCAATAAAAGTAATTAATTGAAGTGATCTTTAGCAACAGTGTTTCAAACAGTGTGCTGAAGGTATTGAAAGATTTATAATGACTTTTTGGACAGAATTTTCATGGCAAGGTTTTGGCAATGCAAGGGACCTACAAGGTGGCTTCTCTAAGAAGATGCCAGCAGGTGCCTGTGTCCGACAGAGCTAATGACAGCTGGCTCCAACACAGACCTCCCTGATGGCCAAGTCTGAGCCCATCAAGGGATGGCAGTAGTGTCTCTGTGATAACACACAAGTGAGGTGGGAAAAAAACTCTCTGCAATTGCAGCTGGAGAGAGAACTGAAAGAAACAACTTTGCAGACACCAAGGCCAGTGAAGGAGGAGATGATGTAGACATTACTGTGCAGCCTGTGGTGAAGACCACGGTGAGGCAGGCTGTGCCCCTGCAACCCATGCAGGTTTAATGGTAGAGCAGATATCCACTTGCAGCCTGTGAAGGACCCCATGCCAGAGCAAGTGGATGCCTGAAGGAGGCTATGACCCCATGGGAGACCACACTGGAGCAGTCTGTTCCTGAAGGTCTACACTTTATGGAAGGGACCCACAATGGAGCAGTTCATGATGAACTACTAGTAGTCTGTGGGAAGGACCCATGTTGTGGAAGTTTGTGGAGGACTGTCTGCTGTGAGTGGGACTGCATGATGGGGCAAAAGAATGTGAGGAGTACTCTCCCTGAATAGGAAGGAGCAGCAGAGACAACATATGATGTACTGCCTATTCCCCATCACCCTCTGCTACTTGGGGGTGGGGAGCAGAGAAATTGAGAATGAAGTTGAGCCCAGGAAAAGGGAAAGGGTAGGGGGAAGGTTATTTTGAGATTTCATTTTTGTTAACTTATTTTCTCATGTCAAGCCTGTGACAGTACTTGGGGAGTGATCACCCTGTCCTTACTGTGACCCATAAGCCCTTCATTATATTTTCTCAACCTTGTCCAGCTCAGGAGGATAGAGCAGCTTTGGTGGGATGAAATTACCCCCCAACATCAAATTGCCAGACCGGCTCAGTTAGAAAGCAAAATAAGCTATATTTACAAGCAAAACTGCAATCTAGAAGTGAAATGCAATGAATGTGTACAAAATATACAATATTTACAGTTTATAAACAACACAATAACCCCCTTGGACAAACCAGGGGGCTACTTATAGCTTCCCTCCCTGGTCCCTTCCTTGCTCCCTATATACAGGACAAGAGAAAGAGCAGAGAGTTGCTGTTAGTTAACCACAACAAGACTGCATTCAAAGCCAGCAGTTAGTATCTGCCAGAGCGAGGAAGCTGAAAAGAGAGTTAGTGTACAAAACTAACTTATATTAGATATCGGTCCAATGGGATTATTTAGACCTTCTCATTATTTTCCTTTTTACATCCAGTGTTGATTTATTTATATTCTACTACTTTCTGTCCAAGATCCGTGGAAAATTTTCAAGACACAGCCTAGAACTACCACAGGTGCCCCCAGGTGTGGGGGGCCCATCCAGCCTGGGTCAACACACCACACTCTTACCAAGCATTTGCCGAATCAGTGGGTATTGATGAGATGTGAAGAAAGATTTTGCATAACAGCCTGCAATATAATGGAATATCTCAGAGTAAAACTCCAGCAGCAAGGACAGCTTTTCATTTTCTGAAATTACTTTTAGACTTACCATTTTAAGAATATTGTGTAATTAATCACATTTGGAGGACTGGGTACTGGCAGCCAGGTGCAGGTTAGATCCTCACTTAACTCCTTGTAGCATACCAATTCATTGTCCCAGTCTGCAAGATGAAAACATATGGACTGGGAAAGACTCATCACAGGCAACTGTTAACTGGTGTGTGGTGACTAAGGGAAAGAAGCCCAAATACAAAACAGGCTATGTGCTTTTGTGCAGTAACACAAGAACTATCTGTGGGAGTCTGTCATGACTACTCTCAAGTAGTTTACTAATGTTTAGAACAAGGGACAAGCATTTAGAAAGATTAAACTTTACCGGTTCTAATGTTTCCAAGCATAGCCTAGTTTTGCTAAATGAAGGCAGAAACCCAGAATTCTTCCTGTGTTTCATGAGCTGATCACCAGCTGTTATGCACCTCACCACATAGTGCTGAAACTCTTAATGTTTCCCACGGCTTTGGTATGTTACTTCTTTAGAATTTTGTTTCTCTCTTGTAATAGAAGATACACAATCCTTCTTGCTGCTTGCCCCTGAAGTTTATTTATTTAGTTACTTAGTTTCAATTCTGAATGAAAGATATTTGTATTTCTGGAAGCACTACTGCATTCTTTGGCACAAAAAGTCTAGAAACAAATTGCATATGTTCAAGGAAGTACTACTAGGTTATGGCCCTCTGCTTTGAGGAAAGCTGTTGTGAAGTAACCTTAAACCAGATGACAAAATTCTTGTGAACCTCTCCTAGTCTTGCCATTGTGTTTCTGAAAGACCTCAATTGTTTGCTGAGGTTTGGACAAAGCAAACTCCGGTGAGTTACTCTGTATCTGGGGAGTAGGCCCCACCCCGGGCGAGTCACTGTGAAGAAGGAGAACAAGCAGAACAATCTACCTTGCGCAAGAAGAGGTCACTGTATGCCTGCAGCATTATAAACCTGAGTTGGAAACAGCTCCACCTGGAGCAGTTTATCAACTGTTAAACACAAATTTATGAATTTGAAAGTACAGCCCAGAACTGACTGCACACACCCTTGTGAAACATCTTAGAAATTAATACTATGCCATTAAGGTAAGGGAGGGGAAAGGAGACAGGGACTGTATTCTGGTAATTAACACCAAGGGCCAATGCGGTGCTTCCATAATTTCAAACTGGCAAGAATTTCTGTGGAGTTTCTTGCAAAGCATTACACACTGCAGCGCAGAACTAATTGTCAAAGCTAGAACTCATTGACTAAATTCCAGAATGACTTCAAAATCACCAGTCACTTCTATCTGGTGTTCAGAATAATTGCAGTATTGCTGGGGGAAAATGATATGCTGCTATATACTACCAGCTTGATAAAGATCACATTATAAAGCAGGAGAAGGATAAATGTATGTACCAAATGACCCATGCCTAATTTCTGGAAAGAAAAACATGGTGGTGTTTTTGGTTTGGGGTTTTGTTTGTTTGTTTGTTTTGTTGTCATAGTCGTTGTTGTTTTGGTTCTGTTTTGGTTTTGGTTTTGTGGGTTGTGGGGTTTTTTGTTTTGTTTTGTTCAGTTGTTTCATTTTGTTTTGCAACTGAATGTATAAATTTTTCAGCTGAAGGGAAGGAACTCATTTTTAGTCACTAGTGATTAAGCTTATTTGAGTATTTGAAAAATCTCTTATCACAAACAGTGGTGGCAAGATATTACTACTTTCCTTCTGCTTTGTGTCATACTGTCTGAACTGTTAGTTCAGAAGAATCAGCCAAAATGTTTTCAAGTACCTCCCACACTTTCAGAAAAAGACCCCAAGTTTTTTTTTTCCTCTTCAGCAAAGCATATAAAATAAGGATCTTAACAGGTACAGGATATCAAGGTCATAATGTTTCCTTATGAGTTACATATTCTTTATATCTGCTAGATTTAACAAGTGGCCAATAGGCCTATCAGTCTTGAGTAACAAAAGTTTTGCTGTTGGATAAGTAAACATGCAAACCTCTGGAGCACAAAGATCATTCCTCTTCTTTTCCTCATTTAGAGCCATTTCTTACCACAACTTTGGTTACAGAGTTTCCTCAGTATTCCTTTAATGATTCTGATGGTAGCTGTATATTTTACTGATTTGTACCAAAAAGTGTGTCAGAAGAGTATAGCTCAGACTTCAATAGCCTCACCCTGTGACACTTCTTTTCTCCTACTAAAAGAAGTGTGCTTTTCTAATAAAGAACATGTTTTTCTTCTTTCTTACTCTGAATCAACCTTTCACTTATTTGGTGTTTCTTTTCTTGAAGAAACACCTGGAAAAAATGCTTTTGGAAGTGCCATAACACTTAATGTCGATAAATTTGAAACATACTGCTCCTGAAACTGTTCAAAATAACAGTTCTGGAGAGAGTATTGAGAAGGAAACATCTTCACACTTCTAATAAATTACTACTAACTTCTTCCCTACATATTTTGTCTTAACTGAGATCCAAGTGGTAACCACAGTAGTGCAGACCTGCCTCGGCTTGCAGAACAAGCTGTTGTATTGTTCTTATGATCTGAGTCTTAAAACTCCCTCTGGTTTTCTTTGTTCTAACATGAAGATGTTAGAACAAAGAAAAAGCAGTAGATGTAATGTGTGGAAATAGTGTAGTATCTCAACTAACATGTCAATGTACCACTCCACTGCTAAAATAATGTTAATTCCTTCAGATGAATATAATGAATATTGCATTCTGTTTTTTTCACATTTCCTGTATATGTTAGTGTCCACATGCACATTCAATTTTATCTCAGTAGTTTGTTTTATTCTATGGCTTCCCCTTAAAAAACACACAGAATATTATTACTTCTTTCCAGTTTTGGAATTGTGCTACTCCTTGTACCATTACTGTGCTCCAAGAGGTATGCAAAGAAAGGAGTAAGTTTTCCTCTGGTCTAAAGACATCAAACCTCACTTTTGGCTAAAAAACCAAAACCAAACAACAAACAAACAAACAAACAAAACCCCACAAACAAACAAATGACAAAAAAACCAACCAACCCATATTTTTTTCCATTCTAGAACTTGATCGATTGCTTTTTGTGTATCTGGTATTCATTGCAATGCTGTGATGGAATTTAATCTGACTGGCTAATTATAAGGACTAGAACGTTATTCATGGCTCCCTTCAGAAAAATACAATCATTCTAATGATGTCTTATCCAGTGCCACCATGTACTCCAAAACCTGTCATCTCTGCTGTGGCTCTTAACAAACAGGATATTTCTGCCTACAATATATTCTGACTGAGACCACCAGAAGACCACCAGCTGCTGTGTAGTAACTTCTGTTGAAATGCGCTGTACTGGTCCTTCTTGCAGCAAATCACCAGTTAATCGTAAAGCATAAATAACTGTCACAACCAAACATTACAGATTCTGTAGTCTCTTGAAATATGGTGCTTTGTCTGGAGACCACACACTAGAGAGGCCTGAGAGCCTGAGGATCACCTCAAGGCTGCCATAAACTCTGGGCTGCACATGGACACACCTGTCTCTGCTGCCTAGAGTGGTTTTTCCCTTCAGAGAGCTGCAAATGTTTCCATACAGATGCAGCCTCTTCTGCCCTGGCGCTGGCTGTCAGGGCCAGCAGCTCTCACCAGCCCTGCATGAAGGGAGCTTGGCGTGGGCAGGCAGGAGCGCAGTGTGGAGGTCCGCGGCTGGGCTGGGACACCGGAGGGGACAGCGAGACAGCAGGGAGCGGGCGGAGCCGGGGCTGTGGCAGGAGAGGAGGGTGTGGGCAGGGCCGGGGAATTGGGCGTGGGCAGGCAGGTAGACATGGCCGGGCAGTGGGCACGGTTGGAGATGGGGGACAGGCGCCCCGCAGACTGATATCATGAAATGTTCAGGATTCGAAGGGGCCTTTGAAGGTCATCCAGTACAATTTCTGAAAAGCATTTTGCAGTGAAAGAGGCTGTACGAAGGCTCCTCGGGCTGAGTCTGCCCTTCCCTTAACTGAACTCAAGGAGATCTCAGGAGCAGCTTACATTAAGAAAGTGCTTCCCATTATTTGGGACAGCTATGAATTAGTAATGAGATATCAGCCCCACAGTCTGCAGAAGGTGAGATGTGCTAATGGAGCAAAGAAATGCAAGGCTAAGCTAATGAGATGGGAAAGGAGGCTGGAGACCTAAAGCAGAAAGAATGTAAAAAGAGGTGGTGGAGTGTCCATCTCTGGAGACATTCAAAACATGCCAGAACATGATCATGTGTGACCTTTTTTAGGTGAAGCTGCCTTGGCAGGGGGTTGGCTTCTATGATCTCCAGAGGCCCCTTCCAACCCTCACCATCCTGAGATTCCACTCTGTGATTCCCCTGCAATGAGGTGGAACATCTTCAACGAGATCAGGTTGCTCAGAGCCCCACTCCATGTGACTTGGGATATTTCCAGGCATGGGGCATCCACCACTTCTTAGGGCAACATGTTCCAGGGTTTTATCACAGAATCATTCAGGTTGGCAAAGACCCTCAGGATCACCAAGTCCAACCCTACTCTACAAGGTTCACCCCTAAACCATATCCCCAAGCACCACATCCAAATGACCTTCAAACACAGTCAGGAATGGCAATTCATCCACCTCCCTGGGCAGCCTATTCCAATGCCTGACCACCCTTGCCATGAGAAATCTTTTTCTAACATCTAAACCTACCTAATCACTGCTTTAGACCATTCCCCCATGTTCTCTCAGTGATTACCTGTAAGAGGAGACCAGCACCAGCCTCTCCACAACATCCTTTCAGGTAGTTGTAGAGAGCAATGAATTCTCCCCTCAGCCTCCTCTTTTCCAAATGAAACATCCCCAGCTCCTTCAGTCACTCCTCATAAGATTTATTCTCCCGGCCCTTTCCCAGCTTCGTTGCCCTCCTCTGCACTTGCTCCAGCACCTCCACTTCTCTCCTGTATTGAAGTGCCCAAAACTGGACACAATACTCGAGGTGTGGCCTCACCAGAGCTGAGTACAAGAGCACAATCACCTCCCTACTCCTGCTGGACACAGCATTTCTAATACAAGCCAGGATGCCGTTGGCTTTCTTGGCCACCTGGGCACACTGCTTGCTCATATTCAATTGCTTGTTGATTAGATCCCCCAGGTCCCTTTCTGCCAGACAGCTTTCCAGCCACACTTCCAAAGCCTGTAGCATTGCTTGGGGTTGTTCTGCCTCAGGTGCAGGACCTGGCATTTGGCCTTGTTGAAGCTCATCCTGTTGATGCTGGCCCACTGATCCAATCTATCCAAGTCCCTCTGTAGAACCTCCCTACTCTTGTGCAGATCAACACTCCCAACATAACTTGGTGTCATCTGCCAACTTACTGATGATACGCTCTACATCTTCATCAAGGTCATTAATAAAGATGTTCAACAGAATTGGTCCCAACACTGAGTCCTGAGGAAAACCACTAGTGAGTAGCCACCACCCTTACTGTAAAAATTTATTCCATATATCTGGTCTAAGTCTGCCCTAAAGCATTTCTTCAACAATAGTGTTCATCTTTGTGATTAAGTAGTTATTATGTGAGAAATATTTACTTACCTGGGAGCTGCCGGCAAGATGAAAAATCCCAGTTTATGCAGTTGCAGGAATCTGGAGAATAAAAAGAAATCATTTAAGGGGACAGCTGTAAAAGAAATGCTATTGTCAAAAATATTATTTGCTGTTGTTTTTTCTACCCACAGAACTTAAATTGGTCATGATTTTGGTCATACGGCCTTGCTGTTTAGTAGTGGTAGGAATTTTTACTGTTTATAAATAGTAATAATTATTTCAGCAAATGAAAACTCACCTGCTGCAAATAAAATTATAGCTGTGAGCAGAGAGGTCTCCATCTTCTCTGTAAAGAAGCATAGTGATTACCATCAGCATTGCACTGTCTTCAGTCTATTTTTCACATTTCCTCTTCAGATTTTTTATTCATTCCACTACCTATACTGTTACTGGCTGAACACAAGTAGTAGGTGTATTAATAACAATATTAGGGATGCCTGGAGCTCCAAGTTATTAATTATACTTAAGAAAACCTAATAACCTTTCCGAGAAACAGAAACTTTCCTGTCCAGTGCTTGTAAAAAGTCACAGTGACTTTCTTAGCAGTGTCTGCAGCAATGCAAACTGAACTAAACTTATATAGATACTTCTAACTCCTTTGAAAATCTTAGCCTGTCTGTGCGAATTAAAGATATTGATTGCAATAAAAACTGCATCAAAGTGTTTAACTTACTCTCATATGAATGCTTGAGTAGTGTAGAAATAACAGCAGGAAAGAAGACTCTACCCATCTTCACTTTCTGACTTCTTCCCCATTCAATACAATTTCACCACGTCAAAAATGCTGTATCCACAATGTTGGTACCAACACTGGGAGCCCTAATATAAGCAAAAATCAGGTATAACTGTAAACTTTACAGTTTTGTCAGAGAACATTTAAAATAATGCTGGGCACAGAAGCTAAAGCAGTAAAGGGAAATTTTCAGAAAATTTCCCTTTGGGGCTTAGATAGCTGCAATCAGAGACTCAATTCAGACCTATCTGGTGACAGACAAATTACTAACTTATCTTGATATTTCACATTGAGTATTATATAGCAAAGAAAAATAATCTCTCTTTAAAATTAACCACTTTCTTAAAGAGAAAGAGACAAGGGCATGCATCTGATCTTGGTCTTTAGTAGGAGTGGGTGACTAATGCACCAACTATAGCTTATCAGATTTTGTGAAGGGCATGATCATGAAGTGTAAGTGAGTAAGGTGTTCTGCTGAGTGTTACAGGGGGTTTCCTAATGAGGAAATCATTTGGCCTTGGGACTAAGCTCTGAAATGCTGAAGAGCAATGCAGAGAGCATATGCATGCAGGTTCAAAACCCCTCTAGTCTGAGTAACCTAAAAATTACCCTTGACAATATTTTCCACAAATAATAGCCAAGAGGATGGTTTTGGTTTATGAGTAAGGAAAAACTAACAAGGAGAAAATGCAAGTCATATGTGAAAGAGATTTTGACAGCAGAGTCAAAGACTCAGAGTAGCATAGAAGTTAAAACATGGAGAAAACTATGATTGGTTTGACATGATCAAGATAATCACATTTAAAATAAGCTATCCCAAATTAAAACCATGAAAATAACTCAATGCAAGAGAAGGAAACTGGATTCAGCATGCACAGGACTAGAAAAGATTGTACTTGAGAGATACAAACCCAATAAGGCAAGTCCATATTTTCTTTGTTGGAGTTCTATGTCTCAGTATGAATGTTACTGTTATTTAAACAAGAAAAGTCAATTATAACAAGTACAGAAAATACATCACCAATTGAAACAGAAGAGGAGATACAAATCTAAGAACTGAATTTTGTCATAGGAATTAGAACTCATTTTTAATTACAGTAAGACTATCAAGTTGCCATACTAACGTGCAACAAAAGCTGAATTCTCATTTCTTAAGGTAAATTTTGCATAGAACCAATGTCCTAAATGTTTAGTATTTCAGGTCTTTTACTGCCATGGACTTATGTCATCATTCAGGTGAGAATAAATTATGCCCTCTTCTGTGATACACTCAGCACTGCAGAATGACTGTAGAATACCACCAGCTTTGCTTCATTTGTGACCTAAATGGTTTCTTGGACCTAGGCTTATGCATTATTATAGATATAGTTTTCTCTGAATTCTTTGCCATGCCACTTTCTTATTTAAGTTCTGCAGTAAAAGAGACAGCACACTCTTGATCTTGTCCCTAGAATGCAGTCTTGAAATAAATGATGTTTTCATTTTAGACAGGATTACATCATGTAAATTAATATGAAACCCACAACATCCTTCTCTGTTCTCTGCCCCAGCTTCGTTAGTTAACTGTCATTTAAAAGAAAAAATAATCTCTGAATATAGCCAGGCACAGTGAGGAAAACACGGCTCATTAGCTGTGGAGATCAGTCTCTTGTAGCTTTGAGCATCACAGGAGCACTGGCAAGAACATGAGCTTGTGAATACATTTTTTCAGGTGATCCTTGTGCCCACAAATGCTCATGAACCAGAAGAGGTCTGAAATCCTGTTTATTCAACGTCCTGAATATTTTCTAAGACAGTTTGGGTTATGTGGAAGCAGCACTCAGAACTCCTTGGGCAGCTGAAACAATGTAGATTGTAGAGCTAAGGCATCTGGAAAAGAATATTATATTTCTATTTGAAGTCTTACCTTGTCTGAAGTGCAAAAAAAGTGCAAAGTTAAGGTCTTCATTTTCTCCTTAGTCAATTCATGTGTGGTTTTGATAGGATCATTCTTTCTCTGGTGAAAAGTTCAGTTCCAGATGACTGCAACTTATCTGTTTGAGGCATGTTGTTAACAAATTCAGTGTTCTAGAAAATTCAAATTCAGTTTTGGCCTACGAGTAGTACATGCTAGAGTCCTGTATCTCTCCTCTGTGGATGTAAAGTAGGCTACACTTTTTCAGAATTTAGTTCTGAAGCAGAGATAACTCTGCTTCCAATAAACAGACTTCCAGGTCTGTAGAAGATCTGACAGATTCTTACAGAGTGGGTTTTTTTGCCAGAAAAATGCACAAGTATCTGAATTCAAATGCAGTTCTAATATGATCTTTGGGGAAAAAAAAATAAATCCCACTCAGCCCTCAGCCACACCCTGTGGGGGGAATTTGCTGTGACAGGCAGTATCTCTATCTCCTAACTCTCATCCTTTCTGAGTTCAAGTTACATAATGAAGCATCTTATCATTCAAACAGTTCTGTGATATCTTAATGAAAATCACAGTCTTCACCCTAACACACTGACTGAGTGCAAATCATAAAAAAGGATCTGCCCTCAAGGTTTTAAAAAATCCAAGTACAGAAGAAGCATAAACGTCACTGAATAAGGTACACAGCCAATACAGAATTCAGGAGAACCAGAGATTTTTATGCCTCAGTGAAGATTCCTTTGGAAAACAAACCAAAACCAAAACCAAAACCAAAACCCAAACCAAACCAAACCAAACAGGGAGGATGAAATTACATTGATTTCATTAAGACCAAATGTGAACTAAATTCTGCTTATACTGGAGTACATCTAGTTTCTCACCACTGAGAGTGACACGATGCTAAATCTTCCTAAGTATGATTGTGCAGTTTTGCCCAGTGAGTCAACTAGAATATTCATATGAGTTGAGACAATATATCAGACAGGCACCACAATTAGTGCTACAGGCTTCTTTATGGGATTATGGGAGAAAATTCTCCCTGGCGTACTTGAAAAAGTATTTGACAGACACATGTTGACTGAGCTGTGTGCAGAACCAGAGACTTAAGTATTGTGATTTGGAAACAAGATCTTTACCTCTGCTCAATCACCTGCAAGCACATCTTATCGGTTTTACTAAGTTGTCTCTGACTGCTCTGAAAATAAAATTTAAGAATCTGTGTGTTCATTTTGTCTTCCTGTGAATCCAAGAGAAGATTTGAGGACCACTCATAACTATCTCCATCACATTTAAGATTTTAATATAGCAGAAGCACATAAACCTTCTAATCCCTCTTCCTTGCCCTCCTCTTTGGCTTACTCGGTAGGTCTCCATTTGCTACAGGGAGTAATTTTGGGACATGTGGAGACAAAGAAAATTTGACAAAAACTTGTCTGTGCTCTCCTCATACACACTTGGGGGAGTAAGCTTTACCTTTTGAACAGGAAAGGTTGTGTTTTCTAACTTTTGGGCATTATTTTTGTTTGTTCTTTTGTTTGTTTATGGGGTCGTTTTGGTTTGGTTTGGTTTAGTTTTATACCTGCTTTTTTCGCATCCCTCGGGCAAGGGGGAGGAGATATAAATATCTGAGTCACCACTTTTTTCTCTCCCTATTTTTTTATTTATTTGTTGTTTCCCTTTTCCTGTGATTACTGCTGGACAAATAAATGCTTTCCAGAAGAACACAACTATAATAAAAACATGTTTGGTGAAAGGCAAAAAAAGCACTGTGAAGAAGTTTGCTTAGCACAAGGCAGAAGACAAACTTTAAAACATATTTTTCTGTGTTCGTACAGCCCTTTCCACTCCAGTAACAGTGCACATATCCACGCTGTTAGTGTAATTCTTTCACAGCCAGCTTTTATCCATGGTAATTTTTCTCTCATAATTTTATCCAGCTTTTCTGGGCTGCCAAATCATGACCTTTTCTCAGTTGAAGTATCTTCAAGTGTTTTTCCTGTCTTGGAACAAAGCGATTTAAAAATTGTAGTTACACTTAACTGAGTCATCAGTTAACTCATCCTCACCTGTGGCCATTCCAAAGAATGCCAAATGTGCTTATCTCTCTTCAGTAAAACAAAAACCCTAAAAATTACACAAACAAATTTCATAGGATTTCTTTTTCTGAAGCCAAATTAAGATTAATTTAGACCTGTCAAATGGTAGTGCATTTACTTAATGGTAGGGCACATGAGGTGAACATGGTTGCATGATATAGTGAAATTCTCCATAGTTACCATGACTGCAAGCTCTTTATGTTTTTTTTCCCCTTTTCATAAAGGAAGTGAAAGGCCATAGAGGAAGCATGGCAGGAAAGCAGAAATTTTAAGAGTGAAATGACATGCCAAAAAGTAAAACCGAAAAGAGGGTATAAGCAACCCTGAAACTGGGGAATTTTGCATTTTCTCATTTACACAACAAAGTCCTATCAATGGCTTAGCACTCAATTTTCTCCTCAGGTGCTAATTCTTGGCAATAAAACAGTATCTGGTTAATATGAAGACTTGAATGCTCAGCATAGAAGGATATGAGAACTATATGAAGGATAGGCCTTCCAGTTTACAGAAAGAATTGCTACAAGATGAGGTGGAACTGCACTCAAGGAAATGCTTGATCATACTTGCGAGTCTCAGACCTGAGCAGTTGGCAAAGAGCTAGAGTGAGCTGTAGGATGGAGGGTATAAGCAACCCTGAAACTGGGGAATTTTGCATTTTCTCATTTACACAACAAAGTCCTATCAATGGCTTAGCACTCAATTTTCTCCTCAGGTGCTAATTCTTGGCAATAAAACAGTATCTGGTTAATGTGAAGACTTGAACGCTCAGCATAGAAGGATATGAGAACTATATGAAGGATAGGCCTTCTAGTTTACAGAAAGAATTGCTACAAGATGAGGTGGAACTGCACTCAAGGAAATGCTTGATCATACTTGCGAGTCTCAGACCTGAGCAGTTGGCAAAGAGCTAGAGTGAGCTGTAGGATGGACTACCTGTGGGTCTCTTACTTGATCTTTCTCAGTGTTTAGAGGTAGATGTATATAAAACATGAAGTCTAAGCACATGAAAAGATGTATGGTCCTTGTAAAAGAATTCAGGTATTAAAAGTTCCAATTCTCTATCATGTATGGCTATACACACGTACAAAGCAAGAGCTGCCACTCTGGGATAATACACTTTTGCAGTAGTGCAGGGCAAGAAACGATCATACTTGAGATATATTTGCTTTGGCTGTGTGGTTACAAGAGGATGTGAATGCAATCTGATATCTCTGTATGCTACTCTGTTTTTCAGAAAAGCAGGGCCTGTACAATCAGCATAGTGTGCTTGATAGTGAAGACAGACAGTTGTGGACCATCAGTAAACACCAGGTTATGTAACCAGCCTTTTGGTGCCCTGCCTTACCTAATGCAGAAGCTTACAGTGCCATAGGAAGGAGACACTGAATGGTGGAAAGCTAGGGATGGTTTTTGAAAACTACCTTGTTTTACTTCTGAAAGAGAGAAGCTGTGATGTGGTTTGTTTGGCACAAGTTGTTACACGAGTATCAGTAGCAAAAGAAGCTGGAGAACTAATCCCATGCTTAGCCATAAATTCAGCTTTCTTTTAGAGAAACAACGGGGAAAAAACTCTCTCTTTCAGGAAGAAACAACATTGCAAGAAAAAGAGAACAATTTTTATTTAGTTTATCCCTTCTGCCTTAGGGAAGGGAAATTCTGAGTCACCAGTTCCAGTTCTGTTGAAGGCATTTGCAGTCTGTTTGTAAATCAGATAGGCTCCAGCTTAAAATTGTTTCTGATTCCCATTATTCCTTATGGAAAGTTATTTCAGAACCATGTATTTTTGAGAGCTATTTGCAAAAAAGTGTCTAAGTGTCTGTCTAATTTTCCCTTTTGGAATAGTTTGGAGGCAGAATTGTAAAGCAGTACTACAAATATGTTTTGTTTTTCCTTCCTAGACATCATCAGAGAGGGGAATACAATCTTGCAAGATGCTGCTATGTTTAGTCCCTTGGTTTTGGAGACATTGTGGCAATGGCCTTCTAGCTCCATTTCAAAGGCATCTTGGAGGTCAGCAATATTCTCTCCAAACACAATGGACTCTCTATATGATAAAAAGAAATTAAAGAATCCTTTGATGGAATCATTCTGTTGCATAGCTCAGTAAAGAAGGTCTGGATTTTTTTAATACCACATGACAAGTGGAATAGCAAAGACATGGCATGAGGAATTCAGAATGCAATAATTTTTACTAGGTGTAATGGTCTTCAATCATATCTCTAAGTAAGCATGGATAGGTAGTGAAATAAAAGATTTAGCATAAATCCAGTATTCCACAGGGGCTCTTCATGGCTTTCTCTTCACCATTTTCCTCAGTCCCTCCCAATCTGCAGTTAACTGAAGTACACAGAATTTTCCACTGACTTGGCAATAATTAGCATTAAAAACTAAACATGACTCAAAGAGTGCCCATGGTCCTGTGTAAGGCAAGCACCATGCATGGACTAGATGTGGAGCTGCTGCTGCTGCCAGGCCGAAAGTTCAATAATCATGTGGCTGTCAGCATTTCTGCAGTGACCTCCATCTGGCTGGAAAGTAGAAGATCTTGTTTCTCTTGTTTCTCCCCCTTCAATAACTTTTTCCATATAAAACCTGGCTTTGAGCTCTGTGAAGACTGCTTAAGCTTGGCAGTGCCTCAAGGTGACACAAACCCAGTAATGCCTTTTTCTTAAATGAGTTTCTGAATCATGAAGCATAAGAAAAAAACAACACACACATCACAGATCTGAAACTTTGATAAGCTTCTGAGTAGTGTTGTGTAGGCTTTTTATATCTTTGTACATCTTTGTACATCAAGTTCTCACTCATGGTACTGAATAAGCTTAGCACAAGAAAAGAAGCAGTTAATAGAGGGAAAAATCCAAGAAAGGTCACATTTCTTTACATTACTTTCTTACCATTTATTTAAAGGAGAGGATTTTTTTTCACTAAAAGTAATTTAAAAAGTAAAAATCATAGTGCAGGCAAGAAGCAATTGATGTGCATCCTGTACTAGTTTATCTGCTCACCTCAAGGAAGTTTATCTTCAGAGATCAAAAGGCAAAAGTCAGACTCAGAAATATGTTCTCTCATGTCACTTTCCAACCTTTGATGAGCAAAATTTAAGTTGAAGGATATTCTGATGCTCAGGGGATCACAGGATGTTAGGTGTTGGAAGTGACCTCCAGAGATCATCGAGTCCAACCGCCCCTGCGAGAGCAGGACCATAGAATACAGTGCAGGCTGCACAGGAATGCATCCAGATTGGTCTTGAAAGTCTCCAAAGAAGGAAACTCCACAATCTCTCTGGAGACCCTGTTCCAGTGCTCCATGACCCTCACAGTAAAGAAGTTCCTCCTCACGTTGAGGTGGAACCTCCTGTGCTGTAGTTTATATCCATTGCCCCTTGTCCTATCACAGTGTGCAGCTGAGAAGACCCTGTCCCCTCCCTCTCGACACACAGCCCTCAGATATTTATCCCCCCTCAGTCTTCTTTTCTTGACTAAACAGCCCCAGGTCTCTCAGCCTTTCCTCACAGGGCACACGCACCAGTCCCTTAGATATCCTTGTAGCCCTCCTTTGAACTCTCTCAAGCAGGTCCCTGTCCCTCTTGAACTGGGGAGCCCAAAACTGGATTCAAGTGGGTGAGATCTCACCAGGGCAGAGTAGAGGGGAAGGAGAACCTCCCTCAACCTGCTGGACATACTCCTCTTAATGCACCCCAGGATCCCACTGGCCTTCTTGGCCACAAGGGCACATTGCTGTCCCATGAATAACTTCTTGTCCACCAGGACTCTCAGGTCCTTTTCCCCAGGGCTGCTCTCCAGCAGATCACTGCACCTGTGCTGGTGCAGTTGGCTATTTGGCAGGAGAGTGACTTGGGACTGGGACTGGGACCGGAACTGGCGTTTCTCGAGCTGAATGAGCTGAGAGGTGCTTTATTTTGGTTTCTTTTGGGGGCTTACAGGGGAAGGAGGACCCCCACAGACAGTAAGGACCGGCAGGGTCATCTCCTTGCGTGCCTGCTCAGCAGGGGGATGTCAGCCACAGGAAATTTAAACACACGGAGAACAAAGCTGCCTGATAGCCATCTGGCAAGAGAGCTGCTGTCTGACTGCATCACAGCAAGCGGCGTGTGCTGGGTCAGGTGACAGGTGACAGAAGCCTCTGTGGTAGCCTGGGTAAAACATAGTCAGTAGTCAGGTGGAATGTATATATTAGAAACCAAAACCAACCAACCAAATCCCCAAACCCAAAAACCCAACCCCAAACTTATTTTCATTTGTCCAAAGAGAACCAGCCATGGTTACAACTCCACTAGAGTTGTACTAGAAGGCTACTAGAAAAACAGTGGGTACCCAGAGGGAGCCTGTGTACAAGCATGCAGGTGTCCAGGCTCCTAGCTGAAGAGTGCTGGAGCCTGGCACTTGAAATGGAGGGTGATGGAGACAACACCTGTGTTAGGTATGACCAGGTGAATTATCTGCTTAACCTGGTGGAGGAATTAAAGGAAGAGTTGGTAAGACTCAGGACTATAAGGGAATGTGAAAGGGAGTTTGGCACATGGGAGCAGGCTCTACAGACCTCCCTAGTCGAGAGAGGTGACCCAGGGAGCAGGGGAGAATTGATACAGGTCCCTATTAGGAGAGGCATGGGGAAATTCATTCCAGTCCTCTTCAGCTTCCCTGTTGCCCCTGCACAACAAGTGTGAGGCACTGCAAGTTGAGGGCAATGTGAATGAGAAGGCAGAAGAGGAAACATCTGAGGGTTTGCTAAAGCAAATCAGTCCCCACCCTCCATCAGGACTAGTACCATAAAGAAAAAGAGGAGGGTGATTGTTATTGGTGACTCTCCTGAGAGGACCTGTTCCTGACCCATCCCACAGGGAATTCTGCTCCCTACATGGGGCCCAAGTACAAGACATCACGAGTAGACTGCTGAAGCTAATTCAGCCCTCTGACTGTTACCCGTTGCTGGTAATCCAAGCTCATCCAAGTCAGTGATGAGCTTCATAAGAAGGGCACCAGGACAGTCAGATGGGGCACTTAGTGCCATGGTCTACTTGATTGGATAGGGCTGGGTGATAGATTGGAATGGAACATCCTGGAGATCTCTTCTAACCTGGTCAATTCCATGATTCTAAGGCACCAGGACAATCAAGAAGGAATTCAAGGCTCTCGGTCAACTGATTAATGGTGCAGGAGCACAAGTGGTCTTCTGCTCAGTTCCCTCAGTGGCAGGAGTGTATAATGAAAGGAACAGGAGAGCCCATGTATCAACAAATGGCTCAAGGGCTGGTGCCAGCAGCAGAATTTGGGGTTCTTTGAACAAGGGGCAGTTTTCACTGCACCTGACCTGCTGGACCTAGATGGGCTGAATCTATCTAGAAAGGGCAAAAGGACTCTGGCACAAGAGTTGGCAGGGCTCATTGAGAGGGCTTTAAACTAGGTTTGAAGGGGGAGGGTGACAAAACCAGTCTCTCCAGAGAGGAGACAGAGGGAGGTGAACTAGAGACTGTGGTGGGATGATTCACACAACTGGAGCACTGCACTGCATGGTTATAAGCTCTTTAGGCAAGACAGGCAAGGGAGAAGAGGAGGAGGGTGGCCCTGTATATTAGGGAATCTCTCAATGCCACAGAACTTGAGGTTAAGGATGAATGGATTGAGTGCCTGTGGGTTAAAATTAGAGGGAAAGATAACAAAACTGACAACCTGGTTGGAGTCTGTTATAGACCACCCAGCCACGATGAAGAGGTAGATGAAGTATTCTACAAAGAGATGGAGGTCATCTCAAGATCACCATCTGGCCTTGTTCTTGTGGCTGACTTTAATCCTCCAGATACGTGCTGGGAACTTTTAATACAGCAGAGAGGAGGCATTCCAGAAGCTTCTTAGAGTGTATAGAGGACAGATTCTTGACACAGCTGTTACGTGAGCCTACCACGGGTGAAGCCCTGCTGGACCTGCTGTTCTCAAATAGAGAAGGGCTGTGATGGTAGGAGGCTGTCCAGGGTGCAGCAATCATGAAATAGTGGAGTTTTCAATATGCAGGGAAACAAGGAGGAGCATCAACAAAACCCTACTTTGGACTTCCAGAGGGCAGACTTTGGCTTATTTAAGCAACTAACCTGGAGAGTACCTTGGAAAGCAGCCCTTAAGAACAAAGGGGTCCAGGATGGTTGAACCTACTTCAAACAGGAACTCTTGAAGGCACAGGAAAGGCTGTCCCAATGTGCTGAAAGATGAGCTGCTGGGGAAGGTGACCAGCCTGGATTGGCAAGCATCTTTTGAAGGAATTAAGGGGGAAAAAAGAGGGAGTATCACCTTTGGAAAGGGGAGGAGGTAACTTGAGATACACTGAAAGATGTTGTGAGATCACGTAGGAGAAAAATTAGAGAGGCAAAAGCCCAGTCAGAACTTAAACTGGCCACTTCTGTGAAAAGCGATAAAAAGCATTTTAATAAATATATTAACAGTAAAACGAGGGGCAGGAAGAACCTCCACTCTTTATTGGACTTGGAAGGGAATATTGTAACTAAAGATGAAGAGAAGGCAGAGGTACTAAACACCTTCTTTGCCTCAATTTTCAACAGTAAGACAGGAGGGCTTCAGGACAACTGGCCTGAACCAGAAGATGGGGTCAGGGAGCAGTACAGTCCTGCTGAAATCCATGAGGAAGCAGTTAGAGACTCACAAGTCCATGGGACTGGATGGGATCCATCCTAGGGTACGGAGAGAACTGGCAGATGAGCTCAGCAAGCCACTGCCATCATTTACCACCAGTCCTCACTGGCTCACTGGAGAGCTCCCAGATGACTGGAAGCTGGCCACTGTGATGCCCATCCACAAGAAGGGCCAGATGGAGGATCCTGGCAACTACAGGTCTGTCAGCCTGACCTCAGGGCCAGACAAGATTATGGAACAGACCATCTTGAGGTCAATCACAGCAGACCTTCAGGATAGCCAAGGGACCAGGCCTCGACAACATGGATTCAGGAAGGGCAGGTCTTGCCTGACCAACCTGATCTGCTTTTATGATTAGGTGACCCACCTGGGGGATGTGGGGCAGGCTGTGGATGTGGTCTACCTGGACTTCAGCAAGGTCTTTGACACTGTCCCCCATAACAAACTCCTGGCCAAGCTGTCAGCCCACACTTGGACAGCAGCACTCTGTGCTGGGTTAAGAACTGGCTGGTGGGCTGTGCCCAGAGAGTGGTGGTGAATGGTGCCACATCCAGTTGGCAGCCTGTCACTAGTGGTGTCCCCCAAGGATCAGTGTTGGGCTTGATCCTGTTTAATATCTTTATTGATGATCTGGATGAGGAGAAAGAGTCCACCATTAGTAAGTTTGCAGATGACACCAAGTTGGGAGCAGTATTGATCTGTTGGAGGCTAGGAGGGCTCTGCAGAGGGACCCTGACAGGCTGGACACGTGGGCAGAATCCAACAGGATGGCATTCAACAAGTCCAAGTAGAAGGTTCTGCACCTTGGTCACAACAACCCCATGCAGTGCTACAGGATGGGGACAGCGTGGCTGCAGAGCAGCCAGGTGGAAAGGGACCTGGGGGTACTGGTTGACAGGCGCCTGAACATGAGCCAGCAGTGTGCCCAGGTGGCCAAGAAGGCCAATGGAATCCTGGCCTGCATCAGGCATAGTGTGGCCAGGAGGAACAGGGAAGTCATTCTTCTCCTACACTCAACACAGGTCAGGCCTCACCTTGAGTACTGTGTCCAGGTCTGGGTTCCTCAATTTAAGAAGGACATTGAGATACTTGAACGTGTCCAGAGAAGGGCAATGAGGTTGGCGAGAAGTCTAGAGCATAAACCCTATGAGGAGAGGCTGAGGGAGCTGGGGTTGTTTAGCCTGGAGAAGAGGAGGCTCAGGGGAGACCTCATTGCTGTCTACAACTACCTGAAGGGAGGTTGTAGCCAGGTGGTGGTTGGTCTCTTCTCCCAGGCAATCAGCAACAGGCCAAGAGGACAGAGTCTCAAGCTGTGCCAGAGGAAGTTTAGACTCGAGGTGAGGAGAAAGTTCTTCACAGAAAGAGTAACTGGCCAGTGGAATGTGCTGGCCAGGGAGGTGGTGGAGTCACCCTCCCTGGAGGTGTTCAAAAAAAGATTGGATGTGGCACTTGGAGCCATGGTTTAGTTCTCATGAGGTGTTAGGTATTAGGTAATAGGTTGGACTTGATGATCTCTGAGGTCTTTTCCAACCTGGTTGATTTTGTAATTCTGTAATTATTCCTTGTCAGATGCAGGACTCTGCACTTATCCTTGATGAACCTCATTAGGTTCCTCTCTGCCCAGCTCTCCAGTCTGTCCAGGTCTTGCTGAACGGCTGCACAGCCTTCAGCTGTACCAGCCAAGCCTCCCGGTTTGGTACTGTCAACAAAATTGCTCAGCAGACACTGTGTCTGTCTGTCCCCTCATCAGTGTCATTGATGAAGATGTTGAGCAGGATCTGACCCAGCACTGATCCCTGGGGGACTTCACTAGTCACAGCTCTCCAGCTAGACTTGGTACCATTGACCACCACTCTTTGGACTCTATTTTGTAACCAGTTCCTAATTCATCTCACTATGTTCTTCTATCTGTGGTAGTTTTAGACTATGCCTTTACAATTTTTCATAGATCTCAAGCAGAAAGTAGTAAAAATGTAAATAAATCACTATTTGGTGTAAAAAGGAAAATAATGATTATTCTAAACAATTCCATTGGAGAGATATCTTCCACAAGATTTAGTTCCTCAAACAATTTTGCTCTCTTCTCAGTTGTTCACTCTGGAAGATACTAACTGGCTTTACTAACCTTGGCTGCATCGATTTAATTTTGGGTAAGTGTAATATCCCTGCTTCTGTTTCTTGTCCCTTTTGTACAGGGGGCTAAAGGGGAGGCAGGGAGGCAGAAGCTGTTGCAGCTCCTCTGGTCTTTGAGCAGGGAGGTTCTAGTGCTGTTAATTGTAAATATCTGTAAATACTGTATATTTTGTACACATTCATTGCATTCCATTGTAGATTGTAGCTTTGCTTGTAAATACAGCTTTCATTTGCTTCCACTGAGCTGGTCAGGCAAAGTTAATGTTGGAGGGGAATTTCCAACTCACCACACTATCTCACACCTCCTGAGCTTGCTCACAAGGATGTTATGGGAGACAGTGTCAAAAGCCTTACTAAGGTCAAGGTAGACTACATCCACTGGTCTCCCTGCATCTACCCATTCAGTTATGACATCATAGAATGCTGTCAGATTAGTCAAGCATCATTTCCCATTGGTAAATACATGCTGACTGCTCCTGATCATTTCTTGTATTTCAAGTGCCTAGAGAATACCTCCAGAATGAGCCACTCCATCATTTTTCCAGGGATGGAGGTGAGGCTCTGTGGTAGTTTCAGGCTACACCTTTAAAAATTTGTCACAGATCTTGAACAGAAAGTGATAGAATGTAAATAAATGAATATTGGGTGTAAAAAAAAAAAGATAGTTCTAAAAAATCCCATTGGAAGAGATAATGAGCTTAAACTAGTTGTACAAAACAATTTTGCTCTCTTCGTGCTTCTTCACTCTGGGGGAGATTAATTTGCTTCTGCTTGACCTTGGCTACATTGTTTTGGCTAAGTCTAACAAAATATATCTCTGCTCCTTCTCTTGTCCCTTTTGTCTACAAGGGCGTAGTTGGGGAGGGGGGGGGGAAGGGAGGGAGAAGCTATTGGCTTCCTCTGGTCTTTTCCCAGGGATGTTCTTGTGCTGTTTATTAATTGTAAATACCTGTAAATATTGTATACTTGTACATACTAATTGCATTTCATTCTATATTGTAGTTTTGCTTGTAAATACAGCTTTCGTTTGCTTCCATCTGAGCTGGTCTGGCAAATTCAATGTTGGGGAGATTTTCAACCCACCACAGGCTCACTGGTCTGTAGTTATCTGGAACCTATTTCTTGCCCTTTTTGAAGACTGTAGTGACATTGGCTTTTACAGTCTCACAGTATATCAGAGGTTGGAAGGGACCTCAAGAGATCATCAGGTCCAACCCCCCTGCCAAAGCAGGATCACCTAGGATAGTCTGCAGAGGAATGCATCCAGGTGGGTTTTGAAAGTCTACAGAGAAGGAGACTCCACAACTCCCCTGGGCAGCCTGTTCCAGTGCTCTGTCACCCTCACTGTAAAGAACTTTCTCCTCATGTTGAGGTGAAATCTTCTCTGTTCTAGTTTGAATTCATTGTTCCTTGTCCTATCACTGTGTGCCACTGAAAAGAGCCTGGCCCCCTCCACTTGACACCCACCCCTCAAATATTTGTAGACATTGATCAGATCCCCTCTCAATCTTCTCTTCTCAAGACTAAACAGCCTCAGGGCTCTCAGTCTCTCTTCATAAGGGAGTTCCTCAAGTCCCCTAATCATTCTCGTGGCTCTCTGTTGGATTCTCTCCAGCAGGTCTCTTTCTCTCTTGAACTGGGGAGCCCAAAACTGGACACAGGTGTGGTCTCACCAGGGCAGAGTAGAGAGGTAGAAGAACTTCCCTAGACCTGCTGGGCACACCTTTCTTGATACATCCCAGGATCCCATTGGCTCTCTTGGCCACAAGAACACATTGTTGTTCCATGGAGAACTTGCTGTCCACCAGCACTCCAAGGTCTTTCTCTGTGGAGCTGCTTTCCAGCAGGGCAGCCCCTAACCTGTACTGGTGCCTGCTGTTATTTCTCCCCAGACGTAGGACCCTGAACTTGTCCTTATTAAACTTCATGAGGTTTGCCTGCACCCAGCTCTCCAGCCTGCCCAGGTCACGTTGGATGGCTGCACAGCCTGACAGGTGTCAGCCAACCCCCCCCAGTTTTGTATCATCAGTGAACTTGCTGAGGGTACTCTCAATGCCCTCATACAGATAATTGATAAAGATATTGAACAAAAGTGGACCCAGTACTGATCCCTTGGGGATATCATTTGCCACATGCCTCCAAGTTGACTCTGTGCCACTGATGACTACCCTCTGAACTCTGTTGTGGAGCCAGTTTGCAATCCACCTCACTGACCAACCATCTATGCCACATCTCCTGAGCTTTTCTATGAGGAAGTCAAGATATGTGACATCCACTGCTCTTCCCTCATCTTCTCACTTGGTCATAACTTCACAGAAGGCTATCAGATTAGTCAGACAGGATCTCCCCTTGGTAAATCCATGTTGGCTACTCCTGATAACCCTCTTGTCTTCCATGTGGTTAGAGATGACTTCCAGGATGAGCTGCTCCATCATCTTTCCAGGGATGGAGGTGAGGCTGACTGGTCTGTAGTTGCCTGGGTCCTCCTCCTTGCCTTTTTTGAAGACTGGAGTGACATTTGCTTTCTTCCAGTCATCAGGCACCTCTCCTGTTCTCCATGACTTTTCAAAGATGATGGAGAGAGGTTCAGCAACAGTATCAGCAGCTCTCTCAGCACTCATGGATGCATCCCCTCAGGGCCCATGGATTTGTGTGTCTTCAGATGCTATGAGAGATCTCTAACCTGGTCCTGACTGACCAGCAGAATGTCCACAACTCTCCAGTTCTTCTCCCTTGCTTCTAGAGACTGAGGTTCCTGAGGGCTGGGCTTAGGAGTGAAGACTGAGGCAAAGAAGGCATTCAGCAACTCTGCCATCTCTGCATTATCAGTTACTGTATCTCCCATCTCATTCAGCAGCAGGCCCACCTTTTCCCTGCTCTTCCTTTTATCATTGATATATTTGAAAAAACTCTTCTTGTTCTCCGTCACCCCTCTGGTGAGATTCAGTTCCAGGAGGGCCTTGGCTTTCCTTGTTGCATCTCTGCATTCTCTGGCTCCAGTCCTCAGGCACCTCTCCTGTCTGCCAGGATTTTGCAAAAATGATGGAGAACGGTAGAGGAACAACATCAGCCAGCTCTCTCAACACTTTTGGGTGCATCTCATCAGGACCCACAGAGTTGTGTGTATTCAATTTATGTAACTGATCCCTATCCCAGTCTTCATTTCCTAGTGGAAAGTCCTCCCTCCTCCAGGTTTCTTCTCTTTCATCCAGGGTATGGACTTCACAGGGGAGCTCAGTCTTAGGAGCAAAGAAAAGCAAAGAAGGCATTCAGCAACTCTGCCTTCTCTTCATCCTCAGTTATCAGGGCTGCCTCCTGGTTCAGCAGTGGGCCCACACCTCCCCTATTCTTCCTTTTCCTACTGATATGTCTGAAGAAGCCCTTCTTGTTGTCTTTAACTTTCTTTGCCAGTTTTAGTTCCAAGAGTGCTCTGGGCTTTGTTACTGCCTTCCTACATACCCTGGCAACTACTCTATAGTTCTCCCAAGTGACAAGTCCCTTCTTCCATGCTCATTTTGAAATATTGCTTTAAGGTCTCTAAGGAGTTTGATAGAGCCAGTGTTGTTTGGTAGAGGTATAGGGTGCAAGAGCTGAAATTCACTGTAACTTCAAACGTGCATACTGAACGTTTTCCTGTTATAAAACCGTGACAAAAAGGCAAAATCCACTGAGCCAAAGTTACTGACTAAAGGGAGGTTAGGCAAAGCTGGTATAGTTCCACAATACGTTCCTATGTGTCAAAAATCCTCATCCTATATCCAAGCCTCCTTGTGGTTTATATTGTATAACAATAACATAGTAATTTACATAATTGAACTCCTCTTAAAGGTTATTATGACTGAAATTCCTGGACAGAGACATATTGAATTGTTATGATAACAAAAATATAGAACACTAGAGAGATTAACAAAACTTTCAGACCTGAAATGGAGATTAAAAAAAAAAAAATTGTTAACAGCAAAACATAACATTATTCTGACATTTCAAAATCTGAAAAATCTTCCTGTCCCTAGGGACCTGGTCCTTACATAGACAGCTATGCAGTTCAAGCCTTAGATGATTTAGTGCTTTGGAAAATCATTCATACATTTGTCAAATTAAGGACCTCAGGACACTGCAGAAGCCTAACCCTGGAAATGCAGGCCCCGTGTAGGACTTCAGGTATTTCACTCTGTGGTGGTTTGGCCCTGGCTAGGGGCCAAATGCCCACCAGAGCTGCTCTATCATCCCCTTTCTCAAATGGACGGGGGAAAGAGGAAAATATAACAAAAGCCAGCTATACCATAGAAGCAATTTAATTATAATGATAAGCAAAGCAATAGACCACATGGAAGCAAAATCAGAGAGGGATGTTAGTCTGTACTTCCCATCAGCAGGATGGTGGTCAGCCTCAGAAGCAGGGCTCTCTATGCTTGGTGATTCCTTTGGAGGACAGACACCATGGACAAATCTCATCACTTCCTTCTTGCACTTCGTTCTTGTATCTGAGATGATGTCATATGGCATGGGATACCCCTTTGGCCAGTTTGGGTCAGCTGGCACAGCTGTGTCCCCTCAGTTTACTCTTGGGGCAGGGAAATGTTGGAAAAGCACAGCCTGGTTGCTTGGCTCAGCAGTAGCCAAAACACTGTTGTGTTATCAACACCCAGCTACAGCGCTGCAAAGCGCAGCACTAGAAAGTTGCTTTGAGGAGAACTAACTCCAACTCAGCCCAAACCCATTACACACACTCAAAAGTATTTGCTCAACTGCTGATGAATTTTGAGTGGCCCCCTCCATGGCTCAGCTGATACAAACACTACAAGCTGCCTGCACCAGGCACTGCACAAGGTGTGTGACAGCTCCTTCACAGAAACATTTTTGTCAGCCTGTGCTGTACGTTGGGGGCCGACCCGACCCATGGGCCCCCTTGCTTGGCCGGGCCAGATGTGGCCCACCGAGCACCCTACACCTTAGAGAGGGGCTTGAACGTTGTGTTTATTACCTCACAGTGACACCTGCTGGAATGGGGCCTTCATTCAGACAGGGAAGATGCATTTTTAGCATGAATTAAACATTACCTTATTGCCAGAAGCAGAACACATTATGTGTGACAAGAAAATATTAATGCAAGTGAAAAATACCAGAGGAGTATTAAAAACCTTTCTGAGAACCACCCAACACTGTGCAGCATCCTGTTGTGTATTTCTAAAGAGACATAAGGACTGAGTGCGATTTTACATGCAAAATTCTGCAGCACTTGGGTTCCAGGTCATTCTGCAACAGAATACACGGTGTTTCTCCATACAGTGATTTACAAGGATGCTGAAGTCCTCTCCCAGGTATCTGGGGGTTCTGATCAATGGATAGGACAATTATTTTCCTCCCCTTCCCATATTTTATGAAACAGATCTTTCACTTACAAAGTGTGTAGTTCTTACTGGCAGTCGTTGTGGACTGTCTCAGCGTCCTGTGGGATTCAAAAAGTAAAAGGAATGTGGGAAAGAGATCTGCTATAGAGCATCCGGGTTATTTCTCTTGGGCTTGTCCTACTCAAGAAAATACCACTAGGTGTCACTCAATGCCAGGGATTACCTCTGTCATCTCAGGACGTACATGAACGCGGTAAAACTGGATTTCATCTGGTGGGTTTTTGCAAAGACCAAACTGTGAGGTCATTTTACCTTTTAGCAAGATTCACACTTGATTTGAGAAATACCTCTGGCTTCCAAGTAGTAGATATAAATATTCAGCCTTCTAACTTTTGTGAAAATATTTTATGTACAATGCGGGTGAAATGCTCCTGGTCTGTTGAAGTTATTAAATTGCAAATGTTTGCATTTGAGAATATCTATTTTGGTCTCAGGATGAAAATAATGATGGTGTTGTACATGTGATTTTCCTGCTGGGTGTATTCAGTGATGTTGCACTCAATGGAATTCTCTTCATCTCGCATAGAAAAAAGTAAAAGCTGGCTTAACTGTATTTGTTTTCAGAATATTTTTGTACATGCACATTCAGCCATATACAACTGAGACTGGCAATGCAGCTTCAACCTCAGCTCTGTCCAGTCTTCCTTTATTTGTAGAGCAAGAATCATGTGGTACATTTTCTGTGTGGTTTCTGTCTCTGACTGAGCCTTTCCTTTTGAGGGTGTGGGAGGGCACAGAGGATGGAGGTTTTAAGCATGGTCAGCTGATTTTGAGAAGTGGATCAGAGGCCTTCCTGCAGTCTCTTAGAGCAAACTCTGCTCCCTTCCCTGTTGCAGTGTGTGGCCTCTCTTCAGAGATAAAGGATGAAGAGTTTGGATGTAACCATGCATACCCAGAAATCAGGACTAAGGGTTGTTCTGCACCACAGCTTGGAGACAACCAGAGTGTATGTAGCTACCTCTGCCTCTAGCATCTGCAAAGTGTCTCCACAGGAGTCTGTACTGATGCTGGGCTCTGATCCATGGCCTCAGGCATAGCTCTGTAAGGCAGAGCTTCCTTAAACTGACAGTGCTGCGGATCTCTTGGGAAAAACCCAGAAGGTATTTTTATTTCTTCCTTCAAATATTTGGCACCAAAGGCCAAGAGCATGCTGGAGAGGGAAATAACAAAGTGAATACTGGATAACCACTCCTTCTATTGAACAGAACAGAAGCTCTGCAGAATAAAAAGTAGTATTTGTTCTTACTGGTGATGACTGCTTCATAATGCATGCAGAGAGAAACTACATTGAGACTACCTGCTCCAGTCTTCAAGTTTTGATCTTTGTCACAATAGGAATATCCTCTTTTTTATTTTCTTTTTGTTTGTTTGTTGTTTTTTTTTTTTTTTTCAAATGTATGCTTCTTTAAATAGTTCTTTCAATAAGTATTCAGTTCAACCTCTCCTCTTCTGAGGAAAACAGTCCCTCCTCCAGCACCCCAGATTTTATAATTACAGTCTTTCACTGACAGGAAATAAAAAGAATAAGCCTCCCACAACTCTGATTCTTTAACATGCCTGTGCTTCTCTCCCACACTCAGACCAGTTGTTGCTAATTTTGACCTTCAGTGTAGCCTTCTCATCCACAGTGCAGTAAAGTTTTCTCTGGCACATATTTTTGCACTTACGTACCTCACAAGAATGTTTTAAGGTTTAATGCGTGCATGCTTACGGAACATATTGAAGACGAAACATGGTATATAATAAACATTTCTTTATACTACTTTGAACATAAAAGGAGCATTACTGCTTTTTTCCTTCTCTCTCAAATAAATAACTATGCTGTCTTTTCCTAGACATCTACCAAAATGTATCTATAAAACAGGAAGAAAAAAAATCAGAAGAAGAAGAATTATAAATAATCAAACACAGAAGCAATTTATTTTGACAATTGGAATCTTTCTCACTTGGTTCTTTTGATCTCCTTGAGGCTCATTAAACTGTTGATGGCAGAGCCTGCTTCCACGCTTGAGAAAAAAAAAAAAGAGTGCTACTTAAATGCAAGCAAAAGTTTCAAAGGTAATGAGGCTTGGGACCTACAGACCAGAACGTATAGGTTGATTTGCATGCATTTTCCACCTCCCCTGATGCTTATTTGCATTGTTCTTCATTTTCCAGCCAGATCAGAAATCCTCAGATGATTTGTTAATATTTGCACAGTGCCCACTTGTATTACTGATACTCTTTATGTAGGCAGGGAGGAAAAGCTCTGCCCAGTGAGCTTTCAATCAAATAACATTAGTTATGACTCTCACTTCCGTTTGCTATCTATCCCAGAGGAGCATCAAGGATTTCCCACAGCAACTGTGAATGACAAATTCACAAAATTGTGTTCTAAATCAAAATCATATAATTAAGAGGAAGGGGTGAAGAACTGTGATCTTGTGTTCCCCCCATAAGGAATATAGTCATCCTCAGTTTTTCTGTGTATACTCTGTTCTATTTTTATTTCTGTTGGTTTTGCTGCTGTGGCATTTGTCTGCAGAATCCTGCAGAGACTGAACCCTAACTGGGACAAAAACACAGCACAAGGAAGATGATACTGCTTAAATATGCAGTATATTATTTTCTGTCTCTTTCCTGTATGTTCTAAGGAGTGAACAGCAAGAATATAATGTTACCAGTATGCAGAACTTTTATAATGCAAGCAAAATTACCTTAAAAACTACAGAGGAGCTCCTGAGCATATGTTGTTATCAACAAAGCTTTTGACAAGTGACAACAATAAAACAGAAAAGACACTTTTTAGTAGCATTCCTGTAGGTTCACTGAAGATTGATTGTGAAACCACAATACCTCTTATTAAGCCAAATCTCAAAGAAGCCATGGAAAAAAGGCACAGTGATGAAATGTGTAATCAGCTGTTAAAATAGAAAAAGTAAATCATGCTCAGAGAAGAATATTTTGCACTATAAAGGCACCAACCAGTAGCTGCAACCAGCAAAGCAAAAAGACGTTTTCTTCTGTTTCCAAACAATATTTGTGCATGGGGGCCTGACATTTGAAAAGATCTACAGCTTGCATTTCTGTGTCAGAAGTACTAAGTTTTGATACAAAGTACAGATCAAAAATAGTATCTGGATGATGGCTGGAACAGTTTAATAGCAAAATGTTGTGAGAACTTCCTACCCTCCTTGACAACAGCTGTTCCTAGAGAAGAGAGTGTGGTTTGCTGAACGACATTGTGGGATGTCAGCTGGTTTTGTCTTCAGTGTTAGCTCCCTCAGCGATGAGCCAGGGCAATCAGAAGCCTGTTTGAACAGAGGAGAAGAATATCAAAAGGCAGATTAGAATTGGTGTTCAAATGAATAGTGTGAAATCTCAAAGTGAGATTACCAGAGTAATCATAACACAGCCATCTCAGAAAGAAGGCTTTTATTTTAAGAGATGGACTTTCACCAAAAAGAGAAAATAATAAAGAGATCAGCACCACTGAAACTGTGACTGTCAGATGAAAGGCAAATCTTTAATGTGAAACCGTTCTTTACCTACCTTCTTGACACTGGCAAATATATTTATATTACAGAGTTTTATCTTTTCCCAAACCATAATATGCTAAAATAAACACAATCACAACTGTATGTTTTGCCCAGAATCTGAGGTAAAGGCACCAAAGGGATTTTTTTTTATAAATAATGTTATTTATGATAATTTAAGATTTATCCTTGTGGAATAAAAACTGCAAGAAGCGTGCACTGTAACTAAACAAGATGGTGGGTATACCATCTTCACTTTTGGGTTATAAAATTATTTGAGTGTCTTATTTTTATTCATTTTGAATAAGATTCTATCTATTCTTCTGTGATTTGCAACAAAGGGAGACTGAGAGGACATACTAATGCATTGTGTAATGCAATACAGCCGAGGCTTCTTGGACTCTATGAAAGAGAAAGGAGACCAGAACATAAAGACCTGTATGGAACTAAAATCTGTGGAACTGATCTCTGGTATTCCTTTGCTACAATACTGGTGCCATGCTGTTTTACAGTCAGCAATGACAACCCAACAAGATTGTTATCTTTCATATAGATCTCTATTATTTTGCCTTTCTTGTACACAATGTAAGTGTGCTTCTAGTTGTTTGGAAGGAAATCAGAAGGCATTTGGAAGGAAGGAATTCGGGAGGAATTTGGAAGGGTGGAAGGAATTTGGAAGGAAGAAAGGAATTCGGAAGGAAATCAGAAGGAAGAAAGGAAGGAACTCGGAACTCGGAACTCGGAACTCGGAACTTGGAACTCGGAAGGAAGGAAGGAAGGAAGGAAGGAAGGAAGGAAAGAAGGAAGGAAGGAAGGAAGGAACCCAAACAAAAAAAGATCCAAAAAGCAAACAAACAAAACCAACAACAAAATAACCTCAAACCCAATATTTTTGCTCCTTTTGAAGTCACCCTCAGAGCAAAACGGACCCTCCTGCTTCCTGAGTCAGAAAAGTGATGTTAGGGTGAAAAGCACATCTCAGTGACCAGATGAGCTGCCTCAGACTGACATGCTTCTGCTTCTGCCTGCAATTTATTCCCTGTTTATCCAGAGAGAGAGTCTATCAATTTCTTTTGTGGCTCACATGGTACCTTCCTACTCCACAACAAAGGTATCTCTGCTGTACCATTTCATTTCTGACAGGTGACACATCTGCCAAAAGAACCTGACCCGTGAGAGACTGCTGTATGCCTGAACTGTGTAAATTCCAAGGCTGTATAAGCTATAGGTAAGATCCTAACTTATTCTGAAAAAGCGAACACCTCTGTGTCTCCTGTTGCCTCTATGCCTCAGATGTTGTTTGTCCTCTTTTCCCTGCATACGTCCTATCAACATCCTACCTTCCTGAACAGCACATCAAAATGCAAACAAAATGTATGTCTGGCAGGGTGGTTTATATGCACCAGCCAAATACCCCTTGCCTTGCTCTGCAAGAAGGAAACATTATCTGTGGAAATCCCCCACCCCACATAGACTATCTTGCATTGTATTTGGTAGATGAGGAAGAGGTAATTGTAAAGAAAGTTAAATTAAATTGCATTACATACAAAACCATAACGATTTAACTGTTTCAATTGCAAACAACTTGTTGAGGTGCTGACAGAATTCAGGAATCAGTTCTTCATCATGTTTACTAGCAGCCTCTGTGGAAAACCAGCTAACTGCTTGGGAATATCTATGTTTAGTTTTTTTTTTTTCCTAACAAAACTGTGCAGCTGTGCATCCCATTACCTGCTCAGGAGCGTAACAGGTACGCTAGCTTTGGGCTGAACAATGCAGAGAATGACATGGCTCAGAGTGGTGTGATCTAGAAAAAGTGCTAAGATCTTGGGCAGGTACTGTGCTTAATGACTCAGTCATCATACAAATAAATGGAATATTTTGAACTTATAGTCCTGATATCTCAGTTTTAATTATTTTCTTTCTGCCTGTGGATCACTGATGTGGATGTGACCCAGTGTCTCGTATCTTTGCATGTTTGCATGCCAACAAGCACCTAGGCCTTAGGAAATACAGATGAAAAGAAGGTGTTGCAAAGAAGTAGAGGAGTAGTAAATCTCTTGCTGCTATTGACAGCTTTGCTTAATGTATAGAGTTACTGTGCAAAATCTGTGTTCTGAAAAACTGCTTGCTCCTGGGAGGTGATCTAGGTCACACAGGCGAATGTACTGAAAGTCCAACTTTTTAATGCAGCCACAATTTCTTGAATAAAATGAGATTCTGCAATCATTAGACTTTCAGAAAGATAGAGCAAATTCTCATCACAGTTACTGAATAGTCTTGCCTTCTTCATGTAGTTTTAAATCAACAGCTTGCTCTGAAACAATAGCCAAGACAGGTAATGAGCAAGTCCTTTGTGTGCACCCAGAGCTGGTAGTGATGGTTAGGCTAACGTATATCTCATGGTATGGAACAGTTTGCCTTCTTTGGCAAGACAAGCAACTGTTTTCATTCTAATGCTTTGGGGTCACAGGGTTTTTTGACTGTTATTCTGTCAGAGAAGTATGGTTAATAGTCAGACCTATTAATTTTGATCTGATTAATCAGATGGATAGCTTGTTGTCTAATTGGCCTGTATTCTGTAAAGATCATAATTATTTTTGGTAGTGCAAATAGCCCTGGAGGGTCACCTTCCCTTATAACTTAAGTTGTAACTTTGACAAAACTTGCAGTGCCATCTAAATAAATAAATAATATTAGACCTTGTTGGCCACATTTGTTTTTAAAATGTCTTTGCAAATTACTACTATATGATAGATTATCCTGATCAACTGCTAGATCTGCTTTGGAACTTCTAAAACATGTCTTTGATCTGCTGTAGTTGATCCATGTACCTTTCGTAGGGTACCTGGCAACAGAGCAATTTATGATATGGAACTACTGCAGTATTGGTACAGAGACGCATATTAGAAAAACATAAAGCATGTAGCAGGTAGGCTTCACTCCTTAATTCTGAATTGCTACCTGGGGAAAAAAAATTAAAATTTCTGTAAAGTTTCAGTAAACCTGCAGTCTAACATACGAATTTTAATTAGGTAAGCTGCATGACCAAAGAGTGCACCAGAAATGCTGATTATTTAAAATCCTTGTTAAGTACTGCTTATATTAAGAAGCGTGAGTGCTGAAACATACTGCATTTGCCACTTTAGAAAGGACAGACCTGCTGAGCCACCCTTCAAGGAAGAAACAATCCTGCGACTCTGATCTCATGGCATTATCTCACCAGTGAGATCTCCTTGGGTAAACAAGTGTCACCACCTAGGCTTGCTGCTGCTGCCATGCCATACTCCGCCTTTGGAGATTTCACGCTGCTAACAGCTCTGAACAACATTCTGTGGACCTGACATGATCAGAAACAGGAGGGCTGGCCACAGCTCAGGAAACGTAAGCGTGTTCTCAGGTCCTTCTGAAGTTAATAGAGTTCAGTGTGTGTTAAAGTGCTTTACAGAAGAGGTATGGAATTAGTTCTGCACTCAGAGCTCATTAGTAAATTATTAAAAGTAGGCTCTGCAAGCAGACTATATAAGTAGAAGCTGAGGTAGCCTTGACAGCAAAACTTGCATAGTAATGATTCCTATAGACACCCACAAGCAAGCTCTACATGGAGAAACTTCACCATCAGCATGTAGTAGATACCACAAAAGAAACAACCAGTGCTTGTAGTGGGCAGTTTTCTGTCAAAGGCCACTGAGGCACCCATATGTTGACCTGTCAGGGAATCACAAGAGGTCTGCTGCCTCCTGGGGGCCAAAGATGGTGTTACAACTTGTCAAGAGCACCGGTTACTACTCATTGTTGCTCTTCCATGTCGGCATAAATGACACTATGAGCCTGCACCTGCACAGAATCACAGAGGATTAAAGACCTGGGGGTGAAAGTGAAAACATTTGGAGGCCAAGTTCTCTTTAACTCCATTTTACCATTTAGATGGAAGGGGGCAATCAGAAGCAGATGGGTAATGAATATCAGGTCCTGGCTGCATGGCCAGTGCCATGACAATGTTTTTGGGATTTATGGCAATGACGTAGTCTTTGTTTTCTCTGAAGTAGAGAGTCTACTGGGGGGCAAGTAGCTAGTGATGTTCCTCAGGGGTCACTAATGAGTTTGGTCCTGCTCAACATGTCTATCAATGGCCTGGATGAAGGGATGGAGTGTACTCTTAGTAAGTTTGCTGATGATACAAAACTGGGAGATGTGGCCGACGCACCAGAAGGCTGTGCTGCCATTCAGCAAGGCCTGGACAGGTTAGAGAGTGGGGCAGAGGTGAACCTAATGAGTTTTAGCAAGCACAGTTGTGGAGTCCTGCACCTGGGGAAGAAAAACCCCATGCACTAGTACAGGTTCATCTGCTGGAAAGCAGCTCTGTGGGGAAGGACCTGGGAGTGCTGGTGGACAACAAGTTTACCATAAGCTAGTGGTATGCTCTTATGGCCAAGAAATGCAATGGTATCCTGGGGTGCATTACGAAGCGTGTGATCAGTGGGTTGAGGAAGATTCTCCTCCCCCTCTTCTCTGCCCTACCGAGGCCACACCCAGAGTCCTGTGTTGAGTTGTGAGTGCTCCAGCTCAATATCCTGTCCCCTAGTTTGCCTCTCAAAATAAAAAAAAAAGTCAGTTAAATTAATAATATTTATTTTATGTAACCAGGTGAATACCTGACCTTCTGGAAAAGGAAGATTGCCAGTGTGATGGTATCTAGTTTGGTCACATCAGAAGGGATTCTAGGTGAACAAAATTATGAGAAAACCATGCTTTAGCACTGCTACTAATTTAGTGACTCTCAAAGACACACCATGCTTGCTGGTTCATTGCTACCAGCCCTTCTTTATATTTCAAACAATGATTATTTTGTTTAGCAAATTCTCAAGTGTAAGTACTGTTTGTCTTATCTCTAATTTTATGGCATAATCCCTTTTTCTTTCTTTCTCTTGAATGGATTCCCCTAACTGATCCTGTGGAGCGGAGATTATTCCATAGCAGACCTCTCCTTCACCATTGCCATGAATAAATTGAAGGGAATGACTCGAGCACTCTGCTGATTACCAGTGAAAGAAAGTTTTATTAAGAAATGTAATTTTGAAAGCCATGCTCTTCTAAGAGCAGAATATTCAGCAGGATAGTTTTTTACATAAATAATGTGTTGAATTCATTATATATATTCTTTCTGAGAGCAGTAGGGGATTTGCCACAATGCAAGTTTTGAGATACTGAGAGCTCCGCTATGCTAGTATCTCTGTTTGGAAGACCCTATTTTCCAGAGTCCTACAGTCTGACCTAGTGCAGATTCTGTATGTGTCACACACCAAGGAGACAGACTAGGTCCCAGAATAGAATAGTATATGACTCAGAATGTGGAAAAAAGCAAACCCATTGTAACAAGCAGGTGTACATATATTTTCAAGGATGGGTTTTCTAGAAAGGTAGCTTTGATTTGGTTGTTTTTAACGAAGCATCTGCACATCTTTCCTAGATCTGTTTCAAAAACAGCCTTTCATTGAAAATGTTATTGCTGTGCACATTTGAGTCAATGTACCCTTGTTTTCACTGCAGTCTTTTCACAAAGATTTCACAAATCCATCTTAAAGTAGGGTCTACTCCTTGACTTGGGCTTCTCTCTACTAGTAATTTCCAATGTGAAACTGACATAGCAGTTATGGTGTTTTTATAGGTCTCTAGTGCTTGTTTAAACCCATGAGCTGCAGTTTTACATTTCCTTTCCAAGCAGTGTTGTTCAGCATTCTGGCCAAGACTCGCTACAGCTGTGCTTTCCATGACCAGGAAAGGATAACAAGATACTTGCAAAAGCATTCTCCCTGTCTGAGACACATAAATTCTCCTTAAAAGAGATTACTGACCTGGGAGTTGGCTATCTGACCCTCTTCTGCTAAGAGAAAAATATCTGATAGCTTCAGCCTTCCGGTCCAAAAGCCTGTTTTCTGTCTGAATCCATGTACAGAGTAAATATCTGCAAAAAGTGCCCATGAACTATGTGAGTTTGTGCAAAGCAGTGTTCAAGGGTGATGCTAGGAGTATAAAATATAACTGCTACAAAGAAAACAAATGATTGCTGCATAATATGAACTATCTCCAGGGCAGAAGCAGAAAGGACATTATCTCCAGGTAAAAATAACTCTTTTCATTTTTGAGTAGTGCTATGTTGCTAAACATTTTGCTTCAGGCTGTTTAGCATAGTCTCACAATTATATTTTTTTACCTCACTAACCTGCCAGCATCCTTTACTCATATGTATTCAGTTGCTCAGTGTGTTCAAGTGATCTGCAAGGCTTTTCAAGGTAATAACCTGCTATGCAATAAAGAAAGATGAAAGTACAGTGTTGAGAGTGTTAAGGAAAGACTGTCAAAGAGAGAGGAAACTGCAGCACAGAGGTATGAGGTGAACAAAGGAGTTTAAGCATGTGCATAACTGGAAGACCAAGAACAGCCAATACTGACACAAATTGATTGTGGTGGACTTAGTATGTCTTCTCCTAAACCTAAACCTTCTCCTAAACCTGTTTTCTGTGGTATTAATGAAATGAATGTTTTGCCACAAGAGCTTGAGATGATAGAAAGATTGTGAGATCAGTGAGTGGCTGATGAATACATGTTACCATATTTAATGTATAAAATACTGTGACAGTCTTGAAAATATCACAGCCTCCAGAGAGTTCGTGTAATCTGGAAATACAGAATATGGTCAGAATGCAATCTCAGAAAAATCCTCAGGAGGAGCTAAGGACCCTACTAGCTGCAGCTGCATTTTGCAGCTGAACCCAGAGAAGCATGGAGTGCGAAGAAGCTGAATTTCAGAAAGTGAGGGAAGAGGAAGAGAAAGTTTTCGTAGCTACACTTGGTAAAAGAGCTTCGTATTCCTAAGGCAGAGGGCCATGGGCAGAGGATCAAATAGCCATATCCATATTTTAGCACTGAACATGATTAAAAGTCTTTGGGACTGCATCCCCAATAGCTAGAAGCAATGTGGAGACAGTATGGTGTCTCCATACCTTGTCCTAGTAAGTGCTAGGACAAGGGGGAAATGTTGCTCAATTGGTGCCCTGCTGGCAAGTGTTGATCAATGAGGACCCAGTTTAGGAACTTTGGAAGCCCTATTTTGTCATAATAAGTTAAAACTTGATGCTTAATAATATAATGTAGAATTCTGTATTATTCAGCAGAAGTATGACCATTCATGAACCAGTAAAACTGTTTAGGGGAACTATAATCATAATAATTTTGCAATCTAGAAAGACAGAGATGCAGGATTTAACTGCTACATATCCATACCTCACAAAACCAGTTGCATTTAGCTGATGCAAGTTCTGCTATTGCTTCTGTGACAATATTACAGCACACACACCCAAGAGAGCTTTAAATTAATGAACCTTGGAACTGCTAGCAATATTGCTAATCATTCAAGTACTTCTCTGATTTCATAGATGGGTTTTATATCCTTTGCTGAGCACTGTGCTATAGGAACTTGAATTTATAAAACTGATTTAGCTATGACTACACTATGTGGTAGTTGGTGTGGTAGAACCTTGTTCCAAACATTGCTGCTTAGAGAAACTATTTAAACACATGAACCTGCAAAATTGTTCCTCTTCTCAGGTTGTGTTTGCACAGAGAGAAAGCATCAATTCATTTATCTGCTCTAAGACCAACACGTCAGCTATCTTAAACTGATGTGTACTTCATAACACTTTGTTATGCCAGCTTATGGTTAATAACAATGTTTGTACAGCTTCTTTCTTCTTTGAAAGAGCTATTCAGCAGTCCAACTGCATATTCCAGCACAGAACCATCAGGGACTGGCAGTACAGAGTATGTCCATGTGAGTGTGACAACCACCAATGTCAGCTGTGCAGTGGGAATACAGAAGCAATTTTTCTAAATATCTTCACAGAGCTGCAACGACAGCTACTGATATGAGAAGCCTCTTATCTAGCTGAGGCTACTGTCTGAGAACACACAGCATGCAGAACCAGTCAGGTTTCCATAGTTTCTGGCTGAGAGATCAATTCCTGGAGCTATTCTTAATGTGAAAGTTGTCTTCTATGTCCACACATTCCTTTCCTACCTTTGAAGTATGCCATTCCCTGCTCCTTTTTAAGCCTGTTCCTCCCCTTGAGCCACCCTGAGCACAGGAATCCTGTTGAAAAGTTGGCTTGTTTGAGGCTAAAAATGCATTTTACTTTTACTGCAGGTTCTTCTGTGATTTTGGAGGAGTCTAATGTGCTTGTATTTTACACAAACGTTTTATACAACTTAGTGATTAGATCCAGACCAGACTAGGGGCTAGATATAGAAACTGCTGTCAAGGCAACAAAATTAAGACTATAAAACACTACAGGATAGATGAAACTGTGATAAGAGTCTACTTTAGAAGTCAGGATATTAGAAAAGGCCATTACAAAATTAAATTCAGGACAGAGAATGAGATATAATGGGAAAAAATCTCATCTGGAATTCTATAAAGCATTTAGGAGGAAGAATCAAGAACCTGGAGCAAGAGTGCATGGTGACATCAACAGCACTCAGTAGTGCTGTTGAAGGCTGTTTCAGATACCTGACAACATGGACAAATGCCATCTGGGTTCACTAGTCAGTGCTTGGCTTTCCCCAGATGCCTGGCTGCAGGTGCCTTTGCTAGCTTGAGTGCCCGTGCTGAAAAGCTGGCAGAATACAGAGGAGGTGAGGACAATGCCTGTGCACCTGGACAGGCTGTAAATGGCCCCCAAGCTGCAGAAACGATGTGTTCAAAAAAAGGCAGGGGATGAAACAGAGATACAAGAAGTGCTACCATTCAGTATTTCCAAGTGGCATAGGAAAGAAGGAAACAGCAGCCACTGCGGCAGTCCAGACGACATTACTTTGTTACACAAGTTCAGGCTAGAATTAAAAGGCTTTTTTACTTCTATTTTCTTTCATCTAATACTCATAAATCAGCATAAGGAGACCTTCAAAATTAGTCACTTTCTATAGCAATTGTTACAGAGGTGAGTAAGCAATCATGCCTTAAAAGAGTCATGATTTCATAGCCTGATTTGAGCCATTTACTTCTTGAATTCTCAACTTTAGGGAAGGCTGAGTGCCTCTCTCAAAGCTCTAAGTTAAAATACCTTTCCTATCGTCTTTTTTTTTTTTTTTTTATAAAGCTTTCTGTACCTGAAGGCAAAATGCACAATGTGTGTCTCTGTAGAGGCATAAGGATTTGATTCCATTTTATTTTTTAACCCATCTGGTGCCAGCATTTTCTGGTTTTATGGAGCCTGTTAAAGTGAGAAGGGATAGGAAACTGAGAGCAACCATGGAAGAGGACGGTTGACAAGAGAAGGCAATGTCCATGGTATTTTATGGTACAGATAAATTCAGTAAAGAAATTTCTGTACCAGCTGTGTTGTGTGGAGAGAGATGAGTTACATTCAGGCAGAGAAAAATTCTTAGCTCTGCCACAGTTATATTAGAACAACCCAGCCCATGCTCTTACTTCTCTCCTTTTGTAGTATATTGTGAGGTACTATCCTCCACAGCAAATATAATGTAGCTGTTTTCACTGGGTTTTAGAGCAAGATCCAGATCTCTAGGGTTTAAATTCATTGGTTCATCCAATGACTTCTCTCCTGGTGAAATCCTGTGAAAAGCTTGCAGTGACAAAATCAACTCCTGAGGAAAAAAGTGTTGAGTGTTTTCTCCTACTATTTCTCCTACTAAGACTGAATATGAAGTACAAAGAAAGGCCAGGTCCTCTGTCAGGGAATATTGGAGGCCAAAATGGTCATTACTGAAAAAGGCACTTTTGGCTGCCCTCCGTGATTAGACAGGTGTCACCCAGTCAGGGTAACTCCATAACTAACAATTGGTTAAATAAAAAAACAACCTGAAGGTGGACAAAAGACACTTTGGAAGTAAAGCAACGGCTACTGTGACCTGGTACCATCTCACTGACTTTGGTAATCTCACTGGCCTTAATAGTGTCTTTTTCAGATATTTTGTCCTAGTGTTCTGTTGTAACACTCCTGTGTTGTGTTTCTTGAACAGTGATTCTCCAGTTCCACTTCCAGTGAGATTTTTACAAAATTTATTTCTGAATGCAGAAGCTGTAGAGCAATCTTTCTAACAAGTTGCCTCAGCTGATCTCCAAATACTGCTCAGGCTAGAATGCCCCCATAGTTGTATCCTAGACCTACAATTTGCCTCAGATAGTCTTGTACTAGGACTGGTTTTATTCCAGCAACCCCTGCACTACACGGAAATGTCTCTCTGGCCCTGACATGGGATATAACATCTGGATGAAAATGTACCTGCAAAATGCCGGCTAGACAGCGGTTTTAACTTAGACAGGTTTAAATGTAGAAATACCCTGTGGGGTGCCATCCTGCCTTTTTACTTCTTGAAGTCTCTGCTCTCATCGATGTCAGGAACACAAGGAAAATACACTCTGTAGAAGAACATTGATTAGCCTGATGATTTTTCTAATACTGTGCTTAAGAGGTGCTGACATGTGCAAAAATACTTTACTAGGTTGGATCAGAAAGTAAATTGTCTCTGCCTTCCACCATGGTCAGCAGTTGCCTCCAATAGCAAAAAATGTAAGTTAATTACAGTATTTGCAAACTCAGCCTCATTGTTCATATTTTCCAGTAACTGAGAGAGTTTACAGGATGTTAATTTGAGGTAGTCATTTCATGGTAAGAAAGACTGGTAAGAATACTCTAATCACTACTTTCTAATTAAATTAGGCTTTTTAGAAAGGTTAACCATGACATTTTAATAGCTGCAGCTCATATTGATATTCTGAGGACACACTTCACCTCAGCTGCTTGTGACTGTAAAGGATATTTTTCCAATTAAGAAATCTCTTTTTAAGAGCTTTTCCTAAATGACGTCTATTTTACAGAGGGATGTAGACCAGAATGTAATTTATTTCCTTGGCTGCACAATCTCATAGTTCAGTTGATAGCCCTTTTGAATCTTTTTACTACAAAATTTTAACCATGGCACCAAAATGTGTCCAATACACAAAAACTGAGAATTGAAAAAAATTTAATCAGAGTTAGCTGTAGTTGATCTGTACAAATTTATTTCTAATGCATCAGGGCAAATCCCGAAGAAATCTGCAGAGATTTTAGAGACATACTGAATTCATTAAGCAGTGCATCTGATACTTTGAAATATTCCTTGTAGTAAGTGCAGAGCCACTGGATTACATTGAGAATTTTCTTTCATTCTGTCTTTACAAATGGTATGTGGAGACCTCTACATGGATTTGGACTTCATTTTCTTAGGTCTAGAAAAGAAAAAGGACGAAAACTATCCCAAGTGGCCTAAAAATAAATAAATGTCAAAATTGTTTATGAATGCAGCTAGGTGAGAGGGGTTAAAAAAAAAAAAAAAGGTAATGAAAAGATATTACTGAGACTGATAGCCAGTAGTATCAACATAGAACAAAACAAGTATTTCTTTCATTCTTCGAAAGTCTTCCAGTGAGTTGGAAAAATGAATCTGAAGGAGAATGATTTGGTACTTCTGCAAATGCATCTGTCAAGTACAAGGAACATAGAAAGACGAAGAACAGTGTGGGCTGTATGGCAATGAGAGCCGAAAGACAAGGAACAGTGTGGGCTGTGTGGCAATGAGAGCCAGCTTCTCAACACAGAATGGTAACAGGGTTGCAATTACCTTGAAGATGAGGATAAATACTTCATCTTTGTACAGAGAAAAAATGTTGGAGAAATGCATAGCAGGGAGTGGTGTTACCAAGCATCAGACTGAAAATAAAAAGGTCTTGAGGCTGTATTGCATTATTCACTTGGTAGGTGGTTGCAATTATCTGGAGGATAGTGGTCAATGACTGAATGTCTAGATGGAGATCAGTGACAAGTGATGTCCTGCAGGAGTCTGTACTGGAATCAGTACTGTTTGGTATCTTCATCAATGGCATAGACAGTGGCATCAGGTGCATCCCTAGCATTGTTTGTAGGCAACACTAATTTAAGAGGGATCCTGAGGGATGGCATGCTACCAAGAAAGACCTGGACAAGCTGAAGAACTGGGCCTATGTGAACTCCAGGAGGCTCAACAAAGCCAAGTACAAGGTAATAAACCTGGGCTTGGACTATCCTCAGTTATCAACACCAGCTGGGGGACAATGGGATTAAGGGAGAAGGTCTTTTGGGTACTGCTGAGTTTAAAACTGAACATGAGCTGGTGATGTGACTTCACAGGCTAGAAAGCCAATCATATGCTGTGCTGCATCAAAAGAATTGTGGCCAGCAGGTCAAAGGAGGTGTTTCTCACCCTCTACTCTGCTCCTGTGGATCCTCGCCTGGAGCACTTCATCCAGCTCTCTGGAGCCTTCAGCACAAGAAAGACAGGGACCTGTTGGAGTGGGTCCAGAAGAGGGCCACAAAAAAGGTCAGATGGGTGGAACTCCTCTCCTGTGAAGAAGGCCTGAGAGAGAGGGGTTATTTACCCTGGAGAAGAAAAGCCTCTGAGGGATGCCTTACTGTGGCTTTCTAACACTTAAAGGGGGCTTATAAGAAAGATAGGGGCAGGTATTTTAGCAGGCCCTGTAGTGATAAGGCAAGGGCTCATGGTTTTAAATGAAGAGAGGGTATATCCACCTGGATATAACTAAGATTTTCTTTTTTTTAATGCTGAATCAGTGGAATAGATTGCATTGAAAGGTGGTAGGTGCCCTGTGCCTCATAACACTCAGAGTTAGGCTGATCTAGATGAAGATGTTCCTGTTCACGCCAGCTGGTTTAGACTAGGTGATCTTTAAAGGTTCTGCTAATCCAAACTGTTCTATGATTTTTAGTTCACAGCAAAAATGAAAGTCAACCTACAAGTTAGGTTCCTTGTACACCAAAAATATCAGCCAAGGTGTTATGAGCAAAGCACCATCCTTACAGATAAGGAAAATCTCTAAGGACAGTCTCTTATCCTATCCTGTAAGGCTTTCCCATCTGAAATGGCACTTCAGAACATACCTGTAATACACTACGAGACAGCACAGATTTTGGACTGTGACTACCAAGGCTGGTAAGTGTGGTGTGTGTTGCTGGGGAAATTTTTAGGAATGCTTTAGTAGGAAAAATTAAATTGATCAAATCCCTTACATTAAGTACCTTAGCCTAACTATAAAGCACAACATAATGTCTAAGAACATCCTGTTTGTTTGACCAAGCTTAATGAGAATGAATATCGTATTTACATGACTCTTGTCTCATATTTTAAACGGTTTTAAATAACAGATTGTTCCATACCGAAATATTCTATGGCACTACTATACTTTGGAAGGACATGTTTTGAGAGATATTAACTAGTACCAGAAATAACAATACCAGCTGAGAATTGTATTTCATTATATCCATGTGTGATTTGGCTTTGTATCACTACTTAAACCGTGTTTCAGTAGCAAGGGATGGGGAAGAAGGAATTCTTCAACAAAACAAAGGAGAAACAAAGGCTGTCTAAACGTCTCCATTAACCTAGGGAGCATAAAATGACCAGAATCATGAGAGGATTGTTAGCTGACTTTTGAATCAGCAGTGCCTGTGGCTGATTATTTCTGACTTTGTCAGAAGGTCTAGCTGTAGTGAACTGAATTACTGTAGATGGTTTCAAGGGATAAGGAAAGATAAATGAGCCAAACAAAAAAGGCCTGCAGAAAATTAAATGAAAACACAGACTGTGTTCTAATACAAGATCACTGCTAAAACTGGTTGCAAAGGAAATAATAAATTTGTTAGAACAAACACAGAGGGCACTAAATGTTAATGCATCCAAATAACGTTGACATAATTTTCTTCTATAGAATACAAAGAGCTGGTGAGATTATACATACAAACTATGTTCCTGTTTCAGTTTTGAAGGTGTTTCATCTTTTGTGCTGCTCATCAGACAAGATTTAAACAATCGCACTTCATACTGCGAAGACAGTCACGGAACGATTTCTGAGTTACGTAGTCGTTCGTTACTTTTTGTAGTAACGGATGTCTACTTGCTTTTCTAGCTTGTGTTAACTAACAGAAAATCTCTGAGTACAAATTTCTGTAAAAGATGGAAGCAATTTTAGTGACAATACTGTCAATAAATGGCAGAAATTGCAAATTCAAGACAATATATACATGAAAAGAATACTGAGCCTCTTTCAGTCCCCCCGCTGTCTGCATTATACAGGGAGGCAGAACAAAGACATTTTTAAGTTATAGGAGGTAAAAGGGATGGATTAAGATATCCACTTTTTTATCATTTTAAGTAGTATATAATAAACAGGTTTATTGCCTCAGTAATGCCCTTTTTCTTTCTTTCTTTTTTCCCCCTCAGTCCCATTTAATTGGCTTAAAGCAGGAAGAAATGGAGGGAGCCAATACAGGAACTTTGGACAAGATGTCTCCCAGATGGGCCCTCCAACCCCAGCCATTTTTGGAATCCATGACTTTCAGTAGCAGGGAGGAACTGCAGTTATGTGTTATAGTCCCAGGCAGAGGGATAGAAAATAGAAAATGGTATGAGCAGGCATCATATCTGGTGTGACAGCTCTGGTTTACCTCAGATATTGGTGGCACAGAGGTACCTTCCCAGCCTTCCTGTCAGTCCCCTTCAGATATTGAAATGTTGCTGCAAGGTATCCCCAGAGCCTTCTCTTCTCCAGGCTGAACAACCATAACTCTTCCAGTCTGTCTTTGTATGAGGGGGGTCCCAGCCCTCTGCTCGTCTTTGTGGCCCTCCTCTCATGTCCTTCCTGATTCCAGATCTGGACACAGTACTCCAGGTTAGATCTCACTAGAGAAGAGTGGAGTGGCAGAATCACCTCACTTGACCTGCTGGCCACACTTCTTTTGATGCAGCCCAGGATATAGTTTTCCTCTGGAGATGCAAATGCACATTGCTGTACCCTGAAGTCCTTTTCCAGAGATCTGATCTGGATCTCATCATCCCCCAGTCTGTACTGCTACTGAGGATTGCCTTAACCTAGGTGCAGAACCTTGCACTTGGCCTTATTGAACCTTCTGAAGTTCACCTGAGCCCACTTCTCCAGATTGTCTAGGTTCCTCTGGATGGCATCCCATCCTTCAGTCTTGTCAACCACACCAGTCAGCTTGGTATCATCAGCAAATCTGCTGAGGATGTGGTCAATCTTGTCATTGATGAAGATATTGAACACCACTGGTCCCGATACAGCCCCCTGAGGGACATAACTTGTCACTCATCTCCATCTGGATATTAAGCTCTTGACCACTATTCTTTGGATGTTATCATCCAACCAATTCTTTATCCACTGAACAGCCCACCCACCAAATCCATATCTCCTAAATTTAGAGAGATGGATGTTGTGGGGGACTGTGCTTTATGGAAATCCACATAGATGACATCTGTTCTTTCCATCTCTGCTGATATAGCCACTCCATTGTAGAAAGCCAGCAAGTTGGTGAAGCAGGACTTAACCCTTGGTGAAGCCGGACTTACCCTTGGTGAAGCCATGCTGGCTGTTTCAAATCACTTCTCTGACCTCCATGTACTTTAACACAGCTTCTAGGAGGATCTGTTCTATGATCTTCCTGGGCATAGAAGTGAGGCTGAGGTGGTTATTTCCGGGGTCCTCTTTTCCACTCTTTTTAAAAATGGCACAATGTTTTCTTTCCAGTTACTAGGACCTCATGTGACTGCCAGAACCTTCAAAGAGAGGCTTTGCAACTGTATCAGCCACTTTCTTCAGGACTCTGGGATGCATATCATCAGGTCCATTAGATTTATTTATATTCAGGTTCCTAAGCTTCCTTTACAGTGGGAGGGGCTTCAGTCCCCTGGTCCTTACTTAGTGGTCCATCAGCTTGGGAGGGGAGAGGAGTGAGGTTGCCAGTGAAGACTGAGGTAAAGTGTTTTTGAGTAGCTCAGCCTTCTTCTCATCTTCACCAGCTCTCCATTCTCACTCCACAGAATGGGAACACTTTCTTTAAACTTCATTTGCTGGTTGATGTACCTGTAGAAGCCCTTCTTGTATTTCTTTACATCCCTTGCTAAGTTCAGGTCCTGACTCAGCCATGCTGGTCACTTGCCTTCCTTGCCTGAATTCTAAAACCTGGAGATTGAGAGCTCTTGCAATCTATGGAAAGCATCAAAGATCTGCCAGCTCTGCTCTGCTTCCCTGCACCTGAGGACCATTTCCCTGAGGACCATTTCCCATGGGGTCATACTGACTAATTCCTTAACAAGCTGAAATTTTGCTTTCCTAAAATTCAGAGTCCTGATTATGCTCTTTGCCTGTCCCATGTCTGTTAGGACTAAGAACTCCATCAGTGCATGGTCACTGCAGTCCAGGCTGTCTCAAATCTTGACATCACGGATGAGCTCATTTGCATTTGTGACCATCAGGTCCAGGACTACATCCCCTTTTGTAGGGCTGTCTGTTACCTGGCTTAAGAAGTCATTGTTGAGGCACTCCAGGATTGATTGCCAACAGGTTGCCACACTACTTTTCCAACAAGTGTCATGGTGGTTGAAGTCTCCCAATATTTCAAGAAACTGCAAGCTCCAGTGACAGAAAATATTTTGGCATAGAGATGTGGGTGAAGGAAAGGAAAAGACAAATACAGAGAGTAGATAAATGATTTTTCCTTCAGAGTTTATGCACCTACAAGAGTCCCTTCCCAGTTTCTTTCAAAAACTGTGCATTTACACTGCTGTGATCTGAAAGTAAAATGGGCATCAGCTTTCTTTCTTGTGCTAAGCCAAAAGGAACAATAAAATTAATTGTCCAAATGTGCCATGGGCATCACATGCATTCTGCCAGGCATAAGGTGGTCTTCTGCATTCAACACTTTAACGTATTGCTCTTTTGTGTAATCGAGGGAAGGAGTGATTAGGATCTCTTGGTGAAATTGTGATGATGATAAATTATGATCACTAATTACAATGGGGCTTTCCATGAACAGATCAATTAATTCTAATATGACTTCTCTCTATTTCCAGGAAAGGAAATCCATCTCTTTCTATCAAAAAGTCATCTGCTAATTTCCTATATCAGGAATGTAACAAAAGCCTTCTGTTCTTCACCTTAGTGTATAAATGCTGAGTTATTCTGACCATTAACATTGCTCAGATGATTAACTGGAAAACAAAAGGAAGGGGTGGACTCCTAAATGTCTAATTAGCTTATTTTCCTCAGCAATCCTTAACAAGTCTCTTTGCAGCACATTTAATTTATAGCAGCTGTTGTTCAAGGGTGTTTATTTGAATGTGTCAAGCAAGTCATCCATTGTCTTGTGTTTTTCATGTGTTACCAGGATCTGTCAAGCATTTGCATAATTCCCACGGTGGTGTTGAGGGCTATAGAAATACTGTATAAAACCAGATTTGGTTTGGTTGTTGTTATGTTTGGTTTTGGTTTTGGTTTTATTTGGCTAAGTCTCCTGTGGTGTTTTCCTTTTTCTCAAACTGCTGTTCAAACTGAAGTAGATACACTAGCTGGAGGTGTTGGGAACAGATATAAGTTTGCTATTGCAAATAAAGTTTTCTGGTTCTTTTCTCCAAATAAACAACTAAACCCACAAACACCTAAATAGAATATATACCTTTCAGGGAGTTAAATTTCATTGGAGAGCACATTTCTCTAAATTAAGGAATCATATCAGTTGAAGAAAAATGCATGGGGATTTGATTTTTGAAAAAACTGAGCATTTCCAGATGGTCCAGAAGTAGAATGAACTGGTTTTAACAACAGTGAGGTTGCCTGTAGCACTGAAAAGTTATGTTAACCAATTTCCGAGTGCTTAAAAAACTGCCATTGCTGTGTACAGTGACTACCTGTTATGATTTTGACCCAGCCATTGGCTGAGTTCCAAAAGCAGTCATACAAGACCAGGACTCCCATAGTTGGGAATGAAAGAAACACAAAAAACCCTGTGGGTTGAGATAAGAAGAATTTTATGAAATAATACAATATACAATGCCTCTGTAAATACGTTTCACAGGGCAGCAAAAGCGAGATCCAAGCAGCCAGCAGCCAAGACGAATACCCCACACTGGATGCCAGAAGAAACCCTTGGAAAGGGGAAGCATCTCATGTTACAGTCCAAACACCAAGTCCCATCACCCTTTGCCTCAGACAGCCTTTGCCACCAGAAACAGGAAGCTTCTCAGGTCACAATCTGAACTCCAAGTATTGAATACTCATCAACAGATTCAACTGGCTGAACCCGTGACAGTATCTGAAGACATTATGTAGTTGAAACTCCCTGATTCTCCATTGCTTTGAGGGGGAGTGGAGAAGGCACCACTGGCTTGTTCCAGTTACAGCTTTCTGTCAGGGTTGGTGGCAGATAGAATTTGTAGCTTGCTGTTGCAATCAGATTACATTTTAAGCAGGTGGTGCAGGATGCTTCTCCAAACTTCAGGGTTTGTGTGCTGCCAGCTGGGAGAAGGGTTCTTTCCCCAGTACAGTGAACTGGTGACCCCAGAATGGGTCACATCTGAGCATCCTTGGCCACCTCTGCAGCCAGCAGCCAGCCACAGATTTTCTTTTTTCTTTTTTTTTTACCCCATTTTTTTCTCTCTTTTTTTTTAAATTTTTTACAATTTTTGGTGGTGTGCAGCAAATATCCTCTAATTCTCTTACTGTGTTAGAGACTTAACACCTTTCTGTGTCAGAATTACTGCGCTTTCCCCATTTTTAAAACTCACTGTGAATGGGTTTCAAAGGCAGCTGGTGCATATCCTGAAGAAATATGGTGTGTGAGCTCCCTGGACATGCCTTGCTGATTGGGACTTTACTCATACTTTTGGTACGAGGGACATAGTCAGTGACTCTGGAGAGTCTGAGGCTGTGAGAGGGGCTCAGTAAGGGCAGTGAACAAAACATTACGAACTTCCTTCAAAGGCAGTGTTGGCCTATTCTGTCTTCCTGGAAACCCGTATTGAATTATTGAGGATAAATATCCTCAGAGTCCATTTGTTTGTTTGTTGCTGTTTAAAAGTGTTGTGGAAAAGTATGTACCTTGTTCCTACAATCTAGTGAGGTCATGAAAGTGTTGTTATCTCAGGAGGTCTCAAAAAATTAATGGAATGAGAGCATGCTTATTAGATTTGCTAATGACACTAATCTGCAAGGGACTGTTAGAGGACACGATTAGAATTTAAAGTGATCTTGACAAGTTGAAGGTATGGTCTGAAATAAAGAGAATACTATTCACTGGGGATAGGTGTAAGGAACCACATTTAGGCAGGAATAATCAGCTGCACAAACAAAAGAGGGAAACAACTAAGTAGCAGATGCTTTTTTGTAAGTTTTATGGCAGTCAACAACATTTTGTCCTGCCTTTCCTCCTCTGCCAACACCACCGCCCACCCCCCTCCAAACCCCAAGAACAGATATCCTGCAGTGAATGATGTAAACTTCAACCTGTGGGGACATGCAGGGTTATACTCTGTCTTTTCTTGAGGCCAGCCTTGACTCAGCTGAAATACTGTGCCCCACTAGAGAATTGCCTGAGTCCAGTGAAGTGAAGATTCAAATGGATTAAAATGTTGGAAAGTTAGAAAACATTGCTTAGAGGAAATGGGTTACATTTATTCATTTTAGTCTTCACATATGTGAGAAGTTTCTATGTGGATCACCTTAAAATTATTTCTAACAAGCAATTAATAAAAGCAAGATTTGGTGTGTCATTTCGTTTGACTAGATCCTTTACCTGCAGTCAGAAGTGTCTAAAGGTATTTTTTTTTTCAGTTAAAGTAGTTTAAAACCACTGAGTTAGAGACTAGAAGCTGTTAGTTTGGAGCAGGATGCCTGGAAATAATGTGCAGTCTCTATCTGGGGACATCTTTAAAAGCGGATTAGACAAACATCTGCCAGGAATGACAGATACAGATGGAGCTGATCTTTGTTCAGCTAGAGAGGTGATTTGGATGGTTTCCTGAGGTCTCTTCCAGTCCCAGCATGAGCCATGCCTTTGGGAGATGAAGGCAGCAAAAGAACACAGCGAGCAGCAACCGAGCTGCTGGTTCTTGATGTTACTTCAGAATGTATTGCTTTTGGAGGAATTTCTTTCCCAATTTTCTTACACAGTACCTTCTGCATCTTCCCTCTTTCCGTAAGTATTTTTCCCCTGCCCATTTTATAATTTCCATCGATTCCTTCTTTCTTTGCTTTTTCTCTTCTCCTTCAATGTACAGAAGCAAATAAGGTTGTCCTTCAGCTAAGAATAAATTCAAAATTATGGTTTCACTGCTGCTCTAGCCGGTATTGTATTGATCCTCACCTTGACCCTTCTCTAACAGGCTCTTCAGGGATGCTTCACAACGCTACTCAGTGTGTTCTCATCTCAGTGTTTGAGAAGATATGCAAATACTTTGGCTGTACAGGCAAATCAATTGGAGATTGATCATAGATAAACCATTTTGACCTGATGTAGAATTAATCTGAGTGTTCAATTACAAAATGCAATCATGCTAATAAAGCTCTACATGTAACTTCATGAGTCTGAAGAACAACAGTGGCCTGAGCTGCAGCTCTTTTTGACAGAGATTGAATTTTGTACAGAAAAATCAAACTGAGTTGCACACAAAATTGTGAGCACAGGCAAGAGCAAAACCCTATTAGGCAAATTCAGAGATGAACACCTGGTGCACAATTGTGGCATTCCTTCAAAAGAGACATCTTTGCCTACAATGTCAACAAAGAGGAGGCATATCACTCTTGGATAAATTTAGAGCTTTAACACTTAATTCCTGTATGTCCCTGGGCAAATTATTTCTTCACTCTGACCTTTCCAAACTTCTGCTTCTCTTATTTATGCTGCAAATGCATATATATGCTTGCATTGCAGCTATTGCACTGGAATCTCATTGATATCAGGCCTGCAAGAGACAATTCTAATTTTATTGATGGGAAGAGAATTTAAGGTCTGATACCTTTTGCTAGCTCATCAATTATGGAGAAAAACAATATGTTTCAAAGGCAATAAATGTTTGCACAGAACATTTTTCTTAGAACATTTCTCTAGTTGTGAATTTCATCTGATATTTAGGACACAGGATTTTTAGTGAGCTCACAGAAAATCCAAATATTTCTTTTTGGTATATAACTGATGTATAGATTAAATATACAGTGGTGGCACATGTACTTAGCATTATTTATATATGTATTTTTTTGCAAAGAAAATTCTTATTTGACACAGACTTAATTATGATGATGGTTTTGTTAGCAACACTACTGCAAGCTGTATTAGCAGAAAGTGCCACCTACAGCACTGGGGATTGTAGCCAGAAAAAATACACTCCATCTTCATTTTATCTTTCAGCACTGAGTCTGTTTTAAATTATTCAGCTGTGCAAAACGTAGGCAACACCCACCCTCTTGAGAAATAAACCCCAAACCCTCTAGGTAGGCATATAGCTGACATTTACTCAGATGTTGCATGGTAGCTCAAGATCTTTCTTTTGTTTCATCTGCTTATTAAAAAAAAAAGAGAGAGAGAGAGACGAGCAAGAGGATTACAGTGGGGAGATTCCCTAAATACATAAAAGTAGTCATTAATTTATAAGAAAGTGTGTAATTTCAATACACATAAACACATAGGTGTCCTAAATGCATTGTCTTGAATATAAAGGGAAGACAGAAAATATTCCAGGGCAGCAGCCACAGCAGACAAACAGAAGTGGGATGCATTATTTAAATATACTAGTTGTGAGTATGAGTTGTATAACAATCTAGATAGATTTCAGTGCTGAGCAATATTTTGGAGCTCTTTTTGATAAACTTCTAACTCTGCTAACTATGATGAAGTTAGGAGGAAAAAAAAACAAATAAGAAGCTGCTTAATTGCAGATTAGTCTAAAAATTAGTGCAAACTTTTTTAAAATTAATTTTAAAATTGAAGGTTAATTTAATACTGTGCAAATGGTGAGGAAAACCTGTAGCTGGTCACTCAGAGCACTCTTCCATCCAACATGCAGTTGTTGGAAGTGTTGGATAGTGTATAGCTGTCTATGACAGACATGGAATGAGGATGAATAAAGGAGTATTTTACTCAGAGAGTTTGTAGGAATTTCTTTCCATTACTTTTTTTTTTTTTTTTTTTGTAGTCACCTTTGTGCTGGCATAGATATCAACTTGTTTATACTGCTTTAATGATGTGTCTGGCGGGTTTTGATTTGATGCTTTTCTTACGGCCTCCTCAATAGATAGACTGGAGCCATGGCTTGGAAACAGTCTGAAAATATCAATGTAAAAAGAAATGAAAATTGTGGGAAGAGAAGGGTTATACAAGCATTCAACAAACTATCAAGAGCTACTTGTGTGCATACTCAAGACATGAGGATATGAACACATTTACATGTCTCCTCTGCACTTTGCTTTTGAGATTTTTGCCAACATTTTCTTTTTTTTTTTTTTTTTTTTTTTACCCTGATCCTATTTGCAGGTGTTTGCTGAAATGACCCCTGGTAGTGGACCTATATAATAGAGAGCTCTTTTCACTGATAGCTGACTCAGGTTATCATCACCACTGTGTCTCAGCTGATGCATAGTCTTTGATGAAGACAGAGCAGTCTAGTCTGCAATGTTATTAGTGCAACTGGTAACATAGATGATAATGCTGCACCTCTTGACATTTACAAGTGAAACAAAGTATTATGTCCTTCATTTATGACTGCAAGGACAATAGACTTAAAATAGGAAATGGAACCCAGCCAAAAATGGTTTAGATGTCAATGCAGAGCAATTAGAGTCAATCTCATACAGAAAACTGCAAAATGCATAAATGTCGATCCACCTTGACTTAAAACTGCAACCTTTGCAACTAACATAGCTATTTATGCAGGTGTTCAGAGATTCCTGCTGGGGATAGTAAAAAGGTGCTTAAAGCATTGGGACATTGGGAAAGAACTAGACAGATACTAGTATAACGATCCAAACTCCAGATCTTTAAAATAACAGGCTGGTACTGTGAGAAAATTTATTCCAAACAGAATTGGAAAATGAATGTGCTGCTCTTATGTGTGAGGTTGCTAGAAATGGGAAAATGGTGATAAAAAAGAACTCACATATCCTGCATAAGTTTTGGACTTTTCTCTCTTACCTTTAGATATCCACAATGAAGACAATGACATCAGGTGGACCTTCTATTTCTGCTTATAGAAGAGGAAGAGAAATGGGGAGTTTAAGTCATGATTCATCTGACCTAGTTTAGATGCCTACATTAGGAGCAGATGAATTATGCCCTAGAAACGTCTCTGGAGTTAGGTGAATTACAGTCTCAGTATTCTGTCCCAGTCCTCCAAGGATGCATTTTTGTAAAAATGTAAGAATCTAGATACTTGTGACAGTGGTTTTGAGTGACAGAGTAGCTACCTTCAAAAGACATAAAGTATGGATTCAAACAAACAAGCAAACCAACCCAAAAAACCCACAAAAACCCACAAAACCAAGAGCAAGTAAAAATACCTGCCAAACACTAAATCGACAAAACCCCTCATCTAAGAAGTGGTTATCTCTGTTCTTGATTTGAAGCATTTTCCATGGGATTTTGAGAGAATAATGGCCTTCTCCCACAACAGCTCTTGTAATGGAAAATGTTTGAGCATTGATATGATTCTGGCTTTTCTGATAAGTATAGTGAAATCTTAAATTTGCATATTACAGGACAGTCTGCATGAAAATACAAACTAAATGCTTATGTGGAACACATATTAAAGCCAATGACACTGTTCACAAAAGCACAAATCTGAAAATGCAGTATGGAACCAAACATAGGACAAGAGGAGGATGTGCATTTTCTCTCATTTGTTATTGTATTGTAACTGCTACCAATTACATACCAAGTAGTCCTATTCTGCACTTCATACAACTGACAGAGCAGTAACAACTTGTTTGGTATGAATAATTGTTTACTAGAGAATATATCAAAAAGCTCAATTACCTTTTTGTTTTACTTCATTTTGAGTTTCCTTCAAAACTTGAAGCTGGTGTCTGGAAACACTGCAGTGCCTGCCATCTGTTTTAACTGGGCAAAGGCTCATATTTTTCTGTATTTTCCAAGTAATTTTGATAAATCTGTTGCAAATCTGTTACACTATGACATTTTATCTATTGAATCCATATGCTGCCTATCTAGTAGGTCTTCCTCTCCTGTATGTACCCTGCTCATCCCACTTGCTCCCGTGGACTCTTGGCATGGCATCATCATTCTTTCAGCTTTCTGGAATTTCCTAGATAACCCAGAATTTAATAAGTGTCAATATAAGTGAGCCAAAGAGTTCCTCAACTGGTATTTTCAGGAGTTCGATGCAAGTTTTTTCAATCTGTTAATGGAAAAAATATTAAATGTGGTAGCTGTTTAATGTCCTTTGTCATGAAAGCCTAGAAAGTACTTCATTATACTAAAATCAGCCTTCTGCTATCTCTCTTCATTTCAAATAGAGGGTAGAAATGTTTCATAAACACTTCTACTTTTGCACTGTCAGGAGTACAACCTCTGTCAAGCAATGAGAATTGCTGGAATGTCACTTGTGCAAAATAAACTTCAAAGGCGATTTTTTTATTGGACTTGGTCCTGCTATTCACAGAGTATTCCCTAATCTTTATCTTCCCTTCTCATTTTGTTTTCACATTTTAAACCTTCTGCTATATATTGTTTGCTATCTATTTTTCTTTTCCTTCTCATGTAATGCTTTCTCATTTAATATTTAACCTAAAGCTCTTGCAGATCAAACAGCATGTGTTTCTAATCCATATGCTGTTCAATAGTTTAAGTAATAACTGTGATGATGGACTACAGAATGCAGTTATTAAATCTGCAGATGGAGCCAAGCTGGGGATGAATATCCCAAGAATGGTTTGACAATTCAAAGTGATCTTGACAAATCTGAGATATGAGCTGAGAATAATCAAATGTTATTCAACAGGGACACACATACTAGGTAGGAATTGTCTATCTTGTAGCCAAGATGGATTGCAGTAATTTAAAGAGCATTTCTTCAGGAAAGAACATAGGCGTCAAAGTCTGCCGTACAGTGGACCAGCTCAACATGATTCAACAATGTCATATTGATGAAAAAAAGACCAGAACTCTTTGGGTTCAAATGGAATTTATAACCTCAAGTATAGCCTGCAAGCCATAATGGAATTCTTCTTATTGATTCAGCATTCAAAGGCTTCACTCAGAGCAATTTTCTAATTATATGTGGACCAGCTGGAGAGAATTCAGTAGAGAAAAATGAGAATGTTTGGGAGTCTGAAAACATGACCTATGAAAAATGGTTGAACAAATTGGCTATTTAACCTGGAAAGGAGAGGACTGCAGGAACAAAAGAGTCTTCAAATACATAAATATGGTTCCAAAGAGAGGGAATAATCCTTTCTTCACATTCTATGCCTAGAAATAATCTGCCTCTTAATTGGTAGGAAAACTGGAATAAATTGCCTAGGATATTGGTCAAATCTCCATCTTGTGAATTCCTTGAGACTCAACTACTGAAATGTCTATGAGCAATGACACTGGCATAATTGTACTTTCTGGAGCAAAGCAGAAGCAGACTTAATGACATCTTGAGCTTCCCTCCAGTTCTGCGCCCCAATAGAGTTATTGCATGTAAAACACATCTTGATGAAGGGATGTGAAAAGTGCTGCAGTTCTGATTTCAGTACTGAAAATAATAAGAACTAGAAAAATCAACTTCACTAACTCAAATTGTGAGACATGAATTTACACTAAACTTCCTGGTCCTCATACTTAGACACTGATTAACATTTATGGATTGTACTTTATCTATTCCTAATATGAAATATAAAACATAGAGGTAGCACCTAATATTATAACAAAACTCCAGTTGTACAATTACTAAAAATCACTGCCTTGCCATTTGTTGCAAATTATTTCAGTACAATCTATGGCCATAACAGTTTAAGAGATTTCTAAATAATACACACACACACAAAAGATAATAAATACTTGGATTTGCTTAAATTAAGCAAAATTGAATAGTACACTTTATGTTATTTAGTAATTGTAGGGTATTTTTTCCTCATTGCATGAATAACATTGCATCAAGAAACCCCAAAGTACAATACTGCAGTGTGTTTTATCAACTTAACACTAAGAGAATTATCAACTTAACACTAAGAGAATCATGTTTTTTATAAGTAGTTGAGACAGTATACTTACAAGAACCAGAGAATTTACAAGAATTTTCTTAAGTTAAATGATGGTCAAGTTTGAAGCATTAAGTCACTTGTGCTTCAGTGTTTGCAAGAATAAATGGAAATAAAAAACAATTTGTAAGCGGTATGGATAGTTGTGAAAGAAGTTTGTTTCATACTTGGGCAGTTATGAGATGAAAAAATCAATCAGTCTGACTGGATGAAGAACAGCTAATTCAAAGTAAGCAGAAGCACAAGGACAGGTTTTATTAAAATCAAGGTAGTGGAACAGAGAAGCAAAGCTTGATGGAATGGATACAGAACAGAGCTGTCCACAATAGATTTATGCTTTCTAATAAGTAGAAATGATGTTTTTCTTAGCTAAGCCTGAGCTACTCTGCAGGACTAGAAACATGTTCATTCAAAAAAAAACAAAAAAAAACCCAAAAAAACCCCAAACCACAACCCAACCAACCAACCACCAACAACAACAAAACCACAAAACCAAAACCAATCAAACAACCAAAAAAACCTCAAACCAAAAACCCAACCAACAAACCAAAATTAAAGCACTTGCAGATCATATTCTCCAACAAGCATTAAGATTCAGCATCAGAAATGTGTCTGGTTGTAAGTGGTGTGTTATAAGATTTGGAATTTGTGTTTTCCAGACAGGGGAAGAAACCCCCCCACAAAGATAAAAATCTCTTTTTCCTATTTATGGAGACTAAAGAAATGTTTATGTTATAGAGGCTTAGATTATAAAATTAGAACGGATCAATCTCTGGTTATTTGTCTTGAGTTCTACAGCACTGGCTATATGACTAAAGAAACACATTCTTGTTTAACTACAGTGCATTTCCCAGAAAAAACATTGAAGCTTTATTCAAAAATTGTCACTGATATTTGATCTTGTTCTGACGAAATGACAAGCTCTCTATTATCCTGCAGATGTGGTGCATGGGAGTAGTTACGCAGTACAGTCACCTTGCCTCTGAGCCTTCTCTGTGCTTAGCTAAAATGAATTGGCACAGTACAATCTACCAAAATAGGCCAGGTTTTTCAATATTTAATGTTTCTCATTGGCTCTTGTAACTCTTGCTCAATTTTTGGTATCATATTTCTTTAGATATTGCACACCTGTGTTCTTTGGATTTAGATATACTACTGCATGCTTCCCAGCAGGAGCAGAAATAGCCTTTATCACTTTATTGCAAACAAAGGCTTATTAATTGGTGAATGTGACCAGGACATTTTTCTACTTATATAAAGCCCTTGTAAAATGTGAAACAAGAGGGAACGGCCTCAAGCTGTTACCAGGCAGTTTTAGGCTGGACATTAGGACAGTTCTTTTCATAGCAAGAGTGGTGAGGCATTGGAATGTGCTGCCCAGGGAGGTGGTCGAGTCACCAACCCTGGATGTGTTTAAAGGTTGTTTGGATGTGGTGCTTGGGGATACAGCTTAGGGGTGAACCTTGTGGAGTAGGGTTATCATCTGGACTTGATGATCCTGAGGGTCTTTTCCAACATGTTTCTGTGATTCCGTGAAAATGCAATTCCTTGCATTTCTAGGTCTTGAATCAGCTCATAAAGCTAGAATCATAGAATAATAGAATCATAGAATTGTTTTGGTTGGAAAAGACCTCTACGATCATTGAGTCCAACCATCAACCTAACACCACCATGGCCAATAAACCATGTCCCAAAATGACATATCTGCGTGTTTCTTGAACACCTCCGGTGCAAGTGACACCACTGCCTCTGTGAGAAACCTATTCCAAAGCCTTACCACTCTTTCAGTAAAGAACTTTTTCCTGATATGCAGTCTAAACCTCCCCTGGTTCAACTTGATGCCATTCCCTCTCATCCTATCACCTGACACTAGAGAGAAGAGACCAACCCTTACCTCACTGCAACAACCTTTTGGATAGTTCCAGAGAGAAATGAGGTCTCCCCTCAGCCTTCTCTAGACTAAACAATTCCAGTTTCCTCTGCTGTTTCTCATAAGATTTGTTCTCTAGACCCATCACCAGCTTTGTTGCCCTTATCTGGACATGTTCCAGTGTTTTCTTGTAGGGAGCTGCCTCACCAACGCTGAGTACAGCAGAATGACTTCCCTACTCCTACTGGCCACATTATTCCCGATACAGACCAGGATGCCATTGGCCTTCTTGGCCACCTGGGCACACTGATGGCTGAAAAACCAGCACCCCCAGGTCCCTTTCTACTGGACAGCTTTCCAGGCACTGTCCCAAGTTTGTAGCATTGCATGGGGTTGTTGAGACCCAAGCGCAGGAGCTGACACTTGGCGTTGTTAAACTTCATACAATTGGCCTTGGCCCATGAATCCAGCCTGTCCAGGTCTCTTCACAAAGGCTTCCTACTCTCAACCAGATCAACACTCCCACCTGATTTAGAGTCATCTGCAGACTTACTGAGGTTGCACTCAGTCCCCTCACCTAGATCATTGATAAAGTTATTAAAGAGAACTGGCCCAATACTGAGCCCTGGGGAACACCACTTGTGACTGGCTGCCAACTGGATTTGGCTCCATTCACCACCACTCTCTGGGTCTGGCCACCCAACCAGTTCTTAACCCAGCAGATTGTCCACCGATCCAAGCCATAAGCAGCCAGTTTCTTCAGGAGGACGCTGTGTGAAATGGTGTCAAAGGCTTTACTAAACTCCAGGTAAACAACATCCACAGCTTTTCCTTCATCCACTAAGCGGGTAGAAGGAGATCAGTTTTGTCAAGTAGGACCCACCCTTCATGAGCCCATGCTGACTGGGCCAGATCACCTGGTTGCCCTGCACATGCTGCATAATGGCACTCAAGATGATCTGTTCCATGACTTTCCTTGGTATGGAGGTCAGACTGACAGGTCTGTAGCCCCCTGGGTCTTCCTTCCAGCCCTTTTTGTAGATGGGCATCACATTTTCCGGTCTGCAGTCAGCTAGGACCTCCCTGTTTAGCCAGGACTGCTGTTAAGTGATGGAAAGTGACTTGGAGAGCAGTTATACCAGCTCTCTCAGCACTCTTGGATGTATTCCATCCATCCCCATAGGCTTGTGTATGTCTAAGTGGTGCAACAGGTCACTAACCATCTTCTCTTGGACTATGGGGGCTTTGTTCTGCTCCCAATCCCTATCTTGTAGCTCAAGGGGCTGGGTTTCCATCAGGCAACTGGTCTTACAACTAAAGACTGAGGCAAAGAAGGCATTAAATATGTCAGCCTTTTCCACTATGGTCTGCCCTGAATCAAACAAAGGAGAAGGATTCTTCTTAGTCCTTCTTTTGATGCTAATACTTTTGTAAAGGCATTTCCTGTTCTCTTTAATAGATGAAGTCAAATTAATTTCCAGTTGGGCTTTGGCACTTACAATTTTCTCCCTGCATAGTATCATGACAAATTTGTAGTCCTCCTTAGAAACCTCCCCCTTCTTCCAATGACCACAGACTCTCATTTTCTCCCTAAGCAGCAACCAAAACTATGTTCAGCCAGGCCATCTTCTTCCCCACCAACTCATCTTTCAGCATATCGGGTCAGCCTGTTACTCTGCCTTTAAGAACTCCCTCTTGAACTGGGTCCATCCTACCTGGACTCCTTGGCACCTCAGGACTGCCTCCAAGGGGATACTGTCCACCAGTCTCTGAAACCAGCCTAAGCCTGTGCACCTGAAGTCCCAGGTGGCAGTTCTGCTGACTAACCTGGGCCCTGGGGAGGCAGCAGACTTTCTGAAAACATGTGTCCAGCCTGCATATTGGGCCTTCCACTCCCTTCAGAAAGAAGTTGCCCATGACAGTGACCCTTCTTTTATTCTTAACTGAAGAGGTGCAGGGTCTAGAGTGACCAAACCTTGGCAACTCCTCCAGTTTGGGTGATCCATCACCCTTGTCATTGTCTGCTTCCCTTTGCAGTGTAATTTGTTTTGCAAAGGCAGCTGGGAAGGGTGGGGTAGTTACTGGAGACACACACCTGTGGGGCATGTTGCCCTGGGCAGGAGCTTGCTGCTGTTACCCACTATCTTCTGAGTCACTGTCTTTAGTCGGGGGATGAGGGGACAAGGGTGTCTCCATAACATGGGGTCTGTTTTTCTCTTGGGGATCTGTAAGGGGGGGCAAAGCACACCTCAAAGGCTCTATCTCTTCCTCATATTACCTAATGGTACTCAACCTGCTTACCTCTTCTTAGACCTCCATCACTGAGTGGAGGAGGTTCTCTACCTGAGCACACCTTCAACAGGTGAACTCACTGCTCCCATCCAACACTGGTGCAAGATTGGGGCACACCCTGCAGCCTGGTACCTGTTTGGCAGGGTGCTCCCACCAGAGTTTCTTCTGCGAAGAAACATCAGAACCAGACACCATCACTCCCTGGTCCAGATGGGCAAGCTTTTGCACCTCCCTTGCGTGTGTTTCTGTGTGAACTGCTGTGCCATGCTCACCACACCCCAGACGATGCCAAACACCCTGCAAACTTGCTCATGGCTTTCTATAACAGTGTGGGTGTGGCTGCCCTTGCAGTGGGAACGCTCATGCCTCACCAACCTGTCCCATGAGAGCTTTTGTCTCCTAGTGGGTCTCTCTGCTTGCCTGGTGCTTCCTAGTTGGAAACGCTGGAGCCATGTTTTATGGTGTTAGGTACAGCAAAGTATTCTGTGAGTATTCAGCAGATACCATGGAAACAGGCTTAGTTGCTGCCATGCCAAGGTGAGGGCAAATTCAAGTATTCATTTGTGAATTCTCATATAGATGATTCAATTACAAGTATTGGAAATAGGTCAGCCACACAATCTCTGCTTATTCTGAGGCCAAATTGTTCTCTACTACTTTGTGTCTGCAGACACTGTGATGTGACTACAAGGTAAGGTACTTGTGTTTTGTACAGTACCAACATCAACAGGTTAAAAGGAAACTGAAACTCTAAGGAAATTGTACACAGTCAGCCTTACTTACTTACTGAGCATTTCACACCCTAACTGACTGGCCAGGCACTGATGTCTCCTAGCATGACCTTAGCATGACATTAATCACTGCCCCCAAATAAATTACTGATTGAGCTCTTTCTAGCTGAGTAGCTGGAAAGAACTTGTAGTACAGTTCTGGAGAAAGCCTTTTCAATCACTGAATCTTCAGGACATAGAAAACCTGTCTTCTGTCAGTCACACCTTCCATAACGATATGAATGGGTATGGCTCGACACTGACTGTTGTTTGCAGCCCCAAAATGATGGCAAGTTATTACGTTGGGGTGCTAATGGGCAGAGAGATCAGCTGGGACACTGTGTGACTTTACATTTAGCTTTATTAAATGCACAGTATGTGCCTAACTTCCAGGCATTAAAATTACATGAGGTTAAAGACCTGTTCTCATTCCATCAGTCTTTGTGACCATTGGAAACATTGTCTGTAGTGATTTTGGTGGGTTTTTTTCCAGGTTGTTGATTAAAAAATGTGACCTGTCCTAGGGTCATAGGATCCCCATGGAACCGCATTAGTAACTTGTATACTGAGTGGTGGTTTCCCAGCTGCATGCTGAGAAAGCTTAAAGCTTCACACTTTTTGGTGAGTGTGGTCTGGACCTGGACATAGATACAGGTATCTCAGCCCAAACATTGTGTACTTGCTAAGGTTAGTGGTGCTGTAGTGTTCTGAGGTCAATGGGCTTTGAAAGTAATGTGCCCCCATGGTTCCAGACTTCTAGGGAATTGCTGCTCAGTCAACAATCCCCCTCTGCTAATAATTTACCAGACAACAACAATACAGATATTGACACACTACCATGTCAGTCCTCCAGTTCCTCACCGCTGTCATGATTGATTTGTGATTGATGAAGCAGTGAAAGAAGAAGCTAGAGTACTACTGTCAAAAGATTTGATTTATTTCAGCATAGAGTATGTTTATTTTTCTGTGCTATATCAATGAAAAGAAAAAGTGAAGAAGTCAAACCTACCACAATATTTCTTCTGACTGAACATCCCTTGAGGTATTTTTGAACACTGGGATACGGAGATAGGGCAAATACTTGTGAAAATGGTGGGAAAAATAATTGTGTCTCTATAGTTGTCAACACAGCAACAGCAGGCAAGGTGACATTCTGGGGCTGATCCTGAGAAAACTGAAAATCAAGTGAGGTGAATAACATGATTCATCTGAGGAAGTTACTAGATTATGTGAAGGGACTAGTCCTGTTAAATTAAATATTTTTAAGATCAAGCATTTGACTTAGTGTAAAGCACAAAAAATATCAGTATGTCTGGTTTTCTTAGATTTCTTATTAAGTGATTTTTATCAATTACATGAAGGTCTGCTTTTTTAGATGCTAGGCTTAAGTAGAAAATAACCTAAATATTCCAGCTGTGCTTTGATGCTGAGGACATGTTGACATTTTACAGCTGTCAGACTGCTATTTATGCATCCAACCTTGTATTTTAGTATCTTTTCTGGCAGCAAATCTTAAAAAAGGGCTTAAGACCTAATTTTGGGTGACCAGATTAAATGATTAATGGCATCAATAATTTTTTTTTAATTGAAAGAATGGAGGATCAAGAAAGACCTTTCCTGTGTTTAGTCAATTATTTACACGCAGAGTACACATGACATAACCTCAGCAATGCTGCAGCTGCAGTTTGACTGAGGATGGTGGTGAAAAGGCACATGGCAACTTTAGAAACCCTTTCAAGCTCCCCACCCATGGGATTTTAAACACAAGCAGCCAGTGTGTTGTCATTCAGTATTTGAAAGCATGCTTTGGCTTAGGTTGTTTATTCAACCTGTGTTATTTTGTGTTGTGCAAGCACTATGCATGTTTAATATATTTACATCACAAACTTGTTAAGAGGTTTTTATTGGTGTCAACAGCTCATACTCAGAAAAACCAGAATTAAGATTTCTAGTGGGGAGCATGGTGTGTCGTTGAATAATTAAAGAGTATGTATGCCTTAGGAGACAAAATAGTTTTGAACAAACAGCCATAATTATGGAATTTCCTTGATTTTCTGTTAGATAACTTCTGTGTTAAACCATATCTGCTTGTTTGCTTGTAGTTTAATCAACAATTTCTGAAAACATACCATTCTGCCTTGAGGATGACTGACTGGGCCTAAAATGCTTAATTTTGTAGTAACCTTGCTGTGCAGAACACGTAATTTAGTTCATATATATGACAGATACATAAAGTGCTTTTTGAAATAATGATGAAAAGATCTAATAAAAAATATCTTTTGGGGGCAGATTTCGTTTTTAAGTAAAGTTTAATGTCAAGGTTTTATTGAGCCTGTAGTAGAGAATTTTAAAAAACATCACTTGTCACCTGTTGCAAGGGTACAGTCCCCCTCAGCTCACTCAAAATATGCTCTATTCTTCTGTTTTTCAAACACAGCTGTTGTCCTCAGGCAGGGTTTAATTTAATTTTTAGGTAAGAATGGTGAAGATTTCTGATAAAAAGTACTGACTTGTCAATAGCCATTCTTCAAACCATTTAAGGCATAATTCCATTTGTTTCTCACCATATATTACAAATTATCTTTGCTTTCCGTATCCAGTAACACTGAATTACAGTAAATACTCAGTTCTTATTGTCAGATACTGATTATATGCTTTGAGCTTATGGTACTGATGGTGGTTATTAGCTGTTTAAAGTAGCCCCACTAAAACTACATTGCAACCATGGATTAATTCCCACCCTTCTCTGTTCTAGGTTGAGTAAAGGGAAGGGAAAGAAGTTTTCAGAGAAGTGTGAAGTCTTAAAAATAGATTTGTAAATACGCTGAAATTTGATTCGTCTAGATATGTCTTGCAAAACTACTGGAAAGAGCACTACAGCCCTTTTATCTGTCATATTAGGCATAGCAGTTTTGATTTACAGTGCTTAGGGATTTATTTGATTTTTAATGTTGTGTTTATCCAAACCAGTGAACAGCGAACTCCAGATGGGTTTTTGTACACTCAATTTACAACTGCACACTTTAAATCCCATCCTGGTAATTAGCCATGGATAGTCAAGTCTAAGGTACTTAAATTGTTCTGAGCGCTACTCTATTCCAAATAGCTTTGTGCATGTTTGGGTGCTTCATTAGTCAGGATCTAAGGGAAACAGCATTCAGTTTTGGTCTTAGCTCCAGCAAAAACATACTGTTACTGTGGTATGGGTAACGCCAAGTTACAGAACAGTGGTTCCTGAGCAGATATGATCACTATCTCACTGAGCTTGTAGTACAAAACCACAGAATAAGAAGAGATATAAGGATAAAGAATGGTAGGATGGGTTGTTTAGGTATTTTAAACAATTGTTTTAAAGAATTAGTTTAATTCTCAAAGAACAGTAGGGAAAAAATAGCAAGAAAAGGCTCAGGACAGAAGAAAATGAAGGGAAAGGGTTTGTTGGCAAACTGTGAAGGGTGAGATTGGGAGGGTGCTGCTGGCATCACTATTTAATGAAAATACTCAGAAAAAAAATAAAGTAGTGATAGTGAAACTTATCACCACAGAAAATTAATCAAGTTTTTGCAAGAATCTGTGAGTATGAACTTGAACCAGAAATGTAAATAAACTGAGTTCCTAAGGAAAAATCTGTAAACTGAGCAAGTTAAATTTTCAGCCGGCTTTCCTGTTTGAATGGAAATCTCTGAACACCCTAGAACTCGCTCCTCAATGAGATTTATGTTTTGGTGCACAAGAGAGATACTTCCTGCAGTTGTATGTGTGTATACTTCAAACCAGTTTAAAATGAGTTTTTTATCAGTAGCTTCTAGAAACTAGAAAATGTTCTGCTTGTCTGTTCTCTTTCAAATTAAGCATGTAGTCAAGTGGCTTTTATCATCAGGGTGTTTTTTTTTTTTGCAGTCCACCCTATATTTGAGTCCCATCCTTTGCAGGGATCAGACCAAACCTACAGGCTCAATAAAACGCTGCATTTGTATTTCTGTTCCTTCTGAAATGAGATCACTGAAGCTTGGATTAGTTGCTCCAAAATTTTGTTAGTTAGGAACTTCACACAGTTGGAAGAATAAATTGATCTTCTATAAGAGCTCTCCTATAATGTCCTGAAAATGAAATTTTTTATTTATCTGAAGAAAAGAATGCTAAAATGGTCTTACAATAGATGTTATGCAGAGGCAGAAACATCTGGCCCCTAATGAAATAACAAAAACTTAACAGCATATGGTCCTGATTCATGTTCATGCCTCTGCAATTTCACCTGATTAAAATGACTGAGAACCATATTAATCAACCTGCTCTTTATGCAACCAATTACAGTTGGGTGAAGTATATGTAAAATGTTATTATACAGATTTGTGAATGTTTTATCTCAATTCTTCTGATCTTTTAAAGACTACACAAATTACAGGACCGTGTTTGGTCCCTGTGTTTAGGAGAATAGTTCTCGGATGGTCATTTGAGAATGACCAACACTATAGGGGAAAAAAGAGCTTTTGTACTTTGTTTGGTCTCTCCAGACAGAAATAATATCATTCCAGTCTGTTTTTTGGAGAAGCAGCAGATGTGCATCCGTATTCTCTCTCCATCCACTACAAAATGATAAATACATTCTGCATTCATGCAGCAAAAGCACATACCTTCAACATGGTTTTTATTAAAAATTTAAAGACAGCACTGAAGGAGATGCTGGGTAAAAAAGCACAGTGCATGTCTCCTATATAAGCTACATTGCAACTGTAACCAAATACTGTACAGCTTGCTCTCCAGGCAGCTATTTCTTGTTCTTAGGAAACAGATGAAGCTAGTGGGGAAGAAGGGAAAGCAGTTTCTTTGAAGTGAAATGCTTTATTTTGAATATATATTTAGCATAACCCTTTATGTTGCTTGTCATGATTTGGGGAGGAAGGCAGCACTGGCACAGTGCCACAGCCTGCTAGGCTATGCCACGTTTGTCTAACAAGCCTTACAAGCCTTCATTAATGTTACATAGAACAGTGGATGTGAAGCTGCTGTGAAGGGTCTGTCAGACTTGGCATGCACTTTGGGGAAATGATGTGCAAATCAAACTTTGTATAAGGGAGTCACATTTGGGGTATCTTTCCAAATTCTTCAAATGCACTGTGAAAAGTGCTTGTTGGTTATGGTAGAAGCTATTTCAGTATTAGAGCCTTCCTGTGTGAGAGGGAAGGGGGTGTAAAGAAGAGGTCTTGTTCTGTCTGTATGGGAGATTTTTTATAATCTCGTGTCTGTGTAGGATTTTTAAAATAGAGGACAGTAGCTATGGCTTTATGGAAATGCTTGCCTGCAGAAGAATTGAAAAGCTCCCAAATCTGTCATTCAAAAGCAACAAGTCTTTCTTTTCTATTAGTGTGGGGGCATAAATCTACAAATATTGAGCAAGCAGCATAAAATGGAGGAACTGTAGTGCTTTGAATACATAGCTAGTAAGGTTTATACCAAACCCTTTTATTCTTGGTCCAGTAAGAATCAGTGCAATTACTCTTTGCACTGGTCTTGCTCTTGGTTGCTCCATGGAAACTTTGGAGTTTTGAACAGCACCAGCCTGTGTTTGCACATGAAGTGTCAAAGGCCAGCAGAATCCACTGGATCTGCTGCTGTGTAGGAAGGAACTGTGGCTGGCTGTTCTTGCACACATATCACAGCAATCAACATGAGGGGTCTCTCTAGTCTCAAGAGATCCAATGCTTGAGACAAATAAGATCTCATAGGAATACAATGGTGAGGAAAGAGAGTCTAAGTTTAAGAGAATGTATTTTTGAATAATATGGTTTTCTCCATTTGCAAACCCTGAGCACTCCTGTCATCCCCAGGTCACAGCAAGGCTGAACTCTTTGGGCTTCTGATTTAATTTCCACATTGCCTGCTTTCATTATGGGGCCAGTCATGTTCATGCTGTATTTTGGCAGGGGCACAGAGCTGGTAAGTTATCCCATCTGCCTCTGAGCAACTTTATACTAGGCATTTCTTGTGAATACATCTACTCCAAGACATTATGCATCATGCACAACCAACGACTTTCCAGGACGTGGTATGAATAGACAAGGCTTGCCTTTCTTAAGTCGGTTAGCATGCATTACATTGAACTTGTTGGACAGATATGTTGCTTCCTTCTTGCTGCTGGTAAGATGCACAGAGGCCCACAAAAACAGGTTTAGATCTTCCTGTGCAAACTGTACAAGGTTGGATAGTCAGGAGGATGCAGGAGCAGTGAACACTGAAGTGATTCTGAAGTGATTCTTCTGTTCTCCCTTTCAGTCCTTGACACCAGAAGTGTTGCTGAGAGGTGGGACTCAAAATATACTGCCTATTACATAGATGGTTGCATCAGACTGAGGTCACCCTTCTGTCTTTCAGGAATTTTCAGGACTGAATCAGCACCTCCTCATGTGTCTTCACTGTTCTCAGAATAAGGAGTAACCTGCAGTGAATTCCCCTTCAGCTCTGAGTCTTGCTGCTCTGGAAGCTCAGGGGAAACCTCAGATCCCAAGAGTTTCCATGGTTTCCATGGGCTCCTTGTCCCAGTTCCACAGCAGGGACCAGGAAGTTCAGAGGGATAAAGCTGTGAAACAACTCTAGGTCGGGAAGAAGATGTCTTTCCTGTAAACATAATCACATCTGAGGTCATGTGTCATGCTTTAATTGACATTGTCAATATGACTTAACCAATACAATCTGTCACAGTGCCAGAGAAGTCTTAATCTTCTTTAGGATTACAGACTGATGTGCTGACACCTTTATCATTTTGTCTGGACTGCTGTTGTATGTCTTTGCAAACACCATTGTAAATAGAAACATTTAAAGATACTTATAGATAAGATGTGATAGCAAGGTCCTTCCTAGCTGCACCAGTGACGTTGTTTAGGAAACTGTCAACTTAGATTCCCAAATGTTGGAACCAGCCTCCCCTAAAGCAGCTTCAGTGTATTCATCACTGCTGTCTCTGTTAGTATCCCTTTAAAGCTGTTAAGATTCGCTTGCTCTCCCCTCTTTGCTCCTTGTTAAACCTTCTTTACTGTTCCTACTTGGATTTGTATCTCTCTGGCCTAAACCTCCTTTCCCTCACCACTTTCCGGAGCTGGATTTAAAAAGTGCAAGTGTCTGCAATCACCTTTGATTTCTCTCTTTTCTTCCTTCCCATTCTCTCTATCTTCTTTCCATGTCCACTTCCACTGCATTTTTCAATTAATATTTCTCTGGTGTTTTTCATGTTTTATAACAGTAAAGTATGACAAAACATTGAAGTCCACAGCAACATTTGGCACCAGCTGTTCTAAACTGTGATCTTTGTGTATAGACTGAAGAATCTCTATTACAAATAGGAACACAAATTTGGGCTCTGTCATGGTTTAACCCCAGCTGACAACCACCCAGCCACTTGCTTAGTCCTGTCTGGCTGGATGGGGAAGAGAATCAGAAGAGTAAAAGAGAAAATGCATGAGCTGAATAAAGGCAACTTAACAGATAGACCAAAACCCACATACACAAGCAAAGCAAACAAGGAATTAATTCCCTGCTTGCTATGGGCAGAAACATGTTCAGCTATCTCCAAGAAGGCAGGGCTCCATCACATGTAGCCATTACTTGGGAAGACAGGCATCGTCCCTCTGAACTTTCTTCCCTCCTTTCTTCTTCCTCTAGCTTTATATACTGAGCATGACACCATACAACAAGGAATATCCCTTTGGGTCAGCTGTCCCAACTATTTCTCCCCCCACCAACTTGTGCACCCCTAGACTACTTGCTGGTGGGGTGGTGTGAAAAGCAGGAAAGGCCCTGACACTGTGTAAGCACAGCTCAGCAATGACAAAAACATCCTTGTATTACCAACACTGCTTCCAGCACAAATCCAAAATTTAGCCTCATACTAGCTACTGCGACAAAAATTAATTTATTCCAGCCAAAACCAGCACAGGCTAAAAAGCCCTTTCCCCATGTCACTATAGCCTATGTCTAAGTGCTAAGGAACTGGATGGTGGCTTCACATTTTTTTTTAAACTTCACGGAAGCACAGCAGCTTTCCAGTCAGTATTTGGTCATGGATCTTTCAAGAGATCAAGGAGCTGCACTATTGCACTGTGAACAGATAAAATATAGCAATGCCTGGGAGACAGTAATGTTTTAAAAGCTTTTTGTGCTTCTTCTCAGTTTGCAAGAACGTGACAAGTTTTCTCTGTGGATGACTAAAACAAGTAGGTTCCTATCAGAGGGCATAGGCAATGTATAATTTCAAATAAGTAAGAGTCATATCTGTGTTGAGAGTACCCTCTAAGCTTGGTGATATAGCTGAAGCTGAAGGCCCCATATATTTGCTTCCTTCCTTGCTGCACCCCAGGGCATCCTCAGTGCTCTCCAGAACACAGAAATTACAGCCCTTGTCACAAGGGTTGTTATTTAAAACCAGGTGCCCGACAGTGCTTAGTAAATCGGCCCTGCCTTTATCTAAAAGGTTTCTTGCTATGAGAATTATCAGCCATCTCAGGAAATTATGAGTTTCCAGATGCCATCAAAGCTACTAGGCCCCCCTCAGGGCTGGTAAGACTTTTTGAGTAGTGTGTCGGTTTTGCTTGGAATAATTGGTCCTGTAGTATATATATCCAAACTTCCCTCTGGCTATTTAAATAGGAGATCAATAGTTCTTAAAAATGTCTCAGCTTCTTTACTTCAAAATATACTCTATAAAATGTTACCATTGGCTGAACTGCACCTTCTTATTCCTGGGTACTGCAGTTCAACATTTATTTTATCCCTTCTTTGGAACAAAGTAAGTACATCCAGTTCATGTTGACAGAAAAACAGGACAAAAAACCTCAAACAAAATAAATCCAATTTATTTTCCTTTAAAATAAGTTGATGGTCAAGTTCATAAGTGTCAGATAACCTGGTATTATTGAGCACTAAAATGAATGTCTGCCATTTGAACAGAGAGTTAATGTGTTCTTCTTAACGATATTCAGTTACTGAGACCTCCCAGTATTGCCTATCAAAGGTTTCACAACGCAGAAAGAAATGGAGAATATATTCTTAGTCATAAATTAGGTGAATTAAAATAAAATGAATTTCAGTGCATCAATGTATATAATTCATTTTCCTCTAATGACTTCACAAATGGCATTTATTACAAATAAGCCTAGAAAGGCCAGGTGCTCAGCTGTGACATACTCTGGTAACTGAATTGCAGTAGGTGCCTGAGATCCTATTTTCAAGACAAAAATGGCCTGGCTAAAAGGATAATTACTATGCTAAATACTAGTTCTCTTCCTGCTTTCTGCAAACAAAGCTGGGTAGCAAAATGTTAGGTGTATAAAATGTGCGTGGATATGAGAAGACAAAACTGACACACTGCTGATAAGTAAGCTTTGTGTTCATTACGTGGTGTGAAAGGATTTTAAAATCTTGCAAATTGAAATGCTCAGCCAGGATGCTGTCTTTCACTTTACAAAAAGACATAGTGCATTAGTCAGCTGTGCAGGGAATGATAAATGTGATTTAAAAGTTACGCACTTCATCGGCACATAATAATGTTTAAAAGCCAAAATGTAATTTCTTTGTTTCCTCCCATTTAACTGTGAACTCCCTACACTAGCACCTCTCCTTCCCCAAAGTTTCCAGCTCGCCTTCTTTAAGGTTAAACATTCTCCAGCATTTACATGTGAGCTAGGAGGAACCTGGTCCAAGGAGTTTAAAGAATTTTCAACATTGTTGCTGCTTTGTCATGCATCCGTTGAGGTGGTTGAAAACTATGTTGGAATTACCTGTGAAGATTGTTAAAGCCTGGCCTGAAGAGAAGTCCTTGACTGCTGGCATACACAGATGTGAATGTCTAGCTCATATGCCCAGGCTCATTAAGTCTCACAACTGCAGATATTTAGCAGGTTGTGTTACAGGTAGGTGGTAGTGTAGGTATTTGAAGCACCTGTCCAGCACAGAAGAGATTCTGTCTTCGACTCAGCTGCTTGGCTGTAACATACAGCTAAGGCAGATGTCACTGCAGATGCAATCAGGAACTTCATCCTCAGGAAACAGAACAGGCCAAATCCCTGTAAACATCAAGATCCTCTGGATGCAGACAGTCATGCAGCAGTAAAGCTCCATATGACACATTTTATTTATTGGAGTAATATGTTAACATTTTTATTATTTATTGAAGCTCATCTGTGATTAGCCATGTCCAGTTAATGAAACCCTGCTGCAATTTGTTGCTAAGAAGCAGAAACAAGTCTTTCAATATGTTGTAGGTAATCTTTGCCTATGGTACTTGCATGCCATTGAAAATAACAGCTGGAACATGGATTAAATCACACTAAAATTGATCCAAGCATCTTGCTATTATTCGTGAACCACTTATGATACTGGATGGAAAATTATTGCTGAATAGAGATATCTAGTTTTGGTTAAGTCCATTCCACCAGGAGAAAGAGACTATATGGCTGCTCAGATTTGTCATGCTTATCTACCATTTTCATGCCTTTCTCCCTAGCACATTAATACTACTGACCAGATTCTGGATGCATATGTGCAATAACAAGCAAGAGCAAGGGGGATAGTTGGATTTATGATGCTTCTGTTGTCCTAAAGCACTTGTAAAGCACTTGTAAAGCAGCAAACATTTTGCTGAGTAGAAGAGTCACATCTTAGCCTGTTGATTCCAGGGTCAAAAAAGCCTTCTGTTGGTCTTTCCTCTGCTGTGTTTCTAATTCCTACCAGTAAATTGCTTGCTTTTCCCATATTTTCTCTGAGGTCTGCAATCTACAAACATGCAGCCAACCAGTAATCTGACTTCCATGGTTTTGTTGGGTTTGATGACTACTGATCTCTGAGAATTAAGAAAAAATATTCAGTTACATTTTACTAAAAAACCCCACAAACCCCAACCTCAAAACTTTCCACACAGTTGAGTTTGTTAAGTAGTAATAACTCTGTCTTAAATTGTTGTGGTTGTTCACTATTGACGATCTAGAGCTTCTGAGATGCTTCCTTCTTTGTCTGATGCTTCATTTGGGCAAGATGTTTAATCAATGTTTGCTGATGTTTATGGTCTAATGCATACTGACAGCAGGTGCAGAAAAAGTAAATCCCCATGTGCATAAAAATCTTGCTGAAATTCAGAAGCATGCTGTTTCACTGTAATTTTTGTAGACAGGTGATTTTTCACAGTACCCCCAGAAGGTTCCTCCCAGTTCCCTGCTGTTATCTCTATTTTCCTACATACTGCTATCAGAAGTAATGGCTTTGTTTGTAGCCCTATGTGAGGTGCCATATATCTATTTGTTTTGTTTGATGGAATGTTTGCATTCTATGGTTCTTTGATTCTCCTTTGGATTCAGTTTGGGCCCATGTTTAGGTTTCATGTTTTTCACTCTGACTTGGATTGTTCTGGTAGACAAGAGGACCGCTTTTGAAATGCTCCTGCTGTTATATGAAACATGACTAAGCTTTAAATCAGAGATGGATATCCTGCATCCTGGGGGACCAGACCCTCTGACTGTTTCTTCTGGTTTCTGGCAAAATGTGGTGAGATATTAGCTTTTGTGAAGAGCATTTTTTTCATTACTAATGCGTATTAGTATATTAATGAGATATGGGAAGGCAAACTTCTCTGTGCTATGGCTAAAATGCTTTATCCTAAACCTTGTATCAGTGGATAAGCAAAAATTAAAACAACATGTTTCTAAAAATCAGGACATCTGTGTAGCTGCTTATTGTAATGCTTTTAAAAGGTCATTACTCTTCTGTCCCTTTTAATATATCAGGCTTCCTTGCTTTGCTTTGCTTGCTTGCTTGCTTGCTTGCTTGAGGAAACAGAAAATTGCATAGATTGTGTGAGCTAATTTACAGTCACAAACTGCTAGAACATGACTTAATCTTCCTTCTAAATTATTGTAGATAATTTGTGTTAGTGTTCTTACAGGTTGTCCAAGATCTGAGTCATGTTATACAAGCACATAATATTCCCTTAAAAAATTTAACCTAAAGGGAAAAGGCAAATAAGAAACACAGTCCTGTGCAATGTGGTAAAACACTACTGGAATCAGGAATAGGGAACCTGATTCCTTGCCAGATACAATACACTGGACAATGTTATCACTTAATAGTCTAGTTCTTAAAGTTAAATAATCTGATATCCTTCAAGAAGGACAAGAAAATGGAAAATATAAGAACTTACCAAAAAATGGCTTAGTGGGGAAACTACGTAGAGTTATACTCACAGATTTAGTAAACAAGGTAATATGATACTGCATCAAATGAGATATGGGGGGAAATGTCTATATAGAGCAGGAAAGCTCCATATTCTGTATTTAAAATTAAACAATCAAAACCCCCACAAAAATGCAAAACAAAACCAATGAGAAAATGGTACCTTTCAAAACTGAATAAAATGTGAGAAAGAACAGCAACCGGTTAATGGAGTTTTTAATTTGATTGTCTGGCTAGGAGATTTCTTTGTTTATTTATCTGAAGGGCTGTGGGTTTTGTTTTGTTTTGTTTTTGTACTGTAACTGTATAATTCTGCATACAATTTTGACAATTTTAAGCTGTTTTATCTGATTTTTCAGGTTAAAAAAGCTAGGGAAAATTAGGTAACTTCAGCTACCGGTTCAAAGACATAAAATTACTATGAGAAAATAATTAAACCAAGCCATGTGAGAATAATCTCAAAGCAAGATGAAGCTAAGCCAATAGTAACTCAGGCTTATATAACAAAGGCAAAATACAATATAGTGGGGAAATGCTGTGGGAAGAAATGCATTAGAACATTATCCCTTACAGTATGCCAGAGAAAAATGAGACCCCATGTGACTAGGTTTTTCAGAAAAGCTTTTGGGTAAAAATCAGCAACTAGCAAAAGCATATGCCTTGCTATTATTAATCTGCCACTGTTTCAAAGATACTGGTAGCTGGAAGATGTCCACAAGAAATGTCAGTTGAATGTCAGCTGTAACTGAAGCTTCCCTGGTAAACTGACAGTTTTTGCCAGGACACAGTTAAAGAAAAGAAAGAGAAAAGTTACATTACTAAGCATGTAGGAGAGAACACACTGAATGTCTGTGATTCTTTAAATGTTAGGAGACTTGTCTCAGAGTACTCAAAAATACTGAATGGTGATATATAGATATTAAAAGCAATATGACTATAAAGTATTTTCATTCCTTGTGCATAAGCAGCCAGAAAGCTGTCCCATTTAGTAAGATAGTAGAGGTCTACAGAGGGTGATGGCAATCTCTAAGCTGGCCAAAATGAAAATGAGATGCACCTCTAAAAAAAAAACAAAACAAAAAAGAAAAAAATTGTGAAAGCTCCCAGGAGAAATAGGCTGACAAGACAAAATTACTAACAGTTGATCAGTCTGTTGATTATACCAGAAAACGTGGAGGACTTTCTGGCTGTAAAATAAACAAGACTATTTGTTACACCACAGACATATTTTGTAGTCTTAGCCAGGGAGCTCAAAGCCAGAATTTGTCTCCAAGAATATTAGTCTGAGAGTTCTGCACAAGGTTTCATTTTTATCATCTGACTTGCAAGGGAATTAAGAGTTTGGGGGTTTTTTTTGTGTGCGCACGATGAAATCTATTCTAAACATCAGGGTTATAAAATCTTATTAGTTATATGACACAGGCCAGATTTCCCTAACTCCAGTTACCACTATTAATGCAATTGTATGCTTGAAATTCTGCAAAATCCCCCAGAATTAGAAAACTGAGGCACTCAGTATAGTTCTGCCTTTTGATTTGTTTTTAAAAGAAGCACAATTTAGGTGCAAAATTCTTGCACATTTGAAAACATTATCTATACCTATTATGTCTAAACATCTAGCCTAAATATTTAATAAATGGCATTTCTTCCAACATCTCTGGTTATTACCCTTGTTTGCTAGTTTCTCCTTTTATCTCTATTGTCAATATTGTTGATGTTATCAGTTTTCTTTGTCCCGTTCTCAATATTCTGGAATCATTAAGTATTATACTTGTGTGGTGGCTTGATCCAGCTAGACTAGACGCCAGGCACCCACAAAAGCCACTCTATCACCTCCTTCCTCAGCTGGAGAGGGGAGAGAAAAATACAATGAAAGGCTTATGGACTGAAATAAGGACAAGGAGATCACTCACTAACTACTGTCACAGGCAAACCAGACTTGACTAGGGGAAATTAATTTATTACCTATCAACCCAGATTAGGATAATGAGAAATAAAACCTAAGTTTTAAAATGACTTCCCCCCCAACCCCTCCCTGCTTCCTGGCTGCAACTCAGTTTATGCTTTTCCTTTACGTTCCCCCACCAGCAGCAGTGCAGGGGGATGAGGAACAGGGGTTGAGGTAAGTTCATCTCGTGTTGTCTCTGCTGCTCTTTCCTTCACAGGCACAGGACTAGTCACACTCGTCCCCAGCTCCAGGATGAGGTCCATCACGTGTGAGACAGTTCTGCGTGAAAATCTGCAATGTGATGGGCTGTAATTCTTCACAAACTGCTCCAGCATGGTTCCCTTCTATGAGGTGTAGTCATTCAGGAACAGACTGCTCCACTGTAGATCTCCCATGGGGTCAGCAAACCTGCCAGCAAACCTGCTCCAATGGGCTCTACTCCTTGGATCCACAGGTCCTACCAGGAGCCTGCTCCAGCATGGGCTTCCCATGATGTCACATCCTCTTTCAGGTGCATCCACCTGCTTTGCTGTGGGGTCCTCCATGGGCTGCATGTGGATATCTGGTCCACCATTAAACCTCTGTGGACTGCAAGGGCACAACCTGTCTCACCGTGGTCTTCACCACAGGTTGCAGGGGAATTTCTACATGGAGCACCTCTTCACCATCCTTCACTGGCCTTCATGTCTCTCACATATTCTCATTCTTTCTCCCAGATGAAATTGTGCAGGACTTTTTCACCTTAAATATGTTATCAGAGGGTTGCTACTGCTGTCACTGATGGAGTCAGACTTGGCCAGCGGAGGGTTGGTCTTGGAGCTAGCTAGAATTGGCTTTATTGGTCTCGGGGGAGATTTCTGGCTGCTTCTCACAAAAGACACTCCTGTAACCCCTGCTGCTACCGAAACCTTGCCACATAAACCCATGATGGACTTTTCTGCTGTGACAATATAACTGTGACATTGTAAAGCAAAAAATGTTATGATTTTGAATAAAGAATAAATTATGGGGAAAATGAAGATTCAGGTTCCCTAAATAAGAAGAACATTAAAACTTTTTTTAGCTGTGGTATTTTAATTTTTCTAAGTTATTTCCACTAAACTGAATGTTAATTATGGTGGAATATTATTCACAAAGTATTTTTTTGGGAAAATGTCGTATAGCAGTGGGGAAGAAAATCATAGAATCACAGAACGTTAGTGGTTGGAAGGGACCTCCAGAGATCATCTAGTCTAACCCCCCTGCCCAAGCAGGATAGAAAATCACATTGCAGTCATAAGTAAGCCATAAGTAGTAGAATCAAGTAAGGTAAAACTAGCAGTACAATGGTATTTGTAAGGAGTCTTGGTTTTAGAATCAACTTTTTCCAATACGAGGAAGGAATTCAATTAATGTTTGTAACTAAAAGCTCAAAATGTGCCAATACTGAAAAAGAGTTTCTGTTTTGCTGTGTGATTCTTGTTAAGCAGTAAGTCTGATGGAGCCAGTGCTTTTGCTAGAAGACACCCACTGAAATTCTCAAAAGACCTTACTTCAGTACAGCAGCATGTAAGAAACTCTCTAGTACAACTCTAGTTAAGTGACAAATTTTGAGATTTCATGCTTGCAAGGGCATCCCTCTGAATGCAAACTGAAAATGAGTACCCTTATGCCATTGCATGAGGCAACTGGTACCTTGACCTCTGTCTGCAGTCTTTTCTAATCTTGTGGATTGTTTTTGGTTACACAACACTGGGCATCAAACACATGTACCCCAGCAAAGCTAGTTCCTCCGGGTATGTGCTTTTGTTCCTTTTAGGAACAAGAGACCTGCAAACAGCTTTCTATGTTCAAAATGTTACAGTTTTAATAAGAGGCTAACAGGAAATGGACTTGTTAATTTAATAATGTTTCCTTTTATTGTCTGTCAGTATTGATCTTTCATTCTAGCTATAAACTGTGTCCTGCATTGTATTTGACTTATATGCCTGCTTAGTTGACCTTTTGACGCTATCAAAGGTGCTGGAATCTTGTTCTGCTGTGGCTTCTGAAGCTTGGTGTGACCAGTTCAAGCAGTTTAACAGAATCAATATGTGTTACACCTAAGTCAGTGGCCCTGATACTTCTGCAGGTGTTTCTTTCTGTCTTCATTTCCTGACAAGTCAGCAGTTGAGGTCATTTGAATGGATATGTTAAACAGTTTAGTAACAACAAAACAGAATACATATTATTTATTATACATTTTAAATTATTATAAATTTTTACAGGCTTCTCACTCTTAGGCAGTTGTACATGTCTTCTGTCATCTTTCCAACAAAGGGTATGGTTAATTTTGCTGCATGCATTTAATTGCTTGCTAGTAAAATCAAAATGAGGAAGTAGAATCAACTTTACAAAACTGCTGCTTCACTAGTGGGTACCACTGGTTTGTTTGTGTGCATGAAGCAGTGAGGGGGAAGCAAGGAGTAGAACCAGTGTGCACTTGGGAATTAATCTTTTTGATAATTACAGTCTGATACTGAATCACAGAATGCTAGGGGTTGGAAGGGACCTCCAGAGATCATCGAGTCCAACCTTGCTGCTAAAGGACATTCACCTAGGGTAGGCCACACAGGAAATCATACAAGTGGGTTTTGAAAGACTCCAGAGAAGGAGGCTCCACAAACTGTCTGGGCAGTCTGTTCTAGTGCTCCATCACCCTTGCATTGAGGTGAAACCTCCTGTGTTCTAGCTTGTACCAGTTATTTCTTGTCCTGTCACTGGGCACAATCAAAAACGGACTTCACCTTGACACCCAGCCCTTTCATAGCTGTGGATGTTGATAAGATCCCCTCTCAGCCTTCTCTTCTCAAGACTAAACATCCACACATCTCTCACTCTCTTCACAGGAGAGATGTTTCAGTCCTGCAATCATCTTTGTAGTTCTCCGCTGGACCCTATACAGCAGATCCCTGTCTCTCTTGAATTGGGGAGCCCAAAACTGGACACAGTATTCCAGGTGTGGTCTCACTAGGGCAGAGTAGAGGGGGAGGAGAACCTCCCTCACATACCAGACACACCACAGGATGCTATTGGCCCTCTTGTCCACAAGGGCACATTGCTGTCCCATGGAGAACTTGTTCTCCATTAGGACTCCAGGGTCTTTCTCCATGGAGCTGCCTCCCAGCAGGACGACTCCTACTCTGTACTGGTGCCAGAACCTGAGAAGTGCTTCCAAGACCCCATTCTGTAACACATGCTTAAAACTTGCTATGTAACAGCTGACTGCCACTTACTCAAATTCAGCCACTTACAGCAAATTCACAAAAAAATGTAATTAATTGTCAGTAGTTGCTTTCTGCCACTTTGTCTTGCAGAAAACCATGATTGTTCTTGCACAGTGTGGAACATGGAGATTATGTAAGCTTCACCTGTAACTACTACCCGCTGCCGTGCATAAAGCAAGGAAGTTGATCATGCTTTAAGAACTCAGAGAGGCAATGTAAAAACTGTAGGAACTATATATGACAGTGTTACATTTCCACTAAAACCTGTATGCTGTACCAGGATTTCTAGTGATATGTGATTAAACAGGCAAATATAAGTGCATATTTCAAGATAAACACCATTTCAATGCTTCTGACACAATTTCTGATCACAGAAGTATACATGTGTCATAGATGTGCATCTGGTGGCTGTTTCATTTTCCACAGTGAAGATGTTATTTTGCTTAGTAAGTCTTTGACTTGAGACAAAATTAAGCACTACACGGAGAAGTAATGTAACTGGAAAAGACAGGGCCACATTTATCTCTTCAACTCAGGCAGTTAAAGTAAGAAAGTGGTTACTTACCTTGGCAGCTGTACACAGTCTCACAGAGCAAAATTCAGCACTACTAAGTGATGGTATTGAATGGGCTTGTTACAGTTATGCTTTGGTGTAAGTGTCAGATCATGAAAGAAGCCAGAAAGTTCCACATTTGTAACGGCTCCTTGGAGTTAACTACGAACAGTTAGTTATGCCCCAAGGTCAGTAATAAGTATTCTAGTGATTGTTGTTTCTGGAAACTTGTTTCTGTGAGTCTCTTTTATCCTGAATAACCTAGGATTTTGATTGTTGTTTCATATTTTTGACTGTGTATGGACAGCTCCTCATGGAAGAAGAGTTTACTTCCAAGCAGTAGGTACACCAGATACCATGTTAAGTTTGAACCTTCTATGAATCAAATTAAACTCAGTGCACTGCACAGCCTGAATTTTCACTGTTCACAATCTTCATATGGTCCTACAGTTCTTTTTGGCACACAGGTTATTTAAATGCAGGACTACAAGTTTTTTGCCCTTTTGCGTGATGACAAGTGTAAACGCTTAGTACGGTCTGTCACAAAATGACTAGATATTAATTTTCTGTCTAGAGAAGCATGTGGGCTTATTGTAGCACATTTCAAAATCTATTGCTGAAGAGAGACACTCTTCCCTCTTCCAATTGTGCTTTATCATTAGCACTGCCAAAATACACAAACATCTTATTAGATCTAAAAATTACTTTCATAAAGTGAGCTAGAAAGACAAGTACACTGCAATGACCTGATTGAACAGATCAAAATCATTTACTATTTCATTTGTCCCAGCTCTTTTGTCTGCCTTTTAAGCTTTTTGCTAGCTGTATTGCGTTGTGCAGGATGTCACATCATAGCACAACAAAAGCACCATTTATGCTAGTAAAGCTGGTGAAATGAATTACAGTAATATAAATAAATTTTAAAAGCCATGGCACTATGTTAAAGATTATACTTCTTTTCAGCTTAAATCAAAGATTTTTGGCCAAGTGTTTAACAAAAAAGCAGTCTACTCTTCTGCTCTTCTACATGTTCTCTTTTATGCACAGCACTTATTTCTAAATGATCTAAAATCAAAGTATCAGGAAAAAGCTTTCAGATTCTTCCTACAGACCCAGATGTGAAGATACAAAAACACAATCTTACCACTGTTTAAGCACTGAGTTGTCCAGAGTGCCTGTATCTTGGCAAGTCAGGCATGTTCATACATCACAAAAATCTTCAAAGTGTTATCTAAACATTTTTATTGGTTACATCTGCTCATGTTTAAGAAAAATAACAGAAAATTCTACAAACTGGAACAGAAAAAGGGGCCATTTCTAAAATAACAACATTGAGCAGAGTGTCTGGTTTGTGTTTGGATGTAAATAAGTTTGACTTAGAAGCCCTTGCCTGGAAAACTGTTATTACTGGAAAAAAGAGAATAGAAAATGGCAAGATTCGGGTGATAATTCTGGGTTTCTGTGGATGCAGCTGTACAACGCATTTAGGAGAGACAATCTAGTGCTGTATGTTTCTCAAAATATGAATGGTGAGATGCCAAAAGTATTAATCTTTTTTTCTTCCTCTGTGCAAAGAAGAGGAAAGGTTCTGTGGCTGGTTAAAAACGTTTTGCAGAGAACCATTTTCTGATCTGCATACCCTAGAGAAATCCTCCTTGTTAAAAACAATAAACATGGCTGAAAATAGATAAACTTTGATAAATTGATAAACTTTTTCTGGATTCACTGCTGTTCATTTTAGCTAAGTTGAATGTGCAACTGCCTTTCACTTGAGGAGGAGTTTGCCATAAATACCAGGTGGCAAGGTTCCTATGTTAAGATCACACTTTAAAACTGAGATGTTGCTATGCAATTTTTAGTACGAAATAACATGACAACTGTGAGCCTCCACTCTTTATTTTCTATGACTTAAAATTAGGAGTGTTAAAAATACTGCTTTGATACCACTACAACTGCCAGCCTCTAGCTGAGGGGCTTGGGAGGCTTAGGCTATGTTTTAAAGGGTTATTCACTGTCTGTTGCCACTTGATCTGCCTCTAGGGTGCCTTGAGGTTATGAAGTGCTAAAAGCAATGTCTTGTGCTCTTGCAAAACAACCTGCTGAATGAGAAACTGAATGGCTTAAGCCTGATTCTGTGATGTTTGGCTTTTATACACATTTGTTTGTTTGTTTCTCAGCCCTTCCCATGACACAGACAGACACAGGTTATCAAGATATCCCCTTCTTTTTTTAGAGGACATACCTGAAGTTAATTGTGTGGTCTGCCGTAACTTTTCCTGAATTTAGTTAGCCACAATGAATGCTAGATTAAAAATAGAGGAGGTAAATGCCTTAACATCTACTTAAACAGATTTTTTTTAAGTTGGTATTTGTGACACCTGCGCCTTTGAAAACAAGGGGGTTCATAGTTGTGTTGCTTTCCAATAGGCTATGAACAGTCTAGATGGAGTGGAGACCTGATGGCCAAAAAAAAGAGCAACAACAAGGAAATTATCAATATATCTGAGAATTTCAGAAGATTCTTCTTATTTCTGTTTTAATTCCCCCTCCTTTTTTCTTCCTTGTTCTGTCTCTTTCCTTGACTCCTGTGCTGTATCTGCAGCTACTTTCTTGGTGAAAATGCAAACCTGGATGATTTCTAAGCATAATGTATCAAAATTCCTTGTGCAAATGCGTATGTGTATGTAACATTTCTGACACCCATTTGGCTTCCTGCCATGGAAACAATGCTAACATAGACTCTTAAACATAAGTAAGTAAGCTATGAGAGACCCAGTCTGAGGCATAGTCTGGTTACAGGCACTCTTATCTTAATATCTGCAAATCTGTACCATAATGGCCTAAAGAGGTGTAGCTTCCATAGATACAACGTAGCATTTAGCCTTGAAGTCTCTCCCCGGTTTATGAGAACAGCCACATCTAATCCATGAACTCTTTTCCTAGGATATCAGAAATGACTGGTTCTCTCACTGCTTTATAATGCTAAGATGCATGCAGAACATGGCAAGGAACAAAAGAAGACAGCCTGCAAAATTTATTATAAAGACTTATGGCATACATTAATATCCCTGGACATATGCAATGTGTCCAGAATTCTAAGTAGAACTCTGTTTTTTCTAAATAACTCGATATTGCAAGAAAATTAAACTGTCCAGTCTTTTCAGTGGCCATGATAGCATCTCTTCTATCTGTCTAAAATACTGCATGAAAACAGAGCATGGACTCATGGCAGTGCATGGGTGCACTTAAGACTACTGTGGGAGCTGATAGCAGCACCCACTTCCAGGTACCGGTGTGTGCCATGGCTCCATCTCAGGTGTATGTTTGGGTGAGATCGCTGTGTACCACCTTGTTCCTTCCCACCAGAGAAATGTGGTTTCTGCTGGAAGAAATCCTGAGTACTTGGTCATAGAAGAAGCTGGAGTGCAGTTATCCAAGTTCACAGACTGGACAGTTGGAGAAATGGAGACCCTGAACCTAACAATAAGCTTAGATGTAGCTACTGAGAATACTCTTTACTGAAGCCTTGAGACTTCACAGTCAAAGAAAGGTGTGCCTGTTTCCAGGTGCCTTACTCCCTTCAACTCCTCTCCTGGACTCAGGCACTTTAAACTTTTCTATTTTTTTTTCCTTTTAATTCCTTAATCAACCTGAGTTCTGTGGCAGAGTAAGTCATAATTAGTTTGAGATTTGTGCTTTCAACATTTATTAATGTGATAAGACAGTGCATAGGTGAAAATCACTGGTCTAATATAAACATTTTACAGTATTCAGAACTGAATGTTGTCCCAAAATATATGTTAATAAGTAAGTGTACATATTCTCCATAAAAATTAAAGACTGACTACAAGTTCAGTGCACATTCAGATCTCTTGGTTATATTTATGGGGTTTAAGTATCATACTGGCATACACACATAACCAAAATAGTTTGGCAAATCAGAAATAAACAATTATTTCAGGTTACACAAATGGTAATGTAATTTTTATGTGTACTTACCCAATTACAGATCTAGATAAATCATGAGACTGCTGGAAAAAAAATTTGTCACATGAAAAATTGTTATTCCACTAGAAGCCAATTATTTTGTAGGCAAAACCAGAAATTATGTATTGAAACCATTTTTGTTTGAGTTTTTGGGTTTCTTTTTGGTTGGTTGTATTTTTTTTTTTACAGGCATGCATAAATCTTTTCTTAAGCCTTCAGTAATTTACGTTACTATGAACAAAAAAGTCTATCACAGCACGCATGTATCTCACTTCCTCATGCTTGCATGGAGACTTGTAATGGGGGAAGGAGGTGCAGTGTCATAGAATCATAGAATCATAGAATCAGTCAGGGTTGGAAGGGACCACAAGGATCATCTAGTTCCAACCCCCCTGCCATGGACATGCCAGGGACACCTCACACTACATCAGGCTGGCCAGAGCCTCATCCAGCCTGGCCTTAAACACCTCCAGGGATGGGGCCTTAACCACCTCCTGGACAACCCATTCCAGGCTCTCACCACTCTCACAGGGAAGAACTTCTTCCTCACATCCAGCCTGAATCTCCCCACTTCCAGCTTTATTCCATTCCCCCTAGTCCTGTCACTACCTGATAGCCTAAAAAGTCCCTCCCCAGCTTTCTTGTAGGCCCCCTTCAGATACTGGAAGGACACAATAAGGTCACCTCAGAGCCTTCTCCTCTCCAGACTGAACAGCCCCAACTCTTTCAGTCTGTCCTCATAGGAGAGGTGCTCCAGCCCTCTCATCATCCTGGTGGCCCTTCTCTGGACACGTTCCAGCATGTCCATATCCCTCTTGTAATAAGGGCTCCAGAACTGGATGCAGTACTCCAGGTGGGGTCTCAGCAGAGCTGAGCAGAGGGGGAGAATCACCTCCCTTGACCTGCTGGCCACACTTCTCTTGATGCAGCCCAGGATCTGGTTGGCTTTCTGGGCTGCAAGTGCACACTGGTGGCTCATGTTGAGCTTCTCATCTGCCAGCACCCCCAAGTCCCTCTCCTCAGGGCTGCTTCCCAGCCAGTCACTGCCCAGCCTGTATTTGTGCTTAGGACTGCCACAACCCAGATGCAGGACCTTGCACTTGGTCTTGTTGAACCTCATGAGGTTGGCTTGTGCCCACCTCTCCAGCCTGTCAAGGTCCCTCTGGATGCCATCCCTTCCCTCCAGCGTGTCTGCTGCACCACACAGCTTGGTGTCATCAGCAAACTTGCTGATGGTGCACTCAATGCCACTGTCCATGTCACTGACAAAGATGTTGAACAAGACCGGTCCAGGACTGATCCCTGAGGGACTCCACTTGTCACTGGCCTCCACTGGGACATGGAGCCATTGACAGCCACTCTTTGGGTGCAGCCACCAAGCCAGTCACAGCTGGCCACCTGAGTTTATGCCAAAATCTTCCCATGGTACTGGCCTCCAGCACGTTGTCAGTGAAGGACAGACACTCTCCACTTCTACTGACCTTCTGGTACCCAGTAAACTTTCTGACCTGAGTTTTCTACACATTAGAAAAGTTAAAGGATTACTCTACATTACATATATTACTTTAAATCTGTAGTAGTTTTATCAATTATGCTTTGGCTATACAACACTATAGTGTGTTTGCATTAACTGTGCTACATAAAATATAATAGTGGATTAATAGCAGAATAATTTCTCTATGGAAAATAATTATGGCTTTGACCCTCCTGGAGTCAGAATAAAATGCTGCAGGGATAAGACTGTATCTTTGTTAATTCTCTAAATCCTACTACAACAGCTGAAGTGAAAAATAGATCATGTGTTTTGGGTAAATTTTCCATTCAACAAATTATCGTGACACTGAGTTGAGAGACGTGTACATATTAGCCATTCCAAGGCTTTGTTAGCTTTTATGGGTAATGACTATATATATGTGTGTGTGTATATGTATATTTTTTTCCCTGTATCAAATATTTAATTGTCTGATTTATCTGGCATCTCCTTTTAGGAGTCACTACTGAATCCATCAGGACATAGAGCTGTGTTAGAGTGATTTAATATCCTTATTAATTTGCCCTATATTTGCCAGAAGTATTAATTATCACATTAAATGCACTGCAATGGCAGAAAAAAATATAATATGCCAAAAAGATTATAAATGGTTTCGGAAACTTGAAAACATTCTTTCTGAAAGAAGAAAGTATGGCTGTTGAAAGAGCCTTTTAAGCTCACAGTTAAGAAGTCATTGAACCTCTTCTTGCTTAATTGTTGATTACATCATTGGAAATAATTGCTTATTTTAAATTTAAAAGGATGGCTGGGACAGTCTACTCACCTTAGCTTCTCATAAGTTTACTGTGGAATTTTTTGTGTTGCTGATCTACAATATTTTTGTGTTGCATACCTACAATATTCAAAGGACCTTAAAATCACCAAATATACTGATTAATTTTGAATTGCTGAGAATCAAGGTTTCCTGGGTAATCATAAATATTCTGATGCATTATTAAAACACAGAATTATGTTGTAAGTTGCATGTCAAGTCCTTGTTGAGGGAGAATCTTTTTTAGATTGTTTTATATTTCCTTGCCTCATGGGTGACCTCAGGCCTGAAATACCTTATAAATCTCAGTGTTTACAATGAACATAGAATTATTAAATTTTGCCAAGTGTTTTCTGTGATACTAATTGCTGTAATAAAAGAGACTTTTGCAAATTAATTAACTTCTAATTGCAACAGTTCTGTGAATGAAGTAGATTTTATCTTTATTCAGGGTGAACATGAGTTTCAAGTGCTGGAGACAAACTGATTGGGTGAGCTCAGCTGAAAATGCAACAGGCCAGTTTTTCAAAGATCTCAGTAAGGCTCATTTTAAAACACCCAGGGAAAATTACAATTCAATTTCTCTCTAAGAGTCTCGACTGAGAATAGACTTTGTATTTTAAAAAGAAATAATAAAGAAAAAAATCCTTACATTTCTCCAGGATATTCTAATTCAGATTTTATTTTGTTAATTATTTTGTTTTCAAGTACCTTTATAAAGTTGTATTTCAGTGGTTCTGAAACACCTTCATCTAGTAAAGTGTAGTAATAAAACATGGATTTTTACTATTTAAGTAATACAAGCAGTAAAGGAACACAAAGCAAACTGTTTGTATTTTAATTGCTGCATAGGAATTTTGTTCTTTTCCCCTCAGTATGACTAGCACTGCTGGCCAGCTCCAACAATTTTGATTAGAAAGACTCTATGCCTGCCTGCTTTCCCTGTAGTGTGCAGTTTTGCTGCCCCCTGCCATTTAGGACATATTTTCCTGCTTCTCCTACAACTTGGAGCAGAGACACATGCACTTCAGTCCAGTTAATTCCATGATTATCATCTCATGGTATCTTGATCTGGGACAGTCTCTTTGAAAAGCCTGGACCTAGGACATGTTCTTAAAGATGACTGTAAAGCACAGGCACACTGACAGAAGCAAGATAGGTAAACCTCAACTCTGGTATTTCCAGATTTGTGATGCTTTCCTTTTCTTCACTCCCCTGTCCCTGTCTCCTGTGGCCTGTAGCATATCTGACCCCGTATCTCTCTTTCTTCCTCCTTGAGATTCTGCTTTTCCCTCTTTCCAACAGTTTCTGCATTCTTGCTTCACCCATCTTTCACTCTTCTCTTTCCAATGTGCCTGGTCTCTAATCTCCGTTCTTCCTGTCCACCTGCTTGTTTCACTTCCCTCCAGTTTGGATCTTCATATCCATTCATAGCAAAGGCAATGAAAGCACAACCCACAATAATTTTTGGTATTTCGAAAAGCAATGTCATGAAACCTCTCTTGGGCTTATACATGGGTGAATGTCAAGCTCATTTCAGAAAAAAAATTGGGTAATTTATACACAAAGAGGTTTCTACTGGTCCTATACAAACTAAGGTAGGTCTTATCATCAAATGAGGCTAAATTCTCCTGATGGCAAGGAGATCCACCAAACTTGGGTTCTGCTTCTAAAGCATGAAAGTACAGGAGCTTTGTATTGAATGACTGAAAATTTTATAGAGATTAAACGATGTATATCCTCTGATGTATTCTTAGAAATGGCTGAATTGTTTTGGTTGAAAATTCCACAAATGGAAAAAAAAAAAGGTGAAATAAAATAGCCACAACAGCAATAACAGGAAAAAAAAAAACAAACTCAACATATGGTTGATCACACTTCAGCAAAGTTCTCAATCATAGAAAACTTCAGCTTGAATAAGTACAATTTTTACATCACGGCAAGAAGTTCAGGGCAGATTCTTATGGTACCAAAAGTGCTGGGGGACATCACTACCGCTTTTCAGGCTGGTATGAAAAGTGGATCCATTCTTTCAGTACATGTCCCTAATTTCTATGTATTTTTAAAAATGTTTGTGTTGGCAAAGCTAAGACTGGGACAGTGATTCCTGTAGGTGGCTATTCTATTAACATGTATGATTCTGGTTTTCAGCCTGAATATTTTAACCATATATCTGAGGTCTGGGAATCAGTGCATCCCCTATCACACTCATTACCCACAACAGAGCAACAAAGAAAAGCTGTTCCTGGAGAGGCATAAATATCTCTACACTTAATAAATGAAGACAAGTTGGCTTAAGTGCTTCAAGTTTAGTACACTGCTGCCATAAACAGCTTAGAAAGATGAAATATGACATATGAGAAGGTAATTTGGAGCACAAATCCCAGTATTTAGAAAGAGTAGCTAGGAAAGGAAAAGGGAGAATGGCATACTAAGAAGGTACACATTTGCTCTATGTTGTTGCTACAAAAACTGCTGAAGTACTAAATTAACTGTAAAAAATTGCATTTATACATAAATCCCTTGCATTACTGCAAAAGACTTTTCTATTGTAAAAGAGTATTATCATGATTAATAACAATAACGACAACAACAACATTTTTGAGCTCTCACTCATTTTTGCCTGGGAGAAAAATCTGTTTCTGTAATACATTTGACACTTTGGCTAGGTTTCCAGATTCTAGAAGTATGTCCTTCACTAGGAAGGCATCTGGAAGTTGCCCTTAATCTTTCCCACAATTCACATTGACCAGAAGAATGACATCTACTATTTTCACAGCTATCTGCTTTAGATTAACTCCTTGCATAAAATTAACCCGGTTTCAGATTTGTACGTGGCCTTTAAGGACCCTTTGCACATGTTTAGGAATCAGACTTTAAGCATTTACTTTTTAAAGTGTTAACTACTACTTCCAATCTAGATCGTAAAAATTAAATGTAGGAATTTTAAACATGCAATGTTTGGGTAAGTTGAAAGTTTCCTACATCCCTATTAAGTGGAGTTTTTCTTTCGAAGTGGCAGTTACTGGTATAAATAGCACTGAAATTTTGACACTAAGTGAATCTAAAAATATGGATTTGTCAATCTCAGCTCCCAAAACACAGCTGTCCTAATATGAAACTGCCAATCAGACAAAAACAACATAGAATAAAAGTTCAAAAATTCATACTTTAGGTAATATTTTCAAGAAAATATTACCAATAGTAACAGAAGTAACAGAATAGTACTATTGATGTAATAATTCTATCGAGCCACAGATGAAATGAAGAACAAATTTTGATGTAGAATCCACTGAGAACATACTTACCCCTTATCTCATGCCATGTATAAAAGCATGGGCAAAGGTAAGTTAGATCTGGAGGCCAAACATTGATTTTAACAGGAACGAGCTTTCAGGGTAGAAAAAGTAAACTGAGAACTTATCCTTAGGAAACCTTCCTCCCCCGTAAGTGCCATAGTAAGGATGATGTCTATGACAAGTTTCCTCCCTATTCAGTCTACCCCTGGAAATACAGAACTCAGATTTGAAATACGGTAGGACACAGAGTCAACAAAAAATAAGAATAACAAAGAAAACTAAATCCCTATGCCATATGATTTTAGTTTGAAAATGGAAGTTAGCCTTATCTACCAAGATGTCTTTTTTGCTATTGAAATCTTACACAGGAAAAAAATAATATTTGAATTAAAAACAAAAACAAAACAAAACCAACTCATTTTCTAATTCTGGTAAACAAAGATATATACGCTAAAAATGGAACACATGTTCTGAAGACTGTAATGCCTTCCTAGCTTTAGAGTTACGATGTTTTGATTTTGGGAGATTATCCTAGTCATTAATGAGAGGGAGACCAGAACAGAGTGAAACTTGGAATATTAATTCCATTTACAACGGGCGACTTAGCTTTTATTCTTTCTGTGAGCAAGAATGTTTGCACAAACAAACTATAATGTGTACATAATTTGGCATCAATTTTAGGGCTCCCACACAATAGTTGATTTCTATGAGAAAATCACAGCTTTTCCTTAAACACTGCCTGCTCTATTTAGGAGCTGTGAGGCCTGGGATGAGGGGAGGCAGAGCTTACAGAAACCTTGTGGGGTGCCTCAAATATGTTTCTGCTTCAGTTGTTGCCATGGAGCTTTGGAGAGTTAGACAATTCACAGCAATCACTGAATCTCATATTCACTCCCCATTTTTAGGTTGTTTTATCAAAGAGGCTCTGGCTAATATTTGCTGAGGAGGATTTCTCTCCACAAACTTTGCAATCCATACTAACACTGTCAACCAGTGCCTTAACATTTACAGAAAGCATGTTGTATAGACAATTAAGGGCATCTAAACTTGTCCAGGAAAGTCGACTACCTCTCGAAGCCTAAAAAGTCCAGCATTTCTCAGGGTGTATGTGTAAATTAGGTTTACTTTCTCTATGTTGAGCTAAAGGTTAAAACAAGGTTTGGCAATGGTAATAATTGTAACCAGAACACACCACAGGATGCAGCCACATTACATTTAACAGTCCATAGCCAACTATGCCTTTCAGCAAAAGCATAAGGCTGACTACATAACCACTGTATAGAAAAGGTCTCAGAGCTCCTCTTCCCACTCTATCTGCAGCTGGAGCTTTGGTTACCTCCAGTTTCCATCCTGAATCTAGATCTTCTCTTCCTGACTTTCCGTTGTTTTTGAGAGCTTATGACAGGGCACATAGGATGCTGCATGGGAAAATGAGAAATTACAATCTCCACCCTACTTCCCCAGTTACAGTACTGTGAAGGAATGGTGCTAACCTTGATAAAAAGTGTTGTGAAAAGCCACAGTTTTCCCATAATTTTATGAGAGTCGTAACAGTGAATTTTTAATCTAAAAACAGACCTCATGAAGCAGAATGTGGATTTGTGGGCAGAGCTCTCAGAGTGAGTAACCTTCCCGTTGTATGCCAGCTGATGACAGGCCTGTGCCAAACTCACACTGTTTTTCCCTATGGCTGGTGCATTGCTGTATGTCCCTCATACACAGATGTTGTGAAGGTGAAGGAGAATTGGAGAATTTGTGGAAGGCTCCTTGCTCAATGGTTATCCATCAAGAAACCCAGAACCTCCGTCAGCAGACTTCTGCAAAAACCTTGCACAATGTGCCACCCATACACTTTTGTGTTTAAAGTCAAATTAAGATGGTTACCATTTCTACTTGTCTCTGGCAGCACACAGCCTCACAACTCCCCTGAATCTGCCTGAAACTAAGGGGAGGGGTTTCTGATGGTTAGTGACAGTGGTATCAACCCACAGCAATGCCTTGAGGGAGGCCTGAAAAGCGAATCAGTGAGTTGTACCACTTCCTCCCCTTTCCCCCACCCCCATACAACCTCCTGAAGGCCTGAAGAGTGTTGGGCAGAATTCTTCTTTCTTACACTGCAGATAACAGAAATGTCAGTGTCATATTACAAATATTTGCCAGAGGTTTCATTTAAGCATGATTTTTTTCAGGACTCCTGACAGTAATTCATGCAGTGTTCATGCAGGTCCTCAAGTGCCAGAAATCAGGAAAAGTGTTGTTACAAATTGCACTGTTTAGTCCTGGTGGTATCACCTCTACCTGACAAGATGGTGGCACTACTTAGACTTGATAAAAGCACCTGCAGCAGGTTGTTTTGATTGGGAATAAATTAATGAGGTGGGAATTATAAAAATACAGTTATCTTTATCTTCCACAAAACCCTGCCCCCAAATTATGTACAAACTGGTTAAATTTTATTTGCAGGTTCTATTCAATCGGGAATTCTACAAGGACGCTTATGGACAACCTCAGTTTAATTTAGAGAATTCAGAAAATTATAAAGGCTAGGCCACAAAATAGCTTTACCCCACTTATAAAATCAGAGGCAAGCCAGGACGCTAGGGAAAGCCGAGAGTGCTGGATTTTACTCACGAGAGCAGACTAGGAATTTGGAGATGGTCCCTGGATCTCTCCTCACACGGCAGCCTCCAGAACTGCAAGCTTTATAATCCAATTTGTGGATCACGCGGCACAAATCCAAAGGAGAAGGGACCCGCCAAAGTTAAAGTGTCCTTAGACACAGCTCCCACAAATCTCATGGAGCGGAGCTGTCTGAGCGGCACAAGAGAAGCTGCACCGCCGACGTGTTTCCAGCCAACAGCCACGGCTTACCGCCGGCATGGTCGCTCCGGCACGGGGTAGGGAGCAGGAACCCAGGATACGCAGGTCTGGAGAGAAGCCAGATCCAGGTGCTGCAGGGTAATTTCATCAATTTCACCATGAAGCTAGCGAGTCCAAAACGAGTCCCAAAACCGAGTCCCTGACCACTCTATTTAAGATTTTCCTAGACAACGTGTCCAGTGCCAATATCTACTGGGCACGGAACAACCCAGCCTATCGCAATCCCAGATCCCAGCGCGGGCTTCCCCACTATTGAATTCACGTGAGGGACTTTAGCTCCCGTCAGGCGAAAAGGTGCCTTCTTCACCTTTCCCCATTCAAGATCCCAGGGGGAGGGGAAAGGAATTTCACACCTTTGTCTTCCCCCATTCAAACCTCTGCAGATGAAAGTGGGGGAAGGAGGGTTAGGAGCACCCTACAACACAGGTGGAAGGCTAAACTAGCAGTTTTTCTGTCCCTAGCAGAGGTACCTTATACCTGATAACATATTTAATTAATTGATATGTTATATTCTTTTTCGCAGGTTTATTACATTTTCCACTGACGTGAATGGGATATTTTCTGTTCATGGCATGTGCCCACTCTTGCTAGGATTTATAGTGTAACATGACCAGCCTGTTAATTTCTTTTGAGATGATCTGAAGCTAATCAGCATGTTCAAATGTCCTTGCTTCATGCTCTGTAAATGCTACAGAAAATAAATTATGCTTCATATTCATTGTCAAGAAAGCTCTTTAATGGTGAGAGTCTCAGAATTTATTATCTTGGGAAGGAATGAAGTGGCTTCTGCTTACTGTTAGGTAAGATGCTCATCTTATCCTAAGGTCTAAGGAGACCCTCAGAGATAAGAAGCACCTCCAAACCATGCTGCACGTGCAGTGGTGCCTGCCAAAGCCCAGAGATGAGACTTGCTGCTATGCATTTTTTTACCCACTTCTAACGTATCACTGCAGTTGGCCATAGCAGGTATTCCTGCCAGCAACACCAATGGGTTGTAGACTACCAAATAAAAGCTTTTGAATTCTTGATGTTGGATCTTGCCTTAGAGTGAGCATGTAGATATAAAGGACATCAGGTAAAACTTTGAGATGGTCTTCACGATAAATTTGGATTCCTGAGAAAAGAACTCCGATTCCAGGGCTTACTACTAGAGCTGGGAGGAACACTCAAAAGTACAAGTTCCTGTTTGCTCATTTTCTGCTAGTACTTCGGGTAGAGAGCTTTTTCCCCAGAGGCAAGGCAAGAAATACGAATGAATAAACCACCTCTTACAGAAAGAAGTGTGCTAATGAAACACTATCAGTGCAAAAGGCTGGAATTAAAAATTGAAAGGCATATTCCGATTACAAATTGCATTCAGGATTGGCACTAATTGGCAATGTTGTTGGCAGTCTCTACAGGGAGGGTAAGAACTAAGCAAATATGGAGGCTTACTTATCCAAAGAAATGGTTCTTCCAGGTCAGGCTTAACGCACATTTACTATGCAGAAAGGAAAGCAGAGTGCTGCTGCTGCTGGTCGCGTAATTGTGTTATTTGGAGCGCACTGCATTTGCCTGGTCTGTCAGTCTTGTCTAGGGACTCCTGAGGTGCAAACCCCACTCCACCTGTGTGTTTTGAAAACTGCTTCTTGCTGATGTGGACTTTTCCCTAAATATGCAGAATTAAAGGGGAATATTTGCCTAGTTAAAAAAGGTAATGATTTGAAGATAAAAGACATCATAAAATTGATGCAACTATAAAATTCTACTTTCTGCATCAAAGTCATGATATATGCCAGATGTTTGCCCTGCTAAGACCATTGTTCCACCTTATTGTCCTGCTTTCAGCTGGGACAGAGTTAATTTTCTTCCTGGTCGCTGGTAGAGTGCTGTATTTTGGATTTAGTGTGAGATCAATGTTGCTAATATACTGATGTTTTAGTTGTTGCTAAGTAGTGCCTACCCCAAGCTAAGGACTTTTCTGTTTCCCATGCCCTGCCAGTGAGCAGGCAAAGAAGCTGGGAGGGGGTATAGCCAAGACTAGTGTAGTGGTTTGAAACACACTAATATTCCCCACTATCAGAAATCATGAATTCACAACATTTTATGACTGTAGGGAGTTACCATTTGTCACCCTGACGAAATGGCTTAAGGTTATCCTGATACTGTGTCTTCTGCTCTCTGTTTAGACTTGGTATAACTGGATTATTACAGCAATTATTTGGTTAGTCCAGTTTTTGAGATAAGATATGGCATCTTTGAGAAAAGATATGGCATCATCTTTTATCAGTAGTCTCACTCAACTGATGAATGTAAGAGAAAAGGACATTTACTCACCTTGAGAGGGTTTTGATTATTATCTCAGAAGACTCAGAAGACTGCTTCTGACATTGTGTCTCTTACATATGTGCTCAATCTTAGTCATAGTATCACAAATTTCTTCCAAGAATGCTGTTTGGAAACCTACTCTGATGTTGAGTAAGTATGAATGGCAGGGTATGTGGCAAAGCCTGGGCCAGTGTTTGACCTACGGTCACCTTCAGTGTTTTGGAACTTGACTCCCAAGCAATTGCAAAACCCCGATGAGCCGGTGAAATGTCAGCCTGAAAATTCCTGGGATACACAAATCATGGAATGTGTTGGGCTCTGGCCCATGCATATTGAGCTCTTTACAGTGCCATTTAGCATGAAGAGGAAGAGGAGGTTTCCAGCCCTACAAAGAGACCAAGAGACATGGAAGTAGCATCAGAGAGCCAGTGTGCCAATATCGGTTTCTCCTACACAGAAAAATAAGTGTACAAGGAAAACACCTCATGCTGAAAAGGATGAGGATGAACCAGGGCCATCATGCGAACAAGAGGAGCCAGAGGTTCCAGAGATGCCAGAGACAATTACTTGATCTTTATCATTGGGCGAGTTATGTGACATATCAAAGGACTATGGTCACCAGCCAAATGAGCCCACTGTCACCTGGCTGCTTCAGTGGTGGGATATGGGAGCTAATGGTTTGGAGTCGGAAGGCAGAGAAGCCAAGCAGTTGGGATCCTTGTCTGGGGAAGTGGGCATTGACAGGGTTATTGGGAAACTGGTACAAATCCTCAGCCTCTGGAGAGGTTGCTTCTAGCAGGTGTGAAGAATATGTACCCCACCAACGATGATGTAAAGGATCATCTTGGGAGATGGACTACCATGGAGAAAGGCATCCAATACTTGTGGGAACTAGATGTGCTGGAGAAGCTCTATAATGAGATGGATGACAATCCCCAGTCTGTAGACCCAGATGAGGTAGTATGCACACCAGCCATGTGGAAGAAGTTCCTACAAGCTGCACCACCATCGTATGCCAACTCATTGGCACTTACAGTCTGGGGCATGAGAGATGGCCAAGGATGGTGGACGAAATGGTTAACATGTTCTGGCCATACACGGGAAGTCTCTCAACTCTCTTCTAATGTACAGGCCAGTGTTTCAGCTGTGGCAGAACTGACTCATTAAATTGACCAACTCCAGGGGGACTCAGCCCATTCCTGCCCCATGCAGTCCAGGGTTTCAGCTATTAAACACAGGCATCTCCCTGTACAGGACAGGGGATCTGGGAAGCAGACATCTCAAAGCATCCTCTGCTTACCCTTAGTTGAAAAGAGGGAGGATATGAAAAAGTGGATGGAAAGCCCACTTCAGCTCTAGCTGCTCGAGCCTGTGAATTTCTAGGAAACTCTTCTCAGAAGAACATTGCCCCTGTTTCTACTGGGAAATCCTCCAAAAAGAACAAATTAATACTGCCTCTGATTCCCTTGAAGAGACCTGTAAGGCATACTTAGAATATGCAAATATAATTCCAATCAGGATTAGAGGGGCCCTGCCTCCAACCAGGTGAAGGAGAGGGACAACTGAGCCTGTTGGACTGCGCGGATCAGGTGTCCTGGTACATCAAACCCACAAAAGTATAAAGCTTTAGTGGATACAGGCATGCAATGTACTCCGATGCCATCAAATTATGAGGGGGTGGAACCTATCTACATTTCTGGTGTGACAGGGGGATGCCAGCAGCTAAGTGTGTTAGGAGCTGAGGTGCGCCTAACTGGGAATGAATGGCACAAACACCTCATTGTGACTGGCCCAAGGGCCCTATGCATTCTTGGCACAGACTATCTTAAGAGAGGGTACTTCAAGGATCTGAAAGGATACCAGTGGGCATTTGGTATAGCTGCCTTGGAAACAGAGGAAAAGGAACAATTAATTGTCTGGTCTTTCAAAGGACCCCTTTGTGGTTGGGTTGTTAGATGTTAAAGACCAACAAATACCAATTGCTGCTGCAGCGGTGTACTGGAGGCAGTTTCACAACATCCGGGGCTCTGTGATACCCATCTATAAATTAATTCGACAACTAGAGGGACAAAAAGTGATCAGTAAGACTCATTCACCCTTCAACAGCCCCATATGCCCAGTAAAGAAGTCTAATGGTGAATGGAGACTGACAGTGAACTACCGTGCTCTGAATGACATCACACTGGCAATGCGTGCTGCTGTGCCAGACATGCTGGAGCTCCAGTACCAGCTGGAGTCTAAGGCAGCCAAATGGTATGCCACAACTGACACTGATAATGCATTCTTCTTCATTCCCATAGCAGCAGAATGCAGGCCACAGTTTGCCTTCACCTGGAGAGATGTCCAATATGCCTGCAATTGACTGAGCCAGGGGTGGAAACACAGCCTTACAATTTGTCATGAACTGATCCAAACTGTACTGGAAATGGGTGGAGCTCCAGAACACTTGCAATACATTGTTGACATCATTATATGGGGTGATACAGTGGAGGAAGTTTATGAGAAAGGGAAGAAAATAATCCAGATTCTTCTGAAGGCTGGATTCACCATAAAGCAAAGTAAGGCTAAGGGACCTGCAAGACAGATTCAGTTTTTAGGGATAAAATGGCAGGATGGACGTCTGATGGTCATCCTGATGGTCATCATCAACAAGATCACAGTTATGTCTCCACCCACCAATAAGAAGGAAACCCAGGCTTTCTTGGGTGTTGTGGGCTTCTGGAGAATGTGTATCCCAAAATACAGGTCAGTGGTAAGCCCTCTTTACCAAGTGACTTGGTAGAAAATGATTTCCAGTGGTGCTGTGCTCTGCGCAGTAACAAGCTTTTGATCAAATAAGGAATTGTGCATGCAGTAGCCCTTGGACCAGTCTGGACAGGACAAGAGGTTACAAATGCGCTCTACACTGCAGCTGGGAAGAACGTTCCCACATGGAGTCTTTGACAGAAAACACTGGGGGAAACACAAGGCTGACCTCTAGGGTTTTGGAATTGGAGCTACAAAGGAGCTGAAGCCAACTACACTCCAACTGAAAAAGAAATACTGGCAGCATACAAGGGAGTTTGAGTTGCCTTGGAGGTGATTGGTACCAAAGTACAACTTCTCCTGACACCCCAACAACCAGTGCTGGGCTGGATATTCAAAGGGAGAGTCTCCTCTACCCATTATGCAACTGATGCCACATGGAGCAAGTGGATCGCATTGATAAAGCAATGGGCTCAAATAGGGAGCCCCAATTGCCCACGAGTTTTAGAAGTCATCACAAACTGGCCAGAAGGCAGAGATTTTGGGATGTCACCAGAAGAGATGGAGGTGACACATGCAGAAGAGGCTCCACCATACAGTAAATTACCAGATAAAGAAAAGCAGTATGCCGTGTTCACTGACAGGTTGTGCTGGATTGTGGGAAAGCACTGAAAGTGGAAGGCTGCTGTGTGGAGTCCCACCCGCTGGGTTGCAGAGGCTGCTGAGGGAGAGGGTGGATCAAGTCAGTTTGCAGAGGTGAAAGCCATCCAACTGGCTTTGGATGTTGCTGAGCAAGAAAAATGGTCAATATTCCATCTCTATACAGACTCTTGGATGGTGGCAAATGCTTTGTGGGGATGGCGACTGACAGTACAGAGGTAAACCCATCTGGGCAGCTGAACTGTGGCAAGATATTGCTGCTCAGGTAGAGAACTTGGTGGTCAAAGTATGTTATGTGAATGCCCATGTGCCCCAGAGCTGAGCCACTGAAGAACATCGCAACAACCAGCATGTAGTTCAAGCTGGTAAGGTTAAAGTGGCTCAAGTAGGTCTGGACTGGCAATATAAATGTGAATTATTTCTAGCTTCATGGGCCCATGATGCCTCATGCCATCAAGGAAGAGATGCAACATAGAGATGGGCTTGAGATCAAGGGGTGGACTTAACCATGGACACTATAGCGCAGGTTATCCATGAACATGTAACATGCAGCGCAATCAAACAGGCCAAGCAGATAAAGCAGTTATGGCATTGGGGGTAATGTCTGAAATATAAATATGGGGAAGCTGGGCAAATTGATTACATCACACTACCTCAAACCCACCGAGGCTATGTGATTGCAATGGTAGAAGCAACCACTGGATAGCTGAAAACATATTCAGTGTCCCATGCCACCACTAGAAACACCACCCTAGTCCTTGAACAAGAAGTGCTATGGCAACATGGCACCCCCAAAAGAATTGAGTTGGATAATGGAACTCATTTTCGAAACAGCTTCATAGATACTTGGACAAAGGAGCACAGTATTGAGTGGGTGTATCACATCCCTTACCACACTCCAGCTGCTGGCAAAGTTGAGTGTTACAATGGCCTGCTAAAATCCATTCTGAAAGCAATGGGAGGAGGGACCTTCAAAACCTGGGATGCACATTTAGCACAAGCCAGTTGGCTGGTCAACACCAGAGGCTCTACTAACAAGGCCAGCCCTGCCCAATCCAAGCTGCCCTGTGCTGTAGAAGGTGATAAAGTTCCCGTGGTACACATAAGGAATATTCTAGAGAACAAGGTTTGGATTAGTCCTGCCCCAGGTGAAAGCAAACCCCTTTCTGGGGTTGCTTTTGCCCAAGGACCAGGATGCACCTGGTGGGTAATGCAGGAAGACGGAAAAGTTTATTCTGTGCCACAGAATAATCTCACTCTAGGTGACAATGCATAGTAAATTGTATATATATAGATATAGCTACAGATACATATGATATTAACTATTGTTAGCATGACACAGATATTCCCCACTATCAGAAATCGTGGATTTACAACATTTTTCAACTGTAGGGTGTTGCCACCCCAGACAGGAGATCCTTGGTCACACTCTCGCTTTCTGGGTCTCAAGCGTGTGAGTGCATCTTTTGCTTGTTTTCAGGATTCTGGTCGGTATTTTCTCCTTTCCCTTTCTGTTTCATATATATACTGATGTAGTCTGATACTTTCAAAGTGGGAGAGATTTTGTTTTTACTCTTGCACTAAAACTGTAACAACTAGCCAAAGGGATATTGCATATCATAGACCATCATACTCAGTATATATACTGGGGGGATATAGCTGGGGCTGGGATGGATCACTACTTAGACATTGGTCAGCAGGTACTGAGTAATCACATTGTGCATCACTTGTCTTTCTCAAGTTTTATTTCCCTCTCTTATTCTCCTTTTCATTACAATTATTATTACTACTACTTTTACTATTGTATTTTTATTTCAGTTATTAAACTGTTCTTATCACAAGCCATGAGTTTTGTTTTCAATTCTCCTTCCCATCCTGCCTGGTAGGGAGGAGTGAGTGAGCAGGTGTGTGGTGTTTCATTGTCGGCTGGGGTTAAACCATGACAACTCTTAATTTTGTCTTGAGCTCTTTCTCTGATTTTTCTCTGGTTTATTCAGTGAAGTGCTGCAATATTCACTTTCTTTGTCTGTCATTTTTACCATATAGCTGCTCCTTTGATTGCTTACTACCATTTCTTGGTAAAGATCCTTGTCCTTATCTTCAAGGTCCAATTACAAACTTGTCTGGTCATGCTGCCTCATGTATAGTTATGATTTAATGACCATTTTTCTGTGCTGCTTACCAGTATTTACCTTATACCTGGCAACTTTGTACCAAACTGTTAGCCAGTCATTCTTCCAGTTCTTCAAGACTAAACAGAGTATAAGCATTTCACAAGCATTAATAATCAGGTAGGTGAATTTTATTTATTTTCTCGCATTTTGTTTTCAGTTAAGTGAAATGAGTAGTGCACACAGAAAACAGCTGTATCAAACCATAGGAGTACTTTTCTTTGTTACAAATTGTGTTACAGCTTGCGGAGAGGAAGTATGATCTTGCTGGAAGGAAGGGGAGGAAAGGCACATTTCCTTGCCTGAGGTGCAGAGGCAGGAGAGGGAAAGAGCAGCAGTGGGGTAGGAGTAGCCTTCTGCAGCTGTGCAGTGCAGTGTGGGCAACTGCTGCATGCACTGAAGAACAAAAAGGGAAAGTTGAGAAGATCAGGAGACAGATGCTTGTAAACATATAGGAAGAAAAGAAACATGTGAATGGCTGAAAACGTTGCCAAAACTTATCCTGGCTCCTGCGGTAGCTGAGTCTGGACTATGGTGAACTACTCAGTTCTTTCCCTACTCTCCTCCAAATCAATGCTGACAAGAGGTGCCCAAAGCTTATTAAATATGTACATCTTGAAAAATTAGCTTCCCAAACCATGCTAGATATTCAGCCTTTTGCCACAGAGTGTATTACTGATTTGTGAAAGTGAAGCACAAGCAACAGTGCTTTTCACAGGATGGAAAAGTGATGCAATCTTCTTTGCTGCTTTTAGCTTTAACTCCCTTTTAGCAAGTATAGGCAGCATAGCACTTTTCTTCTGTTTGTGTTAGCAGAGCATGTGATCTGTCAGTCTGCAGGCCAGAGTAGAAAAACACTGGAGTGATACTGTAATTCTCGAATGCCTTATCAGATTTCAATTTATGGCATAAATTAGAGCAGTGCAGCGCTTTGCTGTCCCCAGATTACAAGGGCTGTTCTCACAGCAGATAATAACTTAAGTGCAGAAGTGTTTTGGCTAAACTCTATTTTATCCCAGTCTCATCTCTGGCCCTAGGAAAAAGTGACAAGATCTGCAGTGCTGCTTTTCACCACCTGGCAATTTTCTTACACACTGCCAATTCGCACATAGGAAATGAGACCAGTTGTTCTAGTTAAGAGAATGACTCTAAAACAGAGGCCAGCTATTATTGGAGGACATTTGGCTTTAAAATCTGAGGACTAAGCGATTAAGAGTAAATCCAGGTTTTGGAGATACAAGAGCTTGCATCTGGGGTACTGATTAGTTAAAATTATTGTAGCTTAGGTTTGGAGTAGTATATTTGTATAATTCACTTAGCCAAAATTAGGTTTTGTGTTTCTGCATGTATTTCATATCACCTTATCATTAAATGCTGGTACAGACAAATTTCTGGGTCAGATTCTGTCCCTAGTGACTATTGTAATCCTCATCCCCAATAAATTAACTTCTAGGCATTTTAAGGGCCTGATACAGGTATTGAGAAGAAACCACAGAAAACTGTCAGCATTGCTACAACCCAATATCCAATTTAGGCAGAGAAGAACTGAGATTTGGAGAATTTTATATAGTTACTTTTCCTTACACTTTGAATCTAACAATTTATATAGTCGCTGTAATATTTTTTTCCCATTTACCATCTGTGAATACTGGATAAGCTGGTCAAACTGCAAACCTGAAGAAGGGGGGACTTGCATTCTGGTTCCTACTTTCATTATCTATTTACTGTGTTAATTAGAGAACATCAATTTCTTTTTCTATGAAATGGAGATGATACCTACTCTGTAGCAATGCTGTGGGACTTATTCATTACCAAAGCTCTTAATCTGTTTTGATGCCACAACTGAGTTAGCACAGGGGATCCTGGGCTGTACAGGCATAAGCAAATAAGGCTCTGGTGTATATAGGTATGAATTTATGTACAACACTAATGCATTACATTAGGATCTATGTCATAATTAGAGACATCTCAGGACAAAAATAATGTTTTCAAAAGAATATTTTCAATAATATTTTAAACATTGACAGAGCAACTAGGTTTAAAAGCCATTTAGGTCCTTAAAGTTGAAGGAGCTGTCTAGGAGGCTATGCAGAAGCTTTCACGTACTAAACTCCTACCGTCAGCAGATCACACTGGTTTCAATGCCTCTGAAAGCCTGACCACAAATCTCAATGTCAATGCCTGTTTCAAAGTCAAGCTGCCAAAAGGATTTTACTTGCTGCAAGATCACAACTAGACGTCTGCAGCCTTTTGCAAAAGACACGAAGCAGGCAAAGCCACAATCGTAAACTGCTGATAGCTCCTTTTTAATAGAAGAGAGGGGCGTTGAGCACGGTATTGTCAGGTGAAATGCTTGCTCCTACTTAAGCCCCGTGGCATTGCCCCTCCGACCGCACGTTATGCACCGTCCGGCGGGGCGATCCTGGCCAGCCTCGGGCTCTGGCAGATGCCGCTGCCCTCTCCGCACCTCGAGACGTCGCGGCTTCACTTCTACCTCCCCAGTCCCTCACACCATCCTTTCGCTCGCAGGCAGACCCCACCCGCTGCTGCCCGCGCCGTCCTCCGGCAGCGCTGTGCCATCGGAGCCGCCGGGTGTTCGACGCGACCCCTTCCCTTTCCTGGTCCACACCGTTACCTGCCGCCCTTCCTCAGCTCGCCGCTCTGGACCCGCCGCTCCGGGCCCGCCCCCACCCCCGCGCCATTGGCTCCGCCCGGCCCAGACCGGCCCCTCCCGCAGGCACCACCCTCCGCCCGAGCTCCGTGTGGGGAGCGTTGCTGGTGCCGCGACACCAAGGTTTGCGGAGTAGGGGGACACTGCGGCTCCCGGCGGTAGGACATGTGGGCGGCACGGCTCTGAGCCTCCGGCCATGGCTGAGAAAGTTTCGGAGCCTCCGGAGCGGCCGCGGGGTGCCGGCCACGTCGGTTCCTATTGCTCCGGCTCCTCCTCCGGCTCGGAAACTCACTCTGAGGAGGGGGAGCCCGGTGGCGGCTTTGTGGTGCCGGCTGGCAGCGGGGCGGAGGCGAAGCGGAGGCAGCTAAGCGAGGAGCGGACGAGCCCCGGCGGGCGGGCGGAGGACGACGCGTTGCTGGAGGAGCGGGATGAGGAGGTGCGTCGGGCCGAAGCGCCTACGCTTGGTTCTCCTCGGAGGCACCAGGGTCGCTCAGAGCGGTTGGCCCGGACAGGGAGGCGGAGCTGCCCCTCACGGTGGGGAGCGGCTTCGTTCCCACCTGGGTGCAAGATTCTCGGGATAAATCCAGGGCATGCTGTACCCCCGGCTCCCGCACCTTCTGGCTGCCGATGCTGGGGGCTGGGGTGTTTTGTATGGGGGGAGGTATTTTTTAAGAAACGATGTTTCTTGTAGCGTTGCTCTAAACCTTGTTTTTTTGGGTAGCGTTCCTCTAAAGCAAACTCTTCAGTGTCAGACGGAAGTGATGGCAAGCTCCTGAAGTATTCTAATCCTTTTGGGAGAGCTAATGACAGGCTGTGGATTATGGAGGACCTCTGTGCGTGATGCTCCTGTTTTACCCTTCCCTACTCTCCTAATCTAGCAGCAATACCTTCTAACGGCACTCTTAAAAAACCAAAATAACTACTTCGCTTTGTTTCTGGAAAGTGACTCTTTATGTTTGAGGGTGATATTTTTATTATTGTTTTTTTCTTTACTTCTTAAAGGTATTTCTTGCCAGTAATCCCCAAACCAAGCACATTGTGCTGGCTGCTGCTTATGTTTTCCCTGTGCATAATCTCTTGTATGCTTTAGTTGAGTGGCTGACTTGCCTTTTGTTGTGTTCAACTTTTTAATTTGCTCTTAAGTGTTTTTTCTTTATTCTGTGCCTTTATTCAGCTGGATATACAAAGGCTTTTTTGGGAGGCCTTGGCATTTTTTAAGGGCTATCTGTAAAGTGCTGGATGAAGTTGCTTGCAGTTAGTTAAGCTGTGGTTGCTGAGAGTATTTCCTTCCACGGTAACGACTGTTTATCTAGCTCCTGTTTTCCCCTTCATTCTCTGATGCCTAGAGGCTCTGTTGAATTGATAAACTCTAGGATGGTGTGGTGAATTGGATTTGAATGTAACTTTCTCTATCCCTTTTTCTTTAAATACTCAAATTTGGTCTATATTCCTGGACTTTAGACTGCATGATCTGACAAAGGGTGGAATGTATTTACAGCAAAGTGCCTTTGTGATATACTAGAGTGAATGCCATATATCTCTGTTATTTGGGTTTTTTTCATAGAGTTGTGAACTTGCTTTATTCACTGATCTGAGTAGGAGCTCTGTAGCTCCTGCTAGCATCGTGCTTGCTGATGGCTAATTAGAATATGATGTTTCTTGATAGGTCTTGTATGCATCATCTGGGGGCTGCACTTACCACAGCTACGTGGTGTCTAGCTGGTTTAGCGTTTAGCTGGTAAGCCTGAAAAATAATTGTGTAGGAAGACACAAAGACTGTCTGTTCCGTTAGCTGAACTCAAAGCCACTGGCAGACCAGTTAACTTCTGGTTAAGGCTGGTTATTTCTGTGTGCTTTGAGATGGAATTACAGACATTTTTTTGAGCTGAAAGTATAGGAAAAGTAAGCTCAAAAAGAAGTAAACATTGTGTTCATTGGAATCTGGAAACCCTACATGAGCAATCTGATACCTCGCCTGCAGTTAGTGCTAGAAGATCCCAGTGCAAACTCATTTTAATTTAATGGGGAAGATTGCTTAGAATATGCAGTCTTCTTCCCTCTCTTTATTGCCCTCTGATAGATTCCCCCCCCCAATATCTGAAATAAGTCTTTTTGATCTGTGTTTCTTGTGCTTTGGTTTCACTCGTCTTTCATTTTAGTGTCTGAATACCTGCCTTTATTCAGAGGCACCTGATAAATCCACACCTATAAAAACAGTGTTTTGTGCAAGGACACTACAATGCTTTGCAGTGCAGAAATAAATGAATGCACATTAGTTTAAAACAGATAGCATCTGTGTTGCTTGCATACTGAAACCTTTAAGGATAGTGGGGGCAATATGAAAAGACCAGTATGAATGTGTGGATGATTTCAGGATTTCTTTGCATGTTACCTGATTAGAGTGTAACATTGAGATAAGCACTTGAAGTTACTATTTTCACATTGACATTCCATCTAATTGCTGTCAAATAATGAAAATGTCAATGTTCTCTGCAATATTCTGTTTCTTAGTTCTTTTGGTTGTATGGATCCCCAACACACGATCCTGCTCTTCAGGTTTCATTTCTCCTCTTGCCCTCTCCTTTTTGCTGTTGCAAGCATAGCAGAATTCAATCTGTTGTCAGTTCGTTGTCCTTTAGATAGCAATGAAACAGATTGTCCTAATAACTCTCTTGTTCCTAGTTTAGCTGTCAATAAATTCTTCAAAGCTTTGACATAAATATTTTCAAACTAAACTGGTTAGAAAACATGGCATAGTTTTCCATATGCCTTATTAGTTCATGTGGTATACCAGCAGAACTATTTATTCTCCTGTGACATTGTATGTGACTTACTTGACAACTCCGATCTTGTCTGCTCCTAGACCTCCCCTTCAGACTAAACAACCCCAGTGTCTTAAATCTTCCTTTATAGAATATGTTTGCAGACATCTGATTTTCTCATTGATGTCTTGTGGACTCTTCCCAGCTGGTCACATATGTCTTGAAGTGTGACATCAAAAACCAGCATGCCATACTCAGATTTAGGCCTTGACAGAGCTGAATAGAACAAAAAGATTATTTCATAGGGGTCTGAAATTGTGTCACTGTTTACATAGCTCAGACTGCTGTTTGACTTTGTGCTCCATTTTGAGTTTTTGTCTTTTTTCTGACAAACAGTGTAAAGCATTTCTACACTACCAAAAAGCAGAACTGAAATAATAACTCATCTTCCGAGTATCACATCTGAAAGAGTTAATTCCTAGAGGTGAATAGGGAAGGGAACACGAAGATGGAAAGCGATGGCACGTCGCTCTTCCCCACACCCCCTCCCCAGCCCCCCGCCCTGCCTTGTTATCATTCATCCTATTGTTCCATAAATTTCACTTACAAAAATAAAAATTACAAATAGCACCAAAAAAGCAGTCTCTCATTTTGTGTAAGCAAGAGCAAATGATAGTTTAAAGATTATGGCCATCAGTTACTAAACTGGTGTCTCTGAGACCTTCGACACGTGAGAATTACCTGTGCTTTTAACTTTATGTGGAAAGTACTTTCTGGAATATCAGTGAAATGTTGAGGGCAGCAAATACCTGAAACTCAAGTGAATTCAAGCAGATTATTTGGCTATGCTCTTGTGAGGCAAGTGGCTAACTGCTGACAGAAGCAGGCAGTACGGGGGTTGCACGGTGAAGAGTGCTCCATGCAAACAATACATAGAGGATGTCTTACTGCTTTCCTACTGCATTGTGGTGTGGGTTTGGTTTTGGGGTGTTTTTATGTTTGTTTGTTTTGGTGTGGTTTAATTTTTTAAGGATTATTTTGTGTCCTCTTTAGAACTTTTCTTGTTGAAAAGAGTGTTTTCAACTGCCAAGGGGGCAGCAGCATGTTTTGTGTTGTGATCTGGCTGCTTCTACAGTCTGGGGGTAGCCAAGACAAGACTGGGATTGTGGGGAAAGGAATAAATAAATACTGCCCCCCCCCCCCCCCCCCCAAATTTTCCCATTTTCCTTTCTATTGCTTTTCCTTTTGGAAAAAAAACAGTGACTGTGAACAGGAAACATATTTTATGAGGCTTATTGAGGCAAATGGTACCTAATGTTACAGGCTATATTAGTTTCTTTAATTAAAAATGTCTTACAGTCTTTCAGTGCAGCATGGGATTTGCCTTTTTAGATGGTGGCTTACACATATTAGCGTTTTACAGGGCAGGTGAGAGCACTCCTGGGTCAATCTTGTCTCTTAAGAACAGGCTAAAGGCAAGCTACAGGTTCCTTACCTACATCAGTAATGTAAAGGATCCAAAGGTTAAATTGGGTGGATTGGATTTGTCTGTTGTTTCCACCTCTGTCAGCTGACCTAGTGAAAGAGCTTATCTTTCTACAAACCGTGTCACAGAAACTGAGACATTGCTTAGCATAGCAGAGTAGCAAGCCAGGGAGGATTGGTAGTCTTTCAGAGAATAATACCCTGTCATATAGCACAGCTGTCTTGGTCTGAAATGGATCCAAAAGCTTCTCATCCTGCTGGTTGTCTTTTGACATACCATAGTGAGTCCTCTTCACTATTTTAGGTGCTTTTAAAAACATATCAAACAAATCTACCAATAGAAAAAAAAAAAAGTTATTTTGGTATTTTATTCTAAAATAATTTCAGTTCTTGCTCTATAAATTTGGCACTGAAGGTGCACGGTATTGATAAAGTTTGATCTAATGGGGGAAAAGATGATAAACAACATGAAAAGACAGGATTTATCATGAAAGATGTCCACTGACTTTTCATTATTCTGCATTTTTTTTTTCTACTCTGTACTTCATATGCATCGTGTATTAAAAAGGTACTTCACTGCACAGAGTGAGAAGTATTTTTCTTTTGCTGCTACCTCTTCACCTGAATTTGACTTCTTGATGTTGTGTTGCTATCCGTTTTGACTTCAAGAGACTGTAGGGTGAGAATTAGTTACTGGGAAGCTAAGATTCTCTCATGAAAGTACTCATAGCAAGGTGAATAGAATGATAAAATACTGCTCTAAAAGCTGCTCTTTCACAGCTTTATCCTTAAGCATATACCTACCGGAGAGCTACAGTATCACCAGCATTGCAGATTGGCTACCAGATACTCACTCAAAGAAAACTGTAGTGCAATGTAGGGGAGGGTTGGAATCAAAATGCATTGTGATAAAGCCAGAGCAGTCACAAGCACAAATACAGGCTGGGTGGCAAATGGCTTGAGAGGAGTCTTGAGGAGAAGGACTTGGTCAGCTGATGAAAAAGTCAAAAGGAGCTGGCAATGTGTGCTTGCAGCTCAAAAGGCCAACTGTATCCTGGTCTGCATCAAAAGAAATATGACCAGCAATTTGAGGGAGGACATTTTCCCCTTCTGTTCTGCTCTCGTGAGACCTCTCATGGAGTACTGTGTCCAGTTCTGGACCCCCAACGCAAGGAGGACATCAGATTGTTGGAGTGAGTCCAGAGGAGGGCCATGAGGATAATCAGAGGGTCGGAGCACTTCTCTGAGGACAGGCACTTCTCCTCTGAGCCTGTTCAGCCTGAAGGCTCTGGGGAAATGTTATGAGGTCTTCTAGTACCTGAAGGGGGCCTACAAGAAAGCCAGGAAGGGCTTTTTATAAGGGCTTGTAGTGACAGGTCGAGGGAGAATAGCTTTAAGCTAGAAGAGGGTAGATTTAGATTGGATATTAGGAAGAAATTCTTTACAGTGAGGAGGGTAAGACTCTGGAACAGGTTGCCTAGGGAAGTTGTGGATGCCACTTTCCTGAAGTGTGAAAGGCCAGGTTGGACAGGACCTTGAGCACTGGGGTCTAGTGGAAGGTATCCCTGGCCATGGCAGGGAGGTTGGAACTAGATGACCTTTAAGGTCCCTTCCAATCCAAACCATTCTGTGCTTCTATAAAGCAGGCAAAGAGTGATGAAATAATAGCAATGCTTACATGGGCATCTGTCCATGTATAAAGGAGAGATGATGGTAGTTCTGTCAAAATGTCACTGTGACCTAACTGGTAATAATGTCTTTTGTTACTTTTCTCTTTACCCTTTTTATTTGCCCTGCTGAAGTACTAACATGGGACATGCTTAGACTGTGTGAAAGATAGATTTTTCTTTTGTTTTAGACTTTCTTGTCTCTGACATTGATGGATCATTCCCTGTTGTAGCACACCCTGAACGTTACAGCTGCCTAAAGATGAATTGCCTAATTGCTAGAGTGTGAGCCTTAGATCATACCAAGGAATAGTAACGCAGTCATAAAACGTATACTTCTCAGGGTTGAAACGACTGCAGTGGGATTAAATCAACACTCATCTAGCCTAGAGCAGACACAAAACTCTTTTTGTCATGTGAGCCAGAGAAACAGCATTACTTTTATTTTTTTAATATATGTTTGTGATAAGTTACCTATGAAGTTGAATACTTTATACTTCAAGCATGTAAGGCTGTCTCAACAGTTGGGTAAAACACTTAAAAAATTGATTTCAGCAGGATAGGCCTTTAAGTTACATGCTGATATTTCAGAAATACACTGGGATGAAGAGTCAGAGATGGTTGAGGGCTTTATCTAATACACCTGTCTGATTTTGCCTGAGGTTTTAGAGTATCTGTAAAGTAGTAATGTTTGTAGCTCTCTGGAGCTTCTATTCAAAACATTTTGTGTGTATAAATAAACATAAAACTAGATCAGCACCCTTCTAACCTTCGAACTGAAGAAGCAGATTTATACATGGAATTGCATATCTGTTTTCATGTTCCAAAACTATTTACATACTTGAAATCCTCTTGGAGGAAGATGGGTGAGGACTTGATAATTACAATCTTCAACAGAAAATGTAAATGTATTTTCAAAAATGGTTGAGTTAGGCTTTTTGCACCCTTTATATCCTACAAACAGGAGGACACAGCCCTGAGGATAATCTTTAAGATTCCTTAGTGTCTGTATTTTCAATTGTGAAATCAAATGTAGAGAAATTTAATTTTTTTTTTCTGAAGAGCTTCACACTCTGTAGGAGGACAGCTTAAGTCAGGTGTAGTCTATTACCTTGCACAGCATTTTGGCTGGATATAAGCTGCTTTGAACTGAAAGTTGGTAAACACAACAATATGGTTCTCTTATGCTGTTGCGAAGCTCCATATGATGAGGTTGCTTTGCTAGCAATACTAGCTTTGGTAAAGTTGAGTTTATGTAAGGGAATAAAAAGAGTCCTGAATCTTGAGGTATGAAATACGAGTGCTGTCAAGTGCAGTGCATATGAGAAGATAGTTGATCAGCTAGATAGCTTTTTACTACAGCAATCCATGTCATGGGGTAACTTTCCTTGGTTTCATCGCATATTATGCGCTCCCTCAAAGCACAACTGTAATCTCAGATTAGTGTGCTGAAGCATGAATACATCTCAATTACTTGTTTTCTGATCCTGCTGTTTGGGTTACCTGGAGCTGGCAAACATTAATCAGCAGTGCTTTTCTGTACAAGGCATGAGAAGAAGATATTTTCCATTATAGCTTCTGTAGGCAGAACTGCTCTGACACCAGGCTGAAGGTTTTCTCTTGTGCCCAGTGCAGTGAAGCAGAGGCTTCTTATGAAGAATTAAGATTGAGGCAGGCTCTGCCTGTTCTGCTGAACTGAGAAATGGCCTGTCAGGCTCTGAGCGAGGAGGAGTAGCAGTCTTTTTTTGTAGCTTGAGAAATGAAAGAATGAAGAATGGAGAACAAATAATTTGGGATTTTCTTTTTTGGTTTGTCTCTTTTTATTGTTTGTTTTTGTATGGTACCAAGCACAGTGGTACTCTAGCTTGTATTGGGAGCTTGTCAATGTTAGGTTATCACATATCAAATGTGGTACTGTGCACTTTATTGCTAAGCTCCTTTAAGACAGTGATGTAGTCTTCAAATACTCTGCATTTGTTACTTCAGCCTTCAGATTTGTTTTTTTCAGCTCTTCTCTTGCAGCTGTGGAGTTTCTTTTCAAAATAAGATTTTAACAGTTAGGTGGTATTGTGTTTTAAGATGTATGACTGATTCTGGAACTCTTCTGGAAAAACTCAGGTGGAAGAAGGAACTTTACAATATGCGGAAAAAGAGACTGGCCGCTTGGGAGTGATATTGGAACCTTGTGAGGGTGTGTAGGGATGCAATGAGGAAAGCTAAGGCCCTTTTAGAAGTAAATCTGGCCAAGCATTTGAAATACAACAGGAAGGGTTTTGAGTACATCAGTAAGTAAAGGAAAATGTGGGCCTGTTGCTGAACAAGGTAGGTGCCCTAGTGATGGAACATACAGAGAAGGAGGAGTTACTGAAAACCACCTTTGTTTCAGTCTAATTGCTAAGACCAGCCCTCAGGAATCCCAGCCCTCAGGAATCCCAGCCCTCAGGAATCCCAGCCCTCAGGAATCCCAGCCTCTGGAGGTGAGAGAGAAAGTCTGCAGGAAGAAAGACTCTTCTTTACCTGAGGAGGGCTTGGTTAGAGACCATCTAGGCAAACTGGACACCCACAGATACATGGGTCCTGATGGCATGCACCCATGAGTGCTAAGAGAACTGGCTCATGTTATCTCTGAGTCACTTGCTGTTTTTGAAAGATCAGGGAGAGCAGGAGAGCCTAAGGACTGGAGGAAAGATATTATTCTAGTCTTCAAACAGCAAAAATGAAGACCCAGTAATTGTAGGCCAGTCATCTTACTCTCCATCCCTGAAAAGGTGACTGAACAGCTTATTCTAGAGTTGCTCTCTAAGCATGTAGAGGAAAAGAAGATTATCATTAGTTAGCATGGATTCACAAAGGAAAAATCATGCTTACTGATTTGATAGCCCTTTCTGATGGCGTGACTAGTTGGATGAATGAGAGGTGAGCAGTGGATGTTGTCTACACGGACTTCAGCAAGGCTGTTGACACACTCTCCTGTAACTTCCTCGTAGGTAAACTGAGGAAATGTGGGTTGGATGAGTGGACAGTGAAGTGTCCAGAGAAAGGCCATGAGGATGATCAGAGGACTGGAGCACCTCTCCTATAAGGACAGACTGAAAGAGTTGGGGCTGTTCAGTGTGGAAAAAAGAAGGCTCTGAGGTGACCTTCTTGTGGCCTTCCAATATCTGAAGGGGGCCTACAAGAAAGCTGGGGAGGGACTTTTTAGGCTATCAGGTAGTGATAGGACTAGGGGGAACGGAATAAAGCTGGAAGTTGGGAGATTCAGGCTGGACATGAGGAAGAAGTTCTTCCCCATGAGAGTGGTGAGAGCCTGGAATGGGTTGTCCAGGAGGTGGTTGAGGCCCCATCCCTGGAGGTGTTTAAGGCCAGGCTGGATGAGGCTCTGACCAGCCTGATGTAGTGTGAGGTGTCCCTGCCCATGGCAGGGGGGTTGGAACTAGATGATCCTTGTGGTCCCTTCCAACCCTGACTGATTCTATGATTCTATGAAGTGGATTGAGAACTATCTAAATGACAGAGCTCAGAGCTGTGATCAATGGTGCAGAATCTAGTTAGAGGCCTGTAGATAGTGGTATTTTGCAGGGGTCAGTATGGGATCCAGTCTTGTTCAACACGTTCATCAACAACCTGGATCATGGGACAGAGCGTTTGCTGAGGATAAAAAACTGGGAGGAGTGGCTGACACACCAGAAGGCTGTGCTGCCGTTCACTGAGACCTGGACAGGCTGAAGAGTTAGACAAAGAGGAATCTAATGAAGTTCAACAAAGGCAAGTTTACAGTCCTGCACCTGTGGAGGAATAATCTCATGTAGGAGTACGGGACAGGGGTTGACCTGCTAGAAAGCAGCTCTGTGGAGAAGGATCTGGCAGTGCTGGTGGACCAAAATTTCACCATGAGCCATCAGGGTGCTTCTTTCCTCTGAGGGTGATGAAGCACTGGAATAAGCTGCCCTGAATGGTTGTGGAGTCTCTTTCTCTGGAGACTTTCAAAACATGCCTGAACATGTTCCTGTGCAACCTGGTCTAAGGAAATTTGTTTTATGAGGGGGGATGGACTAGATTGTTTCCAGAGCTTCCTCACAACTCGTACCACAGAATGGTAGGGGTTGGAAATGACCTCTGGAGATCATCTAGTCCAAGCCCCCCATTAATGCAGGGTTACTCGGTGCAGTTACCCAGGATTGCTGAGCTTTGAATCTCTCCAGAGAAGAAGTCTCCACAACTGGTCTGGGCAGACAGTTTTAGCGCTCCAGTGCCTTACATGGAGGAAATTTTGTGAGCTCCAGTTTGTGCCCACTGGCTTTTGTGCTGTCTCTGGGCGCCACTGAAAAGAGCTTGGCCCCAATTGCCACTGAATTGATATGTGACCTTAAGTGAGTCAATTTGCCCCATCCATCCCAGTTTCCATATTTGTAGAACACTGATATTTCTGTGATACTGTTCTGTGATTCAGTGACTGATGAAAGACTTGTGCTTTAAATCATGGAATGTTGGTAGGTCTTTGTGCAGTGGTAGAGGGGAAGGAAAAAGATGCAGGTATTTGAGGACAAGCTGGCTGAAAAGGTGAAAACATGAGAGAGTGTGGCAAGCAAACTGTGCTTTGAAGTCAAGCCAGGAATCCATCTTAGCTTTCAATTTTCTGAGCCAACTGAAGTTTTATTTTTGCTTTCCTGACTGAAAGGGGTGCTCCCATCAAACTTTCCAGCTTTCTTAAGGGTGTAACCCAGATGAAAACACTATGAGTTAAGCTTCTGGATATCTCTGAGGGTTTGAGTCCAAGTGTCCCAAAATCGCCAATTATTTTTAAGGTGAAAAGTTCTGTGATCTGTCCATGTCTTGAGAAATACTCGAATACTTCTCAAAGGGAGGCACCCACCGTGACTCCCTTTGAGTTTAATTTCTCTGAACATGATTTGTCTTCGCTCTTGGAGAGAAGGCCTGGAGATTTAGATAGAATCCTGTGGTGTTCACTGCCATTGGCTTGGCACATATAAAAGCTGCCCTGTTTGTAATGAGTGACTAGGACTTTTTTGTCAGTTTTCACAGTTTTATTTACTTCTCACATAGCTAACTTACTAACAATTCCCTCCAATTCCCCTTTGGGGCCCAGCACGTGCCCTAGCTGCTGGCCTAGTACTGATTTCACTGGCTCTGGGGCACCCTGCTGCCGGCCACAGTGTGGCCTCTTGTGGGCTGAAGAGGCTTGAGAGCCTCTGACCACCTTCATGGGCAGTTTCTGCTCTGTCAAGATGTGGAGGGTTCTGCCTCCACCTGTCCTGCTTCCTCATGGAATGATTCCTCTTGTGTGTTGGGGTTGGGCTCAGGAGTCTCTCCTTGGAAGGTCGTGGGGCCAAGCACATCTGCATGGCTCTCCTCTTGCTCCTTGGCATCTTGGGAACCCAGGGACAACATCTGCCACAGGATCAATTCATGGCACTGGTCTATAGCAACATAAATGAGCTGGTGCATGATTTGATTGTTCTGGAAGAGCTATCTCGAGAAAATCTTCCTCTGGCCATGCAGGGTACATGATGGTTTTGACAGCCTACCTGCAAAGGGGACAAAACACTTTCCTGTTGGCCCACCTCAAAATGCGTCCCAGGCAGAACTGATGCTGGCAGGGCATAGCATAAGCAATGTCATCTTCAGCATTGCAGCTGATGGGGCAGCTCCACTCTGTCTCTGTGTTCACTGTGGCAGGCTGGTGAGAGCCTTGGACAAGCAGCTGTTGCCATCAGCGGTGTCACATGCTGCAAAATGGAGAGAGGTCATGAGCACTCATTGTCCTGAAGGGGAGCAGAAGAAATGCCCAGGCTCCTCAAGAATGACACTCTCCTGGCTTCCCTAGTCCCTTTGCCTGCACCGTGGTCACCCTTGAGGAGATGTTTCCCCACACAGCTCATCTTTGCTGCTGCAGACACCTCCTTGTAATGTCTGGCTGCCTGAACCAGGCAGGAATGGGAAAACGTGGCTAATGGCTCCGGAATGGGCACCAAGAGCTGCTGATGGCAGCTACCTCAGCACAGCCCAGCACCATTGAGAAGCCTCGAGGGCGCTGAACTCCAGATCTTGCAGGCATGTGTGGCAGGCGTCCAGGCACAAGTGAGACTGGCCCAGGCTCTGCTGATGCGCAAATATGAGCAGGTGGGTCATAAAGTCACAGTTCGTTCCTTGCTGATGTCACTGTCAACTGCTTGCTGATGTCACAGTGGGCTGTGTGCTCCAGTGGTGCTTGCATAGGTAGCTCTGAGTCTGGTGCTAGCAGTGGTGCAGATGAGAAATGCCAGCATTCTCATGCTTGTTTGGACTTGGAAATTTGCCCCTTTTCTGTGGCTTGTGCATATTTGATTGCAAAGCAGAAATTGTCTAAAGATGATATAGTTGAAGCATGACAGATGAGAAGAAGCCATCAGTCACCTTTGCTGCCTAAGAAGCCATGTTAGGAAGCTCTAAAGTAAAGGCCATTGGAATGGGCTGCCCAGGGATGTGGTGGAGTCACCATCCCTGGAGGTGTTCAAGAGGGGATTGGATGTGGCACTTGGTGCCATGTTTAGATAGTCATGAGGTTTAGGGTGACAGGTTGGACTCGATGATCTTTGAGGTCTCTTTCAGCCTTCTTGAAATAAATACATAAAAAAAAATAAAAATAAAGGCATGATTCACACAGAAAATGCCTTGTGGAGAGCTGTTCACTGCAGGAAACTGATGCCAAAAAAAGTTTTCTCTGACTTTCTTTTCCTAGTTGTCCTGGATAGCTTAGGATAAATTTAAACAGTAGTACGATGGAACATTGCACTGCAGGAAACTCATACAAAAATGGTTTTCTCTGACTTTATTTTCCTAATCATCATCACGTATTTTTTTCACTCTATTTTAGGTCTAAATTACCACCATGGACTGAAACATGAAAAATGGAGTGTATGATTTCACCAGAGGCAGAGGTATAACACGGTGGGATGTTGAGATCAGTCTTTCTTGATTAGGCAGTGTACTCAACCACACAGAAGAGCCTGGCAGATGACTGGAACAAGTGGCAAGTGCACTATTTAAAACACCAATAATTCAATATAATATGGTCTTCCCTCAAACACTCTCTAAAGTGCTATTCAGTGATAGTTGCTTTTAAAAGGAGTGGAAAAAAACTGCCCTTCCTTATTTTGGGAGCAGGAATATCTATAGTCATACTTAAGATGTGATGCTTAAGATTTCCAAGGAACGCAATATTTATACAGAATTTCAATTATCAAGAATTAACAACTCTGTATTTCTGTTTCTAATTAATTTCTTCAGCCACAGACTAGAAAAGGATAAACCTTGGCACAAACTATTTTATATCTGAAATTTTATGTACAAAGTTTCAGACTGAAACTTTTTTTAATAGCTGATTTACTAAAACTTGTTACATATAAGTAGTACTGTTACAGAAATAATCTCTTCACATATGCAAACTGAGGAAGATTATGAAGTTCAATAAAAGATGTTACTTGTTAGGGAACTTACCTCTCCTTGAAAGTCTTTCTTATTACTTTCTTATTCTTTTAGTATGGAACTATTTAAAAAGAAAAGTATCTTAATCTTTTCAGGGCTAAATCCTAGGTGGGTAGTGCAAAAGGAAAGATGTGTGTCTGAGTAATGTCACTGAGTAATGGAGTTTTACTTCCAAATGCTACTGTCTTCCTGCTAGGTAGACCCACTGCAGATAAGCCAAATTTTTCAAATTGCAAATCTGACCAGAAATTATGAATCTCTTGTTTGGGAGAGTGGATCTCTCAATGACTGCTTAGCTAATTGAAGCAGAAGCAGCTTTTTAGTTGCTTTTCAGAAAACAAGGGCAGGTTCACAGTGTAGTTGTGCCAGTGATCATGAAAATCAACTCAAAATTGTGGTGGTATACACAGCAGACCACAAGTGGCATGGCATCAGTAGGATCAAATAGACAAATAATGGAGTGAGTATGGGAGAATGCAGCCCAGAATCACAAGAGGTGATAATAACACATTATGATTGAGGTAAATCAGATAGTATGGAGGAGTAAGCTCAGCTTATTTGAGTGTGAATAGGATAAAAGTCATGTCACTGTTCCAGATCTAAGACTGCTGCACAGACAGTGCATGATTCTTTCGTTGTTGTGCATGCCTGTCAGTTCCTGCTGGATTCTTACTGATGTAGTTGCAGCTACAACTACATCAATGAGACTTAGGCTATTTGGAATCAGCAGACATCAGTTTTGGCTATTATCTTCATTCTGGTACTGTGTGGACTGCTCACCCTTCCAGTGGTCGCTGAGGTCCATGTGCCATCAGCACGTCAATCACATCAGGTTAGCATTGAATATTTTGAGCACCTGAAGTCTCCCAAAGGGATAAAAAAATATTGTAACTAGAGATGTTAGTGACTGCAGCTGAAAACATGAGAACTGAAAGGCAGAACTATTTTTTCCCTGCTTTTCCAGCATAAAATTATTACTGCACCATGGAACATAAAACAGGGACTTACTTACATTTGTCTTCCTACTGGGAGTATGTGGAAGGAGAGGCAGTAAAAATTGTCCTGGCTCAGATTTTCTTGTTGGTACATCTTTTGCTCATGAAATTTTTTGTTGAGAAACATTTAAGATTAGTCCACAATTACTCTATGCCTGGTAGCACTAGGAAGGCAATCGGATTGAGTGCAGACTAATAATGTTTGAAGCTTCCCAAAGTCTGAACAAGTCACAACTGCATGTCAGTTCTGTGGGCATGGCCACAAAGCTTTTTGAACACCAAACTTTTGACAATCATCACTGCAGTATCATACAATGATAGAGCAGGGGGGGTTTGAAGTGGTCTCTGGAGATCATCTAATCCAACCGCCTTGCTAGCGCACATATGTCTAAATCAGGTTGCACAGGAACGTGCCCAGGCATGTTATGAAGGTGTTCAGAAAAGGAGACTCGACAACCTCTCGGGGTAGCCTGTTCCAGTGCTCTGTCAGTTCTAGTTGTCGCCTTTTGCCCCTTGTCCTGTCTCTGGCTGCTATTGAGAAATAGTAACTGAGAGAGGTACCTCTTCAGATTCTGAAAATGTCAGGTTTGCTTCCCTGTTTTTTTTTCTCAGTGAACACAAATGTACAGGGCATACCGTGTTAGTCCGGTACATCCCAAGGAACACCACTTCCTGGGCACTGCATATTGCAAGAGCATATCTGGAGCAGTGGTGTAAGAGCCTTGTTTGCAGAGTTTTTAACTTCTGCAACCATGCCATTCATAGGCAAGGCTTTTTCTGTGAGGCATGAGCAGTTTCATTCACAAAGGAAATGCATTAATAACTGAGATATCTCAGAAGTTACTCAGAGATATTGAAGGTGATAAAGACCTATATGTACATTTCAAGCCTACCTCTCCATACAGACATCATACAACCGCTTCGGTTTTATCTATAGAGTTTTATTTGTCTTAGCCAATGGGACTTCCATTATACCCAGGGAAGGGTTCCATGGAGTGATGCATTCCATTTCTAGGACACTTGGATTAAAATTTCCTTTTTAATTTTCATCTCACTGTTTTTGGCCTTTATGGTGCCTGATACCGATATCTCTTCTCTGCTTAGTTTTCATATCCTTCAGCTATTTGTTAATGGTTATCTTGATGACTTTTAAGCATTGCACAGCCAGGCCAAGTTTATTTAGATCTTTTCTTCATCTTTCTTCATAAGTCAGTGTCTCCAACCCACTTTAATCATATCAGTGGCTTTGCACTGACCTCTCTCCAATTTACAACTCTTCTCTATAATGAAAGTGTGAGGACTAAACACAATTTCCTGAGAACAGTCACACGTTGTACAGATACTGTTTTACCTGTGAAGCTATTTGGGTTACCTGGAGCAGGCAAGCATTAATCAACAGTGCTTTTCTGTACAAGACATGAGAAGATATTTGGTCATACTTTAGAGGCAAAATTCTGAAATGCTGAGTTTGAGGACTTAAGAAGAAGGTCATGATGAATCTAAGAAGATTATTAATATGAACAAAGTCCTTACAGTTTTCTGTTAAAGCTTCCCTAAGCAGAACTGCTCTGATATCAAGCTAAAGGTTTTCTCTCATGCCCAGTGCAGAGAAGCAGAGGCCTCTTATGAAGAGCTAGTGTGAGACAGGCTCTGCCTGTTCTGCTGTGTTGGGAAGTGGCCTGTTCTGGCTCTGAGTGAGGAGAAGTAGCAGTCTTTTGTGTAGCTTGAGAAATGAAAGAGTGAAGAATGAAGAACAAAAATGTTTTAAAATTTATTTTTGGTCTCTTTTTATTGTTTGTTTTCATATGGTACCAAGCACAATGGTACTCTAGCATATGTTGGGAGCTTCTCAATGTCAAGTTATCACATAATCAAATGTGGTACTGTGCATTTTATTGCTAAGCTCCTTTAAGGCAGTGATGTAGTCTTCAAATACTCTGCAGCTGAACCCCTCCACATTTTTAGCATTTGTTACTTCAGCCTTCAGATTTGTTTTTTTCAGCTCTTCTCTTGCAGCTGTGGAGTTTCTTTTCAAAATAAGATTTTAACAGTTAGGTGGTATTGTGTTTTAAGATGTACGACTGATTCTGGAGCACTTCGGGAAAAACTCAGATGTGGAAAAAGGGACTGGCCACTTAGGTGTAATATAGGAACCTTGCAAGAGTATGTAGGGATGCAATGAGGAAAGCTAAGGCCCTGTTACAATTAAATCTGACTAGGCATGTGAAATACAACAGGAAGGGCTTCAAATACATCAGTTGGAAAAGGAAGACATGAGCTTGCTGCTGAATGGGATAGGTGCCCTGGTGATGGAGCATGCAGGAAGGTGGACTTACTATGCTCTTAAGTACATTTAGAAGAGTGTAACCAGCAGGTTAAGGGAGGTTCTCCTCCCCCTCTACTCTGCTCCAGTGAGGCTGTACCTGGAGTCTTATGTCCCATTCTGGGGTCCCCAGTTCAAGGAGATAGGGAGCTACTGGAGGAAGTCCCACAGAGGACTACAATGATGATTAAGGTATTGGAGCACATCTCTTGCGAGGAGAAGCTGTGAGACCTGGTGCTCTTCAGCCTGGAAAAGAGAAGGCTGAGAAGGGCTCTTGTCAATGCTTATGAATATCTAAAGCATAGGAGAAGGGCCAGCGGGCACAGCACTCTAACACAGCAAGTTTCATGTGGGAGGGAAAACTTCTTTACTGTGATGGAGCACTGGAATAGGCTGCCCAGAAAGGGTGTGGAGTTTCCAGTCTGCAGACTTTCAAAACGTGCCTGAACATGTTCCTGTGCAACCTGGTCTAAGGGAACCTGCTTTGTGAGGGGCGTGGACTAGGTGGTCCTTACCAATTTGTACCACTATCCACAGCCTCTCTGGGCAGCCTATTCCAGTGCTCCATCACCCTCAAGGGAGGAAATTTTCCCTCATGTTCAGATGGAATCTCCTGAGCTCCAGTTTGTGCCCACTGGCTTTTGTGCTGTCTCTGGGCACCACTGAAAAGAGCCTGGCCCAAATTGCCACTGACTTGATATGTGACCTTAAGTGAGTCAATTTGCTCCTTCCATCTCAGTTTCCATATTTGTAGAACACTGATATTTCTGTGATACCATTCTGTGATTCAGTGGATGATGGGACACTTGTGCTTTAAATCGTGGAATGTTGGTAGGTCTTTGTGCAGTGGTAGAGGGGAAGGAAAAAGATGCAGGTATTTGAGGACAAGCTGGCTGAAAAGGTGAAAACATGAGGGAGTGGTGGCAAGTAAACTGTGCTTTGAAGTCAATCCATGAATCCATCTTAGCTTTCAATTTTTGGAGCCAACTGAAGTTTTACTTTTGCTTTCCTGACTGAAAGGGGTGCTCTCATCAGATTTTCCATCTGGTACATCATCCTGCTTCAGCCAGGGAGCAGAGAGATGAGTATTGTGCCCTCCTATACAAATATAAATATGATAGATTTGTACTATTCAGAAATCAATGACAAGCATGTCAAGAGTTACAGCTCACGTGTTCACCTGTGTAAATAGCCTGGTAGACCTTGCCAGAGATTTGATTACTGAGTGCCACTACAGTTTCAGTGGGATCCAGGAATGGACACAATGTTTTTTTTCTTTTTTAACTGCTGTAACCTATAGTCTGCAACTAGAAAAAGAGAATCTTTTCTGATCAAACAACTCTGGAAGTTCCTGTCAGGGGAAGCAGAAGAAGAAAGAAGGCATGTGCAAGCTACAAAAAAGTGTGGATGAAAATAACTGATTATAGGATGGCAACTGCTATTGCCAGGAGAGACACATTTTGCAGTGTGTTATTCTGTATATCTCAATATATCCTTTATTTATTTATAGTTCCTAGAGGGTGGTGCTTATAATATTGAGTGACAAACTTCTTTTGTGAGGCCATATTGCCATGCTAAGTGGGACTGCATAATTAATTGCACCTGGACTATTAGTATTTACATTTTTTTTAAATCCTGAGGAAGAAAGCTGTGACTGAGTGAAGCAGACGAACTACTGCACTAAAGCTAATTGGATTTTCATTGTTACCTCAGGAAACTTAGTAGAATGTAATAATGCTGTAGATGTGGCTCACTGAATGCTTTCATTGTAAAGCTGTTATTCAGGCCACAGAATAAAAATGTCTCAGCTGTCTTTTCATGCTGTGTGTCAAGTTTTGTGCATAGTACATGATAGGGAAGGGTAGGATATATTTTGTTCTGAGCTAGCTAACAGAATAAATTGTTTACAAAAACTCACGGGGAAATTCTTCAGTTCAACTAGGTCTTTATAGTTTGGATAAGTAGATGGGCTAAAGTAAACCTTCTGGATGTGCTGTAATCCATTACAAGTGGTTCCTTCCCCTTCCTGTATGCAAAAATACTGGTGGTATTAACACATTAGACCACTGGAGGATGTGAAAGATGCCATTGGTTTCCTTGTAGAAGCTCTGAAGCAAGCAGAGTACTGAATATTGAATTTGCTGTTTATACTTTTAGAAAATGTTGGTCTAAATTGCAGGTTGATTAGCTGAAACAGCAAGGACATAAGCTTGGGCATATCACTTACCAGACATTGCAGAGCCCTGACAGTCACTGACTTTTCTCGAGTTTCGTTGAGTTCTTGCGTTGGCTGAACCACAAATTAGGTATTGAAATTACAGGTTGCACTGAGTTCTGCTGAGAGAGCATAAATACACTCACACTGAGTATGTATTAAGGTAGGTGAATGGCATCTGGCCTTATCAGAAGGAACAAGAGTTACAGAATATCAGTAGTGGCTTATGATTCTATCATTCTGTGCTGAGTATTACACTCCTCCTGGTACGTTTTTTTTGTGGTCACCCCTGATTTGCTTCCTCCCAAACTTAAGATGTTTAGTTTTAAATTTTCATCAGAGGTAATAACTAGTGGCTGAAAATTGAAGCAACTGAAACTTTTAAGGATTGCATACAGACAGCAGTGATCTAATAGTTAAAATAGGAGAGTTATGGGTAGGGTAAGAGTCTGAAGGAAGAGGAGGAGAGAGGTTTGATTAAGATTTAATGGTGTAGGTTGTGGGACACTCTTCAGAGTGTTCAATAACCTTTATGCTTCTAACTATGTTACTATTAGCATTGTGTTATCAGGATCATTAGACACAAAATTAAGGAAAAGGTATGTTAAAATATTTTTTAAAAAATCGCGAAGACACCATCAGGCACTTAAGGCATGAGCTTTTTTTGAGCGTGGGGAAAAGTAGTACATCTGAACATTGTGCTGCTAACCAAGCAACTGGGAGGTGCAAGTGCTGCTGTTACAGGCCTGCATTACCTCACCTGCATGCTGCCTAAGACAGTAGCTATGCTGGGAACGGTGGCATTGTACCTTGTGCACAACAGAGGAGTAGTCTCACAACTATAATCATTCTGGTGACGTACAAGCAGGTACAGACAGGTTTTATAGCTGTAGGAACTGAAGCAATTTCGTTCAAACTCTGCTTTCCCAATATGACGCTCCTAAGTAGTGTTTTTTGGCACGGTGATTAAATTAAGAAAAATGTAGAAACTGCAGATGACAAGTGTAGTCATATATCAAGTCATAGATCATTCACTGGAAAGCAAATACAGAATTAGAATTGCCAAACTAAAATCTCTGAGGACCTGGGCTCTAATCCAAGGTAAGTCGGGAACATTGTCAAAGTAAGTGTGTGTTAGTGTTTCGCCTACAGCTAGTTGCAGTTACCAAAATCTTGCATGGTTTTTGAATTTCTTTAAAACAAACAAAGCCCTTTGCTATTGTTATAAACAAATTAATGTTAGTCCATAATTGAATTGGTGCTCTTCCTTTAATTCTTTCCATTTGGGAGCTTTAATAGATTGTGTCGTAGAAAGGTTATTTTGACACAAACTTTTGGTGTGTATTTTCTGAAGGATCCTACAGTTGTGCTGTAAACATAAATTTCTGGCTGTGGTGTTTTTTCATTAGTCATTATTCCTTTTGTCCTTTTTGGTTATTGGTGAGGTAATTTGCTTTCATGAAAGAATTAACAGGCAGATGGTGTGTTAATCCTTTCTGCTTAGATGAGAGTTTGGTAATCCACCTCCTGGATATCTTGCCTGTCTAAGGCTGTTGATTTTTGTCTGTCTTAAATTTTTGACTAGGAACTTTCTTCCTATGTGCAATTACTCCTTGGCAGCTTCTTCCATATGTTTAGATGTAGTTTTTTTTAAGCAGATTTGCTTGTTTCCTAGGAGACAAAGCAATGCCATTACACATAATTTTAATTCTTAAAGATGCTATACATATATAAATAAACCTGGAAAAAATATTACTCCCTGTACTATAGGGGGTCTGGACAGCTAGAATGGTTTGGCCTATATTTGTCTTTGATGGTACTGCTAATGGATGCCTCCTGCAAGTGTGGTATTGATAACTATGCAATGTCTCTACTTGTTCAGACAGCATCCAAATAAAGCAAATTAACCCACTTAAACTTACAGGCAAAAGACATTCCCATAACCATAGATACTTGTTTATTCTAAATATAAAGCTAGGTCTCAAGTTTTAGTGTATAAATGTAGGAGATACTTGGTCTTTGGACAGTTAATGATACTTAAGTAACAGAAACCTTTAGAAGAATCCTACTGAATTTGGTTTTGATGCTACAGAGCACATATTGAGAGAAGCTGTACGTGAAAATGTATAGCTTTATTCATCTCCATTAGTGTTAGTACAGTTATGACTCTTCTTTTCCTGAAAGACTGTTATAAACACAATCAAACAATTTTATGAAGATCCAAGTAATACAAATAAAAGTGAGTGAGCATTAACTTTGAAGGCTTTTTTCTAAAAGCATAGCACTGAAAGTCATTCTGGTGACTGCATTTGCAGGAGATGTAGAAGAAGACCTTCAAGAATTGTCCTATATGTTACCAGTCACTTCAGAGCAGCTTCTGGGTGTTTGGAGTTGTAGCAGAGTGCTACCCACCTACTTGCTAGAACACTTGGAGAGCAACATGGTGAAGACCTGTGCTTGGATCACAACCACCCATGCAGTGCTGAAGGCTTGGGGCAGAGTGGCTGGAAAGCTGGCCAGCAAAGAAACACCTGGAGGTCTTGCTTAACAAATGGCTGAACATGAGCCAGCAGTGTGCCCAGGTGGCAAAGAATGCCAACAGCATCCTGGTTTATAACAGGAATAGTGTGACAAGCAAGACCAGGGAAGTGATTGTCCCCCTGCACTCTGTGCTAGTGAGATGAGGTCTTAAGTACTGTGCTCAGTTTTGGAGCTCTCACTACAAGAAAGACATTGAGATGGAGAAGATCCAGAGAATGGCAAATAAAGCTGGCGGAGAGAACAAGTGTTATGAGGAACAGCTGAGGGAACTGGGTTATTTCTTCCAGAGAAAAGGCGGCTGCTTGTGCAAACTACTGCTGTCTGTTCTACACCTAGGGCTAACGTATTTTCACAAAGCACTTAGCAATGTACTTAGATGGAACAGATTGTGTGTGTTCATATGCACAGCTGCCTAATGGAACAGTGGTGTTCCTGGATTAAAACTGTAATCCATCTGCTTCTGGTGAAATGTGCAAGGTTGTCTCTTGCCTCACCACAGAAAAGAATTCCTAAATTAACATTTGAAATTAAAAAGCTCTGAGATAGGTTCCTACCTTGTCATTAACTTAGAAAGAACTTTGGCCAAATTTCAGTGTATGGATCTCTCAATAATATGTGGTATTGTGGTTTGGATTATCTATCCCTAGGTGAAAGAGTGATTGACAAAATAAATTGAAGATTTCACTGTAAGTGGACAAGGTAGCAAGATTTAGAAAAGGGAAATTAAAAATAATCATAGAGGTATTTTCCAACCAAAAGAATTCTACTATTCTAAGATCGCTGGGTGCAACCGTCATACTAAGACCACAATTGCCTTTAAACCAGGTCCTGAAGTGCCATGTCTACATGTTTCTTGAACACCTCCAGAGATGGTGACTCAGTCACCTCCCTGGGCAACATATTCCAGTGTCTCACCACTCTTCCCTTAAAGAATTTTTTCCTAATACCCAATCTAAAGCTCCCCTGGTACAATTTCAGGCCATCTCCTCTCTTTCTATGACCTGTCACTAGGGAGAAGTGATTAACAACCACCTCACTGCCACCTCCTTTCAGCCTCCTCTCCAGTCTAAACAATCCCAGTTCCCTCAGCCACTCTTCAGAAGACTCATTCTGTAGACCATTCAACAGCTTATTGCTCTTCTCTGGACATACTCCAGCAACTCATTGTCTTTCTTGTGGTGAAGGGCACAAAACTGAACACAGTATTTGAAGAGCTCCTGAGTACAGAGGCACAATCACTTCCCTACTCCTGCTGGCCACACTATATCTGATATATCTGGCCAGGGTGCTCTTGACCTCCTTGGCCACCTGATCACACTGCTGGCTCATGTTCAGATGGTCAATCAAAACCTCCTGGTCCTTTTCTGCCAAGCAACTTTCCAGCCACTCTGTCCCAAGCCTGTAGTGTTGAGTGGGGTTGTTGTGACCCAAGTGCAAGACCCAGCCCTGAGCCTTGTTAAACTCCTACAATTGGCCTCAGTCCATGGATCCAGCCTGGCCAGATCCTTTTGCAGAGCCTTTCTACCCTCAAGCAGATCAACACTCCCACCCAATGTAATGTCACCTGCAAACTTGGTGAGGGTACACTTGATCCACAGATCATTGATAAAGATATTAGAGAAAACTAGCTCAAATTCTGAGTCCTGGGGAACACCTGGTTCTGTTCACTATCACTCTTTGGGCCCAGCCATCCAGACATTTTTTAATCCAGTGAAGCGTCCGTCCATCCTAGTGATAAGCAGCCAGATTCTCTAGGAGGATACTGTGGGAAATCGTAGCAAAGGCTTTACTAAAGTTCAAGCAAACAATATCCACAGCTTTTCCATCATCCACTAAGTGGGTCACCTTGTTGTAGAAGGAGATCAGATTTGTTAAGCAGGACCTGCCCTTCATGCTGGCTGGGTCTCATCACCTGGTTGCCCTGGAGATGCTTGATGGTGGCACTCAGAAGGATCTGTTCTGTGACCTTTGCTGGTACCAAGGTCAGACTGACAGGTCTGTAGTTCCCCAGATCCTCCTCCCATCCCTTCTTGTAGGTAAGTGTCCTGTTTGCCAATCTCCAGTCATCTGGGACCTCCCCACTTAGCCAGGACTGTTGGTAAGTGATGGAAGGTAGCTTAGAGAGCAGTGCCACCAGCTCACTCAGTACCTTTGGGTGTATGCCATCCGGCCTTCAACATTTGTGTATGTCTAAGTGGTGCAGCAGGTCACTAACCCATCTCTGGCAGTACAGGAGCTTCATTCTGCTCCCCATTGCTGTCTTGCAGCTTAGGGGGCTGGGTATCCAGCAAGCAACTGGTTTTTCTACTAAGGACTGAGGCAAAGAAGATTGAGTACCTCAGCCTCTTTACTATCTCCTATCTTTGCAATAAACCTGTTGTAAATGCTGCTTAGAAATCCAGGTTCAGATTTTGAAGGTTTTATGAATGCATGTGAAAATCCTAGAGCTTGGTAAAGTGATTAATCTCTGCATAGCATTCCACTCTTCCAAGATTTTGCAGTGTTTATCCTGGTATGCAAAGACACTGTAATGGACCTTCTTCTGCATAGAGGAAGCTGAACTTTGTCTTCAGTGTATCACCTGACAGTAATGGTGATGGCCCAGCATGTCCAGCCTGTCACCTGTAATTACAGTCTTAGACATGATAAGGCTACTGGATATTTTATCTCCCTGCATGCGTGTTGGAGAGATGCCTGATAAACTTGCATAAAACCCAGGCCTGCTTCCCACTGATGTCTAGGACAGCTTTCCAAATGAGGGTAGAAGATATATTGCGTGTAGCCTCCTATTGATGTTGTTCATCACAGTTTGCTACAGATACAGGTGTAGGTTTCTGTTCTCTTTTCAGACTTGTAGCTGATTAGAGATGCCATGATCAGAAGCTTCATTCGTGCTTGGTGACATCTAAGGTGAGTTGCAGGCATTTCAAGTCTGGATGGGAGCATCTTAATTGCATACTTTAGATCAAGTACAGACAGATTATGCAAGTCCAGACATCAGGTTGTTATTGGATCAGCAGAGGAGAAGCTCATCATTAAATGCTGTGAGGGATTTAAACTGGAAGACTGTAAAATGGAAAACATGCATAGAAGTAGTTGCTGAGATGACCCAGTCCCGTGTGGTCCAATGAGGCTATTTCTACTAGCAAGATTTTAAAGCCATGATTACTTTTCTGCTGGGTGAGATGAGGGTTGAGACAGCATGGTTAGAATCCAACTACCTGGATCTTTCTAGACAAATGTTAGCAAAATAGGTTCTTTAATATTTGTCTAGCATAATTCTAATGCCACAGAAAATTGTATGGTTTGCTAGTCTTAGTTTTACATGTCTGTTTTGATGATACAAAACATTAGATTGCTATTAAATGTTGTAAGCCAATATACTTCTTGTATTGCATCTACCTATGAGGATTTTTTTTTGATCATTAAGTCACTTTGCAACTTAAAAAAAAAAATCTAAGTAAATAATTCTAAGGTATGCTGCTAGTGACAGGCTTCTCAGACATAGCAGCGAGAGCATTAAAATAATTTTAAGAAAAGAGCAGACACTAGCAATTCAGTCTTGCACTTTTAATTATCTGTTTACATCTTGAATTTGCACAAATGCAAGAAACTCAGCATTTTTTGACATTTTCCCCCCTTGCAATGCTATTGCGTTTTATATTGCTATAAAGTTAAAAAACTTGACAAAAAAATTGCTAGGTACTTCATTTGAGGACAAGTTGCTTGGAAAAGATGTGTATTTTTGGTAAGGTTTTAGATGCTGAGGAATGATTTGGTTCAGAGTCTGCAGTATATGTGGAATAATCCTGCAAGAAATACAAGTAAATGGAAGTTAACTGCATTGCCTGCGTGATGATTCCAATATATGAGCAAAGGTTGGAAAGGTCATGTTCACAGCAAGTATTTAAACTATATTTTTAAGATGTGCAAATTTTGAGCTGCAGCCCTTGAAAATTGGCTTTTCTTGGTCTGGCAGATTGAAGTTCATGCTTTGTTGGTCTCTCTGAAGCAGCACATGACATCAGGACATCAGGACCACTTTAACACATTTTTCTTCAGTTAGAAAAAAAAAAGAATGGATAATTCTAGTGATGCAACAACAAATGAGCTCTCCTTATTGCTGGTTAATGTCAGAAAGTAAATTGTTTATCCTGTTTGTATTGTATATGAATTCCTAATGATTTGTTAGCTATTACTGTGTCAGAATTAATGACTGAATGTTGAGGTGCCTCAACATGAAGAGAAACTTTGTTACGGTGAGGGTGATGCAGCACTGGAACAGGCTGCCCAGATAGGTTGTGGAGCCTCCTTCTCTGGAGACTTTCAAAACCCACTTGGATCTGCTCCTGTGGGGCCTGCCCTAGGTGATCCTGCTTTGGCAGGGGGGCTAGACTAGATGATCTTTCAAGGTCCCTTCCAACCCCTAACATTCTGTGATTCTGTGTTGCACATATGCCTGGTAGTTGATGTTAGGAAACACTTGGTGTATGCTTTATATAAAACAAAGCCAAATCCACAAATAGAAAGCTGTAAGTATTCAAAGTTAGGTTAGGAGATTATTTCCCTGGTGTTGAAGTACCATGCAGGTATATATTGTGGCTTTTTTTTTAACTTCTTTTACTTCACAGATTCACAGGTTGGATTGGATTGGAACAGACCCTCAATGGTTATCTTGTCTAAAGGCTCTGCAGCAAGCAGGGACACCTCCAACTAGGTCAGGCTACCCAGGGCCCATCAAGTCTGATCTTAAATGTCTCCAGGAATGCGGCCTCCACCACATCCCTGGGCAACTTCTCCCAGTATTGTACTACTTTCATTGTAAAGAATTTCCTCCCTATGTTTGTGGTGGGTTGAAAATTCCCCCAACATTAAATTGCCAGACCAGCTCAGTTTGAAGCAGATGAAGCTGTATTTACAAGCAAATCTACAATCTACAATGAAATGCAATGAATATATATACAATATACAATATTTACATATATTTACAGGTATTTACAATTTAGAAACAGCACAAGAACTCCCCTGGACAACCAGGGTAGCTGCTAGTAGCTTCCCCTTCCCTGCCCCATTCCCTCTGCCCTCCTGTACACAAGGGACAAAAGAAAGAGCAGAGAGTTGGTTGTTAGACTTAGCCAAAGCAATGCAGCCAAGGTCAGCAAAGGCCAACAGAAGCACCAGCCAGAGTGAGGAAGCAAAAAGAGAAAAAGTTAGTATATACAACCCCACTTTGTTGATAGTCTGTCGAATGGGAATGTTTAGAACTTATCATTATTTTCCTTCCAATAGTGATTTATTTACATTCTACCATTTTATGTTTAAGATCTGTGGAAAATTTTAAAGGTGCAGCCTAAAACTACCACATTACCCTACTCCAGTTTAAAGCCTTGTCCTATTGCTACAACCCCTTCTAAACAGTCCTTCCCCAGGCTAGTAAAATGTATCTATAAGGTCTTTCCAGAGCTTTTTCCTCTCCAGGCTGAACAGCCCCAATTCTTTCAGCTTGTCTTCCTAAAAGAGGTGCTCCACCCCTCAGTGGCCTGTCTCTGGACCCACTCCAGCAGGTCCATGCCTCTCTTGTGTTGGGGGCCCCATAGCTGTTCCAGGTGAGGTCTCACCAGAACAGAGTAAAGGGGCAGAATTTGTTAATGGTTAATATGTATATTTGTCATTCTAATGATGAAAGGCTTAAGAAGGGAGACAACAATTAAAAAAAATCACTACTTTTAAGAAAAAAAACTTACTGAGAAACTTTAATGTGGTAAGACAGAGTATCCATGAACAAGCAGAAGAAACATCAAAACCCCCAAATTTTTGTAAAATAATGTATCTTAGTAACTTTACTTCCACTTTTAAAAAAATTAAGTTCTCGCGTGATGAAATACTTCATTTTTACTGTTTTTTTTTTTTTTTATTTCTGTACTTGCAGTCCCATCTATATTGGATTCTTCATTTAAGACTCTGCTTTTGGAGCAGTGTGTCAATGTTTTTTAGATACTTTCAGGAAAATCCGTTAACACAAGTGTGCAAGTTGTAAAGTAGGTAGGAGTGTCTCAGTCTTGTAACATACTACTATGGTTCACACTGTAGCTTACATCAGTTACAATTTACTGTACATGTTTGGTACAGACTAGTGCCACTTTGCTCTGATGAGTAAAGTGTACAGTAGGTCTAGAGCCCTCAAAATAGGAAGGACATGGACCTGATGGAGCAGGTCCAGAGGAGGGCCACGAGAATGATCAAGGGGTTGGAGCACCTCTTCTACGAGGACAGGCTGAGGGAACTGGGGTGGTTCAGCCTGGAGAAGAGGAGGCTCTGGGGAGACCTAATAGCAGCCTTCCAGTACCTGAAGGAGTCTGTAAGAAGGTTGGGGAGAGTCTGTTTACAAAAGCCTGTAGTGACAGGACAAGGGGCAATGGCTTTAAGCTGGAGAAGAGCACATTTATATTGGATGTTAGGAACAGGTTCTTTACTATGAGGGTTGTGGAACACTGGAACAGGTTGCCCAGGGAGGTGGTCGAGGATCCTTCCCTGCACTGGAACAGGTTGCCCAGGGAGGTGGTCGAGGATCCTTCCCTGGAGATATTCAAGATGAGACTCGATGAGGCCCTGGGCAGCCTAGTTGAGTTGGGGATGTCCTTGCTGACTGTGGGGAGGTTGGACTAGATGGCCTTTGAAGGTCCCTTCCGGCCCAGACTGTTCTATGATTCTGTGATCTTACTCCTGAACTTAATCGTGTCTGCGCTGTTCCTCAGACTAACCTTGCTACCGTGGCACTGCACTCTCAGTCCTTTTGGTGCTTCACTATCCATCTTCTTCCTCCCTTGCTTTCCATAGAAAGGTGGGAAGAGGTAAATGAGACTCGTGGAGCTATTAGATGTGTCCAGTTTTCATCTGCTTGGTTCTGCTTGGGATTACTCCATTTGAGTCTTGTCTGTATGTATATTTTTTCCAAATGAATGCATACTACTATCAAAGTATGGTATGGTGTTATGTGGTTTTTGTACCACGTGGTAATTCTTTGGAAAAAACCAGTAGCTTAAACACTTTGTATCCTGGTAACAATAAACACTGAAAATGCTGCTGTCCAGTTTAAGTCACTCCATCTTGTTTATAGAATTAACAAGAGAAGTATTCCTACGCCTCTAGTGATTATAAGAACTCCTGCTCAAACAAGAAGACAGTAGAACATTTGCAGCATAGCACAGTATTTCTGAATTGATGCTAGATTTCTTTTTAGATCAACAGTCTGTCTCGCGTTTAAAAAACCCCTAACAAACAAACAAAAAACCCAAACAAATGAGTCTTTTTGATTAATGAAAGAATAAACACATAGAAAAACTCATTTTAATGGCAGGGATAATAATTTTAACCTCCAATATTTGACATTGTGGTCATGTGATTTAAAGATTTCTTAAATAAAATATTTACACACACACACACAAAGCCCACCCAGCCTTGGAAATGTTGAAATATGAATGTTTTGGTTGGCTGACTTTACTAGAAGGTGCTGTCTGTAATGAACATATAGTCTGAGTATTGATATCGAATCTTTAAATATCCTTAATGAAAAGAGTGCTGCAGTAATTAGTCATTGAATTGGAGTGGCCTAAATGTAAAAGGAATGATGCTAACTCTTGGTTATTAATTTGTGTAGGCTCTGTTGCACTGATGAAGCCTCCATGCTCTGTTCTGGAGTCTTTTCCCAAACTGATCTGTTTAGACATGAAGCTGAGATGTTTGCAGTAGCAGACTCTTAGTAATATTGTTAATGAATGTATTTTTCTGACTCAAGAGAGAATGTCTTCTAAATAGCATTTGATGTACCTTTGTCCATGCAGTAGCCGGGCACTGAGGTTGTGTGTCAGGATTGTGACAGGTCTGTTTCTGCCTTGCTTTGCTAGATTCAGATAAGAGACTGAAATCCCAGCTGTACTTCTTGGTCCACAGAGCCATTTTCCTATACTGGGAGAAGAGGGTATAATTTTTTCTCTGTGTGCTTGTACCTGTTGTGAGTTGAACATCCAGCTGAGTGTTCACTAAAGCAGAGAGGGACTTCACATAATCTGGTATTCTGTACCATTTTGTGCAAGGTACGAAGGCCTTTGAGTGTGCATTTCAATCAGTACAATTTTTGACATATAAACTCTGACTGAAAATTTATTGAAAAGATTGGACAGCCTGTCAGGACTGATGTCATAGTTTCTGAGATTGATTTCTCTGTTGCTAGAAAGGGATAGTATTTGATCAAGCTGTGAGTGAGAAATGCCACAAGGGCATTTTCTGGTAATGCAAAGGGTGAAGTAGTTCTGCTTCTGAAGAACCACTTTAAACTGAAGCTGTGAGGGTGTGGCATCAAGTCAGAGTACAGGGCAGTGTCATCACTGCAGCACAACTGAAGGTGCAGGCATAGGTAGTAAATGGGAACAGGCTGCCCAGAGAGGTTGTGGAGTCCCCTTTGGAGGGATTCGAAACCCCATTGGATAATGTTCCTGTGCAACCTGATCTAGCTTATCCTGATTTAGCAAGGGAGCTGGATGTCCCTTGCAACCCCTACCATTCTTTGCTTCTGTGATTTATAAACTAGTGAGTCTTCAATTTACCTCTGCCACTGTATGTGCTTGGATTAATTTAATTTTTAATTTTTTTTTTTAAAGTTTGTGCCTGCATGAGAAGTAGACTTCGCCCTCCCAGCTTTTGGCTACATACAAATGCTTGGCAATGCTTCTGCTACTTTTTTTTTTTTTTTTTTTTTTTAATGTTAGAATGTGATTGCTCAGTACTAAATAATTGGAGTTAATCAAAAGGTTCCATCTGTATAACCTGCTAATGCCTTATTTTGCAGATTGGGGTTTTATAAAAAACCCCTCAGTGGTGAGTCACATTCATAAATATATTCCTTCTAGCAAGGTAAATTGATCTGTGAAGATGGCTGATAGCTCTTGCACAACTGAGTGTGCATGCAGCTTTAAAGCTTATAGATAAAAGTAACAGGTGGAATTCTTTCACTTCAGGGGTAATTGTTTCTTCTGATAATAATTATCAAGCAAGATAAAACATTGTGGCAATGCTTTAGTCATATACTGCAGCTCTTAATTGTAGGCAGCTGTAATTTCTGGTAGCACAGGAAATAGTAGTTTGGAAAATGACAAAATTTTGGTTTTAAATTCTGTATTTAGAAAGTTGAATGAAATGTAGGATCTTGTTAATAGAAACCTAAATATCTTTCTAGCTAGGTTAACTTTCAAGCATTTCTCTTACACAATTAATTTAATTTAGTTTTTTAATCAAATGTTTTGCTTTTAGGCTAAAGGGATGAGATCAAGGGATTGCATCAGAATAGAACTGTAATGTAGTGATAAAACCTTGCTGGCATTGCAAATGAAATTGAATTTCTGGACCTACTTCATACTGTACCTGATTTCTGTCTCTAATGCTTAATAATTTAGATGAAGGCATTAAAGGGTAAATGAAGTTGTTCATTTAATGTAAGTGTTGGGGAAAAAAAATGTTTCTTATTTGGTTCCAAAAATGAAGATGGGGCTGCAGAGAGGGACAATTGGCAATTATTGTTACTGCTCTCATGGGGTTTCTGGTGCTGTCACTTGGTTTAGACAAGTTTAAATGGTGTCAGGAAAACAATCATTAAGTTTAGTTGTGTCTGTCATTTCCTTCTGTGAAAAATCCATATAGAAACAAGTTTGAGGGAGCTGATCAGAAAGCCTCTGGACATCCACTTGGTCATCCACCTGTTGCCACAGACAACCTGTTTAAAAAGTCTCCTATTAGCTTTCCTTGCCCATGATCAAGATTGGAGCAGACCAAATTAGGTGAACTAGCTTTTAAAAAAATTTAATGTAGATTGTATATGAAACTAAATCCTAGTGTAGAGGTATTGTATATGAACTTTATGAAGGAAAGCTGATGTAGGGAACTTTATGCTATATCCAGAGTATTTTCAGATTAATTGATGTCTCATCTGCAGGACTTTTTACAATTTAATGTTATTCACCTACTATAATTTAATGTTTTTCTTACCTTCACCACAACATGCCAGAGACGTTGCCTTTGTACAATGGGAATTACTCTTAGTTCTTTCTTGCTAAGCAGACTTTGTCTGGTGTGTGTGAGGTAGGAAATAGGAGAAATACACATACTTTTCTGCAATGTGATACTCTTCCATTGTGGAATACAACTGGAGACAGTGATTTGTGTTATCAGTGCAAATTATTTTCTAGCATTAAAGAGAAAAATGAGCCCTGAAAATATTCGGATTTTCATTTTTAAATTAATTCTGTCTTAGTGCTAATGAAATGAAAAAGATTTTGATTCCATCTCTTGGATAGAAGGCATGAAGAATTAAGTAATCTATTTATTGCTTAATGCCTCTTTAAACAGATACTTATGAATAAGCATCTCCCTGGAACTGGAGAAAGTCCTGCTTTGATTATTAAGTTTCTAATGTAGAATTTACTGAAGTTGTCATTCAGATTAGCTCTTGGGAGCTCAACTGCACCTAGAAATTCTGGTCAAATTGTTTTGTTGTCTTCATCTGCAGCCATAAAATGGTGGTTGCCATAGTAATAAAGATAATTTCTTAATACCGTGAATGCGTAAAAAAGCAGGCAGTGAATCCTGATGTATGTGCAATAACACTGAACAGAGAGGCTGTCCTGAATGCCACCAAAAGAAAGAAACGTATGACTGCAAAATATTCCATGCTCCTTTGTGGATATGTAGATGATAAAATGTGGTGTTTTCACGAGGTACAGGTATGTGAGGGAACTATGAAAGTGTTGGGGCTTATTAGGAGATAGGCCTGGGTTTACCCTCTTATTTTTGGTGCCTGTAGCTTGAAGAAAGTGGAGCTTAAATTCAGTCACAGGATGTTAGGGGTTGGAAGGGACCTCTGGAGACTGAGTCCAACCCTGTGCCAGCGCAGGACCATAGAACCATATATTCTAGTGCAGGTCAAACAGTGACTTCAGTTTGACTTAAATATTAACATAGGATATGAAAAAGTTAGAGGTGCATTGACCTTACCTTTCCAAAATTGTTGTATCTTGCTATTTTAGTTTGTGTGTTTGGAAAGTGTACGTAATTGAGCAGGAGCAGCACTTGTCCAGTATTAAATTCAGGAAATTGGAAAGGTTTCTATAGGATGACTTCTGTCGATGGGTAATTTGTAAGGTGAAGCCATTTGTTCAGTATGAATCTTTTAAGGCTTTTCAGGACTCCTGTGAATTCAAGTTATTATGTGTTGAATATTCCAGTAATTTATTAATATTTTATTTTTAAATAGCAGTCTGCGGCAGCAGTCTCGTTTTAGGTACACATAGGGTGTCAGTTCTTAAGACTTATCTGCTCTTTCAGATTGGTTTGATGTTTTGGTGTTGTGTTGGTTACAGAAGTACACGTTTGTTTAAAAATATGCTAGAAATACTCTTTTTTGAAAAATCTTGTATGGGAGCTGCTTGGAGAGCTGCTTACATGTGACTTAACTCCAGTCTGGTGAGGGGAGTCTGGTTTAAGTTCCTGCTGTGCTTTGAATGGGATCTCACCTTCCACTTGCCTCTTTTTACTCTTGAGACGAAATTCTGTGCTGTGGGGCATGGAGCAAGTACTGACAAGTCATTAGCATCACACTAGCAGAAAGAGGAAGTGGGTTGTCTCTGTGCAATTTCTGGTATAATGAAGGTGAGCAGCCTTGCAGGTGTTTCTTGGAATTCTTCTCCTGAGTGGTGAGCAAAGAAGATGATGGGGAGTGAAGAAAGGGGGTCTTTTACTGTGGTGCTGGGTGGGCAAAGGAAGAGACCACAGCTGAAAAGTGGAAAGGGAGGGAAGGATGAGAGAGGCCTCAAGGCTCTTCAAGTCTAAAAACTGAGGAGAACGTCAGTACTGTGAGAGAGAGAAGCAGAGGCATGCAGATAGGGATATTTCTCTGTTCCTTATGCTGTCTGAAGAAAAGTGTGAATTTGCAAAAGAATTTTAAACTTACTCTTCGGTGCTTGTTTAGTTGAAGGAGTAGATGGTAAATGAGATTGCTTCCTCCTTCAAAATGTAAATATACCAACTCAGTAGTCTGGTACATCCCCAGCATGACACTGCTCTCTACTGTTTTGTAATACATTTGGTTTAGTTTCCGTAAGAATTTGAGAAACTTTGGGAGTCCTTTACAAAAGGATGGATTGTAGGACTTTATTTTGTGTAATTAAGACACTGCTGTGGGCAAGAGGCATATTTTAATGTTGTGAGCTCTTGATATGGTGCAATAAAGTAATTATTGTTTTTCTTTCCCTGATCACCACTCTTTTCTCTTGGGCTACTTTTATGTAACACAGCAATTCCTTGAGTATGTCTTTAGTCCGAACATGCTCAGGTGCTTCTAAGCAGCTTGCATTTTATGGGCTCATAGAGCTGGTTAATTTCTTTTGCTATAGACTTTTATTCCAGCACTGGCCTTACTTTGTTTTGGTTTGGATTTTTGGTGGTATTTTTTTTTAGTGACTGACTGAGTGGATTTCTAAAACCACCACGTTTTAATATAGCTAGCAAAAAATAGTCCAAGTTATAACTTCGTATTGAAACAAGCAAAACTATTTCTCTCATCCTTTCTTGTGCACAGTAGGTGGTCACAGGCCAGAATACTGCTCCATGTTTACTAAGCAGCAGTTAAATGCAACCTTTTCAGTTTTCAGAGTTAAGTAACCTAAAATAAGTTCTTCAGGTAGATAATGCAGGATATAGAATTTCTGTAGGGAGATGAAATCCCAGGATAATTATTGTGCTCAAGGAAAATATTAATCTGTTTTTTTTACCTGGAAGGCACAATGCTTGTTAAATTCCTGGAAATGAAGCCTTCCCCACCCCACCATGCAGCCTGTATTAAGAATCTTTTCCATGTATCCCTCAAGGCAGATAAAACTAAGACAAAAGGTACTTGAATGACCAGTGTATCAGCCATACATGTTAACAGCTTCAGGAAAATTTTGGATGCAATTTTGTGAAACAGTGGTTCATGCTAAAAAATGATACACTGATTCTTACCTATAGAAATAATTTTTCTGGCTTGGAAGTTTATTTATGTACATACTCTAAAGAATGGTTATGACATTTCCCGGAGTTTTGCAGTTAAAGTGAAAAAGTACTCTGCATAAATTCCATTCTTAGTAAAATATTAATGCTGATTATAGCTGGATACAGAATAATTTCAAAAGCTTAGGAGTTTGGAGAATTTACCCTCAAAAGACATCCAAATCAAGCAGAAGACGTTGATGAGGGCTTCTACAGTCAACTGGAAGCAGCCTCTAGTACACACTCCTTGGTACTCATGGGTGACTTCAGTCACCCTGACATTTGCTGGAAAGCTCACTCAGCTAAACACAGCCAATCCAAAATGCTCTTGCAGTGTGGTGTTGATAACTTTTTGATGCAGGTAGTGGAGGAGCCAACAAGGAAAAGTGCACTGCTGGACCTTGTGTTAACTAATAGAGAAGGACTGGTTGGGGACATTAAGGTTGGGAACAGACTTTGCAACCGTGCTCATGACATGGGGGAGTTCAGTATTATACACGGTAGAAGCAGGGCTATAAGCAGGATTACAACCCTGGACTTCCGCAGAGATAACTTTGTACTCTTCAGAGATGTACTTGCAGGAATCCCATGGGCTAAGACTCTGGAGGGTAAAGGAGCCCAAGAAAATTAGCCAGTTTTTAAATGCTGCTTCCTCCAGGCCCAAGATAGGTGTGTTCCCTTGAGTAAAAAATTGGGTAGACGTGCCAGGAGACCTGCATGGATGAGCAAGGCGCTTATGAAGGAAATCTCATGGAAGAAAGATACTTAGAGTTGATGGAAGAAGGGACTTGTCACTTGGGATATCTAGGACATGAGGGAAGGCAATAAGGAAGGCCAAAGTCCTCTTGGAACTAAAACTGGCAAAGGAAGTTAAAGAGAACAAGAAGGGCTTCGTCAAATATATCAGTAGGAAATAAGGAAAGTGTGGCCCCACTGCTGAACAAGGAGGCAGCCCTGATAACTGAGGATGAAGAGAAGGCAGAGTTGCTGAATGCCTTCTTTGCTTTGGTCTTTACTCCTAGGACTGAACTCCCCTATGAACTGCAGACTGTGATGAAGGAGAAGACGACTGGAGGAGGGAAGATTCTCTGCTTGTCAATGAAGACTGGGTTAGGGATCAGTTACATAAATTGAATATTCACAAGTCCATTGGCCCTGATGAGATGTACCCAAGATTGTTGAGAAAACTGGCTAATGTTGTTGCTCTATCACTCTCCATCGTTTTTGCAAAATCCTGGCAGACGAGAGAGGTGCCTGAGGACTGGAGGAAAGCCAGTGTCACTCCAGTCTTCAAAAAGGGCAAGAAAGAGGTTCCAGGTAACTACAGACCAGTGAGCCTCACCTCCATCCCTGCAAAAATGGTGGAGTAGCTCTTTCTGGAAGTCTTCTCTAGGCATTTGGAACAGAAGATGATGATCCAGTCAGCATGGATTTACCAAGGGGAAATGATGCTTGACTAATCTGATAGCATTCTATGATATTGTAACTGAATGGGTAGATGCAGGGAGACCAGTGGATGTAGTCTACCTTGACCTTAGTAAGGCTTTTGACACTGTCTCCCATAACATTCTTGTGAGTAAGCTCAGGAGGTATGGGATAGAAGAACAGACACTGAGATGGACTAGGATCTGGTTACAAAATAGAGTCCAAAGAGTAGTGTCAGTGGTGCCAAGTCCAGCTGGAGAGCTGTGACTAGTGGAGTCCGCCAGGAATCAGTGATGGGTCCGGTCCTGTTCAACATCTTCATCAATGACATTGATGAGGGGACAGACAGACACAGTGTCTGCTCAGCAGGTTTGCTGACGATACCAAACTGGGAGCCTTGGCTGATACAGCTGAGGCTGTGCAGCCATTTGGTGAAACCTGGACAAACTGGAGAGCTCAGCAGAGAGGAACCTAATGAGGTTCAACAAGGACAAGTGCAGACTCCTGCATCTGGGAAGGAATAACAAACTGCTCCAGTACAGGTTAGGAGTGATCTGCTAGAGAGCAACCCTGTGGAGAAGGACCCCTGAGTCCTGGTGGATAACAAGTTATCCATGGGTCAGCAATGTGCCCTTGTGGCCAAGAGGGCCAGTGGTATCATGGGGTGCATTAGGAGATGGAGGGAGGTTCTTCTCCCCCTCTACTCTGCCCTGGTGAGACCTCACCTGGATTATTGTGTCCAGTTTTGGGCTCCCCAGTTCAAGAAGGACAGGGATCTGCTGGAAAGAGTCCAATGGAGAGCTACCAGGATGATTAAGGGACTGGAGCACATGCCCTGTGAAAAGAGGCTGAGAGACCTGGGGCTGTTTAATCTGGAGAAGACTGAGAGGGGATTTAATAAATGTTTATAAATATCTGAGGGCTGGGTGTCAAGAGAGAGGGGACAGGCTCTTCCTAGTTCCACCCTATATGATATATCGGACAAGGGGCAATGGATATAAACTACAGCACAGGAAGTTCCACCTTAACATGAGAAGGAACCTCTTCAATGTGAGGGTCACAGAGCACTGAGCAGGCTCCCCAGAGAGGTTGTGGAGTTGTCTCCTCTGGAGACTTTCAAGACCAACCTGGATGCATTCCTGTGTGACCTGTGCTAGATTCTATGGTCCTGCTCTGGCAGGGGGGTTGGACTCGATGCTCTCCGATGGTCCTGTCCAACCCCTAACATCCTGTGATCCTTTTTTCCTGTTCCTCAGAATTCAGAAATCACATTATGGATTTTCAAATGGAAAAAGTGGGAGCACTCACTTGTGGAGTAGCTGTGCTTTCACTATATTTCCCTTCTGTCCAAAACTGTCCATCAGACTGGCTTTTTTACTGTCAAACATGATGTGACCTCTGTCTCTCCTTGGTCATAATCTGATACTAAATTTCTCCTCTGCCGGAGACTAATCTTGTCTGAAAGTCAGATGATGCTTCTGTAACTGAATTGCCAAAGTTGACTTCAGAATAGATGCAGTTTTATAGTGTAGTCCTCTTCCTGGGGTTACTACATTGACTCTGTCCTGTGTCTTCACTCCCCTTGCAGGTTCATATGCTTTTGTGTTCTCTGCACACAAGATCTGTAACATGGATTAGACTAGAAAGTGAAATTTGCTGTCTTTCTGGGGGCAGGTAACTGAGAACAGACTGGTAGGTAAAGCCCTTGAGATGCTGTGCTTGTTGGACACATGTTCAGATGTTATTTTAAATAGATGACAGGGACAAACCAGTTTTCACTTTCTATAAATAACATGAGGAAGGGGTATTTGTTCTGACTAGGAAGTGCCAAAGGGGTGTCTTGCATGCAAGTTTTTGAGAAGAGTTCATGACTTTCTGAACTGTGTTACTGAAAAACTTTCAATTTAATTGAGGAATAAGTAGTAACACAAAACCTCTCATCCAAGACAACTTATGGACCTTTTGGGGAAATCAACAGTACATTCTCTGGGGCTGTCCTGTAGGCAAATTCTGTATTTCCTTCTCCTGTCTGACAGCTGAGGCTGTCTCCTGAGGACTGCAGCGGAGGATCCTTTCCTTTTCTTTGCATGACTACATTTGGCTGATAGTTGCAAGTACTGCTCTGAGGATATGCTGAAGAACTTCACGCATGCTTTGTCTCTGCACTTGTGTTCCTAAGCACACTCATGCATGTATGTGGCTGTGTCCTAACCAAGGCAAAAGTAGTCTTTGGAAGACTTGGTACAGGAGAATATGTTTCAGAGGTATTTTATTGTTATTTTAGTACCACAAGCAAGCTTGGTGTTTCACTTAATGGGAGACAGATGTTACACTTGACAAATCTGGATGAAACTTTTGTGAAGAAGTTTGTTTTTGCAACTTTTTGGTATAGTTGCAGATTTTCTTTTTGAGCAGCAGCACTTTGTTTAAAAAAAAAAAAAAAGAAGAAAAAAAAAATTACTTTTTCCAACTAGACCAATTCAGACTGGAAATTTCTCTAAAATTTTTCCAAACTGGGGAATAATGAAGCTTTGGGTTCTTAATTAAATGAGTTGCTGTGTTTCTTCATTGACTAAGAAGTGCTCCTCTAGCACAACCTATGTCAGTGCTGTCTGATGTAACATTAGCAAATGCTGCACTCCTGCAAATTGGGTCCAAGCCAGACCGAAAAAAAAATAACTAGAAAAGCTGTATTTAATCATTCAACAATTTATTGCTTTCAGTAGAGGATGATGAACGCTTTTTAGAGGAGGTAGGAGAGCAAAAGTAATCTCCTCGCAGGATATTTGCCTCTCAAGACAGGAAGCAGTTTGAAGTTATGAATCTAGACATTTCAACATTTTTGTCTAATTTTTTCTTCACTTAATATGCTGGAAGGTGTGCTTCCCTTTCTCCTCCTAATCAGCAGAAATCTCTTTGTGAAATACATGTGACCATGGAGGATAAATTCTTCTTTGCCTTGGTAGGTATTAATCAAGCCTGATTTCATATTGTGCCTCCTGACACTATCCTATTGCCTCTGCCATTCCACAGCAGATGTTTACTGGGATTGTTGGCAGCTGCTTTGGCTGCCTCTGGTGCCTGCTGGACTCACCCTGCTTTACCTTAGTACTCTGTGCTAGGCAACTCTCTTAGCATGCCATGTTCATAGCACTTCAGCTTAACATGACCTCTCCCAAGTCTCTTTGAGAAACCAGGTTATTTTTCCACATTAGTTGTTTCCTGCAAGGGATTAACTGTGTCTTCCTCTATAGAAGGATTCCTGGCTTCTTTGCCTCTGACTCTGTTTTTTTTTTTTTAATACTGTTTTCCTGTATATGTGTGTGTGTGTATATAGGAAATATGGTTTTTTTGTTTTTTTTTTTTTTTAACGAATAGCTAGGAAAAGTTATCTTGTGCTCACATTGTTGACTTTTACCAAATGGCATATCTTCTTCTGTGATGTGGTAGGCACTTTTAACCAAGTGAATTTCTGAAGAACTGTAGCAGGAGGAGGTATTGATGGTGCTGCTGCTCAGTAAGGATTGATGCTCTGGGGGTGTGTGGCTGGTATGGAGATAAACACTAAGTTGATGCATATGTCCATGTCTCAGGGTTTCTTACCTTATGTTTTGGCTGTGCATTTCTTTGCCTGGGGAACTCTTTCCTTCCAAAGAGTAGAAGAAATTCCTACATTTCTTGCAGTTGGGGAAAATGCTGAGTGTTAGCGGTTAGAATATTGTTGGACTTACGGAGTGATCCTTTTGCCACTTATGTGCTTTCTTGCATGTTTTTCATAGACTTATGCAGTCTCAGGTGAGGTGATTGTCACCCAGCAGAGCTGAACTACCAGCTCCTCTTATTCAATAGACTTTAATTTAAAAATAGAAGTTAAAAAGACTAAATGGTACCAGTTGTATCATGTGTTTTTGGCATTTTAGAGTTAAGCTCTCCAGCAAAGTCTGGTCTATTTCTGAAACAAGGCTGGTGTCTGCCAAAGTAGGGTATCTTTCATCAGCATTTTTGGATGAGTGATCAAAGAATAATTCAGGTTGAGAAAAGACTCTTGAGATCATAAGGTCCAACCATTAACCCTGTACTACCAAGTTCGCCACTGAACCATATTCCTAGGTGCCACATCTGAATGACCTTCAAACACGTCCAGAGGTGGTGACTCAGTCTCCTCCCTGGGCAGCTTGTTCTGATGCTTGACTACTCTTTCACTGAAATTTTTTTTCCTAGTGTCTAGCCTAAATCTACCCTGGTGCAGCTTGAGACAATTCCCTCTGGGACCATTCCCTCTTGTTTTATAATTACCTGTGAGAAGAGAGCAGCACCTACCTCTCTATATTGTCCTTTCCAGTAGCTGTAGAGGGCCATACAGTCTCCTCTCTGCCTCCTCTTCTTCAAAATAAAAAGTCTTCTCTCTTCATAAGACTTATATTCTAGGCCCTTCACACGACTTATTCTCTAGGCCCTTCACAAGCTTAGTTGCCCTTCTTTGCAGCATCTCAATGTCTTCTTGGTACTGAGGTTCCCCAAACTGAACACAGTACTCAAAGTAGCCTCACCAATGCCAAGTACAGGGGGACTAGTCACTTCTGTAGGGTAACCAGTCTTGCCGGTCACGCTGTTTCTGATACAAACCAGGATGCCCTTGGCTTGCTTTGCCACTTTGATCATATCAGCTACTTGTCACTTAGAAACCCCCTTTCCCTTTCTGCCAGACACACTTCCCCAAGCCTGAAGCTGATCAATCCTCCCACCTAACTTGGTGTCATCTGCAAATTTACTAATGGTGCACTCATCAAGATCATCAATAAAGGTGTTAAACAGAAGTGGTTCTACTGATACTGAGCTGTGAGGAACACCACTTGGGATGAGTGGCATAAGATTTGGAATAAAATTGACTGCAGTTAATGTGATAGTGCTGGTAACTGGAGTAATAACTTTGTTTAAACACAGGAAAGCTGAAAGAACTGTCGGCATCTGAAAAACATAACATGGAAGAATGTAGAGAAATAGTTGACATTTGCTGTTCAAGGACATGTTCATGCAGACTTACTACATGCTTCTCACTATTGGCATTAAGTGGTTGTGTTCATTGCTATGTGGCTTCCTGAAGTGTCTCCAACTGGTTCTTAGCTGCACGATTACACACATGAGCAGAGGTAACTTAAAAAGGTCTTGCTTACTCTTCAGCTTCTTTAGAAGTCACAGTACAAATTCTTGTGCCTGTAGCCCTTCTCTGAAACGCTGCAAAATTTTCAGAAGGCAAGTACTGTAATATTGTCATCCTGAAGCTCCTTAGAGGAAGAACTTGGGGTAGATGGTAATAAAAAAAGCAGCACAGGGGGGAGAATTCTATAGAGTGTCTTGAAAAATGTGACTTTTTATTCCAGCTACGTTTGGAAGCCTTTTCTCTTTTTATTTTATATCCTGTTCTCAGGGATTGATAGTTAATAATTCACGTTTACTGTAGTTACCAATTAAAGAAAAATTGAATATGAAACAGCAGTAGGTTCAATTAAATGTATTTGGGAATTCGTTATTTCTTCTATTGCTCAGGAAGGAAGTTTAATTATTTAAAAAGTCCTTTCTTATACATTTTTCTTTTACATGAGCAAAAATACCAGTGGCTAATTACCATTCCTGAAAAATTAAACATTTTCAAGCTTTAAAACCTGAGACTTAAAATCAGAAAAAAAACATCAGTTCACGATGGGGTAGGTGTTACTTAGTTGATTGGAGTGTGTGCATGAAGCTGTTGAGAATCCTTACAAAAATGCAAGCATTGTCAGAAATCAGACCTTCAGCTTGAATGAGTACAATAGCATGTTCGACTGTATGTACAGCAAAACGAAATAATGAGATGTAAGTGCAAAGAGTGGAATTCTTGCTCAGTCACAATGAGTGGAAAATAAATGCGTTCCTTTTAGACTGCCTTGAATTTCCACCCCTCTCCACCCCCCAGCAAGCACTCCTTAACCACTTACATGCATAAAAATATTCATGAAGATGTAAAGTTCCTTCATTACATGGTATGCATATTACTGGAGTGGATTTGGTTTACTTTTTTTCTTCTGATTTGTATTCCATCATTGGCTGCATTAATATGCCATATTAATCGTGTAGTGGCTGTTTGGACAAAAGATGCCTGTTTTGAAATGGAGACTGGGTGAAAAGATACGTCTTGTTAACAGGCATTACTGCTTTTCATAGACTTCTCAGAAGACAATTGCTAGGTTTTTTTTCAGAAAAGATATACTAAGCAGGGAACGAGCAGTATTAAAAACATTTTATCTGTTAGCTTTTGAAAAGAAATGATCTTCTCAGCTATAGAATACATCAGACCAACAAAGTTGGCTGTGCTAAAATGGCACCTAGGAGAGATCTAAGGTATTGAACTGTAATGAATCTTAGTGGGCTATAACAATCTTGAAATCATAATGGCTAGCTTTTTCTCTTAAATCTGGATTTCCTACTAGTAGTGAGCTTTGACTTCTCCTTTCATGGACACAATTTGATGCCAGCCTCATTAGAGGATACCTGATACAGCAAGAGCAATACTCTGAAGTGTTGCTAGAGTTCAGCTGTCCAACAACAGAAGTCTATTTGTTAGTCATGGTTTCCTTTGTATTTTAAATAATCTTTGATGCTTCCAGTTAAATGCTTGCTAATAGATTCCATAGATTAGTGCAAGTATCTTGATGGCTTGAATAAATCTGTGTGCGTGTGGCCCTTTGCAATTGTTGGACTATTCTGGTTTGCAATTAGCCTTTAGAATGCAATTACTATATATGGCAATTTAAACATTCTGGCTAAGTACCAGCTGAACTGTAAATAGCCTTCCCCTCATGCTCCCTTCCTCTGAGTTTATGAATGGTGTTAATCTGACTCAAGGTTGATTTGCATTCTTGAACAGATATCTCTGAAGAAGCCCCCCAGGGCAAGTTGAGAGATTTCCTCTCAGTATTTAGTCATATATAATAAACTTGCCTTTGAGAACCCAGAGTTTATGGGCACTACAGTTTCATAAATTTTAACTAGGGAATACTCCTGTTTTTGTGGTCATTTTAGAAATACATTAGTCCTGATCCCCTCGGTAAAAAATACTAGTTCCAGGAGACTGAGAAAATTCACACGTGATTCTGAATATTTTAATTTTGCTGCATTGGTGGAAAAGAGTACCAGATAAATTGTTTTATCAATTTAGATTGAAGACATTTTTTTTTCATTAAAAAAGAAGAAGAAATTTACCTTCTATGTTACAGGATATAAGGTCAGATTTTGGTACAAAATTTGAAACTGTTCCCTGGAATACTGGCAGACTATTTGTGCTTGGTATCAGTTTGACTTTTCAAATGTTTTGGGAGGACAAATTACTTTTGCCCTTGTGATACCTGCATTTCCATGCAGTTTTCCATGTAATTGAATTGTTTGGATACATCAAGGTGAATTAGTTTGTTGTGTTTTTTTAAAGCAAGACTTATGCTTTCTCAGGTCATTCTTCACAGTTCAAGTGACAGGGAGCTACTGAAGAGAGTCCAACAGTGGGCTACAAGGATGATTAGGGGACTGTGGCATCAGTGTTACGAGGAGATGCTGAGAGACCTGGTGCTGCTCAGTCTGGAAAAGAGAAGACTGAGAGGACATCTTATAAATGCATATAAATATCTAAAGGGTGGGGATCAAGAGGATAGGGCCTTATTTGCAGTGGTGCCTAGTGACATGACAAGGGGCAATAGGTACAAACTAGAGTACAGGAAGGTCCACCTAAACATGAGGAAAAACTTCTTTACTTTGAGGGTGTTGGAGCACTGGAACAGGCTGCCCAGAGAGGCTGTGGAATCTCCTCTTCTAGAGAGATTCAAAACTCCCCTGGATCTGATGCTCTGCAACCGGGCTCTGGGTGACCCTTCTTTATCACGGTTGGTAATAGCAGATGATCCCTACTGTTCTGTGGTACAATTTGGAAGGGACTTCTGGAGACCATCTAAGTCCATCCCCCCTCATAAAGCATGTTCCCGTAGACCAGGTTGCACAGGAACATTGTTCAGGCACATGTTGAAAGTCTCCAGAGAATGAGACTCTTTTTCAGGGGCCATTTCCATGTGCAGTTGCTGTGCAGGCTGGAAAATGGAAGCAGACAGCTGCGTTTGCCAAGCATGGTTGAGTAGTGATAGTGGAGATTATGGGAGGAGGAGGAATGGATGATCTGAGAGATACCTTCAGTCTGGTATATTTGTTGTCATCGTTTCCTCTTTCCCTGCTGCTCCCATTCTGCTGTTTTCATGCCACATCTGCCCTGCTTCCTTCACATTTCCTTGACACAGGCAGGAAATACAAGTTTTCTTACAAGTAATCAGAAGGGCTAGGACAAAGAAATAAACCACGCAGAAAGGTTTTGGTCATCCTCCTGCCTCTCTTTCAGCTTCTAAAGGTGGAACAGGAAAAAATAGTATTTTCTAATGGACTTCATAATAACTAAAGTAGCACAGTCCTCATAATACAAAAGGACACATAATATCCTGACATGAAATATCTGATCACTGTGCAGAAAATGGAAATAAATTTCTTTTAAGTAATACAATCATTTTATGTAATGAGTTGTGAATAGTAGTGTAGAACAGTAAAGCAGTTTTGAGGCCTAACAGTCAATATTATTGTTCTGAAACCGTGAGAAGAAAATGGACTTTGTCCAAAACATATTTATGGAATCATCATAGAATTGTCAGGGTTGGAAGGGACCTCAAGGATCATCTAGTTCCAACCCCCCCTGCCGTGGGCAGGGACACCTCACACTTGATCAGGTTGCTCAGAGCCACATCCAGCCTGGCCTTAAAAACCTCCAGGGATGAGACTTCCACTACCTCCTTGGGCAGCCTGTTCCAGTGCCACCACCCTTATGGTGAAGAACTTCTTCCTAATGTCTAATCTAAATCTCCCCTCCTCTAGCTTGGATCCATTCTCCCTAGTCTATCACTACCTGACACCCTAGAAAGTCACTCCCCAGCTTTCTTGTAGACCTCCATCAGATACTGGAAGGCCACAACAAGGTCTCCTCAGAGCCTTCTCTTCTCCAGACTGAATAGCCCCTACTCTCTGTCTGTCTTCACAGGAGAGGTGCTCTGTCCCTCTGATCATCCTTGTGGCCATTCTCTCATTCCAGCACATCTATGACCTTCTTGTAATAGGGGCTCCAGAACTGGACAGAGTACTCCAGGTGGGGTCTCACGAGAGCAGTGTGGAGGGGGGAAAGCACCTCTCTTGACCTGCTGGCCACAGTTCTCTACCTGCAGCCCAGGCTCTGGTTGGCTTTCTGGGCTGCAAGTGTACACTGGTGGCTCATCCACCAGCACCCCCACGTCCTCTTCTTCAGGACTGCTCTCAAGCTAGTCACTGCCACTGTGGTATATATAGGCTTTAAGAACCCTGAAACCTTGTAAGTACGTGTAAGGAAGACCTATTTATGTTCTTTGTGGCTGTCAGTTAAAATGCGAAGGTAATTGCAGTCCTGTTTGTTAGTTAATAATGTGGGTCTTTGGAAATCAACCAGTAGTCTGTATAAATGATCAAAACACAGGAAAAGGTGTGCTTTATGCAAAACTGGATGTGCTTGTGGGTGTATAAGCTGTGCTCTGCTACTCCTGGGTTTTGGTGAGTGCATGTAGGCTTGTCATATACTGAGGCTCATCTGTAAAGCATGGGTTGTGTTTCTAGGATTAAATTACACACATTTATTTGACAACTCATTGTACTATCTGCTTTGGTACTCAGACTGATCCTCCTGCTGCTTGGTACCCATTGAACTGGATTCCCCATAGGTCCTCTAGGAGATATTCACCACCAGGGTGAATATCCCTGCTTTTACCGAAGAGCACGGTCTCTGATTCCTTCCTTGCTTACTACTCAGCTCTTCAGCCTGGTCTGTAAAACTCATAGTAATAGGTTAAAACGAGTTTTCTTCTGCCACAAGATTGTCTTAAAGCTATTTCCTTAGAAGTATTTATAGTCTCTGTTTTTTATTGCAGATACTGGAGAAGACAGATTCTATGTCACGGCTACTCTCGGGGGAATGAGAGAGGATGGGGAGCTGCATGGGGTTGTTTTCGTTGGTTTTTAAAGTAGCTTTCTGCTGTGTAAACAGTTTCTTATCATCCCTTCCTGTTGCATTATGTGGCTTGTGACTTGTGACCCTGCACTGGGAAAAAGTCTGTTATGACTTGTCACGTGCCTTGCCAGTAGCATCTTTGGGACGTGGGAGGGCTGCTGTGACTGCATCTCCAGCACGGTCCTGTTCATGTTCCTGTGTTGGCTTTGGGGCCCTAGCTGTGCTCTTGGAGTGCAAAGCCCTGGGACAATATGTTGACATCCTTTGTGCAGTAGTCCTGTGGTCTTGTTCCCTCTTTTCTTTATTTGGGTGATAATTGAGGTGAACAATAGCTGCTAAAGGCCTTCTAATGTAATTCCTTTTGGTAAAGCAGAGAAGTAGCTTCTGTACATTTGCTGCTCCTGGTGAAGCAGGAAGTAGAGACTACATTATGGGAAAATAGTGTAGTCTATACCTTTCCTTAGCCCATGTGTATGGGTGTACAGATGCTAAAATGGAAATCTTGGTTCATATTTGGTAAACTTGTGCTTGGATTGATTACATGGGCAGAAATAGAAACTGAGTATGAATAGGCAATGATAACTTCATAATAATTTGTCTGTTGTGGAGCTGTTTTCTTGGTAGATGTTTGCAGTAGTTGCACCCAATTCAAGTTAATCGGAGTGTCACCAGTCCTGTCAGTGTTCCTACTACAGTTTTATCTTTCAGTGTATGGATTGTTTTCATGAGCAAATCTTTAATAAGACTATTTCTATAGTATTTATGTTGTTTTTTCCTTCCCTTGGTTACCAATCTCAGCACATCTGTTCCATTGTTGTGTTTTGTTTTTTCTTTTCCTTTTTCCCCTTTGGTTTATGTACACAAGGAGAACCAGTTTGACACCCAGAACTAAAGGAATGTGTCATAGGTTTTTTGTTTTTCTCTTGTGTCAAGATTTTCCCCCAAAAAGGAAAAATAAAGAATAACTTCCTGTCCAGACCTGTAGTCATCCAGTGAAATGTTTGTATTTTTCTCCTCGTTAGTTTTTAAACTCCAGCTTTCTCTACCATCTTGCTTTCTGGATACTGTGACAAAATCTTAAGTAGAAATAATAAATCATACATAGATTGCCCCAAAAGCGGTAAACAAACAAACAGATGAAAGGGCAATTTTGTAAAGTCCCTCTTGGTATTTTGGCTCAGAGCCAGACTTTAAATCTCTCAAAATAAATATTAAAAAATTCCATTTACATGATATATTTACCGTTCAGGAAACTGAGTTCATAGCATATTATCCGCAAAGTAGTAGATCTACTTCCAAGTTAACTGTTTAAAAAAAGATACACATTTGTTAGCTTTAGGCAGTTCCACTGTATTTATGCTTAGTTGTCATTTTAAGGACATTAAAGAATGCCACTATCAAGAGCCACCAATTTTATTCAGGGCAAACAGTTCAGTCTCCCTTTCCTGTCATCATTAGCTAGTCTTAATTTGTATGAGAAGGGAAAAATGTTCCTTATCAATTTGCTCAGTGCTCAGGGTCATGCTTCTCAGCTGGATAAACATGAAAAGAAAAATACATTTTATCTCCTAATGGGTTTTCTTGGAATTTGGGAGGGGATGCTGCACTTCTCATTCTAGAGCAAAATAGGTCATGTATCTCAAAGTATGCTTTTCTTTCCCATAATTCCTACATTACTAATGAACCACATACCTGATAATTGAATAAAGCACTGGATTTCCTATTAGATGTGCAACAAGCTTAAGTCTGCAAAGATAAAATAAGCTTTACCTTATGAATTTGACTTGTATCAGGTACCACTATTCCAGAAAATGAAAAGTTAAAATACTTCAAAGTGGTAAATTCCTGTGGCTTTTAAAATCTGATTTTACTTGCAGAAGCAAGTAAACAAAGAGATCAAAGTGAACTGTCATACATTGATCTTTCTTTCTGAGGCTCTGCTCTTATAAATCCATAATGTTGTGGAATAGCAAATGCAAAACAAAATATATCCCCTAGATGCACATTACCTTCAGTTGTGCTAGTAGCAGTGATTTGTAACCTGCCCTCTCTGTAAATCATTGTTTTATGTGATTTTTTTGTTTAAATCTTTTTCCTTCTTAGTCCATGCTTGCATAGTCTGTCTAGATATGTATTTGAGGTGTACACATGTGTAATTGAAAGCTTTCCTGCCACACTCATGTTGTAAACTGAAGAATTTAATAAAAATTAAAAAAAATTAAAGGAAAATCAGCAGAGAAGTGAAATCTGAACTTTTGTATGCTTGATGAATGTTTTTACCCAGATTCATAAATAAAGGAGTAGGTAATAGGTGATGAACTGTAACTGGATTAATCTGCAAGTATGGCCCTGCTTTGAAATAATGAACAACTCCACCATGATTAAAACTCAGAACAGATAAGGTAATAGTAAGGATATGCTAAAGGTGCTTGAACTTAATGCACAAATCGCCATTTTTCGAGGGAGTTTATGATGTTAATTATTATTTTTCTTCAGTGTGTATGCAAATTAGCTGCTTCCAAGGGCCGTGCTGCTTCTTTGACTTTGATCTGAAGCAAGTAAATGCTGATTAAAGTGGAAGGAAAGTGTTATAAAAACTTCTATGCTTAGTATAATTTTGCTTTATGTATCAAGATGCAGTACAGATACTTTGTGAAGATTCTAAAAAATAATTTCTGTGCTAATCTCAGTTCCATTTCTCACTGTAAGACATCAGATTGTGATTTCTTGAGTAAAAGATAGTCATTGTAATTCTGATAATGACAGAGGATCTTTTGTTTGCTTAATTCTTAAATGCCAACTGTAGTTTAAGAATAGATATTCAAAAGTGTTTAGATCTGCATCAGAATCATTTCACCTTCGACATTCCAGGTTTTGTGCATTAGCTATCAAAGCTTTGAAGGATTAAGCTCAAATTTGGAATGATAGTCAAAGAATGCCAGCTCTTTGCAGCATGAAAGGAAAGGGGTTTTGAAGGATTGAGGAAAATTCTGTTATGTGCAAATTACATTCTGATCTTCTTTAACATAACTTTTTTTTTTTTTTAATATCTGAAGTCTTCCAGCCTCATTTCTTTTAAGGAACATTTTTATTTTCCTTTTGTCATTTTGGATGCTCTACACCTGTGCAGATGCTTGCCCTGCCCAATGTGACTGCATGTTTCAGTATGTGGGCTGTTAACACAGAAGCCTACAGAAGTAGGAGTCACCATTGTAAATCATAAACCACCTTTGTAACCCCAGCAGTATTGTCTAACCCAGTAATTCTTGCCCTAATCTGTCACTTTCAGAGGAACTGCTGTCTAACAATGATGTAAGGTTGTGGCTTACAATGGGAAAGCATGGGAAAAGCTTTCCTTATTCTGCCAGTGAAGTGCTAATAGTAAATGGGTAGGGACGTTTTGAGATACTGATGCATGAATGACCTGTTCTGAAAGCAGTCTCTGGACATCATGTTAAATCTGCAGTATGGAATTTTAAATACAGATTTTCAGGAGCTCTGTGTCATCTGCACAGTGCTGACTTTCCTCTTTCAGATTGTTCAGCAGGAGTTGATGTGGGCAGGTGACTTTCTGATTCACCTGGAAAACAAGAAACTTTGCCTGGCTCAGGGAAGAGTTTGCAGTTGTTAGCAAAAGATCTTGCAGCTTCTCTGCTTTACCTTTCCAAGAAGATGCAGTTAAAGTTAGATAGGAACTATTGGGGAACAGATTATCAGTAATGAAAAAGAGGGAGACATGGAAGCCTTCCCCAGAAAGGTTTGATTCTGATGCCCTGAATGTTGTGGGTTTGGAGCTGCTACGAACCTGAGAGGGTGGCTGACTTCAGACTATGCTGTCTAAATGCCCAGATGTCTACAGATAACATGGAGAGAGAGTGGTTGGCCATTGGAATGGGCTGCCCAGGGAGGTGGTGGAGTCACCATCCCTAGAGGTGTTCAAGAGGGGATTGGACATGGCACTTGGTGCCATGGTTTAGATAGTCATGAGGTGTAGGGTGACAGGTTGGACTCGATGATCTTTGAGGTCTCTTCCAACCTTCTTGATTTTATGATTCTATGATAAATCTAGTGATTCAAGACTGCACTTGACTGCCATCCAGCTAGTTTTTAACCCAGCAAAGTGTCCACCCATCCAAGCCACATGCAGACAATTTCTCCAGGGGGATGCTGTGGGAGACAGCATCAAAGGTTTTAATAAAGTCCAGGTAACCAACATCCACAGCCTTTTCCTCATCCACTAAGCAGGTCGTCTTGTGGCAGAAGGAGATCAGGTTCATCAAGGAGGACCTGTCCTTCACAAACACATGCTGACTGGGCCTAAAATAATTGCATCCCCCCCCCCTAAGTGGGATCAGAAGGAGAATCGAAAACAAGTACAACTCATGGTTTGAGATAAGAACAGTTTAATGATTGGAATAAAATGTAGTAATAATAATAATAGTAGTAATGAAAAGGAGATAACAAAGAGGGGGGATTAAAATCCAAGAAAGACAAGTGATGCATAATGCAATTGCTCACTCCCTGCTGAACTATGTTCAAATAGTGATTCGCCCCAGCCATATCCCCCCCCAGCTTGTATACTGAGTGTGATGGTCTATGGTATGCAATATCCCTTTTTCTAGTCTTGGCTACACTCCCTCCCAGCTTCCTGTGCTCCTGCTCACTGGCAGGACATGGGAAACAGAAAAGTCCTTAGCTTGGGGTAGGCACTACTGAGCAACAGCTAAAACATCAGTGTATTAGCAACATTGATCTCACACTAAATCCAAAATATGGTACTCTACCAGCCACCGGGATGAAAATTAACTCTGTCCCAGCCACAGCCAGGACACTAATACAAAATGATGTTACTAGACCAACACACATCATGAATGCAATTTGTCTTTTCTTGACTGTAAGGTGAACTTATAAAAATTCCTGAAGTTTGCCATACTTTTTGGTTAGTGATTTCCTTAACTGTAAAGCTTGATGTGTCTAGAAAGTTGTACTTCTTGTGCATGACAGCAAACATAAAATTGTTAACTGAATGGTTTCTTATTGAATGAAGCCCTGAATGTTGTGAGTTTGGAGCTGCTACGAACCTGAGAGGGTGGTTTACTTCAGAATATGCTGTCTAAATGCCAAGATGTCTACAGTTAACATGGAGATGAAGAGTGTTCTTATTCCTCTTCCCACAAGAAACTTCAGGGGAATGATCATGAAAGTGGATTGTGGGTAGAAAGCAGGTGTAAAATGTGTTGAGCATAAAGTTCAAGAAACTCACAGCACCTTGAGGTTTCTTTTGAGGTGGATTTAGGAGTTTGGCAGTGAAATCAGGAAGGGAATACCTTCAAGGGATGGGAAAGGGGCCTTGCTGAATTTTAAGGATTTTCTTTTCATATTTCCAAAGGTAGTAAAACTTCCTAATTTCTTTTTCAAAATATCCTTAAGTTTTACCTTTTTCTTGCTATGATCTACAGTTTCCTTAATGCAGCCTTCTGAAGACTCTTAGTGAGATCTCTGATGGAAAAGAAATCTGAGATCAGACTTTTATTTTATGCTTCGTTATAAAAATAAGCACTTTACAGGCTATGTATCAGGAGCTGCATACCCTGAGGTCATTGTTCTGTAGATAAGGCACTCAACAGTGGCAGTCATCTTATGCGAACTGTGAAGAGAAGCATGTTTGCAATACAATAGTGAATAGTGAAGATTCAAATGGTAAGGTGAAAGTGGAATTAAAAAATCTATTCAACGTTGCATTCAAGGTTTGCATTGCTTCATTTCTGGTTCTTTTTTGCTGAACAGTAGCCTCAAGCTGGTTCCTTTCTTGTACTTAGACCAATTTCAGTAAATTAACATAATTTCTGTAGTCATAGAAAATAGCAGCCTCCATGGAAGTACAGCAAGTACTTGTGAAGATATATGCCAAAGAGCATGGATGTAATAGAGGATCCTGACAGAAGCTGGGCTGCCTGAGAAGGTAGTTATATGGGCTGGTAGGGATGGTATTGTCTTTTCCTTCCCCTTATTTCTTCCTTCCAGCTTCCTCCAGGCTCCTGTGCAGTTTCTTCCCTCCCAACCGTGTTGGGAAGATATGAGTATTGGATCTCTGAACCAGGAACCTGAGCTATTTTTATAAAGTGCTGTTACAGAAGAAAAATACTTGCATTAGTTTTGGCTTGCTGTTGGGTGAGGATTTCTGACTGTATTTCTTCATCAGGCTATAATGTGTGTTTGCAACTACAGGATGGTAGTAGCCTGGAAGAGAACGTAAGTTCTTTCACGTTCTTGATCAGTCACTCCTGGAGAGCCTGTAGTTTCACTTCGCTCTCATGTGACCTCCTGGTATGCTGGCTATGTGAAGTGTAAAGCTGTAGGTGGTTTTACTGACAGCCTTTGTATGAGGCATGAACAAATGTGTTGCAGCATTCCAGGTCTTGCTGCACGCATACAGTTCTACACCTTTCCACCTGCAAAAATGGATGCAGCAGTAGTATTACTGGAGAGAGGATGGCTTTGGGAATCCAGGTGCTCTGTCTAAATGTAAAGGACAATTTAGTGTGTTTACATTTCTTACTTAATAAATGTGGTAATTGAATGAGATCCTGTATGATTTTATAAAAAAAGATGATGCATGCAAACTGCATTTCTGTTGTTGGAAAACCTTGCCAAGGTTGCTTGTTTTACTGCCTCTGGACAGTATAGTGTATAGTTGTTATAGCAAAGAATTCTGGATCCTCTATTCCCTGGACAAGCAGGAAGTCTAAGCATTGTGGAGGTAGTAGTCTGATAGAGTAGATTTCTAATTGAAATCTGGGTTCCTTGGTTTGTAAAAGAGGCCTTGAAATGTTTGGGATTGGTTGCTTCTTCGGGAGGAATGTGCTGCAGAAATGTTGTGTGGAGTTATTCCCTGTTGAGTAACTTTGGTACTGGTAGTTTTTAGGAAAATCAAATATTAAAGATAAACTCTGCCAAGTCTTTATTCTCATGAAATTACATACTCAAACGTTATTATTAACATACAAAATACAGTCTTCTTTTCCAAATGGGCCTTATCTTGGAAATCACCTAATAGCGTGTGCAAGTAGGAGAACTTTCAAGTCTTAGCCAAAGGAAGCTTAGTGAATTACTCAAATATGAATAATTGTAGGGTATCTTTGAGATTCAAAGTTGTTTCTCTCTTTTCCATATGCTGTTCATTGAGGCTGACTGTTGCCAATCATTTTCTGAAGCTACTGTGCAAATGATGAGGTCACTGAAAACCCAATTTGCGTTGCCCAGTTGCTTTGCTTTTCCAACAACTTTTGCTGTATCTTCTTTTTCTGAACTCTAAGAGGGAAGTGCACCTCATGTAGTGAAACAAACAATTGTGAAGAAACATTACAGCTACTGATTTCTCTGTTTTGTCAGAGAAGACCCTGTTGGTTATATTTACTCTTCTGGAAATGTGCTGGTAAGCCACACAGTACTGCTGGGGTCCTTATGGGAAAATACGTTCTTGAACATTGAGCATTGACAAAGAACATTAGAAGTATGTCCTGCTGTGTTGGGAATAGAGTTTCTGAAAAACAGAATGACTTCTAGAGAAAAAATGAACAGGTAAGTTTTGGTAAAAATGCTGGAAAAGCCTCTGGTTTTGGGTTGTGTTGGGTGCTCCAATAGCCAAATGATAAAACTAGAACTTGAGTGTTATTGTTACTAGCCTCTTTTACTTGACTCTAAGATCAAGTGAGCTTTAATACTCTTGATCCAAGTGAAGGGGAGGTTTCTAGTGGGATGCACTGATTTTAGTGCTGCGGAGTGATTAAACCTGGGCTTTGGCTTAAAGTCCTTCAACGTTTTTCTTTCTGTGAAACTGTTTTATGAAACAGCTTTTACATTCGGTATTTAAAAAGTCTGGTTAATAGAACAGTTAACGTCACTAAAAAAACTAGGTTAACTCCCATAGTGGTACATAATCACAAAAGTCATACATTTCAAAGCTTTTAGCACTGCTGTATGCTGTATGCTTTTCCTTGTGCACCCTCATTCGTGTGGCTTAGCAAGATTGCTTTCACTGCAATTTAGGCTAATATTTCCTGGATTATTGTCTGCTATTGAAATAAAAGCAATCAACTAAAATGGTGGTCAGTGCAAATATACTCAAATACAATGCTGATTCTAGAGATGGGTCAAACTAATGACTTGTCCATGATTTCATGTTAGATGCAGCCACATTGTTTCTCCATATGCTTGAGAAACCCTGAAAACTTAGATTGTGTGGCTTAAAGAAATTGTCTTGGGCCTTTTTTGTGTGTATGACAGATGGGTGATGCCAGCATATCATTTGAATGCAAAATGGTTGGTTTCCAGACAACTTTGGCTCTTGAACCTCATCCCTTCATCTAGCTCTCAGCATTTGTGAATAAAATACCCATTTTCAGATCTGTGCTTTGCAGATCTTTAGCAGACTTCAGATTTCTATAAACGGACATATTTCTAAACCTTAGAACGGACAGTATCTCTGCCTCCTAATAGCTATGGTTTGTTTTCAGCTCTTGAAGGGTGAAAATACTTATGTATTCTGAAACTACCAGTGTGAAAGTACTCTGGGCCACAATGTGTGTGTCTAACTAGAAACAGATAAAAGAACTATGTGACTTAAATTTTTCATCTTAGACCTACTTCTGTTTTATGAAAGATGTGGGGTCCTATTATTCTGAATAAGAAAGCACAGCCCTGAGAATGTAGGATGGGGTCTGTTGCTCACTTGAGGACACAAAGCTGGTTTGTGAGTTGATTGAAAGGTATACATATATATAAAGTATATGTGTGTGTGTGTATATATATATATATATATATATAGTATATATAGTATATATATGCATATATATATACTCTATATATACTCTCTATATATGTATAGTATAAAGTATATAAAGTATAGTATAAAGTATATATGTATAGTATAAAGTATAGTGTAAAGTATATATATAGTATATAGTGTATATATATATATAGTATATAGTGTGTATATATATAGTATATGTGTGTATATATATATATATACACATATATATATATATACTTTATATATATATAAAGTCTGTGTTGCTTTACAGACATGAGGAAACCTTGTAGACACCATAGAGACCCTGGTAACGGAGGGAAGTGTGTGTGTGCGGTGGTTGTGCTGCATTTGATGGCACTTGCCTTTCACTAGTGAAAAGTGGGAAAAAGCTGAAGTATGAAACAATGAGTAGAACTGTACTTTATTCTTTGTTAAATCAGGTTACTTTAGTAAAATATTATTAGAAACCCCATCTAATTCAGAGATTTCTAACATGTTGCAGATATTGTAGTGCTTCTGTGCGAAGTTCTATACTCTAGATGTTTTAATGAAACTTGCATTAAATTACTTATGCTCCTGAGATTCGTGGGGATATCAAAGTAATCAAATGCAACAACTTAGTGTACGACTAATCTATGTAATTTAGAGAGTTCTAAATTGTACTGAACTTTTGAGAATGCATGTATAAATCTCTCAGGTGATGTAATCTACAAATAAAACTCTGAAAGTAAATCTCATTTTTCTCTTAATTTTAAGTTTTCTGCATAAGGATGAGGAAACCAGACCAGCTCTAAAGTGTTTGTAAAGACAAAATACAGTGGTTTTAATTTGGACCCTTTTTATATGGGTGTCATAGAATCAGTCAGGGTTGGAAAGGACCACAAGGATCATCTAGTTCCAATCCCCCTGCCATGGGCAGGGACACCTCACACTACATCAGGCTGGCCAGAGTCTGTTTTGTGCTCTTCTGCACATACGTTCTGTCTGTTCTTTCAGATACATGTGACACAGTCTGCTATCATTTCCCAGCCTAATGGGATTTAAAACAGGATTATTTTTTAATCTAAGTAGGAATCTTTCTTACTCCCACCCATCAGTGTCATGATTTAAATAGCTATCTGTCTAATTGAAAAGGCCTGGATAAAAAGACCAAATTGAGTAAGCATAAGTATGCTTACTAAATGTAGGTTTTGCAATGAGGTTATTTAGAATTTATGGGCAATTACTTGCTTATATTGCAGAAAATTAAATAGAGGGGTGGACTATTTAAAATCATCCCTTATCAATCTTCATGGTTGGGTTTTTTTCCTGATTATAATACTTGAAGTCTTCAAGCTAAAAAAAATACAAAATCTTCCTTGAGCTAGATAGTGTTAATAAACACTTCTTGTAATGATAGACCTAGGTAAATTGTCTGAAACTGACAAATGGCATCTGACAGAAGATGTAAAATGCAGTAGAGGCACTTGAAATTATGAACATGGTTCTTGTTTATTCTCCTAAACCACAAATTACTGTTAAATGCAAATTTGGTTGTGCTCCTTCCTCCCCCAGATATACTTGTCCCTCTACTGCTTTTTTTGCTAATTGTGTTGGTGAGACTAAAAGGGAAGCATCACAATCTCTGAATTGTGTTAGATGTCTAGGGTAAAACTATAAAGCTATCAAAAACCTTATCCTAGTTCACTTTCAAACAGTTCAGGAAAAGGATTTTTTGCTGGAGCTATTGTTCAATAACTGCACGTGGTATCTTTCTCAGCACTGAATGGGAAGAAAGAGATCAAAAAGCCCTTGTCTGCATGGTCTCTTGTGGCGAGGCTGCATTATTTAAAAACTTAGGAGCACGTTAAAGGCAAACTCTGGGAAACCCTGCATTTTCTGGAACGGTATGTGCTTGCTAGTTAAGGTTAATTAAAAATTGCAAAGGTACACACCTACTGATAATTATTACTAATTTGTGCTGAAGTACACACGTGCGTATCACTGGTACATTGTCAGTTAAAGCATTTCTTTTCTAATCAGACTATAAATTAACAATCCAACCCCTTTCACATGAATGATCCAGCTTTCATCTTGCATTGATTTATGGATCAACTTCAGCTCTATTAGATGTTCAGAACCTTTTACTTCCAGCTCATTTCATCATTGGTTTCCCTCTTCTGTTCTGTATCTGCCTGCATAAATGTGTTGAGATTCCTTTTGATTGTTCCTAATGGACTTGTTGCTGGATTTGAAGCTTTATATGAAGACATTGATTATTTAATATTTTAATGGTCTAAATAAGGAATGATAAATTGAGAATAATTTTAGTCTTATTGTATGTAATTGTTGTTTCCCATTCTCATAATTGAGGTATTGGTGAATTGCTGTAGCTGGAATGCTTGGTTACACTTAACAGTGCTTGGTAGTGTTTGCTAGAAAGCTGCATTACAAGCCTCTGTTCCATTAGTCAGAGTTAATGAGTAGGAATTCTCTAAGTTGCTGAGCAGGTCCCTCAAATGCTACATTATGGTTAAGAAGCTGTCACTATGCTTAGAGTGGCACTTGTTCAGAATATCTTATTATAGGGAGCTGGTCAGTGGAACAAGGAGTATTTCACCTTGCATTTTTATTTTTAATTTTACTATAACTGAGGGGAAAGTGAGACCTAATTGAGCATGGATGGAGCAGGTAGACTTGAATAACCAATTAGTTTTCTGAGGCCTCCAATGCAGTAGAATAAATGAAACATTTATAGGTAGTCTAGGACCTCATTTGTGAATGTGAATGAAAGCAGACTTTATGAAGAACTAAACTGCTTTCACTTCATTAGTATTCATGGTATAACAAAAAATCCCCCCTCTTTGCAAGGGTATGTGTTCTCCTTTGAATTATTTTTTTTCACAAGACAAATGATGATGGTGTCAACAGCTGATGAAGATGAATAGGTCTCTTTCATATGTATTTCAATTTTTTTTTTTTTTTTGCAATTGAAAGTGACTTTGAAGGTTAGTTTTACTAAATTTTCATCCTCCTAGTTAAAAAGCCAGGCAAAAAGTGTTTCTTAACCTGAGAATGAGCAGCAGCAGTGGAAATATTTGAAGAAAGGTGTGTATATGAATATCTGTGCATACATGGAGTATAGATAGATATTTCCATGCATTTGTCATTGCTGCCTTATGCTGAAAGAGGATTATTAAAATACTCAAGGGTAAAAATTCACCTGTGGTATCTAGAAATACTTGGTGATGTTCTTTTTCCTGTTTACTGTGTAGCTAATTTCTGCTTTCATTGAGAACCCAAAGAAATACTCAGCATGGCTAGCTAATGTTTGTGTCTATGGCGGCTCATAGTGCATAGCACTGCTAATGCTACTAACAGCTCAGCATATGATAGTAAGAAAGTGAATATAGCCATAGTACATTAAAGAAAAAAAATCTGCCAAAAATGAGGCTTTATGCAAGGGAAAGTAAGACGATATTTATTTGGTCATGCAATTTTTTTAGCGATCCACAGTATTACTAACCTTAAATTAACCTTGTTGACCTTTGGTTCCTAGTGTTTTAGCTGAAAACTTGTCTTTGTTCTCCTCAGCTTTTTAGGAGTGGATAAATCAGTGAAAGTAAAAGAAGCCCCCTGAATTTTGTGCATTGTGTTGTGAGGACATGATTTTTGCAACACTCCTTGCCATGCCCTGTGAAGCTGTATGGGTGTGAGGATACAGCAGGAGTCAGCCACCACTGACTGCTCCTAAGCATCTGTGGACCTACTGGAAGGAGCAGAGGTGCTGGAGTGGTTGAGCCAATGCCTACGCCTTACACCTGTAGCATCTTGTCATTCCTGAAATGTTGCTGCCTGTATGGGTGTGTTTAGTTACCTAATGCTGCAAGCTTGCAAGTTTCCAGTTGTTGTTCCTTTGTCCTAAGGTGTTTCTCATATCCTGGCAGCTGCCTGTCAGTATTTGGAGTTGGGTTGTGCCCCTGGTTTCTGTCCTAACTGAAGGGAGGGGTGTTTGAGCAGATTTCTGCTGGCTTTCTTTTGCTGAATCCCACTGACTCTTTTGCAGCAGGCAGGTGTGGCAGTAGTCACTGACAGCAAATTTCAACACTACAAAATACTTTTTCCTGCCAAGATGGCCAGCAGGATGGGGACAGGAAGGGTGTATCCTTCCTGCCACATAAGTGGTGGCATGCACTGCTGCGCATTTGGGCAGCAAAGGGTGGGGCTTTTTATCCTCTTTTCTTAGATCCCTTTTAAAATTGAAGGTGAATTGTGAGCAGGCTTCCTAATGCTCAGGCAGTGCTCAGTGTAGCTGTATGCCTACAGAAGGGAGGGTTTTTTTGTAGATGGCACACTTAAGAGTGGACCTGATTGGGTTGTACAGACCCATTGAACCCTACTGTTGGTTTTCATGCTTTTTTGGGATTAAATTATCAAACTTCCTTACAGAATCCACTATGTTGAGTCTGGTTCCTCTGCAACCTTCTTAGTAGGGCTGACCTGTTACGCTGCTGCATCTTTACCCTGGCTACCAGTCTGTGTGTGATGCTTTGACTTCTTTTGTTTTTCAAGATGTTGGCAATTTTCCCTAGGTTGTAAATGAATGTTTTACTTCATTTTATTTCAGAAGCAAAAATCTTTTTACGTCACATGCACTCCTCTGAAGATAAATGTACAACTGTCAGACTAAAAAAAAAGAGTCATGATATTACCAGAAAGTAAAGTGCCCTGTGTGATCCCCATTAACCACAAGTTAAGATGTATCTATATATGTTTATTTAGAACTGTGTTCTCTATTTTGTCCCTTGACATAGAATCATTTTCATTGAAAAAGACCTTTAAGGTCATCAAGACCAACCATTACCTAACTCATCTACCTAGTCTGGTGCTAAAGCAATGTGCCGTAGCATCACAACTATGCATCCTTTAATCCACTCTCTGTGGAACCTATTCTAATGTTTGATAGCCCTTTCAGTGAAGAAGTTTCTTCTAATATTCAACTGAAACTTCCCTTGATGCAACCTGAGGCCATTTACTCTTGTCCTATCACTTGCTACTAGGGAGAGGAGACTGACACCTATCTTGCAAAGTCTCCTTTCCAGTTATATGGATCAAGAAGGTCTCCTTCAGCCTTTTTTTCTCCAGACTAAACAATACTAGTTCCCTCAGCCATTCCTCATACGGTGTGTTCTCCAGACCCTTCACTAGCTTTGTTGCCTTTCTTTGGACTTGCTTCAGCAACTCGATGCATTTCTTGTAGTGAGTGGCCCAAACATGAGCACAGTATTTGAGGCACTCACCAGTGCTGAGTACAGCAGCATGATCATTTCCCTGCTCCTGCTGGATGCGGTACTTCTGATACAGGCCAGGATGCCGTTGGCTTTCTTGACCACCCAAGCACACTGCTGGCTCATGTTCAGCTAGTTGATCAGCACCTCCAGGTCTTTCTTTCCTGGGCTGCTTTCTCAAGCCTCTAGTGTGGCATGGGGTTGTTGTGACCCACATGGAGGACCTGGCACTTGGCCTTGTTGAATCTCATCCAATTGGCTTTGGTCCATAGATCCAGCTTGTCCAGTCTCTCTGGAGAGCCTTCCTACTCTCTAGCAGATCAGTGCTCCCTCCTATGTTAGTGTCATCTGCAAACCTGCTGAGGGTGCGCTCAGTCTCCTCATCCAGATCATCGATAAAGATATTAATGTGAACTGGCCCCAAGGTTGATCCCTGTGACTTGTGACTGGCCACCAACTGGATTTAACTCCATTCACCACTACTCTTTGGGCCCAGCCATTCAGCCAGCTTTGTATGCAGTGAAGGGTCCAACCACCTAAGCCACAGCAGCCAGTTTCTCCAGGGCAGTGCTGTGGGACAGTGTCAAAGGCTTTACTAAAGTCTAGGTAAACAACAGCCGCAGCCTTTCCCTGATCCACCAACAGGTCACCTTGTCATAGAAGGAGATCATGTTTGTGAAGCAGGACCTGCTCTTCATGAACCCATGCTGACTGGGCCTGATCACCTACCTGTCCTGTGTGTGCCATCCAGTAGCACTCAAGATGATCTGCTCTATGACCTTTGGTGGTACCAAGGTCAGACTCAGGTCCATAGTTCCCAGAAACCATCCCTTCTTGTAGATGGACATTACATTTGCCAATCTCCAGTCAGCTGGGACTTCCTTGGTTAACCAGGACTGCTGGTAAATGACGGAAAATGGCTTGGAGGGCAGTTCCACCCACTCCCTCAGTACCCTCAGGTGTATGCTGTCTGGCCCCATAGACTTGTGTATGCCTAAGTGGTGCAACAGGTCACTAACCATCTCCTCTTGGATTATGGGAGCTTCATTCTGCTCCCCATTCCTATCTTCCAGCTCAGAGGGCTCAGTATCCAGCAAGCATATGATCTTACTACTAAAGACTGGGGCAAAGAAGGTATTGAATATTTCAACCTTTTCCTCATCCTTGACCGCTATGTTCCCCCTTGCATCCAACAAAGGACAGAGATTCTCTTCAGTCCTCTCTTTGTTGCCAATACATTTGTAGAAGGATTTCCTGTTCTCTTTAACAACTGAAGCCCAACTAATTTATAGTTGGTCTTCAACCCTTCTAATTTTTCCCCTTCATAATCAATCTCACAGCATTATAGTCCTCCTGAATGGCCTGTCCCTTCTTCCAACAACTATACACTCTCCTTTTTTCTCTAAGCAGCAAGTAAATTTCTCTGTTCAGACAGGACATCTTCTTCCCTGTTGATTTGTCTTTTGGCACACTAGGACAGCCTGTTCCTGTTCCTTTAAGATTTCCTTCTTGAACAGTGTCCAGCTTTCCTGGACTCCTTGACCCTTCAGGACTTCCTCCCAAGGGACTCTGTCCGTCGGTCTCTGAAACAGGCCAAAGTCTGCCCACTGGAAGCCCAAGGTGCAGTTCTGCTGATCCCCCTTTCTCTAACACCTGAGAACTCTCTAATATTTTGTGATCACTGTGGCTAAGATGCCCCTAGCCATTACATCACTCACAAATTCTCTGTTCACAAACAGCAGGTCCAGCAGGGCGCCTTCCCTTGTGGCGTCACTCACCAGCTGTGTCAGGAAGTTATCCTCTGTGCACTGTAGGAGCCTCTGGGACTGTTATACTTCCAGCAGACATCTGCATTATGTTTCCAGCCTCTCTACTGTGTTGTTTCCAGCAGACATCAGGGGGATTGAAGCCCTCCACAAGAATAAGGGCTAGTAATTGTGTGACTTCTTGCAGATGCTTAAAGACTACTTTGTCTTGTCATCCTGTCTGGGTGGTCTATAACAGACTCCCACCATGGTATCTGCCCAGTTGGCCTTCCCTCCAATTTATATCCATAAACACTCAACCCTATTGTCACCATCATTAATCTCAGCACATTCAAAACACTTCCTGACATACAGGATCACCCCACCACCTCTCCTTCCTTGCCTGTCCCTTCTGAAAAGTTTGTAGCCATTGATTGCATCTCTCTAGTAGTATGAGACATCCCATCATGTTTCTGTGGTGGCCACTGTATCATAGTTTTCCTGATGCACAATGGCTTTGAGCTTCTCCTGATTGTTTCCCATGCTGTGTACATTGGTGTGGATGCACTTCAGTTGGTCTAATGGTACTGCCACCATTTTGCAGGGGTAAGTCCTAATTCCTACCTGGCTGTTCTCAGGTGCTCCTGTGATTATTAGCCTATCAATAACCCTGGTGTCTTCGCTGTCCTGTGTGTCTCCGTTCCTTACCTTCACTGATGTGGCTAACGGAAAGACTTCACTATCACACTATCCCTCAGACATTGGTGTGCTGTCCAATTTTGTGCCCTCTTCCAATCCAATTTAAGGTCTTTCAGTGAGCCCTGCTAGCTCCTAGAGTAGAATCATTTTCCCCCTTTAAGACAGGTGTTTCCCATCTGTTTTCATCAGGCCTGGTGTCCTGTAAATCAACCCATGATTAAAGAACCCAAAGTCTTTCTGGTGACACCAGGCTTGGAGCCAGGCATTGATCTGTTGCTTCTTCCTATATATTTCTGCATCTGGAGGAAATTTTAATATCCCTCCTGCAGCTGGAGTGATAGAGGACAATGCTTGTTCTCCTGATCTCTTAATGAATTGTCCCAAGGCCCTGAAATGGCCCTTGGACTTCTTGTTGCTACTTCATTATTGTAGGAACTTAAAAGTAATCTGCAGAACCTGTTATTTGTTAATCTTTATGTTAATTAAAGCTGGTTGAGTAAATCCAAGGAGACCTAGGGTAGGTGAAGTTGTTGGAAGCAGTGTCTTCAGTACAAACAATGCTGCTCCCTTTGTTCTCTGGAAAGGCAGCAGCCTCTGTGTATAGAACTGGCATTCAGGAGGCTTTCAAGAACTAAAGGGCTTGATCATACCGTGACAGAACTGTGGGTTTTCCTGCTTTGCCTTTTTTAAGGGCATGTTTGCAGTATCAGGTACAGGTTGTGTTCATATGTAAATGGCAAATTGCTGTAGGAGTGCAAATAGAAATCTGACTACAAACAAGACCTTTTCTGTCTCTTGCCCTTTTCATTCAACAGGGAGCCTTGGACCTGACTTACTTTCTGTCTGTGCAGTAGCTGATGGGCTGGTGACACTGTCCTAATGAGAAAATTGGAGGTCATGAAGGGAAGTCAGACAGTGCAAGTCTAGCACAGGAATCACAGATGTCATTCACCTGAAGAGCTAGTGAGATCTCTTACCCCAAGCTGAGGAAGGATCCTTCCCATGGAGCAGGAGTGGAAAGGCAATACTGAATTTAAGAAATATGGAATGAATAGTCATATTCCTGTTTGACTGGTGGGTGGTGGTGAGGATGAAGTCTCTCCTTGTTTTCAAGGAACTGCAATAGGAGAGAAGGTAGGAAATGGGATCTTTCCCTATCCAGTGAAATCCATGTGGCCTGGTGAGAATTCCTCGATATCCACTCTTTGCCTTCATTATTCTTGCCTTCTTGGAAGTGGTACTAGTTTTAGGATAAATGTTTCCTTTTGTCTCTGTGTGGAATTAGGTTATGTGTGACTCTGTTCTGCAAAGCAGAGGCAGCTCTAAGAGCTGTGAGTATTCAGAATAATTTTACAATTCTCTAAACACTACCCAAAAATGAGGTGAGTTAATATTGCTTGTGGGCAAAGGGAATGTAGAATATTCCAATGATCAGCTGATTTAACAGGAACTGCTAACAGTCTTGTTCTGCTGTTGGGTTTGATGCAGGTTCATGGAGACTCCTGTGAACCCCTAGATTGCTCAGATTGCGCCCTTACGCAGAATCCTTCAAAACTGATCTTGCTGTGACCAAAATCAATGCAGCTTGCTCCTTGCAGACATGTGTTACTACAGGATATGTTGGAAATTTATTTGCACCTGTGCTTGTGATAGTACTGGAGGACAAATCTCTTAAAAATCTACACTATTCCATTGTAGTGTTTCCTCATGAAGTCTGATTCTACTGAATTCTTGTCAAGTATTTGAAGGAACTAAATTGCATTATGCTCTTAATTAGTTAAAATGTCTATTTTAACAAATTCTAAGCTGTATTTGGCTGCTGGAAGGTATAAACCTATCCATCAATATGATTATATTCTGTGTTGCAGTGCTGCTCTATCAGTGCAGCTAATCAAAACTCTTGTGTCTGTGCCAATTTTAATTAGACTTAGGGAGAATATTTTAGTGATAAGAAAATGCTTCTCCTTCGTCCCCAGCAGAAGTAGGTTTGTATAGTTTGCCTCACAAAGTTATTTGCCCGGCTGTTATATTTCATCATCCTTAAAGTGCTCACAAAGGACCCAGACAGAGAGGTAGGGTACAGAGAAGAACTCAGTGTAAATAATCACAGTATCATAGAATCACATAGTAGTAGGGGGTGGAAGGGACCTTTGGGGATCACTGAGTACAACATCTCTGCTAACACAGATGCACGTAGATCAGGTTGTGCAGGAACACGTCCAATTGGATTTTGAAAGCCTCCAGAGAAGGAGACTTCACAACCCCTCTGCACAGCCTTTTCCAGTGCTGTCACACTCAAAGTAAAGTGGTTTTTCCTTAAGTTCAAGTGAAAACTCCTGTGTTCTAGTTTACATCCTCTGCACTCTGTCCTATTACTGGCCACCACTAAGAGCCCAGCCCCATCCTCATGACCTCCACTCTTTAGCTGTTTGTATGCATTTATAAGATCCCCTCTCATTGTTCTCTTCTGCAGGCTAAAGAGCCACAGGTCTCTCAGCTTCTCCTCATAAGAGATTTTCCAGTCCACAAATCATTGCAGGCCTCTGTTGGATTCACTATAGTAATTGCCTGTCTCCCTTGAACTGGAGATCCCAGAACTGGGCACTGGACTCTAGGTGTAACCTGGGCAGAGCAGAGGGGGAGGAGAATCTTCCTTGACCTGCTGGTCGTGCTTTTCATAATGCATTCCAGGATACCTTTGGCCTTCTTGGTTACAAGGGTACATTGCTGACTATGGTGACCTTGCTATCCACTGGGACTCCCAGGTCCCTCTCCACAAAGCTGCTTTCTAGTGGGTCAACTCCTAACCTGTAGTGATGCATGGAGTTATCACTCCGTAGGTGCAGGACTCTACACTTGCCCTTGTTGAACTTCATGAGGTTCATGTCTGCTCAACTCTCCAGACAGTCCAGGTCTTGATGAACAGGTGGGAACAGATTTACATACTAGGAGTCTGCATTGCTACAAAGGGTCAGTTGCTGTTGAACTAGTGCTGAGTCTTAAATGGCCGTAAAACAGCCTTGCTTCTGGCATGTCTTATAGCTGGAGAGGCAGGGAGCAGTTTGTTAGGTTTGTGAAGCCATGCTGCTCTCAAGTGTTTAACGTTAAAAAGATTCAAGTTTTTACTGAACGATTGAATATCTGTACACCACCAGATGGGCTCCAGCATGGGACTGGAGCATGAAGCTTTCTGTTCTTGCTTAAACTTCTATATAGGTGTGTGATGCAGTTTGGCATATTTGATGACCACATACTTATTAGGCAGGAAGGAAGACCCAGGCAACTACAGACCACCTTCATCCCTGGAAAGATGATGGAGCAGCTCATCCTGGAGGTCATCTCTAACCACATGGAAGACAAGAAGGTTATCAGGAGTAGCCAACATGGATTTACCAAGGGGAGATCCTGCCTTCCTGATAGCCTTATATGAAACCGTAATCAAATGGGTAGATGAGGGAAGAGCAGTGGATGTCATATATCTTGACTTCCGTAAAGCTTTTGATACTGTCTCCCATAACATCCTCATAGAAAAGCTCAGGAGATATGGCATAGATGGTTGGTCAGTGAGGTGGATTGCAAACTGGCTCCACAACAGAGTTCAGAGGGTCATCATCAGTGGCACAGAGTCAACTTGGAGGCCTGTGGCCAGTGGTGTCCCCCAGGGATCAGTACTGGGTCCAGTTTTGTTCAATATCTTTATCAATTATCTGTATGAGGGCATTGAGAGTACCCTCAGCAAGTTCACTGATGATACAAAACTGGGGGGGTTGGCTGACACCTGTCAGGCTGTGACCTGGACAGGCTGGAGAGCTGGGTGCAGGCAAACCTCATGAAGTTTAATAAGGACAAGTGCAGGTCCTGCATCCAGGGAGGAATAACAACAGGCACCAGTACAGGTTAGGGGCTGCCCTGCTGGAAAGCAGCTCCACGAAGAAAATACTTGGAGTGCTGGTGGACAGCAAGTTCTCCATGGAATAACAACATGCCCTTGTGGCCAAGAGAGCCAATGGTATTCTGGGGTGCATCAAGAAAAGGTCTAGGGAGGTTCTCCCTCTCTACTCTACCCTGGTGAGACCACACCTGGAATACTGTGTCCAGTTTTGGGCTCCCCAGTTCAAGAGAGACAGAGACCTGCTGGAGAGAATCCAGCGGAGAGCCATGAGGGTGATTAGGGGACTTGAGCATCTCCCCTATGAAAAGAGACTGAGATCCCTGGGGCTGTTTAGTCTTGAGAAGACTGAGAGGGTATCTGATCAATGTCTATAAATATCTGAGGGGTGGGTGTCAAGTGGAGGGGGCCAATCTCTTTTTGGTGGTGTACAATAACAAGACAAGGAACAATGGATTCAAACTTGAACATAGAAGATTTCACCTCAACGTGAGGAGAAACTTTTTACAGTGAGGGTGACAGAGCATTGGAGCAGGCTGCCCAGAGAGGTTTTGGAATCTCCTTCTCTGGGCACATCTGAAACCCATCTGGATGCATTCCTGTGCAGACTACCATAGGTGATCCTGCTTTGGCAGAGGGGTTGGACTTGATGATCTCTTGAGGTCCCTTCCAATTTCCAATGTACTGTGATGCTCTGATTACTAGCATTTTGTGTTGGGAATTCTGGTTGATAATGTTGAAAAAACAAAGCAGTAGAAGTATGGTGGCTATTTTCTGCTTTTGGTGCACTATATGTAACAGTTTTCAGGTGATACATCTCTTTTGGATTGGTACTCGTGTGGGTGAGGCTTAAACTGAGTAGCAGTGCACAGACTTTTTATGGAAACTCCAGTATTGAACGTATGTACATAACATGACCTGGAGTTGTGCAGCATTCTAGAGGAAGAAATGAAAATACTTAACGGAACATCTTTGTTCATATTTTTAAGACTGGATACTTGAACTGTATTTTTTTGATTTCTGTGGGACGTAGGAATATTGACTGTGGAAGGATTAGGGGAGGCAGAATGTGAAGTATTTTGGACAATACAACCATAGTGGGTGTTTCAAGAAAAGTTGAAGCTGAGCATGTGTTCTCATTTCAATTTAATTTTCTTTGGAAAAAAAAGCCACTACTTGTTACAATAAATCTCACCAGCTCAGAGTAGCTTATTTCCCTTATCCTAGTGTTATCAGTGTGATTGTGTTATCTTAGCTTCATTTGCTTTCTTGTACCATGGATTTCCTCTCCTGAAATCCATTGTTTTCTTTCTGGCTACCTCATGCCTCATTATGTACTCCACTCAAATTGTATGGCTGACCACTGATGGTAGGTCTTAATTTGAACTGGTTGTCATGTTCTTAATTTTCGTAACGCCATGTGGGCTGAGGTACTTGATGTGACTACTTGACAATATAATTACCAAGCAGAGAATGCACTCTAGCTGTAGAATAAATACACAATGGTAGACAGACGGATTTAATGCTACTGGGGTTTTTAAAACCATGAGGATAATCTTTCTGAACAGGTGAGCTGTTAAAAGTTCATGGCTAGTACAGTGTGAAAATAATTTTCTGTACCTGATTCTATTCACACAGCTATTATCTATAGATATATATAGATAAATAAATATATATATTTAAAGAAAAAATATATATAATGTTTGAGGATTAATTGATTCTGTTCCATACAATTTCTAAGCCATTATTCTCTAATGATAATGTCTGTTCCCATTTGTAAGATTCATGGGAGGGAGGAGAATAGGATTTTGTGAAAGTTCTTATCTCTTAAATTTTACAGTGCTTCCATAGAAAGTAGTCATGCTACAACGCAAACAGGCAGATTTTTTTAAATGGAGTGTATTGAAAAATAGATTGGAAGAAATTAATTTTGTAGAACATTCTGTTCTTCATTGCTTGGAGTTTGCCATGTGTTTTCTGTCTTTCACAGTGTCTGTGTTGGAAAGGAATTATTTCAGTATTTAATGTCGGGGGAGGGAGCATTTTTACGTAAGTTAACTGTCCATGCATTGAGAATATTAACAGCAGAGACTGGTGGCAAGATACGTGCTGATTAAAAATCCTTCTCTAAGATGCCTGTATGCACTTAATGGCTAACTTAACTTCCCCTTGTGTTATGGATACAGGACAACTGAATATACTTGTTTTCATGTATTTTGCCTAAGTCTTTGAAGTAGTGACTTTCTGAAGTAACTTTAAGATTATTTTTTTCCTTGCCTTGCAATTTCATAGACAAACGGAAAGACTGTCCCCTGTTATCCCAGTGCTGCTTAAATCACTGACTTCTTAGTAAAGGGTATGATGAGATAGAAGTGTGTGCTTGCAGCCTGAGTACAGTAATAAGACAGGAGGCAGAGCAGGCAATAGCCAAACCCTCCAGTGTAACATGAGTGTCTGTGGGAAACTGCCTGCAAGCATACAGCTATTGTATTTCTTGCAACTTGCTTTCAAGCAAGTTTCATCTAAAAAAGGTGCAATCAACTAAACCCTGGTTCTCCTATTGCACTTGTATGTCATCTAACATTGATGTACGCCTGTATAGTTAGCAAGCTTGAAGTAGATCATCACCAGAATGATGACTCTGGCTGGGCAAAACTAATTGATGTGCTGAGTAGAAGGAGCCTGAGTAAAATTATTTAGAGTATCTCTGGTAGAATTTCAACAACCCTCATTCCTCAATGTACTTCCTTTGCTGTCTTGCAGACAGCAATGTCCAGTTGTACCTGATAAGACATACAACCTGAACTTTCATAGTGATCAAGTTTCCAAGAGGTCTTTCAAATAAGTATTAACAAGTTTTCATAGGTTTTGTTATGACCTACTTATACCAGGTTATACTTCTTCAGAATCAGCTGTTCAAGGAAGCAGGACCTAATAAAATGTTCTGTCTTGCTTTCACTTACTTGGACTTGAGTGCTGTGCCTAGCAGGACTGGAAGGCTATTTTATTAAGAAGGGAAAGCATCTTCATCTGCTGCACAGGCTTTTGCTTGGAGCAAGGTCTGAATAGGATTTAAAAAAACTCTGGGTCAGATCAGTTCATTTAGCTATCCATTCTTTGTGAGTAGCACAAGAAGTTATTCAGGGGGATCTTGCAAGCCTGACTACTTCTGCTGTGTATTTTCCTTATAATTCCCCAGCATCCGGAGTTGCTATGTAGACTGTTAAAGGGCATATACTTGTCTGTTCTTCTCAGTCTACTACAACAGCAGTTACAATGAGCTCAAATATGAGCTGCATATGCGATCAATCTTATTTTGCCTTTGGAAGCAAAGTTGAGCCTTTGGATACCTTCCAGGAATGCTTTGTTGATAAAAGTGTGGTTGTTTCTGTAAAACCGGAGTTGGCCGTCAATACAGAAATATTAAATCTCATGTTTCCATATTGTTTCTTGTAGTGCTGGACCATATAATGTCTTTAGGTATAGTTGCTTCAGGTGATGAGATATGGTTCTCTACATCCAGTTGACAGATTTGAATATCATCTACTATAATTTGACTATTCCTGTATTTATTAAACTTCTGCCCCTCATAAAAACTTAGTGAGCCCAAAATGATATTTTGAACCTTAATTTGTCCTATGCAAGAGTGATTATTTTTGTTTTGTTATATGAATGTACTGGAATCTTCTTCTCCTTCAACGTAATCTGAATTTCACCCTGTTGTGTTTGAAAACACAAAACTTCAGAAATTGCATTTCATTCCCACATTTCTAGTGTCAAAGGATTGCATATGGACTTTCAGAATGAGGACATGATTTTGAAAAGTGTTGATGGAAAGAATGTCTTTCCCCTTTCCCCTTACTTTCTTTCCTCCTCAGTCCACTTCCCCAAAACCTCCATATGAAGCACCTCAGACATGGCCTGTTCATGTGGGGTCAAAATAACTTCCTACTGGCTGGCAGCTTCTGGCCCTGTGGCCGAGACCAAGTCCTTGGGTGTGCGAGGTCTCCTTCTCCATTAGCATGCAAGTCATAGAATCATAGAATCAAGAAGGTTGGAAGAGACCTCAAAGATCATCGAGTCCAACCTCATGACTATCTAAACCATGGCACCAAGTGCCACGTCCAATCCCCTCTTGAACACCTCCAGGGATGGTGACTCCACCACCTCCCTGGGCAGCCCATTCCAATGGCCAACCACTCTCTCTGTGAAGAACTTTCTCCTCACCTCCAGCCTAAACCTCCCCTGGCACAGCTTGAGACTGTGTCCTCTTGTTCTGGTGCTGGTTACTTGGGAGAAGAGACCAACCCCCTCCTGGCTACAACCTCCCTTCAGGTAGTTGTAGACAGCAATGAGGTCTCCCCTGAGCCTCCTCTTCTCCAGGCTAAACAGTCGCAGCTCCCTCAGCCTCTCCTCATAGGGCTTGTGCTCAAGGCCTCTCACCAGCCTCGTTGCCCTTCTCTGGACATGCTCCAGCAATTCAACATCTTTCCTAAACTGAGGGGCCCAGAACTGGACACAGTACTCAAGGTGTGGCCTAACCAGTGCTGTGTACAGGGGTACAATGATCTCCCTGCTCCTGCTGGCCACGCTATTCCTGATGCAGGCCAGGATGCCATTGGCCTTCTTGGCCACCTGGGCACACTGCTGGCTCACATTCAGGCGGCTGTCAACCAGTACCCCCAGGTCCCTTTCCACCTGGCTGCTCTCCAGCCACTCTGACCCCAGCCTGTAGCTCTGCATGGGGTTGTTGTGGCCAAAGTGGAGCACCCGGCACTTGGACTTGTTGAATGCCATCCTGTTGGACTCTGCCCATCTGTCCAGCCTGTCAAGGTCCCTCTGCAGAGCCCTTCTACCTTCTAACAGATCAACACCTGCTCCCAGCTTGGTGTCATCTGCAAATTTACTGATGATGGACTCAATCCCCTCATCCAGATCATCAATAAAGATATTGAACAGGATGGGGCCCAGCACTGATCCCTGGGGGACACCACTAGTGACAGGCTGCCAGCTGGATGTGGCACCATTCACCACCACTCTCTGGGCTCGGCCCTCCAGCCAGTTCCTAACCCAGCGCAGAGTGCTGCTGTCCAAGCCACAGGCTGACAGCTTGGCCAGGAGTTTGCTGTGGGGGACAGTGTCAAAGGCCTTGCTGAAGTCCAGGTAGACTACATCCACAGCCTGCCCCACATCCACCAGGCTGGTCACCTGATCATAGAAGGAGATCAGGTTGGTGAGGCAGGACCTGCCCTTCCTAAATCCATGTTGGCTGGGCCTGATTCCTTGGCCATCCTTCAGGCGTGCAGTGATTGCCCCCAAGACAATCTGCTCCATGATTTTCCCTGGCACTGAGGTCAGGCTGACAGGCCTGTAGTTCCCAGGTTCTTCTGTCCGTCCCTTCTTGTGGATGGGCGTCACATTGGCCAGTTTCCAGTCTCAACAAGTCTTGAACTAATTCCACATGGATTTCAGGAGTACAACACTGCTCCTTGACCCCATCAACCAGATCAGGAGGCCAGTTATCCTGAAGTCCTCCTGCCTTACTGTTGAAAATGGAGGCAAAGAAGGTATTTAGAATCTCAGCCTTCTCCTCATCCTTAGTTACAATGTTACCCTCCACGTCCAATAAAGAGTGGAGGCTCCTCTTGCCCCTCTTTTTAGCATTAATATATTTATAAAAATGCTTTTTGTTGTCCTTCACAGAAGCAGCCAGTTTAATTTCTAACTGTGCTTTTGCCTCTCTAATTTTTCCTCCTGCATGATCTAACAACATCCTTAAACATATCATTAGTTGCCTCCCCCCCTTTCCAAAGGCAATAAACCCTCTTTTTTTTCCCTTAAATCCTTCAGTCCTTGAAGTTTGTATTGTTGAGAACTTTTATGCCCAGAATTGATGCTGGAATTTTATATAACCAAAATTCTAGTTGTAGGTAGAATTGCTTCAGAGCAAGGAGGTACCTCTGAAAGAGAATGCTGGCAGAGCATTGCCATTAAAAAGATGAGCTAATGAAGGTTGATATTTAAACTGTCTTAATTATCAAACATCACACTTTTCTGAAGCTTGGAAAAGCTTGGAAAAGCTTCAGAAAAGTGTGTTGTGAAATGCGCAAGTCTGTGTCTTGTGTGAGTAACTTGAGCAGCCATTAAAATTTTGTATCTGGTTATAAGGGGCAAAAAGGTGACAGGATGGAAGACATTGTGCTGTGTAGACTTAAGTGCTAATGTGCAGGGTACTTAGTGCATTAATTGATTTTTTTTTCTTGTTTAAAGTTATGATAACTTTCATTAATAGCATTATGCCAATAAAAGGATATTTTAAATGTATTTGCTTACTTTGAAGTTGAACTTGTTTTTAAAAAGTGCATGAATTCTTGCCAGTAACTCACCAAAAGCCTTGATAGATCATGTTGTTGTCAGATGCTTGGAGTCATTTGGAATGCAGCATTGAACAATTTCTGCTGTCCACCAGCCAGCAAGTAGTTTTCAAGTATTTGCTTATAGACATACGTGAAAGATTCTCAAAATAATATTTGTTAGAAGACAGCTGTTGTCACTAATTTCCTTTTATAACTGATTTGTAAATTGCCCTGGAGGAGTATATTAGCAATTGGAAACAGAAATATTTGTGATATACCTGTGTTTGTAAAAGATAAATGGCAACAACAGTTATTTAAATATTTGTTGTGACCCCCCCAAACCTTCTAAATGAGGAAATTGTTAAAGCCAAGGTGTTGTGAGGTTAAGCATTGGAAGTCTTAACCACAGAGACAGAAAGTCCTCCAGGGCCTAGGCAGTGCAGGGGATGGACCCAGGAAATTGTCATTTTGTTATCCAGTCCCACAATTTTGCTATCTCCTTATAAACTGTCAGCAAGGCCAACTCGTTCTCTTTCTCCCTCTTTTCAGCTCTCTGGAGGGAGTCCTTATCTGGTACCCTGGGGGAGTATGCCAGTTTATGGCCTGCCTCTAGAGGCCTGACTAATTTGTCCTGCACGATCCTGGCCTGTTTAGCCTAATGGAAGGGAGGCAGTGTTGGGGCAGAAAAGGAGCACTGGGGCTTGTGGTTTAGTCTGTTTGGGGGAAGGTTTTTTGGGGTTTTCATGCATCCTGTATACGCATTAGGTGTTAAGAATTCATTTAGTCTGTATTTTTCTGTATATTTTTGAATACAATTCTGTATTTCTCTCCAGTTCAACCAGTGTTTTATTTTGTTCTTATGGGAGAGTAAAATTGTATCTGTCTGCTCTTTAAATGAATACAGAAGGGCTGTGAGTTCATCAGTTACTTTGTTGTGAACATGGATAAATCTTAAAATGCTGACGAAGCTGATTGTTTTGTCAAGAAGCCACTGCTTCTCAGTGCTTTAGAACTGTGTATCTGCAAACTTCCAGTAAGGTGCAGATTTGATTTGAAAAACTTCAAACACTAACTAACCTGAAATACTAAATACAAGAAAGACTCTGAATGTGGCATTCAAAATGCTTTGTAGACAATACAGTACTTTGCTATGGGATCAACTGTTAGTACAAACAGGCTTCACCACGCACCTTTGTCAGTTGTGTAGTGATCTTGACTCCTTTCTTTCAGTGGACAGAAAGAAGGACGCAGTCAGGTATGCAGGAAATATGTAGATTGTCTGCTTGATGCAGCTCAGTACATGGACTGTAAACACCTAGAAGTGATGTGCTTGGGCTTTCGAAAAATTGTGGTAAGAGTTTGAACGTTACAGAAAAATATCTGAGTGGTTTGCAAAATAGTGACATGGTGCAACTGCACCATTTTAAGGATGCTTTAAAATTCTTTCTGCTTTACTAGCATACCTGCTCGTTCTTCCTTTGCCTGTATTTGCTTACTTGCTTTGCATTTTGTTTTTGCGAATGTCACCAAATACAGAAACTGTAAATGTGTTGTCAAAACCAGAGGGCTAAAATGTGTGAGAACAGTGATAGGAACAGAACTTGAAGATTTGGGATCTATATTTACAGTTATTCTACAGTCAGTGTAAATTAAATCCTGTTTTAGAAACAGGTTAATTTGATTTATTTTTGTTCGTTCGCACTGGCACTGAGAATTGTCAGAATTTCCCTAGGCTGGGCAGTGGTTTGCATGGGTTGGTAGTACAATGCCATCTAGTGACTGCCACATGAAGCTGTGCAGAAATTGCCAAGGAAAAATGTTGGCCAGAGCAGGTGACAAAGGTTGGAAGGGCAGATGATTCATAGCTGCAAGAGGACTGCTTCGTGGAAGATTGAATAAGATGAAGTCTGAGCTCTTGTACCTTGAGATGAGAGTACTGCAAAAAATGCAGCTTGTCTGGGAGTGTGATTGGAGGTGGTGTAAGCCATATGAGAGGAGGATGGCTTTCTTATGCAGCCAGCTACAAATCTAGCACTTGCAAAATTTTCAGTTACATATTTATTTAGCTTAAGATCTTTGTAAACGCTTTTCCAAATGCTGTCATAATCTTAGGTCTCTTTCCAATGAAGGTAAGCATTTAAATGCTACGTATATACATATTTTTCTCCTCTGTTTCTTTGCAGCTTGATCATATATTGTCCCCTCCACCTATGCCTTTTCGAAAATCCAGCAGTCCTGAAGTCTCTTTTAGTCCTGGAAAGTCTTCTAAATGTAAGAGGCAGCTGAGTGAAGATGGGAAACAGCTCAGAAGAGGAAGCCTTGGAGGAGCTCTGACAGGTGAGTTTGGGATGTATATGGTGATCACCTCTAGATTTAGCAGCTGCTGAGCTGATGAAACCTTGACCCCCCTGAGTTTGCCTGGCAGTTGAACTCTGTGGCAGAAGTGTGAGCTCCACCCAGATTTCAATGAAGTCTCTTCTACTAAGTTCCCTGATTGTCAGTATGGTGAGCTCATGTTTGAGGCTCTGCTTCCATGGGGTGCTGATAGGTGGTGAAGCACGTAGTCTGAAAATGACCTATTTATTGAAATATTCAGGGTTACGGCATTTATCTTGCTGGCTTAGTTTGATGGCTTAAGGGTTGTTTCAGACATGCCTGCATGCATCTAACCATGGGATCACATACATCTTGTTTTCTCAAGGAGCCTGAGTGCACAGATGGCCCCTTTAGATTTGATACCTGTAAAGAAAAAGCAATTTGTCCTCATTTATCTGGTAGAGTCCTTGCATTACCAGCTAGCCACTGGTCATGGACAACAACTTCTCCTCCACAGAGGCATGCTGAAGTAGCAGGATGCTTGAGGAGGGCTGAGGCCTTCCTTAAGAGTGATGGCATCTGTGGAAGATGCCAGATGCTAAAATCATGAGTGCGTGCTGGGAGCTGTATGGGAGCAGAAGTCACTGAAAAGTGATTGGTTTTGAGTGTGGAGTGAAACGAATGTGAAAGCATTGGGAGGAATTAGCTGTTACTTGCTTAGTGTAGTTAAAGATTTTTTAAAATTCACTAGAATTTGACAATTAACTATTTTTGAAGAGCATAATTTCTAACAGTTTGAAGACTTTCTGAAGAGCAGAATGTTAAGTAACAGAAGATAGAAAATAGATTTCAGTGATTTTAGTGACAGAGGGTCTCATCTTTTTTTTTATTTTTAATCTGTTTAAGTGATGCTAATTTGATATCAAACAGGTGACATTCAAGCTGGGGAGTTGCAATGGCATTTACTGGAGATGTAACTGTCTTCTGTCTCTAAATTCTGTACATTGTTCAAAGGCATTTTTGTTTTGGGATGAAAAATGGTGCCACAGTGGATAGAGGTGACTCTTCTGCCCTAAGTATTTGAGAAGAGCTTTTAAAGAAGTCACTTTTCTCACTTCTTTCCTACCCTTCTCCCTCTCCTTACAATGGAAGAATCTCTAAGAAGTTATTGCAATACTTCTCTTTGTAATCAGTTACTTAGAATTGATTTTAAGGAGTGACAAATAACCTTTTTTATTATTATTTTTTATTTTTTACTTACAAAATGAAGTTTTCTCATGCTTTGTCTGAAGGAAAAGATAGATACTACTACAGGACCTCCTTGCACTGTATCAGCACGTAACTTGCTGTGATTTTTAGTCTCACTAAGATAAGATTTGCTGTTTCCAATATTATCAAGAGTTGTATTATGAAGATTTCAGAAACAGTATGAGTATTTTTGACCTGTATGGACTTTTGTGGAAGATGAGTGACTGTCATGGTAGGGCCGTGACATGGCCCAGTACAAATCCAGACAGGCCTTAAGATGCCTAGAATCCCCTTCTCACCTCTCCTTCCTGCAGAAAGACAGGGCAACACAGGAAACAGAACAAAGGGGACAGGGCCCCTGCCTGTCTGGTAAACAAGATGTTTACCTGGGACAAGAGCACATAAGCTGACCACTGCTCCCCCAGATACAAGGCCTTTGTTTCTGCCTTTTATGATTATAGTCTGGCAGAACGCTTTCCATTGGGCGGCTACACGTCATCTTCAGTTGCCCCATTGGCCCAATCAATCTCTGTCCGGGTGTATGTACAGGTATATGACTTGGTAGTCACCTTCACCTTGCTCTCACATCTTGCTCTTGAACCTACTTGGACCCATTTTGTAGAAGCTGCCTCGAGTTGCCCTGCCCTGCCTCGAGTGCCTGATCCAGAGCCTGGGATAAAATCACAAGCCATATAGAGCAAGCTGGAGAAGCCACGAGACTACAAGCTGGATCCACCCAGCCTGCTTCCCCTTGCCACTGGAATTGTGCCGTGCCTCAGTTTACCCAGAAACTGAGCAAGTGCCCATCGTGAGAAGCGTCGTTAACTGCCCACCATCCACTGAACCAAGATCAGCCTGGGACAACGTGGCAAACCCTTTTTGCCAGCAATCTGCTGTGCCAGTGCTGTACAAGAGCTCCCCAAAGCCTCACAGCTAAGATAGCAGCAGCAGCGTTCCCCATGTGGGTAAAACCAGGTGTGAGTAATTAATTCATTGCCTTTTTGGCGTAAGTGTCCTTATTGAGTCTCCCCACTGTTGTGGGGAGTGTTATCTGCTATCTGATTGAGTGCTATCTGCTCCCAGGGACCTTCTCTTTCCAAGTAATTTCCTCCTAGTTTGCATAGAACTGTTTGTATTTTGCCCAAAGACTGTATATTCCCGTTGTAAATATATATTCCAACCATACAATGATCCTATTTAACAAGTTTTGGAAATTTTCATGAATAAAGGGTTACTAGCATTTTTATTAATACCTGTTTGCCATATCTTTTATTAGTTAAGGGCAATTACTTAATCCCTTACGGGTATTAAGTAAGTGACTTAAGGTACTTGGAGCTGTCAGTTTTGCTAACCTGTGTGAGAGGAACTGTGGTTTCTGTGAAGTGTCACTACTTTAAAAACTGGAAGTGTAGATCAAACTATTGTTTTACTGAAACTAGAAATTGCCATCACATTGTTTAATATTTCATCAAGAACTGATGTGGATTTTTAGTTTTGGTTTTGTTTAACTGTGAGGCGGGTAGTGGTCTTTAAAAATTAAACTTTCCTAATAAGCCCTGCTGATACAGAAGGAGAAGGTGGCCTGGTCGAAACCAAACTAAACAAATACACTCTGCTGCTGTAGTCTCTGGTCTTTATTCTTGAATTTTTGCTTGAGGTCTTTATAAAGGAAAATGGATATGCTTTTTGTGTGCTTCCAATATGTTTTGTAGGGTTTCATGTCAGGGTTTGGGAATACAGTATGCAATGATGTAAACTGTTTTATTACTAGTGCACTTTAAATGAACCCAAATACCCTGAGGCTTTGGTATCTTAAAATAGTTCAATATTTTAACAGCTTTCATGATACTAATTAAATTAATCAAAGTCATTCTGATAACAGAAAGTTCTTAATATTTTTTCTGTATTTAAAAAACTGAAATTGTTTAAAGGAGCAACTGAAGATAGAGAGCAATTTCCTAGAATTATTTCAAGAGCTCAGTAATCTGAAGTTTCATCATTTCAGCATTACCTTGAACTTGTAATTACCTATGTTTTTTAGCATACTTAAGTTTTAGTGGTATTTGAGGTTTTATTTTTTGTGCGCTTTTTATTTTCTTGTATGGAGTTTTTTGGTGTTTTCTTTTTGTTTCCCTAATGGTTACCATTCTGGTTTGAAGCTACAAGAATCACAGTGTCATTTTAGGGAAAAGGAAAAAAAGCAGAGGGAAAGGAGAAGGCCTTCCATTAAAATGAGTGAGCAGACAAGCCCTTGGTTTGTCGTTATTTCTAATATCAAGCATCCCTTCCCTAATTTCTGTTTGTTTCTGAAAAGATATTCATGGCCCGTAATTGACAAAAAAAAAAAAAAGGAGACCTGTCATTTGCAAAAATACTTGGTCTTTAGTATCACTTTACCCTGACTACTCTCTTCCTTTTATCTTACTTCTGTTCCTTACTTAAGTTTTGTTGCTTTGGCTCTCAGTCCATTGGAAAATAGTTCACAAAGGTATATACCTTCAGAAAGGTGTATTTGCATTCTACACAGCTTTAGGGAGATTGGAACCCACTTGGGGTTTTTTGGTGTTTTTTGTTTGTTGGGGTTTTTTTCCCCCTGAATTGCCTGGTTTTAAGCAATGTAACAACCATACTTCAGAGTTGAAGAGAACGAAATCTATGTTTTTGAGAATAAATCTACTATTGATTCCTGTTGAAAATTACTAGGAAGCCACTGCTTTTAAATAAATTTGGCCAATAAAAGAAATCAGTATGGCTTGCCAGAGATACTATGTTATTATATTTTGGAAAAGTCACTTCAGTCTAATTGTTGCCTCAGTATTGCTTTCCTTAATCTTCATCCCCAAGGAGGAGGAGAAGGAAGGAGAAGCAAGACTTTAGGAGAGACAGACTGAATTTGGAATAAAAAGACTTTATTGCATGTGGGCTGCTATTAGTGTAGCAAATCTACTTTAATAGTTTTACTTGTGAAGTGCTAGCAATATGGCTTTGTAGAAAGAATGAAAAACAGTGTTTCATAATGGGGGTTGCTAAATGTAAGCATTTGTGGGAAAATCAACTTCAGAGCAAAAGTGTTTGAATGTGATTTATAACCAGTTTCGCTTTTAATTTCAAGTGTCATGTTTCAAAAGGGTTATAAAATCTTGGGTACCAAACTGCCTTACAAACTAGTCAGTGTTTGCCTTTCTCCTCGTCAGATGCTTCTGTATCTTGTCTCTTGTTCTAGCATTCCCCTTCCCTGCTGTCCCATAAGAGTGCTTGTGACAACCTGGGAAGTAAACTGAGCTTTAAAAATTCTGATTTTGCCATAGATGGTGTGAAACATAATCCTTACACAGAATGAGCCCTGTTGCAAAGCTGAGCTGTAGCTACTTGTTTAATAGCCCAGGTCAAATATAGGGGGAAGGATCATTGCTTCAGAAGGACACTGGTGCCCTCTGGGTGCAGGGCCATTGGAGGAGTACTGAACAGACTGGGAGTCAAGTGTAGTCATGTGGACTTCTGTGCATATATGAGTATTTAAATGCCCCTCACCCTAGCCTTAGATTAACTTCTTAAGGATTCCTAACAGTGCCCAGACTAGGGCTTTAAAACTTGTTTCTTATCAGGAGAAAAGATGTTTAATCAAAAAGCTGCTTTTTGGTGGTGGCTGGTTTTCTTGATCTGCACAAACTTCAAAGGACCATGTATAGTCAGGCTTAAATTGTCTACAGATTTTAGTTTGCTGTGTTCAGAGATACTTAAATAAAATCCGTTGCAGAAAGTGTTATGAAAGGCCGAGAAATTAAATGAGCTTTTACTACAGAGGGAGTTAACCTGGCAAATCACTCAGACAAGCAAATTGAATTGGTTGCTTTCATGTTCCATTGCTCTTCCTCAGTTTGCACTGTGCTGTGCGGTGCAGCTTTGTTCAGTCTCCTCAGCAGCCCTGGTGCCACATTTGGAGATTGTTATCTTCCTTTCTACTTCCAAAAGGTATGAGAGAGTATTTCTGGCATGTTTATATTTCTCAGAGCACTGCAGTTAGCTCAGTCATCTATACTGTATTGATAAGCTCTGCAGTTAAATATAAGGAAAAAAAATACTGTTTGTTACCTACAGTTTGTTATCTTCTGTTATCTCATCAATAACTGCCTGGAAACAAACTTCCTGCTGGGCTAATTGTCTCTAATTGTGGTAAAGCTGTTATCATGCTAACCTTATACTGATCTCATGTAGATACTAGTGATACAACACATGCAGATTTCCTTTTATAGAACCTTTAATCCAAAGATCCTAAAGCACTTTACATTAATGAAGTTATCTCATGATCTAGTGAAGGGCTAAAAACTAAGAAAACTTGGGATGTATATATTTTTCTCCTCTAATATTTACCCTTTGATCAGCTTTCCACCTCTGAGTCATCAGTCATCTAAATATGTTTGGCAATTATTGCTATTGCCAGATAACTAATATGTGGTTGATTTGAAATGTATTTGGGGTTTCTCAGTCTGGTTTTGTATTGGAGATTCATCATGTTACTAACACTAATTAGCAGAAAGATCAACAGCTTTATGGGCCATGAAGAACAAGCTGTTCTCTGTGGGTTGGCATGTGCTGGCAGGATTTGAAAGGGGAGGTTTTCCCCCTTCATTCAGTTGGTAGCAGTAGAAATCTAGAGTTTTCACCAACATGGTGGTGTATAATTTTTACTTTTTAAAATGTATTTCATTATTGCTGTTGAAAATGCCTGGTAGCTCATTACATCTCTCAAAGTCGACGTATTTGACACGACTTGGTGGATGTGGGAGATTTGGGCATAAGATCACCCCACTTGTACCTTGATACCTCTTTGGAAATGGTGCCTTCCCACTCTATACATTGCTTATCATAACTGTGATGTGGCTGTTGTAATGGCAACATTTTAAAAGGTTATTAACGATGGCCAGTAGATAAGGGGAAATGTTCCCAGTTTCCTTGGCACTGCATCCCAGTCATCACTGACTTCTGCTGGGGGGGCTCATTAATTATGTATGTGCTTCTCCCTGCCACGCTGTAGCCGTCTCTAGTATACTGCTGTCTGTGTTTGCTGGCCTGGCCTCAGCTCCTCGGGGACACTGGCATGCTGCGGGAGGCCGGGGAAGCATGGCTGACAGCACCAAAACTCTGTCAGACATGCCTTTTTATAGGAAATTTTATTCCCTGTGTTTTCTTCCTGTCTCATATGAGAGCAGAAACATGTTTCAAAAATGGGTTTTATCTTTGTGATGTGTGACTGGACTGGGTGTACAGAGTTTGGAGAGCCTTTGTAGCTGCTCTAGGGCTTTCCCTGACAGCAGTGGAGGGGTGGTAGCAGCCCAGCACTGGTGCTAACACCCCTTAGTTCCTGGGTATAAAAGATGGGAATGTTCAACAGTCAGGTGTGTGTGAGGACAGGCACAGTGTGCTTTGTTCAGTAACACTATCTAGCCAGAGCATGTCCTGTGAAGTCTTTTCACTGCCTTCCTCAAAAGCTTCCTTAAAGCACTGTACCACGTTAAAACTTCTTCCAGGATTAGTGGAAAGAGATACATGTGAGCTATTCTATAATTACACACCTGTGAAAATGTGAGAGTTTTAAACTTGCAGTATAAAGCTGTCTTCTTCAGATTAAGTAAATACATTCTGCTACAAAATATGCGTTTTAAATGGTTATTGGTGCAGTGGTGGTTCAGTTGATGGTAAGTTACGTTTGTCATTATCACTTAACTTCATGATTTAAGGCTTCAATCAATTTGCATTGCTGAACTGATTTTTACCTCCCTGTGCTCCTCGCAATGTAATTTGCATATTCTTGACATGTCTGGAGTCTGTATCATGTAATAGACTAAGATGAGAACAGAAGATGCTGTATTCCTGTCTCATTATTTTGCCTTTAACTCTTCAAATGCTGCTTAATTGTGTTTATATCTTCAGAACATGAGAAGTTGATTGTTGTTGAGATCAAAGTGAAATGTAGCAGTAGAATGCCTGATTAGCTGATACATTCACAAGTTGCCTGTTTTGAAGGGTGGAGAAATACAATTTAACCCTCTTTGGGACACATACAAGAGCAAAAATATGGAGAAAATAAATATGCATATCAAATTTCTGAAGGTTGAGATGGAGCTATTAAATTATCTGGGTTAACTATGCTTAGCAGTATAACGGTAGTAGTACACATGAAAGAACTTGCCTGGACTTGGTTAAATGCTTGGACTTAATCATCATCCCTGCTTGCTCCAAGATTTGTTTTTTAATGTAAGTTGAATATACAGCTCGAGAGATGATTGAGAAGAGGGAAAAGCAATGGAAAAGCTTATAGATGTTTCCCAGTGAAGTCAAGAACAGGCTTTTCTATTGGGAAACTTCACCTTTTGAAAAATTATGATAAGCATATAGTTACAATTTTCCTTCATTATGTGGCATAGCAACATCTATGCAAAACAAAAATAGGGGTCATAATAGGAACTGTGGAGAAAATAGGATGTTGACACATAACTTCATGCAGCAAACACCGAATGCTGAGATGGTAGAGTTAGAAGTCAAGAATATTGGCAGCTGGCTGGAGTAGCTGTTTACATAGTGGTTGAAGCGAGCAACAGTTTGGCAAAGTTCTTAAAATTTGAGCATATGTATTCTAAGCACAACTGTTTCCATGTCTGACATTATTTAATGTTGCTGGGAAGAGCTATCTCCAAGCTTTGGTATGCAGGATTCACGTTTTTGCAAAACTAACTGTGTAACTGGAGACACAATACAACTGTCTTACCTTGATTTAAATTTACTCCAGTTTTACATGCTTTTGGTAGCATCAAGCATTCAGTCTGACCCTTACATTTCTGTTCTCTTTCCTATTTATCAGAGCTTCAGAAATGGAAAGTTTTGTAGAACAGGTACAAATTGAAAAAAAATCCCCAAAAACAACAGTGGAAGGGAAGTAGGAATATCTGTATATTAGGATTATGTTGTAGAATGGACCATCAGTTTGTAAGCATAGGAGTTACATGTTAGAAATATGGGGTAAAGGCCCTATTTGTTGGTAAGATAAAGAAAAGGAGGCAGCAGAATATATCCATCTCTGAGCTCACTGAAAAGTAAGATATATCCAACCAATTATTTTGGTGAGTTGTATTTCAATAGAGTCGGGGAAGTAGAATTGTAAATGGCAACTTCATTCTGGAGGGCTTTGTCACATAGATACCAATGTTACTGGCTGGTTAACACTGCTATAGTGGTAGACATTTTTGGTATGGAAAACTTAAGGAAAAAAAATAATTAAATTCAAAACAATCAACCAAAACCCCACAAAATCCAAACATCAACCTCACCCCCAAATCTGAATAAAACTAGAGAGATTTATTTGCTGGTGAACCCAAATACCTTTCAAATATTTTATTGCTGTCACAGTACTTCAGTAATAAATAAAACAAATAAAATATAAATTTTACTTCAGTGAGTGTCTTTTAGCAGAGGAAATTGGAGTAATTTGCATATGAGCAAAAATCTGTATTGTTTAAGTGTTTTTCAGTGAGAAATTTGTTCCAAGCATGGAATTGATATTTATTTCTTGGAGGAAAGCTAACTATGTGACAGCTTATTCTTGGTAATTGACTTACAAACAATCTTGATTCTTTATCTTTTTGTAGTTAATGGAGGTTTGATTTTTTTTTAAATTAAAAAAACAACCAAACAAACCAAACAAACCAGAAAAAAAAAACCCAAAACAAAAAAACCCAGCATATTTTGGATGCAAATCTAAACCTGTATCCTACTAGTTTCTGGTCTAAAACTGGATGTATCTGCTTCCTTTTCTTGTTTTGCCCCTATTGATAAAATTTTAAGACAGCTATATTGCTTTTTAAAAAGATCATAATCTGACCCTGAAGTTTTGCCTTTGGTAGGTCACAATTATTTCATCCATGACTGGGTACCACTTCATCTAATTTTAAAAAGTGGAACCAAGACAACACTGTAAGGAGATTTTGTATTACATCTAAAATTGAAAAATCTGTGAGTGTAATAGGATTTTTTACAAGGGCTTCTTATATAGTAACAAGAGAAATTATAATTGAGTCAGTTGCTGTTACAGGTTAAACTGAGTAATGTTACGTTTCGTGGATATGTTTAGCCACATGCCCCTGAGTATATACAAGACGTGCTGATTTTTTTAAATTATGGGCAATAAGTATGATGCTTTTAAAGACTGTGTCTTTAATATTTCTTCACAAAGTTCGAGCAGAAAAGTGAAAGAATGCAAATAAATCACAATTGGGTGTAAGAAAGCAAAATAATGATTAAACACTTCCATTGGAAAGATAGAAATGTTTAAGAGTCAGTACTCAAACCAAAGTCGGTCAGTCTTAGCTTGCTGTGCCTTCTCTCTTTTTCTCTGTCCTGCCTGAAGATAACATACACCCACATACCGACCTTGACAAGCTAAGTCCTACGAACTTCTCTGCTTCTTGGCTTTCTTCCCTTTTGCCTGCTCTGGGAGGGGGAAGGAAAAGAAGCACAGCCCCTCTCTTTTGCGGGCCCCAAGGGGCCTTGTTGTGTTTTTCTGTTGATTGTACATATTTGTAAATGTTGCGAGTAGTGTATATTTGTACATATTCATTGCATTTCATCATAGATTGTAGTTTTGCCTGTAAATACAGCTTTCATTTGCTTCCAGACTGAGCTAGCCTGGTTATTATCAGTGTGGGAGGGGAATTTCAGCTCTCATACTGTAACAGTAAGTGACTATAAATATAACTTTCTTGCTTCCTGGTAGAAATTTGAAATTTAAGTGAAGTTTTGTTGATACAGCCACAGTAAAATAGGGGAAAATATTGAAACTTTTCTAATTATGGTTTTAAATTTATCCTCTATTCTTTTTCTTTCCAGTGTGAATTATGGACTTGAATTCCTCTTCTCCCCTCTCTCCTAGTGTGCGAATAGGCTAAAGTTTAGAGCCTCCATGTTTTCTTACAGCTAGGCTGTCTGCAATAGTGAAATTTGAAGCTACAAAGCCAAGTGCCCTATCCTGATGGTAAAATACTAATGTAAGAGGCACTTTCACTGGGCAGATTTCTGAAACTGCCCAGGCCATTTGTGTGTGGCTGCTCTTCTCTGTGATCGGGCTGCCACACGCTAGAGAGCTGAAGTGGCAATGTAATGGCTTCAGTCTTCTCTTCATCTGCAGTGATACCTGCCAATGAACTGTTTAGCCTGTTTTGGTAGAAGAGCAGAAGGAGTAGGAAGAGGGAGAAGTACTCAACTGTTTCAGTGTGTTTCTGTGACTCAGAGTGATCTGCAGGAGGATACAGTTTTGTTTTCCACCATGGCTTGTTCTTGTTCTGAAGTAGCTAACATGCATAAGGCTCCCCAAAGAGAGGTGTGGAATGAGAAACCCACTTAAAATTGTTCTCAGCAAATCAGACTTGATCACAGAAGTCAGTTTGTGAGATAAGATCAAAGTTTGTGTTTTGTTTTGTTTGTTTGGGTTTTTTTCCCCCAGAATGGTTAGGAAGACGAATCTGGCTTTCTGAACTGTTTTAAAATAATCTGCACGAATGTCATTAAATATAAAAAATTGATTTATCACAACAATTATGTGAAATAAGTATTTCCCAGTTCTTGCCTCAGAGATGAAAGGATGTTAAGAAGCTATTTGAAGACTTCTATAACACAAATATATTGATGCTTGCTTCAGTTCAGTCTGTGGTATGCTATAATGGTATGCATAGTTTCTGCTTTGGACTAATTTTGCTCATAGTTGCTGTCAGCTCAAATGCTATCATTCTTTCAGAGCACATACCTGCCTTCCATTTACAGTTGTGTTATGGAGAATGACTCTTAATATTTTCATTAAAATAAATGTACATCAAAAACTTTGAAGATGTTCCTCTACATTTATCTTTGCATTTTAACTACTTACAAAGCAGACTTTCCAGAAGTGCAGTCTACATCTAAGTACTTTCGTAAAGACAAAAACTTACTTGGGCGCCAGAAGGTTTTCTCCACACAGGCAGCTGTTGGAACATGAGATTGCTGAAGAATTGAAACAAGTAATTTCTATGGAAGATTTATAGGTATTAGATTTAAGATCACAGAATCTTACAGAAACACAGAATCAATAAGGTTGGAAAAGATTATATGGTAATTCTCAGCCCTCCCTTTGGGATATGGATTTGAGAGGGAGAGAGAAGGAGAGTAATACTTTAGTAGTAAGAAATCTTTTTCCTAATAGGAGTAAAACAAAATCCCACCTTCTGTGACTGATCTTTGAGTAAGTATTTTTTGGTTCTTTTCACTCTGTCTTGGCCTTATACAGTAAGGCATACCACACACTGAGTGCAATAGAAATAGGAAGTAACACATACTCCATTAGAATTTCTACAAGTATCTCTTATAAAGGATCCAAGGCATACGAGAGGCAAGTTCAAGTAATGTACTCATCAAAATGCATTTTTGTACATCAGCTGGACTAACAAGGACTGCATTCAGATGTGGTAAGAAATGCTATTGGGTACAATCAGTGTTGTGACTTCAGATTTTCTTGATAGTTTCAGGCACAGGAAGGGTAGCAGAGATGCCAGCAAAGCCTCTGCAGAAGGAATGGGAGGAAATCAAAGGCCATATGGGGATTGAATGGGACAGCACTAGAGTACTTGTGTCAGTAAATCACTCATCTGTGTCAATAGCTGGTGAAAGTAATAAGAAAATTACTACCAGTGTGGCTATAGTCCATTGTTGAAGGGAGATTAACCCTGGACGCTTGCAGTATCTATGTATTCTGTATGGGCCAAAATACTGTATTAAGGTGAAAGGGATGAGATGGAGTTCAGGTGAAGTCCACATGGGAACAGCCCCATGAGTCAGTTCACTCAAAAAGGAAAGGAGCTGCTTGGAGCATTAAATTTGAAGTCAGAAATTAATGCAGTTTGAAAATCGTTAATGCATTTCAGCTCAAGTTTTATGTGTAATACTGATATTTAAATCACTTAACAGAAAGGAAAATTATGTGTAAGTGTAAATTCAAGGGGTTATTAAAGAAAATATGAGAGGTAAAAAATTCATACGATTATGAATGAAACTAGCAGGGAAAACTGTAGGAGTACTATAGTGACAAGAATAAAAAGGAGTGGATAATCTGAGGAGATAATTGATTGTAATTTCTTTCCTTTTTTTAAATGAAGAAACCCAGGGAGAGTGGGAAGGGACTATTTTATTGTGTGGTGGTTTAATGCAGTGGCACCCTAATCCCTCAAAGTGGACTGAGTTTTGGATTATTTTTTTTTCTATAAGAAATGATGATATTCTATTTTTTTGGAAATAAAAATCCTCATTACATCCCTGTAAAGTATGTCCAACTTCTCTTATTTTAAGAAGCAGTATTAAAAATACACTTGTTATTTTCCAACTTTGTTGTAGCTGGCATTCTTGTTGGTAACTGCTTATCTCCTAGTAGTATCTCTGTGTAAAGAGATACTTTGCATAAACTATGGCTATTTTTTTGCTTCTATAGAAAGTGTATTTGTTTTATGCTGTTTCTGTGTTTAAAGACATACCTGGATGTACAACTAAAGGGAGAATTGGAGTTTAGACAGTCTGCTATGCTTGCTTTAATTTCAGTATGTTGTGAAATTGGTGGTGCCATCAAGAATCCTGTTTGGGGTAAGGGTGAGTTTTGATCATGTTGACTGCCTTATTAGCTGCTACAAGCCCTCAAGTTAGCTACAGGCCCTTCAATGTTACATAAAATATTTCTAAGGATTAATCATTCAAGAGAAATAAAAGATTGTTAAGTGAATTTTTACTGTGCATATGCTGTCTCTGATGATGAGTTAATCCACTCTTACTTTCTTGCCAGTCAGGCAAAATCTTGCAGTTGAAGTAAGGTCTTAGTACAAGTTTTTGTTGTACAGAGCAGAACTGGTTCTCTTCTGTACCAAAGTACCTTAAACTTCCTCTCAGATATTTGAGCAATATGAAAACTGAGTGAAATGTAGATGATTGTAAAGGATAAAGAATAAAAAGAATTAGACATGTTCTTCATCAGCAGAACCCTGCTCATGGTGAGGTACTTAGTGCTATACTCTGTACAGCAACTGATATGAATAGGAATTACAATACTAGCTTGGTGTTGTAGAGCTGGCTCCCATTTAAAAGAAAAAATAAGTATGCCTTTCTCCTAGACCTCATTGACTTGTTTAAATCTTTATGGCTTGGGATCAAACTTAAAACTAGATTAATTTGTGAACAAAATACAAATGATTGCCTTTCATTTTTTTTTCCTTGGGAAGTTCAGTGGGATTAATCTGAAATGAAAACTAGTGCAGTCTTGGAGGAGTCTGACAATGGATTTTGAGACTAATTTCCAACTTCTACTAGTAAGTGCGTTGCTTAACCAGGGTGATGCTCTTTCTCAGTTTTAAAAGAAGCTTCATTAAAACAAACCTATTTCTTGCTTACATTGTCCTTTGCTCTAAAGATCAGAGGAAAACTCTATTGTTTTTCAGGTATTGATCCCTACGATAATAAAAAGCACTAAGTGATCAAGCTGGAAATTGTTTAATGTAGTTTTCCTGGTGGCTTTGAGAGTGGATTATAATAGGGATTTGTGTAATACATATCTGCTTGGCATTTTGCTGGTGTTGCCATCACTTACAGGATGTCTTGTCTGGAACTGTCTTGCCTTGCTGGAGTTTTAAGGAGCCTTGTTGCAGAGTTTCATCACAGTGATTGTAGTCTACATTGTAGCCTGAGAGACTTTGTAATTGAGGACCCAGCACTAGGAAATGTCTGGTTTCACCTGGGGAGCCTCATCTTACCATTGACTCTCAGGAGGAGAGTGAAAATGCAAGTAAAGAAAATGCATAGACCTCTTTTGTTGTGGAAAATATTAAAGAAATAACACATACCTGTTTAAATGCAAAGTGTGTATAACTTTCTTCCCCACTCAGTTTTGAATGCTCTTCTTCTTGCCTGGATGAGAAGGAATTAACTTTTTGGTGTTGTGGTGTGGAGGGGAGGAATATTTGCCAATTACCCTCACAACAATAATTAATAAATGATATGGCAAGTGGGTATTGATAAAAATAGTAACCCTTTATTAATGAAATATGCCAAAACTCGTTAAAAGGACCATTGTATGTTTGGAAGATAAATTTACAATGGAATTATGCAGTCTTAGGGCAAATATAAACTCTTCTGTGCAAACTAGGAGGCAACAACTTGGAAAGGAAAGTCCCTGAGAGCAGGTAGCTCTCGATTACAGTGGGGGGAGGCTCGATAAGAACCATTAAACCCAAAGGGCAGTGAATTAGTCACTCACAGCTACTTTCACCCACATGGGGGGATGCTGCTGCATTAGCTTTGGGAAGCTCTTGTAAGGCGTGGCACAGCAGATTGCTGGCAAGAAAGGTTTACCACATGGTCCCAGGCTGGTCTGGCTCCAGCAGACAGCAGGCAGTTAAGGACGCTCTTCGTGACAGGCACTTGCTTGGTTCCTGGGTAAACTGAGGCACGGCACGGTTCTGGTGGCAAGGGGAAGCAGGCTAAGACGGCTCTGGCTTCTAGGCTTGTGGCTTCTCCGGCTTGCATTTGTATGGCTTGTGGCTTTATCCCAGGCTCTGGACCAGGCACTCGAGGCAGGGTAGGGCAACTCGAGGTGGCAAGGCTTGAAGCAAGGCTTCAGCAGGCTTGAGCAAGGCAAGGCAAGGCTTGAAGCAAGGCAAGGGTGACTACCTAGCCACTTGTATATATACCAATTGCCAAAGATTGGTTGGTCCAACGGGGCACTGAAGCTAACGTGTAGCTGCCCGATGGAAAGGTGTTCTGCCAGACTATATCCATAAAAGGCAGAAGCAAAGACCTCGTATCTGGGGGAGCAGTGGTCAGCTTACGTGCTCTCACCCCAGATAAACATCTTGTTTACCAGACAGGCAGGGGTCCTGTCCCCTTTGTTCCTTTTCCTGTGTTGCTCTGTTTTTCTGCAGGAAGAGGGGAGAGAAAGGGACCTTGTCTAGACATCTTAAGGCCTGTCTGGATTTGTACTGGGCCATGTGTCATGGCCCTACCATAACATTTGGGTTAATAGATATAAGCTGTAACTGTCTGCATATGTCATGGTCTGTTCTAGCATTGACATCAATGGAATATCAAAGAATGCCATTATGGCATTCTTCTAGTTGTAGATGGTGGGGGCCTGTGTAAAAAGGTAGCCAGAATTTGATAGGAACGGGCAGAGAGCAGATGGGAAATTAATTCTTTTTTTCTAGTTCTGGAAAATTTTATTCTGGGTAATTAGGCAAGAAACCACAGCTTTGTTACATATTTTTCTTCTAGTCTCAGGCAAGCTGTTAGCAAATTTGGTGAAAAATGTCTGTGGATTCCACTTCATCAGTGCAACAAGGAACAGCACATTTTGAAGACTAATTGGGAAGTATTAAAAAAGACAGTCCTGTGCTGCTGCTTGGGAATGCTCTAGCTCCCAAGATGGTAAATTTCCAGAAACATCAGCAACTGTTGTTGAAAACATCTGTTACTGCTGTTAAAAATAAGGTTATGAAGCTGAGGCCTTTGATTTTCTGTCGAACCTGTCCCCATTGACCAGGGAGTTATCCTGTGTCAATGGTTGTGCACTACCAACTCCATAGGTTCCTGAGGTGACAAGATTAATGAGGTGGGAATTAGTAAACTTGAGGAAACAAATGTGAAGACATGTGTTTTGGAAGATGGTTTTAATTTGAGCTATTCAGTCAAAAGCTCGCATTGTTTTTGAACATCAGCATCAGCTTGTTCTTCTAAGAGAAGACAGTTGCTGTAATAGTGTGGTTGCCTCACCTTTTTGTAGTTTTCAGAGAAAACTAAGAAGTCAAGGTGGACATATTTGCTCAGACCAGTATATAGCCTCGTGTTCTGTTTCCTGAAAGTGGCCAAAAGTAAGCAAAAAGGAACAGAATCATTCCATGCTAGTCCTATTAATATAACTCCCTGAGTGTTCTCCCTGTTGCTAATTTGCAGCTCTGGCTTCCTGAGCCAGGGATGCTTCCTACCTAATCAGGATCTGTGGGGACGTGGTCCAGACTGAGTGCAGTGCTTTAATGAGGGGTCTGACCTTCTGTTGTGCTAGGCCTGAGGTTACCGGGCCACAGTGAGATGACACAGCTTGGAGGTGAGCACAGCCATCACCAAGGATATGTCAATTGCTCCCTGAGAGCCCAGTGTGAGTGTTTCTGACAAGTGGCTGGCCTGTCATCTCCCCTGACTTGTCATGCTGGATAAAGATACTCACTTGGGAACTGAGTGCTACCTACTAGATAGATCCTAAGTAATTTTGGAATAAAAGTAGAAGAGTTTCCACTCACAGAGTGGTGTAACTGTCATCTACATAGTAAGTGCCTTATTCCAATAAACCTCAGGTTGGATTTCACACTTTAAGAGGTATATAGTGGCATATTCTTATTTTTACTTCACCTTTTCAAGGAGCAGGTAATACCATATGTTTATTTTAATTTTTAAACTCTATTTTTACTTTTGACTAGGCTTCAAAATATTTCTTTGACTAAGACCCACCATTCAGATGTTTGCACCTCTTGTATTATTTGTGCTTCTGGATAGGAGAAGGGTTCATTTGTGTTCAGATTGAAAAGACACATTTGCCTAAGAAGTGTAGCTTATGGAAGGGTGATGTGAAGGGCTAGAAATTGATGGAATCCCCTCTGATCAGGGCAAGAGTGAATGAAGCAAATGTTTTAGAATGGTAAGAGATTATCTTGTAGTAAACTGTCTAATGTTTTAACACACTCTTCCCTAATTTAACAGGCAAGTATCTGCTTCCCAATGCACCTGGACAGCAGCTGGGGCAATCTGTAGAAGCCTCTAACCTTGTTCGCATGCACTACCAAGTACTTGGGCAGTCAGCACCTTCACTTACTGCTGGTTTGGTGAGTAATTTTTTTCAAAGCTAGGAGTATACAAAAGAATCTGTTGAATTTCAGTATTGACAAGAGGATGGAGATAAAACCAGAGTTTATTTCCAGATCAACATCTCCTCAAGCTGCTTCTCTAGAGTACCTTGCACGTTCCTGCATAGAGCATTACTTAACATGTTGAGTGCAGCTGAATAACGTGTATAGTAGCATTACTTCTTCATTGTGTTACTGGATTGTATATGAAGTCTGATCTGCATGATCACAGAATCATAGAATCATAGAATCAAGAAGGCTGGAAGAGACCTCAAAGATCATCGAGTCCAGTGATGCTTTAATTTAACTCTGTGCATTTAAATGGTTTCTTTTCTAAAGAAAATAAACACCCCACAAACAAAATAACAGGAAGGGATGCTATGTGAGACAATAGTTCCTTAACTGTCCTTTCTCCTAAGCATTCTTTTCTACCAATGTCTGTTTCCACTTTCTGCAGGACTGTGTCCTCAGGAGAACATGGGTGTATGGAACATGAGCTTAATTAAGCCTTTTGGATAAAATTATAAGGGAAGAGAAAAGGGAAGAGATGCCTTACACATTTGAACTTTCTGCATTTTTTTCCCTAACAACCTTTATGCTGCTTTGTGCTTCCTTGTATTAAGATCTTAAGAAGTGATTCAGTTCAGTTCAGGATTCTCTGTACTATATTTATCTTCAAAGAATCACTTTAATGAATATCTTTCATGTTGTACAGAAATGTTTCAATGTTTTTCGGCCTTATGGATGGTTAGTAAATCTTTGCTGGTCCATTTCTAGGGAAAACTTGTGTTTCTTCCACACGATATTCATGTTAAGGAGTGCTCAATGATGAATAGATAGCACCCTGCAGGTTTTTCATCTCACAGAGACATTCAGGTTGGAAAAGACCCTCAGGATCACCAAGTCCAACCACTGACCCCACTCTGTGAGGTTCACCCCTAAATCATATCCCGAAGCATCACATCCAAACGATCCTTAAGCACATCCAGGGTTGGCCACTTAACCACCTCCCTGGGCAGCCCATTCTAATGCCTGACCATCCTTGCCATGAAAAATTTTTTCCTAATGTCCAGTCTAAACCTACCCAGCTTGAGGCCATTCCCTCTTGTTCTATCACTAATTACCTGGGAGAAGAGACCAGCACCAGCCTCTCCACAATGTCCTTTCAGGTAGTTGTAGACAGTGATGAGGTATTCCCTTAGCCTTCTCTTTTCCAAACGAAACAGCCCCAGCTCCTTCAGTCACTCTTCCTAAGATTTATTCTCCAGGCCCTTCCTCAGCTTCGTTGCCCTCCTCTGCACTCACTCCAGCCCCTCCACTTCTCTCCTGTATTGAGGTGCCGCAAACTGGACACAATACTCAAGGTGTGGCCTCACCAGAGCTAAGTACAAGAGCACAATCACCTCCCTACTCCTGCTGGACACAGCATTTTTGAAACAAGCCAGGATGCCATTGGCTTTCTTGGCCACCTGGGTACACTGATTGGTCATATTCAGTTAGCTGTCTATTAGAACCTCCAGGCCCCTTTCTGCCAGACAGCTTTTGGCCACACTTCCCCAGGCCTGTAGCGTTGCTTGGGGTTGTTGTGACCCAAGTGCAGGACCTGACATTTGGCCTTGTTGAATCTCATCCCACTACCGTTGGCTCATTGATCCAATCTATCCAAGTCCCTCCCTACTTACATGCAGATCAACACTCCCACCTAATTTGGTGTCATCTGCAAAGTTACTGATGACACACTGTGTGTCTTCATCAAGGTCATTAATAAAGATGTTCAACAGAAGTGGTCCCAACACTGAGCCCTGAGGAGCACCACTTGTGACCAGCTGCCAGCTGGATTTAACTTCATTGACCACCACTCTTTGGGCCTTTTCATCCAGCAGAGTGTGTGCTCATCCAAGCCTTGAGCAGCCAGTTTGTCCATGAGAATTCTGTGGGGAACATTGTCAAAGGCTTTTTTGAAAATCCAGGTAGACAATATCCACAGCCTTTCCCTTATCTAGTAGTCAGGTCATCTTGTCACAGAAGGAAAGCAGGTTGGTCAGGCAAGACCTGTCCTTCATAAACCCATGCTGACTGGGCCTGATCCTCTGGTTGTTATCTATATGTTGTGTAATGGTGCTTGAGATGCCCTGCTCCATGACCTTACCTGGTGCCGATATCAGACTGACAGGTCTATAGTTTCCTGGATCTTCCTTTCTTTCTTTCTTGTAGATGGGTGTTACATTTGCTACCCTTGTGCTGGGTTACACCCATCCTGGATGGGGCTGAAAGAACCCAGGCCCCCCAGGTTGACAAAAGAAACTTAATCCAGGTGGGACTTGGTTCCTTCCCCACCAGGAGAAGGTGTCCCCTGGCTCAAAGGTGGTCTATTCCACTCCCCCTTCCTGTCCAGCAGGCCTATAAAGGGGCAGACATCTCTCTGCTTGCTCTTTCCTGCCTCATCCACTCGAAAGAACATCGCTGCTGCTGCTGCTGCCTCCTGCACTGACCACGTGGCCAAGGCCTGCTTCTTCCAACTGAATCCACTGGCATCCAGGGGAATACAAGACCATCCAGGCTTGGTTTTGTATATTTTCCCATTTACCCTCATCCCTTACCTTTGTGAACCCTCCCTGTTACTGCTGTTACTCCCTGTTACTCCCTGTTACCTCTTCTACTTCCAAACCGATTCCAGACTATTTCTTTCATTAATTTACTTCTCTTCTGCCCTACCTCTTTTTTTTTTTCTTTCATCCCTCTCTACCTTGCATGGAAAAAAGTGAGGGGGGAGGAATCTCAATCTATTATCATTTGAACTCCTAAACTCCAGTCAGAGCTCCAACCAGAACAACCCTCCAGTCCATTGGGACCTCCCCAGTTAGGCAGGACTTCAGTGAAATAATGGATAGTGGCTTGGTGAGCACATCATTGACACTGTCAGTGGTCACAAGTGACATGGAAAAGGCTGAGGTTCTCAATGACTTCTTTACCTCAGTCTTCACTGCAAGGGCCTCCAGCCACACTCCTGGAGGCAGGGACCGGTAGGAAGAACTGCTCATCATAAGTGAAGATCAGGTTCGTGAGCACCTGAAGAACCTGAAAGTGTTCAAGTCCATGGGTGTGTCAGTTCAGGCTGGGTGCCTCCTGTCACTGCCACATAAGCTACACCTCTGGTGTCCTGAGTGTCCAACCCCATCAGGTGGACACAGGAAACGGCGTATTGCAACCCATAAATCTTGCACCCTATAAATCCATCTGCAAAGTCATTCTCTTCCTCTTTCTTCCCTCTCTGTTCCCGTGGGAGATGCTCTCTTATCGGATAACGGTGGGGGAGTATCTCAAGGACTCTCAGGCCTGTCTAGGCCTAATGCCAGGAGGAGAAAAGGGGGGGGGGCAGTCTCAGACCTGGCCAGCCTGAGACTTGCCTAGCAGTGGGGGGGGGAAGAAAGAGCCCTGGGGGTTTGGGTAGACCCTCATGTGGGGAAAAGAAAAGAATTGGGAAGCCTTTGGGTGTTATGTAAGGGGCTCTGTACGCTTTGGGATGTTCTTAGCACTATGCTTTGTAGTTTTCTGTAGTTTCACCAATTGCTTTTCCATTTAAACTTTCCATCACTCTCCAATCCGTTTGTGTGCCCTCTCTTGGGGCAAGAGAGGATCTGTCTGGCCCCAAACCAGTACAATGAGACCTGACAGGATACACCCATGGGTACTGAGAGAACTGGCAGATGAGGTTGCTAAATCCCTCTCTATTATATTCCAAAAGTCCTGGCAGTCTGGGGAAGTCCCCACAGACTGGAAAAGGGGAAACATTACTCCCATTTTCTAAAGGGTAAGAAGGAAGAACCAGGGAACTACAGACCAGTCAGTCTCATCTCTGTGCCTGGTAAGATCATGGAGCAGATCCTCCTGGAGACGCTACTGAGACAGAAGAATAACAAAGAGGTGATTGGGTACAGTCAGCATGGCTTCACCAAGGACAAATCCTGCCTGACAAACCTGGTGGCCTTCTATGACAAGGTCACAACATTAATAGATGAAGGCCAAGCAACTGATGTCATTTACCTGGACCTGAGCAAAGCCTTTGACACTGTCCTGCACCACATCCTGGTCTCCAAACTGGTGACACATGGGTTTGATGAGTGGACCATGAGATGGATAAAGAATTGGTTTGATGGCCACACCCAAAGAGTGGCTGTCAATGGGTCCATGTCCCAGTGGAGGCCAGTGACAAGTGGAGTCCCTCAGGGATCAGTCCTGGGACCAGCCTTGTGCAACATCTTTGTCTGTGACATGGACAGTGGCATTGAGTGCACCCTCAGCAAGTTTGCTGATGACACCAAGCTGTGTGGTGCAGCAGACACGCTGGAGGGAAGGGATGGCATCCAGAGGGACCTTGACAGGCTGGAGAGGTGGGCACAAGCCAACCTCATGAGGTTCAACAGGACCAAGTGCAAGGTCCTGCATCAAGAGAAGTGTGGCCAGCAGGTCAAGGGAGGTGATTCTCCCCCTCTACTTGGCTTTGGTGAGACCCCACCTGGAGTACTGCATCCAGTTCTGGAGCCCCTATTACAAGAGGGATATGGACGTGCTGGAACATGTCCAGAGAAGGGCCACCAGGATGATCAGAGGGCTGGAGCACCTCTCCTATGAGGACAGACTGAAAGAGTTGGGGCTGTTCAGACTGGAGAAGAGAAGGCTCTGAGGTGACCTTCTTATGGCCTTCCACTATCTGAAGGGGGCCTACAAGAAAGCTGGGGAGGGACTTTTTAGGCTATCAGGTAGTGATAGGACTAGGGGGAATGGAATAAAGCTGGAAGTGGGGAGATTCGGACTGCACATGAGGAAGAAGTTCTTCACCATGAGAGTGGTGAGAGCCTGGAATGGGTTGTCCATGGAGGTGGTTGAGGTCCCATCCCTGGAGGTGTTTAAGGCCAGGCTGGATGAGGCTCTGACCAGCCTGATCTAGTGTGAGGTGTCCCTGCCCATGGCAGGGGGGTTGGAACTAGATGATCCTTGTGGTCCCTTCCAACCTTGACTGATTCTATGATCTGCCAACTCCCTCAGCACCTTTGGGTGTAGCCCATCCAGCCCCATAGACTTTTGTGTGTCTCTAAGCAGCATAGCAGCTCACTGACCACTTCCTGATTTGTTGTCATGACCTCCTGATTCCCTTCCCTAAGTCCTAGTTCATGAGGCTGGGTGTCCAGGGAACTGCTGGAACCAGTGCTAAAGATCAAGGCAAAGTAGGCACTGAGCACCTCAGCCTTTTCCTTATCCTTACTATGTTTCCCTCTGCATCCAATAAAGGATGGAGATTTTCCCTTGTCCTCCTTTTGTTAGTGAATTTATAGAAACATGTTTTATTATCCGTAATTGCTGTAGCTAGGTTGAGCTCTAGCTGTGCTTTGGCTCTCCTCATTTTCTCTCTGCATAGCTTCACTACATCTTTATAGTCCTGATGAGAGACCTGTCCCCTCTTCCAAAGTCCGTGGACTCTCCTTGTGTTCTTGAGGTCCAGCCAAAGGTCCCTATTCAGCCAGGCCGGATGCCTTTCCCACCAACTGCCCCTTTTAGGCACACAGGGACAGCCTGCTCCTGAGCCTTTAAGGCTTCCCTCTTGAAGTATGTCCAGCCTTCCTGGACTCCTATATCCTTCATGGTGGTCTCCCAAGGGACGTTGTCAATCAGTCTCCTGAACAGACCAAAGTTTGCCCTACAGAAGTTCAAGGTGGCTGTTTTACTAACCCCTCTCCTTGGTTCTCCAAGGATAGAGAACTCAATCATCTGATGATCTCTGAGCCCTAGACGCTCTCCAACCTTTACTTCCCCCACAAGTTCTTCCCTGTTCACAAGAAGCAGGTCTGAGGAGGGCACCTTCCCTCGTTGGCTCCCTCACCAGCTGTGTCAGGAGATTATCCTCCACACACTCCAGGATCCTACAGGGCCATTGTCTCCCTGCTGTATTGTATTCCCAGCAGATATCCAGGAAGTTAAAGTGTCCCATGAGAACAGGGGCTAGAAATTGTGAAACCTCTATCTTATAAAAAATTTCATCTACCTCTTTATCCTGGTTGGGTGGTCTATAACAGATTCCCACTATGATGTCACTCTTGCTGGCCTGACTCCTGGTTCTTACCCATAAGGACTCAACCCTATCATCACCTTCATTTATTTGCATAGGTTCATGTTTCCCTACCATGGAAGGCCACTCCACCACCTCTTTTTTCCTTGCCTATCCCTTCTGAAACGTTGGTACCCATTGATTGCAGCACTCCAGTAGAGGGAGTCATCCCACCAGGTTTCTGTGAAGGTTGCTATATCATAGCTTCCCTGTAGCATGCTGGCCTCCAGCTGCTCCTGTTTATTGCCCATGCTGCATGCATTGGTGTATAAACATTTCAGGGAGGGAGATGAGTACAGAGTTTTCAACCTTGAGGAGGGGTAGACCTTCTGGTTATCTAAGATGCCAACACACTGCTCCAGAAGCATAGGGCTACTATACCCAGAGTTCTTGGTGGCAAGGCCAGGTATGTCCCTGTCCCCCTTTAAAACTAGTTTGAAGGCTTGTCAGTGAGCCCAGCCAAGTCATGTGTGAGGATTCTTGTCCCCTTGTGGGACAGGTGAACTCCATCTGCCGTCAGTAGACCTGGTGCCAAGAAAACTTTCCCATGGTCACAACCCCCAAAGTTCTGTTGGTGGCACCAACCTCTAAGCCATGTGTTAATCACATGGATTTTCCTTTTTCCTTCAGTATCACTTCCTGTCACTGGAGGGATTGAGGAGAACACCACTTGTGCTCCTGAGCCCTCAAGTAATCTCCCCAAAGCCCTGAAGTTTTTTAATTGCTTTTGTACTCTTATGCATTGCCTCATCACTCCCCATCTGCTTAACCAGCGTTGGGCAGTAGCCTGATAGCCTCACCAGACTGGGGAATCTCTTAGAAATGTCCCTAACTGTGCCCCAGGCAGGGCCTGTGGGATGGATCTGGCCTGCAAATTGGGCCCTCGGTTCCCCTGAGAAGGGAATCCCCTACTAATACCACCTTTCTTTTTTACTTTTTTGCACTAGTCCTAAGTCGTGGGACTGGCTGGCAAGTCCTGGGTAGCTGTGTGCATGGACATTCATCTCCATCCTCATTCATCTGGACCTCTGTTTCAAGAGGCCCGTATCAGTTGTGTGTGGGCAACTGGGAAGACTGGGGGGGATTGGGAGGAGGCTTGCCTGCCTCTCTTCTCTCTGGAGAAGGACCTGCCTCCATGCCTCCCCATCTCTTAGGTTTCTTTCTTTTTCTAGGTGACAAAAAAGTGTGGGATCCCCTTCTTCCACCCACACCTGCTGACCCTCCCGCAGGGATGGCAGAGTCCAACTCCCCAAGTCTGTCTCCTCTTCATATCCCCTTATAGTCCTTAGCTTCACAACTTCTTCCTTCAGCTCAGCCCCCAGGGTGAGCAGATCATTCACCTGCTGACATCTAATACATGTGCTGTCTCTGCAACCCTCCACTGCAAGTGCCAGGATCCAGCACTCACCACAGCCAGGGGCCTGGACACCTACATGTCTGCTCAGAACCTCTGCCTGGGTACCCACAGTCCTACTGACAGCAGCCCTCAGCCCGGGTGTACCCATGGCTGGATCTCTATCACTGACTGACTTCACAGGCTGCTGGGACACACCTAGATGACTTCAGTCTTGCTTGTTGAATGACCTTGCTCAGTGTACAGGGATCACAGATCCCAATGAGCTGCAAACAGCTGCAACACCCCCTGGGGCACCCACAATCACTGTTTGCTTGGTATGTAGATGGCTTGTTTCTTCGTGAACCTATCTGAAATAGTATTTAACTTCAAGTGCAACAGATCTGCACTTACAAATGTAATCATGGTTTTACTGCTTAGTGGTGGTTCTTGGTCATTTGTGACTCTTTGGGGTGGATGTGGTTTATTGGGCTCCATGTTTTATTTAAAATATTTGAATCCTTTGGAAGTTCTACGCTTTAAGCCAGAATATTTTCCAGGAACCGATATAGTGTTTTGGTTTTCTTTTGTTTTTCCCTGTGTAGTTTACTAGAAGAAACAATTCATTTTGAAGGAAGTATTTGGATTATGTATAGTGCAAATGAAAAGGAAAGAAGAATGGACAGAAATAAATGTAAATTGCATTAGAACTATTTCCTCCCCCCTTTACTTTTCTGTACTTGTGATTGAAAAAAAAAAAACTTCCAATTATCTACCCTAACTACATTTAAAAAGTGCTTTGTTGCTATTTGATCCTGTTTCTGTTTGCACACCTGTTAGGTGTCATGCTGCTAGCAACACGGTGCTTTTGATGTAATGCTTAAAGTACAGGAAGAGGAAGATTCAGCAGTGTTTTGACAAAAACTATTTTAAATGGCCATGAAACAACAGATTAATAGAAAAAATCAGGTCATTCGGGGCCTTTCACTCATCTGTCAAGTTTCACAGCGTATTTGCCTGCCTGTCTCTCCACATCTTCTATCTATTATGTTGGTGCAAAAGCAGGCGAGAGGCTTCTGTGCCGATCTGAGTAGACTGTGCATGGGATGGAGGTGCAAGTTCCTCAAGTATTTTTTTCTTGTCTGCAACTGCAGATGAGACTTGCCTCCTAAGGAGGCAAGGAGATTAGTGTTACATTGTCACATAGGCAGAGCACTTCTCAAGCCTCCTTTGACAAGTACTTTTCTGTTAGACTTGTGGAAGACTTTTGCCTTTGCTTAAAAGGGGTCATGACTTACGGGTCACTCCCCCTCATCCTTGTTTCTGTGCTTTGACGGAGTTGCATTTGGGAGACTTATTGTTACGTTCCAGTAATGGGGGCTTTAAATTATTTTGGTAAAGAGTTTGATCTTATGTAGAAGAGATTTGTATGGAAAATTTCTGTGTAGCAGCTCACAGTCTGAGCTGAAATGATTTTAGTGTAATGTCTCATCAATCTGAAAAGTTATTACCCTGTTAACTAGTTTCGCTACTAGGACTGAACACTGGGGTTGATACTTAGCTGTGTGGGCTTGACTCTGAGTAACAATTACAAGCTAATGTAGATGTGAATGGTAAGTGATCAGCTCAAAGATACTAGCGTTTAGTGGAATTGCTGAGTACAAAAGACTTTTCCCTTTTTTTTTGGCAATAGTTTGTAAACTATTGTTTACTTCCTTTCAGTAGAAAATCCTAGATTTTTAAGTGAGTTATGAACATTGTTTAAAAATAGGCTGCAGGTGTTGCAGATTTATTTCAATAGCTATGCATGATTTACTGTTGTAATATAGGCAGACAGACTATGAAAGAAATCCAGTCTCTGTACAGAACTGTAGAAGTGGATTAAAAATATGTATGGAGAAGTGTGATTTTCCGATGAGTAGGCACTGTACTGGATTTGCTGGGGGTTCTTATTTCAGAGATAGCTAAGTGATAGTTTTATGTGCTTCTGGCATGTTGAGCTATCCATGACAGATTCTGTGGTGGTCATGGAGACAGCGGGAGTCTGCCGAGACTGTTAAGGTGGACTTAGAAACGTTAAGAAAATGATTCAGAATGTCTTCAACAACATATACAAAGATGAAGTTGATGTGTGGAGTTGTGCTTCTTTAGAATGTTCTCACAGGTAAGTGTTGATCTGCTCAGTCTGTTTCTCTCCATAGTCAGTGGAGAACACTAGCTCCTAGGAGGCAATTCATTGATTCATAAAATTGTTGTGATGGTTTGAAACTGTCTTTTTAATTTTTTCCTTGCAAAGTTCAAAACAGAGAAAGTGAAAGGGTGTAAATAAGTCACTATTGGGTGTAAGAAAGCAAAATACTGATTGTTCTAAACACTTCCATTGGATAGATAGAAATGTTTAAGAACTATTACCCAAAACAAAGTGGGCACTCTGCACATTCTGCGTTCTGCAGTGGGGGCAGTTGCTGGGCTGTCTGGCTGCTGTTTCTTCTTCTCTTCTGGCTGAAGATAACACGTACTGACCTTGGCAGCTAAGTTAACAACTTTCTGCTTAACTAACTCTGCTTCTCTGTCCAGGGGGGCCTGGGGGGAAGCTCCTGGGAGAGAGATTGGCCCCTTTGGGAGGGTCCCCTTGGGGGGAAGCAAAGGGAGATCGGTTGTGCTTTTCTGGTTTGATTGTATATATTTGTAAATGTTGTGAATTTTGTATATTTGCACATATTCATTGCATTTCTCTGCTTGTAAATACAGCCTTCATTTGCTTCCAGACTGGGCTAGCCTGGTTACTTGTTGGTGGGGGGGAATTTCAGCTCACACCGACACAATTGTTTAAATTGGAAGGGATGTTAAATGTCATCTAGTTCCAACCCCCTGCCATGGTCAGGGACACCACCCACTACACCAGGTTACTGAAGGCCTCATCTCACCTGGCCTTGAATACTTTGAGGGAAGGGGCATCCACAGCCTCCCTAGCCGGTTCTGTGTGTGTGTGTCTCAGTGCTGAGTTTTGCAGAGAAATCGTGGTAGAACTAGCTTGCTAGTAATTCTGTTCTCTTCCAGCCCCACTGCCATTCCACAGGCAGGTACTATTGCTATTGCTAGTGCTATTGCTACTTGCTGTTTGGACTTGTCCATTTTTATTACTGATAGCAGAACTTTGGGAAAATAATTGCAAGTACAAAAATGGCATTATTTCAGTTTAATATTTAATTCTAATAGACTGATGTGCTTATTATAATGATTTTGAAACTGAGTAATTAGTTATCATTTTATAGGCAGAAATATACTTTTGAGTAGCGTAAATTGAATGAAGTTCATGATTTCAACTTTTTTTCTGGATTGCAGTGTAAAACAGTAGAAACTTCAAGATAATGTGCCTTTATGGTGTGGGTTTGGTGTTGTGTTGGTGGTTTTTTGTTTGGGGTGGGTTTTTTTTCTTGTTGTTGGTTGGTTGGTTTCTTTTTAAACACAAAAGTAATCTGCTTAAGGACCATGACGTCTTTCACTCCATCTGTTTTATATAAACTTAAACACCATAGCAAAGACTTCTCACAGAGAGCTTTATAAGACAGCGTATTTCGTGCCTACTGAATGGTAACTTGTAATTTGCAATATCCACATAATAAAAATACACTATAAACAAGATCCTCAAATGAAACCTGTGCATTGTAATACTCTCAGCTTTTACATTCAGTCAAGACTGTTGTGTAAGTAGCACTAGGGTACTGAGTGTTGGTTGTTCCTTCTGTTGTGGAAGATGAATGTTCATGGTATGAAATAAAGCAGACTCTGAATGGCATGTGGTTTCTTCTTGGAAATTTGAAAGGTGTCAGTGAAATGACTGCATTTTTACTTCATTTGACAATGGCATATCTTTGGCTAGTTGTAAATAACATCTAGTAACTCATGAAACCTAGGGAAAGAATAAAACTGGCCTTTATAAATGGCTTATGGCCTGTCCTAGTAAGCAGTGAAGGGATGCACTGCGTAGATGTGACTGCTTTTTAGCATACTATTTACTTCTTCAGTTTTCCCCAGTGTCATTGTATCCACCAACTGCCAGAATATTTTTGCCTTCCCCATACCAACTGAAGACCTCTGTACATTGGAATCTATTGCCACTTCATTAGTGTTCATTTGTAAGAATGGTCTTAGGGAAGCTGACAATTACACAAACTACTGTTTTATAAGATGAATTGCTAAAAGGAAACAAATCTTCAGTGTCTAGGAAAAGCAGTTTACTTCTTCAGAAAAGGATTTGTGTCTTTTTTTTTAATAGTATAATACTGAAAATGAGTGTCTTTGTTAACCATGTCATTCACTTCAGCTAAATTGACACAATCTTGACAATTATTATAAGAACTGTTTCAAAACTAATTATGCTAATTAGAATGTAACTACTAGTAATTACGTGTATTCAAACAGCACACCAACACCCTTTTGTGTGTTTTATTCCCCTCATGCAAGACAGCCATTTGTCACCAGAGAGGCTGCAAAATTACAGCTTAGATTATAAATGACTGCAAACAAATAAGATACTTCTTTAGAAACACTAATTGGTTGGATAAGTGAAGGCAGTATCAATTGTGCTTGGGCAAACCACACAATTTTAAAAAAGGTATTAATATAAACGGTTTTGGTTTTTTTTTGCAATTGTAAGGATTTTTTAAAATCATTAATTGTTTGTATTCACTTTTATCTAATGTGTATCAGACGTTTCTGGATTTGTGTTAAAATAAAATTATTACAGAGCAAGAGAAACCTGCATCTGAAACTTGGGTTGCTTTAAATTTTAGATCTTCTGTTGAGGAAACCAGGTCCTCAAAGCCTAAGACTGTTGTGAGTAGCTATTTAGTACCTGGCAAGTTAATGTGTATGTACAAGGATTGCACTTGAAAGAAACATGAAAGGCTATAAAAGAAATTGCCTAAGTTGCTAATTTTGGGTATCTCTCTAAAATCTCCCCAAAAGAGGTAGCTAGATTTCTGAAATACCAAATCTGAACTAAGGAAATTTATTTAAATGATAAACCATTATATAGATTTGATTGCTGTATTCTTTTTTGACTTAAAAGCAGCTCGGCATCTAAGACTAATCACCAAGAATATTTTTAAAAGTCAAAAGTATTTATTCCTATAAAATGCTGAATTTGCCAAGTAAGGGTAGCAGGCTTTCTGCTAGCTTTTAAGACTTTGGAGTTGTTCTTCCTTGTGTTTTATTTCAGTAACTCCTTATCCATGAGCATGCATTTGCATTCATATTTGTCTGTATTTGCCTTCTAATAAATTCTTAGTTACAGTTCTAATTCAGTAGTTCTAATTTAGTAGTAGTGAGAGAGAGAGGAACATCCTTCTGCATTTTTTTTTTACATAATAAATGGCTGGAGTAGATCTCATTCAGGGCAATGAAGCGGTAGTACTTTCTGACAAACAAGTGCAGGAAATGGATGACTGGGTACTTCATTTTACAAATATAAATATATCTCTATTTGTCAATGTAATTTTTTAAAATAGTCACTGTAGATTTGGGTTTAAAACACATTTGTAGATTCAATTGCTTGACAGCGTTCTAGATGTTTGACCCCTATCCTAAACTGCCCGAGTAAAACTAATGGCTTTATGAATTCTGATGATTTTCTTGCTCATTCTTGGTGGATGAAATAAAGAACTGGAGATGGCCAGAGTTAACTTGTTGTGGTTGAGGAGAGGCTTATTTATTACTTATCTTCACAACAATAATTAATAAAACGATACGGCAAATGGGTATTAATAAAATAGTAACCCTTTAATAATTAAATACGCCAAAACTCATTAAAAGGATCATTTGTATGGTTGGAAGATATATTTACAAAGGATTATGCAGTCTCAGGGCAAATACAAACTATTCTATGCAAATTAGGAGGCAACAACTTGGAAAGAGAAGGTCCCCGAGAGCAGTTAGGGCTTAGTTGCAGCAGGAAGGAGGCTCAATAAGAACCGTTAAACCCAAAGGGCAGTGAATGCGTTACTCACAGCTGGTTTCACCCATATAGGGATGCTGCTGCTGCATTGGATTTGGGGCGCTCTCATAGGCGCAGCACAGCGGATTGCTGGCAAGAAAGGTTTACCGCACGGTCCCAGGCTGGTCTGGCTTCAGCAGACGGCGGGCAGTTAACGACGCTCTTGGCGACGGGCGCTTGCATGCTTCCTGCATGGGTAAACTGAGGCATGGCACGATTATGGTAGCAAGGGGAAGCAGGCTTGGCTTTCTAGGCTCTTGACTTCTCCAGCTTGCACGTGTATGGCTTGTGGCTTTATCCCAGGCTCTGGACCAGACACTCGAGGCAGGGCAGGGCAACTCGAGGCGGCGAGGCTTGAAGCAAGGCTTGGAGCAAGGTGAGGCTTCAGCAAGCTTAAGCAAGGCTTGGAGCAAGGTGAGGCTTCAGCAAGTTTGAGCAAGGCTTGGAGCAAGGCTTCAGCAGATTTGAGCAAGGCAAGGCTAGGCTACCTAGCCATACAAAATGCCAGAGGTCAGTTGGTCCAACGGGGCACTGAAGCTAACGTGTAGCTGCCCAATGTAAAGCGTTCTGCCAGGCTATGACAATAAAAGGCAGAAGCAAAGACCTTGTATCGGGGGAGCAGTGGTCAGCTTATGTGCTCTCACGCCAGATAAGCATCTTGTTTATCAGACAGGCAGGAGTCCTGTCCCCTTTGTTCCTTTTCCAGCATTGCCCTGTTTTCCTGCAGGAAGGAGGGGAGAGAAAGGGACTGTCTAGACATCTTAAGGCCTGTCTGGATTTGTACTGGGCGTGTGTCATGACCCTACCATCACATAACTGTCCTTCTATAGAGACCTATTAATTTATCAGAATTGAGAACACATTTCATTCTGCAGAGTATCATTAGTTAAAGAATAATGGGAACAGTTGTGTGAGCTGCCTTGTGATACGAGGATTGGGCTTGGGCTTGGCTTAAAACCACAACGAGTAATAAGATTCAGGAATACAGTGATGGACCTTTGTGGCATTAGGTGAAAAGCATCTGCACCCCTTAAAGGATTTATAGAGGTGGAAATATTGAGTGAGACAAAGAGAGTAAAAAGGACATGGTCAGTGAGAAGAAACTGAAAAATGACTAGCACAGGGATGGTTTTAGTAAAATGCAGCTATGATACTTCTGGTCTCCATCACAAAAAGGAGAGAAAACCTGACTACTGTGATTTCATTGTCTAGTAAGTTAACATGTTCATTCAAACATTGATTCATCTGTAGTTTTGAACATGCTGTGAGAAAACGTTTAATAATGAGTTGTAGGGAGGTTATCCTTCGCTTGAGGAGTGTATGCTGATGTATACATCTGCTGTTAATGGTCTATTTCCACTGCTGGAAATAAGTGATAAAATTTGAACTCATGTCACTCACAGCTCTGACTTTAAAACGAATGATATAAAGGAGGCATGGGGGAATGCCATAAAAAGTGCAGGAAAATTGCTGTCTACACTTATGTCTGCATTCAGGATCTGAATGCATGTTAATAAGTGTTGATAACCTCAAAGTGAGTGCTCTCTGCCTAGATGGAAGCTTAATCTTCAGCATTGTATATTTTCCTTTCCTGATCTCATTTGAGAGTAATTATCACTGTAGAAAACTTGATTTCTGCTGTGGCAGTTTCAGTCAGCAGATATGCAAATACTGAAACTTTGAGCTTCCTAGCGAAGTTTGGCATAAAATGGTGGACTTTGTGTGGAAGCTGATGAGATATATTCCTTCCTGCTCAGTGTTTTACAGTGAGGCATGACCATTAATGACAGGGCATGTTTTTAAACTGGTGAAGTAATGTTTTGGTTTTCCTCTCTATATGTGAGTATTTCTCATGCCTATAGTACTTACAAAGTAATTGTAATGCAGCAGAGGATAGAAGCAGGTAGGTGGGAACAATAATCTCATCCCTCAAGCTAAAGTACTCCCACAGTTCTTATGATGGCTATAACTCTCAAAACAAAGAGACTCCAACTGAGTTGAATGACACTGCTGACTTACAGGCACTGGAGTGAGGAGGGGAAATGTAGTTTATCCAGATCTGGATGAATACCAAGTCATGTAGTGTAGTAGAAGATACAGAATATATGATCAGTTAAATTAAGAAATGATGATTTGTTTTGTAATGCTCAGAAGAAACTTGACGGTTATATACGTTCGTCTGATCATGAATTGATAGTTCTCTGTGTTATCGATTTGAAAAAGGATGAAAGCTGAATTATGAGATTTCCTTCTGTAAATAAGGGAGGAAAGATTGACCTCAAGTTAACTGATAAAACTATCCTACAACTAAAATGCAGTTTGATCTCTGTGTATTCCATTAATTTTGTGATCAGTAAAAGCATATCCTGAATAAGCTTCCCTATCATGATGCTGATTTTCAGAAACCTGCTAACTGTGAAAACATGTTTCTTAATATGCTTGCTATACATGCTAGTCTTATCAAGTACAAGACATACAAAACCTAATGATCAGTAGAACATACCCTTTTATTCTCAACTTCCATAATTTGTCTAGTTCATAATGGATCTTAGGTCTATGGCGAGTCAAGACTTTGGGAAGGTAAACTACTTTCTGAATGAATATGAATGTCGAAATGCCTAACTATTGCTCACTAAGGAAGGAGGGTGCACTTGTGAAGAATGACTGTGTAGTAAGAAGCATTAAGTCGTATAGTGGAAGGAACAGCCAAAATATGTAAAGAAGAATTATACATCTTTAAGGGAAAGTACACTAATATATCAAATTGAGAAAATACTGTGTTATTACAAGTGTCGAGATTAAATGCTTTATAAAAGGAAAATGGGGTATTAAAATAAAGGAGACTGGATGCATCAGTGTTCAGAATTATTTAAAACTAAACAAAGAACTTAAAACCTTCCAAAGTTTAATTATTGTAGTTGGAATTGAGCTTGCCTATTACTGTTTTCACTTAAGAACCAAATTCCCAACTGTCTGGGAGGGATTATTCAGAATGTAATTGTATTTTACCTTGAGAATTTTTAAAGAATTTGGTTCCTTTTCTATATACAGAATCTGGTTGTTAGAAATTGCCTCAACTTAGTGAATATTTTTTTTTCTTCCCTCTTTGGAAGACATAGGTAGATACGTAGAACTGCAAACTTTGAGGTTTAAAATGGCATAAGTCCTTTATGGTTGTTGTTTGGCATTCCTTGGGGAAATACTGAGACAAGCAGTTCAGAAACTTTTTTAAAAAAGGAAGAACATTTTGGTATGTATGTAGTTTCTTAGTTCTTGTTGAAAAGGGATCCGTGAGAGAGTCTACATTCGTGATGTGCCAGTGATTTCAGAAAAAAAAATCTTTTATGCAATTGTATAATTATGGAGAACTTGTAGCAATATAGAGCTTGCTTGGATTGGGGATTCATCTATTTTTTTTTCTGAAGTAAAAACCCCAGTATTTGATATCAAATGTACAAAACACTGAAGCTGAAATGTCTATTGTAATCTAACCTATCATTGAAAGGGAGGTTGATACTTTTAAAATACATTTAAACTAAAGTTTGCTTCTGTAACCATTATTTTACTTCTGATATTTTCATAATGGATTTATTACCTTTCTAAGCCCTCTGAATGACTGAAGCAGAAGTGTGTTGGTGCAAGTAGGATTTTGTCCTGCAGGTGGCATGAAAACCTAATGTGTACCTGTGCTGTCTATGGAATGTGCATCCTTTTCTCATGGCTACTATTGAAGGTATAATTGAGACTGGTGGCAAGGTATATGTGCTTTAGTATGAGAAAGCAATTTATTTTTGACATATTATATCAAAACATATTATTATTTGACTTAAGATATTATCAGAAAAATCAATAGTTGGGGTTTTATATAGTTTTTACATTTGTTTTATAAAGTCAACTGTACTTCTTTGTATGTAAGAAATTTTTGCAACCCTACGGTCTACAAGTGACGCTTGCCACTTCTGGAGATTTATCAGCTCGCCAAGAAGAGAATTAGAGTTCTACTAGCTAAGGAATCTTGAATTTCTCCCTGATTGTGGTATGTACTCTGAATAATACACAATGGGTCAGAACAGTAGTTAAATCTCTCCTAACATGATGTTGGGCCTTGTAGCTGGAGTGTTCTCTTGGATACACCAATCAACCTGGCATTTCTGAACGTGTTTTTTTGTAATGTGTTGAAAGGAAATACAAATTGAATCACACTCTTATCAATCCATGCAATGTATGTTGCCTGAAAATCTTTATTTCTGAAATACAGAATAGATATAAAATGAACAATATGTTTTGCTCTATGTGCAGATGCAGAATTGTGACACTGCAAGACGATATAGGACAATACTGCTAAGAGTTCATAATTTTGCTGTTAGGCCAGCAATGCCTCCTCAGAGCTGTGGCTGGGAACTCATAGAAGCAGTGCCTTGAAAACATTTGACTGGTGTAGCATGTCTGTGGTTTTGTTTTGTTTTGGTTTGTTTTTTTTTTTTTTACCCCTGAAGGGTACTGGTTGTCATAGAATCACAGAATTGTTTTGGAAAAGACCTCTATGGTCGAGTCCAACTGGTGATCTAACAACAGCATAGCCATTAAGTGATGTCCAGAAGTGCCATGTCTACATGTTTTTTGAGCACCTCCAGGGACAGTGACTCTACCACCTCCTCGGGCAGCCAGTTCCAATGCCTGACCACTCTTTCAGAAAGGAAATTTTTCCTAACACCCAATTTAAACCTGCCCTGGTGCAGCTTGATACCATCTCCTCTCATCCTATCACCTTACACTAGGGAGAGGAGACCAACACCCACCTCACTACAACCTCCTTTCTGGTAGTTGTAGAGAGCAATGAGGTCTCCACTCAGCATCCTCTTCTCCAGACTAAACAATCCCAGTTCCCTCAGCTGCTACTCATAAGACTCATTCTCTAGACCATTCAGCAGCTTTGTTGTCCTTCTCTGGATGTGCTCCAGCACTTCAATGTCTTCCTTGTAGTACTGTACTGAACACAGTATTTGAGATGTGGCCTTACCAGTGCTGAGTACAGGGCCATGTTCACTTCCCTGCTCCTGCTGGCCACGCTATTCCTGATACAGGCCAGTATGCTGTTAGCATTCTTGGCCACCCGAGCACGCTGCTGGCTCATGTTCAGCCAGCTGTCAACCAGTACCCTAGCTCCTTTTCTGCTGGGTAGTTTTCCAACACTCTGCCCCAAGCCTGTAGCATTGCATGGAGTGTTGTGATCCAAGTGCAGGACCCAGCACTTGGTTTTGTAAAACTGGCCTCAGGCCATGGATCCAGCCTGTCCAGATCGCTCTGCAGAACCTTCCTACCTTCAAGCAAATCAACACTCCCACCAAATTTAGTGTCATTAGTAAACTTTCTGAGGGTGCACTGAATCTCATTGTCCAGATCATTGATAAAGATACTAAATAAGACTGGTCCCAAAACTATGCCCTCGGGAATACCATAGAAACATAGGAATGTCAGGGTTGAAATGGACCTCAAGGATCATCTAGTTCCAACCCCCCTGCCATGGGGGGTTGCTCAGAGCCCCATTCAGCCTGTCCTTAAAAGCTTCCAGGGATGGAAGTGGGCTTCCTGCCAACTGCATTTAACTCCACTCATCAGCACACTTTGAGCCTGACCATCTGGCCAGTTTTTAACCCAGCAAAGTGTCCACCCATCCAAGCCATGTGCTGCTAGTTTCTCCTGGACGATGTTGTGGGTGACAGTGTCAAAGGCTTGTTGTCACTGTTGAACCCTGAAAGGGAGTGGTTTCATGTGGAGCATCTATTCAATACCTTTTCTAAGCCCTTAAAAGGGACATTGGGTAACTGCATACAGGGTCATAAATGGCTGTGGAGATTAAATACTGAAACTTTTTTACACTGTGAATATTAAAATATGTGTTGTTTACAGTGCCTAAAATTGCAGAGGAATGGTTATACTTTATCAGTAGTTAATGATTCTGTTAAATTAATTAGTATGTCAGAATTGCAATGTATGTTAATAATTAATAATGAATTGTCTTTATTGATCTCATAATTTTAAAGCACCTTTAGCTCCTCACCTTTAAAATAGGAGAATTTGTTTCTGTTTCCTAAAATAATGTGCAAGTTCATGTAGTATCACTGCATAGCTTCTATGGGTAAATGGTGGACTCTCATTAGCCCATTCAGCTAGTATGTGATAAAGCTGGCCTATATTCTTTCACTGATTGAGTATCTTAAATATACTTTCCTGTTAACATTGAAATGTACAAGCCTTCCTGTGGTTGTGCAAGCAGAAATTCTTGCTGTGTATATTGTAGAGCTACAGTTCTGTCTGCTAGTCCATACACACAGACTAAAAAGGTATCTCCTTCTTGGGGTGGATGACAGTGCAAGTGTGGATGTGTCAATTAGAGATGCTAAATTTTGAAGATGCATCTCACTTCCAATGCTGTAGCTGATGTCAGTACACTTCACAGAGCAACAGAGCTTTCAAAACTTGAGACAAATGGATAGTGTTTCCACAGATAATTTTTTTACCTCAGAAAACATTAGAAGGATTGCAGTAAAGAAGTCTTGGGGAATGTAACAGTACATAGTGATACTGTGAGTTTCTGATTTATAGAAGATGGTTAGGTGTTGATCTGTACAAAATTTTTAAATATACATTTTGATTCATTTCCACATTGATTTTTTTCAAATGGACAGAAGAAAGATGTGCACATCTTCCAGCTCCCAATACCATGCCTGACTTTGGCTTTCATGCATCTGTAATTTCACTTGATGATTATCTGCAGTCCTTTGTGGAACCGTAATGTTATCTTCCCTTGACAGTTTATGCTCTTATCTATCCTTAAAAGTAACTCCAAAAGGCTTCAGTATACTTCTTTTGAAACCTCTGAGAAGAAATAATCAAAGTGGGATCCACCTCTAGGAGATGGTCAAAGACATAGCCAGAATTTGATTCACATTTTGTTCATAGTGGAGAAAAAGCTATAATCCGTGCTCTAAAGCAAAGGCTTTAGAGCATCAGCTGTGAAGTATCATTCATAGAAGACTTGATATTATTCTACATTTGCAAGCTTCTGTGGTTGCATGGATGAAGTCTCTTTTGTGATGAAGAATATATTTGTGACAAGCTTTTCTTGTTTGAGATGAGGTTTCTGTATGTCTGTTTTCTGTTTTGTTTTAATCCTGATGTTTGCCTTTAGACTGCAAGAAAGAGAGGCTATTTCCTTGGATGGTAAGCAGGTTATAATGAATACTGCTGCATGCATTTATTGGATCTACAGTCTGGACCATTACTTGCAGCGCCCCATATCCCAGTAGAATAGAAAGCTTTTAGTCATTCCCTATGTGCAGAGAGGGGAAGATCAATTGCTGAACTACTGAAACTTGGATATCAGGAATCTCTGCTACTTTTATGTGAGCCTTTACATTTGTAGGGAGGGGAGAACAATATTTTTGGTCCATCCTTCCTTTGCATTGTATAACTTGTGTTGAGGATCTGCTAGGATGTTTGTGCTTCACTCTGACATCAGATTAAGTCTTTTGTCAAGAAGACAAGCTTATTGAGCTTGGAAGGTGGATTGGAATTTGATGCAGCCTTGAAATTGCAGTTTAATAATAAAAAGTCTTTTTGCTGTATGTCAGTATGGTTCATACTCTGATGTTAGTTTTCCCTTTATTAAGTTCTGTAAGTAGCCTTGTGCAGTCTTCCTTGGCATCTTTTTCAACATGCCCATACTAAGCCTAATTAGTTTAAGCTTGATGTACTGAGAAACTTGAAAAAGGGAGATATTGAAATGTATGCAAAGTAAATGTTTAAGAAGCATTTCTGAGTTGCAAAAAAAAAAAGTCTTTTTAAAGCTTTTTCATTCTAGAATGAAAGCTTTGAAATTCAAAACAAGAATAAACCAGTGTTGCTGAGAGTTTGTTATATAAACTGCAATTCAGCCTTAACAACTAGTAAAGCTGCTCAGCTGATAGCTGCTGCCTGGCAAAAAGTAAACAAAAAAAGCATGTGTTAGTAATTGTTTGGCTGTTTTTGTGACGTAGGCAGATAGTTGCTGCCTGGAAGTTAGTGGTACACCATTTACAAGGAATATATATTTCTATGCTTTGATTTAGTCTCCCTGTCAATGCTGTCACTTGGGGGTTTTTTTGTTTGGTTGTTTTGGTTTGGTTTGTTTTTTTGTGGGACAGAGTGGAGTGAGGGTGAAGAGAAAATCACATTTTTCTCTCACCTTTTTTTAGTGCTGTATTTCAGTAATAACTTTCTTAAAAGCTACTTGTTATATGTTTTTTTCTATTAGTTGTGTATTGGCCTTATCTAGCATTACGTGTTGCCACAATTCTACTGGCAGGAGACCTGCAGAAATTTGCAAATGGTTCTTAAACTTGAATCTCAATGATGAGAATGATAAAATAGTAATTGTGAATTGATTTGTAGTGACTTGAAGACAACACTGGTACAAGAGGTTAGGTCTGGTTTGATGTATGGATTTTTTTTTTATGTGCTGCATGCAAGTTAACATGTGCTGCTTCTTTTTGCCATTTTCACACATGCAAAAGCAGTGTTTGCGTGAGTTTGTTTCAAAACCATTATAACTACAACATCTGACAGGGCGCACTCTGGTATGCATTAGTTGTATCTCCCATCTAATGTGCTTAGAAAAATGCTGCATAAGAATCAGTATTAAATATTTTAATATTTTTCTAGTCTTGTACTTGTAAAAACAGCAGTTATGGTTTGTCACTTAACTAGACTTCTGAAAATATGGCACTTATATATTCTAATTTTTCTATTAACAGCCACTTGAATAGAGCTTATTAGTGAACAAAAATACAATTAAAAGCTCCCTTTTCACCAGTGCTAAACAAGTCCTATGCTTTTGCATTACCAGAAGATAATTGTTGCATTACTTGTTATCTATTCTAAGCATTAGATTTTTCACATTTGGGAAGAAAATAATGATTTAAAAAACTCAATGATGATGGCTTGATTCTGTAGAGTGTTTTAAGGTATAGGAAATAGCCATGATAGAGACAGATTTAGAGGGCAGAGTATAAGTGAGTTGTTCCATGGTGTAGAGTAAATACAATTTATCATATGCTGCCACCATGTATGGTGTAAAAAGTGGAAGCCACACATAGGATATGTATATACAGCAAATTAAATTAAACCTGCATTGTAAAATTGTCGCTATATATCCGTGTATAGTCACATGTTCAAGTTTTATCTTTTAACTGAGTCATTTCAGTAATCCCAGTATTCTCTAAATTCTCTTAGTTTTGTCAGTCAGTAGTCTTTTCTAAGTGAAGCAATATGATTAAGGCAAATAAAACCACCGTGAAATGTGGAAATAAACTTTTGAACTTTTGGAAGTGTCCTGAAAACTATCTGCTAACACTTTTCATCTTTAAATAAACATGTACTTAGGGGTATGTATCTAACTGAATTCTGAAACATCCTTCACGTTTAATCAGGTCAAAACCAAGGGAGAAAGATTTTTGAAAAAGTTGAGGTTATTTATTGTCTGTCTTAAAATAGTTTTGCCTTCCCTGATGAGGAAAAGAAATGGTTTCCTTCTTCATATTCTGCATATTTGTGCTATTCTGTGGTTCATGTGCAACTGAAGCATGCTTTTTTGCTACAAGTGATGGGAAGGACTCTATGAGCCAGTTTGCTGTATTTTATATGTATACAAGGATAGTATTGTTCTAAGGAGTATGATTTATACTTCATGATTTTCCTTCTAAACCACAACTTTTTCAACACCATAATCTCGTCAGTCATGGTGTTGATAGTATTACCGAAATAATAAGCTGAAAATACTGAAAACCTTCAGGCAAAAATAGCAGGCCTTATGTTATTTTAAACACATAGATGCACCTTTGGTACTATCTAAAAAGATTCATAGATGGATGAAAATTCAGATGATACTTGACTTGTTAGTTACAAACTTTCACCTTTTGGTACCCTCTGATATGCCTTTATAAATTGCAGTGTAACCTTAGGAAAAGACTACTTTTAGGATTGTTAGTGAAAAGTAATTTTGTACTTTGCTGTGTGGGATTAATCTTATCTTCCATTGGAAGGCAGTCTTTTTGTTTCATTCTCCTGCCTTCCAGCGTTTAACTGGTTGTACCAGTGATCTTTAACTTACTGCAAAACAAAGTAGTAGTTGTACCTTGTCTGTATTTTGAAAGCTTCTTGATGCAAGTAATTGCTTTGCTTTGCTTGCTTACAATTCTTTCTATGAATTGTTCATGAATTGTTCTTTCTATGAATTGTAACTTATGTGATACTTGAGGGGGTTTGTTGGATTGTAGACCTTTTGCTTCCGTGCCTGTCAGTGACACATTACTTAGTGGTATGACCTTTTTGTGCTGCTGTTGTTCAAGTAGCGAACTTGAACTTTTGTGCCTTATAGACCTCTCAGCTAGATGGAACACTTTTAATTCATACACCTACATTAGTCAGTTATGTATAGTTAGATATGCTAAAATTGTTGTTGGGGAAAAAACCCAACACCCCAGAATCGTTTTGAGAACTGATAAATTATGCATTGGAAGGGTTTGTATTTCAGTGATTAAAATAAAACTTGGGTAAGTATGTATTTAGATTCTGTTTATAATTGTAGACAGCCTTGCAACTGAAACCTCTGGTATGTCATGAGACAAATAGTTAAGATTTTTACTTCTGACCCTTGAAAATCTGACAGTCTTCTACTACCTTTGCTGTCTTCACTGAAGAACAACAGTGGCATTTAAATTCATTTGTCTGTGTTTTCTTTGGAAACAGAGAACTGTAGAAAGGATAGGAGGTGAGGAGACATGGATGTGAGTGATTAAGTTTTAAAGCATTAACAAAGGAGAAAGAAAAGATGACATTTTGAAATGGAAATGGGAGGAGTATTGGGCGGAACCCAAAGAGGAAATACCTGTGTATCCTTAAAGCAATTCTATTTTCCCTTTGTTTCCCAGTGGGGAGGGACCTAGTTACCTTTCCACTTTACAGAAGCAAACTGCAACATTTTCAGTAGGTTCAGCATGCTGTTTAAAGAGATGTTATACTTAAAAACTAATTGAGGAGTTGAGTAGCCTTTGTTAGAGAGGTCAGACTCGACGGTTGCAATACTCCCTTCTGCCTATGAATCTATAAATCTACCAGTGAGTTTAATTTTTCTTTTCTTCCTCTTGTTGTATTTGAGTTTTGTTGGTATGAGCTTCTTTCTGAACTGAAATGCAGCCATGATCCTGTAACTGCAATCAGTAATGGCTAAGTTTAAGCTATTGACCTGATGTTATGGATGTATTTGGAGCTGGTCACAAAGAGACAGGAAAGGAGACATGTCCAGTTACCACCACTGTGTAACTCAGATAAATACTGACTGTTTTTTAAAATATATTTGGAGGTCACAGAGAAATGTAATTTAGTGAGAATGCTGACATTTTTATTGTTAAAAAAAATTTTTTTATTGTTAAAAAAAAATTAAAACTATTAATGCAGTTCAGTTGTAGGAAGAAAAGCAGGGAGCAAACAGAGCAGCCTTTTTTTCCCTCTGTTTTTGAGACGTTACTGCTCTGGTTAGCCATTCAGCAACCCTTCATTGTTTTGTTCTAAATGCTTTTGCCGTTAGCAGGTTTTACTACTCTGGAATGTGCATGGACCACTTCTCAAAATGATGTAATCTGACAGGAAATCAATATTTTTTTTTCGTACTAGATTTGAAGGTGTGATTGTCATAGTCCTCATCTTAGATTGTGAATAGCTAATAGTGTGACAACAGCTTTTGGGAAAAAAATCAATTATTTGTTTAACCAGCATCTTAGCTGATAAGAAAAGTCCACTCTATTTTTTCTCCTTAGAATCTGTGTTGTCAAGTGTAACTTTTTTGGGTTCAGCACCTAGTTTTTGACCGAGAGGAATTCTCCTTGTTTCAGTCAGGTCAGCTGAGTTGATGAGTTGCTCTCTACAGCTACCTGAAAGGAGGTTCGGGGAGGTTCGGGTCAGTTTCTTCTCTCTGGTATCCGGTGACAGAATGATAGGAAATGGCTTGGAACTGTGCCAGGGGAGTTTTAGATTGGGTATTAGTAAAGATTTCTTTACTGCAAGAGTGGTCAGGTATTGGAACAGGCTGCCCAGGGAGGCAGTCGAATCACTGTCCTTGGATGTGCTCAAGAAACATGTGGACGTGGTACTTTGGGAGATGGTTTAACGGCCAGGGTGGTATTAGGTTGATGGTTGGACTCGATGATCTTAGAGGTCTTTTCCAACCGAAACAATTTGATGATTCTATGATTTGAGCCGCTGGTTATGGCCTTCTGTATCCCCTGAGGCCATCTCTGCTGTTTCTCAGCTGCTTCACGTGGGAAATCCTGTTGGGGTAATTTATTTTAAAGTGCTCTTATAGTGTGTTATTACTGACGCATTTTGTAAGTAACCCCAAAATTACTACTCATCTGTCTGCCCGGAATTACAAGAAAATGAGACGAAGAAAGGTAAACCAGTTGAAAAACGGTGAAATTGCACATGATGGGAACACTCTTTTCTGACTGTTTATCCTAACGTCGCGGGGTAACGCTCCACCTAATGACTGCACTTAAGCAATTTTTTACCTTGGTGTACTTTGATCTAGTGCTAATAGTGCCGTGACACCGGCCCGCCGCGCGGAGCGGGCTGATAGCCTGACGGTGCCGGTGAGCGGGCCGGACCCAGAGGCAGCGGGAATCGGGGCGGCGCGCTGTGTCCTTTCCTCCTCGCAAGTGGCGGGCCGCACCTGGCTGCGGCATGGGGCGACCGATGGAGGTGGAGCTGGGGCAACGGGCAGCACAGGGCGCCGGTGCTGGACGCCGGGCTGCTCCATTCGTGCGCCCCGAAGTTCCCGGACTGCACAACTCTCCCGGTCACGTGCCCCGGCGGCGCCAATCGGCGCAGCCGTGATGTCAGCGCTCAGCAGCTGCCGGGGATGCGGAGCGGCTCGTGGGGTCCGGGCAGTCCGTTATGGCCAGGCGCCGCGCGGCATAACGGTGGCGGAGCGGCGCCATGGACGAGGCCAGCACCCTGCGGAGACGGGGGATGCAGGTAGGAGCGGGCCGGCGGGCGAACGGCTCCTACGTCCCCTCAGTTTCAAAGTTGCCCTCACCTGCCGTGAGGCGCAGGGGCGTGCCTGTGCGGGCAGGAGGGGCACGGCGGCGCCCGGCCACCGAAACAGAGCGACCATTGGCCCCAACAGGCAGGCGGTCGCGACGCGGTGTCTGTCGCGCCCGGGCGCTTCCCGGCCAGCCGGCGAGGCGGTAGAAGCAGCGGTAGCGGTGCGGGCTCTTTCTCTCCGTTAGGAGTGCTCGAGAGATGGGGAGCAGACGGCCTTTACCTGAGGGGGAAAGTTTCGCGACTTAGGGCTTTCTCAGCGTCCGCGGCATACTTTGTAGAACGGTTTGACAGGAGCATTGACGTTTCCAGTCAACTTTTAGGACAGCGGTTAGGACTTTCCCGCTGGCGGTCCCTAATTCAAGTAAATGATATATCCCAAATGGAGTGTGACTTAGAACAAAACGTTGGTGTACCGCACGTGGTTTGAATTCAACCTTGTGTACTCTTTTTGGATAATGTATTAAGAGCGCAAATAAATTATTTTTTAATCTTTTTTGGGTATTATTTGGTTATTAGGGGCCATGTGTCAACAGTCGATTGAAGATTGTAGTTACTTTTTTACTGTTTAACCAAAATGGAACACCGCCTCAAACTGCATCTTTCTGGCCCGTAGTTTAGAAAGTCCCTTTGCTGAAGTTGCTTTCAGCGGTGAATGCATTTCCTTTCTTTTGTTTTCCTTTACATCCGCAATATTTCAATGGGAGGAGAGTGAAGAGGAAAGCCTCTTTACGTTTGGGATCGTTAGTTTTTAGTAATGTTAAACAGCTGACAATATTTTAAATGCACTGAACTTAAACAGTTCTGAACTTTTCAGACAGATGTGCTTGTGATTAGAGCTTTCAACTTGGTGCTGATCAGGTGGAGCGATTTCTATTAGATGGATGAAGACAAGTAGAATCTGTATATAGCCTGTGTAGCATGGAGCTTCTTAGTCTTATGTGAGTCCATTGGCTTTTCTTTAATGTGAGATAGTATTTGCCTGTGGAACTTTCATAAACAGATTCTGAGATTTTATTTAGTCCTTAAATCCCACATCTTTTTTATTAATTGACTGTAAAGTGTGAAGGAGAATCAGTCCTCCAGGTTGGGACTGCCAATGGCAGATTTTAAGAGAGGATGACAAAGTTTTGAGAGGTGGATCTTCGCAGCAAATCTGGATTTCCTCCTGCTAAGCCTGCTGTATTCTACTGAGTAGTGTGTTCCAAATTTCTTCATTTTGACAAGAATCAAACATCAGTCTGTTCTTATTAAAAGATAACTTAAAACCTTAATGTGAAAGCCTATTGCTGAGTTCTGCACATGTAATTTTGATTTTTTTTTTGGTTGTGTTTTGGGATTTTTTGTGTTGTTTTATTGTCTTCTGTAACTAACAAAGTAATTTTGAATGAATACCAAGAATATTTCACAGAATACTTGCTTACTCCTGCACATGCTTATGGGGTCATTTAAAAGTGTTAAACGCTATATGGGGGATAATTCTAGTGCTAGAATGACCAATTCAAACTTGCACTGCATGCAATAATAAATTGTTTTTAAAGATGTATGCTGTTAGAATCTAGTCCTAGGGTGGAAAAATAGCCAGTGGCCAAAGATGTTGAAGTTGACATGTAATCTAGTGAGAGATGGAGAGGGCAAAATGCTATTTGTGCTCAAGTTGCATTCATTAGACCCTTAAATGAACCTGCCTTCATACTGTCCCTTTACTCCTCTTATTTCCCTTACTGTTGCTCGTTTTTATCTTCTGTTATCCATGTACCGGATGAGAAACTGATACGAATTTGTGAGCTGGAAAGCTGATAATACAACATGTTACAAGGAGTAGACCCTGTTTAATAATTATTAATAGATATTGATTAGATTAAGTCTCTGAGTTGTCTGCTTGGCTGACATTCGCTTTCTATAGCACATCCCGAAGTCATGACTTGCTCATTTTGTAGTAGTAGTATATGTTCTTACACTAAAAAGCCCCTAACTAATTCTCCTGCCATTGTGTTGTTCTGTGGGAGTATCTTTTCTCTCCTTTTCTTTTTCCTATGTTATTGATATTTTTCTTTAAAATCTACTGAGAATATTCTGAAAGGGACGAAGAAAACCCAACAAACAACAACAACAACAAAAAAAGCCACAGCAAAAATTAGTAGTTCTGGTCTTCAATGTAAGGTCAACTAACTTTACTTCATATGATTTTGTTACTTTTTTGTGTGTTTAGAAGTAAAAATGATAAAACCAGGTAAATCTACTTAAAAGCTGTGTGCTTTCTTAGGTGAAGGTGCATCTAAATTAAACCAGTCAGGTAATGGGAAACAACACATACTTAAATTAAAAGCCACATTGGTATAAGTGCTGGGTCGTTGGGGTTTTTTGTGTTCTTTTTTTTTTTTCATTTTTTTCCTTTTTTAATTTCTACACAATTTGCTTCAAAGCTTGATTTAGAGGACACAAACCATTTCCTTTTAGTCAGGAACTCGATATACTTGTGTTTAATGCCATGTACCATCATGCTGTGTTTAAAAAAAGCCAGGAAGCAGCTTGAATTGAATCTCAAAATATAAGTCTTAAGTAAATGTGTAGACATTGATAAATCTTGTTTTGAGTTGGTATGTGGAAGGTTTTTCTGGTGCTCAGGCTTTTAAGAAGCTGAACCTTTAATTTATTGTACCCTGAATACATACACCTATTTCATTTTACTGCTGCTTACTCTTTGTGTCTAGTTACTTATATTAGTTGTATTAAGAGAGAGATAACAACTTCTGAATCTGTAGTATGTATTCCTTTTTGGTGAACAGATTCTGAATCTTTAATTTATTTGTAAGAAGCACCAGGGAGAAAACTGACTTTTTAACTTTTAAAAATGCCAAGTATAATATGGTTTGAATTGAAATAGGTGTCCGTGGAAAATAAGTCAAGAAAAATGGCAACAGCTAACTTCTTGCGTATTCTTCATAAAGATTCTTAACTGCATTCTAACAACCTATGTTTCTTCTTTCTTCCATGAATTTATCTAGCAAGAGTTTGTCTGAGCAGTGTGTTTTACACTGTTGTAAACCAGACTCCATCAATCTGTAAGACTGATAATGGGAACATGGGGAAATCTTACTGCCAGATGCAGTCAGCTTCAGTCATATTTCCACAACTGATGAAGTGTTCTCTTTGTTGAACAGATGCTTTGGGCCTTCGCTTTTCCTTATACTAATTTCAGTTCTGCCTCTATGTGGCTAGTAAGTGCTGTCTTGTAAATTTTGGGGTAATTACATGAGCTTTTTTTAATTAGAATTGCAGATAAATTGACCAACAGCAGAGAAATCAGCTATATATGAAACATGCCAGATGTCAAGGAAAATGTTGTGTTTGTTTTATTGTCTCTGGGTACGCTTGTTCATAAAGGCCAAAAAAAAAAATTCACAGGGATCTAAAGCTTCCTTAAGTTCAGGATGACTGCATTGCATTGATGACTGAGATATGGTAATAACCAATATGGAAAATACCAATTGAAAATATTCCAAAACCGGACTTCATTGATTTGAAGGGGGGAAAAGATAAAAAGAATTCAATGTCAAAATTCAGACTCATTGCTATGGAAATGGAAGCTGGCATTGTAAACGAAAATGTAATGTAAATGGCATATTGCTGTTTTGGTAGAACTAAAGAGTCAATTCATAATAATTCCATATATTTCTAGAAAAAATGGCAAGGGTCACGGTCATTACATCATACAGAACTGTTTGATTTTTAGGCAGACATTTTGAAATTTGGTTCATATCCAGACCTTTGCAAAGAGTAAAACCTTACAGATTTTTCCAAGTCCTTCCTTGTTGGCTTATCTAAAAATACATTCTGAGAAATAAGATAAGCTGCAAATAAAATGGCCTTATTTGTAGCACCCAAACAGGTGTAATTTCTTTGGAGTAAGATGTTTGTGAAAATAATTCTTTCTGAAGTGCTGAAAATTGACATGTAATGGAGAAAGGGTCAACTGGGAAGCCACACTATAGGAGAGGAAAGGAAATAGGGAGACCCTTTCTACCTTTAAAAAAGGGTAGAAAGCAGGACCCTGGGAACTACCAACCTGTCAGCATCACTTCTGTGCCTGGAACAGATCCTCCTAGATGACATGCTAAGACAGATGGAGGATAAGGAGGTGATTCAAGACAGCCAGCATGGCTTTATTAGGGGCAAATCCTGCTGACCAACCTGGAGGCTTTCTACGATAAAGTGACTGTGTCAGTGGATAAGGGACCACCTATGCAGATGATCTATCTGGACTTCTGTGAGGCCTTTGACACTATCCCCCACAACATCCTACTTGCCAAGTTGGATGGATACAGATTTGATGGGTGGACTGTTCAGTGGATAAGGAATTGGCTGAATGGTTGCACCCAGAGAGTGGTTGCTTAATGACTTGAAGTCTAGATGGAGAGCAGTGACAAGTGGTGTCCCTTGGGGATCTGTACTGGGACCTGTGCTGTTTAATATTTTTATCAATGATACAGATATTGGGATCGAGTGCACCATCAGTAGGCTTGCAGATGACAGCAAGCTGAGTGGTGCTTTTGATATGCTAGAGGGACAGGATGTCACCCAGAGGGACGTGGACAAGCTGGAGAGGTGGGCCCAGGTGAACCTCATGGGGTTCATCAGGAGCAAGTGTAGAGTTCTGCACATGGGTGGAAACAATCCACACTATCAATACAGACTGGAGTATGAGAAGATAAAAATCAGCCCTGCAAAAAAATACTTGGGGTTGCTGATGGATGAGAAGCTGGACATGAGCAGATTAGTGTGTGCTTGCGGCCCAGGCAGCCAATCACATCCTGAGCTGCATCAAAAGATGCGTGGCCAGAAGATTGAGAGAGAAGTGATTCTGCCACTTTACTCTGTTCTGGTGAGACCTCACCTGGAGTACTGTGTGCAGGTTTGGAGCCCTCAGTACAGGAAGGACATGGACCTGATGGAATGGGTCTAGAAAAGGGCCATGAAAATGATCAGGAGCTCTTCTGTGAGAACAGACTGAGGGAGCTGGGGTTGTTCAGCCTGGAGAAGGCTCTGGAGACACCTAATAGGAACCTTCTGGTATCTGAAGGGGGCCTACAAGAATGCTGGAGAGAAACTGTTTACAAAGCCCTGTAGATTTAGATTGGATGTTGGGTAGGAGTTCTTAACCATGAGGGTGGTGGAACACTGGAATGGGTTGACCAGGGAGGTGGTTGAGGCCCCATCCCTGGAGATATTCAGGGTGATGCTCTACAGGGCTCCTGGCAACCTGATCTAGTTGAGGATGCTTCTTCTTACTGCAGAGAGGGTTGGACTAGATGACCTTTGGAGATTCCTTCAAACCCAAACCGTTCTGTGATTTTGTGTGAGACTGTCTCTTCTGTGGATGCAGTTCATGTGGTTTGCTGAGGAAAAGAATGATGGTAAAATGTGAAGAATATTAGAGTTCGGCCTTTGCTGCAAACTGAAGAGAAAGGATGAAAAGGTGTTTTATAGATGAGGTTCTGGAACAGTTCTTAATATTTTCACTGATTCAGATGCTGTGTACAACATTTCCCCTCCCACTAGGCAACAGTAATGTCCATTTGCTCTTGTTTCTGTACTGGTGGCAATGGATTTACAGTATGAAAGAAGAGTTTCATAGCTGTGAATCAGTTCTGGTTCAGAATGTGTTACTGCCTCTTGGTGACTGTGTGGAAGAAAAAGTCTACGGGGGCACGGAAACAGAGAAGAATTAAAAAAGAATTTAAAAAATTAAGAATTCAGAAAAAGATGGGATATATATTTTCTGGTGTTGTGTAGGAATAGCTGAATCCATTGTCTGCTTAGAGGTTGCGTTCTGTCCTGTCTAAGATACTGTTTCTTCAGGGACTGAGCTGTGAGGTAATGCTCAGAACTATTTAAATTATGACCCTTGCTCTTTCTTTTTGTGAGGTATTTACATGAGTACCATATATAGATGCAAAACACAAGAAAAAGAGCCCTGTATTGTGTTTGGCCAAGCTGGAGTTAATTCTCCAGTGCTGTGTTTTGCAGCAGCAGTTGATAACATAGCAGTGTTTTGGCTACTGTTGAATAAGTACCCAGGCTATGTCTTTTCAATGTTTCCCTGCCCCAAGAGTACATTGAGGGATGGGCAGGATCTTGGGAGGGGACATGGCTGAGCTGGCTTACCTGGACTGGCCAGAGAGGTATTCCATGCCATATGATGTCAGCTCAGATATAAGAATGAAGTAAAAGAAGGAAGTGGGGGGATTGGTCCATGGCGTCTATCCTCCCAAGCAACTACCAAGCTTAGAGAGCCCTGCTTCCCGAGACCGACCATCGTCCTGCTGATGGGAAGTAGAGACTAACATCTCTCTCTTGCTTCCGCGCGGTCTATTCCTTTTGCCTATTATTGTTATTAAATTAGCTTCTATCTTATTATTAGCTTTGGTCAATTTCTTTTTTCTTCTTCCTCCCCTCTCCCCCTGTCCATTTAAGAGGGGGAGTGATAGAGTGGCTTTGGTGGGCATCTGGCCTCCAGGCCAGAGCCAAACCACCACAGTCCATTTTGGTGCTGAAACCCGGGAATAAGGAAAAAGAAAATACATATATATATATAATATAGCTGTAAACTCTGCAGTTTTTCTATAAGCCTGCTGAAGATACAAGCTTCTGTGCTGGTCACGTGGCTTGTTGATAATATTTGCTTTGTTTTGGAAACATTTCGGTTGTTTGGGAACATGCCGAGGCAGATAATGGCTATGTGTTTGTTTCTCCTACTTGTAGGGCTACTGTTCTGTGGGAGCTATGCTGGAGAGGTTATCATTTCTTTCTCCCCGCCTGAAATGAATATAGAGAATTTTATTATGCAGGCCCCCAAGATTTTGATCCATCCTTACGTGAGCTCTCTAGTACTGCTAATCAACGTCACTAGCATGTTACGGGTTTTGTGGAGTTTGGTTCCATCATGGTATGACAGGAAACAGCCCTTGGGTGGGGATATATTGAAACGTGCCCTGAGGTGGTCGGTCCCTGGGTGGCAGGGAGTGTGGAAGGATTTGGGCAGATTCCTAGGACGGTTATCACCTCCCATAGCCTGGGACTTTACCCCAGAAGAGCTGAGCAATCCCACTAAGCTGACTCACCATCTGATACAAGGGTGCCTTGCCTATCCCAATGAGAACCAACAACTTCTTGCACTCTACTGGGGCCTGGCCTGTGCTTACCGAGCCACAGTTCAGTGCTCTAAGAAAACTGTGGCTGAGACAGGTACTCAAACATTACCTGAGGATATCATGGTTGAGATGGGGACCCAAATGACAGCCAAAGAGGTTGCCCCAGTAGTGAAAAAGAAACAGTGGACAAGGAGGTCAACAGGTCCCTCTCATCGATTGATAAGGGATGAGGAAGATTATGATCAAGAGGCTGGTCCATCAACTGGGAGATCAGAGGCAGTGAGCGAGATCAAACAAGAAGCAGAAACTACTCGGTCCTTAACCTCAGGAGAGCTGAGAGACTTGCGCAAGGATTACAGCCGCCAGCCAGGAGAGCGGATTGCTGCTTGGCTGCTCCGGTGCTGGGACAATGGGGCTGATAGTCAACTGCTAGAAGGGAAAGAGGCCCAACAACTGGGTCCCATTGCCAGAAACAGAGGTATTGAAAAAGGAATTGCAAAGGAGACAGGCATATGCAGCCTCTGGAGACGACTCTTGTTAAGTGTGAGGGCAAGGTACCCATGCAAGGAGGACCTTATGAGCTCTCCAGGAAAATGGAACACTGCAGATAAAGGCATCCAGTACCTAAGAGAATTAGCGGTGCTGGAAGTTATCTAACAGGGAGCAAGTGGGAGAAACATCCCATTGTGACTGGCCCAGAGGCCCCTTGTATTCTTGGTATAGATTACCTCAAGAGAGGGTACTTCAAGGACCCAAAGGGCTATCGATGGGCTTTTGGTGTGGCCACAGTGAACACAGATAAAATCAGACAGCTCTCTACCCTGCCTGGCCTTTCAGAAAATCCTTTTGTTGCGGGATTGCTGCGGACTGAAGAACAACAGGTGCCAATTGCTACCAGAACGGTGCACCGGAGGCAGTATCGCACAAACCGAGATTCCCTGGCTCCCATTCATGAACTGATCCACCAGCTGGAGATCCAGGGAGTGATCAGTAAAACACATTCACCTTCCAACAGTCCCATTTGGCCAGCGCGGAAGTCTGATGGAGGGTGGAGATTAACGGTTGACTATCGTGGCCTGAATGAAGTGACGCCACCACTGAGTGCTGCTGTACCAGACATGCTAGAGCTCCAGTATGAGCTGGAGTCGAAGGAAGCCAAATGGTACGCTACGGTCGATATCGCCAATGCATTTTTCTCAGTTCCATTGGCAGCAGAGTGCAGGCCCCAATTTGCCTTCACCTGGAGGGGTGTACAATACACCTGGAATCGATTGCCCCAGGGGTGGAAACATAGCTCCACCATTTGTCACGGACTGATCCACAGTGAACTGGAAAAAGGTGATGCCCCTGAACATCTACAATGTATTGATGACATCATTGTATGGGGTGACAAGGCAAAAGAAGTGTTTGAAAAGGGAGAAAAAATTATTCAGATACTTCTGAAGGCTGGATTTGCTATAAAGAAAAGCAAGGTCAAAGGACCTGCACAAGAAATTCAGTTCCTGGGAATAAAATGGCAGGATGGACGCCGTCATGTACCTATGGATGTGGTCAACAAGATAGCAACCATGTCTCCACCATCCAACAAGAAAGAGACACAGTCTTTCCTAGGCCTTGTGGGGTTCTGGAAAATGCATGTCCCAGGATATACTCAGCTTGTGAGCCCTCTCTATAGAGTAACTCGGAAGAAAAATCAATTTGAATGGGGCAGTGAGCAACAACAAGCCTTTGAACAGATCAAGCAAGAGATAGCTCGTGCAGTGGCACAGGACCATCGGTGCAAAATATCCTTTACACCGCGGCCGGGGAACATGGTCTTACTTGGAGCCTCTGGCAGAAGACAGCAGGTGAAACCCGAGGTCGGCCATTGGGATTTTGGAGTAGAGGATATCAAGGATCAGAAGCCCACTCTACACCAACTGAGAAGGAGATTCTAGCAGCCTATGAAGAGTTCGAGCTGCTTCAGAAGTAGTGGGTACAGAAGCACCTCTCCTCTTAGCACCCAGGTTACCTGTGCTGCACTGGATGTTCAGAGGGAACATCCCTTCTATGCATCATGCAACTAGTGCTACATGGAGTAAGTGGGTAGCATTGATTATGCAGCGAGCTCGACTAGGGAAACCCAACCACCCAGGAATTCTGGAAGAGATTATGGACTGGCCAGAAGGCAGAGACTTTGGAGCATCACCTGAGGAGGTGGCTCGTGCCCAGGAGGCACCACCATACAACGAGTTACCCGAAGATGAAAGGCCTTACGCTCTGTTTACTGATGGATCCTGTCGTGTGGTAGGAAACCATCGAAAGTGGAAGGCTGCTGTATGGAGTCCTACACGACAAGTTGTTGAAGCTGCTGAAGGAGAAGGTGAATCGAGTCAGTATGCAGAAGTGAAAGCCATCCAACTGGCTCTAGAGATTGCCGAGAGAGAGAAATGGCCAATACTTTATCTTTACACAGATTCTTGGATGGTGGCTAATGCCTTGTGGGGATGGTTACAACAGTGGAAGAAGACCAACTGGCAACGCAGGGGCAAGCCTATTTGGGCTGCTCCATTGTGGCAGGATATTGCCACTCGAATAGAGAACATGACTCTGAAGGTACGCCATGTTGATGCTCATGTACCTAGGAGCCGTGCTAATGAAGAACATCAAAACAATGAGCATGTAGACAAGGCTGCCAGAATCGATGTAGCCCAAGTGGATCTGGACTGGGAACGTAAAGGTGAACTGTTTGTAGCTCGATGGGCCCATGAAACATCGGGACATCTAGGAAGAGATGCTACGTACAGATGGGCTCGAGACCGAGGGGTGGACTTGACCATGGAAGCCATCACGCAGGTCACACATGACTGTGAAACCTGTGCTGCCATCAAGAGAGCCACCAGAGCTAAGTCTCCCTGGAACAGAGGGCGGTGGCTGGGCTTTCGCTACGGTGAGGCCTGGCAGATTGACTATATCGGACCACTGCCACGAACACGCCAGGGCAAGCGCTACATCCTCACCATGGTAGAAGCAACTACAGGCTGGCTGGAAACATATCCTGTAAACCATGCCACTGCCCGGAACACCATCTTAGGCCTTGAAAGGCAAATCCTGTGGCGACATGGTACACCTGAGCGAATCGAATCTGACAATGGGACTCATTTCAGGAACAATGCCATCAGTTCCTGGGCCAGAAAACATGGCATTGAATGGGTGTATCACATTCCCTACCACCCACAAGCCTCTGGGAAGATTGAAAGATATAACGGACTGTTAAAGACTATGTTGAAGGCATTGGGTAATGGGGCATGGAGGCACTGGGAGGCAAATTTAGCAGAAGCTACTTGGCTGGTTAATTCCCGAGGATCTGTTAACCGTCCTGGCTCTGCCCAAACAGAACCCTTGCACACTGTGGGGGGAGATAAAGTCCCTGTAGTGCACATGGGAAAGTGGCTGGGAAAGGCAGTGTGGGTTGCTCCTCCTATGGGGAAAGGCAAACCCATTCGTGGGATTGTCTTTGCTCAGGGGCCTGGATGTACTTGGTGGGTAATGAGAAAGGATGGGGAAACCCAGTGTGTGCCTCAAGGAGATATGACATTGGGGGAAAGGTAATTTGAGACGTGAGTAATGTGAGTTGTATGTTGCAGAAAGTCAGAAAGTGAGAAGGATTCAAACTGATGAAGGCCTGCAAAGAACAAGAGCGACCCAATGGCTGAGACCAAGCTGGTGTTGGTGTCCAAGAGTGGAATATCCTGCTTCTCCTATCCTGAACACTCCTAAGTAACATCTGGAGGAGCAGAAGAACTTTTTTTTTATATTTTTATATGGGTCTCTTTGTGTGAAATATTGAGATGGTTTAAGTATGTAGATTGAATCACGAGTACGAGTAAGAAAGGATTTAAGCATGAGAATCAAATGAGATGATGAAAGGTACTGAATTGTGTAGAACCTGAGCGTGACGCAAATGGTATGGAATAAGGGGTGGAGATTGTATTGGGTTTGGCCAAGCTGGAGTTAATTCTCCAGTGCTGTGTTTTGCAGCAGCAGTTGATAACATAGCAATGTTTTGGCTACTGTTGAATAAGTACCCAGGCTATGTCTTTTCAATGTTTCCCTGCCCCAAGAGTACATTGAGGGATGGGCAGGATCTTGGGAGGGGACATGGCTGAGCTGGCATACCTGGACTGGCCAAAGAAGTATTCCATGCCATATGACGTCAGCTCAGATATAAGAATGAAGTAAAAGAAGGAAGTGGGGGGATTGGTCCATGGCGTCTATCCTCCCAAGCAACTATCAAGCTTAGAGAGCCCTACTTCCCGAGACCGACCATCGTCCTGCTGATGGGAAGTAGAGACTAACATCTCTCTCTTGCTTCCGCGCGGTCTATTGCTTTTGACTATTATTGTTATTAAATTCGCTTCTATCTTATTATTAGCTTTGGTCAATTTTTTTTTTCTTCCTCCCCTCTCCCCCTGTCCATTTAAGAGGGGGAGTGATAGAGTGGCTTTGGTGGGCATCTGGCCTCCAGGCCAGAGCCAAACCACCACAAGCCCCAAATTTTGTATATTTTTGGTAGATTATTAATTTTTTTCCTCACAGAGGTCACTTATTTTTAAGTCATTTTATGTGCTGTTAAAGGAGACAGGGCATTTAGAATTTGCTCTTGTTGTAGGGGGAGGAACATGCCGGCTAGTATAGATGTTTTCTTTACTGAAATAGCGACAGGCAGTGATAGCTGCCTTTAGAAAGCAAAAGACCAGCCTTCTGAGAGCAGAGACACTGATACAGAGTACACTTTTCCTTACTAGCTATCACTTCTGCAGGCCTAATAGAATATACAATCTCTTGATCAGTTAGTTCATCTCTGCTTCCCAGGCATTCATGCATTGTTACATGTTACGGGTGCTCCACTTTGGCCACAACAACTCCATGCAAAGCTACAGGCTGGGGTCAGAGTGGCTAGGGAGCAGCCAGGTGGAAAAGGACCTGGGGGTACTGGTTGACAGGTGCCTGAACATGAGCCAGCAGTGTGCCCAGGTGGCCAAGAGAGCTAATGGCATCCTGGCCTGCATCAGGAATAGTGTGGCCAGCAGGAGCAGGGAGGTCATTGTACCCCTGTACACAGCACTGGTTAGGCCACACCTTGAGTACTGTGTCCAGTTCTGGGCCCCTCAGTTTAGGAAAGATGTTGAATTGCTGGAGCATGTCCAGAGAAGGGCAACGAGGCTGGTGAGAGGCCTTGAGCACAAGCCCTATGAGGAGAGGCTGAGGGAGCTGGGACTGTTTAGCCTGGAGAAGAGAAGGCTCAGGGGAGACCTCATTGCTGTCTACAACTACCTGAAGGGAGGTTGTAGCCAGGAGGGGGTTGGTCTCCCAGGCAACCAGCACCAGAACAAGAGGACACAGTCTCAAGCTGCACCAGGGGAGGTTTAGGCTGGAGGTGAGGAGAAAGTTCTTCACAGAGAGAGTGGTTGGCCACTGGAATGTGCTGCCCAGGGAGGTGGTGGAGTCACCATCCCTGGAGGTGTTCAAGAGGGGATTGGAGGTGGCACTTGGTGCCATGGTTTAGATAGTCATGAGGTTTAGGGTGACAGGTTGGACTCGATGATCCTTGAGGTCTCTTCCAGCCTTCTTGATTCTATGATTCTATGTTTGTCAGGTCCTCTAAAAGGCTTTGTGTCAGGCATACATTTTGCAATTATTTGAGCTGGGAAAGCTTTTCTGAAGTGGTTAACCTTTTCCTCTGTCTTTACTTCTCTTGGTGTTGAGGTCACTTTATTTCAGGGTCTAAAATCCAAAATGAATAAACAAACAAATAAGCCCCTTGCTGCTGTCATGAGTCCAAACTTGGTGCCTCTAACACATTTCATTCTTGTAACTAATGTCTTATTGTAGTAACAATAAGGTTATGCTAATTGTAGTAACATTTCTTGGTAGTGTCTCTAATATAGTCGCTAAGCTGACTGACAGTTTTGTACCAAGTTTGGAAGGCAAAATATAAATTTAAGCTTCCTCTATGTCAAATCCTTTGGTGACCTTAGCAGTGGAATTTGAATTATCTTGATGGTGTTTTAAGAGTCATAAAGAAAACCGTCTTTGTAGTCTTCTATGCACTTGTTAGCTCATGGTTTTGGGTCACTTGGCTTATGCTCAAAATCTGTTGGGTTTTTTTTGGTTGGTGGTTTTTTTTGTGGTTTTTGGTTGGTTTGTTTTTTATTTTGTTTGTGTTTTTTTTGTCTGTTTGCTTTTTTTTCTCCTGATTAGTTAGTAATAGGAATAGCTGCATAGCTGCATGAAGGGTTGTAACTTCTAATTGAAGCAGATTTTTTTTTTCAATTCTGCATGTAGTTCTTGGTTTGACAAATGTTTTTTTAGCATTGGCATTTACTCATTTGTCACAATTGATGAAACAGGTAGTTTTCCATGGCGTATTTTTTATTTTTTTCTTGTAAAATACTTCATCCAACTTTCATGCATTTTTGACTGTGATGCTGCTTTTTGTGCCATGTTTAATGTCAAGATTTGTTTTTACCTAGTGCATTTGCTTTAAAAGTTTTAGGCTTTCCATTTCTTGTTAGGGGATTTATCAAATTTGCTTGCAGACTTTGAAAATGCAACTAAATCGTTTTCCTATTAAACTGAAGTTATAAACTCTTGCTTATAGAAATGTCAAATAACCACTTGAACATTAAAATAACAGAAAAATTAATGAATGATTGTTACGATCACAAAGCATAACACTCAGCTGTAATGTCATAATTTAAAAAAAATTGTCTTGGCTTTATCCTTTTATGTGCAGCTCTAACTTCTGCAATCTGATGCAGGATCTTTGCTTCATCTGATGTAAATCAGGACAACGTTTGTTGGCTATCAACAGCTCATGCCCTCTGTAATCTTAGTTTCTAGTGCTGTGTTCTTCTTGGATTCCTCCCAGCTTTTCATTCAAGTACTCCTTGATTTTGGTTCGCAAGTTTAGCACTTCACAGTGGTATGCAGCAACTGGGATTAGTGATAAAAAGGATAATTGCACTGAGTCTCTTGAGAAAAACTAAGCTCTTCAGAGACTTTAGATGCTAAACTCTGAGTTTCTTCAGAGCATGTTATGTTTGAAATACTTTCTTCTTCCTGAAATTTTAGGTTTATTTATATAGTTGCCTTAATTGCATACAGATATTAAATAACACTTCTGTGACACCTGAGTATCCTCCCCAACCAGGATGCTGTGTCAAAGCAAGGGAACAATTGCACTTGAAAGCATTACTTTAATTTTTTTTCCCTTCTTAGAGGTCTTTTTCAACCTTAATGATTCTATGATTAGAGCTGCTCAAAAACAAAAGCCTTGTTGTAAGTTCTGCAGGTACATTAGGGAATTCAGCTGTCAATTTGTGTGCATAACAACCTGAAAATAGTCCCTATCCTTTTAGGTTTTCTGATACAACCCTCATGGGCATAGCTGGAAAATTGAGGTTATGAGTGGAAAATTGATTTTAGGACTTCAGTGCCTCTTGTGAATGTGGTTTCTTAGTTTTAAATGACTTAAGAATTTTTCAGTATTTTAATAAATGCAGAGAATTGCAGGAAAGGAAGGAGTAATATAAATGAAAAATTAGGAAGAGTGAATGTTTATGACCAGGGTAAAAGCTATATTTTGTGGTGGCTCTGATACTTTATTAGTTCATGTGCTGTTTCCTTCTTTTCTTTTTCAAGACAAAGTGTTGTGTTTGTGTTTAAATATAAAAGATTATCATAGTGTATTTGGAGTAAATGGAGTAGTGATCAGGTATGTTGTGTTATTAGACTGTGGGTGTGAATTTTTTTACTACAATAAGTAGCAAATTTTAACATGCAAGCATGAAGCTGAATAGCACTTTTGAAAATTTTGTCACTTTTGCCTTTAGTATTTTCCCTTGTCTGCAAGCTGCAGTTCAGAATTGGTCACAGGATAAAGTGTCCAAAATCTACAGTTTTCTTGGGTGGCAAGAGAGGAGGAGATCTAGTGTAAGGCATATAATATTTATCACTAGATAAAGGGTGTTACTGTGTTTGCATGTTTTGCTTTGCAGTAGTGATAAGAGATTTAACAAAGCTATCTGTCTGACATGGTGTGTTTCCTCCTGGTCTTCTGAGGATAGTAGTCTCTACTTTGGTTCAAGAACATGCCTGCTAAAGTGGTGTACCATCCTGATGGACAGTTAACTTGGTTCAATTTAATTTCTCAAATAGCACTTGGCTGGCTTTCTTGTCTGTGCTCTTAGAACACTGGTAAACCTTCATCTTTAAGCTTAGATTCCTTTCACGAGTCTTTGGATTTTAGTTTGTTGCTTGCTACTTGCTCTGCCGGTAATGCCAACCTTGTTTTTCTGCTTTTTGGATTCTCTTGAAGCTCAGGCTATTCTATTCTAACTGAAAAAGCTGAGAGCTTGCTTACCTTTGAGTATCTTGATACAATAAGGCAGCACAGATAGTAACGTGTCTCATTTTATAGGGTGTTTTGGTCTTTTAAAAGAGAATTATGACATAACAACAACCTTTTTTCAATGCATGTATTTAGTTTTCTTATTGGCTGCATTTTTAATGTGTTTAAACTAACATCTTTTTAATGATTTCTGTAGCACGTTATATTGCTTACTTTAACAGTAAAGCCTGAATGTTCAGTAAGTTTTCTAGCACTGCTGCAAAACATAGTAACGTATGTTTTTGATTGACTTTTCCACCCTAAAGACACCTTAAATTATTTCAGTATAATTTCTCTCTGATGTGAAGTCTGACAAATCAATTTTAAACTCTTCCAATGTTGAACCTAGTAAAGCTGGCTAGGCTTAAAGGTATGGAAAATGTGTCTCCCTGTCTTCAGGCTCCAAGGAGATGAAGGGAGAAGATTCAGGCACTTTTAAATTGATGTGTTTCTGCAAAGGATGTCAAAGTTTTATCATTGAATACAGTTCAAGAATCTGCGGTGCTAAGTAGGACTGTCATACCTGGACAGAACTTAACCTCTGACAGAGGTGGTCTTGAGTAGTATTCAGAGATCTGTTCAGCAGGTATCCAAGGTCTGCTGCTGATGTACTAAGCTGATTTTCTGAATTGTGATGTAATTAATAATAATTAAAAAAAAAGATAAAATGGTGAATTACTGTTGCAATGATGCTAATTAAGTTTTTAGTAATGTGGAATGACTGGGTTCTATAGCTATCCCATAGTAGTTATTGCTTCTTTTGTTAAATGCTAAAACTGTCAAGCTATCAGAAATGGAATGGTATCCCTTGGTTATTGTGTTTTGGCCCCTGTGAGGCAATAAGGAGAAAAATCAGACTAAACACATCACATTCTAAACCAAGAATTTTGTTTCTTGATTTCTTACTTACTTTGTCCTTTTGTTGTATTTTCTCTATACTCTTACAGCAGTGTGTTTTTACAGCTCTTCTAAAAAGAAGAATTATTATAAAGTGGAAATTTAACTTTGTGAAGGAATTTGTCTGTTGACTTTTTATTACTATTTTTATTACTATTATTACTATTATTATTATTAGAATAAAAGGAAAGGTTTATAAATCACTGGAACTTTAAAAAATATGCAGTGTCATGTTTTGGTATTTTTTCCTTGTTTCTATTTTGTCTCACTAAAGCTTTGTCTTTTAAAAGACTCTTTGAGTGATAGCACAGTCTCATGTTTCACTTGGAAAATGTTGACTGACATTCTTCATGATCGTTTGGAGCTGTTTTAAGATCGAATTGACTAATTTCACAACACATTTTTGTTTTGATGAACTGTCATATTCTGCCAGTATGCTATTTCAAAATGTTTCTGTCCGGTTGTTTTCTCATGGAGAACAACAAATCTTTAACCAGAGAGGGAAAAGGGGGAAAGTAGTTGTATTGATGAATTATCTGGGAAAAATAAAGCCTACATTTTCCTAAAATACTCATAGGAAAAGCTTTCCTATTTTTGTGCTGAAATTTTTGACTAATCTATGTCATTGCAAAATGCCAAGCTGAACAAGCTTTGTAAAATATTGTTACGACTCCGTGTCTGTCTTTATGAGGAAATCAAAATGTGTTCCCTTTGCAGAACTATTGTAGCCACCTAGAGTATCAGTGTGGATATGGGTGAATTGTTTTAACATCATTTTCAAGCTGGAAATGAGACCTCCGTGAATAAAGTGCAGGCTCTAGGGACTAGGTTGGAAGCCATAGTTCACAGTAAGCTGGTGTTCTCTGCCTTGGGCCTTAGCGGTGAATGATTCAAGATCTCTGGCTAGGGCTTGTGCCTGCCTTTTGCAGCTGGTCTACCTTCCTTAGGTGACCTTGAATGCATATTCAAACCCATTCAAGAGCTAGCAGTTAGTTTACAGTTTTGGTATGTGCTTCAGGATGAAAAAACTTCACTTTTATCTGCAACAGCTCTACAATCTGAATACAAAACAAAATACCATGAATACCTGCCAGATGTTATTTTCAGTCTAATAGGCTAGAAGAGATAAGTAACAGTGCAGTTCTTAAGAACTGCTTCAGAATAAGTGATGAAGGGAACACAGGGTCCAATGTGTGGGGCAGACCCTTCTTATAAGGGAAATCTGTCATCTTCCTGGAGCCAGGGTTGAAGATGTCACAAGGAAATATCCTAGCTTGGTACAGCCCTTGGACTATTACCCTTTATTTGTCTTCTGTGTAGCTGAAGAGGAAACTGCAACCCATAGTCGAGGAGCAATCAAAAGAGACTTCAGGGCTTTGGGACAGTTAGTGAGGGAATCTGAGGCACTGGTTATTTTTTTCCTCCCTCCTTCCAATTGCAGGCAGTGACATTGGGAGGAATGGATGGATTGAATTTATTAATACATGGCCCCATGTTTGTTATCTCCACCACAATTTTGTTTTTGTTTTTGTTTTTTTTTTTTTTTTTTGGATGGCTTACATGGTGCCAGGCTTGCTGGCATCAAATGGGAGGACTTGCCTTTCTCAAAGGGGAAAGAGAGGGTCGTTGCTCAGGAGCTTGCCGAGCTCATTGACAGAGCTCTAAAATAGACATGAAGGGGAAGGTGGGTGATCCTAGGCTTGGCTGTGACAAGCTGTGGTATGACACACCATAGTGAGAAGAACAGGATCCTAGTAAGAGCCCTCAAACTGTTCTCCTGAGGTGTGCCGGGCAGGTGTGCACAGTTGAAATCTTACAGAGACAAGCTAGAGGCTCCTGAGGTAATAGCAAGCAAAAGGGAAACATCTGTGAAATACCGCAAGAGTGTTAAAGGGGTGTTCTAAAATGGTGACATGGCTGACAGCCCATCTGAAATGCCTCCACAACATGGGCAACAGTAGGAGTTGGAAGCTGCTGTGCTGATGGAAACCTGCAATCTGGTTGACATTAGTGAAGCTTGGTGGGGTGAATCCCATGACTGGGATTTCAACCACGCTGGTATCTGGTGTAAAGGTAGCACAGCAAGCTGTAGCAAATCCAGGAGACTCCTAGAATGCTTTGAGGAGAACTTCATAGGCCAGACAATAGACAGCCTTGCCTAAGGGAATGTGATGCTGGACCTAATGGTCACCAATGCAAGCTCCTCAGTGACATCAAAACTGGAGGCAGCCTGGGCTGCAGTGATTGTGTATGGGTGGAGTTTACAGCCCTGAGGCATATGGATCAGATGAGAAATAAAGTCAGAACTCTGAATTTTAATAAAGCAAACTTCCAGTTGTTTAAGCGCTTAGTCACTAGGAGTTCCTGGGAAACTGCTGTCAGGGAAAAGGGAGCAAACCAGAGCTGGCAGGTCATTAAGAATGCTTTCCATAGAGTGCAAGAGCTTTCAATCCCCAGGTGTAAGAAATCAGACAAGGAAGACTGAGTTAAGACCTGGTAAAACTAAGGGGCATGAAGGAGAAGGACAAGTGGTGGAACCAGGGCCAGGTATCCTGGGAAGAATGTAGGGACACTGCTTGGTTGTGTAGGGATGTGGTCAGGAAGGCTGAGGTGTGGCTTTGAGCTGAACTTGGCTAAGGATGCGAAGAATAACAAGATAGGCTTCTACAGTTATGTCAGCCCAAAAAAAAAGGTAAAAGAAAGCATACCTGCCCCTCGATGAGCAAGAAGTTAATAACAACAGATGACAAGAAGGCTGAGGTACTTACTAATTTCTTTGCCTTAGTCTTCACTGTTAAACTTTCTCCTCACATCTCCCTAGTTGATGCACCACAAGATGAGGACAAAGGGAGTAAGAAAGATTAAGTTCCAGCCCACCTGAGGAACCTGAACATACATAAATTAATGGGAACTGAAAAGGTGCATCCCAGAGTCCTGAAGGAATTGGCTGATGTAGTTGCCAAGTTACTCCCCATGAAAAAGTCATGACAGTTGGGTGAAGTGCATGGTTACTGGAAAGAGGGAAATGTTGCACCTGTTTTTAATAAGAGCAGAAAAGAGAACCATGGGAACTACCAACCTGTCAGCCTTACTTTTGTGTTTGGGAAGAACGTAGAACAGTTCTTCCTAGAAGCTCTGACAAACATATGGACAACAGGGAGGTGATCTGAGATATCTAGCATGGCTTTACCAAGGCCAAGAATCAAGAATCAAGAAGGTTGGAAGAGACCTCAAGGATCATCGAGTCCAACCTGTCACCCTACACCTCATGCCTATCTAAACCATGGCACCAAGTGCCACCTCCAATCCCCTCTTGAACACCTCCAGGGATGGTGACTCTACCACCTCCCTGGGCAGCACATTCCAGTGGCCAACCACTCTCTCTGTGAAGAACTTTCTCCTCACCTCCAGCCTAAACCTCCCCTGGTGCAGCTTGAGACTGTGTCCTCTTGTTCTGGTGCTGGTTGCCTGGGAGAAGAGACCAACCCCCTCCTGGCTACAACCTCCCTTCAGGTAGTTGCAGACAGCAATGAGGTCTCCCCTGAGCCTCCTCTTCTCCAGGCTAAACAGTCCCAGCTCCCTCAGCCTCTCCTCATAGGGCTTGTGCTCAAGGCCTCTCCCCAGCCTCGTTGCCCTTCTCTGGACATGCTCCAGCAATTCAACATCTTTCCTAAACTGAGGGGCCCAGAACTGGACACAGTACTCAAGGTGTGGCCTAACCAGTGCTGTGTACAGGGGTACAATGATCTCCCTGCTCCTGCTGGCCACACTATGCCTGATGCAGGCCAGGATGCCATTGGCTCTCTTGGCCACCTGGGCACACTGCTGGCTCATGTTCAGGCGGCTGTCAACCAGTACCCCCAGGTCCCTTTCCACCTGGCTGCTCTCCAGGCACTCTGACCCCAGCCTGTAGCTCTGCATGGGGTTGTTGTGGCCGAAGTGCAGCACCCGGCACTTGGACTTGTTGAATGCCATCCTGTTGGACTCTGCCCATCTGTCCAGCCTGTCAAGGTCCCTCTGCAGAGCCCTTCTACCTTCTAACAGATCAACATCTGCTCCCAGCTTGGTGTCATCTGCAAATTTACTGATGATGGACTCAATCCCCTCATCCAGATCATCAATAAAGATATTGAACAGGATGGGGCCCAGCACTGATCCCTGGGGGACACCACTAGTGACAGGCTGCCAGCTGGATGTGGCACCATTCACCACCACTCTCTGGGCTCGGCCCTCCAGCCAGTTCCTAACCCAGCGCAGAGTGCTGCTGTCCAAGCCACAGGCTGACAGCTTGGCCAGGAGTTTGCTGTGGGGGACAGTGTCAAAGGCCTTGCTGAAGTCCAGGTAGACTACATCCACAGCCTGCCCCACATCCACCAGGCTGGTCACCTGATCATAGAAGGAGATCAGGTTGGTGAGGCAGGACCTGCCCTTCCTAAATCCATGTTGGCTGGGCCTGATTCCTTGGCCATCCTTCAGGTGCGCAGTGATTGCCCCCAAGACAATCTGCTCCATGATTTTCCCTGGCACTGAGGTCAGGCTGACAGGCCTGTAGTTCCCAGGTTCTTCTGTCCGTCCCTTCTTGTGGATGGGCGTCACATTGGCCAGTTTCCAGTCTTCTGGGACCTCTCCAGTGAGCCAGGACTGGAGGAAAATGATGGACAGAGGCTTGGCCAGCTCATCTGCCAGCTCTTTCAGCACCCTAGGATGAATCCCATCAGGTCCCATGGACTTGTGAATATCCAAGTGACTCAACAAGTCTCGAACTAATTCCACATGGATTTCAGGAGTACAACACTGCTCCTTGACCCCATCAACCAGCTCAGGAGGCCAGTTATCCTGAAGTCCTCCTGCCTTACTGTTGAAAATGGAGGCAAAGAAGGTATTTAGAATCTCAGCCGCCTTCTCATCCTTAGTTACAATGTTACCCTCCACGTCCAATAAAGAGTGGAGGCTCCTCTTGCCCCTCTTTTTAGCATTAATATATTTATAAAAATGCTTTTTGTTGTCTTTCACAGAAGTGGCCAGTTTAATTTCTAACTGTGCTTTTGCCTCTCTAATTTTTCTTCTACATGATCTAGCAACATCCTTAAACATATCACTAGTTGCCTCCCCCCCTTTCCAAAGTTGATAAACCCTCTTTTTGTCCCTTAAATCCTTCAGGAGCTGCTTGCTCATCCAGGCCGGTCGTCTTCCCTGCCAGCTCGTCTTACGGCATGTGGGAACTGCCAGTTCCTGTGCCTTTAAGAGCTCCTGTTTGAAGTAGGTCCAACCATCCTGGACCCCTTTCTTCTTAAGGGCTGTTACCCAGGGAACTTTACGAATCAGTTGCCTGAACAACCTGAAGTTTGCCCTCCGAAAGTCCAAAGTGAGGGTTCTGTTACTGCTCCTCCCTATTTCCCTGCATATTGAAAACTCCACTATCTCATGGTCGCTGCACCCTAGACAGCCTCCAACCATCACATCTCCCACCAGCCCTTCTCTATTCGAGAACAGCAGATCAAGCAGAGCCTTGCCCCTGGTAGGTTCACCTAAGAGCTGCATCAGGAAGTTGTCATCCATGCACTCTAGGAACCTTCTGGACTGTCTCCTCTCTGCTGAATTAAGTTCCCAGCAGATGTCTGGTAGGTTAAAGTCCCCCACAAGGACAAGGTCTGATGATCTTGAGACAGCTTCCATCTGCTTATAGAATATCTCATCGGCCTCCTCGTCCTGGTTGGGTGGTCTATAACAGACTCCAACCAGGATGTCAGTTTTGTGTGGCCTCCCTCTGATTTTAACCCATAAGCATTCAATCCTTTCATCTGCAACCTCAAGTTCTGAGGCATCAAAGGATTCCCTAATATACAGGGCCACCCCTCCTCCTCTTCTCCCTTGCCTGTCTCTCCTAAAGAGCTTATAACCCCCCAGTGCAGTACTCCAATTGTGAGAATCGTCCCACCATGTTTCTGTGATGGCAACTACCTCATAGTTCTCCTGGTGAACCAAGAGTTCCAGTTCCTCTTGTTTGTTGCCCATACTACGTGCATTGGTGTACATGCACTTCAGCTGGGTTGCTGATTTCACCAGTTTGTGTGGTCCTCCCTCCTCTCCAGGGAGACTGGTTTCCACACCCACCCCCTTCAGACCTAGTTTAAAGCCCTCCCAACGAGTCCTGCCAACCCCAGTGCCAGCACCCTCTTACCCTTTCTAGATAAATTCAACCCATCTTGGTCCAGCAGGTCAGGTGCAGTAAGAGTTGCCCCGTGATCAAAGAAGCCAAAATTCCGCTGCTGGCACCATCTCCTAAGCCAACTGTTGATGGTGTGGGTTTTCCTGTTCCTCTCAGTGTACACCACAGCTGCTGAGGGAACTGAGCAGAACACCACTTGAGCTCCTGCCCCGTCAATTGATTTCCCAAGGGCCTTAAATTCCTTTTTAATCTTCCTGGTGCTGCTCTTTTCAATTTCTTCACTTCCAGCCTGGATTACCAGCAATGGGTGTGTCAGTGTGAGCTGAAATTCCCCCCCCACCGACAATAACCAGGCTAGCTCAGTCTGGAAGCAAATGAAAAGCTGTATTTACAAGCAGATGAAATGCAATGAATATGTACAAACACACAAAATTCACAACACTTACAAATATATACAATCAACAGAAAAGCACAACCAAGCTCCCTTTGCTTCCCCCCAAGGGGACCCTCCCAAAGGGGCCTCCCTCTCCCAGGAGCTTCCCCCCCAGACCCCCCTGGACAGAGAAGCAGAGTTTAGTTAGAGCAGAAAGTTGTTAACTTAGCTGCCAAGGTCAGTGTGTTATCTTCAGCCAGAAGAGAAGAAGAAACAGCAGCCAGACAGCCCAGCAACTGCCCCCACTGCCGAACGCAGAATGTGCAGAATGCCTACTTTGTTTTGGGTAATAGTTCTTAAACATTTCTATCTATCCAATGGAAGTGTTTAGAACAATCAGTATTTTGCTTTCTTACACCCAATAGTGACTTATTTACATTCTTTCACTTTCTCTGTTCTGAACTTTGCAAGGAAAAATTAAAAAGACAGTTTCAAACCATCACAATGGGTAATAGTCAGAGGGCTGGATTAGTTTAGGTAACCTCTGGGTGATGTCCTTCACCCGGGCCCCGGGTAGGCAGCACACCTCCCTATGGGATGGGTCAGGACAACATATGGGTCCCTCTGTTCCCCTCAAGAGAGCGTCTCCAATAACTATAGCCTTTCTCTTTGTAGCACTGGTCCTTAAGGTTTGGGGGGGCTGCTTCGTCTTTGGCATCTCCTTGATTGGTTCCTCTACAATACTCTCATCCACATTGCCCTCAGCCTGCAGAGTCTCATAGTTATTGCTCAAGGGCAGCAGGGGAGGGGAAGAGGGTCAGGGTGCATTCCCTTTGCTTCCCCTGACAGGGACCCGTATCCACCCTCCACTGCTCCCCTCAACTGGAGAGGGTTTCAAAGCCTGTTCCCACATATCCAACTCCCTTTCACATTCTTGTATGGTCCTGAGCCTTGCTACCTCCGCTTTCAGCTCAGCCACTTCATCCTTCAGCTCAGCTACCAAATTTATGAGAAAATTCACCTGGTCACACCTGACACAGGTGTCTCCTTCACCCTCCACACCAAGTGCCAGGCTTGAACACTCACTGCAGCCAGAAGCCTGAACACCAGCATGCTTGCAGAGAAACTAACTCTGAGAACCTACTGCATGTTTAACACCCTTTGTCCGAGTTGTTACCATGGTAGGTACCTGCAGCCAGGTCCTGCCTAAATGACCTAATGGCTTTCTGTAATCAGCTGACTTCCTCAGTGGATGAGGATGTCGCCTGCTTGAACTTCTGTGACTTCTGTGTGCCTTTGAGATGGTGCCTGACAAGATCCTCCTCTAAACTGGAGAGATACAGATTGAATAGGTGGATGGTTTGGTGGATGAGGAATTGATTGGATGGTTACATCCAAAGGGCAGTCATCAGTGGCTTGATATCTGGATGGAAATAAGTGGCAAGTGGTGTCCCCCAAGGGTCTGTACTGAGAGCAGCACTGTTTAATATCTTCATCGATGACATAGTGGGATTGAGTGCACCCTCAGCAGGTTTGCAGGTGACACAAAGCTGAGTGGTGCAGTCGACATGCCAGAGGAATGATGGGGTGCTATCCAGAGGACCTGGACAAGCTTGAGTAGTGGGCCTGGGTGACTCTCATGAAGCTCAGTAAGGCCAAATGAAAAGATCTTCAGCTGGGTGAGGGCCACCCTCAGTTATCAATATTGGCTAGGAGATAATGTGATTGAGAGTAGCCCCTGCAGAGAAGAGCTTAAGGGTTTTTTTGTGGATGAAAAGCTGGACATGAGCTGGCAATGTGCTCACAGCCTATAAGACCATTAAAAGAAGCATGGCCAGAAGGTGAAGGGAGAAGACTTTAGCTATCTATTCTGTTGTGGTGAATCCTCACTTGAACTATTATGTCCAGCTCTGGAGCCCTCAGCACAAAAAATGAAGGAGCGGGTCCTGAGGAGGGCTACAAAAATGATCTGAGGGCTGGAACCATGTGTCCTATGAATGAAGGCTGAGAGAGGTGAGGTTGTTCAACCTGAAGAAAAGAAGGCTGTGGAGGAACCTGCTGTAGCTTTTCTATACTTAAAAGGGGTCTGTAAGAAAGATGGGAACACTCTTTTTATCAAGTCCTGTGACAACTGGGCAAGGGGTAATGTTTTTCAAATAAAAGAGCAGATATTTAGTCTAGATCCAAGAATTTTTTACAGTGATGGTAGTGAAACATCAGCCCAGGATGTGGTAGATGACCCATCCTTGACAACATTCCATGTCCAATCGGGCAGGGCTCTGACAATGTGATCTAGTTACAGATGTCCTGTGTCACTGCAAGGGATTTGATTAGGTGACCTTTAAAGGTCTCTTCAAGCATAAAACATTCTGTGATTCTATGATAAATGGTGACTTCTGTAATTTTGAAATTTAGATACTCTTTCTTGTTTGGAAATACTTACTATGTGCACAAATTTCTTAACAGAGTCTAAATTCTACAAGAAAGCTTGTTCGGGTTTTCTTTCATGTAAGTTGGGGGATTTTTTTTTTTTTTAATTTCAGTTTTGCAATTATACATTTAATTACAAATGCACTGTATTTGATACAAAAATAGAATGCCATTGCCACACTGTAGTTTTTAATGGTACATTTCAGGAAAATTTTTCTAAAATTGGATGTATTGTACTTCATTAAACTTAAATAAGACTTCATTATGTACTAGTACTAGCTACATCCTTAGATCCATTTGTAAATGCAGTAAAATTCTGAGTAGCTGATTACTGAGTATCTCAACTTGCAACTAGTTTATTTGCTCTCCTCAAAGAGGATTATCTAATTAATAGCACTTCACTTGGTTGTTGTGCATTGTTACTTAAGTATCAATCCTTTGTGTGTGAATAATATCTTCTGTGTATTGCAAAACATATAATACCATCTAGATTGGAGAAGACCTGTAAGATCAGTGAGTCCATCACTAACCCATGTCACTGTGTGCCACATCTGTGTGTCATGTAAATACCTCCAGGACTGGTAATTCCATCATGTTCCTGTTCTGATGCTTGACAAACTTTTTGGTGAATACATTTTTCCCAATATCCAATGTAAACTTCCCCTTATGCAACTTGAGGCCTTTTCCTCTTGTTCTGTTGTATGTTTAATTAGAGAGAAGTGACAGACACCCAAATCACTGCAACCTATTTTCAAATAGTTCCTGTAGCCTTCTTCAGGCTATACAACCCCAGTTTTCTCATCTGCTACTCGTAAGAGTTGCTCTTCAGACCCTTCACCTGCTCTGTGGCCCTTCTTTGGGCTGGGATGCAGTTCTAGAACACCTGGGAATAGTTCAAAGCTATGCCAGGGAGGTTCAGACTGAACATGAGGAAGCATTTTGTTACCAAGAGCATGAACATGAACACTAACAGGAATCCTAGAAAGGTGGTTGATTGCCCCTTCCCCTTCCCCTTCCCCTTCCCCTTCCCCTTCCCCTTCCCCTTCCCCTTCGCCTTCCCCTTCCCCTCTGTTTTTCCTTCCCCTTCCCTTTCCCCTCTGTCCTTCCTTCCCCTTTTCTTCCTTCCCAGCACTCTAGCAGTGGTCTAGATGAGAGGCATCCCTGCCTGTGGTGGGCAGGTTGGAGTAGATGATCTCTAATGTCCCTTCCAACCCAATCCAGCATCTCAAGATCTTGTAGTGAGAGCCCCAGATCAAACATAGTATTTGAGATGAGGCTTCACCAGCCCTGAGTACAGGGGGACAATCATTTCCTTGGTCCTGCTTATAACACTGTAATTTATTGAGATCTATCTCCTGCTCTAGTGTCTCATTCTAGATGCAGCTATTGCACTCAATTGCCAGTGTCATAGAGACAGTGAGAAGCCACAGTGCTATGCTGTTCCTCTGGAAAGGTGTACTGAAGTACATCTTCAGTATGGCTTTATGACGTTTGAAGAGTATCAAGAAGATTTATTTAAAAGGGAAAGTGTGAATTTGAGAGAAATATAAAACTTCTTCAATAATCTGATCTGCTGAGACAAGAGGACCAGAAAAAGAAACAGAAATCTATAGTATTCTTTCCTTTCTTTGTAGGAAAAGGAGAATAAATACTAAGTCTTTCCTTTGTAAAATTTCAACTTATGCTATATAGTTATTCAAGGTACACATTTTGCTTACATGTGTTTCTGTTTCTGATTTCACGTTGTGTGGTTTTTTTTTTTTTTGGCATGTAAGCAGTGTGAGTGTGTGGTTGTAATTTTATTTTTTTTTGTCTTGAAAAGCAAGCAGCTCCATCCATGTAGGAAAAGTTTAGGGATGGGCTGGTGTCAGTTCTAGACGATACTCCATAGCAATTTTAATTAGTGAGAGGGAACCACCAAAAACCCCAAGAACAGGTGACCAAATAGTGCAGCTTGATCCTAGGAGGCAGTCCTTCCTTGCAGCTCTGGGTACAATGAGGTATTACTCTAAGTAACTTTGCATGCGTAATAAGGACTGTTGTGCTTCTATTTTTTCAGTTGAATGGTCTTTCAGATTTCAGTTTCTTAAGAGAAAATGTTTATTTTTACATGTATGAGCATACTATTTCTCAAGATCTCTCAGGAAAAGGTATTCATCTCTGTTAGGTAAAATTTTCTTAATCATAAGGGTGGTTGATAGTCTGTTGATGGAGACTGTGAATCTGAAGCATCATATTTTATTAGAGGAGATGCTGTTCTTTGGGTTAAAGTGGATCCAGCTGGATGGGATGGTAAATGGGTTGGACTGTTCTGTATGTAAGTTCATAAACGATACAGAAAACATAATATATATACACTTGGGAAGAGTAAAATGATTAATTCTTTAACTTAATCTAGGAGTGAAGTAGGCATGTGCACACGTGTGTATATATTACATATTTATAGCAGACAGTGTCATGAAATGCATATGACTAATACATATAGAAAAACCTCATGAAGCTGCTTCTATCAAAAGCTTATTTTTCTTTCTGATGTTTGCATGGTGATATTATTGAAAATAATTTAATAAAGCTTTTACAAAGCCATTGGAAATACAATTCAGTTAAATACTCTTCCTCTCCCTTCACCAACATCCTCCATTTCACCCCCTCCATGATCCATTTGCCCCCTTTTTTCTGTTCTTCCTTCCCTTTCTCTGTTCATTGTCAGGAAGGAGCACCTCAGAAGAGTCATTTCAGCTCAGCACGCCACCGTCAGAGACTGGTGGAACCACCAGCTACCAAAGTGAGTGCCATTTTTGAAGAACCAATTAGAAAATAAAATGTTGTATCAGCAGAGTATTTGTTGCTAGTAAGAAGCTCATCTTAGGTGCTTAGTGGGAGATCTAGTTGACCTCCCAATTGAATGATTCTTATTCAAATGAAACTGTTGTACTTTCTTTAAAATGTTCATTTTTTAAATTGTGTCTGCAAAGTGAAATAGAAGATACAAAGCGTGCTTTGGTTTTGTTACTTTGTGTTATGTCTGTTTTTGGAAACACATGTACAATTCATTTGTCTACTTCTTAAAAAAGGGCTTTCATTGAATAGAACAAATTGTCAAGGGTACGGAAAATAACCTAATAGTTTGTTTTCAAGGTATAATATGAAGAGTCAAAAAAAAAGAGACTTTGGCATTAAAAGATACTAGCTGATATAGTAGTATGATTAGTTAGTAAGTTTGTTCCACCTTTTTAGAGATAGGCTTAACAGTACACAAAAAAAAGCTTGAAATATTCAGTGATCATGATGTTATTATGGAAACATTATTCTCTAGGCTAATAATATGTACTACAGTGAGTATTTTGGAGCATCAATAACTGTTCATGTGCAACTATTTTTTGCTACTTTTTGAAAGTCCAGCAAAAAGGGAATTGTATTACTGTATTGCTACCACCTCCCAGAAATCCCATCCTCCACTTTCCTTTACATATTTGCAGGGTTGATTGCAGTATTTACATATAACCTTTATATACAGGTTGAAAGAGATCAACACTACTCATCCTGTCTTGTAAGAAAAAAAATGGATTTTATGAAAGAAAAACCAGTGGATGCGTGTTTTCTTGCAGTCAAAATTATGACTCCAGTCACTGTTGTCAAGCCCATTCTTTCTGTTGCTAAACATGTTGACTCATTAAGTATTACTTGTGTTGACATTTATTGTTGCCATCTTGTATTATTTATTCCTTTCAGTATGTAACAGCATTGTCAATACTAAACTTTATTTTTAGAAGTCTAGCGAAGACCATTTTGGGGGTTAAAGATGCAAAAGTGAGTGAAATGTGTGTATAGATAGATAGGTATATATGCATTTAAAGATTATTAGTTAGAGCAGAAATTAATTATGAGTAAGTCTGTGTTATCTCTTAAGGACCCCATTCTCTTGGTAAGCCACTCTGTGTGCATTGAGGTGTGTTAGAATCACTCCAGGTAATTCCCTCAATGTGGAAAAACAAAGGAAATATGTATACCATAATGCAGTTCTGCAGATGCAAGCTATGCTAGCTTTTTCTCATCCTCTTACCTAGTTCTCCAGCAGTTTTCTACCTTACTCCAGAGTCCTGTTGTATCCCTCGTTGTACCTTGCTGAAGGTAGGTGTGCTGTCAAAGTTTCAATCTGATAGCTGCAAAACAACCTTCTCAGTGTTTCCACTTTGTTTTCTTTGGAACAGAAGGACAAGAAAGAGTCTTGACTGGTGTTTCCAGGACCTTTAGTCTTTGCTCTTCAGTCTGTGTCTTTGCTTCTGTAGGGATGCTGCTGATGCACTAGGAGCAAGCAGCTCAGTGCTGCTGAAGACCAGCCCAGCATCTGGAGGGATGCTGTTACCACAGACCACATCATCCTCACCTCTCCCCTCACAACTATGGTTAGCAGCTTCAGAATGGCCACCTACTCAGAAAAGACTCTTCAGCACACATTAGGAATGTAACTCTGGTTGAGCATTTTATTTGGATTCAAATGTGTTTGTAGGGAAGAGTAAGGAGACAAACGAGGCACCGATTCATTGCCAGTACTGTGTGACAGAAGAGGAAGAACTGGACTTGTGCTGTGGCTCTTTTCCAGTATTCCAGTAAGGACTTGCACTGGCACAGGCTCAGAAAGTTAAAATAATTAATAGATACAATTTGTTAAAAAAATAGATATGGCAGACTTGGGATTGTCAGTGATAAATGGACTAAGAAAGTAGTTAATAAATTCCAGGTAACATCTGACAAAGTCAGAGACACAAATCCCTCCAGTAGTGCTAATGTATGATAGAAGTGTCAGCAAAAGTTAAGCCATATATTGAAGGCCCAGTTCTTACTGGGTGGAGAAAAAGGAGCACAATCCCTCAATGTTTCTCATCTTTGCTAAATCCACAGTCTTTCCCCGCTAAAGAGATATTCCCTTTGTGGTTTTTATACCCTAACCCCATCTGTCTCTGCCTTCTGTGTCATACTTAGTATGATTTGGCTGGAGAGTTGAGTAATATTGTCATATATGTTTAGGATACAGTCCATTAGGTCTTTGCTTGGGCACTACAGCCTTCAAAATCTGTTTTGAAGCTGCCAGATTTTGTTGTTTTAGCCTTGCTTCATTAGTTTTAGCTGCAACAGGGCCATCTTATCCTCACAAGAATCCCTTCTTCCTGCTCTTTGGCAGGCCAGCTCTGCAGATCTTCGTTCCCAGAAAGAACATAAATGCTTCTCATTTTAAACAACTCAGTCTCTTTCCTGAGATGCACCACATTAACCTTCATTCCTGTCACACGGTAAGCTAGACAGTTATCCCACATTTGATCAATGGCTGTCCTTTAGCAGGAAGTTTTTGGAGTAGGGACATTGGCTTGTGATACTGAGACAAGAGGGCATGGAATCACAGAATATTAGGGGCTGGAAGGAACCTTGAAAGATCACCTAGTCCAAACCCCCTGCCAGAGCAGGATCACCTGTACAAGATCACACAGGAATGCATCCAGGTGGATTTTGAGTATCTCCAGATGGGGAGACTCCACAACCTCCCTGGGCAGCCTATTCCAGTGTTCCATAATCCTCACAGTGAAAAATCTTTTCCTCCTGTTGACATAGAACTTCCTATGCCTCAGCTTCCACCCATTGCCCCTAGTCCTGTCATTGGGCATCATTGAGAAGAGCCTGACTCCACCCTCTCAGCACTCACCCTTTACATATTTATAAACATTAATGAGGTTCCCCTGAGTCTCCTCTTCTCCAAGCTAAAAAGCCTCAGCTCCCTCAGTCTGTCCTGATAAGGAAGATGTTCCACTCCCTTAATCATTTTTGTGTCTCTGTGCTGGACTCTATCAAGCAGTTCCCTGTCCTTCTTGAACTGAGGGGCACAGAACTGGACACAATATTCCAGATGTGACCTCACTGGGGCAGAGTAGAAGGGAAGGAGAACCTCTCTCGACCTATTAACCACACCCCTTCTAATACAGCCCAGAATGGCATTGGCCTTCTTGGCCACAAGAGCATATTGCTGGCTCATGGTCTTCCTATTGTCCACCAGGACCCCCAGGTCCTTTTCCCCATAATTGCTCTTCAACAGGTCAGTACCCAACCTATACTGATACATGGGATTTCTCTTTCCCAGATGCAAGACTCTACACTTGCCCATGTTGAATTTCATTAATTTTTTCCTGCCCAACTCACCAGCCTGTCTAAGTCTTGCTGGATGGCAGCACAACCCTCTGGTATGGTAGCCACTCCACCCAGTTTTGTGTTGTCAGCAAACATGATGACAGTGCACTCTGTGCCCTCATCCAGGTAGTTGACGAATAGTAGTATTGAATAGCAATGGTCCCAGTACTGACCCGTGAGGGACTCCACTAGATACAGGCCTCCAACTAGACTCTGTCCCATTGATCACAACTCTCTGATTTCTCATTTTCAGCCAGTTCACAATCCACTTGGATCTGATCATCCAAATCACACTTCTTCAGTTTAGCTGCAAGGATGTTGTGGGAGACAGTGTCAGATGCTTTACTGAACTCAATATAAACGACATCCACTAGTCTACCATCATCTATTGACCTGTTTATGTCCTCATAAAAGTCTATCAGGTCAGTCAAACATGACTTCCCTTTGGTAAAACCATGTTGACTGCTCCTAATGACCTCTTGTCCTTGATAAGCTTAAAGACAGCACTGCGGATAAGTTGTTCCATTACGTTTCTGGGGATGGAGATGAGGCTGACTACCCTATGATGAGGGTCAACCCTGCATATTGGGCCCTCCCTGCCAGGAGTGAGTCTCCCACAACCAGAACTCTTACCTTCCTTATGGAAGAGGCTGCAATATGCACTTGATCCCTGCCACGGCTATGAACCCACCACCACTGGCCCTCTTCATTAAAGCTTCTGTCTTCGCCCTGACAGGGGTAGGACACAGAGGTCTCTTGATCCTGGCTCTCAACTTCCAGAGCTCCATGTCTGATATGTAGGGTAACTGGGAAGGTGAAGGAGGCTGGGAAGAGGTTTGCCTGCCTCCCCTAGCAGGGACCTGTATTCATTCCCCTCCTTTTCTTAGGCCACTTCCTTCTGCCTGGTGACACGAAGGGAGGGGATTCTCTGCTTCTTGAAGAGTTTGCTGCTTTGCATTGAACATGTGCTCTAAGCAGACATAGGACCCATGAGAGGGCTGTGTTCAATACCTTTGCTCAGGACTCTTTGGGCGACTCTTTTCCACGAACTGAGTACTGCAGCAGGTGCTAGTTGTGTGCTGGCAGGAGGAGTAGCCCAGAGTTATCTGAGCAGATTTGGCTGGGGAGAAGTGTGGCACATGGCACTGTGTAACAAGCAAGAGTGATATTACCGTATTCTTCAAGGGCTCAGCAATGTTCTGATGGCATACTTCAGGCAAGGTGAGAATTTCAGTATTTGCCATTCAGATCACTATGAAAGCAGAGTGGGAAAGTGCTCTTAGCACACAGCCTCTGAGAATCGAGCTCCTGTCTTTTCTTTCTACTCACGCTTGCATTTCCTGAACAGCTTTTTGTTGTGGAAACACCCATGAAACATGAATAGCCACCTAAAATGTGGATTTATTATAACCAGTATTACTCAGCACTTCTACTGACACAATTAAATTACAAGTTCAGATGTCAGTCAGGAACATAATGCTGCACTGCTAATTGGGCTTAACCTTAAGCTTTAAGAAAAACTCTTTCTACAAAGGTGAACCAAAATGTGTGCTCACTCATTCATCATTGTGAATTGTCCCAATCAGGGCTACCCAAAGTACACATCAAAGGGGGAGTGAGGACTCACTCAATCCATGGAAGTATCTTTAGATGTCATCCCATTCTAAGGGGAGAGGATCTGACTGCCAAAGCGCTTATTGTGTGAGGGCCAACAAAAAACTGTCTCTGTAGCATTCGATTTATACCCTAAGTCAAGGGTGCACTGTGGTCAGTTCTGATTTGTTGGAGGGTCTAGCGCACAGAACCCCACAAAATCAGGGTAAGAACCTGGCTGTGGGGATGCTGGTTAACATCTGAGAGGCACCAAGCTAATCTTACCAGCCTCTAGCAAGCCTTGGCCCTTTGTCAGGTGTCTGTTAGGCTTCTGTGTTTCAGTCAGGGTAGCTGTACCTGCCATACTATGGCAGACTCAGCTGCAGACTGGTGAAAGTCAGTGGGATTGTGGTAGGATTCTTGTCACCCTTCTTTCTTCCTATTGTGTGGTAGTAGGGACCATAGCCAGTAGTTGATGTGACAACCTGACCAGCATGCTGCTTGAAGGAATCCATTTGCATTGCAGCTGATGAAGAAAGCCCACAGCTATCTGCTACAAAGTTGTGAATCTAGCTGGGAAAATTGGACTCTAATTATCTCAGAAGGCAACAGCAGAGCAGCCTGTCTTCAAACCAAAGACTTAAATTGCATGCTTTGTATATCTCTGCAGCCACACCTGCTGCAGTGCCCTCTTAGCAGTCCTCTCCAATACACAAACCCTTATCATTGATCATCCACCCTCAGGGATATGGAGAGCAGGGAAGCTCTCTTGATGAAGACTGGGAGGACAGAGGGCAGAGTCAGCTGTATAGGTAATTCCATAAGTAAGAAGCTGTAGAAAGGCAACAGGACTGGCAGAGTCTCTCCAGCACCTTGTTTTGTCACATTCCTTGGTCTGAATTTATTGCTTCAGAAAGAGCCTAATAGTAGGGATAGGTGCACAAAAGCTACCAGTTTCATGGTCTCGTTACCACACTAAAGCAAGATCTACTATACTTGCTGCTTTTATATTGAAGATGGCAAGTTGCCATTAGCAAATCTGACATGCCTTTTTTTTAAGCTTGTTGATTCAGCTCTTTTTAGTTTAAAAAAAAAAAAAAAAACTAAAACAACCCCCACAACAACAACAAAAAACTCAAAAAAAATCCAAACCAAACAAACTTACTACTTTGAAATGTTGTGTTGTCTCTTAGGTCTGTAAAGACTTGTGTTAGTAGGATCATTTTTATTCCTTTTGCCTTCCTGTGCAACAGCTGTTTGCCCAGGTGGCAGGATATTATGAAAATTCAGGCTGCTCAGCTTGCAGAAACTGTTGCTTGTGTTGAGAACACTGTTTGGGTTGGAGGAAGATGGTCAAAGATTGGTAAAGGAATACTGGCTCGTGCCTGGGAAAACACTGTGGTGGGCTTTTAGGTGTGTTTTGTTCTGCATGTCTTGTCCCTGTGTTTCCTGCATCTGGCTCCTAACCTCATGAGTATGGGCAAATAACTGTACTTCATGAGTCTTTGAAGCAAGGCAGCTTATCTCATGTAGTGACAGGATGAAAGAAAGTGGCCTCACGTTGCACCAATGGAGGTTTAGGTTGGACATTAGGAAAGATTTCTTCATGAAATGATTGTCAAGCTGCCTGGGGAAGCGGTTGAATCATCATCCCTGGAGGTATTTAAAAGATGTGTTGACATGATGCCTTAAGGACATGGTTTAGCAGCAGACTTGGTAGTGTTAGGGCTAGTGATTGGACTTGATGATCTTGAGGGTTCCAGACTAAACAATTCTGTGATACATCCATTCATTACTGATTTGCCTTGTGCCATGTTCTGGGTGTAAAAGTGAGCATTTGACAGCAGAAGGAGCAGCAACTGCAGTGGCAGGACTATTTATATGCTTGCCTAACTAGTGCTGACATCTGGTGAAGGTAAGAATAGGACCTTTATATATTTGTTGGTGTAATAGCAGCGAGCTCAGAACGCAGGTAAAATCAAAGAGCATAGCTTGAATGTGGAAGGAGGTGATTATTCCCCTTTCACAGACATTAACGAGATGCATCTGAAATAAATGCATGTAGATTTGGAACCCTCATAAGAAAGATGCTGGGGTTCATGACATACTGGGAGGGCTGAGGAGCTAAGTTTGTTCAGCTATGGGAAGGCTGAGATGGGATTTAATGGGTGTCTTTCAATATGTAATAGATTGACACGGAGCTGCAGGACCCTTGCCCTGAGCCAGCTTCTCTCTCATGAGAGGCAGGCGCGGTGTGGGTGCAGTCTCTGCGGTGGTGGTGGCGGTGGTGGTGATGGGTGTTTTCACCAAAGGGAGGTGCTGACTCACATGGGTTTGTCGTTAAAATCTTCTCCAGTTAGGTCATGTGGGCAGGATCAGAGATGTTTGCAACTCGTCATAAAAGTGTTTCCAAAAGATCTGTGTCAGCCCAGACAGAGGTCCCACATAAACATGAAGGTATCCAGATTCCTGGCTGTAAGGAGTGCCAAAATCTCTCACTTCTCATGGCAGACTGCAGGGACTACACCTGTGTTCTCTGTGAGCAAGTGGGTGACCTTGTCTGTCTAGTGGCTGAGCTAAAAGAGGAAGTTGAAAGGCTGCAGACTATTAGGGAGTGTGAGAGGCAGCTGGACCGGTGGAATCAGACTCTGCCATCCTTCAAACAGTCCCATCAGCCATGGAGTAGTCAGGACACTAAACGCACCCTACTGTCCTACCAGCTTCCCAAACAGAATGACTCAGAAGCTGGAGAGCAATGGAGACAAATTCATAGAATCATAGAATCAACCAGGTTGGAAAAGACCTCGAAGATCATTCAGTCCAACCTATCACCCAGCCCCATCCAATCAACGAGACCATGGCACTAAGTGCCTCATCCAGTCTCCTCTTGAACGTCTCCAGCGATGGCAACTCCACCACCTCCCTGGGCACCCCATTCCAATGGGCAATCACCCTCTCTGTGAAGAACTTCCTCCTAACATCCAGCCTATACCTCCCCTGGCACAACTTGAGACTGTGTCCTCTTGTTCTGCTGCTGGTTGCCTGGGAGAAGAGACCAACCCCACCTGGCTACAACCTCCCCTCAGGTAGTTGTAGACAGCAATGAGGTCACTCCTGAGCCTCTTCTTCTCCAGGCTAAACAACCCCAGCTCCCTCAGCCTCTCCTCACAGGGTTTGTGTTCCAGGCCCCTCACCAGCTTCGTTGCCCTTCTCTGGATGCATTCCAGTACCTCAACATCTCTCTTGAATTGAGGAGCCCAGAACTGACACAATACACAAGGTGTGGCCTGACCAGTGCTGAGTACAGGGGAAGAATAACCTCCCTTGTCCTGCTGGCTACACTATATCTGATCCAGGCCAGGATGCCATTGGCTCTCCTGGCTGCCTGGGCACACTGCTGGCACATGTTCAGCCTACTATCAACCAGCACCCCCAGGTCCCTTTCTGTCTGGCTGCTCTCCAGCCACTCTGTCCCCAGCCTGTAGCGCTGCTTGGGGTTGTTGCGGCCAAAGTGTAGAACCCTGCCCTTAGCCTTGTTAAATCTCATCCCATTGGCCTCTGCCCACCCATCCAGCCTGTCCAGGTCCCTCTGCAGGGCCCTCCTACCCTCCAACAGATCAACACCTGCTCCTAACTTGGTGTCATCTGCAAACTTACTGATGATGGACTCAATTCCTTCATCTACATCGTCAATAAAGATATTGAACAGGATGGGGCCCAGCACTGATCCCTGGGGGACATCACTAGTGACTGGCTGCCAACCGGATGTGGGACCATTCACCACCACTCTCTGGGCCCAGCCCTCCAGCCAGTTCTTCACCCGTTTCAGAGTGAATCTCTCCAAGCCACGAGCTGCCAGCTTTGCCAGGAGCTTGTGGTTGCAGACATTGTCAAAGGCTTTGCTGAAGTCCAGGTAGACTACATCCACAGCCTGCCCTGCATTCACCAGCAGGTAACCTGATCATAAAAGCAGATCAGGTTGGTCAGGCAGGACCTGCCCCTCCTGAATCCATGCTGGCTGGGCCTGATCCCTTTGCCATCCTGTAGGTTCTGTGTGATTGCACTCAAGATGAGCTGTTCCATAACCTTGCCTGGCACTGAGGTCAGGATGACAGGTCTGTAATTTCCTGGTTCCTCTTTCAGGCCCTTTTTATGGATGGGCATCACGTTGGCCAGTCTCCAGTCATCAGGGACCTCACCTGTGAGCCAGGACTGCTGATAAATGACAGAGAGTGGCTTGGCCAGCTCATCTGCCAGCTCTCTCAGCACCCTAAGATGGATCCCATCAGGTCCCATGGACTTGTGAGGATCCAAGTGGCTCAGCAGGTCCCTTACTGCTTCCTCCTGGATTACAGGGGGACTATACTGGTCCCTGATTCCATCTGCCAGTTCAGGAGGCCAGTTGTCCTGAAGACAACCTGTCCCACTATTGAAGACTGAGGCAAAGAAGGTGTTAAGTACCTCTGCCTTTTCCTCATCTTTTGTTACCATATTCCCCTCCACATCCAATAAGGAGTGGAGGTTGTCCTTGCCTCTTCTTTTACCATTAATATACTTATAGAAATATTTTTTATTCTCTTTTATGGCCATGGGCAGTCTAAGTTTTAAATGGGCTTTTGCCTCTCTCATTTTTTTCCTACAAGACTTAGCAATGTCCTTAAACTCATCCTGGGATACCTCCCCTTTTTTCCAAAGGTGATACATCCTCTTTTTTTCCCTTAATTCCTTTAGAAGCTCCTTGCTCATCCAGTCCGGTTGTCTCCCTTGTCGGCTCCTCTTCTGGCACATGGGCACAGCCTGTTCCTGTGCCTTCAGGAGTTCTTTCTTGACGTAAGTCCAGCCTTCCTGGACCCCTTTGTTTTTAAGGGCTGTTTCCCAAGGAACTTTCTGAGTTAGTTCCTTGAATAAGCCAAAGTCTGTCCTTCGGAAGTCCAGGGTGGAGGTTTTGGTGTTGCCCCTCCTGGTTTCACCATATATTGAAAACTCAATTATTATAATAATTCCTCCCAAGCGTGCCAGGCATGGCACCCCAAAAGCCACTGAAACCCCTCACATGTCCCTGTATAATAGATTTGCTGTTCTTAGTGAACCTGTTTCCACCAAAACCAATGTTCAGCAAGTGGAACCGTCCACCAGCAGCTATGAAACCTTGTCTAGTTTACATTGTTCAGAGGGGCTAGGGGTGAGCAAACCTACTGTCAAAACATCTGCAGTCAAGAAGAAACTCTGGGTGCCTGTCATTGGGGACTCACTCCTGAAGGGCATTGAGGGCCTATATGCAGACCTGATCCACTCTTTAGGGAAGTCTGTTGCCTACCTGGGGCCATGGTCAAGGATGTAGTAAAAAAACTTCCTACCCTGGTTCACCCAACTGACTACTACCCATTGTTGGTTTTCCAAGTAGGCAATGATGAAATTCCAAAAAGAAGTTTGAGATCAATGAAGAAAGACTTGAGAGCCCTGGGACGAATGGTTAAGGGGTCAGGAGCACAAGTAGTATTTGCTTCTGTCCCCCACTAGCTATGGGGGACTAATGATGGACTAAACATGAAAATCCAGCAGATTAATGCCTGGCTGTGGGACTGGTGTCAACAGCAGGTTTTTGGGTTCTTTAGTCACAGGCTACTCTACAAGACTTCAGGCCTGCTGACTACAGAAAAAAACTATCTCTGAGAGGAAAAAGAATCCTGGGACAAGAACTGGCAGGGCTGATTGATAGGTCTTTAAACTAATATTGAAGGGGGAAGAGGGACAAACGAGCCTCACTGAGGACATTCCTGGGACAATTGTGAGGCAGGGTACCAGCTCCACTGCTGTCCCAGGGGCTGTAGGGGATAGTGGATTATGTGACACCCAAAATGGTAACAGATACTCCTCTGCTGAGTCTCTGAAGTGTCTGTATACCAACACAAGAAGCATGGGGAATAGGATGAACTAGAGATCTGGGTGCAGTTGCAGGGTTGTGATCTTGTTGCAGTTACGGAGACATGGTGGGACAGCTCCCATGACTGGAATGTGGTTATGGACGACTATGTTCTTTTCAGGAAGGACAGACGTGGTGGAGTTGTTCTCTATGTGAATAAGCAACTAGAATATGTTGAGTTTAACCCAGGGGGAGATGATAAAAGCATTGAAAGCTTATGGGTAACAGTGAAGGGACATACAAACATGGGTGATATGGTTGTGGGTGTTTACTACAGACCACCAAACCAGGAAGAAGCTACTGATGAGGCCTTCTACAGGCAACTGGAAGTAGCCTCAAGATCAAGTGCCCTGGTGCCTGTGGGTGACTTCAACCACTCAGATATTCATTGGAAAGATCACACAGCCAAGCACAAACAGTGCAAAAGGTTTCTGCAGTGCATTGATGACAACTTTCTCCTGAAAGCAGTTGAAGAACAAACAAGGAGAAGTGCAATGCTGGACCTGGTGTTAACAAAGAAGGACTGGTTGTAGACATCAAGGCTGGGGATAATCTTGGTTGCAGTGATCATGACATGTTAGAGTTTAATATCCACAGACAAAGAAGCAGGCTGATAAGTAAAATTTCAACCCTGGACTTTAAGAGGGCCAACTTTCCCCTCTTCAAGACTCTGCTTAGAGATGTCCAGTGGACTAGGGCTCTGGAAGGAAGGGGGGCCCAAGAGAGCTGGTTGATGTTCAAACATTACCTCCTCCAAGCTCAAGAGAAACATATTTCCTTGGAAAAAAAAAAATCAAGTAAGGCAAGCAGAAGACCTGCATGGATAAGCAAGGAACTCAGTAAAACCCCAAAATAAAAAGGATGTTTACAATATGTGGAAAAAAGGACTGGTCAATTGGGAGATTATAGAGATGTAGCCAGAGAATGTAGAGATGCAACAAGGAAAGCCAAGGCCCCCCTGGAACTGAATCTCTCCGGAGGGGTGAAAGAGAACAAGTAGAGATTTTTTTCAAATACATCAATGATAAAGGAAGAGCAGGCAAAAGGTGGGCCCACTGCTGAATGAGATGGGAGATGTGATGCAGAGATGATGATGCAGAGATGGCAGAGTTGCTGAATGCCTTCTTTGCCTCAGTCTTTACTCCAAAGCCCAGCCCTCAGGAACCTCAGTCTCTAGAAGCACGGAAGCAGAACTGGAGAGATGTGGACGTTCTGCTGGTCAATCAGGACCAAGTTAGAGATCACTTATACCATCTGAAGACACACAAATCCATGGGCCCTGAGGGGATGCATCCCTGATGGGAGTGCTGGGAGAGCTGCTGATACTGTTGCTGAACCTCCCTCCATCATCTTTGAAAAGTCATGGAGAACAGGAGAGGTGCCTGATGACTGGAAGAAAGCAAATGTCACTCCAGTCTTCAAAAAAGGCAAGGAGGAGAACCCAGGCAACTACAGACCAGTCAGCCTCACCTGCATCCCTGGAAAGATGATGGAGCAGCTCATCCTGGAGGTCATCTCTAACCACATGGAAGACAAGAGGGTTATCAGGAGTAGCCAACATGGATTTACCAAGGGGAGATCCTGTCTGACTAATCTGATAGCCTTCTATGAAGTTATGACCAAGTGGGTAGATGAGGGAAGAGCAGTGGATGTCATATATCTTGACTTCAGTAAAGCTTTTGATACTATCTCCCATAACATCCTCATAGAAAAGCTCAGGAGATGTGGCATAGATGGTTGGTCAGTGAGGTGGATTGCAAACTGGCTCCACAACAGAGTTCAGAGGGTCATCGCCAGTGGCACAGAGTCAACTTGGAGGCATGTGGCCAGTGGTGTCCTCCAGGGATCAGTACTGGGTCCAGTTTTGTTCAATATCTTTATCAACAACGTGGATGAGGGCATTGAGAGTACCCTCAGCAAGTTCACTGATGATACAAAACCGGGGGGGTTGGCTGACACCTGTCAGGCTGTGCAGCCATCCAACGTGACCTGGGCAGGCTGGAGAGCTGGGTGCAGGCAAACCTCATGAAGTTCAATAAGGACAAGTGCAGGGTCCTACATCTGGGGAGAAATAACACCAGGCACCAGTACAGGTTAGGGGCTGCCCTGCTGGAAAGCAGCTCCACAGAGAAAGACCTTGGAGTGCTGGTGGACAGCAAGTTCTCCGTGGAACAACAATGTGCTCTTGTAGCCAAGAGAGCCAATGGGATCCTAGGATGCATCGAGAAAGGTGTGTCCAGCAGGTCTAGGGAAGTTCTTCTACCTCTCTACTCTGCCCTGGTGAGACCACACCTGGAATACTGCATCCAGTTCTGGGCTCCCCAGTTCAAGAGAGACAGAGACCTGCTGGAGAATATCCAACAGAGAGCCATGAGGATGATTAGGGGACTTGAGCATCTCCCCTATGAAGAGATACTGAGATCCCTGGGGCTGTTTAGTCTTGAGAAGGGAAGACTGAGAGGGTATCTGATCAATGTCTATAAATATCTGAGGGGTGTCAGGAGGAGGGGGCCAGGCTCTTTTTGGTGGTTCACAGTGATAAGACAATGAACAATGGGTTCAAACTTGAACATAGAAGATTTCACCTCAACATGAGAAGAAAGTTCTTTACAGTGAGGGTGACAGAGCACTGGAACAGGCTGCCCAGGGGGGTTGTGGAGTCTCCTTCTCTTGAGACTTTCAAAACCCACCTGGATGCATTCCTGTGTGGACTACCCTAAGTGATCCTGCTTTGGCAGGGGGGTTGGACCTGATGATCTCTTGAGATCCCTTGCAGACTCTGATACACTGTGATACTGTGACACAGAGTCACTCGTGGAGTTGCACTGCAAGATTATGAGAGGAAACAGAAACTTGACAGAAGGGAAAATCATAATAGAATGAATATTTTCTGAAGGTATTTAAGCATTTGAGCAAGTTACCCGGAGGGCTCCAAAACTGGAGTAGGAAAGGCTTTGAGCAGCCGGATCTCGCTTAGAATCGTAGAATCATAGACTAAGTCAGGGTTGGAAGGGACCACAAGGATCATCTAGTTCCAACCCCCCTGCCATGGGCAGGGACACCTCACACTAGATCAGGCTGGCCAGAGCCTCATCCAGCCTGGCCTTAAACACCTCCAGGGATGGGGCCTCAACCACCTCCCTGGACAACCCATTCCAGGCTCTCACCACTCTCATGGTGAAGAGCTTCTTCCTCATGTCCAGTCTGAATCTCCCCACTCCCAGCTTTATTCCATTCCCCCTGCTCCTATCACTACCTGATAGCCTAAAAAGTCCCTCCCCAGCTTTCTTGTAGGCCCCCTTCAGATAGTGGAAGGCCACAAGAAGGTCACAAGAAGGTCGCCTTCTTTTCTCCAGTCTGAACAGCCCCAACTCTCTCAGTCTGTCCTCATAGGAGAGGTGCTCCAGCCCTCTGATCATCCTGGTGGCCCTTCTTTGGACACCTTCCAGCATGTCCATATCCCTCTTGTAATAGGGGCTCCAGAACTGGACCCACTTTGAAGTTAGCTCTTTGAATGGAGAGTAGGACTAGGTGACCTCCAGAGGTCCTTTCCTGCTGAGTTTTTTTCTGTGATCGAAGGATGTGGTACTAGATGTATTCTAGCTTGTGCCTGAACTGTGATGATGCAAAGTTCTCAAATGGCCTTTTCATCATAGCACAGTCTATCCGATATGCAGTATAGATAGTATAAAAGATGTTGAAACATTGTGGATTCTATGTAGTTTGCTTTGACTCAAAGTGCAGAGTCTGTTTTCAGGCATACATGAAAATAGTATTGATGTAGTCTTCTGCAGTGTGTATTGCATTAATTCTTGATGCCTTGAAACAGAAGCTTAATTTAAAGGGTTACTGGATATTCTGCTAGAACTTCCTTGTGGGTAACGAATACGAACACAGGTAGATTATGTTAATGAAATTGCTGCAGGAGTAATGATCTGAAGGATGAAATAAAAAAGTAATTTATAAAGCTGGGAAAGGTAACCGTCAAATAAAAATCAATTAGATATGGAAACATGGAAGTTGAGAAGAATTACAAGGGAAAGCATTCAGACTATTTTCACAGTCTTGTATTTCAGTACATCGTAAGAATAAATCTGTATTCCAGATAGGCTAGCAGTAGACATTGGGAACACTTGTAAGTGCAGTAGTGAAGATTATGTGGAGTTTTGTTAGCAAGGGAAAAACAGTACTGATAGTAGAATGAATCAGATGAAAAATTGGAAGCTAATTGTGAAGGAAAGAGACATTTCAACAGAGATGGTTTGTTTTAAAGTTATTCTGGTGTGAATATCTTATAAATTAGTTACAGAGCATGATAATCTTTCCTCAGCTTACATTGAACATTTTCTGGAGTATCTGTAAACAAAGATTTTTAAAACCGGGCTATTTTTGCTTATCAAGTTACTTCTGGGGTTACAGTAGTCCCTATGAAAAATATTTGACTTTCTAAGCTGATAAAACTTTTTTAGAAGTGTTTTCTTTTCTGCCTGCCTCAGTGACTCATGACTTGTGGTTGTTTTAGGTTATGCCTTTAAATTTTTTTCACAGATCTTGAACAGAAAGTGGTAAAATATAAATAAATCACTATTCGGTGTAAAAAGGAAAATATTGATAATTCTATCTATCCCATTGGAGAGATATCTACCATAAGATTTGGTTCCCAAAACAATCTCCCTCTCTTCTTGTTTCCTCGGGCTGTGTTTGTTTTGTGTTTTTTTCAGGTGTTTTTTGTTTTTTTTTTTTTTGGCTAGCATAGATGCTAGTATGTATGCAAAAGAATGTTACAGAAATGCAAAGTTAGTCTTAAGGTATGGTTAAATTAGTGGACATACATTTCTTATTTTGGTGTGGGATGTTTGTGTTATATGGACACAAAAAAGGGATGGAGTGGGACTGACTTGTGAGCTAGAGTTTGAAATAATTACCAAGAACTGCTGCTGGTGGTAAACCACTATTGGGAGATATTTCAACCATACTGAGATAAGATTTTTGTCATGCAAAAGACAGGGTTTTTTTCTACCTCATTCAACTATTTTATTCTGCATGTACTTATCTTCACTAATGAAATTACCATGGAAAATGATGGCATGACTGCAGGGAAAGTGAAAACTACTGGTCTTAGCCTCCCAGATGATTCTTGTAAATCAGTATAGGAACTTGAAGGAATTCTTGTGTACTATTTGCTATTGCTGACTGTTTAGGATTGGATTGCCTCCTGCTGGATTTTGGAAGGTATTTGAGACTAGTCACACAAGCATTCTCTGTGCCTTTGGAAAGTTCTTCCCATTGATTAGTAGATATTTCATGACAGATACTTCACACAAATGTGCTAGATAGAGGTATAAGCTTGAGTAACCTTCACTTATCCTGTTAGACCTTACTAAGACAGTATAAATAGGATTATCAGTCAAAGGTAAAAGGGAAGTTAAAAAACGTGATGCTTGCACAAACTTAGTGCTGTTGCTGATGCGATTTACTCTAGTTTTACTTGGAATAATCCATCTGCTGTATTAGACAAGGTGGGGAATGAAATTGGCTATTAAACAGCAATAAACCAAAAGATTATCTGGCTCCTAATCTCAATATACCTAGAATGTTAGTAGTCCAAATAAAAGCTATAAACTATACCTGACTTTATTGCTAGCAGATAAAGAAAGACCAGGTAAAGATATAAATTGTGGAAAAAGCTTTATCACTATTATACTTTGCTTTCTGTAGGTAAGAAGGATTGTCTGTCCATTGTGGGGTTTTGATCAAAACCTTGCCTGGGCTGAAACAATGATTCATCTTCTGTCAAGATTTCCTAAATTCTTAGTGCTGCAGCACTGGTCTAGTGATATGCATTGTTTTCTCAAGGGACTTTTCCAGTTACTTTTTTGGTAACAAGCTGGGGCTATGCCTGAAGGTGGTCTCTAGACATCAGCTTCCTGCCTGCATCACAGTTTTGAGATTAGTGGTTGATATGGCAGATATATCTCATTTTGAGGTTTTTGTATGAAAATAAAAATACCAGATTGCTAGTATTTGTGTCCCCTTCTGATGAGTAAAGGAATACTTAAAAAGAACAAAATCTCCCAGAAAAATGACCTCAAAATCAAGATTGCAGTTAGTTAGAAGACCTGGATGATATCAGCAGGGAGACTACTGCGGTATCAATAAGAATCAATGGATTTTTGCCATATTGTTTTTGGAGAGGTTGAATTAATTTTTTCTTGCTTTTGATATTGACTAGTAATTAAGGAGTCTTGTAACAGCTGGTATTGGGGATGTCCTCTTGCTTACTGTAAAGGGAGTGATGACAGTAGCCTTTTGTAGTTAAGCATTAAGCATAGCAAACGAGCAGGAGACAAGGTAGAAAGCATGTTGAAAAGGCTGGGAGGTGCAGACACTACTGTAGATCTTTCAAAATTTTCAAGACATTTAAAGCCCCATAGCAAACAGTTTAATTTCAGCTTGTTGAGAGAAACATGTAACTACAATATTGAAGCAGGGAAAAAAAAAACCCAAACAACTCATTTTGATTAAGCTGTTTAGTTTGACCCTTACCCTAGAACTTAAATCTTTCTTCCACATCAGTGGAGTATATTACCAGCAAGCTGTGGGCTCAACTGAACAATAAAACTAGAATTTATAAATACTCACTAAAATGTCAACATTAAGCAGAAATCTGTAATTTTGAGACCTTTAATTGTATAAGAGGCAGAAGATCTGGAATCATTAATAGACCAAATATAAATTAGCCTTTTTTTCTGAAAAAGAGGTCTTTTTTATGCTGAAAGTGAAAAAAGTAATGTTTTGCCAATGTTGTTTCATGTAATTTTTTTTTTTATTATTTGTGGGGGTGGGAGTCTGAGGGGGAAGTAAGCTGTTTGTGCCCTTTGTTTCTGGCCTACTCCAAATATCTTCTTTACACTTCTGTGTTAATAGCATCCATGGGACTTAGCTTTATGTGTCCTAGAGTGGCCACAATAACACAAGAGTGCCTTGACCAGAGTCTTGTGACACAATTCCTCTGAAATGGTTTAAAACTTAGTTTCAGTGTACCTTTTTCTGTCAGCATACATGGTCTCTTCCTGCTGCTGATTGTGAATGTGCCAATGCACAACAAAAATAAATGTATTATTCCCTTCTATGCTGTGCAGAATGACTGAATAAAAATCTGCAGTCAAAGCATAAATGCATTCTTCGACTACTTAAAAAACAACAAGAAAAACAGAGCAAAAGAAAAAGCTAGTTAAAGCATATGCATTCTGGTGTTGGAGTTGTTTGATTTCTGTTAATTTATTCGGCATCTGGGGCCGATGTGCTGGTGTCCTGTATATACTTGCTGTGGTGCTGAGCGTCACCTTAGGGGAGTGGCTTAGAGCTGTGCTGTTGCTGTGCTGATCATTGGCATGCCAGGTTTTGTTCAGAGCACAGAAATGGTTCATCTGTAGGAAAACATATTATTTAAGTTCCTTCTGTATTGTACATGATAAAGCAATTGGTTGCTTTTTACTGTATAGTTTTTATTTGTATCCTGTTGCACATTTTTTTTGATCTAGTTAATTTGCATTTAAATTGACACCTAGCTTGAAGTATGCATTCCTTTTACATCACATTTCAGAACCTGTAGACTTGACATACTTATACATTTGTGCTTTGAAAAATACATCCAGCAAAGACTGTAACAAAATCAGCAAAGTTCAGTGAGGGTGCAAAAATAAACTGTATAGAACACAGACTATTGAATTAAACAAATATGGTCTATCTTGTTAAATCTGAGCTTAATTCCCTCTTTGCTTTTACAGTTATATCCCCTATTAAAATCTGTGATAGCTGTTTCTAATTTGTGTCTTCATAGAATCACAGAATCAGTCAGGGTTGGAAGGGACCACAAGGATCATCTAGTTCCAACCCCCCTGCCATGGGCAGGGACACCTCACACTAGATCAGGCTGGCCAGAGCCTCATCCAGCCTGGCCTTAAACACCTCCAGGGATGGGACCTCAACCACCTCCGTGGACAACCCATTCCAGGCTCTCACCACTCTCATGGTGAAGAGCTTCTTCCTCATGTCCAGTCTGAATCTCCCCACTCCCAGCTTTATTCCATTCCCCCTGCTCCTATCACTACCTGATAGCCTAAAAAGTCCCTCCCCAGCTTTCTTGTAGGCCCCCTTCAGATACTGGAAGACCACAAGAAGGTCGCCTTCTCTTCTCCAGTCTGAACAGCCCCAACTCTTTCAGTCTGTCCTCATAGGAGAGGTGCTCCAGCCCTCTGATCATCCTGGTGGCCCTTCTCTGGACACGTTCCAGCACCTCCATATCCCTCTTGTAATAGGGGCTCCAGAACTGGATGCAGTACTCCAGGTGGGGTCTCACCAGAGCAGAGTAGAGGGGGAGAATCACCTCCCTTGACCTGCTGGTGATACTTCTCTTGATGCAGCCCAGGATATGATTTGCTTACTGGGCTGCAAGTGCACACTGGTGGCTCATGTTGAGCTTCTTATCCACCAGCACCCCCAAGTCCTTTTCTTCAGGGCTGCTTTCCAGCCAGTCACTGCCCAGCCTGTATTTGTGCTTGGGATTGCTTTGACCTAGATGCAGGACCCTGCACTTGGTCTTGTTGAACCTCATGAGGTTGGCTTGTGCCCACCTCTCCAGCCTGTCAAGGTCCCTCTGGATGCCATCCCTTCCCTCCAGCGTGTCTGCTGCACCACACAGCTTGGTGTCATCAACAAACTTGCTGAGGGTGCACTCAATGCCACTGTCCATGTCACCGACAAAGATGTTGAACAAGACTGGTCCCAGGACTGATCCCTGAGGGACTCCACTTGTCACTGGCCTCCACTGGGACATGGACCCATTGACAGCCACTCTTTGGGTGCAGCCATCAAACCAGTTCTTTATCCATCTAATGGTCCATTATTTAGAAGATTTTTTTTTTTTTTAGTGTTTGGGGATATGAGAGGGTCAGCTGCCATACAGAATTTGTTTATTGAAATTAACAATTAAAAATATTTGAAAGAAGTCTTTTTTTTTTTTTTTTCTGTGCCAAGGAGTGCTCTGCAGGTGATATGGGAGAACTGTGAATGGAGTCTTCTTGGGTAGCAGTAACTACCTTCCAGAGCTTGCCAGTGCATAAGTGGCAACTTTGGTTCATAAAAATGCTTGTCAAGTGATGACCTTTGGTTTACTAGTGAGAGTACACAGGAAGCAAAAACCCTGGGAAACTGGAAGATGCATCTGAATGACTAGAAAGATTATGAAAGCCTTCAGCTCAAAGGCAGAACATCAAGCTTTACCATAAGGTATTAGTAATGCTTAGTTCCTTGTCGGCAAATGTGGAAAGACAGTGATTTATAGTGGGGCTTAAGTTAACCAGTGTCTTAAGAAGGTATCGGTACAGTTTTCCTGAGGAAAGTGGATATTGCATCTTGGACAAGCCAGGATAGACTTGGATTGCTGAGAAAGCAGTAATTCAAACATGAGCTCATGTGGGCCACTTGGAAGTGAGAGTTATTTTATAGTTATGTCTGTTTTGTAAGAAAACAGATCCAAGTGAAAACACCTTGACTGACAGAAAGAGCTGAATACCTTTCTGCACCTTTTGAAGAACTGGTTAATCCTTTTTTGATCTGGAAATGTTAAAGTCAATAGCCACTCATGAAATTCAACCCTCGTGTTAATAGAAAGCCGTTTCTGAGGTATGGACAATTGTTCCTGGAACCAGGTAACTTCATGAGTTGTCATAAGAACAAAGAAAAGCTTTGAAAAGGAAACAACTTTACAGCAGTAGACATACATTTGGTGTGAAACACTAACACTTGGCATTTGCCCTGGTTCAGCTGTCTCTGTACTAAGCCTTTGGGCAATGTGCTCTGTGAATCTGAAGAACTGAATGTTAACAAAGTCAGGAGCAATCAAATGAAAAGCTTAACTTGCTATCGCCTTATGTTAATAAAAAAGTCTCATTATGAATGAGTGGCAGAGATATTAATAAAAATGTTAATAATTTATTTATTTACGAACTGTGCCAATCGGAAGAACTATCTCTACAGAACAGCAATTTCAACAGTTTAGATGAATTGGAGAGTTTAGAAATTTAGAAATGAAACTTAATTTGGAAAGGGTTGGGGTTTGGCACAAACCTTAACAGAAACTTTATAAGGCAATATTTGGTTTACACATGAACTAAGAACTTTTGCAGAATCTTTCCTTGAAAATGGGTTTATATGCCAGAAATTGCGGCACGGATGTGCCCTAATAAGGAAATTGAAAATGGGGCCAACTGCGTGGCACTGTGCCGTATGTTGCTGCTTCTCCCAGAGTAAAAGGTCCTGGTGCCTTCTGGGAAACTTTCAGAGGCTTTTGCAGCTCAGCCCATGGGGCGCGTTGTCTGAGAAGGGCTTCCCACTCGGGGGGAAAAGCCTTGCTGCCGAGGTTCGCAAGGCACAACAGAACAGCTTCTCTGTGAGGTGGGGGGGGCGACTCCCTCCACGGCCCGCGGGTTCGGCCAGGAGGTCCGCTGGTCCGGATGATGCGATGTCCCCGCTCGGGGGTGGAGGTCTGTAGCAGTCCGGGACTGGTGGTGCACGTGGGCTACCACGGTTCCCTCACTCGGCAGCGGGTCAGGCGATGGTTTGATCTGTCCGCGGGGCACAGGGTACAGTCTGTGGGGCCGGCACCTAGCGCGGCGTTGGCTGTTGCCAGGCAGTGGCTATATGGCAGGTGAGCGGCGGCGGTCTGCAGCAAGGCGCTCAGTAACACTGGTTCGAGTCCAGACCCTTTGGCAGTGCGGTGCATGGGACAAACACAAGCACGAACTTGAACACGAACACGGGCATGGGCGCTTGTTTAACAAAACAACTCCTGTTTAACATTTGCCGCAATGAATACTGGTCCAGTGAGCATCCTTTGTGAACAGAATACTTAACCAATGATGTGGTGTTTTGCCAAATATAATATAAGCACATGCTCTGAACGAGGCAAGCACGAACGTAATGTGTGAGCTTTGTTTACCACAGAGGTGGAAAACATGTCCAGGCAGGTTGTTTACCTGGACTCACTGGAGCCTTGCCCCTTTGGTAGTTTGGCAGCAGCCCCTTCCCGCACTCGTCCCCCGTCTTCCAACACACACACTCCAGAAGGGAGGGGGAGTCGGGGTTTTGAGCAAACATGTAGGGACATGTCCTGGCAATATTTGGGATATAATCTTGGACATACGCATCATTCACCACACCTTGCTTAGGAAGTATTTAGAATGGATTAATACACTGGTTTGATATAAGAGGTTGAGATTATCAAATAATCCTATACTATGTTACTTGCCTTGTTCCCACCATTCCCCGTGTTTTCTTCAGTGAAAAACAGTAATAGCTCAAAAAGAAAATCCTTCAAATTAGTCTCTGAAAGCAGTAGGCCTTGCTGTCAGTGATTAGAATAAGAAGTTTAATTGTTTTCCTTTGCTGATTTTTTCCTCCTACTGTTAGGAATACAGTTTTACTGTTACAGTGTTAAACTATTCTTGATACAATTAAGATCTAACACGTTACCAGAAAGCCCTCAGATACTTACAGCCTATGAAAAAAGCGTAGAGCAACAGTGTAAATAAACCCCTTCCTACTAATTTTACCGCACTTACCATCTCTGCTCGTGGAAGAATGTGTTACTGAAGTTTGTCTTGAAAACATTCTTTTTTTTCAGATTACTTCATGCACAATGGAAAAGTGAGATATAAGATTTTTTTGACTATTTGAACATTGCAATTGTTGTTGGGAGTTGAATAAAATTTACTGAGGTTCTAAAAGCAAACCTGTATTGACAACATTCTCTGTGCCTTTAGCAGCTTAGCATTGTTTGAGCTATTGATTCTTTAAAATTGAACTCAGCAACAAACAATAAGTGAGTGGTGTCTTTTCTACTTCCTGTGTAGAGGAAGAAAAGAAATATTTTAGATTTTCTGCAATTTGCTGGTAATATTGCAAGAAATAAGTTGAAGTTAATGTTTTCTAAGTAATCTCTGTGATTGAAACCTTTTACTATAATTCTGTTATTTAAAACGTGTTCTAGTTAGTGAGGTAAAGACTTTGACCCAGAATGAAGTTCAATGTGCTTTATTCAGTCATTGTGGGGCTTTTGTTTAAAGCTAGTTATCTGCGTGCTGGCGCACTGACTGTAGTGGTCTGTACTGATGTGTCTTACAGATCCGTAGGACCAGAGGAAAAATTATAATCACTGAAATAATAAAAAAGCATCTGCTCTTGTAAAACCATGTTATTAATGGTAAATGATATAGTTTATGATCAAATTTATAAGATGGAAATCTGATAAAATATGAATATGATTTATTAGAGATCAAAAATTATTTTTCCGAGCTAATATGATCCAGGTTCGTTTGCACGGTCAATGATATGTTGATTACACATGATAGCATGTTAATGAACAGTGGAATAACAGTCTAGAAAAGTCAGAAACTTGGAATACAGAGGAACAAACTGGAAACTCTTATGAAAACAGCAACACCGCCTCGGGAGGCAGGACAGACCCCCTGGCCTCGCTGTGGAGTTAAGCTACAGAGAAACAGTCTGTGAACTTCAGAAATAACCAAGTAAATTAGCTTTAGTTACCAACTGCTGAGCTTCTAGTCACCAAAACCTTTGCCAAATGACAAGAGACATGGAGCTGCAACTTGCAACGCAAAAGGACAGGGATAATCCAAAGGCAAATCTCAAAACTGGTAGAAGTGAGGGAGAGAAAGAGCACGCTGCTGCGTGGTATGGCCTGGGACCCAACATGCTGCTCCCAGGACAATAGCAGATAATCGCCCTGAAGACAAGCACCAAGTGGGTGCTTATTACCGCCTTGAATCCTGCTAACGAAGAGCGTGTGGACTTCCGAGTCACCCCTATAAATTCCCCTTTTGAAAACTGATGGGCCAACGGCAGATTACCTTTTCAAATATCACCAATCAGTTCCAAGTGCTGTGTGGCAGGCAAACTGTACACGCCTTCTCGACTGGCCTCCGACACGTGCCGTTCTCTGTGTGAAACGTGAGGCGTGGGGTCCAGCTTCCACCCCCACAGGCAGCCTTAGCGCCTGCCTATTGGCTTCTCAACCTCAAACCTGGACCCTGCAATGGGGAGGGAGGAGAAAGGGCAGTGGCTAAACAGGTTTAGCTGGTTCATTAGTGCCTCTTCCAGAACAGTAAAATGCACAGAATGTGCAGGATATGGGGTTCGAACTGCTAATGGGAACTGCAACTTAATTCAGTACACATAAAGAGGTGGGCCTGAATGTAGCATCATAGCAATTTGGCACAGCATGCACAGGTGCCTTAAACCTGAGGAAAGGTTTACTATGTTTTCAGACCACAGGTTTTGTGATACAAAGGGCTTTAAGGGCAAGAGTCTGTGGTCTGTGAAGTCTGCTTTGTGTTACTGCAGTGGAATGAAACAGCCCTAAACCCAGCCCAACTCAAACTGGCCAGAGAAGTATTCCATGTAGGGCAAGGGTGAAAGAGCATAGTATTGTGCTCTGTAGCAGAGCTGGTGCCTGAGAACCATGCAGTGGTAATGAAGGTACTTTTTATCTTTTTAATATTCCAAAGGCTTGCTCTGCCTTGGACTGCTTGCTCTGAGCAGTCCCTATGTGTTGGATGCTGCAAAATGAAACTAGGACAGCCAGTCTTTGGAGTGTGTTTTTTTGAGTCTTTGAGCGAGGAAACAATGTAGTGCCAGAAAACAGTGAAGTCAGTACATGTAATTTGCACTGTAACTGAGATCTGAGGTGGAACATTGCAAGCCTGGAGAAAATTATTTTTGGTATAGTATCATTCAGTGCTTCCCTGTTTAAAGTGGGTGTGAGCAAAGCTGTGTAAGCAATGGAGTAAAAATGGTGTCTTTAACTTTTGAATGGTACAGATGTTTTTCATATTACTAGGATATAAATGATTAAGCTGTAGGCTAGTTCTGTGTAGAGCATGTTTACACTCTTCCTACCTGCTTTGTGTAGACCCAGCTGTGGAGCTCTGCTGTACTATTGCAAAACTAGCATAATGTTGGTGAGCCTTATCTGGAGCAAGAAAGTCTGTACTGACATAGGTGATAATATGAAAATTTCTTTACCCTATGCAGAAATCTTTGGGGCAGATAAGTCCTAAGTAACAGTTTAAAATCATGTAGGAGATGTACAAATTTAACATGACCTGAGACAGAAAAAGTAAGCTTCAGTTTACTATGTTTTTGGATTGTTTTTCTTGTCTTGGATACACTCAGGCTGGAGAAGCATCAAGCGAAGTGACCCTGCACTTCAATATCAATCTCATGATATATAGGAAAAATGAGGATACAGATACCATCCAGAAAGGATATTTATTTTATTTAATTTCTTGATTTGTTTGTTTCTGTGCATAGTGTTTTATAATCCAACCTTACAGATGCTTCATTTGCAATATTTTGTAAATATTCCTGTATGAATTTTATTTTTTTCCTTTATATGTGGAGATCTTGGCAGTTCTCAGTATCTTTACCGGCAAGTCACTACAGTGAATTATCTGTTATTCTGTAGTCAAAAGTAGTGCTTCAGGATGGCATGTATAAGAATGAGCTGAGAGATTTTTGTGACTTCAGGTGTCTCAGAATGCAGTGTCTATTATGTGCTGTGCTGTTAAAATGACAAACTGTAAGAAAAAAAGGAAAAAAGGAAAAGAAAACCAAGATCATAACAAATTCAAAGTACTTGTTGCAACTCTGTTGATTGGGGTGTAAAACCAAGTGTGATTCTTCCTCGTATGTTTGGCAGTTTTTCCACATACATTGTCTGTTACAGTATGACAGTGCCTAGAATTGCAAGTGAAGTTCTTTGTTAGAAATAGAACACAATGGCATTATAAATATTAAAGGAAAAAAACACACAAAGGGAAGTACGTGGGTTCTAAATTGCAGTTACATTTTGTTCGTGATGAATGTGACGTTTTAAATTTAGGAGAATTACTCAGCTTCATAATGCAATATTGTATGCAGGTGTAACTGTTCTTTTGTATGTAAGCACATGTTATGCTAAAAGATGTTGTTTTAAATTGCAGATTCTGAACAGTTGCTGGAACTTCCTAGGAAGTGCCAGAATTTGTTACCAAGGCCCCTAATTCTGCTCTCCTATGCCTCTGCCTTACGATCTCTAATTACATTGTTTCACACTATTTTTTCCTGCCTCATTCAGTGAACAGGATGGGCGGTGCTCAGGAATTGAGTTGCTGCTTGATATTTTAATCCTTATCGTTCAGTTAGCAGCCCAGGCTTTATTTACTGCACACCATTTAAAAGTCTCTAAAGAATACGTAATTATTCATTCCCATATGGCTTTTTCTACGGTGGCTAGCTGAACTATTTTTGTCCGTTCAATTGTTTTTACATATGTGTTTCCTTGTCAATATCTGTAACTTTATTTGATGTGTTGTGTGAAATAAACGTGTGCACACAAAAACAATGTGAATATATGTGTGTTCACTTTTGAAAAATAATTTTGCAATTATTTCCTTTGATAACTTATAAAATGGAAACTCAAGGTCTGTTACATACTTAACAGCAGCCTTTCATGAAGGTATTGAAAGTAAATGTAAAATATTGCAATTGAGTGACTGAATGCATCTGTCCACATAACTTAAGTAGTTCTTATATGCAGACTTGTCTTTTGTACTCTCTAGGTCAGACAAATTGTCCCTTTGTTTAAAAGCAGATGAAGGAGTTATTGGCAAAGAAGGCTTAACTAATGTAGCATTTAGAACAGAAGTTAATGTGCTAAAGGAAAAAAAGTGAGCATAGCTGAACACTGGAAAAGATTGCCCAGAGAGATTGTGTCATCTCCATCTATGCAGATGTTCAAAACCCTGCTGGATGCAGTCTTGGGTAAACTGCTGTGGTTGGCTCTGCTTTGAGCAGGTTGGACCAGAGGTTCCCCAGAGGTTCCTTCTAGTCTCAGCTATTCTGTGATTTATACAGCGGAAGATGATCTACTTGCAGGCATATAAATATATATTTTTTTTCTCATTCTGAAAGGCAAAAATTCATGGATCTTGTGTCTTTCTTCTACTCTAAAATGTTTGTCTGCAATTTCTGTCACGCTACCAGACTCTCTTGTCAGTCCCATAAATAGTAGTTTAACTGTTCTCAGCAAAAGAACAGTTGTAAATGTTGTACATGTTGGAAATGTTTGTACTACAGTGGTGATTCTGTTGTTATGCTAGTATTTACAGAACATTATAATAAATAATAATGATTTATAATTGACCAAACTTTTATGTATTTCATCTATTTTGGATTAAAGAACACAGCACAGAAAGCTTGGTGATGGTCAGAAAAATCTGTATAATCTTTTATTGTAGTCCAGATACACCACTTCTGTCTGCTACTGATGAGATGGAATGATTACAATACTATTCTTAAAAAGGCCACTTCCAAGTAAAATGTTTTATTTCTAATATGGAATTGCTTTTTTTTTTGTTGCAGAAGGATTTTAGCCTTCCAAGAAGAGGAAGTCTGTAAGTATATGAAGTATTTTCTATTGTGTCCATGGTATAGTATGTAGTTTTGACATTTTTTGAGTAGGCTGGTCTTTTCAAGACAGTTAAAATTAAAGTTATATTTGGAAATTTGTCTGAAAATACATACAAGGAAATTAAGATTGTAAATAAAAGCATATGACTTGTGCAGTGAGCTTTTTTTATGCCTATGCCCATCTTCTAGAGCAGCTAGTGTGAGAGATTTCCAAAATGACAAAAAATTATTATGTTGAAGGTTTTCTCTTGCATTGACAAATTGTCTCATAAAAAATTAGAGAAGAAATTTGGTTTCTTTGTGAACAATAGAAATACAAGTTGACACACAAGTAATCCAAAGTTATGTGGTCAGAGCTGTGGATGAAAAGATAGGAACAAGGAACAGAGGAGTTCTATTAAATGTTGTTAAGCTACTCTTTTGATTGGTGGAAGACTATATTCTTGTTTAAATTCTTACTGAGTCAGAATAATGTGAATTCGGATCTTGTGGTTTACTTGTGCTTTCCTCAAATTTCTGCACCGTGGCTTTCTTTTTTCTAGTGATTTTGAGCTGTTTGGTTTTAAAGGGAGGTCTCAGTGGACTGCAGTTGACTGTAAATGTGATGCCCATCCACAAGAAGAGCCTAAAGGATGTTCCTGGGAACGACAGACCTATCAGTCTGACCCCAGTGCCACAAAAAGTTACGGAGCAGGTCATCCTGAGTGCCATCAGATGACACATACAAGACAACCAGGAGATCAGGCCCAGTCAGCATGGGTTTATGAAAGCCAGGTTTTTGTCTGAGTAATCTGATCTCCTTCTACAATAAGGTGACCTGCTAAGTGGATGAGGGAAGGGCCATGGACGTTGTCTTCCTGGGCTTTAGTAAAACCTTTGACAGCATTCTCCTTCAGAAACCCGTGATACAAGGCTTGGCTAAGTGCACTCTGCACTGGATGAAAAACTGGCTGGATGGCCGGGCTTGAAGAGTGGTGGTGAATGGAGTTAAATCTGGCTGGTGCCCAGTCACTAGTGGTGTCCCTCAGGATTCAGTGGTGGGGCCTGTCCTCTTTAAATTAACAATCTGGATGAGGGAATTGAGTGCACCCTCAGTAAATTTGCAGATGATACTGAGCTGGGTAGCTGTGTCAATCTGATAGAGGGTAGAGAAGCTTTACAGTGGGATCTGGACAGGTTAGACTGATGGGCCTACACTTGGGTCACAACAATCCCATGGTAAGCTACAGACTCGGGAATGAGTGGTTGGAAAGCTGCAGCTTGGAGAGGGATCTGGGGTTTTTGGTTGATAGTTGACTAAATGTGAATCAGCAGTGTGCTCAGGTGGCCAAGGAAGCCAATGACATCCTGGTTTCCATTAGAAACACTTTGGCTGGTGGAAACAGGGAGGTGTTCATCCCCCTGTGCTCAGCACTGGTGAGGCAACACCTCAAGTATTGTGTTCAGTTCTGGGCCCCTCACTATAAGAAGGACACTGAGGTGCTGGAGCATGTCCAGAGAAGGGCGGTGAGGCTCATGAAGGGCCTGGAGCACATTACCTGTGGGGAGCCCCTGAGGGAGTTGGGGTTGTTCAGTCTGGAGAAGAAGAGTCTGAGGGGGAGACCTTATCGCTCTCTACAGCTACCTGAAGGGAGGTTGGAGCAAGGAGGGGGACAGCCTCTTCTCCTTGATTGTCATCAATTGACAGGGCTAGAAGAAGTGCTATTAAGTGCTCTGTTGTTCTGTCACTAAATGGGCATACCGTAAGTCTGTATGTTGCAGGGCATCTGCTGACTTGGAAAAGACTTTATTAATGGTTTTAGGTTCTGACACACAGAAAGTAGTAAGCAAACTCATTATTTAAGAAAAGTAGCCCTCTGATCATCCTCATGGCTCTCCTCTGGACACGTTTCAGCATATCCATATCTTGTAATAGGGGCTCCAGAACTTGGATGCAGTACTCCAGGTAGTGTCTCACCAGCATGGAGTAGAGGGAGATAATCACCTCCCTCAACCTGCTGGCCCCGCTAACCTTGCCAACTTTTACTGTGATGTTTGAGATTGAATTTTATTAGATATTTTTCACCAGGTTTTCAAACTCAGTTACATTCATATACATATTTGTATAGCTTATTGCTGAAAGGTAAGTGCATGTTCTGTAATGTTGCTGAGACTTTAATATAGTAAAGGACTAGCCTCTTGTCAGCATAATTGTATCTAGTTATAAAAATGCTTAAAATTCTGCAGATGGTATTTTAAAATATCTTTAATACTTAATTCACAGGGCTTATAGTACTGAGGTAAGCAAGGGTTGTAGCATCAGGAATTTTGCATGTGGGCCATGCTGGCTGCTTTATTTGCATGTTTATATGCATGCTGACATGAAGACTGAATTTCAAAATGTGAGATATACTATGTTTTTATTCCTGTAACCATTAAGATGTCTGGAATGATTCCAGGTAGGCACATCACTTTGTCTTCTGGAGCTTCAGAGCCAATAGCATGCTAGGGGTGCAGCTCTAAGCAGGACAGGGAGAGCTGATTCTAGGGGTAATGAAGTAGAGAAGCTTGGACAGCAAAGTTTGGATTGGTGAAGACTGGTACTGATTCCTAGCTTCCTCTTCTGCCTCTTGGAAGTGGTCTCTTATTCTCTGAAGTGATACAGTCAAACGAGGAAAGTAGAGATGGATACATGAGGAAAGTATCTTGTTTATGGTTCACCATGTGTATGTTTCAAGGAGCTAGTGTGGGAAATACTTAAGCTTTCCTCTATATCTGTTGCATTATTTTTTCTATCTGTTTTAAACTAGATCATAGAATTGTTTTCCATATATATGCTGATAATTTAAAGGTACATTTCATATTACAATGTAAGGGGGAATGCTGATTCTGAGACTCAGTGAGGTGGAATATAGTACATATAGGACGTTTATATGGAAAGGTGAGTATTGGCAGGCAGCATACCGAGTAACAGATCATTGGAAAGGAAGTGGTATTTAACTGGTACCAAGTACCAGGCTTTCTCTACCTATTCTGCTGAGCCAGCCAACCTGGACTTATTTAGCTATGTGCTCAACTTAATGCCAGAAGTTTCTTTTATTAAGTCCATCAGATGTACAGTGAAGAAGGGCAATGTGGACATATGGCCAGCAAACCCGTAAGCAGAGAAGTCTATCTGTGCAGTAGCTGTTATTCTGAGTTCAGTAGCTGTGACATCTATTCCAACACATTCTGTTACCTGATGCAAGTTGGCAATCCTTTGTTTGTTGAACCACATCTGCCAGGGGCCCTGAGCATGCCATTGAGCACATATGTTCTTGACATGGAGTTACTCCATCTAGTAGCTGACCTTTTAATCTAGCTTTGCGGCTGTCAACTTACAAGGCCAGCTGGCTTCAGTTAAAAAAACATGCCCTCCGTTTTCACTGATCTGTTTACCATTGCTTGGTCTCTTCTCCCAAGACTAACAACAGGACAAGAGGAAATGTGTTTATGTTGTGCCAGGGAAGGTTTATATTGGACAGTAGGAAAAACTTCTTTCCTGAGCGAGTGGTGAGGTGTTAGAAAGGGCTGCCCAGGGTGGAGTTGCCATCCCTGGACGTGTTCAAGAAGTGTGTAGATGTGATGTTTCAGGACATGGTTTTAGTGGTCATGGTAGTTGGACTTGATCTTAAAGGTCTTTTCCTTAGTGATTCTATGGTTCTCTGGAAGCCAACTGGTTCCCTTCTTTTTTTTTTACACAAGATGCAGCTGATTTTAGGGTCTCCTACAAAGTTGGAAGTTAAAGTTCAGTTTATGCCAACTATGCTACAATTAAGGTAAGTGGTGCTGGTTGAGAAAGAAGTAGGCTTTTCCATCCTAAGGACACTCTTTGGCTACACTGGCACAAGTGCTTGTGTAGACAGAGGCAGAACTCATCCAGGTTGCAATTAGTTTCATGCAGATTCTTCAGTGTGTTGTGATTCTTCAAGTTGTTGCCTTGCTGGCAGCAAGATATGGTGACATGGAAGCAGAATGGATAGCCATGAGCTTTCTCTAGGGCTTCTCCAGCAGTAAAACTGACTTTATGTAAGCTGAACGTGATTGTAAATTTGCATGGCTGTTACTATCACACTCTGCAAACTCTACCAGAAAAATACATCCAACTTTGCTTCTGCGCATACTACCACTACAGGGTTAGATTATTTATATATAAGTTCTTATGATATTTTTATTGATTTGCTTATTTTCACCAAACACCTCCAGATATCAAGGGAGATAGTTGTATGTAGTGGTAAGCTAGACCCAGAAATACAGGTTTCATTTCATGTCAGGTTTAATAGATGTCAGCTATCTGGATTTTTCTAAAGCCTTTGATGCAATCCTCCACAACATCCTCCTCTTTAAGGTGGAGAGCTTTGGATTTGATGGGTGGATTGTTCAGGAATTGGTTGGATGATCACATGCAAAGGGTAGTGGTCAACAGCTCAATGTCCAGATGGAGACAGGTGGCAAGTGGCATCCCTCAGGAGTCTGTATTGGGACCAATGCTGTTCAATGTCTTCATCAGTGATAGAGTGTGTCAGTGTGAGTGATTGAGTGCACCCTCATCAGATTTACAGATGATTCTAAGCTTAGTAGTACAGTTGATAAGACTGAGGGTCAGGGTGCCATCCAGAGGGACCTAATCAGACTGGAGAGGTGGCATGAGGACCTTGTAGCTACATTTCGATATCTGAAGTGGACCTACGGGAAGGGTGGGGAAGGTCTGTATAGGTGGGCTTGTAGTGATAGGATGAAGGGCAGTGATTTTAAACGGGTGCAGGATAGATGCAGATTAGACACAGGGAGGAAGTTCTTCACAGTGAGAGTGGTAAAATACTGAAAAAGGCTGCCCAGGGATGTGGTTGGGTCCCTGTCCCTAGAGACATTCAAGATCAGACTCCCTTCCAACCCAATACAATCTATGAGTCTGTGAATTTGATCAGTTAAGTGTTGCTAAAGTCTGTGTATGAAGCATGCAGATCCTGTGATGATCCAGAGAAAATGCCTGATTGCATCTAAAAGTCCCTATCCTTTACACATTCAGAGTGTATCTATCTAGCTGGAATAGTAGCCAAAGATGTCAGTGTATGTTTTGTGTTAACCAGTAGAGTTCCATTAATGATTGGAAGGCATCAGTGTCCTTATCCTTTTTTTGTTTGCTTCCCATACCATGTAGTACAGCAAAAAGAACTACAGAAAGACACAACATGAATTCAAAGGTTCTGCCACAGAAATTACTCTCAACTTAAAGTAGGTACTATTTGGTTTAAAATGCCCTTCATAAAATGGATTAACAATGGGCTTCTGTAAAGTGGATGGGAGCCTTCAGATACAGTAATACTTCAAAGAGGTAAGAGTGTAGATAGGGGAGGTTTCTTCTTTCTTTAGAGCTTCAGTGTTTAAAGTACCTGCCCTACAAGTAAAATGCCTTACTTTTCCAGTCTAAATCAGTTATTTTCCTTTGTCCCTGCCCTGCCCCCCCAACCATTTAATCTGTCAATTTCAGTTTAATTCACAGCTAGTTAATTTTTACGTATTTGTTTTTGCTGCATCTGTCTTTCTCTTGACAGTTCTGAAATAAATTTCAGTAATTACAAAATATGAACTCTTGTTCAGTAGCAACAATTATATAATCCTCTTGCACCTGTGGAAATGTCAAAGTTGGTCACAGAATTTTCATTAAAAATCATAAATTCATTTATGCATTATAGTGAGGCAGCTGATGTGCTTGGATAACAGCAACATAAGGGTGTGACTAGCCAAGAATTCAAGAGAAACAGTAGTGAAAACCACTGCTTGCTTAGGGGCTTAATTAAGTAAGTTTCAAGTAAGTTAATAACCGTTTTGTAAAAAAGCTTGAATCAATGACAAATACGGACTAGCAGCTAACCTCAGGGCAATAGTGAGAAACTGAGTGGAATGGAATTATGAGATCATGCCAACCATACTTAGGAAAAAAAATTAATAACAAAATTTTGGGGCTAGTATATATGTAAGCTTACAGATAGAATGTCAATTAAGATTTTTGGTATATATAAGGTGACCTGTTATGGGAAAAGTGTTTAGATTGGATGCCAGAGCACCCAAAGGAAAGCTGATAAGTGAAATATGTTGATTGTACAAGCCTAACTTGTGTAAGAAAGATTACTACTTCCTTTATTTTATGTATGTATATTTCAGGCCCTGTGCATAAGCTTATGCATGCAGTTTTGCAGCTTTTTTCATTGAATATAGTTTTGTAGAAAGTCACTACTGAGCTGAAGGTGGTCATGTTGTGGTACGTTATTTGCAAAGCTCAGAAATTCACATTTGTTTAATTTGTTTCACAGGAAATTAATTCAAGTTCTTGAATAGGGTGATTAGTTTTGGAAAAAATATCTAATTATTTTATGATAATACTGAATTTTTTTAAGAGTATTTTCCATGTTAATTAAAAAAATATTAAAAATGCAGTCTTGATATATTCGAGTTACTCAAATTTTGTATTCCTAATTAGAGCAAAAAGTATTTATCTCTTCATGAAAGTTTTAGGGGCTTGTTTGTTTTTTCTCTGAAAAGTGCACAGCTTCTGCAACCTGTTGTTCACTGAGGGAGATTGAGTGCCTTAAATTATAGCCCATTAAACTATTGCAGGAAAAAAACTGATACTTTGAGAGAGCTTTCTTCAAAGCATGCATTGTTAGGCCTAAATCTGAGCAATTAATTTCTTATGCTGTAAAACAATGTTGAACTGGAACTTTGTATTGCTATAGTGGTCTTCTGTGCATACTTTACTGTTGCGGCTGTTTATGTTTGCGTAGAGGTGAGATAAGTTTACCTAAGGGTGAGTGTTTTGATCATTACCATTGTTGAACTGAAAGTATAGATCAGTGTGTTCTTTAGAGTGTCTACCTCTATAGCTGTGGCTCAAATATCTTCTGTTGGCAGGTTTTTTTACTCCCAAATTAATGTGTGCTGATAGATGCCTTCGTCTGATGGCAGTTTAATTAATTTGATGTGCTTAGACAAGGAAAAGAAAACATCATTATTGCATGTCTCTGTAGTGTGTTGACCTTAGGCAGGAAATGGAATGGGCAAAATAGCTAAGCAAGAAGGCATGTGAGCCAGGTCTGGCAGGAGCTAGCCCTTTTTTGTAATCTCCAGACTTGGATGGCTTGGGAAGTGCAGTCTGTACTGTGGGTACAACTTATACTTAGCTATAAATCTTCCTATTGATAAAGCTATCTTTCCATTATGTATGCATCGGATGTTTTCATTATTCTTTGCTCGTGTGTCAGAGCAGTTACCTTAGTTTGTCCATGAAAATTATCTCTAAAAAAGAGTGACTTTCTTCTGTTGGGTTAGTTACATCAGTGCTTAGGGTTTTTCAGGCATAGTGGCAAAAAGAAAAATTAACTTTTTTATTGTCAAATAGTCAAGAATTGCTGGTTTTATATCTGTAGATAATATAGTAGCATTAAAACTGTATGACAAAAAGAAAAAAAAAGGCTTTTAGGCTTTTCTGGAAGGAGTGGAAGCCTTGTAGGAGGTCTTACAGTTTAGAGAAGAGTTGAGAAGGTCTTGCAGTTTGCAGCCCTGAAAGTATAACCACCTATTTTTCCATTTAATTGTAATTTTCATTTTATTAATTAATTTTCTTCAGCTTATCTCTATTTACAGTAAGACGAAATTTGGCATTGGACTTTCAAATGATCATGTCCAACATATTGACCTTATTCCTTTGCTATAAAGAACAAAGCATTAATCATGAAAAGAAGACAAGTCACTTTTCCATTTAAATTATTTGGGAGATTATCTTAGATGTGGAAAGAGGAGCAGATTAATTATTGCTGCCAGGAAATGAGCCTCTGAATTATAATACAGGCAGATTGTGCTCAGATGGATATTTTGCATAGCCCACATTTGATTCTTAATATGTGTATGCTTTAGTGTTAAGTGCTAGGAGGATTGTTTCTGTGTGCACTTCTGTGTTAAATGTCAACATGCTCATTTAGCTGGCCTTCTCCCTCGTGGCCCCATACTAATATGGTAAAGTATATGGTTCTTAATAACCACACTTCTGTCTTTCTGAGAAACTAAATAGATATAAGTCCTTAACTTCCTGAGTTTTTCTAATATTTGTCATTGAGAGGAGTATTTTTTTAATTGCAGGTCTAATTTTTTTGTGTTTTGCTCATCTCAGGGGTAGATACGAAAATACTATCTCCATTTCATAACTGTGTTACTGTTTCTGTTGGTATCTTTTGTCAGAGCAACACATTGGGAGAACAATGTCTTCTAAGCACCTATACATTATTTTTCTCAGTGATGGTTCCTGAGATCAGCAGACATTCTTAAGTGTCTAGAGACCTAACATTGCACTGTCATGAAGGTGCATTTTTGTTTAAGGAAGCACAGAGTACCAAGAGATCCATATCACTTAATATGTGACAGTGTTGTCATCCTTGATATATTAATCGTTTTGTCAACACGTCACCTTTGACTCTCAGTGTCTGTAAATCTAATTTACTTATCACTGAAGAAAGTGCTGAATAGTAGCAAGCCAGATGATGAAATTTTAGTAACACATTTAAAAAAAAAAATCTCTTTTGTACAAGGGAGGTTCCTTCACTGATGATTTTTTTGGACATCTTTTAACAGTCTCTAAATGTATTTAACGTGCTTTATTGAGATTTTTATGCAAATTCTGAGCAAGGAATCAGATACTTAACAAAGTCTATGTTCCTGGGCAGGTTACTTGTGCATGACATGAGGGACAAGACCCATCAGCTTTTGAATCCTCATTGTGTCTCTTGGATTCTTTGTGATTGACAAAGAATTTTCAATGCGTGTTTTTGTATGCTTTAGGAAATAGCAGTTATTGTAGCATGATCCTTTTCCTTCACTTTACTTACTTTAGCCTCCATAAATTTTATGCAAGTCTGTTGCCCATTGTCTGTGTTTCCTTGTTTTGCAGTTGTATTTTGCTAAGGGGAAGAGAAATGGCACGTGTAACATACTGTGTAGCCTTGTTGCCATCTTCCTGTTGTCAGAGCAGTGTCTTCCGCAGATGAGTTCTTCATGCTGTGGAGAGCACAGGCCTGATTTCGATACAAACAACACATCCCTTGGTACGTTTTTGTTGTGGTGTCTTCGATTGTCGGTGCAGGCCATTCAGTTTAGCCTTACTCTGTTTTGGTGCTTTGACATGCACGTTTGCATTGCTGCTTAATTTGTACTAGTATTAATATTACTGTGTATCCCTGCATATTGTCTCAACTCATGTTTTATTAGTGTATGTGTGAGTTTTACACAGTGACATCCTTTCTTTATAATTTATCACGTTGGAGAAAGGACCTATCTGTTTTGATGTAATTCATCATGTCCCTTTTCAGTGAAACATGTAATATACTGCCTGAGGATATTTTAAAGCATTGTAAAACCTTGTAACTGATAAATTCATGCTCATGCATTTTTGCCTATTCATGGACACAGTCGTTATCTATACATGCAAAAAAAGGACATTTTTGTATGTTTTAGAACTATTCTTCATTGTGGTAATGGGACATACGTTCATACAGCACTGTCTGTTATGTTTTCTAATCACATAAATATGATTACAAGGCTCAGAATGTCATAAAATTTATTGAAATAATGTGTCCAGGAAATGAGGTGTTTAAGTTTTAAAACTTGTGTAATGTGTTGTTTATCTACTGTTCTTTGTGTGCTGTGGTTGTCTAAGCAATGTAAGTTACCACCAGACCTATGCTTGACCAGGTACCATACTTTTCCACAGTGCTCTGGGTGTGCTATTCACTGTTGGAATTTTGTTTCAACTACTTAGGGAGGGAAAAGACAGGATCAAGAGTGAAAAATAATCTTAAGTAATTCTTTATCAAACTTGTGATCAAACTAAGCAACAGGGGAAAAGAAAAATGAAATTAGCCTCCTGGGTCAAGTTGTGATCCTGTAGGTGTGTTGCAGAATTTCCGGATGGGACGATCACATGGTTCTTGGAGCAAAGAAAACCTGATTGCCTCTGTGCCTAAATTAAAAAAAATGTTTTTGCAGTAGAATAGTTTATATGAAATTTAATTTTTTCCCCAATATTTGTATATAGGCAAACAATTCTTTTATAGTGCATGAGTTTCAACCTTTGTGTTTGAGGGTCAGATCTCATAGCTAATGGATTGCTGATGATGTGAAGACAGGTGCTGTGCTAAAATACCGGAGCCCCTACAAAGAAGTAGCAGTAGAAAAGACCTCATCAATTCACTAATAAAACCTGTATAAATGAACCTGACAAAATGGGGCAAAAATGATTAATGGTTTGGAAGTCTGACAAATTGGCTAGTGTACTGTTCTTAATTTTCCCATGTGATAGTCTGCTTTCCTGAGCAGTGTTTTCAACTTGTGGTCTTCTTCACTCAGCTGCTCTCTTTCTGTTGGTTCTGCCCTTGTATCCTGCATGAACTGTTGGACTGACAGTTCGTGGTGTTCACAGTGTTTCTGTGTGTGTAGAATCAGCAATGCACAGAGCAAGAGCAGAGGGAATTTAGTGGCTGGGAATGTGAACGGCTGAAGCAAGGGAGTAATGATCTTTGATCACCTGGTTAGGGTCAACAGGTTACTTAGTTTTTGAACACAATACTGATTAATTTCTGACTTTCAGTGGCCAGTGTGATAGTTGCATGTTGATAACAAAAATACTTCAGAAAGATATTTGCTGTTCTAAAATTGGCACTCTCTGTTCCTTCTTATTTGTTCTGTCAAGAGAAGTTGCATTGTGAATAATTTCATTTCTCTTTGATATTTAATATAGTAAAAATTTCATATTGTATGACGTACACAAAATAAGAAAATACTGACTTTGTTTGTGTTCTGCTACCCGAGGAAGTACTTGCCCAGTGAGAAAAGCAAAAGAACATTATGTGGCTAATAACTGCTGGTCAGTGCAGCTTGAATTTCAAATAGTAAACATCAAAAACTTGACCTACTGTAACAGTTTCTTGTTTGGCATTAATTTTGGAAAGTCTGGTTTTCTTCAGGTAAGGAAAAAGCAAAGTTTGTCAAAATAATTATTTGTCACAAGGGAATTGTAATGGCCCCATGAATTGCGTGATCCAGACTGTCCCATGCTGTATTGATGAGTTGATTGATTGGGGGTTTTTTTGGTTGGTCTTTTGTTCATTTGCTTTTGTTTTTTGTGGGGGTTTTTTGTTTGTTCATTTTGGGGTTTTTTTGTTTGGTTGGTTTTTTGCTTTGGCTTGGTTTTTGGCACTGATGGTACAAAGATTTGAATAACCTCTTAATCTACAGAGAGAGTCCCTCCACCTCCCACCCCCGTTTTTGGTGGAGATTAAAGGTGAGGTATAACCTACAAATAAATGTTTGGGTTTATCTTAAGGAAAAAAGCACTTGGGTTTCTGTGCAATATATTTATTCTTCTGGTAGTAATAATCCTGCCTGGATTATAAATATCTTCTCTTAGGTAAAAGAGGGAGTTAGTGAACATCAGTCATCTGACTGCCTTGTGTCTTCAGGCAGGAATTGCAGCATTACAGATTTCCTCTTGAAATCCGCAGCATTATTGCCATTCCATTACATGAAGTATAGGCCAACTTTCTAGAGATGTCAGGATCATGAAATTCCGATTAGCCACTTCTGTTTTGTCTTGGAAGAGAAAGCAAGTCTTTTTTCTCCCTCACTTTTTCCTATGAAATGCAAACGTTAACTTTTTTTTTTCCTCTGGTATTCTAAAATGATACTATTGCTTATCATAAAGGATATTCATGCTTTTGTTACTTGCAACTTCGTTGGTTGTTCAGCTGGGCTACCACAATGTTATATGCCTAAGCATAAAACATTTGGTAAACTGTCTTATGCAGTGTGCTTCAGTATCTTCTGAGGAGCAAATGAAACCTGCTGCTGTGTGCTGGCTTCCCTCAACTCTAAGTCAAGATCTTCATCCTAGTTGATGCATGGGTTGGTATAAAAATATGTGAAAGACCACCTGAAAAAGTAGCTGTGTAGTTACTTTCTAATATTAGCCTCTTAGTTTTTAGTGGTGTGCTGCTGCATTTTGGATGAAGCCAAATGGGAAGATCCTCTGCAGGCTGTTAATCTGTGGTACTCTTTTTCCTAATAGGGAAGTAAGCGACTAAAAATGAGTGTGTACAGAGCACACATGTACTAGGAAAATGATCTTGAGCAGCTGAGATGTGTTTCCTCTGCTGTGTCAAGAGCTCGATGGCATATGCGCCTTCATACTGGCTGTTGTCCATTGTCCACAGTCCTTGGTTCTCAACCTCCCTCTTTCACATCTGCTAGACTTTTATACCTAGCCTGCCTTCTGTGTCAGTTTCCCTATGATGGCCCTTTTTCTGAATCTTTTAACTCTTCATCGATTGTCTACCTTTCTTTCCTCTTTTCTTCTTATAACTATCCTTCCAGCAATCCTTTGCCCTCCTAAAAATGCCAGCGTAGGTTCTTGAGGAATGGATTCTATGCATTAAAGCTGCTTCAGTGTCAGTATCAGGAGGTTGCTGCTGGACTGTGAGAGGGACTGGTAATCAGATAAAATCTCAGGAGGTGGTGCTTCCTTCTGGAGCATCAAGGTCAACAGCTGAATGTTGAAGAATCATCAAAAAAGGCATGCCCTCATTGGCAATGATTTTGAATGAACTGGGAGATGCTAATAATCCTGATAAATCTTCTTCTAAAGGCTTTATGTCAATACTCCTGGGCAGCAACAGATAAGACAGCTGCAGGAAGAGTTGGAGGACTGGTTTCATTGTGGAGAGGAATTTGTGTTCATGGTCCATAGACATACAGTGTGGCAGGAGAAGGCACCCTGTGCTGATGACTGTCAGGGCCTCCATTTTCCAAAGCTATGAGTAGTTACTACTCTGCAGTTAGGTCACGTTGGCTCTTTCGTGTTTGTTAGTTCTCGTGAACATGATGCATCATGTTTGTGGCTGTGGCTGCATTTGCCTCTATCACCACTTCTGTTTCTGCCTAAAACTTCTGGTCTCTTGACTTCTCCCCATCCTCATATCTGCCTCCCTCTTCCCATGGAAGATGTGGGTCATGTTTGTGCTCTTATGAAGTTTCATTGACTCAGTGCAGTTCCTGATTCCAGTTTTGCTGAAGGTTTTCCATCCATTTGTATTTTTAGCCTGTGCCTAAAGTTGAACGCCTTCTTCACAGGTGTATTCTCTGAGATAGAGCAGCAGATTTAGGCTTATAGGACTCTGTGAATGTAGTTTCCATATGGCATAGGCATGCCATAGGACCTGTTTGCCAAGTGTTTTGTGGGGTCATGGCTATTGGGACTAAACACTAAGGAACAGGGATCATGAGCAGTGCTTGATGGCTCATTGTGAGACTGGACATTGCAGAAACTGAATAGGTTACTTCAGCCAAAGGCAGAAAGAAAGATGGAAGGCTTCTGTGGTGGGTTGAGAAGAAAAACGAAGGCTGGACAGCAGCAGGACAGAGCTCTTGCAAGTATGGAGAAGGAAAATGCTGTTTTGGAAGGATAGTTTCTGATCTGCAAGGGTTAATCAGCAAGTCTTTGACTCCTGTGCTGTGGCAGCAGCTAACCTGGCATTAACATACTTTCCTGCCATCCATATGCTCTTCTTTGCCATCTCTGTCATCTTGTCCTTTCTCCCAAATGTTGTAGTGTTTCCACTTCTCTGTCACGTTTTTTCCTAGCAAGCCAGTCAAGCTTAGATCTGTGAGGTTTATTGAGGTGTGTTGTGACACCTCTCACAGGCATGTGAAAAGATTAGAAAGAGTACTGAGTGTAGGGGAATCCATAACATTGCCATGTTTACCTGAAAATGATGGCAGCTAACCGACACAGGGGAAGTGAGTTACAGTCTAAAAGGCTGACACAGATTTTGGGAGTCTCTTCATGTATGTTCATTGTGTGTTGGTTGCTACAGTGCAAAAGGCAATGTAATTGCATATAATCACATTTCCTCATATCCCAATGACTCATAACTGTTTAGTGTGGTCATGCCCCTAGGCAGTGAAAGCCTGCATAGCTTTTGAGACAAATATGGTATCTCAAGTGTCCCTAACATTGGGCTGAGCATGCTGTTGGAAACAAACAAGTTGTTGCTGTTCTAGCCTGAAAAGAAGAACTCTCCTGTGCCTTTTAAAGGTTGGGCAGATAACATAGATGTTGAGAATGCCTTTTTTTCCCTCTCTCTTTTTTTCCCAATGTTTAAATTATTTTTTTTACTACATGATACTATTTTGCAGTCAGGCAACTCGACACACATCCCACTTCAATACAGCCTGTGATGGAAATGGGATTAAACTAGTGTGGTGGTTTGGCCCTGGCCTGGAGGCCAGATTCCCACCAAAGCCGCTCCATCACTCCCCCTCTTAAATGGACTTGGGAGAGCGGAAAAAATGTAACAAAAGCCAGTAATAAGATATAAGCAATTTTAATAATAAGCAAAAAGGAATAGACCCTACAGAAGCAAAAGCAGAGAGAGAGATGTTAGTCTCTCATTCCCATCAGCAGGATGATGGCCAGTCTCAGGAAGCAGGGCTCTCTCAGCTTGGTGGATACTTAGGAAGACAGACACCATGGATGAATCCCACTTCCTTCTTTCACTTTATTCTTATATCTGAGCTGACGTCATAGGGCATTAAATACCTCCTTGGCCAGTTTGGGTCAGCTGGCTCAGCCATGTCCCCTCTCAAGATCTTGCCCATCCCTCAGCATAATCGTGGGGCAGGGAAATGTTGAAAAGACACAGCCTGGATACTTATTCAACAGTAGCCAAAACACTGCTGTGTTATCAACTACTGCTGCAAAACACAGCACTAGAAAGATGCTGTGAGGAGAATTAACTCCAACTCAGCCAAACCAAATACAACCAGGTACAGTCTACATCCGTGTGTAAGTATGGGCTTGAGACCCAGCTTCAACTATTCTGTGATTCTTCTTAGTACCATTGAGATGCTAATGAAGATGAGTTTTTATAGATTGTATAGAAGCATGCTCTGTATCTGCCTCTCTCCTAGGTTCTGCTAGGAGACAGTTAAAATACCTTTAATCACATTAAATATCACGCAGTTTGTATGGTTTGAATGAGTCTGTCAGAAGTGCCAAGAAGGTGTCTATACATATATGAATTAAGAAAGCTTGGAAATTACTGCTTTATAAATCTGATTTTCTTTTTATTTTTTGTAGGCAAGTTTTACCAATAAACCATACAAAATATATTTTTTGTGGAAGGTAGGAGAGGGTGGTGGTGAAGAGTCTAATGGTGTGAGAGTAGGTAGGGGGTGGTATTGTCACTTTTGAGAACCTCTTGCTGTATTGCATATAGTGTAGAAACACTAACTAGGAAATTACACTGGGCTGCAAGTGTCAGAAACTTGAATGACTGTGTTATGGGGTGCTCCAAACCCCTCTTCCCTACCTCCATCAGTGGAGGTTTGAATGGGGGAAGGCAAAGGCACGAAATTGCCTTCCAAGCATGAGATTGCCTTCCCCTCCCCCTGGGGGGCAGGTGAAAGGTGCTCATTCTCCCTGCTGGAGTGGAAGTCCCCCACAGGTATTTACCCGTGGGGATGTCTGCTGGGATTTGGAAATATGATTAGCAGGGTACTTTGTGCCCAGTACATACTACTAGCACTGGACACATTGTCTAGGAAAGCCTTAAATAGAGTGAGCAGAAAGTGGTTGGGGCTCTCGCTCATTTTGGCTCTCTCATTTTTGGGCTCTCATTTTTCGCCCTCATTTTCTGCTCTCATTTTGGCTCATCTTGGACTCGCTCTGCATTTGCGCTGTGTCCACAGACATCTTGATTTTGGCAGGTCCCTTTTCCTTTGGATTTGTGCCACGTTATCCACAAATCAGATTATAAACCCTGCAGTTCTGAAGCCTGCCGTGGAAGAGAGACCTGGGGACCATCTCCAAATTCCTGCTCCATCCTCGTGGGTAAAACCAGCTTTCTCATGCTTTCCTAAAGGTTCTGGCTTGCCTTTGATTTACAAGTGGGGCGAAGCTGTTTTGTGGCTTAGCCCTTTCCATTTTCTGAATCCTCTAAGTTGTACTGAAATTGCCCATAAGCGTCCTGGTAGAATTCGCAACTGAATAGAACCTGTAAATAAGTTTAATGAGTTTTGTACATAATTTTGGGGAGGGGTTTTTTTGAAAAATAAGGATAACTATATTTTTATAATTCCTGCCTTGTTAGTTTAATCCCAATTAACATAGGCTCTAGTTCTGCTGCTCACTTCCATTGAGAGAGCTTGCCTACTCCTGTGTGTCTGACGACTAGACAGAACCAAGAGATGTGTTTAAAAAATAGATTCAGACATACAAGTGGTAATCTTACAAAGCTGTTGCAGGCACATATGTATTTGTGTGCATGATGGTGTCTTAATAAGGAGTCGTTTATCTATTGATCCATCAGCCAAAACAGAGATGAATAACTCTCTAGGTACATATTAGCTGTTAATAGGCATGCGTAGAGTGTTGGAAGAAGTGCTGCAGGTTGGGTTAAAGAATTATGAAATTTCTTATTTGTGTTTAGCTTCTTGAAGAAGGTACTCAGATACTATTGTAATCTTGAAAAACCATTCAATAGAAGATTTTTTTCATGTTCTCAATGTATTTCTTTTGATAGTGTAGTAAATACAGTAAAGTTAATTGACATCAATTAGTACTGAAATAGAGCTTAAATAAAGACTAGAAAAACAGATGTTGATTAAGAACCTGGGTCTGGGTTATCCCTGAATAACAAGCTCTTTAGTTAAAAAAACACAACCAACCAACCAAAACAAATCCACAAACCCCAAAAAACCCCACTGCATAAACCCATGTAGTGTAGAAGTCTTCAAGAAGTAGATGTATTTTTACAACTGGTGTTTCTTTTATATGGGAGGACAATTCAGATTGAGACCATAATTATTATTAAAGCTTGATTTCTCAAGCTTCTTACAGTTTTGATATTGTTCATAGACATCAAGATAATAGACTTAGTTGAGCTATTTTTTTTCTTGAGCTATTTTACTTTCTAATTTCAGATTGGGAATTTTGTTTTCTTATACTATGTGAAATATGGTAGGAGGTTGTCTAAACCTGAAGTAGCTACTCTGAGATATTAGGAAAAAAAAAAGACAGAAGGTGTGCCAGTGTATTGATTGGGCTTTCATTTTATATGGAATGTTATTTTTTGAGTTTTCATAGGCAAGTGAAAAAGTTATATTGCCAAATAAATGGAGATGAGGGATTGGTGGAATATCAGGAAGGCTACATAAATGCATTGTATTAAGTGGAACCTCCTGCTGTTTTTTTTTTTTTTTTGCTGTCATCTGTTATAACAATCAAAATGAGAATAGAGAGTTTCCTTTTGCATATGGTGAGAGTGCTGTTTTCTGCACTCTCAATGTTGCAGGACCAGGCAGTGTCAGTCCCGCTGTAATTTAGAGTCATCTGCTCCTGTGTATGAGGAGGCTATTCTGTCTGCAGGGAACATTTCAGAATTACCTGTGGCAACTCACTTTGGAGGATGGGCGGCAAGCAAAGTTGGGGAAATTTTGTCAAGTCTTGGCTAGTACACATTTTTGATTCATTTGTTTGCAATGTTTTAGGATCAGTTTTTTGAAAGAAGATGTTTAATGTGACAACCAGCTGCTGAGTTAACTAATCAGCGGTCTATGTAGAAGTTCTGTTATTTTTAATGGTAATTAACACTGCTAACAAACAAATTCTTTTGATCTATTCTTTTGTTCAGAATGGTATATAAGCAATATGATATATCTGTCAGCTGAATATGCAACTCATTCATGAAAAGTTGTTAAAAATACATTTTAATTTAAGAGAGTGCATATTAAAAGCAAATCTCTTGCAGAATAGTAAAAATTACAGCTCTGTATATGCTCTGGCAAAGTCTTTTGCAAGAACAATTGGGCTTTTACCATGTACTCCACTGACCCATTAATAAAATCACAGAGTCACAGAATTAACCGGGTTGGAAAAGACCTTTGAGATCATCCAGTCCAACCTATCACCCAACACCATCTAATCAACTAAACCATGGCACTAAGTGCCTCATCCAGTCTTATTTTAAACACTTCCAGGGACGGTGACTCCCTGGGCAGCCCATTCCAATGGCCAATCACTCTCTCTGTGAAGAATTTCTTCCTAACCTTCAGCCTAAACCTCATCTGGCACAGCTTGAGACTGTGTCCTCTCCTTCTGTCACTGGTTGCCTGGGAGAAGAAACCAACCCCCACCTGACTACAACTTCCTTTCAGGTAGTTTTAGATGGCAATAAGGCCTCCCCTGAGCCTCCTCTTCTCCAGGCTGAGCAACCCCAGCTCCCTCAGTCTCTCCTCACAGGGCTTGTGCTCCAGACCCCTCACCAGCTTTACTGCCTTTCTCTGGACATGTTCAAGCGACTCAACATCTTTCTTAAACTGAGGAGCCCAGAACTGGACACAGTACTCAAGGTGTGACCTAACCAGTGCTGAGTACAGGGGCACAATGACTTCCCTGCCCCTGCTGGCCACACTGTTGCTGATGCAGGCCAGGATGCCATTGGCCTTCTTGGCCACCTGGGCACACTGCTGGCTCATGTTCAGCTGGCTGTCAACCAGTACCCCCAGGTCCCTTTCTGCCTGGCTGCTCTCCAGCCACTCTGACCCCAGCCTGTAGCGCTGCATGGGGTTGTTGTGGACAATGTGTAGAACCTGGCACTTAAATGTGTTAGATCTTATGCCATTGGTCTCTGCCCATACGTCCAGCCTGTCAAGGTCCCTCTGCAGAGCCCTCCTAGCCTCTAACAGATCAACACCTGCCCCATACTGATGATGGACTCAATCCCCTCATCCAGATCATCAGTAAAGATAGTGAACAGGTTGGGGCCCAGCACTGATCCCTGGGGGACACCACTAGTGACAGGCTGCCAATTGGAAGTGGCACCATTCACCACCACTCTCTGGGCACGGCCCTGAGCCAGTTCTTAACCCAGCACAGAGTGCTGCTGTCCAAGCCACAGGCTGACAGCTTGGCCAGGAGTTTGCGATGTGTCAAAGTGTCAAAGGCCTTGCTGAAGTGCAGGTAGACTACATCCACAGCCTTTCCCACATCTACCAGGTGGGTTACCTGATCATTGAAGGAGATCAGGTTAGTCAGACAGGACCTGTCCCTCCTAAATCCATGCTGGCTGAGCCTGATCCCTTGGCCATCCTATAGGTACTGTGTGGTTGCACTCAAGATGACCTCTTCCATAGCCTTGCCTGGCATTGAGGTCAGGCTGACAGACCTGCAGTTTCCAGGATCCTCCATCTGGCCCTTCTTGTGGACGGGCATCACATTGGCCAGCTTCCAGTCATCTGGGACCTCTCCAGTGAGCCAGGACTGGTGGTAAATGATGGACGGTGGCTTGGCCAGCTCATCTGCCAGCTCTCTCAGTACCCTAGGATGGATCCCATCCAGTCCCATAGACTTCTGTGGATCCAAGTGGCTCAGCAGGTCCCTTATTGCTTCCTCCTGGCTTACAGGGGCACTATACTGCTCCCTGTTCCATCCGCCAACTCAGGAGGCCAGTTGTCCTAAAGACAACCTATCCTACTATTGAAAACTGAGACAAAGCAGGCATTAAGTACCTCTGCCTTCTCCTTGTCTTTTGTTACTATATTCCCCTCTATGTCCACTAAGAAGTGGAGGTTGTCCTTGCCCTTCCTTTTGCCATTAATATCTTTATGAAAAACATTTTTATTGTCCTTCACAGCAGTGACCACACTAAGTTCTAACTGGGCTTTTGCCTCTCTAATTGTTTTCTTACACGACCCAGCAACATCCTTAAACATTTCCTGGGTTACTTCCCCTTTCTTCCAAAGGTGACACACCCTCTTTTTTCCCCTTAATTCATTCAGAAGCTCATTGCCCATCCAGGTCAGCCATCTCCCTGTTGACTTATCTTCCAGCACGTTGGGACAGCCTGTTCCTGTACCTTCAAGAGTTCTTCCTTGAAGTAGGTCCAGCCCTCCTGGACCCCTTTGTTTTTGAGGGCTGTTTCCCAAGGTACCTTCTGAGTTAGTTCCTTAAGTAATCTGAAGTCTGCTCTCTGGAAGTCCAGAGTGGAGGTTTTGTTGATGCCCCTCTTGGTTTGACTGCATATTGAAAACTCAATTATCTCATGGTCACTGGACCCCAGGCAGCCTCCAACTACCACATCTCTCAGCAGCCCTTCTCTATTTGTATAGAGAAGGTGAAGCAAAGCCTTACCCCTGTTACGCTCACACAGCAGCTGTGATCAGAAGCTATCCTCCATACACTCCAATACCCTTCTAGACTGCCTCCTCTCTGCTGCGTTAAGTTCCCAGCAGATATCTGGCAGGTTAAAGTCACCCACAGGGACAAGGGCTGGTGATCTTCACAGAATCACAGAAACATTCAGGATCACCAAGTCCAACTGATAACCCTACACTGCAAAGTTTACCCCTAAACCATATTCCTAAGCACCATGTCTAAATGACCTTTAAGCACATCCAGGATTGGTGAGTCAACCACCTCCCTGGGCTGCTTCTGCAGCATTCCTGCTAGAACATCTTTAGGAATCTCAGTGTTACCAGTGAAGCAGCTATTAGCACCTTGAATATTCTAAGATTTATAACTTTGCTTTCCAACTGCTAGTGAATTCTATGGTGTCTTAGGTTCAAACATTCAGTCTGATGGTAAAATTACTTACCTGCTCTACTAAGAGGCTTTTACAAAACTAAGTTTTGAATATAGCAGGAAAAGAAAGGAGACAGTTGGACAATCAGGAGTAATAGAAGCTGACCCATTGCAGGAGGTGCTGTGCCATCATGGGTTTTTTCATGGTAGATCCTGAGATCTTAAATTTTCCCATTGACATGAGAGAATGCAACATTACACAGGCTGGAGAAAGTGCCACGAGAAACATCCTATGCATACATATATATGTGTATGCATGCTAGACATTGCTTACGTTTTCTCGTCCTTACAGGTTATTCAGTGCAACACTGAGAAAGAATACGTCTCCGAGTAACGCTTTGCTCAGTTACAGCTCTGTAACTTGCACAGTGACTTGAATGCCTAGTTACTGCATGTATGCAGCTGATTTTCACAGATGAGTGTTGCTAGTACTTGTGACGTGGGTGCATTTCACTTAGAGATTACTTTATTTGGGCTATGATTGCAGTTCAGTTGAACTGGATGATCTTTGAGGTCTCTTCCAACCAAATATATGCTAGCCATAACTGCTTGTCTGATACACTGGTCATGGGGATGAAATTCAATGCAGTCTTGAAAACTGGCAAATAGAAGTTTCACCTGTTTAAGAAAACAACAATTGACTTATATAGAAAATGTGGACAAAGGCATATATTTCTGTTACTGTAATTTTTTGGAAGCTATTCTTAGGCCTCCTGTCACAGGTTGAGTTGAATCTGCTGCTGAGGTTCAATACTGTGCTGCTGTCATGCCAGCTTCAAAATGAGTGCTGGCTGGAGCAACGTATCACGGGTCTTGATGTTCAAATTGTAACACGAGAGTCTTCCTGTTCCGTTTCCTGCTTTCAGTTTCCAGGGCTTGAGTTGGTGTGACAAAGGGTGGGTGGGAGATTAAAGAATTCTTGGTTTAAAGATTGGCACAGAAAAAGATATTGAGAATGGATTAGCTTTGAAGAATTATTAGACAAGAGTGTATGATGAAGTAAAAGATGCACTGATTTGTCTATGATCTCAGTGCTGCTAAATGTTAAAAATTACAGAAAGCCAGGGGCAGCTTCACTCTTAGTGATATTATTGTGTTTTACCGTCATTTAAGGGAAAAAATCAACCACATTCAAACAGCTACAGAAGAAACAAGCCTTGAAAGTGTAGAGTATTAAACTGTTTAACTGTGATACGGAGGAAATGTCTTTCAGGTTTGCGTTTCAAGGAAACAGTATATTCTGCTGTGCTTTGCTCCTTCCACTTGTTCTAAACACATACCTGGGATTACTAAATCAGAGAGACCTCAGTAAGGATTTAAATTGCTAGTCTGAGCCATATATTCTTATATTTATTTTCTTTTTAACATTGGCTTTCTTCCCTACAACTATCTAAGAGGAGACCAGGGTTTACAGTCGCAAAGCAATACCTTTCTTAAAGTCCATTTGTGCTATTTTTAACTTTTGGACGGAGATTCTTTTCAGCTGAGAAATTTTTTCAATAGAAGTTGTGTCAATACAGGTAAAATTTTAAGTATTTTCAGGGTAATATAGTTACTTTCAGGGTAATCTAGTTAAAATATAACTTTAAATTGCAAATTAGTGTGTGTGATATTTAAAAAAAGGCATGAACCAGAACAGAGGTTACTTGGTGCTGCTGTGAGGATGGACATGGTTAGGGTGTGGGGAAAAAGCAGAAGATTTTCAAGGGAAGTCTTCAGGAAGTTAAGTCCTGCTGGACATGACTAGTTTTTCTCATGGAATAACATTTTCCTTGTTTTGTCATCTTCCTCAGCATTACTTATCCTTTGCTTTGTTTGATACTTTTCTATACTGCATGATGATTCAATGATTCTATGATAGAAGAATGTGATGTACAAACCAGAAAATACCTGCTATTTTGGTTTTTTCTTGTTTGTGGGTGGTTTATGTTTTGTTTTGTGGGTTGGGTTGGGTGATGGGGGTTGTTTGGTTTTTGTTTGTTTGGGTTGATTTTGGTGTGGGGTTTTTTTTTGTTTGGTTTTTTTTTTTTTTTTTTGGTTGGCTGTTTTTTTTGGTTGGGTTGGATTTTTATTTTTTTCAGTTTTATGTACCACACTCTTCTGTTACATCTAGTAGCAAGAATGAATGTTTCTGGTCTCTGTCATATCTTAATAGAGTTATCCTTCTGGTTAAACAAAGCTAGTTTTTAACAGGAAAGAATGCAATTTCTTGCAGTAGTCATAATATAACAGAGCCCTGAGGTGAATGAACACCTACGAATTCTAGCTTACAAGTGTAGTGGATTTCAACTTAAAATCTCAAAAGTGGTAAATTAAGCTTTTTACTTACCACAGATACTGCAGTATTTGTGGTAATATAATCTTTTATGATAATAATGCTATGCTAAACTAACAGCACTCATTTTGTCAATAAAGTAGCACTCATGTCTGACACCTTTTAGGGATGATGCCAAAGATGAAGAAAATGCTTAAATCACTACCTTTGAGACAGTGACTTTGCAATAGCCTTTGCAAGTATAACAAATGTTATTTACCCAGGGAATAAACTACAGTTACTTTAAATTAATGAATTTTATCTTTATCTTTAGTGATACCATGAGCTTGCTTTTGAATTTCCACTTGCTTCCTCAACTGTTTGTTGATAGAATAATATTTAAGCAGTTGGACATGAAGAGCAAACAATTATTTTGATCAAGTGGAAGTTAGCTTTCATTTGCAAGGCTTCTTCACATTGAATTGCTGCTATTTTTTGCCCCCCAGATATATGAAGAAATTCCCATTTCCCTTCTGCAAAAACTGAAGGCTGCAGTGGTGGGCAGAACTTGATCTCCTGCTATTTATTCACCTTTTTCAGTAAATCATGATTTTCCAAACTTTGGTCTGGATAAGACAAAATGCATTAAAGAAGAATTTTCAAAATCAACCTATAGCTCAATCTCATCTTAGAGTAACTTAGTTAATGTGATGTGAAGTGCCTGTATAAGTTAGTTCAGAAAAGTGGTTGGTTTATCATGGTCTCAGAATAGCCCTCGCATACAGTTGCTTATGTTTAAGATGCTGTGCCCAATTGACAGTCCAACTCATTCTCCTTCAGACAAGCTAGCAGTCTTGTCCTCCTGCAGGTAAAATCTACCTACTCCCCAGTTGTAATGTTTACACTAAAGCAGTATTTAGTGACAGACTGTTCTTTTGCCTGTTTTTCATTGTGACACTGCTTCAAAAACAGTCAAAAAAAACACCTCGACCGGAGACTTACCTTTTCTCCCTGTTCACCCCTGTATTAAAACTGCCCTTGTGGAAGTAATGTATAAAATTTGAAGGAAGCACACCTTCTCCTTCTGAGCTAGTTCTTTTGCTGGTTTATGTATAGAAATACTTGTGTCCTTACTCCAGTGGAGCTGGCTGTCTTCCTAGGGGTTTTACACTGTCTCATACTCTCTGTGCCTTCAGTGAAAATTTAACAGCTTTATACAACAAACATTAAGTATTATGGTGTAATGTGTGTGTGCATATATGTAGATAACTGGATGAAGTACCTAACTAAAGGTTAGCATGCATAAAGTCAATTCCTTTGAACATGGTACAAAACTGACATAAATGTGTATGTGTTGGTGTGTACACAGTCACAATTTACCTGATGAAGTTTTCTGTCTTCATCAGAAGCTTCCTAATTTTCAGGAACCAAAGAATTCTTTTGTGCGAAAGAGATTTTGTCAGAGGAATTTTAATTTAATTCTCGGAGTTAATCTGAGAATTTGGAATAGGGAGCTGCCTGCTCTTGGCAGTGAGGGCAGTGGACCTGTGACTGCAGCCATGCATTACTCCACTTCTCTCGTGTTAAATTTCTATTCTTAAATGGTTGTCTTCAAACTTAATAATGAAAATATTTGTAGGTATAGACAGTTTCATCTAATAGTTGAAGTACTGGAGCTGTTTGACTGTTAGTTGATTTTTGTACTTTTTTTCACATTTGAGAATATCTTCCAAAAATTGATGTTATGCTGTGTTCTGAGCAAAATTTGAAGAAAAGGTTCTGAAAAATCCATTTGGAATTGGGCACCTAACTGGTCTGTGTGCCCTTGAAAATCTGTGAATTCACCCTTTACAATTTATGATCCTGAATTTAACCCCTTAGATTTTATCCTTTCTCTCAGAATACAAGAGAATTTGGAACTGCCTTAGAAAGATCACTTGCAGGATGCTTGGCTTGCTGAGGCCTCATCTCAGTAATCAGAATTGCAACGTCTGTTATATTTTAGAAATCTGAATATGTAGTTCTATGTGTCTTTCAATTTTGTTTTCAATATCTGTAATTGAAGGCTCTAGGTAATACATAACTTAAAGTGCTTCACACTATAAATGTGTAGGAGAAAAAAAGAAAGAGGTAGTTTAATGATTATTTTCTCCTCTGTGGTTTCCATAACTGGGAGATTTATGTCTGTCTCTGAAACCCGCAGTTGTGTACCTGTGAGCTCACTAATTTCTTTCAAAAATGAGCCAGGGATCCAAAAAAGCAGCAGCTAAAAGCAGCAGCTTCATTTATTCCTGTGCTTTGGCTAGTCTGTAGAAGTTGTCTATGCCCAGAGCAGGGGCAAAAATTAAACTTAAATGGCTGACATATAATATTGTGCACAAATTAAGAATTGCACAGGAAAAGTGTGTGGGTGAGATAAAATATTCTAGTTCTAAAATTACTAAAAATAAGTACTTGCACAGTGCTTTTTCTTTTTGTGGTATTTTATAGAACTTTAACAAAATGCTAATTCTCATACCTAATGCAAAATTTGTTTGTTGAAAGGATAAACTCAGACTAAGAGAAAGTAGATGAAAAAATGAATACAATTAAATGAAAACAAACATCCTACACAGTGACACTGATCTAAAACTGCCTTTATATGCTGTTGTATTACTGGTTTACATTTAAGTGAAGTTACCTTTAAACCTGAGATTGATATACTTCTGCAATTTCTAGGTCTGCTTCATGCCTTTGATAAAAATTCAAGGTTATTTCCCTTTAAATTCAAGTGCAATCATAACAGAATTACAACTTTTTCTTTTGCATTAACCTCAGTGTTACAAGAATATATTTGTTCTTCACATGCAATTAATTTTCCCTGTTAAAGGAGAAGAATGTTTTTCATTCAGCAGCTTGCTGTTCTATTACTGCAGAAACTGCCTATTTACCAAGGAATGGGATAATGTGACTTAAACAAAATGGCTAAATCCTATTCAGCAAATATTTGACAGAAACTGTTGTAAGCACCGAGGATTTTTTTTTTTCCATGGAATGGTGGTGCACTGAGGGGGACCTCTCCTTCCTTGGAGGTGTAAATGTGCATGCGTGCGTGTGTGTGTGTGGCTGCTGCTGCAGAATACCGGGGATGAATTACTTGACATGCACAACTGAAGGCGCTGTTTGTTTCACAAATTCAGCGTGGCTTGTGCTGCTGCTAACCTGAGAGGCAGCTGGCAGCTCTTTGTGACAGCTAGAGGTGGAAGGACCCAAACTTGCAGTCCTCCCCCCGCCCCCAAGAGATTGTTAGTCCGTTCCTTTATAGTGGCTCATTTTGGCTCTCTGTCATCGCTAGTATGCAGCCAGTGAACGTGTGTCATGGTTACAATAGAGTGTGATAACACGTAACAGCAATGAAAGCCCAGCGAGAAAGGCTACAAATTCCAGGGCTGACCTTGGAGTAAGTATTGTCTGTCTTTAATATTTTCATGGTTTCTGCATGATGCCGGCTTTCGTGCAACCAGGAGCTGTTTAGCATATGTTTGTGCTGACAGTCAGGGAGCACTGCAGCTCCAGGTTGAAAGAACACATTTTAAATGCATTGCAGTTGGTTTCAGCAAATGTGTGAGCCTGGAGCTGGGATATTGCAGTACATTTGGAAGGAAAGCATTTCTGTGTATTTAAAGTTATTGAATCTTAGTGCATGGAGCATCCTGTCAGCAGGTAGGGAAGAATCTGTCAGTAGGCCATGGTGTCTGTCTTTTTCTGTAGCACTCTGTTACTATTCGTTTATCCCAGTGCTGTCTTTTAGAAAGGCCTCTATCTATGCTGAATAATAGAGGGCACTTTGAGAGATGAAAGCATTATAGAAATACAGTTTGTGAAAATACATCAGGTATGCTGCTTTTACATATGTAACTACACTAATGTAGTGTACTGGCATTCTGGAGGATTCCTGGTAGTCTCTGCAGTAAGTATGTTTACCTAATTTAGCAGTATGTTTACTTCATACTTGCTTAAAACTGATTAACTAATTTGTGTGCTTTGAGGTATTGAAAGTGACTGTATGAAAAGATGTAATTTTAATGTATAGTAAGTATAGTCTTTTATTCATGAATGCCAGCATATATTTACCCAAGATTTGTTAATCAAAGCTAAATATTTATTTGTATACATGCATACTTACAGTTTATGTTGTCATGCCAGGCATCTATGTATGCATGTTATAGTAACCATGAGAACTTCCTAATTTTATCTAGGTAAATACCGTTACGTCAGATCCTTTAGCATTTACTGGGACTTCCCGATTTTTGCTGGAGAAAAAAGCCCTGAATGATGCAGATGCCTGCAGTAAAGTTACTTAGCTATGAAAGGTATTATCTGTGACATCTGGCATGTTTTAATGAAAGGGCTATAGATAAGCGTGCAGCAAAGCAAATAATTTATTCTAATAATCACATGAAATTGATAGAGCACTTTATTCCAAGGAAGAAGTGGTGTGATATTGGGTTCCCCTGAACTACAATTTGTGAAATGTCAGAAATCCTGCATTTCAATCTGGTATTCTGCCGAGAGCAGCATGTGTTAGCTGTGAGCTGACTAAGCTCTAAATGTTTTTCCAAAGGAAAAAAAAGAAGCATTGCTAATTTCTTGGGAGTTTTGGAGGAGTGGTCTTATCAGGGAGCTAATTAAAATGGTTTCCATTAATAATTGATAATTATACTCCTTTTGAGATATGGCAATTTAAATATTTCTAAGTCAATCTTCACTGAATTATGTAATCATCATATGAGAATAACATCACTAACTGCAAAGGACATAAAAATTAATAGTTACTGTTTTTCCACCATGTATGTATGGTTTTGTGATATAATTTCTTCCTTTTTCATGGTAACCTGACATAATTACACTTGCTTTGTCACATTTTGACAGTATTTGATAATGATAAAATTAGTAATTTTATTTTAAATTCACCATTTATCACTGTTTTTGGTAAAATGTTGTCTGGATATATTTGATTTTTTCATTTTTTAGACCTGCTTTTCCCATCACACTTGCTACTTTCCAAGCTTAATTTACGTGTAGAGAAAAGAAAGTATCATATTTTGGTTGCTGGCACTTATAATTCCCATAGAATCATTCTCTCATGATTTGTCCAAGTTGAATAAATGCAGACTTAAGTCATGTCTCCCAAGTTCTTAATCATCTATAAAAGCACATATCGGGGGGGGAAAAAAATTCAGCTTACTCCTCAAACATTCTTAGCAGACTGATTCTTATGAATTTTCTTCCAATAAAGTTTAAATGTTGGGGCTAGAATTACATTGCCTCTCTGAGAAATTAGTACAGTCTGTCTGCTTTATATTCATTACTTTCACAAAGCTCTTTCAAAGAATATTAAAGATCCCAATGAAGCATTCTAAATTTAGGAAGTGTCAGGATTAAGGCTGCCTGTCAGCCTCATGCATATACACTGTGATAATTTGTTTTAACAGGTTTTTGCATGTAATTTGTAGGGTCTTAAAAAAGCAAAGCTGAAAAGCAATTTCTATGGAAGAACTAGATTGACACTCCAAGTGTCATCACTCAGTGAGAATTTATGGATCCATAGTACAAGCACATCTGATATTGAATGCCCTGAGAGTCTGCTCCATGACTGAGACTGATGTGTTATAGTAATGAAAATGAGGACAAGTATGAGTAACTACTAGCAGGTGTAGCACTTCCACCCGCTGTGTATGTGCCATCCACTAGAGGGAGGGGACATGCTTTGCCACTGGTTGTCTCTAGAATTCATTCACAGCAAGGTGACTTGGGAATCTGATTCTGGGGTTTGAAGTTAACATATGTTCTTCTTGTTCGCTACCAGAACTGATTTGTCCCCTCTCCTTTTCACTACTCTGGCTTGAGAAGCTTCCTTGCCCCTAGTCATTACTCCATAGCTCTCTTCTTGCTGCAGTCCCACGCTTTTGGGCCAGCTGCTGCCAGTTCTCCTTCTTCTGCTTGAATTCTCTTTTGATCAGTATCATCATCTTATCTTGCTGGAGGTTGGTTGCTCTCTGCATCATTTGTCTTCATTCCCTTGCTGGGCAGCCCTAGGAACAGCAGTTTGAGAACTGATGGTACAGCACAGGAGAGTTTCCCATCCTACCAACCCCAGCGAGGGCTGTAGTAGCAGATAGAAAATAGGAGGGTGTTTTCAAAGCAAACAGGGACAAACTGGCTCTGATGCAGTAGACCTGCAGTGGAGAGTAAGAGACAGTGCAGACAGAGCTTAGAAGAGCAAAATAACTTTTTACAAACCTGTACGGATCATATACAAAAACGTCCTTTACAGTGCATGATGTGGCAGGTCAATGTAGTGCAACAGTGTGCTCCAGTGAAGCAGCAGAAATCTGAGACCTTTCTCCAAAGGCCTGCACAGGCTGACTTATGTGAATCTGGGCTCAGTTTAGCCATTTTCAGAGCTGCATATTGAGCCACTGGCTCTTGGTGAAGCATATTAGCTTAGACATACTGTTGTGCTAGCACAGCAAGTCTGCAACTGAAATCAAGCTTGCTAATATCTAGCTGCTGGCTGCATTGGCAGCATGTACTTCTGTGCACCTGATTTGGGCATTACACAAGCACAGCCACTGGAACTTGCCTTCACGCAGTAGCCTTGTCAGAAAGAAAGTAACAGCAGGCCCACCCTGCAGGGCCCTGACATATTTTGTGTCCTCTCCAAAGCATGCCAAAAAGGAAAAGGTTACAGAAATGTGCAATGTCAAAAAAATGTCACCCCTAATCTGTTTTAGAAGCAGTAGTACTATTCCTGCTGAAATATTCAGAAAAAAAATGAATTGGATATCCACCTTGAAAGGTTTTGATGCAAATATTTTAAAATTGGGCAAAGTGCCGTGCAATTGAAAACAATGCTTTAGAGTTAGAGCTGTCTATAGATAGCCTATGGGCTGTCTATATCTCCAATGGGGACAGGACAGGACTGCTAGAGTTAAGAGACTGCAAAGGTCTGGTATGTATCAGAGCAAAGCCTTTACAAGGGTGATCTGCAAAATACTCCCTGTTAGCTTCTGCCTCCACTTAGTCTGCACAGAAGGTGGAGCTGTGTGGGATTTTTTGGACAGGTAGGTTAAGCTGATAGCAACAAGAGGCATGCTATGAAACATGTTTTTTTAAAAAAAAGCTTTCTTGAAAATTTTATGGGGACCAATGCATGTGACTGCATGAATGTATTTTAAAGAGCACCTGTGAATTCTGTCAGTGGCCCACTGTTTTATTGAGAGACCTTTTGAACAGATATGCACTTGACCCAATTTCTTGAAGTGACCTTTGAAGCCAGATGCTCAAGTATGGTTATTCTGGATGAGCTATTTCTATCCATATTTGATTACTTTGATAAAGGACTTGATACTTATGAGGGAACACTTCTTAGTGAAACTGATGGAAACTGATGATACCTAGAGCTAAAGCACTTTTAATTTTTACTGAGTGTGCAAATTTTAGGCTCTAAAAATAGAAATTTTTATTACAATTTCTTATTGCTGATGAAAGCTCATCATCAGTTTTAATTTTCCTATTTTTTTATAAATCTGATTTGCATATCAAAAACTTTAAAAACTTGATAAGGTTTTTTAAAAGAAAAAATATCCCAGTTATATATCCTGTTTCATACAGAATCCGTGGAAGCCTGAAACAAATTGCCATTTTTTTCCCCTCTCTGTGGACTTTGAAAACACATACTGCTCCTGGAGACAGTCTTAACATAGTCAAGTAAATGCACCAGCACCAGATTTCATATTTGTTTTTATTTAAATCAGTTTCATCTTAAGTCAAAAAACTGTGTGGCTACTGTTAACCACTTCATTCAGAAGGATGGTTTGGTGTTTTGGTTAGATCCAAAACACCTTTCATAACTCCTACACTGAAGCATACAACTCTTGCTAAACCTTCTGTTCACTAGAGATGACATTATTTTAACTTGCAGTCTCACCCCAAGGAGCCTGAGCCCAACCCCAACAAGCCCCTGCAGTCCATGCAGTCCTCTGTTCGCTTTTCATTTTTGGAGGTAAGCGAGTAAACTTCCATTGTTGATGTTTTCTTCTGCATCCAAAACCTGACAATCAAGACCTATTTCAAAGGGAAAATTGCAAATTAAGTATGTCTCTGCGAGCTGAAATATGTTTTACTTGACTGGCTGTTGTTCTGAAGTTAATAATTTTGTGGAAAAAATAGAGGGCAATCCATATTCTGAAACCTAGTGCAGAAATTCAAGATATTGATGCATAAATATGCATTGCTCTGGTTGTTTGCTTAGGAATGTATCTTCTATTGAAATTTTATAGTTTGTTTCCACTTACGGTACCTCAGAAGTATCCAAAGTTTACGGTGAGTTCAGAAATGAGGATGATTCATGAAACACATGGTTATTTGCTGCTTGGTTACAGGTAGTACTGTGCTTAGTGATGTCAGATGTGAAGGGAATTGAATATCGAAGATACCCATCCATTTAGAATAACTTAAGTACATATGTAAGTACATTGGTAGGACTGTTTCTTCAGAACTAGGAGGGTTTTAAACTTTATTTCTAATACAGTAATGTTTTAGATGAGCCCTAAGCAGCAACATACAACATCCCTCTCTCATCTTTTTCCTGCTCCCAAGTTGATTTTGAAGAATTTTTCGTACTTGTCAGAAAGGTAGTAATTTTTATAAGATCAGAAAATCATTAATTGATTCAAAATGACTGTGCAACACTTGCTGTTATGGTAAAATTGTCACAATAAATAATAATTGAAAGGTGTTTCTGATACAGAGAAACTTTTGCCTTCTTTTGTTTGCCTTTTCTTTTAATGCAAAAAACTTCATTGCAAGCCAAGGATTTTGTAGGTGCAAGTTACTGAGGTTCTGCTCCATAGGGAAAGTAATGTTCAAGCTACTAAGGAGCTATCAATATCTTGAAGATTGGAAAAAAATTATCAAAGGACTAACTTGATACTGAAGGTGAAGGACTCTTGGAGAACTACTGCCTTGTTAAATGACATAGCAAGGTGTTTTTAAGCCTATGTGCTATCTTGAACATAGCATGACAGAGAAGAGAGATGCTTGGATGTGTTAATCTTCAGTGTACTTGGAAGTTAAAAACACAATGATACGTAAGAGTTCTTCTATCAAGGCTTCATGTGACACTGAAAAACAGCAATAACTTTGTGACTTGCTGTGTGTTTCTGAATAAATATTGTAATTTTTTTGTATATGTCAATTTGTTAAGGAAGAGATGGGATCAAAATCCCACATTTGTTCATTTTTCAGTATGATTTCAATTAATAAATTTCTGTTTCCCCCAGTGTGAACACTTTTATGTTGTTTGTTTAATGAACTATCAGCAAAATCAGCATATTCTGTGAAGTGTACCTTTCTGCTACTGAATGCTTTGTAGAAAGCAGTGTTTTCTAATACAGTCTTTATTTCATACAGTTAGAGCAAATAATTGCTCTTTGTGGGAGCTCTTCAAATTGTCAATTTTGTGGAGAGAAAAACTTATGTATAAAAGTTTAAATTTGCGTAACCTGCTGAAGTGCATCTTCAGACATGTGGCTATCCCTCCGCAGCCCCACTTTTTATGGTCTTTGGAACCAGAACCCTCAGGGATTTTGTTTCCCCTTGTGGCAGAGGCTCACAAATGTGCTGAGTTCAAACTTTCCATCCTATGATCAAGGATGCTGGAAGCAGACTTCTTATGTGCTTTTTTGAAGAAATTGAGTGGAAATTACTGATATTGCTTAATGTAAAGCTTCTTCCCCAGATTTTGCTGGAAAATGACAAATTCTGGGTTGTTTTGTCCTGAAATGTTTTTAAAGCACTGCCCAAATGGTTGATTTTTTTCCTGGAATAGAAGTTTAAAATGTTTGATTCATTCTGAGTCTTTGTGCTGTATGTACCTAGTATAGCTGTAGGTGACTGTCAGTGAATATTTTACTTGTTAGTTACCATTCAGGCTTGGCCTAGGTTAAGAGGAAAGAACATTTGTATTGGGTTTGGGGTATATAAAGAAATGAGCATTTCCTATTACGTTAGCTTAGAGTACTCTTGTATGTGGAAGAAATTATTTTAGTGTGATTACTTTTGCTCATATTCAGAAGTGTTAGCCTTAACCAAGTGAATGGATAGGATTTTCCTGTGGCACCAACTCTCTGATATACTCTCTTGACTACCTTATGGCCTTTGACTTGCACAGCTGCTCCGTAGGCAGTTGTTTTTGTTGAGGTTCTGCTGATAGGAGTTGTCAACTAAATCTAAAGGGTAAACTAAAGTAATCTAAAGGGTGCCTTTTGCCAGCTAGATGGTGAAGATTATTTTCAAAATAAGCAGTGCTGCCCTGTGAATAGAAGTACCTGTAGTAGCAGAATCTGCTGGAACAGCCTGAAGCCTTCTGGTTTTTATTGGTACTTCTTGGAGAGGATGAGGAATGGAGAGGCTTTTCAAACTTCAGGCAGCTAGGCACACATTTTCACAACAACTTTCTGTCTGCTGTTTGTGTCATCTGAAATCTTCCAACTTCTGTGGGGGGAAAAGTACTATTTTAGTAGTAGCAGATTTGCAAAGAAAGAGAGAATGTGAAGATATTGCAAGTAGCTGAGCACAGATTTACAGGTTTAAGATACTCATTCTTCTAACAGTTTTAGAGTGTGTTTGGACTGGATGATTTGGTATCCTTAGTGATAGTAATGGGGAATGCAGTGGTGAAAGTATTGGAAGGCTAGAAGGAAACACTACGTGTGAGAAGTTGTAGTAGCTTCTAATAAAAATTGTAAAGGAATTTGAAATAGTCACCCGAAAAATGTAGAACAGTGTGCATTTGAGCTTGATAGCTCAAAGATGGTGATTGTCACCAAAAGAAATTTTGTACTCAACCTTTTGCTTTGCTGCTATCAGTGATAATGGACTGGGGAAAAAAATGCCTGTAAGACTTGGATAAATACTAATGCTGCCTGTGTGGAGCGAGGGTCAATTTGTATTTGCTGCCTTTGTTCAATGTATTGTAACCAAGAGTAGCAATTAGAAGTGTAGTGACATGGATTAAATCTCATTCTATGGCACTGAGTTGAAAGGAAAACAAAACCCATCTGTGTCACAGATAGCTTGGAGCTCTTAGCCACTTGCTGCTATTCAGTACTAGGTTTTCATATCTGGAAATAAAAAAAAAATGTTGACACATTTTCATTAAATGTAATATGATTATATAATGTGGCCAAGTAACAATTAACAAGCCCAAGAAAGAATTAATAGAATTTTTAATACAATTTTATGAAAACATAAAGTATTTCATTTCAGCTGAAACTGTATTTAAGCTGTTTAAATTCATGTAACAAATTATTGGATACAGATGTCAAAAATCTAGTGGATGTCCTCCTGTTCTTTCACTTTCTTTTCCTACAACTCTTTTATTTATTTATTTTTCCTCCTGACATTCCTGCATCCCTGAGTCAGATAAAGACAGAAAGCTTAAATTAGCTACTGTCTAGCAACTGTATTGGTCTGTTTCACGAAACACATAATGAACTGGATGAATCTTTTAGAAAAATGCGTATGAAAGTTTCTAGGTTTTTTTTTAATTTTTCTGAAAGTGAGCATGATTGAAGAGCCTTTAAATGTTTTCAAGCTTTGCACAATGCTCTGTGTGTGTGTGCATATGCACCCATGTGAAAAAAATATAATGGACAATGGGAATTTTGCTGTTTGGCTTTAACATTACAGGAGGCAATAGTATTGTTTTAAAACTTACCAATATTCCTATGTTTCAGTGTGAAAAGTGGTGTGGTCTGTCTTCATTTACTATGTGGTGAGAGACAGCTGTGCTAAGGTGCTAAGGTGCTTGGGACAGCAACAGGGTTGGCAAAGAGGAGCTGCAGGGTGGCAGTTTGCCTGTGGCAGAACTGCCCTGGGGACTTGCACAGCTTGTTTGATGATCAAAATCTCCATCAGACTTTGCTCCTGTTGCCATGGCCATGCTTCTACCTTCTTCTGAGGTAGTTCTTGTGGTAGGGTAGCTGCACCCTGAGTTGAATCTCCACTGTGCATGAGAACAATCTTGTCACAGTATCACAGTATCACAGTATGTTAGAGGTTGGAAGGGACCTCAAGAGATCATCGGGTTCAACCCCCCTGCCAAAGGAGGATTGCTTAGAGTAGTGTGCATGGGCACGCATCCAGCTGGGTTTTGAAAGTCTCCAAGAAAGGAGACTCCACAACCTCTCTGGGCAGCCTGTTCCAGTGCTCTGTCACCCTCACTGTAAAGAAGTTTCTCATCACGTTGAGGTGAAAGCTTTTATGTTCAAGTTTGAACCCATTGTTCCTTGTCTTATCACTGTGAACCACCAAAAAGAGCTGAAGTTCCCTCATCATCCTCATGGCTCTCTGTTGGATTCTCTCCAGCAGGTCTCTTTCTCTCTTGAACTGGGGAGCCCAGAACTGGATGCAGTATTCCAGGTGTGGTCTCACCAGGGCAGAGTAGAGATGTAGAAGAACTTCCCTAGACCTGCTGGACACACTTTTCTTGATGCATCCCCGGATCCCATTGGCTTTCTTGGCCACAAGAGCACATTGCTGTTCCATGGAGAACTTGCTGTCCACCAGCACTCCAAGGTCTTTCTCTGTGGAGCTGCTTTCCAGCAGGGCAGCCCCTAACCTGTACTGGTGCCTGGTGTTATTTCTCCCCAGATGTAGGACCCTGCACTTGTCCTTATTGAACTTCATGAGGTTTGCCTGCACCCAGCTCTCCAGCCTGTCCAGGTCACGTTGGATGGCTGCACAGCCTGACAGGTGTCAGCCAACCCCCCCAGTTTTGTATCATCAGTGAACTTGCTGAGGGTACTCTCAATGCCCTCATCCATGTTGTTGATGAAGATACTGAACAAAACTGGACCCAGTACTGATCCCTGGGGGACACCACTGGCCACAGGCCTCCACGTTGACTGTGTGCCACTGATGACAACCCTCTGAACTCTGTTGTGAAGCCAGTTTGCAATTCCCCTCACTGACCAACCATCTATGCCACATTTCCTAAGCTTTTCTATGAGGATGTTATGGGAGACAATATTGACTGTCTTAGGAGAGGAGTGGGGAGGAGCATGGAGGCACAGTGTATGTTTGGACTGGCACTTCACTAAGTGAGGGTATCTCATTTGATAGGGCTGCACTAGATCTCTGAAAGCCACCCACTCACACCTGAGTAACAGCCAAGGTGACAGCTGTTGTACGTTCTGGTTAATGATTAAATCTTGTGTAAGCATGTAGTCTAGATAGACCAGACAGTGAATATTGTAGAAAAGGAAGTGGTAGTATTTCCTCTACGATGGGAGAGGGATGTAGGCAGAGGTATGACATGATCCTCTCAAGGCAGAGTAAAAATCTTGTAGAAGTGTTAGCAATTAAATTTGAACCTTTCTGGTCTCAGAGTAGTTTCCTTTCCCCTGTTTATTCTACTGTAGAACTACTTCTTACTGGGTTCATAAAGTTTTATAAAAGACATAAGGAGGAGTGCATTGTCAGGGGATTCCTTCTTTCTATGTGTCTCAGTGCCACAGTTGCCATACCAAGGGATACTGCAGCAAATGTTTTTCATTAGAATTTATTCCCACTTTTGCTCTTTGAGATCACTACAAAGTACGCTGGCCTTAGGGCTATGCTGAAAGATAAGATGTTGATTTGTTATCCTGAAACAGGAGGGTCATGAGAAGGGCTGACATGAATGAGGTAAAGCATCCCTTGGCTCCATTTCTTTCCCAAATTATTAATTTTTGTTTAAAAAGAGGAAACCTTGCTGTTTCATCTCTTGGAATAAACTTAGTACCATTCAATAACACCTACCATGAAACATGAATTCCTCAAGGTGAAATTAGTCTTTGACTTTCTCCTCCAAAAGTATTTTACTACTTCAAAGTTGTGCCTCTGTTCTTTTAATTCTTTTCTGGACCGTTTACTTTGACCATACAAACCACATTTTCCTCATCTCCTTCCCCTGTACTTCCTCTTGAGACAACAGGTCAAAAGGAGAGCTGTTGCTATTGAGACTTCAGAAAATGGACAAGGAGAAACAACTTCATTGCATGTATAGAAGTTTTGTGGTGTAGAACTACATTTTAAGGATTGATTAAGTAAAAGCAGCCCCTTACTCAGCAGGCTTAATCTCTTGAGTATTTAAACATGGTATACCAACTTGACTTTGTTTTAATACTTTCAAAGCTTTTAAATTTTCTGAGCCTTGTAAAGTCACAGCAAAGAAGAATTTGTTTCTATTTTTGCTTTTGAATCATCACTATTTTCTTGAGCAACAGTCAGTTACATCTGTGTAAGCCTATTATGCTTTAATGGGGTTGCAGAGATTTAAACGAGGGTCCAATCGAGAACTTCAGGAGCTGCACAGCTGTTTTCTGTGTGCATGGGCTCCCTGGAGAATCTTTACTGTTTGTTTGTTACAAGGATTTAAGGATCTGCATTTCTGATTTTATCTGGGTTCATTTTTAGTGGAGTTAAAGAAGTTGCAGTTTTGTTTGCCAGACACTGATGTGGAATCAGAGAGACAAAGCCTGTGTTGTTACAAAATTATGTTTTGTACAGCTTCTGGAGTAGAATAAGAGTGAAACTTATTTGCTGATACCATAAAGATTTGGTTTAAAGTACATATTTAAAGTTCTGAGGAGAAAACTGCGTTCGTTCATATGTCTTCAAAAAAGTTACATGGAATAAGGTAGTGTGCTTGTGCTATTTGATGTTTCTCAGAAGTAAAATTTATTTATATATACTTTTAGGTCAAGTAAAGTAAGAACAGCAGCACCTTCTCTCTACAACATATTTCAGTTTAGAGGAGTAGATAACAGGTTTCTAGAGAGCTTATCAGAAATATAGTTCTTAGTTATGTTTGTTTTGTTGGTTGTTTTCTTCTGGTTTGTTTGGGTTTTTTTCACTTTATGTGTAAGATGCATTTTAGGAAATCAAGGATAGTTCTTGTTACAGTTACTTTCTGTGGAAATCTGAAAGCTGCCTTTTTTATTCACAGAAGACACCTTGTCTGAATAATTTTAAATTCCAATTTATTGATCTTGTCTCCCTGAACTCTCATAAAAGTCCTCACAAAGTAGTTGTGTGCTACTCTTACTAAATCTTTTGGCCTTCTGGGTTTTTTTATGTACTGTTCCATGTTAAATTTTGAGGATGGTAAGCTAGGCTTTCTAAGTATTTTCACAAAGTAATATGAGGTTGAATTTGCAAATTACAGTAATTGAGGAGTATTGCTGCAACATGGGAACACTGGGTCTGGAGGCAGTAAAAAGCTGTTGTTCTTTTATTAAATATATTGTTTGAAAAAAATGCTTTTCTAGTATCTTTGATGCCTTGCAGAGTCATAGGAATAACCTAAATGGAGATTTCTCAGCTTGCTTTGCTACTTTCTAAAGCAGACAATTAAAGTCTTCTAGAAGTATTTTCTACTGAGATATACCCTCATCATGTTACTTTTTACTGTGAATTGATGTTCTGCTCAGATTACTTAGTTTTGAAACCTAAAATGTTGAAATGTTCACTGGCTAATCTGTGGACATTTTTGCCATATATCATGAAAGACAAATAACTTATATAGCCACCTTTTGAACCCAAAACTTGGCATTACTCTTTGGGCAGATTTTTATTTACCTTTAAGTCAAATTTTGGTTCGTCTTACCTTTTAGAGGTGATACCATAATAAAGAATTGGTCTGAGCTTTTCATCATGTTCCCTGTATCTTGTTTGAAAGATGAAAGGATGAATGAAAGCAAGATGTGGAGAGCAGAGCTCTGTAGAATTTGATTTTTTCCAGGTTTTCAATTTAAAAAACAGCAGCAATGAAACAGTGAAAGTTTGTAATATTTATCAAAGAATATACCATACCTAAATGAAAAATTGGTGGAAGGAAAGGAAGACAGCATCTGCTGTCTTGGGCCTCTGCTTGGGACCATGTAGAGACCAGGTGTGTTGAGCGCTTCATGTATGCTGTTGAAAAAATCACTCCAAGCCAAAGAGATGATTAATAACATTTTCACGTTGTGTCTGTGACAGTAATTCTAGGCAGGTCTTGAAATATTTGAAAATGGACTATCTGGTCTCTTCCTACTCTGTCATATCACAGTTTCCTGTACATGCAAATTACCTGTTAACAGCAGTCATTAGTCACTGCAGTGACTGTACCTGTTGACCTAGAGACTTTAGTTATCAGACAGTGACATATCTATTAGTAATGACTGCAAATGTCATAAGCCATAAGCCTCAGTTGTCTCAATCTGCACGTAAAACCCAGACTTTTAAAATACAACTTCATACCTGACTTCATCTGATTTAATAGGAAAACATGTAAGACATCTTCAATTCAAGGTTCATTTGTTGTCCAGAGTGGCACTACAGTCTGTAATCTGTTGCAAATCAATTCTTGCAGATATGGAGGGACTATTAGCTTACCCTGCCACTTTACTTTTCCTTGAAAATTTGGTCTTTTTGGGATGTCAGTGTGTCCCTTCTTCCAGGAGAGATATTTCCTGAGGTAATGCCACTACTGTTACTCAAAATCAGGAATTCTTCAGTGGTTGTGCAGCACAGTGACCAATCTCAGCTGATCCTTGTATGAGATGCCAAAGAAACAATCCTGCAGCTAAATTCTTAAGATGGAAATTCTCAATCTTGCTGCGTGCCAATGCTGCAGCGTTACATCTGCATCATTTCGTCACACCTTGATAAAAATAGATGCACAGAAACTAGTACTGCTCACATCATCCTTCCCTGTGACACACAATTCCAGCAGAAGAAATGCTTTGACACTCCCAAAGCTTTAAGTGAGTAATGTAGAAGAAAGAGGCGTATATTAGAAAGGTACCACTGTACCTGCAGTGGCTTTTGGGGGAGGTGGTTTCATTATTTCCGCTTAATACAGCACAACTTGCTTTCACTGCTATGCAGGTTAAATTGTTTTGCAGTGAAAGTATGTTCTTTGGCATATGTTTTTTTTTTAAGTACTACTAAAGTGATAATTTCACAGCTGCAAGTTTTAAAAAACTTTTAGAATGAGTGTTTTGGAAACAAAGTGGTAAATATGAATAAAGAAACATGAGAGACAGCCTCTCACACCTCTCTAAAATAGAAATATTCTCAGTACTTTTGTTTAACCATTTCAGAAGTACATGTGTTGGTTCCCAAAAGGCAGTGTCTTATAGCTGCAGAAAATTGAAGAATATCACCAAACTGCTATATGTGAGGCTTCACAGCCCTTTCCCTGGTATGAGTTTTGATTGTTTTGTTATCTTCACCCATGAGGTGTTGTCATGGCTGAATTTAAATTTGCTGCTGCTAATCATACCATCCTGCCTCGTGCCAGCTTCAAAATGAAAGTACTGGCTGAAGCAAAGTATTGTGGGCCTTGGAGTTCAGATTGTAACATGGGAGGCTTCCTGTTCTGGGTGTTGCTTTTGGGTCATGGATTTTGGGTATTGGCTCTGAGACCAGTGGGAGTTGACTAAGCACATGGGGTTTCTGCTTTATGCTGTTTTTCTCTTTCCTGCATTTTGCTTTGTTTTTTCTGCAAGTAGGCTAAGATAAGGTAATTGTGCATTGTGTTATCTTATGTTATGTTAAACCTTTATCTCAACTCATTATCTCATCCAGGGGGAATGTGTGTGTGTTACTTTGCCCTCACTTCTGTGCTGGGAGGAAACAAGTTAACCCATTCATAGTGCTTTAACCTGTACATGTGTGTTAGTAGATAAAGTGCTATTTAGTGAAAGAGTCTCTTCGCTTCAAACAGGAGAGCAGTTCCCCTGCATGTTGTTGGGGGAGAAGGATAACTCATGGCATGGTTTGGGCACAAACTAAACAGCTCTCCCAGTGACTCCATCCTCTGCTAGGAGAAGAGATTCAACTGGCCTGTTGTAAAGGCACAGTGTGGTCCCAGAGCAGTTCTGAGGAAATGACTCCACCTACTGCTGGGACACCAGTTTTCTTAGAAGGTCTTGGAAGCTAATCCTGGGCTAGAACATAGTGCTGGGCAGCAGTAGGTGTTGAGGACCCTGATGTTGGAGTGACAACAAATTGAATATGGCCTTGTCTCCTGCTCCTGGTAACTCTACTTTCAAACATTATTGTTTATCAGTATGTGCTATGTGTTCCCCATGGGTGCATGACAAAAATTCATGTGATACTGTGTTGTCTTGGATGTATGTTGTGCTAACTAATAAGCAATAGGACTTTTTGAGCTTGTACTAAAGCTTGGTATACTAAAGCTTAGGTAACGGAGCATTGGAACAGGCTACCCAGAATGGTTGTGGAGTCTTCTCTGGAGACTTTCAAAACCTGCCTGGATGCATTCCTGTGTGAACTACCCTAGGTGATCCTGCTTTGGCAGGAGCTTTGGACTTGATCTCTGGAGGTTTCTGCCAACCTCTAACATTCTGTGACTCTGTGATTCGGTCAGGTGGTCAAATCCACAGGGCACTGTGCTGCAGACTGACTGTTAGCTTTGCATATTGTGGGAGGGAATGACCGAGGCCTGCAAAATGCTTTCCTAGCAATAAGAAAGATGCTGTCATAGAGCAAAAACATGGCTTGTCCTCTCTTTATGCCAGGAGTCATAGAGGCTGCTTTTTCTGCTCTTCAGGACATGTTGCTAGGATTGATCAGCAAGGCCCTCTTTGAACTAAGAAAGAGTAGGTTGTTGACATTTAGCAGCTCAAGCATGGTAACACGCAGAGCAAAGCTGATGGGAGTTTAGAGCCTCAGGGCTACCTAGCAAAAAAGTGTGTCTTACAGCAAAATGTGTACTTTGAGGAGGATTGCTCCAAGGGGGATTCTCAGAAGGGAGATGACATGATGCTGCTTAGCTAGAAGGGCAGATTTGCAATATGATAAGAGAAGTGAAAAGTGACCAAAAATGGGCCTAAAACTTTTACACATCAAAAAGATTATAAAAGAGATACCATAGCATCATAGAATAGAATCATAGAATCAGTCAGGGTTGGAAGGGACCACAAGGATCATCTAGCTCCAGTTGGAAGGGACCACAAGGATCATCTAGCTCCAAGCCCCCTGCCATGGGCAGGGACACCTCACACTAGATCAGGCTGGCCAGAGCCTCATCCAGCCTGGCCTTAAACACCTCCCTGGGCAACCCATTCCAGGCTCTCACCACTCTCATGGTGAAAAACTTCTTCCTCAAGAAGAAATGGTACCCCAAAGTACAGCCACAGTAGTCTTAAATGAGTTCTTGTTGTATTTTAGAATTTGCAGACTGATTGCTGTAGTTTCATTGGCAAGTACACTGGAAACTCTGGATGTTGTGGATGGGAAGGCAGTTACTGCTCTGTGACTTCCCAGTCTGATAAAACCTGAAAATATTTCTAAAAATTGTTGTAGCACTTGAGGGGATCATGACAAATACTGGTGTAGGTATATGTCAACTGAAGTCAGTTTATCTTTCATTATGAGCAGTCTGATATGTTGTTCATTCACCTCTGTACTGCAGTTTCTTTGTCAGGAAAACATTTAGGCTCTCTACACTGTGTTTTCCACTGGACTAATGAAATCTTCTCCTCTGTGCATATGTAGAAGTGTGCAAGCATAAGCGCTCAGGAAGAGCAGGATAGAGAATAGGCTATATTTTTTGTGGAAGATGCTGGGATAATGAGATGGGATAATATGATATGGCACCTGGGGGTACTGGTTGACAGCCAGCTGAACATGAGCCAGCAGTGTGCCCAGGTGGCCAAAAAGGCCAATGGCATCCTGGCCTGCATCAGGCATAGTGTGGCCAGCAGGAGCAGGGAAGTCATTCTGCCTCTGTACTCAGCACTGGTTAGGTCACACCTTGAGTACTGTGTCCAGTTCTGGGCCCCTCAGTTTAAGAAAGATGTTGAGTCACTTGAATGTGTCCAGAGAAGGGCAACAAAGCTGGTGAGGGGTCTGGAGCACAAGCCCTGTGAGGAGAGGCTGAGGGAGCTGGGGTTGTTTAGCCTGGAGAAGAGGAGGCTCAGGGGAGACCTCATTGCTGTCTACAACTGCCTGAAGGAAAGCTGTAGCCAGGTGGGGGTTGGTCTCTTCTCCCAGGCAAGCAGTGACAGAACAAGAGGACACAGTCTCAAGCTGCGCCAGGGGAGGTTTAGGCTGGATGTTAGGAAGAAATTCTTCACAGAAAGAGTGATTGCCCATTGGAATGGGCTGTCCAGGGAGGTGGTGGAGTCACCGTCCCTGGAAGTCTGAGGGAGCTGGGGTTGTTTAGCCTGGAGAAGAGAAGGCTCAGGGGTGACCTCATTGCTGTCTACAACTACCTGAAGGGAGGTTGTAGCCAGGAGGGGGTTGGTCTCTTCTCCCAGGCAACCAGCACCAGAACAAGAGGACACAGTCTCAAGCTGTGCCAGGGGAGGTTTAGGCTGGAGGTGAGGAGAAAGTTCTTCACGGAGAGAGTTGTTAGACGTTGGAATGTGCTGCCCAGGGAGGTGGTGGAGTCACCATCCCTGGAGGTGTTCAAGAGGGGATTGGACGTGGCACTTGGTGACATGGTTTAGTGGTCATGAGGTGTAGGGTGACAGGTTGGACTTGATGATCCTTGAGGTCTCTTCCAACCTTATTGATTCTGTGATTCTGTGAAGTGTTTAAAATAAGACTAGGTGAGTCACTTAGTGCCATGGTTTAGTTGATTAGATGGTGTTGGTGATAGGTTGGGCTGGATGATCTCGAAGGTCTTTTCCAACCCGGTTAATTCTGTGATTCTGTAATATTTTGTCAGGATTGAGCATGATTTTTTGTAAATTTTGCAGAACTGAAGTGCTGCGTAATTTTTGAAAGAACTGATCCCTTTACAAAAAAAAAACAAAAACAAAAAAACCCCAAAACCTGAAAAACCAAAAAACCCCTAACAAACCCAAACCAACCAAACAAAACACCAATAATACAATACCAACAAAACAACAACAAAACCCCAAACAAAACAAACAAATGGATAAATGAGTATGCTGATTTGAAGGAAACAAACAGATAATTTTATACATATAGTTCAGGCTCATTAAAATTAATTGTAAGCCATGTCCAGATATGACTTCAGATGGTCAAAGGAGGCACTGATTGAATAGTGAAGGGGTTTTGAGATTTGTGCAGTTAATTGTACTGCTTCCAGTGATGCTCTGGCAGCTAATACACCTGCCTGTACAGTTCAGATTACTCAGATGCAGCACTGTCTGAAGGACAGGGTAACAGTTAATAAATGTTCAGAAAATGCCACAGACAGAAGAGTATGAGCTAAGTGTAATTATGGTTATTCTGAAATTCATATTTAAGCAGAGGTGTGTGCTGAAGCAGAGCTACTATTATTTATTATTATTTATTATATATTAGCCTTCTGAGTAGAAGAACATTAAGGGTGATGTGTAAAGATATTTAAGAATGTTATGAACGTGCAGTGCTGTGTGCTCACTCAGTTGTTTGAAATACCAGGGTTAATGTTAATGGGCAGTCCACATATTATTCGTTTAAGCATGCTTCCCTTTTTAACTTCCCTTGTCCCCAAGTTCCAAAGTGCCAGCTTGCACTACATAGGGTACTCCATCTCACACTGTTCTGCTGACAACAGATCCATCACACAGATCAGCTGAAGCATGAAGCCTGGTGAGTACAGGGAAGAGCTCAGGAAATGCAGCTACTTGGGTGTATATATTGCAAAGCTCTGAATTCCTTACACCTAATTTTTATTCACTGTAATTTAAATCAAGATTTGAAAATAGATTGTGTATTTAAAGTACCTGAAATAAATACAGTACTTGCAAATTTTGGGGAGGCAAATTTGATTTCCTTGCTCTGACAGAGACCTGTAATAGTTCTGTAGCCATCAGTCTTGTGCTGATGGGATGATTAATTTAGGGCATTCAGTGTCTAAGTATTACAGCTGATGAAGTTCTCTATCACACTGAAGACAGCATTTGTGCCAAATAGCAGCTTTTGAATTCAGTATCACTGGAATCAATTTGTTTAGACTTTGACTGACAGCATTGAATGCTTCACTGTGCTGGCCTCCATTAAACCTTCTTTCCACCCCAAAAGGTATTTTAAAAATAAGAAAAGTTAAAACTGATGATGACAGCTTTCCCAAACCTATCAAGGTTTCAAGATATCGAACAGAAATTGAGCTTGATTTCTTTTCTTAGTTTGTCATTTGACCTCGGCATAAAGGATTCCTTAAATCTGTTACTCTGATTGGTGAGTATGGCAGTGGGGCGTCCCAGGGCAGAGCTAAACATGAAGCTCTGTGTAAGGAGCAGTATTCCTTTCCTAAGAGTACGTTGCTTGCGATTCTCCAAACCAGAATGCTGTGGTAGCATGACAAAAATGTTCCGCTTAACTGCCCTTCTCTCTGAAAGTAATGTGGTTTGGGTTTTGGGTTTTTTTCCATATGTTAACAATTCATTAAAACAAAACCACATAAAACTTAAAAACTATGAACAGTGTTTATTACAAACATATTACAAACTCTATATTAAAACAGTATGTTTCCTCTAAAAAAAAGTTATACATATTTTAATCTTAAAAAGGTACAGAAAGATTATATACTATATGTAATACTTACACAGTCTATCAGAATTTCTTGGTTTTATAGTTTAAAAAACAGGATTCTAAGTTTATAGTTTAAAAACTAAAGAAGACCCTTCTATTTAAAAGAAAAAGATTTTCTTCAGATTAATTAAGAGTAATGCCATATATGCTATGGCTGTTGATTTTTAAAAGACACATAGCAAAATAGGGCTGGATGTATGAGGTCAGAAGAAGAACCAGTGCAACAAAATCATAGAATCATACAATTGTTTTGGTTGGGAAAGACTTTGACAATCATTGACTTCAACCATTAACCAAACAACACCATGGCCATTAAACCATATCCTGAAGTTCCTGCCATGTCTACACATTTTTTAACACTTCTCTGGGAAGCCTATTCAAATGCCTTTCAGTAAACAGTTTTTTACTAATACCCAATTTCAACCTCCCCTGGTGCATTTTTGCATTTCCTTTTGTCCTCACTACAGCCTTCTTTCTGTTGGTTGTAGAAAGCAATGAGGTTTCCCTTCAGCCTCCTCTGTTTTCCTTCAGCCTCCTCTTCTCCAGACTAAACAATCCCAGCTTCCTCAGCTGCACAGGACTTATTCTCCAGACCCTTCACCACCTGTTTTTCCCTTCTCTGGACATGCTCCAGCACCTCAATGTCCTTCTCATAGTGAGTACCCCAAAACTGAGACTGCATTCAAGGTGTGGCCTCACCAGTGACACATGGGGGATGATCACCTTCCTGCTCCTGCTAGCCACACTATATCTGATCCAGGCCAAGATGTTCTTGGCTTTGGTCACCTGGCCAAATGCTGGCTCATGTTCAACCAGCTGTCAACCAGCCAGCTGTCAACCAGCACCTTTTCTGCCAGGCAACTTTCCACCCATTCTGCCCCAAGCCTGTAGTATTGCATGGGGTTGTGACCCAAATGCAGGACCTGGCACTTGGCCTAATTAAACCTCATACAACTGACTTCAGCATATTAATCCAGCCTGTCCAGTTTTCTCTGTAGAGCCTTCCTACCCTTAAGCAGATCAGCACTGAGGGTGCTCTCAATTGCCTCATCCAGATCATTGATAAAGATAATAAACAGAACTGGCCCCGAAACTGAGCCCTGGGGAACACCACTAATGACTGGCCACCAAATGGGTTTAACTTTAGGCCTGGCCAGCCAGCCAGCCATTTTTTAGCTCAGCAAAGTCTTTTAAATGTATGATTGCTTTACATGAATGTCCAAAGCCATGGAAAACTTTGTTACAATTTTTAACATATCTGACAGACAAGACATCTACCATCACATTTATTCCACTGGTACTGCAGACACAAAAATGGCTAATTATCAAATTTAAAAATGTTGCGATCCTCTTAGAATGCTGCTAAGAAGTGCTGTGATGTGAGAGACAGGACGAGGCCTGATGCAAGCCAAGTGTCGATTTATTGTACAAAGCTTTTTCTTTATATAGGTTAACATAACATCAGAAGGCAGCTTGTAATTGGTCATTGTATGTCCATACTGCAGTTGTAAATTCATGACTGGCTACAGAGAGAAAGTATCACACGAACGTATATGTTTTTCAGAAGGCTTAAGCATACATCAGGCAAGAGATAAAGGGATTCCATAATTCTGTCCCAAGTTTTGCTTTGTTCTTGTTATCAGGTCCCTGCATAACTCCCTTAGGTCACAGTGGCCTCTAGGGAGCTGACCTGTCTGTGTTTTCCTTCTAGCTGTGCTCTGTTCCCAGGGTTTGCCACCCATCAAGGTTAAAGCATCTCTTTCTATCAGTAAGACAGTGTCTGGGGTTCTGGTCCCTAAATCAATTCCTTCAAAGAAGCTTTTGCTGCTGGCAAAAAGGCACTTGAAGGAAAACAAAGCAGAATAATACAACAGCTATATCATACAGTATTTTTTTTCTCCTGTGGCATTTGTAGTAATGAAGTGAAGGCCCAAGCACTACAGTATCTGGAAAATTATGACATTTTTATTGGATGTTTTCTGTTTTTTTTTTTCTCTTTCTTTATTTGCTTGCACATAAAGTAACACTTTGTATCTATAGAAATGTTTTCTGTACTTGCCAAGATAATTGTAAATTCCATGATAAAAATGGCAAGTTAGTCTGCTACACTTTCTCATTATTCTGCCTATTTGCTAAAGAGAAGGAAAAGTTAATCCGTGGGACCAAAACAAGTAGGTAGCATAGTTGTTAGCATGCTTGCCTCACTCCACTACAGATTGCAAAATGCTGGATCAAAAATAATGCTGCCTGATGCGGTTTTTCATGCCTGGTGCAGATGGCTACACATTATATTTTGCTCACAATGAATACTTGGTGGATCTATTTAGTACCTTTCAGAAGTGGGAAGAGATGCGGGGACCACGGCTTTTACTAAATGTTTTTTTGTTGAATAAGCTATAATAAACTAGACCATATTTTGCATATTTCTTCAGAACTATTTGGAGCAATAGTGTTTACTTGCATTTGTAATCAGTTCTAAATAAGCATATAAATTTGGCACATGTATCACAGAATGGTAGGGATTGGAAGGGACCTCTGGAGATCATCTAGTACAACACCCATGCTACTAAAGGTACACCTACTTCAGGTTGCACAGCAACATGTCTAGGCAGGTTTTGAAAGTTACCAGAAAAGGAGACTCCACAGCCTCTCTGGGCAGTCTGTTCCAGTGCTCCAATACCCTCAAAGTAAAGTTTATCCTTAAATTCAAGTGAAACCTCCTCTGTTCCAGTTTGCACCTTATTCTATCACTGAGCACCACTAAGAAAAAACTAGCCCCATCCTCTTGACCTCCACCCTTTAGATACTTACATGCATTGATAAGATCTCTCAGTCTTCTTCAGGCTGAAAGGCCACAGGTCTCTCATCCTCTCCTTGTAAGAGAGATGCATGTTGTACATCTACAAAATACTTATTTCTGTGGCTTCTTCAAAGTATTTCTACACTGTACATCCTGCAATGAAAATCGTGTGAAGAAAAAGGCAGTAACCACTGCCACACCAACCACTAGAGGGAGCAAGATTTCAAGTATTAAGAGTAATATAAAAATAATTATTAATTAGCGCACTTTAAGGCAAATAAGCTCTTTGAGTTTGAATTTCTATATAAAATAGGCTGTAGAATGTTGTCTACTGTTTTTTATCCATCTTCTAACCTGTTTGGACCGTGATTTTTTTTCTTTTTTTTTTGTGAAAAAGCACGAAATGCCTAAGCTTTACAGGGATGGGAAACACACTGTCTTATATTGGGTAGGGTGGAGGAATTTAAAATTGTTTTTTTATCTGAATCCTGCAGTTTGAACCCCTGACTCTCCTATGTGTGAGGGAGGAACAGGATGTTGTTCACTATTCTTACAACCAGTTTGCTCCCAAAAATCTCTTCCTGCTGGGGATATACATACTGAATGATTGACATACTGAATGATTGATATAGTTCTTTGGCCTTGGCTAAATGGAATAAATTAAACTTTTCAAGGTATCACAGAATCACAGAATTTTAGGGGTTGGAAGGGACCTTGAAAGATCATTTAGTCCAACCCCCTTGCTGGAGCAAGACCACCTAGAGCAGGTCACATAGGAACACATCCAGGTGGGCTTTGAATGTCTCCAATGAAGGAGACTCAGGGCAGCCTATTCCAGTGCTTTGTCACCCTCATCCTAAAGAAGTTTTTCCTTCTGTTTATGTGGAAAGTCCTGTGCTCCTTCTGTCTCTCCACTCCCTTAATCATCTTTGTGGCTCTGTGCTGGACTCTTTCAAGCAGTTCCCTGTCCTTCTTGAACTGAGGGGCCCAGAACTGGACACAGTATTCCAGATGTGGCCTCACCAGCGCACAGAAGGAGGGGGAGGAGAACTTTGCTGGACCTACTAGCCACACCCCTTCTAACAGACCACAGGATTCTTGGCCACAAGAGCACATTGCTGGCTCATGGTCATCCTGTTGTCCACCAAAACTCCCAGGTCCTTTTGCCTAGAGCTGCTCTCCAACAGATCAGCCCCATCCCATACTGGTATAAAGGGTTGTTCTTTCCCAGATACAAGATTTTACACTTGTCCTTGTATTTCAAAAGATATAACCTATAGTTCAGAATTCCTTGAACTCCTTCTGACTTTTCTGCAACATTTGGAAAATGGCCAAACTAATTGTATATCATTGATACACACCCAGTGAACATTATACACCATTCAGCCATTCACTTGCTCCTACCTCCCTCTCATGGGCTTTGGAGGAGAAAATACAAAAATGGGATTGAGAGTTAAGACAGAGGACAGGGAGGGCTCCCTCAGAAATTACAGTCATAGTCAAAGGATGAACTCAGTGTGGGGAAATAAAATCAATTTAATTGAAACTACAAAACCACCACCAGTTAACCTGTTGAATCAGAGTAGGACAGTGAGAAACACAACAGGGTCTTAAGAACACCTATCTCCCAACCCTCCCCTTTTCCTGGACTCAGCTTTGCTGCCAGTTCTCTACCTTTTCTCCCACTGAGCAGCACAGGACAGGGCATGGGGGCTGCAGTCAGTCTGTTTCTGATGCTACTTCCTCCTCAGGACTGAAAGCTCCTCACAGTCCTCCCTTGTGGCAATGTGTCATTTCTCCCATGACAGTCCTCTGTAAACTTCTACCAGCGTGGGTCTCCACCGCGGGCGGCAGTCCTGCCAGTGATGTGTCACTCCAGTGTGGGCTTCCCTCAGCTATGACCTTCTCCAGGATCAGGACCCTGCTCCAGCATGGGGGTCGTCCATAGGCTACAGAAGGGATTCTGCTCCACCACTGATCTCTAAGGGCTGCAAAGGTGCAGCATGGTGTTTCTCCACAGACCAAAGGAGAATGACTGCTCTGGTATGCCTCTCCTCACTTCCTCACTGACTCAAGTGTCCACTGGTTGTGGATCTCAGTCTCACTCCTTTCCCAAACAAAAGAGCTCCCAAAGAAAAAGAAATTCCCCAATAGGTTTTCCCCTTTTAAGTGTGTGATCAAAAAGGTGCTGACTGTCTCAGCCCTGGCCAGAGGCAGGTTCGTCTTGAAACTGGGGGAGATTCTTGAAGCTTCTTAAAGGAGCTGTGCCAGTGACTCCCTTCCCCACTACCAAAACCTTACCAAGTACAAACCCAAGACTGTACTGTACTTTAGCCCCTCAGTGCGGTTGTATCATCTCCTTACTTCCATTAGAGATTTTCCTACTTAGAGATCTTTATTCTTTTAGCTATGCCAGGTTAAGAGCTCCTAATACACTGTTTATCTATGACAGTACCTAAATTCTTTGCTTTATTCCTGCCTTGCAGAATGTTGACATACAGTGAGGCTGTGGATTTTTTTGTGCTTTGATATGACTTCATATCTGGCAAGATTAGAATGTATGTTGTTCAAACGAGGCTGATTTACCCAATGATAAACTGTCTTGTTCTTTTTTTTTATTTGCCACTTTTGTGTTGTTTGCTAGAAAAGTTACATTCTTTTCCAGATCACTAAAGAGAAGACTATAACACTGTATAATTCACTAGGAACATGTAATACACAATTACTTTTTCAAATCTAATACTGGGGTTTAATGCCTCCTGTATCCCACACAAATTTTGGGGTTTTATGCTAGTTCTTGAAGCATTGTGAGGTGATGGTTTGAATATTTTGCAAATGGCTCAATATACTGTCAGCTGGAGTGTTTATTGCATAGAGTTGAAATCTCATTTGAAACAAGATCTGCTTGAGCAAACTCTTTTTATATGTTAAGCTGTGTCTAGTGACACTAAGTAAGTTGGTATACCTGAATTAATTCTTGACAGCACCTAGTATCCTGTTTTCTCTTTTAAAGGAAAGCTATGGCATAACATTGTAGCTTCATTGTTATGGAACTTCCAGATACTCCAAAGACACTTTGAAAATAGCAATAATTGAATGAGCAGTTCAGCCAGTTCCTTTGTTACTCTTTAGATAATAACTGATTAAAAGGTTCAACTAAACCAAAACAAACTCCTCTCAACCCATCTGTAAATCAGTTTAGTCTAACATCCTTCCAAGATACTAATGGAATGGGAAGCATTTCTTTGTCGCTGTAAGATGTGATGACATAATCTTCCTTTTCCATGAATGCAGAAAAGATGCATTGAGGCAACCTCTTTTCTTTCATGGTTCACAAATTTGCTCTTCTTATTCAGTATGAGGCCTATGCTATTAGGATTTTAGTAGTCTTAAGTGTCTCTAAAGAGCTCTGTATTATCTTACTATGTGTTGCTATTAGTACTATTTATTTATGGGTGGTGGTGAACTATATGTTCAGTATACATATTGCTATAAAATTGATAAGACTTGGAACAGTCTGTAATGCTATCAGGAATGACTCTAGAAAATTTGTCATATATATTTGAAAAATTCCAATGCATATTATTGCAATTGCCATCATGAAGAAAGTACGTTAGATAATTTTTGCTTTGGAATACTATGTGGAAAATACTGATGCAGTATTAGTACAGCATTTGGTTTCAAAGATAAACTGTTCAACTTCTAAGTACTTCACAGGGGTACTTAAAATCAGTAATCAGTGTTAATAATAAAAATGTTTATGGGGAACTTTTATTGCTGTTAATTACTGGAAAGACTCCTAAGTGATGAATTTGCCTGAACTGTTTGTTGTTTTCAGAATGGCTGCATAGCTGAAAACTTAAGCAACAAATGTTACTAAGGTCACCTTTGCAGGTTATTAAGTGTTGTATTTTATTTATTTATTTTTGACAACCATAGAATTCAGTCCTTTTAATTAGATACTGAGGAGAAGTTGTTTACAGTCATGGAACATATCAATAACATTGTTGCAGAGAAGTGTGTCTAATTGTTAAGTACATATTTAACAGTATGACATATATCTACTCCTGGTAATTTTTGGTTCATGTATTTTGAAGCACTATCATTTGCATTGTTTTGTGCAGTTCTGCATGGCAGAGGAGAGTAAATTTCACTGGCTTACAAAGCAAGACAGAATCTGCTAAGCCTGTGATTGTGGAGAATAAGCAGAACTATCACTACTGATAGTGAGAGAGGCTTCGATTTAAGGCATAGCCGCTACCAAAGATGTGGTCCTGCTGCCTCTGCCTCCCCTCCTGGCTATTTGTTCTAATTCCCTTGTACTAAGTCTGGTCCTGGGGTGTCCCTCACTGAGCTGATTTAGCTCACTAAATTGGGAGAGAGGGTGTCCCCTTAGCAGCTGTGTAGTACCCACTTAATCAGCTAGGAAAACTTCACTCTCCTTTGAGGTACTTCCTTTAAAATTAGGCGTTTCTGTGGCACAGAATATCACAAACTGCAGGCACTACTTTGGATGGCATGTGTACTGCCAGGCATTACAAAGTCTTTAGCATTATTTGCATATTGTGTTCTTCAAGGTAAGGCTTATATTTCCCTTCATGAAGCATAGTAATTCATATAAGGGTGTTGTGAGACTGAGCTGCACCTCTCACAACTTGTCTAATCATTTCTGTGCCTTTGTCAGCATGTCTGTAAAGCTCTAATATGCTTATGTCCACCAAGCACTCAGAAAAATAATTAGAATCATAGAATCAACCAGGTTGGAAGAGACCTCCAAGATCATCCAGTCCAACCTATCATCCAGCTGTATCCAATCAACTAGACCATGGCACTAAGTGCCTCATCCAGTCTTTTCTTGAACATCTCCAGGGATGCTGACTCCACCACCTCCCTGGGTAGCCCATTCTAATGGCAAATCACTCTCTCTGTGAAGAACTTCCTCCTAATATCCAGCCTATACCTCCCCTGGCACAACTTGAGACTGTGTCCTCTTGTTCTGGTGCCTGTTGCCTGGGAGAAGAGACCAACCCCCACCTGGCTACAACCTCCCTTCAGGTAGTTGTAGACAACAATGAGGTCACCCCTGAGCCTCCTCTTCTTACCGTGCTTTTGAGCCTGTGTTTGCAACAGTTTGACTGGTTAGGAGGACTGTTTGTACCTCTGATTGTGTGAAGGCCAAGGTGAAGCTGTTTGAATCGGCAGGTCCTGTAACTCGGGGAGCTATTGGCTGTGCAGTCTGTTAATAGTCTGTGTTAATAGTCTGTTAATAGTGTGTTCTAGAGATGGAATTGAAAGGGGTTTGACCATGAGAAGCCACATTTTGAAGTGAAAAATATTCATCATGGAATATAGAACAATACTGATTATGATACCTTCAGCTGTACCTAAAATTTCTTCATTCCTTTGTGCTTTTGCAAAAATCTAACATGTTGGATTGTGAAATGCATGCTGCAATAGCCAGGTCTGTGTAAATTGCTTTTGGTATTATAGTCTATATTGTATATAAAAGGATTAAACTGCTTTGCAATCAGAATCTGTCTACTTGCAGCAGCAATCATCTTGGTTTGGTTTTGTTTTGTCTTTTTGTCTGGGTATTTTTGTTGTTGTTGTTTTAAGCAGGTGGACCTTTGCCCATGGTATGATAGGCTAATATTGCTTAATTTTTGAAAGTTTTCAGAGTGTGTTTCAGACCTGCAGGCTTCACATCACTGTTGGTGAAGAGGTAGATATTTTCACAAAGAAATCATGAGTTGAATTACAGGAGAAAAGACTGCAAAATTTTGGCCTTGATATGAAATGAGTTTTGATTCATGTTCCACAATCACCCCCTATGTAATGCAGTGGTCTGAATTACAGGAACTAAAGTGATTTTATTACTTGGTTAATGTGTCAGTGGCAGCTGAAATTCCCCCCCCACCAACAAGTAACCAGGCTAGCCCAGTCTGGAGGCAAATGAAGGCTGTATTTACAAGCAGAGTCTAAAATCTACGATGAAATGCAATGAATATGTACAAATATACAAAGTTCACAACATTTACAAATATATACAATCAAACCAGAAAAGCACAACCGATCTCTCTTTGCTTCCCCCCAAGGGGACCCTCCCAAAGGGGCCTCTCTCTCTCCCAGGAGCTTCCCCCTAGATCCCCCTGGACAGAGAAGCAGAGTTAGTTAAGCAGAAAGTTGTTAGCTGCCAAGGTCAGTGTGTTATCTTCAGCCAGAAGAGAAGAAGAAACAGCAGCCAGACAGCCCAGCAACTGCCCCCACTGCAGAACGCAGAATGTGCAGAGTGCCTACTTTGTTTTGGGTAATAGTTCTTAAACATTTCTATCTATCCAATGGAAGTGTTTAGAACAATCGTTATTTTGCTTTCTTACACCCAATAGCGACTTATTTACATTCTTTCACTTTCTCTGTTTTGAACTTTGCAAGGAAAAATTAAGAAGACAGTTTCAAACCATCACAGAGAAGCAAGGCATTCCTTTTGACATAGGGAGAGCAATCAAAACCTAATAGCTGATAGCTATTAAGCCAGGTATTGCATTTATTAACAACACTGGATATGAAGGGGTAGCCTCCCAGTTCTCACAACCAAAGATGATCTCCACATAATTTATATACACTTGCAATAATACATATTCATTAAATTTCTGGGAAACTGTTTACATATGCCCATTGGAATAATTTAAATAGGTAAGTCTTTTTACTTCTAGATCTCTGCTGTTGCTTTCTGACCCTTCAACAACATTACATTCGCTTGTTGATGTTCTGGCCAACTTAGTGCATGAATCTTTGTCATAGTCCCTTTGTTCGCTGCAGCCCTCTTTTATCTTCTTTAGTCTAGCCTGCTCAAGGTCTCACCCTTATGTATGTCTACAAGTCTAGAGGCTAATCTCTCTTAACTGCTGGGAAATTTTCTAACTGCAAGAAAAACTGTAAGTCTCCCTGCATCACTTTTAAATTTCCTCTTAAAAAGACCTGAGAAGGGAAAGCTTGCAGGTTGATGGGGACACTGAACTTTTCCTGCATGATAGTTAGACGAAGTTATTCTTTAAAAAGTGCTGTTCACAACATTAGGTGGGTAAAATTCCTGTTTTCATGATTATGTATAGGTCTTTCTCAAAAAATGTTGATTACAGGCAAAAGCTTTTGTACATAGCAGTGAAAATGAGGTACTGGAGTATGTGGAGGAAAAGAAGTTTCTTAGTGCTTATATAGAGACTTGGGAATTTCCTTCTTCAGAAATTGTAAGAAAGGAGGGATGCCAGCCATACTTGCCTTTACATGAACCTGTAAAACTTTACTCAGTATGGGCAAGTGTGCCTCAAAGTGAAAAGAAACAGATGAGAGGTTTTCTGTGGCTGGCTACAGTAGATGTGACTACTACTTTGTCCTAATGAAAGAGTATAAAAACGGCAGGCATGCCGTAGGCTGGGAATTGCTGTCCTGCTGAGCCCGCTGAGCGCCACAGGTGGAGATTGGATCAAGTACCAGCTTCTCTAGCCATTTCTTACTTGCACAAGAAAATGTGATCTGAGACCTAGATGGGGCTGTCGTCCCTTCTCATATGGAACTGGTTTCTTCTGAAATGAATACATCTTTAGAAAAGTGTTAGATCATTCTTTTGCATTTAATCAGTGTTAAACTGGTGTATTTACAGTGGTGTGTCAGCAAATGGTGTCTGCTGCATATTGGCACTAAGACCTTTGGTGGTAATTGCTGTGTGAACACCTTATTGAATGCCTGTCTAAGCCCATTTCCTGAATAAGATGGAAGTTTAATTCTGTGGCTTGTAAAACTATCCCAAGATGTTGTTCCTCTGCACCCCAAAAATAAATACATTTTAGTTTGTTAGATGATGCCAGTGCCTTCTTTGCAATGTGTATTTCTGGAGACTTTTCAAAGAAAGGGCTAACACTGAGATGCTGTGTTACATGCTGAGCTGGTATCCTGAGAGCTGCCTCATCATAAGTGTCATGTAAGGCCTTCCAGCTCTGCTCTGCAGCATTCTGCACCGTGAGTTTTCTTTCACCCAAGTGATAGGATAGTCTCTATTTACATCAAGGTTTTCTTTGTATCCCATGGTTTTCCTCCTACTCTTGCAGACAACCCTGGGTGATTTAACCACAGTGCTAAATAATTTATCTCAGAGAATGCAGTGCTGCCAGCTATTACAGTAGCTAGTGTTTTTCCTAAGATACAGCCCCTGCAATGGTGAGATTATGCAGAGATCTTTTTTTCAGAAAAATAAGGAAAGTCCCGGCACAAAACTTGCATCGTTCTGGTAATAACTGCGTGACAAAGACCCTTAAATGTGACCCTTAGAGAAAAAAAAAAAGGGCAAACGGAAATTTTGAGTATGTAAAAGCAAACCTTGTAATATTTTTTTAAGCTACAATAACTGTTTTTCTATACCTGACCACCATTGCTTTCAACAGCTTGGGTTTGCCATTACAGAATGTTAGTGATTTTTAGAAACACTTTTGTGTATTGTAAAGATGTGAGGGGAAAATGCTAATCTAGACAGAGCTCTGAAGGGAGAGGGGGAGAGGGAAGATAGCTTTGAGGGTGCTGCTGGAATTAGTAGTGAACAGGCCGATGACAACAGCCAGCACATGTAGGACTAAAATGAGAAGTAAAGCAAGCGTGGAAAAAAACGAGAAAAATCAAATCAAGAAAGCAACCAGTTGAGCTGGGAGGCAGCTAGGGAACGTTGAAGAGAGAAGCAAAGGAAGGTAGGGAGGAGGAAATGACTTAAAGTACCTGAGATTAGGTCACTGTTTTGAGTGGAAAAGGTATTCAAAGCCTTTTTGTACTCTTGCCATCCCGTGTTTCGCAGTAGCATTCTCAAGAGAGATAGCTGCTAATGGAGGCAGGTGTCCCAGCTTTCTGTGACAAATGCCTAGTGTCTAGAGTGGTAGGTAGCCAACGTGAAAAACACTAATTAAGTACATGGGCTGTTAATTCTCCTGAGATAGGCACGAAGTTGTAGTAATGCAATATGTGCGCTGTACATATAAATAGAATGGCAGTGGTCTTCGCTTGCCGTTTCCAGCACAGTAAAGCGTGCCAGCTAAGCGTAGCTGGTGAGCTGGGCTATAGGCAGCGGTCCGCTCCCTCACCCTTATGGGTTTGCACGTCGGTGTTTCTCCGTGCGGAGCACTGCCTGCTGTTGCCGTGGCCCTGAGTCGGGCCAGACGCGGCGGCTGCGCGGGCCGGGCCTGCGGTGCTCACACCTGGCGCCGCCGGTGGAGGGGAGGGAGGCGGCAGCTGCCGGCCCGGCGGCGGCTCCCGTGGCGCCCACTTCCCTCACCGCCAGGCGGGAGTGGGGGAGGCCCGCCTGCCCGCTGCTCTACCGGCGGGGGGCGGCCGGGTGGGGAACGAAGCAACGCCAGGCTCCACTTGCGGCGCGACCCCTGCGCGGGCGCGAATGGTCGCTGCCGGGGCGGGGCGGAGCCGGGCGGGGCGGGGCGGGGCGGCGCCCGGCGGAGCAGCCGCACGGGAAAGTTGCTGTCGTCCGAGTTGCTGTTATCTCCTGTCGCTTCCTCTTTTCTTCCTGTCCTCCGGAGTGAGTCTCTTGCTCCCGCTCCGTCTCCTGAGGGGCTTCTGTCCTTTCCTCCTTATCCTCCTCTTTGCGTTCCACCCTTTCGCTCCCCTCTTTCCTTATAGGATGGCGCCGACTTTCTAGGGATTCGAACGCAGGGAAATGGATATGTCGGACCCGAATTTTTGGACGGTCCTTTCCAACTTTACGCTTCCCCACCTGAGAAGTGGCTCCCGTCTCCGCCGGACGCAGAGGTAAGGCAGGCTGCGAGGGAGGTGGACTGGCGCTTTCTCGCCTGCTGCCAGGTGAAAGGCGCTGGCGTGGGCCGCAAAACTTCCTGGGCCTGGCGGCCCCCGAAAGCCCCTGGGAGGGCGTAGGTACACGCGGCCTCCTGGCACCATCTCCTGTTAGCCGCGGGAGCCGCGAGACTCTCCTGGCCAGGTCTGGTGGGATTCACCTGACTGGACTGTTGGTTTTACTTAAAATCAAAGGTTGCGTGTTACTCTGCTTCCTTCTGTACGATATTTCGTTTTCTCCTACCTTTCTACCCGCACTCCCCTCCTTCCCTTTCTTTCCCCCCGCTTGAAGACACTTTCACCTTACTCTCAAATATTTGACCTTCTATCCGGAGCAGATATACTTTATATGGATAACTCAGGATAGCCTACTTTGTTCGGTGTTCTTAAAGAAACAGGTCTGTGGGACTATCTTGTTGGGCTACCTGATGTTTGCTAATACAAGAAACGGCTTTTTTATTTTTGTAGGTTTTCATTGTTGTCAGAAAAAGGGAAACTTTTTAGGAAATAGTAAACGCTAAGAGAAAGTTAAAGGGTTGTGCCACCAATGGAGAGAAGAATGGCAAGCTTTGGTATAAATTTTTGTGCTATAGTATCCTTTGCAGCACGATCTATGGTTCTTACAAGTTTATGAAGTTTGTAAAGTTTGTAACTTTGATCGCTGGTACCCTGTATGCCGTTTGGAGACATAAGAGTTGTATGTTAAAATATGGTTTTCTTCTGTCTGTGAAATGATTGTCTTACTAGCTCATGTATTTTATGTATTATCTTTGAAAAACGTGTGTGAAATACTTTTCCTGCTGGCTGGAAAGCAGGCGGTGCAAAGCAAGCAGGATAGAGATTTAGCAGAGCTGACTCTTTCTAAGTATTTATGTACTCATAATTTTCTAAAGGAAAAAAATGTTTATCTGTTGAGTGGGAGAAAGTTGAAATAAGTCAAGTCACATCAAGGTAAAACTGTTCCTTCACTGTATCTCTCTTTACGTTTCTACCTTAAGAGTAGCAGTAGGAGTCAAGTTACACTATAATTAATTATTATCCCCTTCTTGTAAATAATTTTTTATTCTAGCATAGCATCAGTGAAGCGTCCAGCAAAGCCCTGTGCATTTTTCTGTGGCAAATGGATCTGTATTTAAAGAGGGGAATGTGCTGGGAATTTTCAAGTCACCTTCCCTTTTCTTACTTCGGTAGGTTTGCACCAATGTGAAGACGCTAAAATACCTTTTATGAAATGTATGGCTGCATTAAAGGTCAAGGGAGTGACTTAGGCTTCACAGAAGGCATGAAATTCATGTGTGCTACTTTGTATTTATTTATTTATTAAAAACATTTGGATGCCTTCCTGTTTTTCAAACATGCTTAATACTATACTGGCTTTGTTGAAATATTTGAGTTTTTAAAGCATCATTAGCTGCTTATTTCAACATATCACATGTATGGCATATCAATGAATAGTACAATGCCATGCTTGCAATTATGTTTTATGTATTACACAGATATTCAATATTTAATGCCCTCTTTCCAGCAAAATTGGAATGTCAAAGCATTGTGAAACTAAAAAGCCGGCAGTGGAGTTTCAAGGCTACTTACTCTTATTTGGCCCAGATGCCTTCCTTTCTCAAGCTGGTTATTTCATGTGGATGGAGACCTCAGCATCTGTTGCATTGCTGCCTCCTGGGGAAAGGTGACAGGCCAGTTCTTCAGCTCCCACCAAGGTGGACCTGTCCCCTGCATGCTTGTACTCTTAATTCATCTACTAATGTAAATAATAGATTGCAGAGTGATGAAACTGTCAGGAGAAATGAAAATAATATGGGTAGTGCAGCCCCTCCTAGTTCTGCTGCAGGAAGGGGCTTGGGTTAATTAAATTACCCCACTAGATCTGCATGTTCTGAGCTGTATTTCATCTGATTTGCCTTCACAGGCTCACAGTCACTCAGCCATAGAACCAACTGTTAGCTGAAAAGACTGGAAGGATAGCTGCTTACTTGCCACAGGAGGCCTTCCCTTTCTAAAAGAAAGGGATACTGATAGCCGCTTATGTTTTATATAGCTTTCTAGACATTTTAGAGGATCAAAGAATAGGCTAGAGTAGGTTTGAAGGAAGTCAAGTTCCTGTGATCTGAATTTCCTGACTGTGCTTAAGTGAAAGTCTTCAGTCCGCTAACTTGAGAGGTTTTTTTCTTAATAGTAAGTAAAACTGTCTATGAAACTGTTGGTGCTTTATGAAAACTTTACAAAGCACTTTCATTGTTCATTCTGCCTGTATCCATATTTGGCTTTGGAACTCCTTATACAAAATGAAAGCATTATTTTTTTTTAATTATTGAGCATTTTTAAATGCCTCTTGGATATATTCCTTTTGCCTGTTCAGTTACTTCTATCTGCATTACCAGATGTGGCCTGCTAAGATCTACTTTCTATGAGCACTGTCCTCCTTTCTTGGTTCTTGGGATAGTGAGAATTGTTTGCTGATAGTAAGAATTGTTTCTTTGTACAGATTTACTTGATGTAGGCATTTATTTATATTTGCTGAGGTTCTGAGAAGTAAAGAATCAAAAGATAATATGTTCTCCTTCAGGTTGCAATGTTAAGCCTGGCAGCTGAATTATAAAATGGATGTAAAACTTAGTTATGGTCTTATTTGCTGACTGAAGTAGTTAATTTTTTTTTCCTAATTTCTGTTTTCCAACAGTAGAATTAGCTGAGTTTCGACTGCAGCAGTTCTTTTGGGAAGTGATAGCTGAACAGGAAATGTCCCAGCCTGACTTTTAAGTCTTGGAGTGGGTTTTCAGGACTAGTGGGTCGCAAAATTCTCATCAGTCATAAATTGGAGACATTTCATATTCAAAATACTGAGCCTGTAAATAACATTACACTGTGTGCATTTACACAGCAGATTACGCTGTGTGATTTTACAGAAAAGAAGCATCGTGTGTTGGTGGTGGGTTTTTTTGTTTGGGGTTTTTTTCCTTCCCCTCCCTGCCCCCTCCCCCCCCTTGCTATAGGCATGTGGACCCTTGGTAATGCTAATTGCAGGTTCCTACCTGAAAGGACAGTTTAGGGGTGGGGAGGGTAACAGGAGTGGAAGGAAGGGTAGGAGGGAGGGAGTTGAGCAAGCAGTGAGGGAGAGAGGAAAGGGATTGCCTTTGTGTATATGTATATATTTGCTTACATAGAGCAATGTGTATGGACAGATGTGTACACAGATTTTTTTTTTTTAACATGGAAAAATCACTAAATATTTTCTGCTTCATTCTATGCTATATATTTATTGCTAACACATCTGCGTCTGATCTTTTGTGTATCTTTTACAAAACAAAAAAAGCCACTGATTGTTTTTCTTTTTTTTTTTTTTTGGTGTGTGTATACCCACCCTTCTCTCTTGCTACTTTATGGTAGTTGCACTAAAACAATGTTACTGTGATTGTTACTCCTTTGAGTCAGTGTTGTTTTCTGGGGTTTTTTTTTGTTTCTTGGTTTTCCCCTCAAAGAGCATGGAATTTTGAAGGCTTGTCCAACTGCTTCTCAGCCAGAGTAGGCTCTAGGATGATTTGTGTTGAAATGTTAATGTTATTTGTAGACAGCCACTGAAGTGGTATTGAGACTTTCCTGATATCAGGATTGAAATATTCCTCAATCATCAATATTTCATACATTGTAACATTTCATAACTATTTTTGAAAGTTAAAAACAAAAAATAGTTGTAACTTTTATTGCAAACTTTAGAGTTGGCCAACTTTGTTGGAGCTTTATTAATACATATTTCCTGGAAAATACTGAGTAGACTTTCTGAAATTCTCTTGTTGATAGTTTGAGTAGATGCCATGATTTTGAAGTTACAATGTAAATTCTCATTATTAGTTCTTGTATAGATCTTTTATTTTTCCTTTGTCAACACAGTGTTATGTGTAAGTATACGGTAAATGGGTTGGTTAGTTAATAATAGGTGTTTAAAATAGCCCTGTTGGTGACATAAGACTAAGCACACTTTTTAACAAAAGCTGCTACAGAAATGAAGTATAATTGTATTGATACTAGCTGAATCTGTCTGTGCCTCTAACTTGAGTTATTTTACTTCTGTTGCATAGCAGTAAATATCAGTTAAAAAAGAGATTGCTTTTTGGTATATTCATTTTATTATTGATGTACGCCTTGGAGTGTGGTGATTGGAAGATCTTGACCTCTTCCATATTTTCAACCCTTTTCATTCACCTTGATTCCTGCATGCAGGAGAGAAGGGGCTGTTATGTAATAGACATTGAATTGGTTTAGATTGAGTACTGTTATCCTGAAACTGGAGGGAGTAAGAAATGTCTCTGTGCAAGCTGCCTGCTTTCAAAACACATCCTCATCGAAGGTGTTCTATTAGAAGTTAATGTTTGAACAATGATCCTCCTGCTTTCTCTGCTATATAGTGAAGTATTAATGTATCTTGGTATTTCACTTCATTCACAAAAAAGGCTATGTTAGGGAGATAGTCAAAGTGAATGTGTTGATTTTATTCTGATTGGTTTACTTGGCCAATCTTTTTGTTCAAGCAATTAACGTATTTTGACTTCTGTTTACAATCCAAGCATTGGCAATGATCATTTTTCTCCAATGAGCCATCATTGTTTCTTAACCTCAGCCAGACTGGTAAGGATTCATCTGTTCATATTTCTGGTTTTTGCTTAGTTTTTACTCCCATTTTGTTAGAAATGAGTCAAGATCTTCAAGACTTGACCAAAGGATTTGACTATGCAAAACTTCGAGAAAGCTGAAATAAGTGCAAAATAAAAAAGCTTAGAAAATTCTGGAACATGCTGAAAGAAGCTGTAATTTTTTTTTTTAATTTATTTTTTCACCCTTGTGCTTGATGTCTGCTGTTACACAATAGCAGACAATCTTTTTCTTTCTTGCTCAGGAATTCAAAAGGACAGTAGTCCAAACATTGTTTTATGATCTATAGTGGTTGGGACGTTACACAGAGATAGTCTTCCCACTCTGTTAAATTTGGCTTATATTTGCTACTAATGTTCTACAGAGCCATTATAGTTCTTCCTGTATTACAAGTTGAATGGTCCTTCTTAAATGTAATTTTTAAGCCTATGAAAGCTTCGCTATGTACTCAAATTTCTGATGCCATTAAGCTTACGTACCTACATGTGTGGCTGCACATAACAATGAATAGGCTTTCCTCTTGTAGCTCTTTGCCAAAGCTGGAAATAATGGACAGATTAAGTGGATTTCAGGGTACATTCCCCATGAATTTGTTGCACATTGGCCTGTGTGGCTTACTAAGAGGTAATGATTTGGTAGTTGTGAGACAAGTAGTGTTTCAGTATTTTGTGTTAGAATATGAAGATAGTGCTGACTGATGTAGGTTGAATATTTTTAATGAACCTTTTTAAATGTGTCACACTAACAACAGTGTAAAACTTCAACATTGCAGGCACTTCTCTGTATATTGCTGTATTGTCTATGGGTTGTAGTCCTGGATCAGGATGTCTTGTTGCATGTCATTAGAAAAATTGTTAGTGGAAGGTAGCTTTGTTGGAAGGAGCACTGTAACAGCACTGGGACATATGGTCTCTACTATATTTCCCAAACTAGAAAACCCAGAAATTTCACTTCTCTTTGATTCAGTCTCATTCAATAGATGGGTCACATTCAGTGATGGCTCCTGGATTTTCTCATGGGAACATTTCAGAGGATTTTTCCCTCTGAACCGTCACAAATGCCCGAACTGCAGTAATTGTGAAATTTTAAAGCTCCTGCAAAATATATAGTGTTAATGCATAAAGTTGTTTCTGTGTGTAGTATGCAGATGTCATGTATTGGACACTGGATTTCATCTGATGTGTGGGGTCTACTGCATAATACTGTACATGGTTGCTTTATTTTTCATGTGATGTAAATGTACACTAGTTAGAGGCATTTTAAAGAGATTACTCAATATACTTGTCAGTTTTCTATCCATTTCTGAGACCACATACTTGGCATGGTTCCCAGTAGATATAAACATATCTCTGAAGTACTGTAAACCGGAACAATTCCCACTATTATCTATCCAATAGATAGACTTCAGAGCTACAAACTGTGTGTTAGCAATGTTCCAGCCACTGACAGAGGAGTACAAAAATAATGGGGTCATGCCAGAATAAGTATGTTAGCTTTTTCCCCCTTTCTTTTGGTTAGCAATGGTCTTCCCTAAATAATGGTTTAGGAGTAAGGAAAACCATCATGCTCTATTGTTTTTGAAAGATTATAATTACTATTGTAAGTAGAATCTGTTCTTCCCATGAAATACTGGCATGTTCAGTTCGTGATTAGAAAGTAAAAACTGCTACAATTTCCTTATTCCACCCGTTCTTTTTTTCTGCATATGCGGTAATTGTGTAGATGGTGTAGCATGTAATAGCCTGCTTTTGATATCTATCTTTTGGGTTTAACCTAGGTTTAAAGCCATGCATGAAAGAAAAATTGTTCGAAGGCTACCCACTAGTGGATTTGTTTTTTCTTCCCTCATAAAAAGGTTGAAGATGATACCAAATGAGCCACTGCTTATTGGCAAGAAAATGGCTAGGCATACAGGATCAAAACTGTCCATCTTTCCTTACTAGAATGGTTTAGAACATATTTATTAGCACCTAAATAAATTACAGGGAAATCAGGGATATATATATATATATATATATATATTAGTTTTTATATATATATGAAAAAGTATATATGAGTAGTTTTGATCTCTGTTAATGGAGGATAGACAAAGGTAATTCTGTATGAAGTGTGTTGTTTAGTGAACAAATACAACTCCTGAACCTGTTTAATTTGGTGAAAGAAATAATAGTGTGAAATGTTAAGCATTGAATTGACTTAAGTTTAATAAAACTCAGTCCTCTTAGTGCTTGGTTATAGTATTGTATCGCAGAGTTTAAAAAAACCCCATGATTTCTGTTAAGGCAATTAGATGGTTATAAAACAAACTCATGTGTGACAGTAAGGGAATACATCAGTCTGAACATGTTTTTATGTCTGAAGAATACTCCTATTTTTTGTTTTTAGTGACTTGCATGAGTGTAAACTCAGGTGTTGTAATCACAGAGGAAAGGTTGTCAATACTGTTGTTTATTTTCATATATAACAGTATATATGTATACTCCTGGACAAGTGGTAAATAAATGCACACAGGAGTTGCACAAATGGTTGTATACATAAATACACACTGGCTGTAAAATAGTACTTGTTGAGAAACTGAATGAGATTGAGTAAAGCACAAGTAAGAAAAAGAAGCTTTTCTGATTGTTGAACTGGCCTCGTAGTGTGAAAGGTGTATCTAGGCATGAATGGGATGTTATGAAACACCATGATATCTACCTCTCCTCTTAAGAACAGAAAAAAAATCTATAATATTTTTTTTTAATAATTGTTTTTAGGGGGAAGGTAATTCTATGGTTGTCCTTTTTTTCCCCCTAGGGCTAAACTTCAGAGGGCTCGTAAATTAAAAGCTACTTGTTATATGTGACTGTTTTAAGTAGCACTCAAGATGTTTCTTAACTGAAACAAATAGTGGAGGATAGACCTTTATTTTCTCCAGCTGTTTTCCTGCATACATTTGGAACAGTGTAGTCAGTCTTCCCTCTCTGGGCTGCTGGACCTCCTTGGCACTGGCTTCTGAACAGAATCCTTCTTCTCAGAAGAGATAGATTTACACATGTGAAACCACTTGTAGTGCTTTTGAGAGATAAATTTGTATAGTAGTTGCTTGTTTAATTAGAACTGTTCATCAGAGATTAATTTCTATGAGAAGCCTTTACTTTGCTTCTGAAATGCATTTAGATATGGTGGTTTTATGCATCAGTTTTAAATCCTGATGTTGTTATGGGGAAGATGGGTACAGTAGTTTGAAGTAGTTAGCTGAGCTTCCTTTGATAAATCTGAGTAAAATGAATCAGCTTCAGATTTAAATTCTTAAAATTCTCTTGGGCAGCTGGTATTACCACTTCTTGGATGAGCTACTGGAATTTTCTGGAAAAATATTCCTATATAAAAATACAGAAATCTCAAAAGTAGAAAACAAAAGAAAGGTAGTTCTAAGAATGGTATTTTTTTAAAGTATGTACTTTAACCCTGAAACTTCCTCTCATCACACCCAAACCAAACTAATGGAATATGAGAACTTGGTGTGCTCTATGGACTCACACAGGTCTCTGTAACTGAGAGGAAGGACCCTTTTCCAGCCAAGAGGTGGTGCCCTTCTGGCTAAGTGTCCCAGAAACAGCATTGCAGAGACTGCAAAAAGCATCTCATGCACTTTATATAGCTAAACGAAAGTGAGGGTAGGTGACCCTAAATGGAGTTTGGAGAGTGAATGGAAGATGAGATTAAAGTTTTCCAGGAAGGTTATAGAAAATGTAGTGCTGTGATTCAATGAGAGGACATGAAACGATCGAAAATGGAGCTTCCTTGATTCTTTTCTGGACAGAATAATTTTTAACAGATGTCATATAGTTAAACAATACATAGTTTAGTATAAATGGGCCTAGCAATCTAGAGCAAAATTCTGCCTTCACTTACAGATGTTTCCTGTTGATTGCAGTTCATGCTGACTAAGAGAAGGCAAAAATCTTTATCAGGATTTTTAATTGATAAATATATCTTTACAGATGTAACATAGATCAATCATATGTAATAATCCAGTCCTTGATGAAATGGAAGTTAGATACTGATAATCAGAATAAATCAGATTTAAATTTCTACCAACAGATTCCATTGTGTTTGCTGGAATTTGTTGTTAGGACACTTTTCGTAACATAGATCAACATATTCCCTTTTACTGAAACTAGGAGAATCCTTGAATGTTAACTCATTCATCTGACAGTAGTGTTCAATGAGAAGTCATATTTAATATGCTTTATGATAATACTGCTAAATCACTCAGAGTTAACTAATAAAAAATAGATTGTGTGCATTTGTTTTACACATTTCTTTCTTCAGTGAGTCCAGGCCTGTCAAGCTTTTTTTAAGCATGAGTGTATCAAGGGAATTTCTGTAAGTGCTGTAATAGTAGAAGCAAAGGCAGTCAGACAAGTCAAGTATGCTCTGTTCAATTTGTTTATGAACACACTATGCAAAGGTGTGATTATGTCAGTTCACTGTGCCATCAAGTATCACCAGAAGATCTTCCTTTTGCTTGGACAAAGGAAATATGTAATACTTTTTTTTTTTCTTTCTTTCTTTTCTCCTTACTTGGGGCTTGGTGATATGGCTTCTTCCCTGACCCTTCTACCATGTTTTGATGATTGAACTGTTGTGTTTGGAGGCACCTGCTCCCCATCCGTGACCTATGATGAATGAGAGAACATGAGTTCTGTTGGGAAAGATACCTTATATTGAGTTACTTCCCTTCCTACTTGATTGTTTCACATACGATGTTTCGTCTTGCCAAATAAAACATCATCTTTTGCAAAGGTTTTGGTTTCTGTTGGTTGAAATAAATTTCAAACCAAACAATGAGGCTTCTTTCTGTGTTATTTGAAATCTGAAAATTAAATTTCTTCATAGTTTTAATTAGGTGTCATCCTCAGATCTTATAATTGCAAAATATTTGTGTGGTGTGTTTTTTTTGCCCCCTCCCCCCCTCCGTTTTTTCCCCCCTTTTTCTGTAAAGGGTATGTTTCAAAGGTAATACACAGCATACAAGGGTGTATGAAGATGCTAGGTTATTTTACTAAATATGCAGACCCAAGGATTCAGTATTATCTATAAATTAATACCTTTTAGCCATCCTATGTTTCCTCCTTCTGATTCATAAATTGTAAGGCCTGAAGAAACCGGTAGTATCATCTACTCTAGCAGTCTACAGGAAACAAGACAAAGTAGTAGTGTTAGAGATTCAGTAATTTGGCTTGCCAGTCTAGGTAATGTGTTTGTTTACAGTCGTTGGTAAGTTCAAGAAAATCTGAGAAGTTTGCTGCTACTGAGGCCACCTTCTTCTGGTTCTTGCAAGTAGTTCCTTAAGTGAGCTGTGTTTTACCACTTACTGATGTTTTGTTGATGCTATTGTCTCTCCCTTACTAACCCTATGAAAGGCTTCAGCAACACTGGGTCAGTCTTTTTATAAACATAAAAAAATGTTCTGTACATTCTTCAAGACTGTGCCTAAATCCAGGCCAGGGGTCAACAGATGGATATTAATAGAAGGAAAAGATCTGGAGAGAGGTTCAAACAAAGGACTGTCTGCATTTTCTGCTTCAGTCAGTATGGAAGAATTAATTTTCCTTCAAGCTACACCAAAGGAGCAATAATGCCATGTGTTTTGAAGGGCACCTGTGCCAGGACGCTGTCCGTTGGCCAACAGCACGGTGTGGGTTTTGTCCATGCTGGGAGTGCTTGGCCCAGGGCCCTTTGGGAATGTTTGACCTGTGTAAGCAGATGCATGTGGAAAGTCCTGTGATGCTTTCTATTGCATGTGCCAGGCTGTCTGAAGAGATTGGAATGTGTGGGAGTTGTATGAAGGAACATGTCTTACCAAGGTGCTGTTTGAAGACTGTAGTGCAGCAGGAAGCAAAAGTGATGGTGTTGTTCATATAGGCTCTAAGAAATTACCCTTCTAACTGCTCCCAGATTTCATCCTCTGCATAAATAGTTGGATCATTCCAAAACACAGTATAGGAATGTGGTAAAGCCCATGCAGTAGAGCCAGTCAGAAGTCCAGGAGCTAGAACATAGTATGTGGCAAGAACACCCAGTGCATACTAGAAACCCATCCCCTAATAGAATGAGACATTGCTGAACACAGTTTTTAGTATAGGAGCAGTGTATGTGTGGAGACTTGAATATCTGCCAGGTTTTAGATGATTTGGAACATTACTCTTTTTTTTTTTTCTTAACACAAAAATGTTGCTCTTCTAATACAAATCAGCATATTAACCATGCTTGTAATAGAAGATGCAAAGTTACTGGAGTCAGTGTTACACTTTTTGATGGAAAAGCTCATATGAAAAAAACACTTTTTTTTAAAATTATGGACATTGCTAATGTCAGAGGAGGGATTAGAATTTGAGGATTGGCTCAGTGTTCTGTATTTAAGCAGTCACCTTTATGGAGGCACATCACCAATACACATAATGCCACTCGACCTAAGGAGGGTGGAGACACAGTTTTATAGAATCACAGAATGGCTTGAGTTGGAAGGGACCTTAAAAATCATGTAGTTCCAACTACCCTGCCCTTGCAGGGACACCTCCCCCTGGATTAGGTTGCTCAAAGCCTCATCCAGCCTGGTCTTAACACTTCCAGAGGTGATATGTCCACAACCTTTCTGGGCAACCTGTTTGTTTCAGTGTCTCACCACCCTCATAGTAAAGAACTTCTTCCTAATGTCTAAACTAAATTTATCCTGGCTCTTGTAACTTGGCTATAATTACGGGGAGAGTGAAGTAGGTTTTGGACCAGTCTTACATGTTTTGGTTTTTTTTTTTTAAATCCTCTGACAGTGTTGTTCACAAGGCATAAGACATTTTTCAAGCAAAATGAAGACTGCAGAAATGGTGTGTTTGTTAGTTTAATTTCCCCCCCCCTTCCTACACTTCTTCAGTCATGCTTCTGCTATGATGCAGCTAGAAACCTTGAATTAGCTAATGGGTTAATGAGCCGGATGAGTAGTAAGGTGATTGTTCTTCCTGATGGCCAAGTATTGTAGCACACCCTTTTCCGTCACCTTGGTTCATCCACACCCTATTCTAACCTGTTGGAGATGATTGTCTCATCTATGTGTTGTGCCTGTATTTTCGGACTCTCTAAGCTCTTTCCAGCAGAGGATGTCATTTGCTGTGTTCATATCGTGTCTTGAACAATGAGGGCTCACAGCACTATTGCTTATATAAGGAGTAATAGTGCTTGATCAAATGCGTTTTTTTTCTTTAGAGTAGAAGATGTGGAGTTTGCTTGTTTATGACAGATCTTCCCTATAATAGTTCTTTAGAAGCCTTGGAATAAATCTGACCCACCTAGCTTTCCACTTTCTGCAAACTTGCTTCATTGCAGCCTAAAGGAAGAAGGCTGCAATCTGACCATTTGGAATAACATCAACAAAATCCAGTCATTACTTAGTTTTAGATAAAAATCTAGAATAAGAACATCTAAGCTAAATGGTCATTTATTCCAAAGACCTTTTCAAGAAAAAAAGCACCATTGTATCTACATGTAGTGCCATAGTTGTTTTGTTTGATGGTTTTGTTTGTTTTTTTTTCCTTTGGCTGAAAGGAATATGACGTAGCTGTAGGGACATACGTGGTAGTATTTACAATTTCTTGTTTTCACAGATCATTTTAGAAGGAAAAATGTGGAAAATCAGAGCTCCTGATTTTTTTTTTTTTCAACTATTTACTGCATTTTAATATTGGAATGGAAACTGTGCAACAGTGTTAATGCATTTAGTGAGTTTGTGACTACCAAGATTTTCAAGCTAGCGCCTAACATATGATGTATGATCAATGTAAGTTGATTTGATTTGTTTGAAACAAACTGGAAGGCACTGCGTTGTAGCACTCTAAGACAATTCTTCTGTTTAAGGCTTATTGGATGTGTTTTTTCCCCTTCCGTTCTCCCAGAACACTGAATTTATAAAATGACAATACTGAACTGTACTGAGTGGGGTTTTTTCCCGGTTTTGCATGTGTTTTGAGGGTGTGATTTAATTGCTTGAATATGAAAATCTGACTTCTGATCTGCACTGTGGCTGCACACAACCTGTTTGCTTCAACAAAATCAGTGAACTTCCAAGCTTCTCTTTGCATACTTGGGGGTGATAACCTCCTGAAGAGGTTATCAGTATAATTTACCTACTTTTTTTACTTTGCCTGTGATTTGATAAGATTTTGATTTGTTTAACTGGATAATTGTGTATTGTTAACTTTAATCTCAAAACATCCTCATCGTACTCTATTGTCAGTTCTCTTGAACGGTAGGATTGTGTGTGCCTAGTTTGTAAGAGACTTAGTTTTGTTCATTTGTCAAAGTTTTAGCTGCTGTATTCCGTCTTAAGACATTCTGATTTTAACTTAAGCATAAGCAGAGAAAAGCTTAAGGTAACCAGGGGTTTGCTTTAGCACAAATACACTGTCAGAATGATTAAACTTTAATTATCTTGGTGAGATCTTGAAGAGCTGCCCAGGACTGAAGAAAACATGTTCAGATGATCTGGGTTTCTGACTGTTCAGTAGGGCTTTTTCTCAAGTGTGTGCTTGACTACACTTACATTTTACCAAAGCTATGATCTCTAATGATCTCATGTGGTTGGAAGCCCAGAATCATCCACAAAAGAGCACTGTGCCCTGCAGCACCATACTGGGGTGTGTTCTTAGCTCTGACTCAGAGATCATCATTTCCTGCAGCAGCTAGTTAGCCTAATGCTGTGTAGCCTGAGATGTTACAAAATCGCAGACCAAGGTGGTATGTCTACAGGCATCTGGGCTGTTAAAGTCAGATTTGTAAAGGATATGATGTATATCTTTGTATCACAATGCAGCATGATTCCTGTCACTGTCACCAATGAATGACATGTTTCTACTTTTCTAGTAATAAAGCTTACTGGGAGAGATTAGTGAAAAGGAAGTTCAGAAGTTGTTCTCTGGAGAGATTGACTACTATTTTAAAGATATGGCTAATACAACATACTGAATAATTAAAATTTAAAAGCGGAATATTATTTTCTGGAATTAGTACTGTAGCTTGGCTTTGGAGCTCTGAGTAGGTGATGTTTCAGCTCCTGTCTGCTGAGCTGTTATATTGAATTTATGAGTATCAGTAGTGTTTCAGTCCAGCTTCAGTCTTACAAGAAATTCTAGAGAATTTTTTTCAGGTTTTTGCAAAACGACTTGTCTCATGTTAAATAAGTGCAAAGCTGCTGGGAAAAAACAAATTAAGAAAAATTGAGAGCAAAGTATGCTATTTCTCTGAAGAATATGAAGAAATAATCTTTATTAATGAGTGAAGTTTCCACAATTATGTGGAATCATTCTAAGTGATAGTGAGATTATATTGCTGTTTCACAGAACTATGGAAGGAAACATGAATTGCTGAATGCCACTTTACCCATTAGTGTCTAAGGGTCACTTTTTTATTGGTCGCTTTCAAAAATTCGTCATTACTTCTCTGTATCAGCTAAATTTATGTTGGTCATAATGAGGCAAGAGACTACACATCCTCATAACAAAGGTCAGAGCTCTGTAATGCATTGTGAGATAGGTTGATAAAACAATCAGTCACTTTTTAATTGGCCACACACCTATATATATATCAAACTAGTTGTCCAGCCCTTCTAAACTGTGCTACTACTTACATGCACAGACTTCCCTGAGGTTTGGAAAGACTGAAAAATCATTCTGATTTAATATTTAGTTAAGCATTTGTAGAAAGGACATTAACAAAAAACATTACTATGCAAACACTGATTTATACATATTGTAATATCATTTAATTTATCGTTTTATCATTTAATTTCTATATTTGAAGATAAAATCTGTTTATATGGATAGTGGGTTTTTTTTGTTGTTACGATTAGAAGAAGGGATAATCCCATTGAATGTCTGTTATATGCAAGACACTTGGGGAAGTAGCTTTTGTTGACATTACTTTGTCTTTCAGATGTATGCCTACATTTGGCTTTCAGGCTGAACATAGTCTGTTGAAGGTAATTTGTAATGATTACTTGAAAAGCTGAGCTAAAGCTTACATTAATAGGAAGTCTAATGTTTGCTTGAACCACTGAACCAATTAGAGGTTTAGGGTCTCTGTTCTGCAAAATCCAGAAAATGAAGGATTAATATTCAAACTCCCAGCATATTCTTCCTTACTACTAAGAAGGTTAGAAGATTACAGAATGCTATGTGTCATAGTTCCACTTGACCGTGGAGATGCGTTACATCCAACAGATAGTATGTGGCAGTTGTTCCAAAGCAACTTTTCAGTGAAACTGAGTAGTCACATATTAAAACTACAGAATTTTAAACTGTGGATTCAACCCTCTTCCCTTCATCCATGCTGCTTAAGATGACTGGTAATCTGCAGAACAGTTTTTCTGAGGTCAATTCAGTGGTTTGAATCTCAGAATAATGATAATGGTGGTGTAACTGTGTGGTAGTACAGTTTGCAGAAACGTGTGGGCAGTCTTGGTTTTAGCTTGTGCATACAAGAATTAATTGCTAGCATAGTAGTATATCTTAGAGAGTTAAAGGAACATAATGTAATGTGCTACTTCAAGACAGCTGAGGAAAGGGAGAGATTTGTTTATTACATATTCCCGTTGTAGTGTTTTAATGACAGTTCAAGTGTTTCTTAGGTGTAACTTGCAAGTTGTAGATACTAGTTCTAATTCTTAGCACTTGTGATATGTGGAAGCAAGAAATATAAGGGTTTTTTTCTAATTTTTCATGTTAAGTACTTTGCCTGTTTGAGGTAACAGCTTCTGTGTAAGTAACCAATCATAGACAGTGAAGAAGTAAAATCCCATTTTGTGGAAGAGTTCCAGCTTTTCTCACTGGCAATTTTTGATACAAAATATCCTTTGGGATTTATGATTTCCTCTTTCATGCCTCAGCTGTCCCAGACATTGCTGCTCCAAGGTGGAATTTTAACTGAAGTTAAAAATCCCGTTTTTGCAGGATTATGAAGTAAATGTTTTATATATATATATATGTAAAATTATTTTTACTTTTTACTGTATAATACTAGAATTATTGCAAGGATTGATGTCTAAAGAAAATAGACTGAACAGAACTGCACTGTTCATCTTTGCTGGGTGTATCCAAGCTAAGGTTCTTTCTTATTTGGAATTCATTACTGCTGCATAGTTCTTAACTGACTTTAATGTGAAGGTGCTCCTATATGGGAGTTAATTTTTATCCATTTTTAGACATTTAGGGTTCATGTTAAATCTCTTAGTTGTCAAAATGTGAAATTCCAAGAAAATTGCCAAAACTCAAACAAACAAAACCAACAACATACTCTACTCTCAAACATGGACAGCCTGGATCCAGTTCTTGAGTCATTGTGTGAGTCCAGAAGCTAGAACTTGAAGAATAAATTGCATGTATTGCATCATTCAGTTATAATAGTTGACGACACACTCACTTTGGTTTCCTGTCTTCCAGTTTGCCTGCAATCCTGCTTGTATTGGAGCAGATACTTTTTTTAATGGTCAAGTTTTAATACAAATGTATGCCATCCTAGTTTGACAGGCAGTATTTCCTGTAGCATCTCAGGACTGCTAGTTCTGGCACCTAAAGCTATTGATGCTATTGCATCATGAAGGTTGTAGGCTTTCATAGATGTGGGCAGTAAGTTAACTAATGTGTTCAGTATTAAAATGTGAAGGATAATTAGCACTGCTTGTTTTTTTGTCTCTAGAGTGGATATTGCTTTACTAGTCATTTTATGTGATACCTCATTCTTGACACACCAGGATGAATTAAACAAATCTTTGTGGGGTTTGTGGGGACAGAAATAGAGACGCTCTCAGCAGGCGCGAGTTAGCGCGTGCATAGAAGTGAAGTTGAGCAGCACTAGTAGAATTCGACTGGAGGTCGCTGAGTCACAGCGTTGAGTTGGTGTTCCTTTTCTTTCTTCTGCACTGACTCACTGGCATTTGCTTTCATGACGGTCCTGCTGTGGTACCGGAGACCGAGAGCGAGCTAGAGATTTGAGTGCGAGAAGTGAGCGGGAGGAATGATAGAGTGGAGTGATAGAGACGATTGCGGGGCGGTGTACAGCCAATACGTTATAGTATGGAGTGATAGATATGTGTTTACGAGGAGATGGGGGGCTAAGAGTAGGTGGTGGGGGCAACAGCGAGAGAGTTTTAGTCCGGAATAGCGCGCGGTCGCGTGTTTATGATGCGATGATCGGAGGGAGAGATTCGGAATGGATGACTGCGTGGGGATGCTGTGAGGAGGTGGGGATCATGTAATCAGATAGCGTGAGGGAGATAGGTGTATGTTAAGAGGCCTACGGAGAGGCAGGGGAAGAGGGACGCAAGGACTAGGGATGAAAGGAGTTACTAAATTAGAGAGGAAGAGTGGGCTGTTAGGTAGGAGCGAATAGAGAGAACTGTGGGCTCTGTCAGTGAGGAAAGAGGCGGGGTGTGGTTGGTTATTTGTCCCGCGAGTGAGGAGGATAGACTCGAGGGGAGGGAGTCGGAGATACGCTCGCGGATATCGCTGAGGCGAAGGGCTGTAGAACCTTAGACAGATGAAGAGGCAGGTAGCGATGGAATTCCATGGATAAAGACGGAAAATCGTCGCAGCTGAGATGCAAAGTAGTAAGCAAGAGCAGCGGACGGTGTAGCGGGGGATAGTACGTAGTATGATAGGAGATTTGTGTGTAGGGCCAGGATGCACGATGTATACTGTGTGTGGTAGTGAGGCACGAAGTAGTACGAAGAGATCGCACGTTAGAACGGGGCACGCGAGAGGTGGAGGACACTTAGGGCTGATGTTGTTATGCGGTAGAGGTTGTATAGAGAGGGGTGTGTTGGGAGTGGGTGATGGAGAGGCGAGTGAGTGATAAGAGTGGTGCGTACTCGCGATGAGAGATCACATTTTGCGCGCCTCAAGTCTAGATATTAGCGGAATTAGTGGCCAGACGGTCTCCTGTAGGAGTAAACTTAGAGTGCAAAGCGTTGGTGAGATCAGTTGATATCTGCGGCGGTGGGTGTGGTCGAGCCAGGGATAGTATTGAGCACTCGGGAGGTAGTTAGATGAAGAGTATAGTGGCCGGAGGATAGTGTGAAAGCAGGAGGGTGGTAGAAACATTGCGCTATCGTCTGTGTCGAGTAGAGATATGAGTAACAGGGGCGAGCGAGGGTCAATCGTTAGGGGCCAGTCGAGTGGAGGGAAGCGTAACAATGGGGGTCGAGCGCAGCTATACAGTGTATATCTTGGATCTCGGCAGCGGGGGCGAACCGAGGCGCCTGGAGGTGGGGGACATACGCGATAGGGTAGAGGGGGGGGGGGGGGTGGGGGGTGGGTGGGGGGGTGGGGGGGGGGGGGGGGGGGGCTTAAGGGGAGGTGCAGATGTGCTAACGCAGCGGGAGATGAAGCATTACGAGTAGATATGGGAGGAGATGCAAGGCGATTGTGGACTAGATCGATGCGGAAGGATGGCGCAGATGGATAAAGTGGACGGAGAGGCATGTCTGGGAATGTGCGAGGGGGTGAATCAGAGAGATAGAGGTGGTGTGTGAGCGATACATGGAGGAAAGCAGGTGAGTCCCGTGGAGGCAGGTGCATAGGGAGGTGAGGCTATCGAGAGTGAGGATGTGCGTGGAGCGCTCACTGTCACGCTCGAGGAAGGCGAGTGCCGATAGCATAGGAGAGCTTGTACGATACTATGAAGCGGCGTTTTGAGCAACGCCTCAGCCGCGAGTAGCAGAGGCATGACGTGAGTTAGAGTAGCAGACACAGCAGAGCAGGCGCAGGTGTCGCTTGGGATAGTAGCGAGTGATGGAGGGGTGGCGCGCTGCTGCTTGTCTGGTCGACCAACGCGTTCTGAGTTCCGGATGATGTATATCAACGCGGTAAGCGATGAGATATGCCTGTCATATGTTGATCAGTGCTTGGCGAGTGAGAGAGTGAAGTGCAGAGGTAGCGCAAAGAGAGAGAAGCAGGGAGGATCAAGAGTAGTGGGGATGTCAGGAGCGTGGCCGATATGATAAGGACAAGCGCGCACGCTGAGAGGTACAGTAGTGAGCGGCCGGTGTGGGCGAAGTGTGTTGACGCTTTCGTGATCAGCGTGTTAGAGATATATATGAGCGAAGAGAGTTGTAGCCACGCGAGACAGCGCTCCGAGTGGCGGCTTAGTATGTGCGAGGGTCGCTAAGCGAGTGTGGTATGTGGTTGGAGAGGCTGGGCGAGTTGCATTCGGGGGGGGAGGGAGAGATTGTTGCAGCTAGGCAGTAGGGTGTACTGCCTTGTGAGCTGAAGGGTTCGTGCGGCGGGGGGCCGGCCGGGCGCCCAGGAAGGGGGCGAGTATTCTGCAGCGCATCTCGGGTGTTTTAGAGTAGCAGGGTGGGATCCGCTGAGGAGTTTTGAGGGTTATAGCGTAGTCAGTGGTGGTAGATGGTGAGAGCTATAGAAGGGAAGAGAGAGCATTGCAGAGGGTGAGAACATTAGGGAGGGATGAAGAGATAAGTATCATAGGGCAGTCTAGAACAGGAACGGGTTGGACACGCGAAAGGATCGGGAGCGCGAGAAGAGAGCGTTAGTTGATAGTTACTCAGCGCTGGAGAGACTGAATCTGTGAGAACCAATAAGAACGATTGTGAGCATATGAAGCGCGAGCGTACGTAGGAGGTGTATTTCATGAGGAAAAAAGGAGGTGTCTGCAGGGGACAGAGAGCCTAGTATTGACAACAGAAGTATGAGTAGAGAGGGAGATGTGGTAGCGCTGGAGTGTTTTATTAGCGTCTAGATAAAGTGGGTAGGTGTTGAGGAGATAGGGTCCTTTGCGGCAGCAGCCGAGGGAGGAGGGGCGAAGAGCGGTGCGCTCTAGAGAGAGTTTGGTGGGCGAGAGCTCGGGGGCTCCGGCAGATAGCCGTGTGAGATGAGTGACGACGCCATCCGGGGGGTGTGTGGCAGGCTGTGTGCGATGTATGTATGTGTGGATATGCGGGATCCAGGGGGGAGTCTCGTGGTGAGAGGATTGTAGGGTGACCGGGGATGGAGCACGGAACGCTTGTTAGGTGTGGACCGATAGCGCTGGAGAGCGCTGGACAAGTTTGTCGAGGGTGCTCAGACGTGGTGTCTCTAGAGGACGAGTGAGAGACGCTGAGACGGAGATCCGTCGGGTGATGACGACGAGGGAGAGCTGCGGCGCACCAGAGCGTGCTGAGGCATGTGCAATTAACTGTAGGGAACGCGGGGTCGATCAGGGCGCAGTGCGAGCGCTCGCAGAGCACGGCGGCGGCGCCGAGCGAAGACGGGTTGTGTCCGAGCGGGGGGGGGGGGGGGGGGGGGGGGGGGGAATAGTAAGAGTGGGCACTTTTATTTATGGTGATATATTATGCGCCTAGGGGAGAGCAGAGGGTAGAAGGGTGCAGATGGCTGAGGTAGTCGGATTAAGGAGGGATATGAGAGGAGATCGCTTAGAGCGAGAGGAAGCGATTGCGAGATAGGCAGGGCTGTGAGCGTGTTGTGGGTGGTGAGGTGGTGCGCTGGAGGGGGCGAGAGGCGATGTTGCGCGGCTCGTACAGAGAGGTGCGGAGGAGGTGTGCCTAATAGATAGTGCAATGCGAGACGCATATGGATTGTGAGCAGCTACGAGGCGTATCGGGCGGAGAGTGTACGCGCGAGTGAGCAAGAAGATGGAGGCGCGGACGAGATGGTGATGACGGCGATTGGCCAGGAAGGAGGTCTTGGGGAGGCGGGACGGGCGAGCATGGATAGTGATGAGATGTCAGGTTAGTGTGTGCGACCCGAGGGCGTGCGTATGATGTAATTGGTGATAGCGAGAAGTTCCGGGGGGGCTCCTCGACCAGTGAGAGGAAGTGGAGCGGATCGGGGATTGAGAGTGCACGAACACGCGATGGGTGATGATTAGGGATAGCCGAAGGAGGTAGTGGTGGAGTTGATGGTTTTTATGTTGGAGTGCGCGAGTGATGATATAGTGCTTTTGTTATCCCAGAGAAGTTGCAGAGGTATGTGAGCGGGTATAACTGAGCTGTGAAGGCACGGGCGACGTGAGACTGGCTGGTGACGTATGCAGTAGAGATGGGTGGACCGAGCGGAGCAAGAGACTGATGTTCGCGGTAATATAAGAGGTTGTGCCGCATGGGAGGGAGAGTGACTGCAGGAGTAGTAGGGAGGCGCGAGAGTGCGAGAGTGGACAGGAAGGATCGCGATGTGCGATCTATCGCACGAGTGAGGTTTTTTGAGGAGCTTGACGACGTGCGGAAGGGGGGGGGGAGAAGTGGTGTAGGTTGCGAGCATGGGAGATGGTGTGATGGTGATGTCCGGGGCCCTCGTGCGTATCGGGTGTTGTTGAGGGGTGGGGGGGGGGCAAGGTCAGGTTGATCAGGGCTTGAGCAACCTGATCTAGTGGAAATGTCCCTGACCAAGCAGAGAGGTCAGAGTATGGTATCTTAAGGTCGCTTCCCACTCAAATCTACAAAGATTCTACTATAAAAAAAAAAAAAGGGAAGGGGGCGGCATATCGAGAGAGGAGAACGAATAAGTTTAGGTGCAGTAAGAGTTCGTAGGCACTGTGCATGGGAAGTAGAAGAGGGCGTGTGTGTGATATAGCGTAGAGGCGAGCGCAGTATGTAGGCTACGGCGGGTCGAGGGGTTGTGGTCCGGAATATTTATCGAAGGTGAGATCGGGGCGCGGGGATGACAAGAGCGGTGAATAGGAGTACATAATTAACAGTTATTGGCATTATAATTGCTCGTTGTGACAGAAAGTGGGGTGTGTGTCAAGAGGCGGTAGACATTTTGCTAAGGAGATATGCGGAAGATTAGAAGGCGATTAGGTAGGGAGTTTCAGCGGTGCGGGGGGTGGTGGGTGCGGGGGGGGGGGGGGGGGGGGGGGTCTCTCGATGAGGGGGGGGGGGGGGGGGAAGACGTGGAAATGCTACGGGAGCAGTGATGGACGAAGGATAAAGCGAACGGGCTATGAGTCAGGTTGTGAAGATGGGGCTGGGGTCGGGTTAGCGATAGACGGAGAGGGGGGGGGGAGCTGCGGGCCGTGAGTTGATTATCCTAGTTCACAGTGCTTATGTGGAGGAGCTGGTTAGAGCGATTGCAGGAGATCACGCAGTTAATGGGGGTTTAAATGATGCCTCGGGGGGAGGAGCAGCTGTGGATGGTACAGAAGTAAGAGCATGGTGTAGGCTCCGGATTACAGTGTTAGAGATAGTAGAATTAAGGTGAGCGAGGCGCCGCGCGACATAATCGCGGTCGAGTTGTGGTGAGTGGTGATAGCACGGGACAGCGCGGTCCCTGTGCTGCGTCGCTCAGCGGTTGGAGGCTATGGATGTATATCAGCGATCGTGGCCATGGTGGGGGATTTGGATAGTACTAACTGGCGAGATAAGTGGTTCTAGAGTGATGCGGGGGAGAAGGGGGGAGCACAAATGAGAAGTAGAGAGCAAACTGAGGAGTAGCGGACGGCGAGGGAGCTCGCGGAGAAAGGGCGTGGACTAGGAGGGAGAGATGACGCGTGTGGCGCGCGCGAGCTAGAGTGGGATCAATGACTCCATTCAGCTCCCAATTTCCTACCTTTTGAATTATAGGATACCATTTATTTAGTTGCACTTTGCCCTGATTATTAGGAAAAAATATGTGGGGGTGAGATTAAAATAAAAAAGCTGAAAACTGTCAAAAATGTAAAATAATAAGGGAAAGACTAGTTCTAGCATTTTGTCTTTTAGTGGCTTTTCTCAGGGGGAGAGGCTCTGCAGTACAGTGCAAAGCAGACTGTTTCATGTTATAAAGGGTTCAGGTGATTAATAGTACTTTGCTTTAAAAAGTCTCTGCTTCTCTCTATGTGAAAGTGTCTTTGGTAACATAAATTACTTTTACAGGTGCAAACAAATCAAGGTTGAAAGGAAATCAAAGTACAACCTCTGTAGCAAGAAGCAGAGCAGACTAAATTCTTCTTTCCTTCCCCACAGCTGGAAATGGATTGGTCATTTCTGAGGTGTGTCTTAGAGGCATCTGCTGAGGCACAAGGTTTTGTGGACTGGCTGCATGTGTAACCGTGTGGTAATTTCCAGTGTGGCAGACTTTAACCCTTTGAGACTTTACACCATGCACTCAACACCACAACTGACATTGTGCACACTCTTTTGTTCAAGAGAAGCACCCCCCTAAACTACCCTCTCTGTTGAGAGTGCATTCAGTGCTATAAGATGATCTGTCTGGCTTACCATCCTGGACCACTAAATCCATGATATATGGCAAGTTATGAACAGTGGTGCTCAGACGTGTAGTTCTTGGGAACAACCACCTGCAATGAAAAAAGAAAGCAAAGAGATGATATGTCCAAGTGGCAAACAGAGTGAGAAAATTTGGGGAGGAGCTGGACAGGGCTTCACTGTGGTAAATACCTGGTGTAGAAAGGTCTTCCAGCAGTAGTTTGAGACATTCTACTGTTTTCTCTTAATTCTGAAACACACTGGCCTCACAGCATGTGCTTGGCTCCCTTGCAGTGCTCAAATGGTCTGGAGAATTGGCTGTGGCTAATCCTTGCATTGGAATGGATGTTGTTCAAAGGAAGTATGGCTACAACAGGAAACGTTAGTTTACTCATGTTATTTGTTGCCAGTAGATGGGGTGCACTGTTCAGTTTTAAGAGTGGAAGAGGCTCTTGTTCTGTACCATAATTTCAGCTAGGGGTGGAAAAATGAGGAGGAGATCCTCCCAGCTACCTCCTTGTCTGAGTCTGACTTACTGGTGTTGTGAGCAGCTGGAGCAGCCACAGGGCACCAGCCTAGCTCTCAGTTGTGGGCAGAGCCGGTGGTAAACACTGCCTGTGCTACTGCCTAGCAGACAGCACTACAACCACAGATGGAGAGGAGGCTCTGGAGAGAGCAGCAGCAGTTAGTGGTGTCCGGCAGCCCTTACTTCCCTCTGCTCCCTACGCTCACTCTATTTCTCCCAAGCTCTGAACAATGAGCAAGGAGGCAGAGTGACACATATCCTGCAGAGTGAGTCCTGTGTTTTAAACCTCCTGCCTCTGCTTGATAGGCATGTGGTCTGGTAAATAGGGTATTTCCTGTCTAATGCAAATAGTTTCTGCAAGGTTATTTTTATAATAAATATAATCTTGGATATTTAAATTTTTTAATGTTTAAAGTTTTAAATACAGAATTGTATATATTTAAACAACTATTTGTATATATTTTGTGTGTGTTAAGTATGAATGTATACATATGTGCTTATATACATACCTGTATGCATGTACCAAATTTGGAAAGAATATATGCAGCCATGTAGTCTAGTAAAAATGTGTCTGAAAATAATGCTACGTGATACTAAATAGGTATTAGTGTGGAACATTGAAAGCCTTTAAAAGAACAAAAAGAAAACTCATGACTGTTACTGATGGTGTATTTTATTCTCATGCAGATGGTTTACACATTTCTCAGTGATTCTAGCATCTTGAAAATTTGCCTACTTTGGTACAGCAAATCTTTCTCAAAATTGTAAACCTTTGCTTCCTTACTCTTCAGACTGTCTTAGCTACAGGGTAGAATAGGACCACAACAAACAGCTCTATTAATCGAGCCTGTGGATTTTGTTAATGTAACCATAATTACGTAGTATTTGGAGAGAAACATCCTTGGTTGACTGATTTCCCCCCCCCCCCCCCCCCCCGCCTTTATAAAACAATCTAAGTATGAAATTACTGTTAATTGCAGGCCATGTGATAATTTGACTTTCTAGATCAGGAGATGCTACATCAAATACAAACATAAAGACTTTTGTCAAAGGAGCTAAAGCACTGTGTGCCTTCTCTTCATGGCACCTGGTTTTTGCATTTGTTTGAGTTAGGGTCCCACAGAACTTGCTGAATTTGAGGAACATAAAAATACTCACCAAAGTTTTTTTGAATGCAAAAGGCTTCTTTAAAAACAACCCCCCAAATCAAAACAAGCTAAATTCCTTACTTTAAATGTTTTAACATTTTTTTAAGTCACTGTTGTGTGCACTGTTGACTCTTCAGTGTTGCTATTCATGGAAGATAATAAATAACTATGAAGTTGCAGGTTAGCTAACTTCATTGCAAGTTAAATAAAACAGAAATATAACTTAAATTTAACTTTCCTCTATAAACAAAGTGGCCACATCTCAAGTCATGCTAGCCATAGCATGTTCCTCTTTAGGAATTTTTCAGCCATGCGGTTTCAATAGCAGAGAAATTATAACCACCTTTTCTATCCTTAATGTCTTTATGGGACTGTTGGTCCTGCACAGTTGTCTCTGTTATGCTAAAAGTTTGCATTCAAGGTACAGCAATATTGATTTGTCTCTACTTGTATTAGAAAATAAATCATTTTGTTTTCAGCCTCTCTTAAAATAGAAAGAATCTACTTTTAGTCCTTACCCTCAGCTAAACCACACTGTTTTACGCTGCTGCCAAAATTTAAGAAGTTCTGTTGCAGAGTAATGCTGTGCTCTGCATACGCTGTGAAAGGTGGTGAACCATCATAATAGCTTAGAGTTAAAATCCATCTTCATTACAAATGTAAACATTAATAATTGAGGGTGTTGAAATAATTGTAAATTATTAAAACAGATGCCAAATTCCACATGAGAAGTGTGGCAGTTGGTAATTTCTGTGTATATAGCCTTCTTTCCCTACTTCATTGGGAAAAACTAAAGTAAAAGGCAATTAACCTTTACTGCCAGTAGTTTTATCACTTGTTAGCCCTCTTTCTGAGGAAGAAACTTCTATTTCAGTGCCTATGTCTCACAGTTTTTGCCATTTCTTGATTACTGTATCAGGAAACCTGCATTTAATATTTCAACTTTGGATGAAGTACTACCTATACTGGAAGAAATGGTTTTTTACTTGAACCTTTCATTTCGTGTAGTGTTTCCAAGAGGTTGTGGAGTGTACCTCTGTTTCAGTGGCCATAGAAGTACTTCTGTGCTTTGCTGGTTTCGGTCTCTCGGTTTCCATCACCTCTGCCCAAATGGCTTTTGCCCAATCCATGAAGAGCTGTAGCTATTTAAGGAGCAAGGTAATCAAGGTTCATGCAAGTGGACTTCAGCAGCTGTTGTTCAGCCTTGCTTTGTGATTAACGAAGCTGAGCACAGAACACTTTGTTTTATTGGGAGTACTTCTCATGGGAAGCATTGATCTTTTTGTAGCAACTGGAGGAGAAGTCACTCAGAGGTTAATGCATTGGGCCTAATACTGGAGTTGGGATGAAGAAGGAAAGCCCCAGCAGTGGGACGTGAGTAGTCAGGATAGGGAGGAGAGGGATGTGAAGGGTAGGAACTGTCAGTGGCAGAGAGCAGGAGGTAAGGCATAACCTGTCTGGGGGATTTGGAAACCAAATAGGAAGTAATTATTTCAAGATAAACAGCAGTGTCAGTAGTCCAGGGCACTGCTGATCTGGTGCAGTGCCAGCTACTTGCAGATAGGTAGTCATCCAGGACTGTCAGTTTAAGTTGTGGGCAGCAGAATGTAGTCCAGGAAGAATCTTCTGGGCCAGAGAAAATGACAAAGGGCAAAACATGTAAACTTGCTGTTCAAGTTTTGTGTGTACCTTAAAGTTTAATCATTGTTGAGCATGACTGATTTAAAAATTATTTCCCCCCACTCTTGGGAAAAAAAGTTTTCCTTTCTCTCTCTCTCTTTTTCTTTTTTTCTTCAGTGTTCTAAACACTGTATTGTATCTGCTGCTTGGCTTGCAAGTCTCCTGCCTGTGCAATGCAACCTGATCACAACATGAAATCAAGGCTTAGAGAATTGTGTTTGAGTGTGTGGTGCTCTGTGGTTTTCCAAGGTTTATATGTTTCCTCTAGACTATTCCTGCACTGCTGTAACTTCTCTGCAGACAAAGAGGTTTTCTTTCAGGGCTGCCTCTTACCTGTTGGTTTATCTTGTCAGATTTGAATTGGAGAAGAATATTTTTTTGAAGATAATAGAAGGGGAAGGTTACTTGATGTGTTCAGAGATCTAGGAAAAACTATTTTGTCTGCAGAATGTCTTTTATTTCTGAGATTCTTTTATATATGGAAGAATGCTGTTTCAAGGCTAATGTAGTTCAATAAGCAATGCTTTAATTCTTAAATAGTGCAACCTTACTTCCCATTTGTGGTGTTCTAGCAGCTGAGATCATCTTTCAAGGTTCCCTGAAGATTTTTTTTTTTTTTTTTTTGTTCACAAAGAGCCTCTTCCATAATAGCATTATTCTGGAGAAGGAGTTCCGTTTCACAAGTACGGGATGGATAACATCATTTCAAAATCTTTGTTAAACAGAACTAAAAACCCAAAAATACAGCAAGAGCTCTGGGATGGATTTGTCTTTTCATGCAGTGTTTCACATCTTACCTTACTGTTAAGAAAAACAAAGGAGACGACATATTTTGTATTTCTCAATACAACATTTAATTTGAACTTGATAAATGGAGATTCTCTGTACAGCTGCAGGCATGTCTGAGCAAATAGGAAAGATTTATTTTATTTTTTTTCAAATGGCAGTTGGGGAAAGCTTCTCTTTATGTAAGATCTTGATATTGGAGGTAATGCCAGTATGTATCTCAGAGCAATTCTTTAAAACACCCACCCGACCCTCCCCCCTGACCCTGCCCCCACCCAAAAAAAAAAAAAAATCAAGATAATTTAAATTAGAGGTTTTTGGTAGTGGTTTGTGAAAGGGGTTGCACTAACTTCACCTGAAGAATGTGAAGCTTTAATTTTAATGTGAAAGTGAATACAAGAGATCCATTACTTATGCAGGACATTCTGACAACAGTGATAGAACTCAATTTGTACAGGTAAGGGAAAATGATACCAATAACCTGCACTGGGAATAGTCTTTGTAGCAAACTCAGTGGAGGGTGCCTAGGACTTTCTGAAAGTAACGTTTGTTTTGCTGAGAATTTACCAGGGATTAGATGCTTAAAATGTATTCCCTGCTTATGACAGGAGATGAGGTGAGTCTTGAGCCATACAAAACTGCTTTAAAGTTACATGATCTTAGCCCTAGCATGCACCACAGATGTTGTAGTGGTGCCATTGCATCATCATGGATAGATGCAGTCTAAGCGTCCTGTAACAAATGTCTGATGGATGCTAAACATTTCTACTGCATTCAATTTTAGATTGGAGAACTGCAAAGGAGCAGGTTTTCAAACTTTGAAAAACAAGGTTAGCAAATAAAGTCAGGCTTGTCCTAGAATCATACCAGAAAAATTACTAAAAATAGAGTGGCATTGTATGAAGCTAAGGGGAAGAATTTTGATTGTTTTTAGATAAGAATTGTGTATGACTCTTCAGCTGGACAAAGTTTAGAGATGGGAGAGAACAATGCAACTTTGAAATTTTTGTCTAATGAAATACAGAATATTTGCTCAAGTTTCGTTATTTAATCAGTAGACGCAAGTGCTGAGCATATTATGAGTAATTGTATAAAGCTGGTCTTACTCCAGAACTATTCCTAAAAATACATGTACATGATTTTATATTTTAAAAGTTCTCCCTGGTTTTTCACTTCAGAAATTGTCTCCTATATTTGGTAGGTTCTGACTTTTCTAATGCTCCAAATATGAATCTTGCAATCATTAATGCTTTCTTTTCTTACATAGATCTCCAGGAATATGTACATACCTGTGAGTGAACTCACTGGTTAATTGATGAAATAATTAAGTGATATGGCAATTCATTATGCCAATGAACTTTGCATTAAGCCATTGAACAGCTGGGACTGGCACTCTTGCTGCTTCACAAAACATTTTTCAAGAGAAGACTGGTCTTAGTGTTTGACTTTTTCAATACTTTAGGTGTTTTCTGTACTGTTTTCATACTCAGCATTGCCTTTGCCTTCATTTTGCCCATATTTCCCTTGTTTTCAGGATTACTTTGGATTGCTTTTGAATCTGTTTTACTTAACCTGCTTATGCTATTAAATGTCATCCTTTCTCTTATGTTTTATTTGACTTGCTTGCTTTCTGGCTGTTAAGTAGAGGTCATAATACTAGAAAATTAATCTTTGGAGACATCCTGATATATGATATAAATCTATTTTTTTTTTTTGGAACCTTCTGGGTTAATGAAATGCTTCTATGTATGAATTTGTCTCCTTTAACAGCCTTGCTGTTTTTCTGAACCTTTACAGGATTAAAATTCTGATTGCTGTGCTGTAAACATAAGCATATGCACTGGAGTTTATCCATCTTTACATCTCTTTGACTTGAAGACACTGTTTTCCTTGTGCGTGAATGTTTTCACTAGTGGGAATTTATGTGTGTGAGAATATTCATGATAGCAGAAAATGCAAAAAAGAAATAAACTTGTGCCAACAGATATTTTAAAACTTCGTAATGTATTTAAGAAAAATACCTCCTTTCCTAAGTTTAATAGATGCATTAATTTACTATTTATCTGCCCTAATGATCTTGTGATATGGGAAATTAGTGGCTTCGCAGTTGAAAAATGTAAGAGTAAAAAATGCATTCATCTTCTTAGGCATCATCTGTTCCACTGACAAAAGGCACAGATGCGATATTTATCTCAATAATTAGATTTATTATTACTGTGTCATTCTCAGATTGATAAATCATTGCTCTTTGTGGTGTGTAATTTGGAGCTACCGTTCATGCAATAGAAATCATTGAATGGTGATTCTCAGCTTGGAACTGTTTTTCACGTCATGCTTGTGTATTTTTATATGTTGTAAAAAATGTATGGCAAAGAACCTGTAGTCAAGAAAGAATATTTCGCAATTGTGTCTACAGGAGAATGCTACTCTTTGCACAGAACAGCAAACATGAAATCCCAAAAAGTATCCATGGTGCGTTTTCTTTGGAAACTGCAGTCCTTGTCATTGTCCAGCATGATTGTAGACTTCCTGGACATGCCTACAAAAACAACAATAGCTGTGATTTTTAGTAGGAGACTAGGGAAGTGAACAAAGTAGCAGAGTCTCAGTATGTTCATATGTGGTGCATGCTGTATTTCTGATGCTGATGTTGTCTTTCCTCTCTTTTTTTTTTGCCCACAGTTGTAGAACAAGCAACAGGAAGAGTTTGATAGGCAATGGACAATCTGCAGCTCGGCCTCATTCACCACTCTCAGCTCATGCAGGTGATTTTACATTTATGCTATTAATACTATTACTAAATTCTGAAAATGTCTGTATTTGAAAGGAAAACAGACAAATTCTCTATCCAAGTACTCTTCCTTCCACTGTTTAGAACAGCAAAAAGTTGCATATCTTTCCATCTGAATTTCTGCTATGTTTAGATCACAAATTCTATGTTACAGTGAGAAGCAATCCAGAAATTCCTATCATGGATCAGGCAGCTATTTTTCTCTCCTACTTTTCATTCTAATATTTTGATGCATTTTCTCTCCCCTCCGTTTCCTTTCTGGGCCTAGTTCAGTGTGAAAAGGATATAAAATATCTTGCACACATGCTAAAGGTAGTGGAGTCGGTGAGTAGGGTATTACATTCTATTCCTAGTGCTTTTGCTCCCTAGGATTTGTGATGTTAGGCATGTTGCTGGTAATTTCTGTGCTTCACTGTACACAGCAATAAGCTGATGATTGTTTTGGTTTACTTCTAAATCACCTGAAGCACTTAAAGATTGAATGAAAGTCCATAAATAAATATTTTATTGAAAATTATTGTCCTAATAAAAAAAAAAACAAACACAAAAACCAAAACATTTTTTAGCACATCAAAACACATTTCCTGAAAGATTTGAGTACATTTTTTTGGAATTGGCTGTAACTACACACCAAAATGAAAGCTCCACACCAATCCTTGGGTAGGCAATAACACTGAAAGCTTTGGAGACCTGCTCTCAGATACTAAAATAGATACTAAAATAGAAGGTGCAGAGTTTCAGATGAATTTTTTTTAAGAAGATGGTGAGTTTATAATAAGTCATCTCCGGTTTTCTTACGGAAGCAACACTATCAGAGAAAACATGGTGATGTTTTTCACCTTGAGCAGCAGGCGATAACAACCAGGAATCCAGACAAAATGAAGACTTGTGAAGAGTTCAAGGCAGCAGAGCATTTAAAGCAAGCAAACAAAGGGAAAAATGGTACAGACTAATTTAAAACTGACATGAAAATTTGGGATGTTTGAGATCACTCTCTAGGTCCCCCAAATGCAGAATCAAGCATTTGGAACAGAGAGGATTGCTAGTCACCATAGAAAAAGGCTTTAGCTGTGCTGTGCTGACTTGATGCTTGCTGTGAGAACTAGCATGTCTACTGCTATGCATGGAAACTGATAGCTTAGATTAATGATGCCTAGCAGGCTTCAGATATATGGAGTGGATAGCACACACTACCTGGGACCTGAATATAGATCATGTACTTATAAGTGCTGAAGTATTCCTGTCTGACAATGGGTTTGTGCTTCCAGCAAGTTGCTTCATCTTTTTGAATCAATTTCTCAAACCATAATAGGGAAATAATAATGCTGGTGTCCCAGCTCTTGACAGGTGTCTCTGAAGATGGATAACTGATACTGAAAGGATTGAAACAAGTTAAGTGCAAGCTCTTCTTTTCCTTAAAGAAAAGAACTCAGCAGTGTGCTGTGTATTCTAAAACCCAGTGCGGAAATTCAGCAACTTCTGCATAACTGCAGGATATAGTAAATTCTCTTAATACTTGTTGTGAATATTCTCCCAAGGTATGTGTGCTGAACACTTCAGCAGCACTATGAAATCTTGTATATGTCATAAAAATTTGCATGTGTTTGTCTGGCACTCTTTATTATTGCTTCTATGTATAGTTACAGTAAACATTCACACAACCATTGGCTCCTAGCTCAGCTGGCTGAAGTCCTTTTCAGGACTAAGAGCATGCTCAGAGTCACCCTTGACAGGGTTTCTGCTTTGTCTAGTGATCAGACACTGCCTAGAACTGACTTCCTATGCAGACTTATTTATATTTGTGCCTTGAATCACTGTCATTTTAATTCACATATGCACAAAAAAGATACAAATTTTGAGAGGAAGAGGCTAGTAAAGCCACAGAAGTTATGTGTTTTCACCTACATGCACAATAGTTCAGTGTGTCAAATGTTTAGTGCCTGTAAGTCTTCTTGATTTTTAGTGATGCTATGTTTCTTTTGTTGTCAGAGCCACCAGGTCTTACCTGCACTGAGATCTGTACACTCAAATAACACCCCTACTCTCTGTGACAGCCTGTACTGGAGGCCTGGTTTCTTGCTAAGTGCAGCGGAGAGATGTGACAAAAGACACCATGTGCTCTATTGCCTGCTGGGTTTAATCCTTTTGGCAGTCCTTGGATGGGAGGGATTACTCCAAGTCAGAGAATCTTGGCTCACTCCATTGAGGAAACCTGGTATATTTCCTGTGCAGCTAGATAATTTTAAGGTCTTTTTTTTGACTAGGTATGGAAAGTAGCTGGAAATAGTGAGTTTCTGCTTGAAAAGGTCTCTAAGTAGAAATGTTTATTTTGCTGCCTGCACCAGACCTTCTGTATGTCTTACAGCTCCAAGTTTCAGAGGGACTGGAGATGACTCTCTTTTAACACCTTCACATCTTTTTTTATTAGTGCTTTCTCTTGGAGGCTGAAACAATAGAAACAGAAGAGAGGGAAACATCTAGTCCTAGAGGCAGATGGAGAAAGCTCTATATGCAACAAAATATTAGTACTTGCATTGGAAAAAGGTTTTGTCATTGGACTATCTTTGGCTGAAGTGTGGTAATTGCATGCATTCTTTGCAAGTATGTTCTAGTAAGATTATGCAGAATATGGAGATCATTGAGAAGGGATCATGCTCTAGGAAAGCTTTTCATGCATTTTCATGTTTCATGTGAGCATGGCTGCAAAGGATTAGGCTCAATGGGTGCTAACTTCATGCAGTGTTGCACAAATATTGCCACTTGAGCTGTCAAAGGAAAGGACTAATTCTTGGATCTGCCTTTCAAGGGCCTGAGTCTGACAAATGGTAGAGATGAGAACTTGAGCCATTGAGGACTCTCTCAATCCCAACTGTCCGTAACAACATTCAGCAGCTTCTCAGCACACTTTTTGTTGGGTCATTCTTTGCTTGCCCTGGCAGCAGTGTTGCTGATTGTAGAAGAAAAAGGTAGCAGCAAACCCAGGCTGTCAACTTCTCTAGCTTCTTCAGTTCCATTTTATCTTCTCAACATATTTCTATGTGCATTGAGAGTATTCTTTCCACTCTTCTGTGTTTCTATTATGTTTGTCTTCATTACCTTGCTTCCCCCTTCGGAAAAAGCCTAACATGCTTCTTTGATTTTAAAGAAAGAAAAAGTCAAAAGCACTAGTGAAGATTTGGGCTGTGTGAGTTCCATTTCATTATGCTCTAGTCCCCATCTCTTACCTTCCATGTTTTTCGGTGACCTCAAGGACTCTAAGAATTTTCTTCTATTTCTGGAGCAAGTAGAGGCAGTGCTTTACAGATTCTTTGTATACTCCAGTAGGAATATGAGCTGTTCTGAGCAGAGTCAGAGCATGTTCATCTGCCAGTCAGCTAGATCCTGGCTCCAGAAGCCTGTCTTGTGGTCCTTTTTCAAATGTGACTGGAACCATAAGCCTGGGACTTAATTAATATGCCTAGACATAGTGATGCTTACCTAACAGCATTTTAAGCCAGGAATTACAGTATTGGATGATTTCTGTTCATATGCTGCAAGATATATATTTTACTGTCTTTTCATATCTTGGGAAGTTAACTGAACTTGGGCTTGACTATCATGCTTGTAGGCTGTGCAGTCCAATATCAGCCTGACATAGGGTCAGAGTTATGGTTATTAATAATGATTTATGAAATACTGATAATATTATTTATTAATATAAAATATTAGTAACCTTTTAGCAGTATATATGTGTGCAGATTCTGGTGTACGATTGTGGATATATTCTCAGAAACTGGTACAGTTTAACAACTACGAACCAAATTAGAAAAATCCAAAACGTTATTCAGTATGAACTGGCGTGCAATTTGCCGTTTGTCCACCAGGTGGTGATTGGACCAATTTTCACTCATGAATTGTGGCTCAGGGCATTGCTGGGAGCTGCTACTGATAATCCATATTTTACAATACCACACGGGCTAAACCACAGGGATTTTAAACAGAACCAAAACTGCTAGAAGCTTGTTGCGGAGCTGGTTGCTGCTGAGGCTCTGGGGGTGGTCCCTTCTGGATGCGGTGGAGGCAGCTTTCTCCTGTGGCCATAGGGGTACGGTGTGGGCTCTGTGTGTGTGCACTGGAGGCTGGTTCACCTGGAACAGGCTCTTGGACCGTCCCCTCGGTGCTGCAGAGGGCAGGACCCTGTGCTATCTGGGCTGTGGCTATCTGGGACATTCACAGGTGGTCCCGGCAGGGCACGGATGGTGCTCTGAATCACACTTGACATCTTAGCTTTTGGGCATGGGGTGACGGGCAGCTCCTTTTCCCGCGGCTTAGCAGCTGGCTGTGAAACGACTGGGCATGGTCCTGGCTTTCATGAGTAGCACACAGAGGGTGGATTTGGCTCACAGGTCTGCAGCTTTGTGCTAGCATCAGACACTTAGATCTACTGAAAGGCATTTGGGCAAGTTCTCCCCAGCTGGTGAGGCTTTGCCAATGGGGCTCAGTCCCTTCAGGGCATGGTTAGGCAGCTTCTTCATACTGGCGGGACTGGGGTATGATGCAAAGCTGGCTGTAGTTCAGTGTAGCTTATGTGAAGGACTCTTTGCTGGTTTCCAGGTAAACAGAGGCATGACAACACTTCCCAAGTAGCAGGCTTCTCTCCAGACTGCAGACAAAGGCAGAACACATGCATGAGGGTAGAGCACATGCACGAGGGTAGAGATCAGAAGCAGAAGAGCAAAAAGGCAATAGCAAAAGAGTGAGTTGTTTACAACATGGGTAATATTTATAATTTGCTTGGATTTAGCCAGTAGTTAAGTGCTTGGTTAACACCCGTTAGCCAGTAGCAATACATATGGCCAGAATATGGCTTGGAAAAAGTACGAGCACCGCACAAGCATCCCATAAGGTGGGCTCATGATCTTGTTTGCCCCAAAGAAGGCAGGTTGGGTTGTTTACCCCGGCTTGTTGACACCTGGCCTTTTGTTTGTTTACTCAGCTCTGACTGGGAAAGGAGGGGGAAGAGGGTTTTGAGCAAAACATGTAGGGACATGTTTTGGCAGTGTTTTGGGGCATTTCTGGGCATAGGCACCCTTTACCACACATAGTTTCAAGGTGAGTGATAGGAAAAGGAGATATGAGGCCACTTTCAAGGTTTAGATGTACTCTGATGTCACTTTGCTTTGGTTTTGGAAAGGAAGTGCCTAGGGTTCCTTGTTGAGCACCACCTTCCTAATTCAATGAAACAGGAAGTGCTGTGGTTCGAGCAACTCATATGGAAATATGGATAGATTATTTTAACCCTGATGTTGTTTAAAACCATTTTGCCTTCTGGCTTTGTATTGTCAATGCTTTTCTGCCAGATTGGTTTCTCTTACGGTACTGTATCCCACTACTGTACTCCCTACTGTCAAGAGAACTCCACCCACCTCTGGAGAGAGCCTGATGTTGCTCTTAATAAAAATACTTCTGTTAGATGCTCCTATTTAAGTGGACTAGGTTCTTGGGCTTGTACCATATTAGTTGTTATTGCTGGTTGTTATCTCTTTATTACTGACTATTCAAAATGAAGGAAATCCAGATTATCAGGCACCCAGAACGGATCTCAATTAATTATAATTTTGACAATCTTCAGTGTTATCCTGGGCCCTTCTTGTAGTACTAATAAGAGTGTTGGTTTTGCTTGGGAATTTGCTGCCTCAGGAATAGCTGAAGTTGGTATTTTCATCCCTTTTGAGGACACCTTTGGATCTACAAACAACCTGTTAGCTTCTGCGTTAGTCAGTTGCTTGTTGGGAGAACAGGCAAAATATGTATGTAGTTAACTCTACTTGCATCTGAGTTTTATTTTAACCACTGGTTTAAGCTAACTGTTGAGAAAAAAACTGTGAGTTTTTTTCTCCCTCACATCTTTGAGAGTAAAAAAGTGCTATGCATCCTCTGTGTCAAGCATTGTGTGTGAAGGCATGTTGTGAATCTCAAGGTCTCCCTTAGTGCACTGTGTTGGCACTCTGCTGATATCTGCTGTTTTGCTCAAGAATGTTTTAGTCTTTGATATCTGTGAAGCAACCATTTGGAGATGTGACTGCACCTTTGGAAACAATGTGGTTTACTTCAGACCTCCTGAAAGCTCAGGTTGCAACAGCTTTCCTTTTTTGAATTAGTAGAACATTATTCCTACTCAGGCATCTGTTGGTTATATTTACAGATGCAAAATGAATTGCACAAACACTGAGTAATTACATAAAGCTTTTTAATTGTTAGCTTTACCCTTTCAGTCATTCTCAGATTCATTTGTTAGTATGAGAGGGATGCACAAGTGAAACCAGGACCACACTGACTGTACAGGATGCAAATAGTTCATGAGGATTGCCTGTCAAAGAAAGGGTAGTTTTTTTTGTGTGCAACAGTAACCATAAAGGCTCATAAGCTGTATTAAGGTCTCAGAGCAGTACATAATCCAAGGCTTAGGAGCATACAGAGACATGAGCTCTGAAATGTAGGTTTAAAAATGGGGTAGGAGAAGGACAATACATCAACATATATGTAATATCTCTGTATCTCTCTACACTAATTACTAATCCAATACATGAAATGTCCTTTTCCTCTGTGCAAGATATGTATTCTACCTATAGAGCTAAGGTGAAAAGTCAGAATTTTTCAGTTGAAGTCTTCCACTATGCCTTATACATATGTGAAAAGATCATAAAAAATTTCAAGAATACCAGATTTCACTGACATAAAGTCTTTTTATTTCTCATGAATATAGCAAACAAATCTATACCAGATAATTTTGTTGGGTTCAAACCTTCATAGCTATTAGTAATTGTCTTAGGTTAGTTGTTTGGACATCCTCTACTTCTAGTACCTGGGCTGGAAACCATTAAACCTTCCGAGAGATTGTTTTGATTTTAGAATGAACTGTGGGTATGTTCAGAACTGTAGGAAGCCAAGGGTTTGGTTGCATCATTAGCTTGGACAACATCTGGTGTCCTGGTCATTAATGTTTTTTCAGCTGACTGCCTGCTGCTGCATAGGCAGGTCATCTTGCTCCACTCAGCCTGCAAAACGAATGATTACAATATCAGCAAGTTAGGGCATTCAAGTGTCCCCATCTCAGCAGTCACAGGAGATCATTCCTGTGGTGGTACTAACCTCTAGGGATTAGTAATCATAGAATCACCTGGGTTGGAAGTGATCTCTAGAGGTCATTTAGTCCAACCTCCAGGCAGTGAGGAGGGATATCCTCAACTAGATCAGGTTGCCCAGAGCCCTGTCAAGCCTCACCTTGAATATCTCCAGGGATGGAGCTTCAACCATCTCTCTGGGCAACCTGTTCCAGTGCTCAACCATCCTCATTGTGAAGAACTTTTTCCCAGTGTCCAATCTAAATCTACTCTTCTCTAATTTAAAACCATTGCCCCTCATCTTGTCACTGCAGGCCTTTGTGAACAGTCTCTCTCCAGCCTTCTTGTAGGCCCCCTTCAGGCACTGGAAGGCTGCTGTTTGGTCTCCCTGGAGCCTCCTCTTCTCCAGACTGAACACTCCCAGCTCCCTCAGCCTGCCCTTGTAGCAGAGATGTTCCAACCCCCTGATCATTTTCGTGGCCCTCCTCTGGACCTGCTCCATCAGGTCCATGTCCTTCCTGTATTGAGGGCTCCAGAGCCAGAAACAGTACTCTAGGTGCAGTCTTACCAGAGTACAATGTCAGTATCACCTTGCTCCATCTGCTGGCCACACATCTTTTGATGCAGCCCAGGATGTGATTGGCCTTCTGGGCAGCAAGCACACACTGCCTGCTCATGTCCAGCTTCTCATCCATCAGCATCCCCAAGTCCTTTTCCACAGGGCTGCTTTCTGTCACCTCCTCCCTCAGCTAGTATTGACAGTGAGGGTCGTTCTGACCCAGGTGCAGGATCCTGCATTTGGTCATATGTGGTGCTGTTTGTATCTGCTGTAGGAACAAGATTTGGCTGTTCGGAGCAATGCTGTAAATCTTACTTGTCTGTATTTTAATAAATGTTTCACATGGTGCCACTAAGACACCATGTGACAATTAATAAGACAGTTGATAATAATTGCAAGATAAGTGGGAAATTGTTTAAAGAGGAGAAGATGAGGTTGTGCCAAAATAAGAAATACTATAGAGTGGCTATTATCATGAGAGTCCTCAAGTTTTGTTTGCTAAGTAGATCAGGGACAATGTGCCCTTTCCTGTTAGATTCAATACATTTTTGCATGGGATTATATGATGCAGTTGCCTAAAGCAAAATTTAAACAAGGAAGGTCTTACCTTCCCTTGTAATCCTTATTCTAGATTTTTTTCAGTCTGCCTAGACATTTGTCAGCTTCTGTGTGTGTGCATCACACAGAAAAGTTAGTTTTCCTGAGGTTTTACTTTAATCCTGTGAATTTTGTCCAAGATGGGTGGTGATAAGTACTGTCAGTTGAAGCAAAGAAGAATCTCTCATGCAATATTTCAGTTATTCAATCTCTCATAAAATATTTCTGTTAGTCTGACTATTTCCACATGTAGAATAATGAAAATTGTTTTACTAAAATAAAACTTCATTTAGTCTTGGTTTTGGGTAAAGTAAAAGTTACAGCAAGTTCAGTGCATCTTCTACTAGTTTAAGGACAATATATGTGGTAAATTTCATGCAGACAACTGACTTTTAAATCCTGTTGAAACATAGCACTGCTGGTATTTTGAGTAGTGGTCCCAATGTGCAAAGCATCCTGGCAAATTGATTTAAGGAGCACGCAGAGCTACCCAGCTTTTATAGGGGAGAAGGAATTTGCTGGTCTGAGGCATAATTAATCCAGGTTTTGAAACAGCTTGAGCTCCTCATCTCTGAATGCATCCCAGTGGAAGGCACCTGTAGAAGTACTTAAAATGATTCTGCTGGCCAGCTCTATGTTCTGCTGACTAGCCTGTTAGTTGCAGTGTGAAGGTCAGAACTGTAACTGTTGGTGAGTGGTTTCATGTTCACTTCACAGTGTGGGTGCACCACCAGGTAAACAGACACAGAGGAACCCATGGGCATATTGTTTGACAATTTTAAAAGATCATGAAGTAATGTCATCAAGACTTCAAGCTGGATTTGTCTTTGATTTATCAGGAATTTGGGATTGCAATTATCGTGAATCTGTTATTCCCTTAGTACTAACAACAGGTCATTGCAGCTGAAGCTTTATTTTCTAAGTTAAACAGCTATTAAAAATACATTAATAACATACAGTGACTGTAATATGCCCTTTTGAAAAATTTAAAACATCTTTCCTCTGTGGAAAAGACACAGGAGTTCTTGAAGCTGCTTGCAAAACAATCACAATTAAATTAGTCTTGATGCAGTTTTCTTAACAATAGCTACTTGTGAAATGAGCTGCCCTGTGTGTTGTCAAGAAATATTGTTTTGGTATGTTGATTGCCTATTCATTTTATCTCCCAAAGGATGCTGCATTTAATTACTTACCTAATGCCTGACCACTGGTCATGTTTACCTTACTAGGTCAGAAATGTTGACAGTAATCTCAGCAGCATAGAGATACCCCAGGACTGAAACATAAAACAGCCAGCAGATCCCAGAGAACAGCGGTATTAATAAGCAAGCACATGTGGACAGAGTTAAACTGGCACTGTTTGGTGTTGGCTTGTTTTGTTTTGTGTTTTGTTTTGTTTAAAGTCTCCCAGGTATTGACTGGCAGATGGATGGATGAAGGCCATAATGGATGAAGGTCATGTATGGGACTCTGCTTCTAACCTGTCTTGCTTTCCTGGACCAGCACAATTTAAGCCCATGAGTGCATTAGCTGTTTCTCAAGTCAGTTTGGGTCTGGGTTTTCTTTCTCTGTTTCCAGTCTCATATGAGTTTCAATTTCTAGATAAACCTGCAGGATTTAGTAACTAGGTATTATGCATACAGTTTTACCAGTTTTGTTACTTTAAACCTATTGGAAATAGTGGTTGCAAACTGATTTTCCAAATAACAAGATCTGATGCTCCTCCTCAGTAAGACTTTGACTTCTTAAGGTTTCCTCTGTGAGGAAATGATCTTTGTTGATTCTCTTAAGGTAGTTTCCAGCATTGTCTCCTCAAAGCCACTGCAAGATCTGTAAAATTAATCTATTCTTCCACCATTTTTTTCCATCTGTGAAGTCTACACATGTCCTCTACCTGGTGGACAATTAGTTTTGTCCTTGATGTGCATTAAATATGTGTTACATATATATCTGTATGTAACTTCAAAATAGCTATCAGAGGAAAGGAATTTGTTTACAAACCCCCCTATGCTGGTTCATCAAATTATTTTCTGTCAAAAGCTGTTTGCCTTATTGCATTAAACCTAATTCTCTGCTCTTCTCCAGATTCTAAGGTAGCTTCTTTGCCATGTTTTCCTCTAAGTCTATTCCAGATTACAGTTTGTTGGTTTTTTTTTTTTTTTCCCCCTTGTGCAGTAGCTAGAGTTGGTTTGTGTCTGCAGTGCTACAGCGGGGGGCTTATCTTTATTAAGTAATCTCTGGTAGCACCCAGGAAATCTTAATTAACTGCTAAATTAAATGAACAGTATTTTGATGTTTGTAGTTCATGCAGAGGAAGAATAAAATGTGTTCCCAAATAAAGACTGAAATCTGTGTGGTTTCAGATTCCCTCTACTTCAAATAACCCCCACCTCTCTCACACCACACCCTCCTGCAGTGAAGATGGGAATTAAGCATAGCTCAAAAAACATCCTGCATCTGCTTCTAACAAAAAAAAAAAGGGGGGGGGGGGAGGCCATGTCCTCTACATTTAGTACCTAATGATTCCATGATTACACTTTCTCATATGGAATTAAATTGATCTGTTAAGATCAATACATTATTAATTCCAAAACTTGGGTAGAAATCAAGGTTACTTTGAAGGGCTCACTATTCTGGAATTTCCACGTGCAGGTAGTAATTTTGTCTTCAAAAATTAAATGCTGATTCTGTCTGGTTGCTTAGGAACCTTTTGCTCTGTTGCTTGGTGTTGTGGTCTCATCTTTGTCCAAAAAATAAATGCTAGAACCAATACATTGGTTTCCTTTATATTTTTTGCAGTCAGTTGCCTGTTTAAGGAAAGATTGACTTTTAGATGTAAGCCAATGCTATTTCAGATCAAATCCCTATGGTTTTTGATGTGGTTTCAAACATTTGAGGCCAACAACAGATGTCCTTTATCTTGCCTACTTTCTACCCTAGCATCTCCCAAGGTCTTGTTTTAATGAGCGTGTCTGTTTCTGTATCAGAACGCTGCGTACACTGTATTTCAGACTCAAAAGTGATTAACTCGTTTTCTCCAGTTCCCACAGTTTGGCTTTTTGGCGGCTTCATTTTTCTTAGAGTTCACAGAATCACAGAATGTTAGGGGCTGGAAGGGACCTTGAAAAATCATCTAGTCCAACCCCTCCTGCCAGAGGTAGATCACACAGGAATGCATCCAGGCAGGTTTTGAATATCTTCAGAGAGGGAGACTCCACACCCTCCCTGGGCAGCCTGTTCCAGTGTTTCATTAATCATTTTTGGGGCTCTGCACTGGACTCTTTCAAGCAGTTCCCTGTCCTTCCTGAGGGGCCCAGGACTGGACACAATATTCCAGATGTGGCCTCACCTGGGCAGAGCAGAAGAGAAGGAGGACCTTTCTTGACCTACTAGCCCCACCCCTTCTCATACACCCCAGAATGTGGTTGGCCACCTTGGTTCATTTTATTTTGTCTCCAGATACAGTCTTCTTTAGTTGGAGGCACTGAGGATCAGAGGTGGCAGGTGCCTTCTTTCTGCACTCCTGCTGGTCCAGCAGGAGGTGGGTGCTTTAACATGAAGAAATAACAGACAGTTACAACCTGTGAGCAATATGCAGTTCTTCATCTCATCACAAAAGGTGGTCAACTTTCTGTGCCTTGATCTAGCAGAACTAAGGTGTGGGGGTAAAAAAAAAAGAAAAAGTAATTCAATGTGTTGTGCCTGCTTGTTTATTTTGGAGCTACAAAAAAAAAAAGTGAAAAAAATAATAAAAAAACTCCTTTGGAGATACTGTAGAGACTTTGTGTAGAGGCTAAATAATGCTGATCATTACTTCTCTATCTTTCAAACGTTGTGTGTGATTAAAAAACCCCACCTTGCTTCTAACATCAAATATATTTCTTTTAAGCTTGTAATCACTTTTTCTTCAAACTTTAATTCTCAAATTAATTTGACAGCTCTCAAACCGGAGGGCTAGAGGATGTTCTATGAGTTATAAAATCCAGTAAAAATAACAAATGAAATGTAAGTTGAATAAGATTCTATTTCAGAGGGTTTTTTTCTCTGAGACTAAGAAGAAATTCTGAAACTAGCTTCTGAACTGCTTGAAAATGCTTGGATTAATATGTCTGAATATTTTTACTGAAGTTTTTTTTCCCTTAATAATATTTTTTGTATATCTTCCCCAACAGGAAACAGTCCTCAAGATAGCCCTAGGAATTTTTCTCCCAGTGCCTCAGCCCACTTTTCTTTTGCACGAAGGTAAGAGGTTTTTCTGTAGTATGCAGCATGGATTTTGCATACAGATGTTGTTGGACCCACATATTAGGGGATAATTGCAAACACATCTGTCAAGACTATAACTTAAAATAACAAGGCTTACCTCACTTACGTAAACTCTCCTAAACTTCAGTTCCAACCAAATTGTACTGGATGATTGATGCAATGCAATCTTTGAAATACAAAGCAAAAAAAGTAATTTAAAAAAAACAACATAATTGCAATACATCCAGCTCAGACACTCTCCCCTTATCCACTGACATATGGGGAAATTTTAAGCTACATTCTAGGGTTGGTTTCTTATTTTTTTTTTGTCTTCAAAATATAAGTACATTGTTTATAAGAGCACTATTAGTGAAGTCATGAGTTCAGGACCTGATTTTTACTTGGCAGCAGCAATTCCATCACCATACCTTTAATACCTGACCTTGACCTGTCTCACTACCTGTGTCACTGAGACAGCTCTGTCATAGGAGTGGTGTGAGGATTAATACTAATAGGATTTTTGAAATCTAAGGGGAATTTGAAGAGGTCTATGAATTATTACTCAATATTTACTAAATAATAAATACTAAATTATTACTAAATAACCCATAAGCAAAGTTGATGGTGTGTCACGGGAGACTGCCTGTTCATGCCAGTGTGGTTTCCTATCACTTAACACTGTGTCAGCCTACTTCAAGTAATATATTCATTAACTCTAATCCTGGGAAAGTAGGCAGTTTATCTGTAGACCCAAGAGTATACTCACAAAAAATGAAATTGGAATGTGGTGGCTTTCTTGTATCATGAAGTATTGCCAGGCATGGAGCTCTTGTACTTGCAGTAAGACAGCAGTTGCTGCTATTGTTTTACTTCCTTTATTTTGGAAGTTCAATAAAGTAGCACACACAAGCTCTCAGAATTTAGTGCAAGGAAATGACTTAACTCTTTTTCAGAGTTGTAAAGTGGAGAAAACTTGACTTGTGTATTCCTTTTATCTGAAACTAATTATTCTCTGACAGCAGAACTTGTCCATCTTTCTAATAGCATATGATGTCACTTTCTAGATCAATAGCTTTGCGTATTTCTTTTGGATTTACTTTGTCTCAGTAGTATCTTCAGAATAAGGAAAGCTGCTTCTTCATGGATTATGTTTATGAGCATGTGTTTGGGAAGATTGATTAAATCCCAAAATAACATATAATAGAAAAAGCAGATGTGAAAGACCAAATGTTACTTAGAAATGCAGTGGGCCGGAAGTAGTTTTCCTTTCCCACCCATAAACAACAGAAAAGTTTTTATCATTATGTTTTTCAAAACCTTAGAATTCACGAGGAAAATGTGAGTTGTTCAGTAGTGTTTTGTTTGGATTTCGACCATTTTTAGAGCCCTGTAATAGTCTCTCAATTCTTTAATCAAAGGAATGCTAACACAAGAAGTTCCTGTGATTTCAAAATATTTCCCACTGTTTCAGTGGGATTCAGAACACTTCTTTTGAGAAATTTTCTACAGAAATTGATTTTGTTCTACATTCATATTGAAAATGCTTTATGACATTTGTTTGAAACAGTGTTAATGTAAAATTTTGATATGAGCATGGTATTTGTCTTGTAATTGTCTTCATATAACCTGTGACAGGATGGACATTGATAGCAAAATGACGTTTAGTTAGTGAGAGCAGTTTTCAGGATGCCTTTTCTGTTTTGTAAATTTACTGATGATACAAAGGAAGGGAAGGACAGCATGTGTGTGTCTATGACAAAACAGGTTCAAGGAGCAGAGGAGAGGTGGTATAGATGTGTGAATATTCTTTTTCCATCCACTGCTCCCACACAGTGGGGCTACCAAAAAGTTAGGAAAGTATGAAGAAGGGAGAGAAAGGCAAAAGGAAATTGTTCAGAAGCCTCCTGTGAGAAAGGAGGGCACCCCAGGTTAGCTATTTCTCATCAGCCACTCATCAGTATTGGGATGGAGGCAGCCTTCCCAAGGTGCCTTGGCAGCAAGCAGGAGAGGCATCTTTCCCCACCCACTTAGCAACCTCTGCTAGCCACCACTTAGGCCTCTCCTGATAGTTCATAGGAGCCCAACATCTACAAGCCCATAGGTTGGTGACAGATGCTATTTAGTAGCACGGTAACAAAGTACTTTGTCTCACAGTTGCAGAATGTATGGGTCTCACCCGTGTTTAAATGCCTTCCAAGTTCTTGTTCTTTCGACTGTGAGTATATTTAGCTTGCACAACTGAGCCAAAACGAAGAGAAAACTCCTTTTCAAATTGTTCATTCATCTGGATGCAGCTCATGCATAGCTGGGGGAAGAAGAGAAGGGAGGAGAATTAATGAATTAAAAATAAAATTATGAAGGAGTAAGTTTTATCCAGAGTTCAGTCTTTGATACAGTTAGCAATCACTCTAGCACATATTCTTGTTATATTTTATCACTACATACATTAATTTCTCACACTGTATGTATTCAAAGGGACAGAGACTGGATGAATAAATGGGAGTAAAAAATAAGGTGTTAGAAGGAAGAATAACAAGGGCTTTTTTTAGACAGCTTGAAGCACAGGGAAGGTGCATCAAGAACTTTAAGGTTCCTGATTTGACACAACCTAAATTCTCCTTTACGGAATTAGCTTTTGTATGTAAACTGGACTTGAATGTGATTTATTCTTTAACAGACTTGATTTTTGTACAGGCTGTAAAAAGGAGCTTCTCCTTTCCCCCACTTTCATACTGTTTGTTAATGAAAAGCTGTATTGCTTTGTTATTTATATATTCTTTTGCCTTTTTTATCATGTTTGATACAATGGTACTTCAGTCATGGGCACCGAAATGACAGGTAAATGGTAACTCCTCAAAAATTGTAACATGGCTCCCATAGCTGTGTTTTGGTTTGCCAGTTAGAATGTTCAAGTTCCACGTTGTGTGTAGCTTACCACAGGCAGTGAAGAACAGAAATTAATTTTGGTTATAATTACTGATTTATTCTAAGTGAGCATGAATTTTGCATCAAAATTGTTTTTTTTTTCCTGATTTGTATGTCTAATGTTTAACAAGTTTGTTTTCACCTGATCACTCTTTTGTGGTCATTTGACATTAGCCTGCTTGTTTGCCTGTATCCTGTACTGATGTTTCTTAAGAAAACACTACGCTTGTATTTCAAGCACACTGTGGTGGTTATTCTGTGATTTAGAGCATCGTGGCTTGCATTTGTTCACAGGTTTTTACTTCTTACAAGTTTTCATCTGATGGACCCGAGGGCCGTGAAGATAATGTGTCATCCATTTCTATGTGTATTAGCAAAATACCAGTTCTGTGGACTTGTTAATTCACTTTCTGGTTGTTTCATTTTTTTAGACTTTCTTACCAGAAAAACATGCTAGTAAAAAAACTGTAAGCCTGTCATGCTTGCTGAATGCTTGTTTGTTGTGGTCCCACTGTGAAAGTTTACACAATTTAAACCCCTGTTTGTTTCATGGTTTTGGAATGCACTTTTACACAGTAATATTTCCACATTTTTCTGTGTTAGGATACTTCAGTGTTCATTTTACTAATCTTGGTTTCACAACAGGACTGATGGTCGCCGCTGGTCTTTGGCTTCTCTGCCTTCTTCTGGCTATGGTACAAATACCCCCAGTTCAACTGTTTCTGTAAGTATCCACTTTACTATGCTGATAGGTTTGGGGTTTTTTATTGTTATTATTGCATGCCACATCTTCTCAAATTTAGCTTGCTTCTGTTAGGAGATGGTGCTGTAGGTTTTGTTGAAAGACTTTGAATTAATATGAGAAACAAAACTGCTGTACACTGAAATACAAGAAAACTTCAGGCAATGTGTGCTTTGCTTGGAGAAATTTTCCGGCAGTGAGTAGTGAGAAATTTTCTGGCAGTTTAACTACCCCCCCTTTTGTCCTTTGGGGCAGTAGGAAGTGAGACATGCTGCCTTATTTTAACCGTACAGTAGTTAGGCTTGGAGTCTGAAGTGAGCCTTGATAACAAAGAGAAACCACTCTTTGATATGATTTGTCCATCCTAGGTTAGAGCTCTTAAGAGGTGAATCATTCATTTGCCTTTTTAGTTCATCAGTAGTGTGGTACTAATGCATGATAAGTTAGATACTTAACATTTTAGATATCTATAATGAGAACAGAGGATACACCATATAATGAATATGTCTAATTTCTTAGATTTTGCCTGCTAGAGACTCCTTTTGATATGACCTTGTATCACTCTCCCTGCCACCATGCATGTCCTGCCTGACTTGTGCTTTAAACCATGGGATCACATGAGATCCTGTTAGGCAGTATTGACCTGTACTTTGGCCTATCTTACACGCTCCTGTACTGCAGAGGAGGTAGTGGGTCATGTTACTACCTTAAACTAAGCTGTCTGTGGGAGAACGGGGAGATAGAGCTGTTAAGAAAGCCTGTTTTGGAAGTAGCAAATAGTAGGCATTTTGACAGTTACATTACATCTTCTGCAGTAAAGGGCTTGGTCCTTTTAGATCCACGTGTGACCCTTCAAAAGTTTTGTCTTAGGTCTTGTTTTTTACCTTTGGGCTTGTATGAGTAACAAAAGTAATGTTTTCTGAACAACAATATTACTGGACATCTGATACCAAAATTAAAAAAAAAAAACTTTCTTACACAATTTGGGAACACTTTCTCTTTCCCCAAGTGTGTTCTGTTTCTCTTGTGAAATAGATGAGTTTCACATCTTGTAGACTGGTAGAGACCACTTTGTTACAATCAACTCTTACTTTTGTTCACAAGAGCTTATGGAAAGTCAAGTCAATTCTAGCTGACTTCAGACAAGGTTGAGGGATTTTGTGTATCTTAAATATAGCTCTTCAGCAGCACTGTGTTTTGACTTCTGCTTTCCTTCCTGTGTAGATCTTTTGCCAAGCAAATGCCTTTGTTTCACATTAATACCCTAACCACTTTCCATACTGCATATTTGTATGCCTTTTGTTGGAACTAGATCAAATGTGCTGTGCTTTTCACTTAAAATATATTTACATAAAGGAGGTTATGTCAGATAATAAGTAATTGCCATGGCAACCCTATCATTATTATATGAAACACACTTGTGCTAGAAAGGAAGTGAAAACCTGTGTCAGAAATGTACCAAAACAGTTTAATTTTCAGTCCTCACTTGTATGTTTTTCCTTTGATGTCTTCAATTTTAAAATAGTAATTTTAGTTCATACACTTGTCATTGAAGTTTGTCAACTGCTGTTGACATCCTGGAATATGCAGCAATACTGCATCATTTGTATTGCATTTTTTATGAAAAATACAGCATTGTCATTTGTAGACCTAGACATCTTAACTTTTGCAAGACTGTTGTTGAGTTCTCCCTTGATATTTCCTGAATGCATCACATTATATGAATACAAAACCCAGATGTCTTCTGTAGGATTGAACAAACAGTTTCTGACTTGTGGAATGAAACCTATCTTTCTAATAAGTTAGAGTTTTGTTGAAGAAACAAGCAGCAGAGAATTCATGCTATGTATTTCTTAAGTTTAGTCTGTTGCATTTTTTCCCTCCAAGACTCTGTTATGGCTTGCTGACTCCTGCAAAAGCACTGGGACAACCTCTGAAATTTAAATCTAGACACTGTTCCATAGCTTCTTAGTAGAGTTGCTTTTCACTTTCTTCTTTTACTCATTAGAGAGTATATCCATAAAATCTGTAATCATAAAATGAAAATTGCAAGAGTGCCCATCTAATTGGTTTCATGTACTTTTTAAAAATCTGAAGCAGTTAGCACAGTGCAACCTCCTTCTCCAGTCCTACAAATTCTTAGAAGTCATCAAGAGATGGTTTCCTACACAATAGCGTACGTGTATATGCAAACGGTCCCTTTTTCAGTACCGGATAGATCAGGTTCATGATAATCCAGAAACTTATCAACTGGAGACCAGAAACAGCTTTTACAGATCACAATTGAGAACAACCTCTATCTTTGCAAGCAACTGAAAGTCAAAGTGGGGACAGAATCGTCTATGGTAATCATGTTTATACTTTGCTGAGCGTAGCTCACCATTTCTTGTTAACCTGCTTTTTCTTTTTTAAATATTGAAAGTTAAGAGATTGAATTACTGATTTCATGGAAGCTTGTGGTGTTTAGAAGTGGTTCAAGTACTGTATGTACGTGTTCTCGCAAAGCTAAAACTAAATGAAGGTGTCTGCTGCTGAAATTATTCTGTTGAAGAGGAACTCTTGGTGTGTTGTATTCTAGCACAGGTGGATGCCAGTTATGAGATGCAGCTGAGATGATTTTATGTCTGTTGGAAAGCATACCTGTAAAAATGGTAGTGACAGCATATGGCTGATGCGTATTTTTGCAAGTAGATTATATTCTTAGTGTATTTGTATAGTGTAAAGAGGTGAGGAAAGAGACTTTGGAGTTACATTAGCTTGTATTGGCTAAAAATTTGCCTTTTTGTATTGGAAGAACACTTTGTGTTGCCATGATGTGCTGCTGTTGTGCATATTAAAAATATGTTAAACCTTATATGATTTTCAGAACAGCTATTCTAAAATGCCAGGAGAGCTGCTTTTTCAAAGAGTTTTGCTATGAGAATTTGGGTTTGTACAGACAGCAGAATTCAGACCTCCAAGAATATGCACTCTGTGCCTGTGGTGGTCCAGATACAATTGAGAGTTGTTAGCAAGAAGATTTTCAATTCAGTCCTGTTGGATCTAGATTCTCTGACACCTTTTATGAGGAACAGAGTGATACAGGTTATTGTGTTCCTGATCTTCCCAGAATCCCCTGAAGCTGAAGAGGCAAAGAGATTTTTGTATAAATAGCCTACAGTAGTGGTCTGTACTGGGAAACTTCTTTTGCTAGAGTATCTTTTGTCTCACAGAGCATGGCTGTACTAAGTATAGTGTCAGGTTAACTGCAACTGTCTGCTATACTGTGAGATAAGAAAGAAATTTATCTGTGCTGAGTTATGCAATGGTCATGTGCTAAACCTGAATTTCATAAATGAGTTACTGTGACTTGACAATTTTCTACCTAAGCATGGTAGATTCTTGCTGTGCATGCCTCATTGCCTACAGCAAAGCAAGGTAATGCAATCTTGCTAACTTTAACTTGTTCTGTTGTGATTCAGCCTTCCACTGTAGACCAGTCCTTTGTGAGTTTTCTTCTTTTTTGATTTTAAGGTATTACCTCATAAGATCTAATACTATAAATAATCCTTTTCTTGAGTTCCTTGGAATTAGGATAATGATTCAGCCATTTTCACACAAGTTGCTAGGAAATTATGAGAACTGTCTGTTTTCTGTGTTTGTGTTATAGTTTATGATCAAATTTGTAGGCTGGAGATATGATAAAATATGAATTTGACAGATATAAAAAAACTATTTTTCTGAGCTAATTTGATCAGGTTCGATGATCGGTTGATTACACATGGTAAGATGCTAATAAACAGTGAAATAACAGTCTAGGAAAATCAGAAATTTGGAATACAGAGGAACAAACTGGAAACTCTTATAAAACACGAAAACGAATGGCAGTGCCACCTGGGTCACGATATGGACCCCCTGGCTTTACAACAGAGTTAAACAACAGGTAAACAGGGTATAAACTTTAGAAATAACCATGTTATGTACATGCTTAAGTTACTCATGAACTGCCAGGCTGCTAATCATGAAAACCTTTGCTGGATGAAGCGATACCTGGCAGTTGTAATACAAAAAGCAGGGATAATCCAAAAAGGTAAATTCCAAATTAGAGGAAGTGAGAGAGAGAGAGCACTCTGCTGTGGTGAAGGTCTGTGACTCAAACACGCTGCTGCTAGAACAAAAGAAGGTAATCCCCGTGAAGACAGGCGCACAATGGAAGTGCTTTTCGGCACCTCGATCCCATTAATGAACAAGGTGTGGGCTTTTAAATCATCCCCTATACATTCCCTCTTTGAAAATGGAACGGCCCAGTGGCAGATTACCTCTTCAAATCTAGCCAGTCAGTTCAAAATGATGTATGGTGGGCAAACCACGCATGCCTTCTCGAATAGGCAACTGCACGTCAGAGGCTATATGAAGCATGAAGCACGGGGTTCAGCTGCCACCCCTGCCACGCAGCCTTAATGGTGCCTGCCTTTTGGCTCCTCCACTTCAGCCTGGACCCTGCGATGGGGAGGGCACTGGCCAAACAGGTTTAGCTGGTTTGTTAATGCCTCTTCCAGGACAGCTTGCCAGCCTGGATGTTATTTGCTGACCTTAGCAACATAGGGAAGTGTTTTTACAGTATGAAAGTTTGCTGATTTCCTCACTAGGGATGATAGAGCAAGGAAGATCTTACTGTGCTGGCATCTAATAAAAGAACAGCCAGGCATGGGCCTTGGTGTACTCTATAAGAAGGCAGATAAGATCAGTAATATGCACATGAAGGTTGACACAGAAGAAATAAATTTTCTTGAAAAAGCCAACTGGAGATAGAAGAGCTCCAGAAAGATGTATGAGTTTTAGGTCTCTTTCCCCTCCTCTGGTATAACCAAGGGAATGTACCCAAGCAGCTTTGTGTAGTCACAGAAGGGTTATTTGTGAATGAGCTACCTTGGAAACTAGTTTTGGTGCCAGAAGCAGTAGTGTCTACACCTGTCAGTCCATTTCAGCAAGGCTGATTGTGAATACATTGAATCACAGAATGGTTAGAAGGGACCTCTAGAGATTGAGTCCAACCTCCCTGCCAAAGCAGGATCACAGAGGGCAGGAATGCATTCATGTGTGTTTTGAAAGTCTCTGAAGAAGGAGACTCTACAACCTCTCTGGGCAGCCTGTTCCAGTGCTTCATCACCCTCAAAATAAAGAAGTTGTTCCTCAAGTTAGATGGAGCTTCCTGTGTTGCAGTTGTTGTCCCTTTTCCTGTCAACAGGACACCACTGAAAAGAGACTGGTCCCTTCTTGACACCCACCCTTCAGGTATTTGTAAACACTAGTAAGATCCCCTCTCAGTCTTCTTCCAGGCTAAACATCCCCAGGTCTCTCAGCCTTTCCTTGTGAGAAAGATGCTTCAGTCTCTTAATGAATCTTGTAGCCCTCCATTGGACTCTCTCTAGTATTTCCCTGGCCCTCTTGAACTGGGGAGCCCAGAACTGGACACAGGACTCCCAAGTGTGGTCTCACTGGGACAGAGTAAAGAGTGAGGAGAACCTCCCTTGGCCCGCCGGCCACATTCTTCTTAATGCACCCCAGGATACCATTGGCCTTCTTGGCCACAGGGGCACATTGCTGTCCCATAACTTACTGTCCACTGGGACTCCAAGGTTCTTCTCCGTAAAGCTACTTTCCATCAGGTCAGTTCCTAACCTGTACTGGTGCCATGGTGTTATTCATCCCCAGGTACAAGACTCTGCACCTAGCCTTGTTGAACATTAAGTTCCCCTTTGCCCAGTCTCCAATCTGACCAGATCTCACTGAATGTCAGCACATCCTTAGTGTGGTGTGTCAGCCAAATCTCCCAGTTGCATTTCATCAGCAAACTTGTTGAAGGTACACTCTGTCCATCTTCTGGGTCATAGATGAAGTTGAAATAGACTGGACTTTGTACTGAGCTCTGGGAAACACTGGTAGCTACAGACCTCCAACTGAACTCTGAGCTGTTAGTCAACCCTCTCTGCTCTGTTATTCAGCCAGTTCTCAATTCACTTCACTGTCCACTCCTGTAACCCACATTTCCTAAGCTTACCTATGAGGATGTTACGAGAGACAGTGTCAAAAGTCAAGGTAGACAACATCCACTGCTCTCCATGCATCTACCCATTCAGTCACAACACCATAAGCAGCTATCAGGCTAGTCAAACATGATTTCCTCTTGGTAAATCCATGCTGGCTACTCCTGATAACCTTCTTTTATTCTATGTGCTTAAAGGTTACCTCCAGAATGAGCTGCTCTGTCACCTCTCCAGGGATGGAGTTAAGGCTGACTTATCTGGAACTTTCTGGGTCTTTCTTCTTGCCCTGTTTGAAGACTGGAGTGACATTGACTTTCCTCCAGTCCTCAGTCACATCTCGCGTTTTCCATGATCTTTCAATAATGATGGAAAGTGGTAGAGCAACAGCATCAACCAGCTCTCTCAGCACTTGTGGGTGTACCCCATCAAGGCCCCTGGATTTGTGGGTGTTCAGTTTACCCACATGATCTCTAACCCAGTCCTTATCAACCAAGGGAGAGTCTTCCATTCTGCAGGCTTTCTTTCTTACCTCCAGGGACTGGGATTCCTGAGGGCTGGTCCTATCAGTAAAGTCTAAAGCAAAGGAGGCATTGAGTAACTGCCCTCTCTGCATGCTTTGTTACCAGGACTCCCACCTCATAAACTGTGTATGTGTTCTTCACAAGGATGTGAAATCCAGTCTGAGGAAAGTAGTTTCAGATTCTATCTCCAAACATTTAGCTTGGCATAGATAGCTAGCTGTATTTCATAGAATATAGTAAAATATGATGTGCTGGTGTATGTAGTGCAGCTTTATGGATGCATTTTGCAAGACTGGGTATTTTGATAGAACCTCAATTTCATCCCTCTATCTTCCAATTTTATATTAAGTGGATGGTTTCAGTATAGTCTCTTTCACTTGTCAGCCATAGAATCTGTCTTAATAAATGTCTTAATTTCTTTCACTTAATTTGGAATGTACAGGGTTTTGTAAGAGAATAGCATATGCATCTTTTCAGCAATAATTTGGATTATACTTCTATTTATTTTAAAAAGCATCAATAATGTCTTGAAGGCAGTACATTAATCCATATTTATTATGTAGATTTACAGTTAGTGTTGTGGCAATAAGTTGTACTCTGTCGTTGTCATACTTACATTTTTCTACTCAATTTTTAACAGACCCTGTTTTTAACTATAGACAGGTGTTGATGTGTATTACTGATACTAGGTGTCATCTTTACCTTAGAGGTGATTTGAAATACTGAAATTCATCAGCTCCTTCTTCTTGGATTGAAGTAAATTTTTTTCTTTATACTTAGCTCATTAAGTCAAGACTAATTTATTATTTTCTTGTTTAAATTGATCGGTGTTGGAAACAGTGCTTAGAATTTTTTAAATTAAATGGCTTTATTCATGAGCACTGAATACAGTCTTGAAAATATTTTTTTCACTCTCATAGAAGCTTGTGTTCTCTTCTACTCTTGTAGTCATCCTGCTCATCCCAAGAGAAACTGCACCAGTTACCATACCAACCAACACCCGATGAATTACATTTTTTGTCTAAACATTTCTGTACAACTGAGAGTATTGCCAGTGATAACAGATGCAGAACCAGAGCAATACGCCCACGCTCCCGAAGCCTCAGGTGAGTTTTCCTGTCTGGAAATAGGGGTTGGGCCTAAATTCACATATTCTGGAGCATCGTTGTCTTGTACATTGGAGGTGTTGGCTGTTTTTGAAGTTGCCGAAGTATAGGGAAATATAGGGCATCCAAGGGTGAATTGCAAATAGTCCTTTTGAATTCTTGCTTCTGGTTTTGATCATGGCTTCCTTCAGTGATCACGTTGTAGGCTGGGTCTTAAGGCAAGCAACCCATGTGAACTGTCTTGATTTGCTAGTCATGATGGATCTGACTGTAGCACTGGTTCTCTTTCAGATTTCAAACTGTTCACAGAATAAAAGCTTTATTTGCAAAATTAATATTTATCTAGATTCTACAACTGTCTGGAAAGAAACATGGTAAAGAATGAATGGGTGGGTGGTACACTCATTTTCTTCAACCAAGATGAACTTCAGTTACTTGTTTCCCAAAGACTAGGCTTTTGCATTTCATTTGCACTGGCTGTTTGCATAAGATGTGTTTTATCTCAGATTAATTCTGAACTATCAGAATAGTTCAGCTTTTGAAAATGGAAATGAATGCATGGATGAGTTTTTAAGAGCTAGAAGGAAAAAACGTAGTACTGCATTTCTAGTCATATTGATCCTTTCAAAAGTTTAAAAATAGATTCATAGGTATACAAGCCTTAAGGATTGAGCTTTTTACTGCAATATGTTTTAAGTCTGATTTTCATTCTTTTAAGATGTGTAGACTTGTTACAACTGTAGTTGCTACCTGCATGGAATGCATTGGAGGCTAAAGATTGAAACGACATTGTTTTTATTGCTACACTTTAAATTTTTCCATTTTTGTTATAGTTTTAACAGTTAAAATTTCCATTTGAACACAGAATGTGTACAGGGAAAAAAAACAGTAGCCAAGAATTTTTAGTAAGAAGATCATGCTGCTGAAGAGGTATGATGAAATCACATGCCTATCCTGTGCTCAGTGAATATGCCGGTGTGGATATCCATAGAAGAATGTCCATATCAGTGAAAGGACTCACCATTGCTCTATCTTGGGATAAATTTTAATGTTCATTTTTGCCCTATTAGGAAGCCAAAAGCCAGTTCCTCTGCTTATGCAAGAAGGCCCCATATACATGTTATGATCAGATCACTTCTAGAGGATAGCGTCCCCTTTGTGGGGTCTTTTATACCAGAAAGCATAGGCCAGTGTCGCTAACCCAGGAAAGTGAGATGGAGATTTTTTCAAAGTAATTTATAAAAGACTGTGAGGTTCATGATAGTAAAATATGTTCTATAGGTTAGTCGAGGCCGTGGGTACTTTTGTGGGTCGTTTTCCTGCAAATCTTCCGATCCTCTTAGAAATATTGATGGAACTCATCAATATGTATGGCATTATTTGTTGGAAATTGCTGCTGTTATCTGCTGGACAGAGCGAAATTAGAGGGGTTTGATCATTTATTTTAATTATCTGTTTAAAAGAAAAAAGAAGTCATTCTTACCATTTTCTTTTTTTCCCATGCAGCTAGCAGTGTTCTTGGTCAGTTGATTGTATGTAACCTGCAAAGGGACAAGTAGAGCCATAATTAAGAGTCTGTTACCCTTCTGAGAAAATAGTGGTGTTCAGAAGGGTTGTAAAACTGCCTGTACACTAAAATGTAGTTACAAACTAAGAAAATAACATAGTTATCAGTTATATGTCAAGCACATAAAGTAATCTTTAGGGTTGGGTCTGAAAGATTTGGTCTGGTCTGAAATAGCAGAAGGAAACCAAATGTGTCACCTGTGAGCTAAGGTACTTTCCATTGAAGCCTGTCTTGACTTTTTATTGCAAATGAAATACAAAATACAGCATCTGCTTGTATGAATGAAAATTCATGCTGAGACAAGTTTAAAGCAATAATTTACTTTGCTTCCAGCCCTGGACGTTCTTCTGCCTGCTGTGACAATGAAATAATCATGATGAACCATGTCTACAAAGAAAGATTCCCAAAGGTAATGAATTATATTTAAATAGAAATATCTGTATAATGTATGATGTATGTGTCAGTCTCTAAATTGGTAGACTACATAGTTTTTAAGGAAGTGGTGGTTTTGCTATGGGAAGTAATGATCCAGCTCTTATTACAAAGATAAAATCACAATAAAGAAAGTCCCTGCTGTGAACTGGACATGCATTTGATAAAGATGCTGAACTGGTTTTGTGCTGAATCATGCTGGTAAATACACTCTGCTGATTGGACCTAACTATGTTTGATTTCAATAGGTGGTGTATACTTGGCATAAATGTATACTGAATTAGGAAATTAATTTTTAAAAGTTTATCTTGCTGTCCTGTGCAGCATCTGCACATTTTTGCCTTTAATAGTGTTTACTTGTTTTCTATGAATTCTATGAACTGTGAAGATCAGCTCACAGTTGTGTGGATTTGACTATGAAATACTGAATGAAGACAAGTTGCTGACTTGTCCAGAGGTCTGAGACACAAATGAGTTCTTTGGTACAGGTGTGTGGTTTGGAGCACTGCACTTGGTTGATTCTAGGATTTTGATGACCTCTTGAAAAAAAAGTAAGGTAAAGCTGACATTGTTTGAAAAAGTACCTAAAAAAATAAACTTCCTCATATTTCTTTACAGAAATATGAACAGATATTTGTCATGATTTGCAGAGTTACTGAGCAGCAATCTGAAATGTGGAACAACCCTGTGAGGACAGGCTGAGAGAATTGGAGTTCAGTTTTGAAAAGAGAAAATGGCTCCAGGAAGACCTTAGAGGAGCTTTCCAGTACTTAAAGGGGTCATACAGGAAAGATGAGGAGGGGCTTTTTTCAGGGAGTTTAGTGAGAGGACAAAGAGTAATGGTTTCAAACTGAGAGAGGGTAGAATTTAGATTAGATATTAGGAAGACATTCTTTACTGTGGGGCTGATGAGGCACTGGAACAGGTTGCCCAGGCCAGTTGTGGATGTCTCCTCCCTGGAAGGGTTCAAGCTCAGTTTGGATGGGGCTTGGAGCAACCTGTTCTAGTGAAAGTTGTTCCTGCCTATTGCAGAATACCTGTAGCTAGATATCTTTTGAGTTGAGTTCTACTATGCAGACCACAGAACAGTCTGGGTTAAAACAATAAGGCTGTTGCTTTCCTGGACTGGTAATGGGGGGAAATGTCATCTGTCACTTTGCCTTTCAGTTTGCTTCCTTTTTTGCTTGTCTTTTCATGCATTCCAGATAGATTATGGGCAATACAAAAATGCTGTGGAAACAGAAATAAACTTCGAGGCTTTGAGTTTTGTGTGGAATTGAGTTAACATACATTGTATCTGTCTGTAGGCCACAGCTCAGATGGAAGAGAAGCTGCAGGACATTATAACAAATCATTCTCCAGAGAATGTGCTTCCCCTGGCAGATGGAGTGCTCAGTTTTACCCATCATCAGATCACAGAACTCGCTCGAGATTGTTTGGATAAATCCCACCAAGGCCTCATCACGTCACGATACTTTGTTGAATTACAGCAGAAATTAGATAAATTGCTACAGGAGGTATGGGCTTGAAAAATTATTTAAATCTATTTTTCTAAGACTTGATTTGAAATAATCGTGTCTGTTCCCTTAAATAATTGCAAAGTGGTATTCGTAGCAGTTTTGTGTCTACACTACTAGGACTGCACCACTACTGAGACTGTTAAGGCATCCTACTCAGAAACAGCAGCTTTTGTCGTGCAGTGCAAGTTACAAATAGCTTACAGAAGTGTGTGCATAGACTCTAAATTAGGAGGCCACTTACTGTGGATCAATGAGGAAACATACACACTCTCCTCTTTATCAACCCTGCTAATTGCCTATGTTGAGAAAGCAGACGGCAGCCTTCATCTTTCTATTAGGTAGAAGTTATTAAATTATTTAAATATTTATATTATTCATGTAATAATTAAACTGTTTAAAAACTACATACTTTCTGATAAAAAATGCTGAAACTTCTAGGGAATAATCAGATAAATGGATTAAGAACTTGAGACTTGACAAAATTAATGTGCTATGACATAAATCACTGCAGTTTATGAATATGTCATTTTAAAAGCTATGAGTATAGCATGCAAACTGCTAATGTTTGTGTGGCATTTGATAGTGTTTTTGAGCCAAAGTTAATGTGATAGACCAGCAGATTTGATATTGATTTGAAATTTTCCAGCTGGGATATAAGATACCATGACTCTCTTAACTTATGTCTTTTCTTCTGCTTTCTTTTGAATGCAGGAGCAATTACTAAAGGTTTTGCTTGATAGCTGTTTTTTTTTTTTCCTATGTTGCTTTTTTTTATAACTTCTATTCAGTAAACAGGTCTTCTGCAACTGTGGAATTTTTTCTCTAAAGCAATACAAAACTTAAAAACACCAGTGATTATTTATAGAGCCTGCTTAATAGTCAAAAGGAAGTTTAAACTAGTGACCTTGTGAAATGCTTGTGTTGTTCTGATGCTGAAGTGCAGGCAGAGCTGGCCGTACAGGAGATACTTTACTATTAATTATGTTATGGTAGTGATGATGTCAAAATACAGGGAAACATGTCTAATAAACTAGGATTCACTGAGGTACTGTTAACAGTTTTAATGTGTTAACAATATATCCCTTAAAATGGCTATAGAGAAGTACAGAGTATATATTTACTCGTTCATGTAAAACTTTCGTCCTAAACCCTCTAAAATTCCCACTCTGTCAAGTGATTCTCCATTCTGCACCTAAACCAGTGCATTACAAAAAAAAAAAAAACCACCAAAACACTCATTTTGTCACATGATGATTTTAATTCTTTAATATGTAAAATTTTCCTGTCCTGCTGTAGTAAATAAACTAACCAAAAGTGTCTTTTAAAGTTTTAATAGGAATAAGCAAAGAAAAGAGCATGCTGGGCTGAGAAAAAGGGACGAAAATACAGCAAAGCCTTAGTTTTTCTTTCCTTCTTATATAGCTATCTCATTTACATAAACAGGCTTATGTTAAATAGAAGGCAGGGTATGATAATGAGCCCCCAGAATGTTCTGAAGTGCTTGGGAGAGAGAAGAAAAGGATCCAAGAGTAAAACCGTCTTTCTCATAGAACACCGCAGACCCCCTACATTCTTATCTGACACACACATTCCAAGGCAGAGCCAGGCAAGGCCACCTTTATCTATAGTCTGTGTGCTTTTACAATCTTCCAAAAAGATATTCACTGAACTTAACCCTTCACTTGACACAAATCACATATTCCTCCATGAATATTTGTAAAAAATATTCACAACACTGCGAAAATGTCGTGCCTTAAAGTATTCATGCTTGACTTTGCAGTAAATTCCATAATACCTGTTACTAGCATATGAAGACAGTAAAAATACTTCCTCTTTGCACAACTTGGTTATGGGCAGTTAAGAGTTGTGCTTTGAACTCTTGCAATTTGTCTGTTGTCAATTCCCAGATGTGACATTTACTAAAAAGCTCCATCTGCTACTTGGAACTTTCTGATTACTTTGCATAACAAGGGGCAGAGTTCCTTTAGTTTTTGAGCAGCTCGTTTCAGCCAGCCTTTTAATAATTCTAAGGTTAAGTGGACATGAATGCTTTCCTGCTCAGTCCCTCTTAAATGTAAGGTCTTTTTTTCACGTACACACCTGAGAGTTGACAAAACGGTACGTTTGTGTTATGTTTTGATGGTGGTTAAAATAGACAAGTGTGTTCTGGATTTTTTTTTTTTAACAAGAGTTTTCCTTGGACTTGGTTAATACAGTGCAGAACACAAATGGCTGTGTCTAATTCTCTTCCAAAATGTATTGCAGAGCACTGAATAGTATTTGTGCCTGTTTCTTTTTTCCTTCTAGAAACTTCACAGATACATTGGTGTTTTTAAAGTTGTAGTGCTTATATTAAGAGCAATGTGTAGCATCATATTTTCATATTTATTTTTTAACTTCAAAAAACACAAGATATGTATTATATGTAAAGTACTTATTTGTCCAGATTAGTATAAAATGTCATTTTGTTAATTATTTGTGGTGTTGAATAAGCAAGGTGAGATGACAAACTTAGATCTACAGTTTCTACTCTTCAGAACAAATAAATGCCTTGATAGTTGAGTGAAGTGCTATGAGTATATATGAATCAGGGGAAGAAATACATGGTTTCTTTACAGTCATTAACATCCTTAAACTGTATAATTTCTTGTTACAGTAGAATAGCTGAAAGAAATTTGAAAAGCAGTTCAGGCTGTTGTACAACTGTTGCCAAACCTACCAGAACTATTTTTCTGTATGTATTTTATAGGATTTTTCTCCCTCTGTTGTAATCTTTGTAGAACTTAACTATTCATTGTGTTTCCTTCCTCATGTACCTTTATGTGGAGCCTGTCTGCATGTTTTTTTATATATATGTCAATGTCATTTTAGTCTTAATATGTGACGGTAAGAAACCAGCAGCCGTTTGGCATGAATGTTCCTTGTGTTCATTAATATTGCTTCAATCATGTTTCATTTCATTCTAAAATTAACAGATTCAGACACAACTGTATATGTAAGAGGCATTTATGTTGTATTGGAACATAGTCCCTTTTTTCAAGGGACTATGCATCATTGTGGGTTTTTTCAAAAGGAGGCAGATGTTGTGTCCATTGTAGGCATTTCTGTTGTTAACAGAATTAGAATTGTACAACCGGGATCACTTAAATTTGAAATTATGGCATTGCTCTAGTTCTTATTATTTCTCCTGGCATCTTGAAATTGACATGCTGTTTGTTTCAAGTACATGCTTCCAACCCTCAAAGGTGTCCCAAATGCCTTCCCAAGTAGTACATCAAATGTGGTTTTTCTATTATCACTCTATTTTTATCTTTTAGGCTCAAGAGCGATCTGACAGTGAAGAAATGGCATTTGTTAAGCAGCTTGTCCGAAAAATCCTGATCGTTATTGCTCGTCCTGCTCGCTTACTGGAGTGCCTGGTAAGGTCATGCTTAGTATATTTTCACTTCTTAGCATAGGAAGATTTCTGGCTTAGTATTCAAGGTCTTTTACAACTGTTTTTTGAAAAGACATCAAACAGTGGCATAGAACTTCATTGTTGGTGAGACCCTTTCTGCTTTTATTTCAGGAACATGAAGCTGACAGGGACCTCCTACAGTTGTGTTTTGTTCCCTGCTGTTGCAAATACTATGTTGTAGAATTCTTTTCATCTGCTGAAGAGGCTGCTGTTTGAAATTAGTTGGCTTTTTTCTGTTGTTTTGTTAGACTGCTGTTCCTGGGGAAGACTGTTCTGGAATCACAATTGCTTGGTGGTTTTCCTGTTGTTCTTATTATTATGTTTCATAATTTTGTTTCACTCAAGAGCTGTAAGCAGCTTGCAGTCATGTCTACAGTGCCTGATTTGGGAGGAACAGCAGTAGAGGGTTTAAGGTATCTATATACAGATAGTTGGAGTTATAGAAGATATCAGAAGGAGCAAGAAGAATTAATTTATGCAGAACCACAACACTGATACTGCTGGAGTGGGAATAGCTTGTGCGAGATCTTGAGTACGTTTCTGCTTATCCTGCCCATCTATATGAGCTGGGATGGCTCAGCTGTGGGAAGTTGCTCCTGTGCACAGAGCAAATGTACTCCTGTTGTTCAGTGGAACTAATAAACCCTTTCAGAACACTGTGTACTCAGGAGGACAGTGTAGATGTCCAAATACCATGTAAGAGCCAGCCGAAGTTGCAACAGGCCTGGCAGGCAGCCTGAGCTGACTTTGTTGAGCAGCTCTGCTTGCCAGTACTAGGATCACAGAGCTGATGGTGCATACAGCTATTTGAGGCTGGCAAGACTTATGTGGGAACCACTAGCCTGCTGCTAGACTCAAGTTAACCCTGCAAGTGTCATAACTCCATTTGGACGGCACTGAGCTAGGAAGTTTTTCCAACCTGATTTTAGCTCTGTGCTGTGCCTCTTGATCTGTGGCACAGTTAATCCACAACCTGGCTCATTCAGCAGTGAGCATTTTGAGAGCTGCCTCTATTTTGTTTTGGAAACACCATGTCTCAAATGTTCCCACTTGCAGTTAGTTCATGATTTGCAGTTCAGAAGTAATCTAAAATAAGATCTGTGCTCTGAATCAGCATGAAAGAGAGATTTTAAAAGAAAAAGACTTTAAAAAACAGGATGTCTTAGAAAGTCCTGTCTCTACTATTGCACCCAAACTTATATACTCTGAAGTGCTCATGCCTAGAGGAATCCTCCCTGCTCCATTGACAAGATTCATATTTTTCCACCTCCCCACACCATTTCTTATGTGATACCTTCTGTTCTGCGTTCTGTCATCACACATCAAAAAGTGCCCTTAAATGCATTGTCATCATGTGGGGTGACAAACCAAAGTTTCTTTATGATGCTTTATTCCATGTTTGCTGGCTCTTGCTCACCTACCCCCAGTACTATCATTATCCTTTAGCTTTTTAATTTGAGTTCTCCTCAGGTAACCCATTTGCTTATTAGTTCATTCTCCCAGAATGTTCAGTTTTATAGCTTACTTGTTCAAATCTCCATTCACTTAGTTCCCAGTTGCTGTGCCTCGGGTTTTATCCTAGGCTACTTGCTCTGCCTCATCATGGTTCAAGCAGAGCTATTTTACATTCTATAACCCTTCCTTTGCTGGTGCTGCTGATGGAAGTAGAACAGTGTTGCAAGGCCAGAAGATGACTGTCGTTTAGTTGAGAGTTTCAGAACAGTGATTTCAGAGAAAGCTAGCACAGCTTCCTTAAAGTGTTGTTCCCTCAGGTGGGATCTTTAGGTGATTTAAGCAGAAATGTACAACTCTACGTTGTATGCTTCTACAAAGGCAGGTAGCTTGAACAAATTCAAGCATACTGTCACAAATAAATACATTTCTTATGCAAGAAAGTGTTAAGCCTATTCCATAAGCATCACTGGAATCATGTATTCTTACAGAAACAATATCATTGTTTTCCTACAGCATCTTTCTGGAAACTTTTGAGTAATATTGCCTAATATTTTAAAATCTCTCTCTCTCATACATACTGAATCTAGGAAAGTTCAGCTTCTTTAAGAAAGTTCACATAACATTGTAGGAAATAGATCCAGCACATTTGTTTTGAGGAGTTTCAGATACTGACAGGAATGACATCAGTTTTCTGATTGTGATCTTAGCTCAGAAGTTCATAGTATGTCAGTTCCTGTTGTTATTTATTTGATAATCATATGAATAAAGCTTTTGCAGTTCCATGTGTCAAGAGCCTCCATTTGTATATGAAAAGAACAGAGTTCAAAGTAAAGGTCAGAAAATAAGTTTGTTGCTTCTAATTATTCATATGTGTGTGTATGTATATGTGTATGTGTATATTTTGATACATAAATATTCAAGCATATTCATATGATTAGAAATATCTCTTTCAAAATTACCTTGATTTACTAGAAAGTGGAAGAGAAGCTCTGTATTTACTACTCTGGCAGGTAGATAGGAGTTATTGGCACATCATCATGTGGTTGTGTTCTTCAGTGCCAAGGAGTTATGTATAAGAGATACAGCTGTGGGAAACATTTCAGGTGAGGAAAATAAGGCTAAAGCAACATGTAATGTTTAGTTACTTAATTTAGATTTTTATGCAGTTCAGCAACACCGTGAGACTTTGAGCTAAATGAGAGGGGTTATTGTGGCAAGTCCTTAGGAGTAGGCTAGAGATAATGAAACATTTTGTGTCAAATGAAAAATTGATATTATTTCCACCAGACTGAAAATTCCAAAGACGTTTTGTTTCAGACACATGGCAGCTTTTCTAGTAGCCACAGCAGCTTGAATGCTTCCAAAATGAAACATGATACACCTAGTTTCTCAAGCTATCTTCTTGGTAGGATGTTGAGTTTCCAGGTCCTGGGCAGCCTGAGGAGCTAGGATAGGAGCAGGCAGATGAAGCCCCCATGAAGTTACGGGAGTATGGAACAACCCTCCATGAAGCATGGAACAACCTGCAGGGTTGCTAACTAGCTCACCATTCTACCTTGCTTCTAAAATTTGACAGAACTGACTTACTTGAGTTAAACCTTGCTTCATGACTCCCAAGTGGCTGTCACTTAATTAAGCATTTCAGCTTTTAGGATCCCTGGTTGGCACAAGTATCTTGAAGAATGTAATGGCTATGTGAGAGATGGTTTGGTGTGAATTCATATAGGTATATAAAGTCTGTTTACAAAAATCGCAAACCTTCCTTGTTCCTGTAAATGCTTTCCTATTTTTGTCATCTCATAAAGAAGTAAAATTAATGTATTTCCAAGGGACTTAAAGGATAGGCAGGAATTTGAGTTTCTGTTATTTGTTCCTTTTTTTTGGAGGCTTGCATTTTAGGCATGGTATAAATTATACTTGCAATATAATTGGCTCCCAAAGGAGAATGTTTCATTTATAGATTTCAAACAATTGAATCAATGAAGTTCCAATGTTGTTTTCAGCAACTTAAGATTTTAATTCTAAAATTGGTGATTTATTTATTATTTGTATTATTATTTCTATTTCCCATAAAATACAGCGTGTATATATATTGATTAAAAATACTTAAAAATTTCACTTAGAAGTAATATTTTTACATAGTTTCTTTATTTCAGTAACGGATTTTTATATGCAAGTGGCTGCAAGGGAAAAGTCTTCTATATGTATAATGCTATCACTCCTGATTATAGGTCATTTCTCTCTGAACGTTATAGGAGGTTCTGAGGGCAAAGAACATGATGTTGTTATAAAGTAGTGTTCTGGAATAATGGTATGAAATTTCATTGCATGGAATTCATTACAGCATGTTACCTTGTATAAGAGTCATAACAAATACACTACTAGCAGTGGAATAAAGAGGAATTGTTTTCATAAGGGAAATGCAGAAATGTCAAATATTTGAAACAGAAGAAGCAAAGGAAGTTTTAATGTTAGGCTTTGACACTTCAGTTTCTACAAAGAGAATGATGGTGGCTGTTTGTCTTCTAGGAATTTGATCCTGAAGAGTTCTACTATCTTTTGGAAGCAGCTGAAGGCCATGCTAAAGAAGGGCAAGGCATTAAAACAGACATCCCACGATATATTATTAGCCAGCTGGGCTTAAATAAAGATCCGCTGGAAGGTAAGTGCATTTTCTGGTCCAGATATAGGCTTCAAGATTCTTTCTTTTCAATATGTTTAATTATTCTGATAATCTGCATGTACATGAAAAGGGTCAAATTCAAGATGGTAGTAGTACAAGCATTTGGTAAGCCCCCCAGTATTGTCATGAGATCAAAATCATTAAAAAGGCTGTCTGAGATTTTTGGGTTGTGAATAGCGTTCTGAAATACTCTGTCAATGACAATTGTCATCCACAGCCTGGCAATGCAACTTTGTTATTTCATCTGTAGGTGGAATTTACTGGTATAATTTAATGGCAACTGTTATCCAGCTGTAAGTAAATGGAGCTGGATGGAGCTGTTATTTGCTTGTCACACAGTGCTAGTCCTGCAGTTTGGAAGAAACAGGCAGAAGTGCCATCAAGGAAAATGAGCCTAGCTAGTGCCAAGAGCTACAATAAACTCTTTTTTTTTTTTTTTTTTTTTTTCCCGCCCCCCCTTAACCAGTTCTCATGATGCAAGATCACATTTCCTTGAATCAAAGGACTAGTCATTGTATTGTGTGTTAAAAGAAAACTCCCTTGTGTTCAGCTTCAGCAGCTTGTGAAGTCCAGCGTTGCCAGATCTTGTCAGAAATTTGGTTAGACCTAATTCAATTAGATGAAATTTTGTTACACATGATACTCACATTACATTAAGAGATTTAAAGAAAATTAAGCCTCTTACTAGTCCACTTTCTGTCTTCATGGAAGAACTTCCTCATCCAAATTTACTTTATTTTATCTGAGACGTAGATTAAAGCAGCTTTGACAGATTTTGCTTGGATTCAAAGTGTACTAAGGATGCCAGGCAAATTGGGAAACTTTATATAAATAGTGCTTTCCATGTCATCCTGGAAAAGATCAAGAAATAGCTTAATTCTCATCAAGGTAAAGATGTGTCTGATGCATTTGGAAAGCTGTTCACCTGGCCTAGACAATTCCTTAATTCTTTAATGACCAAGTATGCAAGGTTTATTTTGGAGTCTGGGTTGAGGGTTTAGTATAATTGGCTTTGGTTTTACTGATTAACTCAGGCTTCTTGGATAGAAGTGTTTCATAGCATGAGCCAAAAATCTGACACTAGCCAAGTTTAATAATATCTTTACATTTTTATGAATGGTTTATTGTGAGAGAGGTAAGGGATACTATTTTCTCTATTTTCACAGACTAAATATTTATTTTATGTGAGTGTATTTCATCTAGGACATGTAGTTACATTTCAGAAGTTGCGTATTAATGAACATAACATAAACTTTGAAGCGCTCCAGGGTAATTGATTTTTTTTTTTTTCCCCTGAGGGGAAAAAATGGGCTATGTGGGCTGATATTGAGGGGTGTATGATACATGAATTACTGATCTTTGGTTCAGTTGGAGATTTGGCCAATTGAATTAATTTGTCTATCATGTTAAATGTTAATGGGTATATGGATTTGTGATCAAATTATTCAGGCTGTCTGATCCGTGCTAGTGCTTTCCCACCTTCCTGCAAGAAGTGATACAGGCAGAATAAATCACTGTGCAATGACTTCTTAAATGATAAAGTTTTGGGTTTGAATTTATGCCACTATACACAAGGACATTTTCTAAACAAAAATAATAAAAGAATGGTGCTGTAGGTTTATGCTCTGGAATCCTTTACAAGGAGAATTATTTGAAAATATTATATTCATAGTTATGAAAAAAAAAATTACCTCCTGAAAGAGCTTTAAATTCTTTGTATGGAAAAACAGAAAATAATTTGTAAAAATTTAAATAGCAGGAGAACCATATCTTTCAAAACAAACAAAAGTCACCTCAGTAATACCACTTATCCTGAAACACAGAACTATTTTCAACTAAGCTGTTAAATTATGTCTGCAGTGTTCATAAATGTTCATGCTATGTATTTTACTTTCTTTGCAGAAAAAAAATAACTACATTTTAGGCTTTTCTCTACTTACCACCTTTGTTTACAGCCACAGCTGTGTAGTGTCCTTTCTTTGGAGAAAATGGTAGATAAATTTATACTGGACTGAAAGCAATACCACAACAGATTTGCCACTTAGGAGAGACTGGTGGCTGCATTTCTGAAGAGTTCCCCCAGGGAGGAATTTTTCCCTGTGATTTTTAAATTACCATTGTTACCTTTTTGAATCATGAGTTTTCAGAAATGGTTTAAATCAGTGAAAGAAAAAGGGCAGATGTTTAATGGTATTTAGATAAATTTTAAAAATCTCTTCAGGCATTGCAAAATGGTTCCATAGCTGCTTGTTTTAGAAGCTGACTCTCGGTTCCATTCCATTATACCTACCTCTTGCAAATAACACTAATTTCTTTGATAATGACTATTCTGTGAAGTTCTTAGCTTAAAATGACTCATTTTAATTTGCTATTTATAAAAATAATTTCAGTTGAGAAGGCTGTCAAAGTGTATTATTTTAGCTTATTTCATTCTCAATGTAAAATAAAGGTTTTATCAACATTTCTGTTAAAACTCTCATGTTTACAAAACTGACTCTTGCCAGGGAAATCTACTCCAATTTTGAGTTGTTCAGTATAATCTTAGCTTAAAATCTGGGGGAGTGTTGTTGTTGGAGTTTTTTTTTTAATAAGATTTGTTCGTTCTCACTGGAGTTAGATTTCACTGTTTATTGACTTCAGAGTTTTTATAATGTTTAGAATGTTAACTCCTCTAACAATTTAAAGATCTACTTGTGTTTTTCAAAGTGACATCTTTAATACTTCTGCTTCTTACACTTTACAAACATTGTGTGTTGGATAGTGATTACAAATGAGAGTTACTCCATAAATCTTTAGCTGTTCCAATAGAAAATTATCTCTGTCGTTAATTTGCTCTTAATGACTAAAGGAAGTGTTGAGTAGAATTTTACTTCTAATAGTCACTTCTTATGTAGCAAAGTCCGGTTTAGATATTCCCGTATTTTTCATATAATAAATTAATTTAATAGTCTGAGATAGTAATTAACTTCACAAATTTCAGGTGATCTTATCTCTGAACTCTAGCACATAATTATGATAAAATGTGCATATTGGGCTGTGTAAAATTTATAATTAACTATGTATATGATTGAAGGAATACCAAGCTTTCCAGGGTGTTTTGGCTACCGTCTGCTTAGCCTTTTTTATCCAAATGAGTTCTTAGTTACTGGGTCCCTGAAGAACAGGGTAGGCTTAAAAGCTCTTGCAACATAGGTTGGCTGTGGCAGGAAACAACCAAGTCAAGTTACAGACTCTGAACTCATATTTTCCCAAAGAAGTTATCTATTCTACTGACTCTCTAGCTGATAAACTTCCAAGAAAATTACTTTCAGCATATTGTGCTAGGTGTATCAGCATTTCTGTGTAGAAGATGTAAACCATTTGTATTCCATCCCTGTATAAACTAGAAGCTTTCTTGTTCCTGAGGGAGCCCAAGAAGAATGGGGCCTATATTTAACCCCTCGGGGCCTGAGATCCTCAGGAGTTTTAGCAGATTAGTACTGTCTTTCCCTTAATGCTCAGATTACACATGGATCACTAAATTCCCACATCTCAGCAGTGATAGGAGTATTACTCTTCATTGTTTCATGGTTGTTTGAATTCTTCATTGCAAGATTATGTAGGCATTGTATAGCAGATATTAATTTTCTAGGTAGAATTTTTTTATATACACTTGGAGGTGCCCTAGAAGTTATTTGGCAAGTACAGCAGATATGACAGCATATTCAAATAATTCAGAAAAGTGTCACTGCTCAGCTTTTCTGTACTTCATTTAGTTTTGTATTTGCTCTAGTTTAATGCTAAGTTTATAATCTTTGTTTTCAGAAATAGCTCAGCTAGCTAACTGTGATAGTGGGACAGCAGAAACTCTGGAAGTGGATGAATCAGTAAATGTAAGTTTTCAAGTTACATTGCTGCTTTTGCTGAATCTGAGCAAGAGAAAATAAATATGTTATACTCCCATCAGCCTTGCTGCATTTTATTTCCTTCTGCTATGTGTAAACAGATTGAACAGAACAGTAGTCCTCAGACTGATGTCATGATGCTTAGCAGAGAGAAGGGTCACAAAGAAATCTACAACAAAATTGTCTACCTATATTCCTAGATGTTGCACTGTCTTTAGCTTCCGTAATATTAACATTCATCATGTTGCAATTGTTTTACCACAAAATCCACCACTAATTCCTTCATTTCTATTTAATGAATATATTTTTCATTATAGAAGGGCTTTTAAGCCATTTCATAAAAAAATGTAAGATTTTTAAACAGCTTACTTACAGAGGCAGCTAATGATTCAATTGAGAGACTCTTTAACAGGTCCTATGAGGAAACAAGGATGAAATGAGCAAGTTAGCAAATAGCCTGGTTTATTAAAGTTAGTTTGCAATCTGGAAGACTGTGCATTGTTCTTTTGAATCTGTGTTAAAAAAATACTTGACTACAGTAGTGGGTATCTTACAGTAATAATTTGTCAGATGCTTGTTCAGGTTGGCAAAAGAAAAATGATTTGGAGGAGTTTGTTCTGAATCCTGTGGGCTTAAATGGTCCAAATTGTTATTTTTAGAAGTTGGTTTTTACACCTTGGATTTGACTCAATAAAGTAGATGTGAGTTCTAAAAATTTAGTATCTGTTTTCGTTGTAAGTGGATAGAAAAAACAGGTGCAATTTTGGTGGGATGCATAGGTAATTCAGTTGTATTTTATGGCCATTTATAAAAGTTAGAGTTTCAAGTACCGGCATCAGGGTATCTGATAGGCTACAGAAAAGAAATCATCCTCTGGTATATCATACTATCCAGAAATAATTTCTGACTTTCTGGCAAAATGTCACCTACAAAGGCTTCTAGAGTTGTGACATGAAGGGTGGTTCTTTACTTCTTTTGTTCATCTGCATTTGTGTTTAGTGGAAGGGTACTGAAAAACTGGAGAAAAGACAGGGACTGGCTAGAAGACTTAAAGGAATTGCTGAAGTGCTTCGAAGAATCTACAGTGCAAACACTCTTAGCATTAGCTAAGAAATTGCAACTGTAAAGTTACTTGTGTTGTGCAAAAGTTGAAAAAATACAAGAAGGATAACACAGTGTAATAGATGAAAGTAAGCAGGGAAGGTGATGAAATTGGTAAAGAAAAAAAGAAAGGTTGGCTATATGGAAATGTTTCCTCAAAGTGTAGCCGTGGAGTACACACATGAAGTGACATAGCTTAAAGTACAGGGCCATTCAAAATCATCACAAATATGCAGTTAGAGACCTGTGCTGACAGACATGGGCTAATTTCTTTTTAGCAAGCATTTAATTTAAAATATTCCAACCAAGTCTACTTTAAACCTTAACTGTTATCAAGCTACCTGAATTGTAGAACTTCTTGAAGACTTGGAAAATGTCTTTAAAAGGATGTTCTGGATTTGGTACACTGATTTTAGAGTCCTGTATCCTCATCATCCCCTCTGCACCTGAATTATAATTCAGTCTTCTAGATTCTAGTCTTCAAGATTAATTAAAAATTAAAGCTAGGAAAAACGATTGTGGAGTACTCAGGACAACTCCATTTTGAAAGTTCTGGCATACAACTAGGTGTAAGTGACCTTCGTTACAGTAAAATTACTGTATATTTATCTTCCATATTTTTCTCTGTTATTTTGTGTCTCTTCTCATTGTCTGTCCTAAGACTCCTGTATTGGAGTCTATCCTAACATAACTTCAAAATGTTTGAAAGCTTATATGAATAAATGAGAGCTCATTTGCTTTTTGTTACTATGAATCTGAACTGCAGTCTGTACTAAAAAGGGAAAGCCATGTCCAACAAATGTCTAGTGGGGTTCAGAGAGGTCCTTAACTCTGGATAGGAATTGCCAGAAGTTTTCAAGCTTGTCTGCTGTAATCTTTGCATGCAGATAAGCAAACAGCTGCAGTGTAACAGCTTTTTTATGAAAAAGCAGCTTTACTTCAGGAGACTCTTTGGTCCCTCTCTTTGCTAGCTGTGTGTGGTAAGTTGGCCAGAGCTTTTGCTGCTCCATTAGGGTGTGACAGCCTGATGATGGCTGGGTTTTGTTTGGTTGTTATTTTTGCCTGTTTTATAAATAAGTGCTGTATTGACTTCGTTCTTGCTTCTCTTTTACTTTGAAGAGCTCAAATACATCACTGAAGCTGAAGAGGAAACCTCAGGAAAGTGATTTTGAAACAATTAAACTAATTAGTAACGGAGCTTATGGGTGAGTAATCCATGAGTGTAACAGCTCTTTCACATTTCATTTTTGCTAAACTTAGTGTAGTTTCTCGTTGCAGGGATGTCTGTGTGAGGGAGTGTGTTTGCACTGCTGCGTTTTTCACACTGCTTTCCTGTTTTGTTGCTAACGTTTGAAGTTCACAAGAAAAACTTTTTTGAAAGCCTACTAGGCATTAATGAATTACTGTGCACTGTACTAAGTTAAAATATGTACTATCACATGACAAAGTAGGTATTGTGTAATGCCAAAGATGAAATCCGAATAAATCAAAAGGCAGATTCAAAGTCACCTTTATAGTACTGGAAGCAGTCTTGTGAAACAGAATAAAACTGGATCTGTAGGGAGACAGATTGTTAAAAATGAACCCTTGCTTGACCTAAAAATACTGAAGTATAAGCAAATTTCCTTAAGTAGGGCAGAACTGTTTCATTACTTCTCCATGGACATTCTTCTATCCTCGAATTTTAATGAGTTAGCTCTTAAGGAGCTTCTGCTACTTGGTTAGTTTCTGAGAGCCTGGAAAGTGATGTGAGTCATCTGGAAATATTGTAGTAGGCTGAGAGAAAATTGTGAGCCTATGCCTTAAATGGCCATGAAATGTTTTCTAGAGGTACTGTGCAGGAATTATGTCTAAGCAGGTAATAGACTGTCTTCTGTCACATTTATTGATCAGATAAAACCTTTTAGAACCTCAGTTGGCTCCTTCTCTGTACTGAAACGTATCGAGTCAGGAAATGTTGGTCTGTAGAACTTGCAGGACCAAGAGGGATGTGTTGGCTCAAAAAAGAAGGGTTTCTGTCTTGAGGTGAAGAGCCCATTGCCCAAAGCGACAATATCTGAGCCAAGCAGAGGAGAAGGCTGTGCTGCTGTCTGCACAGACCCTATTAGTTTGTACTCTGTGCTGCTTCTGCTTCGAGTAGGAAGCATTGGTGACGTGATGGGACTCAGCAGTCTTTGAGGAGACCTTGAATGTAGAAGAGAAGGCACCTGCAATCTATCCACTGGAGTTCTGCATGTTGTTTTAGTGGCCTGAGTCTGATAGGTACAGTAATAATCTTGGATTGTATTTAGTTAAAGGTAACTCTTGAGTTCTGGGACAGGAGACATTTAGTACTGCCTGATACTCTTGGTCATGATAGTTTGTGTGGGAGCTGCTGCTTGTGTCCAGGCTTGCTTGCACAGCTCAGAAAATGGTCTGAAGGAAATAGCATATTTTGCATTAAAGTTCCATAAATACCATAAACAGCTTCTCACTAGTCAGCCTCTCTACAATTCACTTTCTCAGAACGTCTTAGTAGACAGCGTCATTTCTTACGGTATGCCAGTTTTTCCTAGTTGCCCCAGGACTTCAAAAGCCTTATTTCCAGCAGTTAACTGCTGCAGCCCTGCTTGGCTGCATCTCTTTATCTTTCCCTTGGCAGATTCTTAGTCCCCTCCACTCCTCGTTTCAACTGCAACTGAATTTTCTCTTGGTCTTGCTGCATGAGGATGAGAATAACCATGTGGGGTAGGTCCACATCAGAGAAAATGGTGTCTGAGTCACTAGACCTGCCCAGCTTCCCAGCAGTTACAGGATGCTGATGGATAGAGAGAGAAGGTTGTACTGCAACTAGCAGTGTGAAGGTATTACAGTAAGAATGAGCCCTGATGAAGCATTCAGAAGTACAGATTGGAGACAATTGTCTATTTGAAACAGAAGACAAGGAGTGGAAAAGAGTGAAAAGCCATGGCTTTTTATGACACATGCAATGTAGGCATGTAAGTTTTTTTGGGGGGGTTGTGTGTTTCTAATAGGGAAAATCAATGCTTGTGAACCACCTTTTTTGTGGCAATAAGATGCAAAATTTGCAATATAAATATCATAAAATTTGGATGATATGCTGATAACTATATGAGGAAAATGAAAGCTGGTAGAGGGTGAACAGCTTGGACTGTATCTGGATTCTGCATAAATCATTGTTGTCTTTAGCAAATGTTAAAACCGACAGGTTGTACTGTGGTAGTATTAGAAGTGGAAATTGACAATCTTACCAGTTTAGTAGAGTGCTCTTACTTTCATCCTTAACAACAACAAAGTAGATTTTATTGGTTTGAATTTTTAAGTGGTTACTTCTGAGAAGAAAAATCAAGAACAAGAAAGAAAATAAAGCTAAAAGCCCTTAATAATTAATGTAGAGAGAAAGGACCATACTCTCAGTGAACTGTGAGACAACCGTTTAAGAGTATTTCCTCGCTTTTAAAAGTAACTTCAACACCTAATCACTTTCGCCCAGTTACTGTAATTTGGGGCACTTTATGCTCCTGAATTCTCCACTTTTTCAAAACTATCCATGTGCTTGAAGGTCTCCAGTGAGGTATGTCAGATGAGTGGGATGGATCATAGTATCAACAGACTATGTTTTTACCTATCTGAAGTGTTTTCTGTTGGCACCAATGTGATTGGTGATTAATTTGCTCAGAAGTTACAGTCAAGCTTAAAAGGAAACACATTATGATAACATAAATGCACTTTAACCCATCTACAAAGCAGCACATAAGAAAGCAATAATACCTGTACCATCTGTGAATACAAAGCAATAAACTGCTCCACAGTTTATTTACAAGTATAAGCAGCTGAAATAAAAGTTCTTGTTGTTATGCTACAAAGGTTATTTTTCCCTTCCATGTTTTTCCAGGCCATTAGTTTTTTGAAATATCCTAAATGTGTAAATTCTGCTTGCGCTTAATTGATTTGTTCTCAAAAAAAAAAAATCACACACAAAACCAACCAACCAAAAAAAAAAAAACCAACAGTGGGCATATTTTGTGCTCTGACTTAACAAAATTTCAGTATGCTGTTGTAATATTTTCTTTATTTTGAGGCTATAATGGAGGGTTTAATTCTGAACCAATTGTGAAAAAACATACCTTCTGTCTTTGATTTTGCTGTGGTGTTTTTGCTTTCATTAGTGAAATTGAAAGCTTTGACTGCTTGACAGGATAATTGTGAGTCTTGGCATGGTGTTGCAGAGATTTGTCAGATATGTTAAACTTGATGAGTTTAAGTATAAACTACTAGTTTTGTGAAGGTTTGAGTAAATATCTTAGTAGTTTTCTATTTTTAATTGATTGGAGAAACTAATTTGAAGTGCAATTAAATAACTATATAGTAGATGGGGTGTATCAGGCTTTTGGGAATAGCTAGGAATATACAAGAAGTTCAACAAGCTGCAAATCAATAAGCGTTTAGGATGCTGGCCAAGTTGTTAATGGTTTCACAGCTGTCTTATCTGACTTTATTCATCCAGTCAAAACTGCCCAAATGTTAAACTTTTACTGCATTCACAGCAACATTTTTATCATTTTCCAGCTTGTAAGAGATAGCAAGTAATAGTACTCAATCTCTTTAAGTTGGCATCAGCCTTAAGTCCTGAACCAACTCACCAAAATAAAATTTGATAACACGCAAGTGATGTTAGTTCATTTTATCCTCACTGATAATATAATTGTATCTGCTTAAATAAAATACATGATGCCAGTTCTGCACCTCCTTTGAATGCTTTTATTTCTACAGAGATGGTAATGTCAATATGTACACGATGTACTGGCTAATGCTCTTACTTGATAAATTTTAAAACTTGGAGTGTTAGCTCAAGGAGAAAGTTACCTAGCTGCAGAATAACACCCTATCAATCAGATTAATTCATCATTGGCTTGGCAGCCACCAGCAGGAGTGAAAAGTTGTCATTATAATATACTGAAAATTGTGAACAGCGTTTAATGATCAGGACCAAGAAAGCGAAGTGAAGTATTGTACTGCCTCTTACAAGCACGTACAAAACAAATATATATTTCCACGTGGTATTCCATCTTGAAACATTCTGGAAAAAAAAAGAAGAGAGATAGATGCAGAAAAGTGGCACTTTGAGAGGAAAAAATAAGGTGCAAGTTTAGTGCTGATTGATTGAATGTTGCAATTTGACAGCTTGCAGAAGAGGGAGCAGAAAGTCGAAGTCCATCACAACCTACACAATAAGCTGTTACAGGTCGCAAGTCAGGGTTAATGTGATTGGAGGATGTGAAAGCTGCCTGGTGGAAAGTGATCTGGGGGTGTTGATTGACAGCCAGCTGAATATGAGGCAGCAGTGTGCTCAGGTGGCCAAGAAGGTCAACATCATTCTGGTGTGTATCAGGAGTGGTGTAGCCAGCAGGGATAAGGAGGTGATTGTCTCCCTATACTTAAAACTGGTGAGGATGTGAAGACTCTGTTGGGCCCCTCACCACAAGAAAGGCCTTGAGGTGCTGGAGGATGTCCAAAGAATTTTGAAGCTGCTGAAGAGTCTAGAGAACAGGTCTTACGAGGAGTGGCTGAAGGAACTGGAGGTGCTTAGCATAGAGGCTGGAGGGAAATCTTGCAACTCTCCACAAATACCTCAAAGGAGGCAGTTTCGGTTATCTTTTTGTAAGCAGCAAGTGACAGATTAAGAGTCAACAGTCTGAAGTTGGTCTAGGAAAAGTTTAGATTGGATATTGCGTTAAAAAATTTTCACCAGAAGAGTTAAGTGCTGTGCTGTAACAGGCGTACAGGGAAGTGGTTGAATCACCATCCTTGGCGTTATTTTAGAAATAAAATGTGGTACTTAGGGATGTGGTCTAGAGAAGGACTTGGCAGTGTTAGGGACTTTATAATCTTAAAGGTCTTTTCCAACCTAAATGATTCTATAAGGATCATTTAAAAAAACTTTAGGTGACATAGTGTATGCATGTGTAAATGTGAAAGAGACAACTGTGTTGCATTTGTCATGTGAGTTTAGTACACTTAAACTAATCAGGGTTTTTTCGAAGTAATTGCAGATAACTGAATTATAGTTGAAAGCTACTGCCTGTCACTGTAGGGCTGAAGAAGGCAATTTAGAGAGCTGGAGAAACAGCCAGCATGCCCCAGATATTTACAGGGCTAGATAGTCCCTAGAATTTACTGTTTCTTATTGATAGTAATGACCCTACAGAGCCACATGATCTACAAGAAGGGATTTATTAAGAAGTCTGTCCTGGTTTGAATGAAATCAGAACAAATTATGTTCAGTGATTTTACTTTTCAGCTCAGTCTCTTCTAAGTAACTGCACTTACTGAAGTTAATGGCATGTGTTCACAGACAGTGTCTGCTTCTAGCAGACAGTGTTTATAGTTAGTACCAAAGGTTGGAGTTCGGGCCAAGGTCACTGCTACATCTTGTGTGCTACAATGGAGGTGCAGAGTAAAAAGCCACACCTGCAGGGAGGAGCAGATTGTTTAGGTGGCCCTAAACTGACCAATGAGGTCTTCAACTCCATATACATAATATTTGGTATAATGCTAAGGCATCATGCTAAGGCTTCTTCCTCTTCACACTTTTTTTTTTTTTTTTCCCAATGGCCAGCATCTGAGGAGGATCTGGTCTGTTCTGTGATTAGTATCCACCCCATGAGTTTCTGACTCTAGTTCACATATGCTGCTGAGTCCAGTCTGGTACTTCTGCCACAGCATCAGTGGGGACAGTGAATAATTACCGTTGCTGGGGTGGGTTTGATATTGGGTTTGTATGTATTTTCTCCTATTATTTTCATTAAAGTAGTTTTCATTTTCTTTTTCAATTCGTAAGTCTCTCTCCCCTTTTCCCTTTCTCTTCTCATTGGCAAGGGAGAGGGACTGGTAGAGGGTGTCTGTCGTTTTAGTGGTTGGCCCAACCCCAACCCTTGACAGTGCTCTAAACGTATGCTCTGGCCAATACCTGTATTTCAAGAGTTCATATTGGCACACTGTCCAAATCAAAGCTCTGGGAAAATTCTGCTGAGTCCTTGGACAGTCCTCAGTTCACTCATGTAACTTTATTTTTTGAAGGGTTGCAACTTCAGGTACCTGTAAGTGCTCATTTTTCTGTGTGCCACAAGTGCATGAGGGGACTAAAATAGGGAGAGGAAAAGATTAAATTAGTGGGGATTAAGAAGCTAAAATTGATTGACAGGAGATAGCAACAAAAGCAAGAGGAAAACTGGAATGTAAGAGAGAGAAGAATTATAATAAAGGGCTGGAGAGGGAAGATTGTGTGAGGGAAGCAATAGTAAGAGGTCCAGGGGCCTAAAGATATGAAGCCAGGTGGGAGGAGTACTGATGCTGAATAGATAATTTTTTGTTCCAGTTTGGGAGGGGCAGAAGGGAGTGAGGCTTAGTAGAATGCATGGCAGGGTTTGTCTTGGGTTTTACCCACCTACTTGTAGGTGTCTTCCACCTACTTGTGGTGTCTTGCCCCACATTCAGACAAGAAAAAGGGATTAACGAAAGGTTTTGGAATCAGTAAGAAAAATATTCTTGTCTAGAAAAAGTTTTCACTCATAAAGGAAAGCAGAAGCATGTTGACTTCTTTTCGGTGTCTTTAAGTTTGATAACTGTGGGAAAATCTTCATAGAAATAGTAAGGAAATAATTCCTTTTTCTTTTTGAATAGCTAATTGCATGCTAATGATTTGATCTTATGGGGACAACAGACTTTAAAAAGTATGTAATTGAGTCCCTTTTTTTTCCTTTTCTGCTTTTTCCTTTCAGACTTTTCTTTCCATAAACACTCATTACTATGGTAATTATATAGCGGAAATGCTATAAGCATTAAATGCTACAAAGCAGATTTCAAGCAAGGCAAACATTTTCAGGATTTGCCTCAAGGGATTTTGAGAAATTAAACAGTAATGTCTTGTGTCAATTATTCATGGCAGGGTGATGTTTTTTCTCCTGAGTCTCTAAAGAGAGAAGGCATATCTATGTGAGGATTTCTTTCATTTTGCTTCCCTTGCTGCCTTGACCTCTCTAAACAATTCTACAAGAAACTTTGTACCCAGTAGTCCAGTGGAAATTCATGTCAAGGTACATCTTAATCCTCTAGTATTATGTGATTAATGTGGTGATCTTTATTTTGGATTACCTGCTGGTGACCTGCTGCTGATAAGGATCAATGCTGATGTCAGGGACTGAACAAGAACAGAAGTTTTCACACTTGGCAATAAGGGAGCCACCCCATGAAGCAGCTTCTGAGAAACTTTTGTGGGAAACCTGTGACGTATTTCAAAATCCCCTGGGCAGAATCTGAGTCACAATTAACTGACATCGCACTTAGTGTACAAGCAATTGTTGGAATGATTTATAACATTGTGCCATAGCTGGGTTTTGATGAAGTGCTTGAGATATGCCTGAGCTGAGAGCATTTGCTGTATCTGTTGGGGGGACATCTGATCTATCTGTTGTTTGCTTTAGGGAACAGTGGAGTCGTTTGGTTTGTATATGAATCTGTGTTGACTGAGACTCACTTGGTTATGAAGCAGAGATTTGTATCTGTTCTGTAATGTGAAAGCCAACCACATTGCATTGAAAATGGGTCTTTTATATAATAGTTTTTAAAAAAATTTGTTACCAAAAAGAAGTATTTTAAAGCATATTTTTAATGTTTATTCAGACTTTTAAAAACTTTTTCTCTCCCATTTGACCTTCTTCAGTGCGGTTTATTTTGTGAGACACAAAGAAACCAGACAAAGATTTGCTATGAAGAAAATTAATAAGCAGAATCTCATCCTCCGAAACCAGATCCAACAGGCCTTTGTTGAGCGTGATATCCTGACATTTGCAGAAAATCCATTTGTTGTCAGCATGTATTGTTCCTTTGAAACGAGACGTCATTTATGCATGGTCATGGAATATGTCGAAGGTAAAATGTTTGGTTTGTTTCACAAAGGGGGGGGAGGGTTTTCTTACACCAAGAAAGAAAAATAACTGATACGGTACTTGCATTAGAAAGGCCTTCTGTGTGTTCTCTGGCAATACAGATTTAGGATCTGAATCTAACAGCAAGGTAGATTTTTTTCCCAGTCATTATCTCCCTGTGAGGGCATGTGCTCCAGCTATAATGGGAAATTACTGGGATTTGGGTAAGTTCCTCACAGATTGTTGTCATAAGTGCCTTACCGTTTATATTTCATGGTGAAATGCTGTTTGTTTCTGGAGTTCAAATATTCATAAGCACGTATTGGGTATTAGTAATAGATACTGTAATGAAGGAAGAGGGAACAGGAAGCTATTTGAAAGGTGCTGATGCTGAAGGAGTGCAATGAACAGAGACATTGCAAGATAAGATACCCACGCTACGGTTATGCAGGCTTTTTTCACACGTCCCCCCACATTGCATCTTCATGCTGCTTTCCAAGTACAGTGGCTGACATGGTTGTATGTTCAGTTCAATCAACTAATTGGGAAATAATTAGGACTACAATTTCTGCAGCATGTATGGACCATACTGATGCACCTCTGAATATATAGCATTATCTGGAACATTCGTCCTTTTTCCACAGGTGGAGACTGTGCAACCTTGATGAAGAATATGGGTCCCTTACCTGTAGATATGGCAAGGATGTACTTTGCGGAGACTGTTCTGGCCTTAGAATACCTTCATAATTATGGAATTGTTCACAGGGATTTGAAACCAGACAAGTACGTACATAGCATATAGCCAAAGGAGAGAGGACTTTGAAATTGTTAGATAAATAGGGAAGGTGTAAATTTGGTTTGACTGTTTTTGAATTTATGTGCATTCACAATTTCTGCTCAGTATTTTAATTTTCATTACCTGCGATTACAGGAAAAGCATTTTTTTCCAAAACTGTTCTTTGAGATAGAAGAGGCTGTCAGAATAGCTAAAAAACCCACTTCAGCCAGAAGTGGGAAGGAAATAAGTTTTGATTAAGGAAAAGATCTTTCAAAATATGCTTAAAACATTGTTTAATAGAAAAAGTATGATCAACTTGCATATACTTGCATATATGAAAACAAGATTGACCAGGTGGGGAGAACTTTCCTGTTGCATGAATTTAGGGGTTGTTTTTTTTTCCGTATGTAGAAATACAATATTCCTCTTGTACACATAAACAACACTAAAACAAGTAGCTGTACTAAAAAGCATGACTGTTGCAGCTCCATTAATGCTCTTCCTGTTTCACATTTTAAAAGAAATAACATTTAAAAACTGATGTTTTCAAGTGTTGACCCAGCTTGTTGCAGAAGGAAAGTTTTTGCCTCACTTCAAAAGTTTCTTTTTTGAAAATTCTTTCTTTTCTGGGTCTTTCATATGATGACTGTTTCTTTTTCTTCAAAGCATTCAGCATTCAGCGTTCAGCTCTCAACGGTTGCATGATCCTGTAAGATGTTGTGCAATTGCATATTAAAAGTTTGTTTACATCTGATAATAATAGTAACAAATGCAAAACTGTCAGATTTTTAACCTGTTTTGTATCTGGTTTTATTACTTTCTAAGCTGTCTTTACATTTTGCAGTGCTAATGAAACATTTTTGTCAAAATATAATAGCAGTAATAATAAGCACATAATGGTGAATTACAACATAGTAATCATTCATTTTGATTTTTTCAGTTTGCTGGTAACATCCATGGGCCATATAAAACTTACAGACTTTGGCCTGTCAAAGGTGGGGCTAATGAGCTTGACTACCAATTTGTATGAGGGTCACATTGAGAAGGATGCCAGAGAATTCCTTGACAAACAAGTAAGATATGCCTTTTTTATCTCTACATTCAGTGTTCGAATGAAGTGATGTTTTGGCAGCAGAATGTGCTGCACTGCTATATAAACTGTTATTTCTGCATTATTGTTCCAATTATGTGTGGCAGTTACTTTTAGTGATGCCCTGCTGATTATTCGAGGCTTTTTTCTTTCTGCATTAGGATCTATTAATAAGATGAATAACCTAATTGTGTTCAAGTGAAACTGAGAGAAAGACAAATGGAAAGCTGTTTTTATAAGGAATTCAGAAGTCTCAGTAGAGTACTTTGTGGAGCTCATGATGCATTGTACAACTAAGGGTGCTAAAAATCCTTGCTATGGCCCATTTCCCTTCAAGCATGCCTCATTACCATTGCTCACAATCTGCTCACTGTAAAAGTTACTTAAGATAAAACTATCACAACTTTCATGTAAAGATAAAGATATGTTTAAGTTAAAGTATTTGCCATGATGTACTCCTACGTATAAAACACAAACTGTCCTTTGCAAAACATGATTTTACATTTCAAGAGTTATAAATGATGTGACATAGCTCAGTTAGGGTTGATTTACTGTCATACTTATTTTCTTTCCTTTAGGTCTGTGGCACACCAGAATACATAGCTCCTGAAGTGATACTGAGACAGGGTTATGGGAAGCCAGTGGACTGGTGGGCTATGGGAATTATCCTTTATGAATTTCTTGTTGGATGTGTGCCATTCTTTGGAGACACACCAGAAGAACTGTTTGGACAAGTAATCAGTGGTGAGGATCATTACAATATAAAACCCAAATTTCTTAGCTTGCTGTGAAGCATTTCAATTTCTGCTAATAATAGAACTTTATTGATAAACTAGTTTTTCAAACTCGTTATGCTGAAACCCTCCAATATTATAGTACTGTAGTACACGGTTTGCTGTCAAAGCAGTAAGAATAAATTTGGATTAAAAGTTGAACAATGTTTAAGCTTCACTGTTAGAAAAGAAGTATTTGTAGAAAAATAGTGCTACTATGGCACAATGATTTCAGTGTTTATTAAAGAAATTATACAAGGGAACAAACAGTTAAAATAAATTTGCATAAATGGCAAAATGCCTCATGGTACGATGAAGAAATTAACAGAGATGCAATAAAACTGTAAAACAAATGTCTCCCAAATAATAAATAATGCGAAAGAGAAGGAAAGAAATTCAGTTCACAGATTGTTAATGATTGCATTGGTGATTGTTACAGTGTAATGTTATTTCTGTAGCAGCTGTTCTTCTTCCATTTAAAATTCAATAACCTTTTAGATCTTAACCTGCAAGCTGACCCTAAGTATTATGTGGCTTGTGGCAAAACTGAGTGATAATTAAACAGAATTGTTTACTGTCCTACCTGCTGTTTCCGTAAATTTCCCAGATGCATAGGTGTAGAAGGCCTCTTATTTATGCCAAAAGTTTAACAGAATGGCACCTCTGTTACTATATCCTAGTCTGTTTTATAGTTTGCTTAAAAGGTCCAGTAGCTAACATTAAAAAAAAAAAGGAAAAAAAAAAAGCCAAGCATGCAAAACTAAAAACAATAGAAACCAAACACACCTGATCTCTTACTCTCTGAGAAAACAACAAATCCCCATTTGTACTGAAGGAGACATTCTTGTCATCATTTCTGAAGCTGAAAGCCAGACTTGGTTTTAGACTAATGAAGTGGATTTGTGAGTTGCCTCTAGTGTATGACCTCTTTATACAATGTCCTAGCTATTCATGGATTTATAGCCATGTTGTTTTCTGATGTGATATGCAAAGGCTTAAATGGCAACTAGAATCAACTGTTTAATTAACACAAGCAGCAAATGCTGGCTTTGTTCTGGATGCCTCACAGCTGCCGTGCATATTCATGTGTTATTTTCCAAATCAGGTTTAAACTGCAGTGGAAGCTATAGGCAGGCACGTAGAAATAACTCAAGTTTTTATTGCATTTCTGGACACAGGCACATGCGTGTTTATCTTTATGCTCTCTGACTGGGAAAAGGGGAAGGAATAGTCTAAAATTAATGACAAAATTTGCACTTTAGACTTTGTTTTGCATGTGGCTTTTATTTTGCATTTTTGTGGCTGATACATAAATAACTGTTTGAATGTGTCCATTTATATTGCAGAGATATCTATGGAAGTGTACTCTTGTAAACCTGGTCTATTCCCACTCACTCTTTAAGACTGTTGGTCAGCTTAGTTTCTTGTTTTGGTACTGAGTTGTTAGTTTCTGCTATTTTAGTTAATGAAATAATTCATAATTATTTTATTTAATGAGATCATTCATAATATATGCAGAACTCATGTTGGATAAGTTTCCTGTGCTAAATACATGCATTCATCTGTTAAAGCCACGTTAAAGAACTCGGTTCCAGTTTCTGCAGGTGAAACCTACATTCTACTTGAAATTCTACTTTAAAATCTTACCCCCATCATTTTCCCTTATTCCTTCTTCATTCTAGATTGCCTTTCCTGCCCCCACATTGTATGAGTACAACTGTGGAGTCCTCAGTGTAAACTTAAACGCTTAAAATTATTTGGGTTAAAAATAATGCTCTAGAAACAAGGTGCATTTCATGCCAGTTTATTTCAGTACATATTCTTAAACTTTGAAATCGAAAGGTTAAACTTGTGTGTAGCTTCTAATTATGATAATGTTGAAGGAAAAGTTTAGGTCACATAATGATAACAAAATCCTTAACAGCTAGCATTCTGTTTATCTGACACCAAAGTCCAAAATTCTTCCAAGAAACTCATGCAGAGTTTTGTCTAAATTTGCAATATATTACATTTGTGGAGGCAAATTTCTGCTAAAAAATAGACAGAACTTGCTATGTAAGTTATTATAAAGTTAGTGTTGATATTGAAATTGGAACAATTTTGCATTGTTTCATTTCAGTGGAAGTTCATCTAAATTTTTATTCAGCCTAACTGGGTGATAGAGGCCTGGTGTTCTATGAAGTGCAAAAGCCTTAGTAGTGTAAGAGTCAGCAGAATGAGATGGGTTTCCCCCGAAGTATGAGACACCTGGAAAAACCCTCCATTGGCAGGTGTCTCTTCTGAGGACAGTCCAATGCCTTGGCTGATAGTCATGGAAGTAATGACTCCAGTGAGTCTACTGTCATTAGAGCATGATTACAGTGTGAACAGTGACTGCTGGATCAGGTCAGCAGTGTCTGTCTTAAAAGCAGTTTTCATGGAACAGAACTAAAATTTAAACCATGATTTGGGGCAGGGAGGAAGAAGGGACAGCATACAAATTGTGTTAATATTTTGCAATAGTTTTCCATGAGCCAAGCATTCCTGTATTCTCTTGTTAAACCCTGTTTGATGTTATGTGATACTTTTGATGGGAAAAAAGGGAACATAATATGTTTATGGAGCCTATATAAAGTGTAAAAATTTGAAGTAGTTGATACTCAACAGAGCAGCTTGCAAAAGTTGCCTTAACTCTAACTTTACAGTAGTTCACTGTGAGAACTTTCACACAGTTTCTACTGAATATTGGAATCAGCCTTCAGTAATAACTACTTCCTCTTTTGCTAGATGAAATCAACTGGCCTGAAAAGGATGAAGCACCACCTCCAGATGCCCAGGATCTGATTACCTTGCTGCTCAGGCAGAATCCTTTGGAAAGACTGGGAACAGGTTAGGAGACACTATTTTAAATTATTAGTGTTTTGGAAATAGCTCCTATGTTCAGCATTGGGAGCTTTTTGTTTACCTGTTTGTTTTGCCTGGGAAACATCTTTCAAGGCAGGTAGTATGACAACATGCTATTACAGCAGAAGGTATTTTATAGATTCAGACCAGTAATATGGGCCTAACAAGATGATGATGGGGCTATTTTTGGAGCTCAAATGTGGTCATTTGTGTTTAGTTTTCTCTTAATTTGGTAATTAAAACAACAGTGTTTCAAAGACCCAAATTGGATCAGGTTCCTTCTTGAACACAGAAACAGAGAATGATAATCAATACACAACTAATGCATCAGTTTCCAAAAGTATCTTAGTGTCAAAATTAGTTCTTCCAGGCTTTAGGGTGGGTGGTGAATACTCAAACTAACTTGAATTTAACATTCTGTTGTGAAATATCTTGTCATTCTTACTCAGCAAGCACTACTGCCTTGCATGAAAGAAAATAAAATCAAAAGTGAATGTTAAGGAATGTCCAGGGTTCAGCTGAGAGGGCACACCAACCAAGACAGTCAACTGAACCAGCTAATGGGTATTTGGTACCACATTGACATCACACCTGCTGTAAAAGGGAAGGGCTGGCTGGGGCGAAGGAGGGTGGGGCTTGAAATTTGGACTGTGAGGTGAGATGATGCTTGTTTCTGGGTCGCTCTCTTTGCTTCTTCTGCTCCCAGGTTTTGCATTCTCTCTCTCTCGTCATTGCTTAACCTCGCTGCTTTTTCTTGCCCCCAAAATTGGCTATTTTTATATTATTCCATTAAACTCTCCTTATCTCAACGCACAGGGCTTTTGTTTATTCTTTTGCTCCCAATTCTCCTTCCAGTATCACTCAGAGTGTGGTGTGGGGGAATTTTGTGTGAGCAGCTGGATTGGAACTCAGCAGCCAGCTGAGTTAAAACTGTAACAGTCCTTTTTTTGTGCATAATGTGGAGTCTGAAGGGGCTGAGATAATGAGAAAATTCAACTAAATCTTGTTAGAATTTTGTATACCTTTTTTTTTCCCTTAGTATGGTCCCTTTGATGTTGATACATTTGCTTTCTTGGTTATGTTACATAAATCCTCATGTACTCTGTGCTCCCTGTGATGACGTTTATGAAGGAAGTAAATGGGTATTGACAAGAACACAGGCTGCCACTGTGGTCGTTCAGTGCTGTGCTCTTAAAGAGAAAAACCTGATGTGTGGCACTCATAGAATCATAGCGTTGTTGAGTTTGGATCAGACCTTCAAAACCGTATCAACACCCCTAGGTCCTTGTCCACCAAGCAGCTCTCCAGCCACTCTTCCCCAAGCCTATAATGTTGCATGGGGTTGTGACCCAAGTGCAGCACTCAACGCTTGACCTTACTGAATCTCATACATTGGCCTTGGACCATCTATCCAGTTTGTGCAGATCTCTCTGCAGAGCTTTCCAGCTGTTTGGCAGATTGACATGCCCACCCAACTTCATGATGTCTGCAACATCAACAGCCTTTCCCTTATCCATCAGGCAGGTCGTCTTGTCATGGAAAGAGATCAGATTGGTCAAACAAGACTTGCCCTTTATAAGCCCATATTGCCTGGGCCCAACTGTCTGCTTGTCCCACGTGTGATGTCCTTCATGGTGATCTGTTCCATGACCTTTTCCAGAATGCAGGTCAGACTGACAGGCCTGTGGTTTCCCAGGTCTTCCTTCTGGCCCTTCATGTATATGGACATCACATTTGCTAACCTGCAGTCCACCAGGACCTCACCAGTTAGCCAGGACTGCTGAAAGAATATATGGAGACTGGCTTGGTAATCTCTTCTGCCAGCTTCTTCAGGAGTCTTGGATGGATCCCATCTGGACCCATAGACTTGTGTGCACCTAAATGGTGTAGCAGGTTGCAAACTATTTCTGCTTGGAGCATAGGGGCCTCATTCCCTTCTGTTTCCTGGTCTACCAGCACAGGCTGGCTACCCAGAGAACAACTACTCTTTCTGCTAAAGACTGAGGACAGGAAGACGTTGAATGCCTCAGCTTTTTCCTCATCCTTTGTCACTATGTTTCCTCCTGTGTCCGTTGAAGGCTGGAGATTCTCCTTCTCTCTCCTGCCATTGATGTATTTACAAAAACACTTTTAGTATCTTTCAGCAGTAGCCAGATTAAATTTGAGCTGGGCTTCAGCCCTTCTGATTTTCTCCCTGCAGCGTTTCACCACATCTTTATAGTCCACTTGAATGGCCTGTCCCTTCTTCCAAAGGCTATAAACTCTCCTCTTGTTCCTGAGCCCCAGCCAAAGTTCTCTATTCAGCCATACGGGTCTCCTTGCTCACTGGCTCATCTTGCAGGACCTGAGAACGGCCTGTTCCTGTGCCTTTAAGTTTTCCTTCTTAGAGAGTTCCTCAACTCCTTTGCCCTGCAGGATGTCTTGGCAGGATTCTGTCAGTCTCCTGAAAAGGCCACATCTGCCCTATGGAAGTCCAAGGTGGCTGTTCTTCCATGCCCCCTCCTTACTTCCCTGGGAATTGAGAATGCTATCATTTTGTGGTTAGCATTCCCAAGATATCTTGCAACCATTACATCCCCCACAAGTCCTTCCCTATTAACAAGCAACAGATCCAGGAGGGCTCCTTTCCTAGTTGTCTCCTTCACCAGCTGTATTAGGAAGTTATCTTCAGTGCATTCAAGGAACCTGTGGTTCCCTCTTTGCAATATTGTATTGCTAGCAGACCTTAGGGAAGATGAAACCCCCCACCAGAACAAGAGGTAGCAATTGTGAAGCCTCTCACAGCTGCTTTCAGGGTGCTTCACCAGTCTCATCATCCTGATTTGGGTGGTCTGTAACAGACTTCCACCATGGTATCTGCCTTAATCTGCCTTCCCCTTGATTTTTATCCATAGATATTCAATCCTATCTCCACCATCACTAAGCATTAGGCATCAAGGGCAACCCCACCACCTCTCCTTCCTTGCCTATCCCTTCTGAAGAGTTAGTATCCCCAAGATCCTTTTCCCCCTTTGTATAGCCTTCCCTACCTGTCACCAGCAGGTCCAGTTTCTTGTACCGTAACCCATGGTCAAAGAATCCAGTCCTTCCAGTGACACCACTCACAAAGACAGACACTGGTTTGCTGGCTCCTCCTGTTTCTATCTTCATCATTGCCTGGAGCTGGGGGAGTGGAGGAGAACACAACTTGAGTCCTGATCCCTTCAGGATCCCTTCAGGTTCCTGAAGTCCTTCTTCATTGCCCTAGAGCTTCCCATGGTTACCTCATCACTTCTCAGCTGAAAGGTCATTAGTGAGTAGTAATCAGAGGGCTGTACCACAGTAGGAAGTCTCTTTTTTACATCTGTGATGCCGGCTCCAGGAAGACAGCAAAGTTCCCTGAAAAGCAGGTCTGGCTGGCATAATGGCCCTTCCACACCTTTCCAAAGTGAGTCACCTTATGACTATGACCCAGGTTTTTTTTTCCTAGGAACAGTCAGCCTGTGTAGGCAAAGGAAACCACTGTACGTTTGTACAGCAGAGTTTATTTGTTGAAGCAGTCTTTATTTGGGAATTCAGTAGTGAAGAATATTGCATATGTCCCCTAGTTAGTGACTGCCATCCCACCAGGCAAAGCACTATGTAAATACAGCAGAAAAGGCCTCCTGCTTAAAAGAAGTTTGAATATAAAGGTATAGTCTTATTTTTAGTGAATCTTGTATGCCATGAATATAAATACACTGGAGTTACTAAGGAGAACAAGTGGCAGATTGAGTCAACATGAGAGTGTTTGGAAAACTGCTGGCAAAACTGAGTCCAGCGATCCCATTGTACTACATATTTTTAGAAATAACATTAAAAAGGAGCGTTAGGAATCACTTCATTACTGGCCTTATCACAGCCACTTAAGGAGAACATGAGTAAAACCAGACCCCAAGTACTATTGATGTGATCCCAAATGACAGGTCTTCATTTTGGGACATGATGACATGACTGAGATGAGTGAACTGCATGACCCTTGCTCTCTCAGTGTCTAGGATCTGTGTGAACAGTCCTTAGACTTCACTGTAGTTGATGGTCTGGAGTAAGCAACATCCAGTAAAGTTTCTTGTTCTCCTTTGCTTCAAGTTGGACAAGTTAGACCAGGGAGGTGTCACGCCTCAGTCAGTTTCTTTGAATACTGCTTGCTTCATCTGCTGCAAAGGACACCACTGACAACGCCAAAATGAAGAGCTACAACTAGTCCCATTCCATTTTTTTAAAGTATACTCCTTTCAGGCATAGTCATTTCATTGCCAGAATGTTTTTTTTTTCCTGGTAAACAGTGTGTGTTTGAGACTGTGACCACTATGAGAGGCTGGATAAGAAGTAGGTTGCAAATTCTGCCTATTTTGCTACAGGTGATTAAGAAAATAATTTGGCTGAAGTGTGCGTGGCTTAGCTGCTGTAATGGTCAGTGTTGCCATGTGAAGCATCTGTGCTGCTCATTTATGGGCTCATTGCATTCACTGTTCATGGTCTCTGGAGAGCTGGCAGTCTGAAGAAGGAAATGGCACAGCCATTTCTTTGAAGCACAGAGGGGTGTTCAGAAATGGCAACAAAGTTTGTTTGTTTTTTAAAGTGTCAGAACCAACTCACAGAAATGGAGTCTGCAGTGTGACAGGTCCCATGGGAGCACTAGAAAACATCAGAGTTCACCACAGGCTACACAATGCAGTTCAAATGACAGCACTATCTATTTAATACATGTTAGCTAGCTGCGTAACACTTCATGAAAATTGTAATTATGTATTTGCTCAGGGGGCCTTGAGTGGCGTAGTCATAATCCAGCTGATGGGAGATAGATGTTATACTTGTATTGAAGAAGAAAAGTCACAGAAAAAAAGACCTCTCTGTTGAAATGTGTGATACCAATCAAGAATTACACATTTTAGATGTGATATCCCATTACTGTACTCTGAGAATCAAAGTCCACTTCTTGGCTAGTGACTTACAATGAGATTTTGGCTTCTTTTCAGAAGAGTTGGCTATAAGAGCTTTTTCCTGGTGCAGTCAGAAATCTTGATACTGATTTGGAGGCAGTACTAGGGACTTCACACTTTTTGTATGGCTTTCTCCTGACTTAACTTTGACAGGGAAGTTTACATGCTGTATTAACGTGGTGGGTTAACCTTGGCTGGTCAATAGCTGCCCACCAGACTACCTCTGTCACTCTCTACCCTCAACAGGGCAGGGGAAAAAAATACAATAAAAGATTTGTGGGTCAGAATAAGGACAATGAGTGCACTTGGCAGTTACCACTTGGAGCTAAACACAAGACTCAACTCAGGGAAATTTATTGTCATTTAACAACAGAGTAGGATAATGAAAAATAAAAACTAAATATTAAAGCACCTTCTTCCCACCCCTCCCTTCTTCATGGGTTCAACTTCACTCGCTGTTTCTCTACTTCTTCCCCATAAGTAGCACAGGTGACCAAGAGTGGGGACTGCAATCGTTTCATTACATGTAACTTCTGCTGCTCCTTCCTCTTCACACTCTTCCTCTGCTCTGCTGTAGGGTCTCTCCCATGGGAGATAGCTCTCTACAAACTTCTCCAACATGAGTTCTGCTCTGAGTCCTTTCTGCTAAGTACAGTCTTTAATAGGAGCAACTTCTCTAGCATGCGTTCCCCATGTGTTCACAAGTCCTGCCAATGAATCTGCCTCACCATGGGCTCCTCTCCATGGGTCTTCCCATAGAGTCACGGTTTCCTTTGGGTATATACCCACTCCAGCAAGCAGTTGTGTATAGAGTGCAAGTGGGTATCTGTAGCATGTGCTGCAGATGTACAGCCTGCCTCACCATGGTCTTCTGCCTGGGCTGCAAGGGAATCTGCTCTGACACATGAAGCACCTCCTTCCCCCTTCTTAACTGACCTTCATGTCTGCAAGAGTTGTTTCCCCCAGATATTTTCACTCTTCTCTCCCAGATGCTGCTGTGGAGTAGGTTTTTTTACCCTTTTAAAAACAATTTATCACAAAGGTGCCAGCTACCACATCACTCAGAGCCAACTGACATTGTCTCTATGGAGGCAGCTTCTGGCATCTTTTCACAGAAGCCACCCCTGCAGCCTCACTACCACCAAAATTATGCCACATACATCCAATACAATCAAGCTATCAGTATATCCTGCTGCAGAAGATTACCTGTTTAGTTTTTAGTATTAAATCTGTTTATTAATAACATCCTTGCCCACCCCTACAGAGCAAATATTCCAGTATTTCATTGTGTTCTTACAGTTCTTTCTTCACTTGAAGATAGTGTAGTTGTTTAACAACTAGGTTGTAACCAATAAGAAGATAAATCCTATGGTACTTTCTATGGAGTTATACTCCCATAAAACACCAAAAGGAGCTCCTGCTCAGCAATGGTATTTACACTGAGCAGCATCTGAAAATCATTCTTCATAGCTTTCTAACTTCTACTCACTCATATAGTGCACATCTTTATATTTCTATGACTACTGCTATATCTGATGCTTCTGGCTAATGTGCAGCCAACACGATAGTAATGAGTATATCCAGAAAACCAAAAATCTTTAAAAGAGGAAGATGATAAAGCAGTGACACCAATGTTAAAGAAATGGTAACAACAAAATGGGGACAGGGAGGTGCTTTAACGTATTTAGGAAATTCTAGTGAAAATGGGTAGTAGATGTTCCTGTCTATGTAGACTGATGACTATACCTTTGTGTAATAGTAAGCCTTTTTTGGTGAGGGGTTCGGTTGAATGCTGTGTCAGTGGGTTTGGTATCATCTGCTAAGTGTTTTACTCTGGCTCCCCCAGGTGGTACCTATGAAGTAAAGCAGCACAAGTTCTTCAGGAGCCTTGACTGGAATGGTCTGTTACGGCAGAAAGCAGAATTTATTCCTCAGCTGGAGTCTGAAGATGACACAAGTTATTTTGACAGTAGGTGTTTGATGGTATTAAAAAAATATGTGATCAACAGCTTGTCTAAATAATTATTGCCTTTAAGTTTCTTCATTGCTTTGAAAATCTCTGTTGTCAGAACTACTGGCAGCTTGCAATTTCACTGTTGGTTTAACATTTCAGAATAAATTATCTTATGAGTAAAATTACCCTTTCAGATGACGTAAAGCTTGATACCTATTGTTCCTGATAAATCCAAATAGTTTTGTTTCCCTCGTCTGTAGCTCGTTCTGAGAAATACCACCATATGGAAACTGAGGAGGAAGATGATACCAATGATGAAGATTTTAATTTGGAGATCAGACAGTTTTCCTCCTGCTCACACAGATTTTCCAAAGTAAGTAAAAATTTCTGTATTGTTAGTATGTGTCATTGCATAATAATTTTGTTCACATAAAATTTTGTAGAGTTTGGAGATGTTAGATATGAAAGAGATGTATAAGGCATTGTTTCTTCAGGAAATGGTAGCTGAAATTGAGCAAGAATGAAATTAATGCCATTAAATCAAAACATGGGAAGATTCTGCAGAAAAGTTTTCTTGAAACCTTAAGAAGGTAATAGAAAGTTATATAAACAGATCGGTGTTTTTTTGCAGAGAATTCATAATAGCATAAGAGAAGGTTTAGGGAACTGTACTCTTAAATGCTGATGGATGTTCCTTATATTGGTTTCATTGTATGTAGTTTGCACGTTGCTCCAGACATGTCATGGATGCCTTTGAGATGATGACATAACAAAGATTACAGTTCTAACCTATAGTAGCTATTAATGAAATTACATGAGACTGAAGGGAGAAAGCAAAGCAGTGGTTAGCCTTTGACTTGGTCATGAAGAGAAGTGGATTTGCAGGGAGTGATTTGAATGCTGTGAATTGAAGGTGAAACTGACTATCCAAAGAGTAGTGTACATTAGTGGTTGAGAGCTAATTACTGCTGGACAAGGGAAGCCAGTGGAAACAGAGTGGAATACTGAGGAAATACTGTGGAGTATGAATTGTCAGTAAATAAAGGAAATGGAATGCTGAATGAGCATGCTTTTAGTCTTAGCATAGTATCCAGCAGTGATTTTCAAAAGATTTCTATTTGAAAAAATTTCTTTCACCTACTTTAGGAACTGTTTAAAGGTATTTGGAAACTCTGTGTTTGTATCTTGTTTGTCCGTGGTTATGCTTTAAGGAGCTAATGGCATTCATCATAGTTCTGCAGGACCGAATATATATTGTATCTGTGATAGCAAGGAAGAGCAGAGATAGGAATTGTAGATGTAGTTATCCACACTCTACATTAAAAGCCTTATTTTGGCTTTGTGGTATTGTTTCCAATTTAGATACTGGACAAGAGGCAGTAGGCACAAAATGAAACACCAAGTTCAGTCTGGGGACAAAAAGCCACTTTTTTACTGTGAGGGTGATTGAGCAGTGGCACAGGTCCAGAGCGGTTGTGAGTTTTCCATCCTTGGAGGTCTACATGGACATGGGCTTGAGTAATCAGCTATAGGTGACCCTGGTTTGGCAGAGGCATTGGACAACATGACCTGCAGAGGTCTCTTCCAACCTCATTCTGTGACTCCATGGACTTCTGTCCTTTTGAAAGCTCTGTAGCACAGTAATAGTTCGATTTGTTAATGTTGGCATCATTGCATCTCTCTGCCTTTCAGGCTGTGGAATATACAGCTGACAATTTCTGTGTGCTTTTGTCAGATAAGCAAACAATAGACTTCCAGTGATCAGAGTTTTTTTTCTAAATCCTTTAGGCAAGTAATTATTCTTAACTTCAAAGTAAATTCAGCTTAATTTTTCTACTTTTCCACAGAGTAGATATAGTTAGGGCTTTAATACCTTAATTGACTTTATCATTTTGAATTAATCCAAGATGTGCATTAATTCTGTGACCTAAAGACCCCAAGGCTATGAATTTTGTTTGTACTCTTTTGGTTCACATGGCAAAATGGAGAGAAAGCTCATTAGTTCATAATGAGGTATTATTTCTGATCCTATACCTGAAGAGCCAAGAACAGAATTAGGGAAAAGCATTTTAAGAACACAAACTCTTGGAAATTTAAAAAGCCACAAGCAGTTTGAAGTGTACACTTTGAAATATTGTATAAGCGTCTAGAACATGCAGAATAGAACCTGAAATCTGGTTTTCTGCTTATCTTTTTATATCAAATATGTCAGTGATGATTTGGGGTTTTGTGTGTTTCTGGTTTTCTGTTTGTAATAGGTTTTTAGTAGCATAGATCGAGTCACTCAGACACAGGGTGAAGAAAAAGAAGATGCAGGAGACAAAACAAAAAGTGTAACATTGCCTTCTATGGAATCTTTAAGATGGAGTTCAGAATTTTCTGAAATGTAAGTAAAAAGAGGTGCTGGAAGTGGCACACATCCTGCTTGGCAGGTAGCAGGCCTTCTTATCTCAATGACTGCATGAGAGTTTGTTCTTTTTTAAATGCAGACAACAAGTATCTACATCCATTTCCTCTGACACTGAATGTAGCAGGCAGCCATGCAGTTCGGGTTTGCTTCCTAAGTTGGCCATATCAGCAGAAGGAGAACAGGATGATTCCATAAGCCTAGTGGAACCCCAGGAAGAACAGGAAAAGCCTGTGTTTGTGAGCGAGGAAATAGTGCAAGATGAACCTGAAGTAACCACTCCAGCAAGTAGCATCAGCAGTTCCACATTGTCAGGTAATTTGCAATGGGTCTCTTGACTGATGACATTAGAGGCAGTTGTGAATTTGTCTTTGTAATGTCATTTATGGATTTAGGCATCCTGGATTTCAGAAAAGCTATTCCAAGAAGGGTCTGGTTTGGGCTCCAGATCAAGCTGTTAAAATCTCATGGAAAGTGTGTATGGGAAAGTTTTCAGAGTTTTTGGAAATGCCATCATTTGGTGTGGTTCAACTGATGCTTAACAGGCTGCCAAGCAAGTGAATAAAATAACATCTTCAGCATAGAGCCTTTGCAGGATTCTTCCGTGAAGAAAAGGAGTCCTAGATCCCCTGAGCATGTAAAGCACTATTTTTATTTCTTCCCTAGCTGAAGTTGGTGATCTCTTGATTGATCATGAATTGCTGAAGCAATCCCAGCTCATCTGTGTCGCTGTTTTCTAACAGTCTGAGCTGCACCATTGTGTGTTTTTAATTAAGACATCTTAATGTCTTTTAAGAATTGCCAGGGTTATCTTTGACTTGCAGAAGTGATGTTTGTCATTTGGAATCTGGTAGGGAGTGTTGTGGACCATTCCTTACTCAATTTTTGCGTCCCTCTCCCAAGTCAAGTATTTACATGCATTTCAGTGACACCCAGGGCCCTGGTTTCTCACTTTGTGCTTTCAGAGGACAGTTTTGTATAACTGTTGGAAGACCTAATACAGATCTAAGCCTGTATCAGCAGTGTGCACATACAGGTTCTAGATAGCTTCTCTACGCATTTACCTTTTGTACCTCACTGAGTTTTCTGAAAATACCCCTGTCTGTTTGCATACCCCTTATACTCTGCTTTTTACTCTCCCTTCTTCCTCCCCATTTCTGAGAAAATAAATTTCCTCAGGGTCATCCAGCTGTATGACCATTTCCGTTCCCTTCTCTTTTTCAAAAGCTTGGTTGTGCTGTATCCCAAGTCTTGCTTACTACCACTAGCCTATGTTATGGTGTTGGCATTAATACAGTAATAACAGTGATAACTCAAAGTGTCTGATCCTCTTCTACCATTTATAATTACACATAAGAGGTATTCCAGTTTTCTGTGGTCCATTATCAACAGGATAGTCAGTGAACTGAAAGGATTACTAGGATTTACTGCTGTGTTTTTAAACAGATGAACTATGCTTGGTGCACATTTCATGAGGTCATGGGTCTTTGAAAGAAATATTGTGCAGGTTGTTCACATGGCACAAGGCCTTTATGTATGGGGTTTTTTCTCATTGGTTGAAACATTGTCCCAGCTCCATTCAATACTGTGAATGTTGACAAGCGGAGTCCCTCAGGGCTCAGTCCTGGGACCAGTCTTGTTCAACATCTTCGTCGGTGACATGGACAGTGGCACTGAGTGCACCCTCAGCAAGTTTGCTGATGACACCAAGCTGTGTGGTGCAGCAGACACGCTGGAGGGAAGGGATGGCATCCAGAGGGATCTTGACAGGCTGGAGAGGTGGGCACAAGCCAACCTCATGAGGTTCAACAAGGCCAAGTGCAGGGTCCTGCATCTGGGTCGAGGCAATCCCAAGCACAAATCCAGGGCAGGGACTGGCTGGAGAGCAGCCCTGAGGAGAGGGACTTGGGGGTGCTGGTGGATGAGAAGCTCAACATGAGCTGTGAATGTGCACTTGCAGCCCAGAAAGCCAACCAGATCCTGGGCTGCATCAAGAGAAGTGTGGCCAGCAGGTCAAGGGAGGTGATTCTCCCCCTCTACTCGGCTCTGCTGAGACCCCACCTGGAGTACTGCATCCAGTTCTGGAGGCCCCATTACAAGAGGGATATGGACATGCTGGAACGTGTCCAGAAAAGGGCCACCAGGATGATGAGAGGGCTGGAGCACCTCTGCTATGAGGACAGACTGAAAGAGTTGGGGCTGTTCAGTCTGAAGAAGAGAAGGCTCTGAGGTGACCTTATTGTGGTCTTCCAGTATCTGAAGGGGGCCTACAAGAAAGCTGGGGAGGGACTTTTTAGGCTATCACGTAGTGATAGGAGCAGGGAGAATGGAATAAAGCTGGAAGTGGGGAGATTCAGGCTGGACATGAGGAAGAAGTTCTTCCTCATGAGAGTGGTGAGAGCCTGGAATGGGTTGTCCAGGGAGGTGGTTGAGGCCCCATCCCTGGAAGTGTTTAAGGCCAGGCTGGATGAGGCTCTGGCCAGCCTGATGTAGTGTGAGGTGTCCCTGGCATGTCCATGGCAGGGGGGTTGGAACTAGATGATCCTTGTGGTCCCTTCCAACCCTGACTGATTCTATGATTCTATGTTCGTTACCTATGCTAGAACAATACCAATATGGTTCTAATGTTGAGTTTATTGATGCCAGGTGTCTTTCTCCTCTGTGGGAGAAAAGGATCCACAGAATAAAATCAAAAGATAACAATTAAAAATAAAATTATGTGTAGTGTTCTAATGATGCTGGAAAATTTTTTAAGCTGATAGCAACTTACATAGGATTGAAGCCTTTCGTTTACTTTAGGACTTTACATGAAAAATAAATGTATGATTAAATTCTCCAAGGTGAGTGTTGAATGTTGATATACCAACTTGCTTCAGCTTTTGTCTCTTTAGCCAGTGGCCACAAAAAACTGTTGCTTCAATAATTCTGTTACTATCTATGCATTCTGTAAGCCTGGAAGAATTTTTTGTATTTTCATGTTGTTTTATGAACGTGCTAATTAAAAGAAAAAGTCTTGTATCACAACTGTACCATTTCCTCTCTCCTCCTCTCAATGTGTTTATTCCTTCTTCTTTGTACAGTTGGCAGTTTTTCAGAGCACTTAGATCAAGTAAATGGGAGAAGTGAGAGTGTGGATGGCACAGATAACTCCTCGAAGCCACCCAGTGAAGTTGCATCACACATGGCTCGTCAGCGATTAGAAAGCACAGAGAAAAAGATCATCTCTGGAAAAGTCACAAAGTCGCTTTCTGCAAGTGCTTTGTCTCTCATGATCCCAGGAGGTAGAGATAAATCTTTTTGTTTGAAGTGTTATGATTTAATGCAAGCTTGATGTTTTATGATGTAAGTGCAAGAAGAAGAAAAGTCCAGAATGGGTTCTTTGTCACACTTTTCTGCTTCTCTTGTTCACATGTGTTAATAGATGGTGCAGTCTTGTCAGTGAGTTACAGTGGTCACATTACAGCAGAGGGACCTTCTGTGACAAAACAAAAACGTATTTTAGTAGTGACTACTTTGTTTTTAACTGCATGCAGGCTTCAGTCCTTGGCCCATCCTACAGTAGGGGTGTAACTTCACTTTTAAGTAGCTCACTATACACAGCTTGTTATAGTGTGGTGGGCTGAAATTCCCCTCCCACAATAACAACTCCAGACTAGCTCAGTTTGGAAGCAAAAGAAGCTATATTTACAGGAAAAACTACAATCTATAATGAAACACAATGAATATGTACAAATATACACTATTTACAACATTTACAAATATAATTAACAGAAAACCACAACGAAGTTCCCCTGGCCCCAGAGGGGCCCTGCCTCTTCCCACCAGAACCCTCTGGCAGAAGGGGCATTCCTTGTGAGAAGAAATTAAAGGTATAGCCTTAAAACCACCACACGGCTATAGGAATGACTGTTTGTTACAGTATCACATTAAGCTCGACTAGTTCTCTCCCATCTTCATTAAGGAAATGTCCCATAAGGAGAGAAGTATCACAAGAGTAGAGGCAGCATGCAGGTTGCAGTTTGTTCTACATTGACTTAAACTGAGTTCTTGAAATTTGAAGCCAGAAATACTATTATAAATGGAAATATAACCAGTGAGTGTTCTCAGATGGGGCTTTACTTTTTAATGGTGTTCAGCATCAAATTCTAAATATCATAAACTTTGAGGGATTTTTTCCATAATTGGGATTGCATGCTGGGAATATGCTGCTTTTAGACCCTGGGTATAGTACTTGTGTGTGTGCTGATCTGACAAAATAACCCTGAGCCTGTTCGAGGTGGCTTTGGTAGTAACTTCAGCAGGTTGCTTTGAGTCCTGAAGCTAATGGAGAATTGTAAAGTGTTGAAGAGTTGGTTATGGCTTTCCTTTTAGACTGCACTTTCAGAAGTGGGTGGAGCACTTGATGGATAAGGAAATGGCTAGATGGTCACGCTCAAAGAGTTGTGGTCAGCAGCTTGATATCCAAGTGGAGACCAGTGACAAGTGGAATTCCTTAGGGATCAATAATGGGACTGATGCTCTTTAACATCGTTGTCAGCAGTATAGTTAGTGGGATTTAGTGCCCCCTCAGCAAGTTTGCCAACAGCACCAAGCTGCATGGTAGACATGCTGGAAGGAAGGAAGGCCATCTAGAAGGACCTTGACAGGCTTGCAAAATTCATGAGATTTAACAATGCCAAATTCAAGGTCCGGAACATGGTATTGTCCCAAGTGAAATACAGGTGAGATGATGAGTGGATTGAGATAAGCCCTGCAAAGAAGGACTTGGGGGTTTGGCAGATGAAAGACTGAATATGAGCCAGCAGCATGCACTTACAGAACAGAAAGCCAGTTGTATCTTGGGTTGCCTCAGAACAAGTGTGGCCAGCAGGACAAGGGTGAGGACAACAGAGGACAATGCCCTCTGCTCTGATGACACCCTAGATGGAGTATGGTGCTCAGCTCTGGGGCCCCCAGAGTAATTTAAAAAAGATGTGGACCTGCTTCAGTGAGTCTAGAGGAGGGCTTGAAGAGGAAGCTGAAGCATCTCTGCTCTGAGGTCAGACTGAGAGAACTGGGGTTTCTTCAGTTTGAAGAGGAGAAGGCTCTGAGCACACTTTATTATATCCTTCCAGGACTGACAGGAAAGAAGGGGAGGGACTTTGCAAGGGAATGTAGTGATAGGACTGAGAGGGAATGGTTTCAAGATGAAAGAGGGTAGATTTTAGATTAGACATTAGGAAGAAACTCTTTGCCATGAGGGTGATGAGACACTGGAACAGATTGCCCAGGGAAGTCATGGGTGCCCCCTGCCTGGAAGAGTTCAAGATCAATTTGAAGGGGACTTTGAGGAACCTGATCCAGTGGAAGTCGTTCCTGCCCATGGCAGAGGGGTTAGAACTAGGTGATCTTTATGGTCCCTTCCAACCCAAACCACTCTATTGTTTGCCTGTCTTCGGGTTGAAAAAAAGTGTCCTATGCCCTCCTTGGTGAGGGGGGTTGGTGAGGAAACACTGTGCTACTGTGTTTCGGAGTCTTTGAAGAGGAGAAAGACCTGTATGATCCCTATTACTGCAGGAAATTCTGATTTAACTGATGCTTTCTACCTTCTTCACAGTTTAAAGAACAGTTCCTACACAGTATCTTTCATGACAGCTACTAATCATGACATGTCAAGAGGAAAATGTTGATCCTTAGTTAAAGAGGTGTATTTTGCCTCTGCTTGAATGAGGACAACTAGGTGACAATGAGAAGCATTTCTGTAATGCTCTCTGAACATGAACAATCTTTCTCACAAACTACATGAGAAGGACAGTAACCCTCACTGAAACTGCAAGTGCCTTGCAAACACTCCAGGCTTGTTCCTTGTATAGCCCTTTTCTTCTAACTAATATTTCTCTCCCAAATGTCATGTGATTCTGGTATACCCCTGTAACAGCACCGTGGTTGTGTTTTTCTGCTGGTAGAGGGCCTGTAGTGCATGCAAATTATTGAGATTAGCTATCACAAGAGCAACATATATACACAGATAATTGCACAGCCGAGTAACACTCGAGTTATCCATCAGTTTGTATTCTAGTAGATGGATGTTGAGTAAGAATCATGAAGTGCAGAGATGATACAGGCTGAGTTTCTGTGCTTAGTAAACTACAGTTTTTTTTATAATTTCATCTTGGCTTCATTTCTATAAAATCCAAACTTAGCTTTGCCTACACTTAAAAATGTTGTCATTATATTTATAGTAAGCAAAATCTTACGTTAGTTGTACCTAATACTATCAAACAATCATACCTTACTCATATTTATCCTTAAACTACGGCAGCAGATGGCCAGTGTTCCTGACTTAAGTCGTGTAGCTGAGTCACAGGACATGTCCCACATGCAGCAGAGGGTGGAAGATCTGGGCATATGTCCGAGCCAGGGGGTAGCAGTCCCCTGGCTGTTCTGTGAGATTTCAGCATTAGGCCAGTGATACCAATCTCTGGGAGCCTCTGGTGACTCACATCCAAGGAGTAGCACCTCTGCAGTCAAAGCATATCTACACTCACATGACATGGCTTGACAAGGACACCAAACCTGGAATCTCTCTGAGCTGCATTACTTTGCAGAGCTGTCACCCTATTACAATTACCGAAGTGTATTTTGTGCTGCTGCAGTTGTGTTTTCCTTTGCACGAGTATGAGAACATAGTGCTTTCAGAACAATGAAGCAAAACAAAGCAGCAGTTGGTTCTGTTGCAACAAATTCTTGCATGATGTAGCAGGAGGTAGAAATGGAGGCTTGGTACAAGCATTAAATTACTGTCCTATGTAACAACTAGATACTGTAGTTTAACTACAGTAGTCTTTATCTGCATATGTAACTGGAAGCAAAAAAAAAAGCTAGTGCTTTGTTTAGCACTGCTGGATGATTTTGAGGATGGTTTTATGGGTAGTCTCAATAACATCAAATGCCAAAGTCTGGAGTTTTTGGGGGTTTTTTTGGTTGGTTGGTTTGGATGTTGTTTTTTTTTTGGGGGGGAGGGTGTTGGTTTTGAGTGTTGGGAAGAGGAGTGAGTATCATTCTTTTAAAGTGAGCAATGAGTGTGTTTCCTGTCTAAAAGGCAAAATCAGTCTACATCTAAAAAGTTAACCTTTGCGTTAATACTGGGAAATTAATTTAGTTCAAGTATCACTAAGATACCCACTAATTGAGGAGAAGAGCATGCTCATGCAAAGACAATTACATATTTTTACACAAAGGTGTTCATAAAATCAAGCAGATCCCTATTCTGTATCTGTATTGGTATGTGCTCAGAATGTACTCTAATAGGCAGATTATTTTTCTTCCAGATGTGTTTGGTGTTTCTCCTTTGGGAAGTCCTATGTCTCCCCATTCCCTATCATCTGATCCATCATCCTCCCGAGATTCGTCTCCCAGCCATGACTCATCAATCACTGCTGCAAATCCTCACCAACCAATAGTAATTCACAGTTCAGGAAAAAAGTATGGCTTCACCATCCGAGCTATCAGGGTTTATGTTGGTGACAGCAACATCTACACTGTGGACCACATTGTTTGGGTAAGATAATAGGGGTTTTGGTTATTTACAGCCACGGTACCTGTGGTATCTTAGTGTTGACAGTTACAGTGTAAATCATGATGTCATGACAGACAATTTTCTTAGAATTAAATTCATGCCTGTTCACAAGAGCAGTGTTGGCTCTAGGGACAGCACAAGCCACGTTGGGCAGAAGTGGCATTCACATGCAGCATGACCCTCTGCATGCGTCACTTTCTTTTGGCAAGCTTGGCAACCGTGAACAGCCATGTCTAAGTGCAGTGTAGTTTAGCAACCAGGGGGACAGGGGTCTGAAAAATAGGAGCTTGTAAACAGAAATTGTTGAAATATACATGTTGTTGATTCATGGTAGACAAAAGTATTTTACTAGACACAAGTAAGCTGATTGTAAGCACTAGTTTTTTTGTGTAGAAATGCATGACTCATTTGGAGTTGTGAATACCTTTTGAAGATTTTGTCACAGGAAAAGGACTGACCATTATTTATCAAAACTGACTGTTTTGATAAATAATGAATTTTTCATCCCTGATGGTCAGTACTAATTTCAGCAAGGCAGGATAAAGGAAAAGACAGCAGTTCTTGAATTCCATTGGTTATCAAACTTCTTAATTTTAAAATAATTATTCATGTAAATATATATGTATATATGTATTTACATCTATTTTATAATTGAAGTTGATAAATTATCTATATTATATAATTATACATGCATAAAGATTGTGAATGTGTGTATAAACTAAAATATTTCAATTACCTTAAAATAATTTTGCACATTTTATTACAAATATATCAAAAACTTTGAAGTTTTGTACAGCACTTTGTTTTAAATATGCATTTGTAGGTTTTGAAGTGGCAATGCTACTGATGCAGTTGTATATTACTTATTTTTCATTCATGTTGTTCATTTCTCAGACCTATTAATCCATCAAGAACACTGAGTCTGGAGAATTGAGTTCATTTAATTGATAATGGAAGAAGTAAAACCAATTATTTCTTGCCACTGGTGTAGCATCATATCAGTGAAATAAAGGGGGGAAAATGGTACAGTGCAATAAAAGTGCTTTTTTTTTTTCATTTTTTTTCCCCCCCCAAAATACTGTAGGTTTGTTTTTTGGGCTTAGCTCTGTAAGGACTGTAGGCTTCAGTAATCATTGCATGACAAGCTTTCAAAGGCTAATTTTAAAATATAATAAATTATTTAATCCATCTTCAAAATAATCTGCAAGTCAGTTTGGTTTGGTATTTCATCACTTTTGTGCTACACTGTTCCCTCTAATTGGCAGCTTGGTGAGTTTGAACCAAATTAAAACAATCCTTAACTCTATGGTGAAGTACAAAGCTTAAACAGGAGTTCATATTGTGTGTATTCTCTGATTTCCAGAATGTGGAAGAAGGAGGTGCTGCTTATCAAGCAGGTTTAAAAGCTGGAGACCTGATTACTCATATCAACGGAGAGCTAGTGCATGGTCTTGTTCATACAGAAGTCATTGAGTTGTTGCTAAAGGTACCTTTTTGGATAACTGGTGTATAAAAGCACTTGCTCTTTTTACCAAGGATTAAGAAATTTGTTGTTTTCTTCAGAGATTAGTTACTAGATTTTGTCATTGCTCAAGTACACACTCTAAGGTACTATTGCACAGATCTGAAGAAAGGTCAATGACTTCATGTATCCTGCTATGATTTTGGTATCAATGCAGTAAACTGGCACTGTTGCTGAGGTAGCCAAGGTACATTTGAGGCACTAAAACAAACAGAAGTCTCTGTTTCTGAAAAAAAATGACATTTTCAAGCACTTTTTCAGGTTTCCCTACCTTCATCAGGTAATTCAGGCTTTTGATGATAATGCTACCTCTTGTTCTCTCCTTTTAACATGAAATCAGCAAGGAAAAGTGGAAACAAAGAATACAAAATCTGTTCTTGTCTACTGTATAGGAACCTGCCTTTTATAATCTTAAGGACCAAAGAGTTTTTTGTCCTGTTTGTAGCCAGGCATGTCCCATAGAGCCTCTTTGCTTAACAACGTTCTGGTCCTGCAGTTGGACTTCTATGAATAATCTGTCAAATTTTTCAGTTCTGGAGTTTTCTGAGGTAAATTCTATTAGAAAACGACAAATTTTCTTTAAAAACAAACAAAAACAACAGCTTTTTTAATGGACAGTAGTATCTTTGTTTTTTACTGTATCTCATTATACTGCAGTTTTTATGTAATCCTTTTAGCAGAGACTAACATAGGTATTGACTGTGAATTGACTTAGATTATAAATTGTTAATAAATTTACATGCAGAGTTTTGCCTGTCAAAGGAAGTTGTCAGTGCTCAGCCACAGCTATAATTGATGGGAAATCACAATGTTTCTGTAGAAGCTTTCATCTTGACAGTTGCAGTCTTAGTCTTGTTCTCCTATCTGGCTACAGTTGTTAAAAGTTCTCTTTGTCCGGAAGCTGGAGTGGAAGTAGCTGAGGAAATGGGGCAGAGTATGGGAGTTTTCCAGTAATGGTTTATCTGACTTAAATTAGCCTGGCAGTGTCTGCATAGGGCTTCTTACACTGTCATCTCTTACTCTGGTGCTGGAGTTCTGCCTTGCTGCATTTCCATTTGTCATGTAGCTTCAATGTAAGGCAAAGCTGCTATAACTCTCACCTTAAGTTTCCTCCTCCATTTTGGCAGAGTGGTAACAAAGTCTCAGTAATGACAACCCCTTTTGAGAACACTTCGATCAAGACAGGCCCTGCCAGGCGAAACTGCTGTAGGAGCCGAATGATCAGGCGCAGTAAAAAAACGAAGAAGAAAGAGAATTTAGAGAAGTGAGTAATCTGTTTCATGACAGACAGGTTTCCTTGTGTGTCTGTATACTTAGCAATTAATTTAAAATATGAAGTTAATACAATTCTCTGTCTTGTTTTCTACATCTTTTTACATCTTTTTGTGATGGATTATCTCACTTACAGCAAATGAGTGTATTTTCTAAATTTCACGCTCTGCAGTGTGGCTTGCTTTCATGTAGTATTTAGATCTAATATTTACTTTTCTGAAGATAATGGGAGGGGGAAGCAATGTCAGCTAGTGACGATTATGTCTTCTGAGCATCTTAACTTCTGATTAATCCTTTGCTCTTGTCATACTAGGAGACGATCTCTCTTTAAAAAGCTGGCCAAGCAACCCTCTCCTCTTCTTCACACCAGTAGAAGTTTCTCTTGCCTGAACCGGTCACTTTCATCAGGGGAGAGCTTGCCTGGGTCTCCAACCCACAGCCTGTCTCCCAGATCACCTACCCCAAGCTACCGCTCTACTCCTGATTTTCCATCTGGTGAGTGCAAAGATATGGAGGGCAGAGGAAAAGGACTTGAAGTGTCTTCTACTTGTGAGCCCCTCAGATCTGTTAAACTATGCTAACAGCCATGCTAAGCTCTAACAAGCATAGTCATTGAACAGCTGGTTTCTGACTGGAAAAGAGAAAAAGAGTACTGAAAAATCAAATGTGTTTTCATTCTAGAGAAGCACCTAGAAGGGGGAATTGTCTGCTAGGCTTGTTGCAGACTTTAAGTCCAAGTCCAATGGCTATAAGTTGAATAATAAACAATCCACAATTGGAGTAGAAGGTACAATCTCAGTCTAGGAGAGCCTGATCGATGAAAGAATGAAACTGAAGAAAAAGTTGCTACATAATGGAACTATCATGGGCGCTCAGGAATGCATATTTATTGCTGAAAAGGTTAGCTAAGTTCTGAAATGTCCATCTTTCTGGCCCCTGAAAGCCTGCCCCTTTTTCCCGTTTTACTTCTGTCATGATTTCTGTGTGTACCAGAAGTGGCAGTTACTGTACAGTCCCTTAGAAAAGGTAAATTATTTGAAAGGCCTTGATCACTGCTTTGAAGTGGCAGAAAGCATTAGCTGTTCTATTTAAATAGAAGGAAGTGATAAAGAGGATGAAGGAACAGAGTGAGAAAGGGAGAAATAGCAGCCCTCATTCAGAACCTTTCAAATTTTTGAACATTGGGGCAGCAAATGACACACACACCCTTTTGGACTGGTGGAAGTTCTGTCTCACTGAGCGTTTGGACAAGGATCAGAAAAATCTATCTAATCTTAATTTTTTTTTTTTCTTTTGTAGGTACTAACTCTTCCCAGAGTAGCTCCCCTAGTTCAAGTGCTCCCGATTCTCCAGCTGGTTCGGGACACATAAGACCCAGCACTCTTCATGGCTTGGGTCCAAAGCTTGGTGGGCAAAGATACAGATCAGGAAGGCGCAAATCAGCTGGCAGCATTCCTCTCTCTCCTCTTGCACGGACACCTTCTCCAACACCCCAGCCAACATCTCCTCAACGATCTCCATCACCATTGCTAGGATATTCAATTGGAAATACAAAAATTGCTCAGTCTTTTCCTAGCAAAATGCACTCCCCTCCAACTATTGTAAGGCATATTGTTAGGCCAAAGAGTGCAGAGCCTCCAAGATCTCCACTGCTAAAGAGAGTCCAGTCTGAAGAGAAACTTGCACCCTCTTACGGCAGTGATAAGAAACACTTATGTTCACGAAAACACAGTCTGGAAGTGACCCAGGAGGAGGTGAATAGAGAATTACCTCAAAGGGACCTAATTCTTCAGAGCTTGGAGGAGAATGTATGTGATGTGCCATCACTCACACGAGTCAGGCCTGCAGAGCAGGGCTGCTTGAAACGACCCATCTCCCGAAAATTAGGTAGGCAAGAGTCCATCGATGAGCTAGACCGAGAGAAGCTGAAGGTCAAGATAGTTATGAAAAAGCAAGATTTTGCTGAGAAAACAAGTGCTGCTATACATGAACGTAGCAGTGAACTGGAAAATCCCAATACCTTAAGATTAGAAGAAAGAGATAAAACAGCATTCCAGAAGGTATTAGAAAGATTAAATCAGTTTGAAACAAAAACTGTTGCTTTGGAGGCCCAGTCAGCTGGCGGCATACTCAAAGACACCCTTCAAAAGAATTCAAACTTGAGATCGAGTGATGGTGTTGCTTTAGATGCACAGATGGGGTGTCATGGGCTTCCTCCTAATGAACTCAGTCACATTTCTTATGACTTCAAAAGAATTTCCCCTCCATGTACACTGCAAGATATGTTACCTCAGTCCTCCGACAGGATGCCAAATGGAAAGGGAGAAAACACTGATAAAAATGTACCAGCAAAAGAGTTTGCCAAATTTGAAAGATTAGATGGTAAGCTTGCAAATATTGATTATCTTAGGAAGAAAATGTCCATTGAAGAAAAAGATGACACTGTCTGTCCAGTGCTAAAACCCAAATTGACATCAAATGTTCATGAATGCCTTCAGCTTAATACAAGCAGACCCTTAAATGTACAGCAGGACTCCACTGCAGTTGCTGATGGTAGAGCATTTATTGGCAGTACACATGCTGCTCAGGTTAACTCAGTGTCTTCTGTTCCTCTCAAGGCCTTAAACAGCCGAACGGACGTGAGCGTGGAAAAATCAGCCCTGATTTCCACTGATGCTCCTGTCAGAAAAAGCCCATCAGAATATAAACTCGATGGGAGATCAGTTTCCTCTTTGAAGCCAATAGAAGGCACACTAGACATTGCATTACTTTCTGGACCACAGGCTCCAAAGACTGAACTTTCTTTGTGTGTGCTGCCAGAAGGACAGAGCGCCAGCAGTGATGGGGGATCTCCTAAACTCCCAGTACCACAAGGGGGTGGAGAGAAGGCAGAACTGGCCTGTCAGAAAGAACAGTTTTTAAACTATTCAAAATCTGGCAAAGTCCCTGTATCAGAGACTCAGGTTCTACAAACAAGCAAGAGTTCTCCAAATCCACCAATCATCTCTGTGGCTGCAGAAGTAGTGACAGAGAAAAAAGTTTCTAGTCCAGCTACTAAAGGCAATATTTCTGCTATCAAAGATGATCAAAAGAAAGACACTTCCCCTTCAAAACAGAAGGACAACTCAACGGATGTGAAGTCTTGTGTTATTCAAAGTCAGTGTGTTAAAACTAGTCAAACACACTCCAAACTTTCAGCTATCCAAAGCAGTCCTGAAAAAACTTTAGAAAAAGAGAAGCAAACACAAAAAGAGGTGCCTGCCAAACAGCCAGTAACCCAGAGAAGTTTTGAGCCTATCCCTGCAAAGGTGGAGGTGATCAGGGAGTCATCTCTGAAGGTATCTGCTGCAGATATCTTGGTAACAAGCTACTCCAAAAGTAATGAAAAAAAATGTGCTGATTTTGCCATTCCATCTCAGATACAAGGAAAAATGCAGGCAGCTGGCCCCAAAGCACAACCTAAAGATGGCAGAGAATCAGTGAAACAGCTAGGCAAAGACAACAGTAGTGTTGCTAGTAGTTTTGTGGCAAGAGACATAACCAAGAAGGATGTTCTTAATGAGTCTAAGAAAATTACCACAGAATCAAAGAGTGAAGCTCTTCCACCTAGACAACCCATGCAACTTTCAGGAGGCTGCGGTCCTAAAAACGAGAAGTCTGCATTGGTTTCCTCTGTGCAGAAGGGCAATACCAAAGATTTAGGAAATAAAGATCAGAAACAGGTTGTTGACATAAGGCTTCAGACTACCGGGAGAGAGCAGTTCAGCCACGTTCCTCAGCAGCAGCTTAATGCTTCAGGCTCCCCTGCTGTGGGAGACGTTTCAAGCAGAAACCGGGCTATAGGTGCTCATGTAGAAGTTCAAGAACACGTGAAGCCTGCTGCCACCTATGTAGAAAGCAGCAGTAATAAACACAGGCCAGCCCCTGATACAAGTTCCTCAAAGTCAAAGTATGTAGATAAACAGATACTGTCAGAAAAACCATGCCCTGCAACTGCAAAAGAGAAAGAAACTACTATTCAGGTGTCTACTAGCTCTTGGAAAGATGGGAAGCATGCCAGTAAAAATGTGCTGGATCCCTCTTCTTCTGTTTCAGGCTCTTTGAGAAAAATGGGCAATGAACACGTGCAGTCCAAAAGGCCTGTGAGTCTAGAGCAGGGCTCAGTAGCCACCCTCCAAATGAGCAGCATTGCTTCTGACACCAAACCCAAATTCTCTGCTTTTGGCCTGGCACCAGCAGGCCCAGAAAGTTCTAAGCAGATGCAGAGGCAAGAACCATCAAGTTTGGGGGACTCTGCTGATCAAAGGCAACTTCACCTCAGTGAAAAACAAATCACATCTCCAAAGTTTTCCACTGTGAAAGACTGTCTCTTTCCGAGCAAAGAGACAGACAAGAATCCTAGTAATGAGATGGTCTCTGCAGACAAAAGACCTGATGGAAAAATATGCACTGACACACTTTATGTTCAGCTTGACGGTGGGAACGTAGAGCCTACCCTTTGCCTTGCAAACTGCAGTGCCAGAGGAAAGGGAGCAGAAAAAGCAACTGTGAGTAGCAAAAGCTCCCAAGACTCAAAAGGGAAAGGACAAGTTAATCAAAAACAGCCAGAGGATGCAAACAAGCAGGTTGCAATAAAACATTTGTCAGCTGCCAGCAGACAGGGCTCTTGCCGTGTGGCTGCAACCCCCACAAAGCCACTGACTTGTTCAACCAATTTCTCTGAATGTAGACAAGAAGTACCTGTTTTGTCTTCAGCAAAGAGCGATGCTTCTTCAGCAAAAGTTAAAGCAGGCTCACCTGAGCTTCCTGCAACCTGCAAGGAACTAAATAAGAAAAGCACCAATTCTGCAGGGAGCAATAAGGCAGAAATGAGCAAAAGTGTTTCACTGGTGGCCTTGCACAGCACTGCTGTTGCTGTAGAAGCCTACCACCCTGCTCCAAGCCTTAGAGGGAAACTTGGAAATCAAGACAAGTCAGTTTTTGTTAACACTGTGGAAGTAATGGGAAAAGATACCGTTCAGGCTCAACAGTCTGCTTCAAGAAAACAGAATGCAAGTAAGGATTTATCTAGGCCAGCAACCACACCTGACCGCCCTAACGCACTTTCTGATGACAAAGACTCAGCTCGGCAGCGGCGAGGAAAAGAAGCTTCACGGAGCAGTCCTCACAAAAAATCCTGTTAACTGTAAACCTGGCAGTTGTGAGTTCCAGACTAGCTGAAACAAGGTCAATATAATGCATTGGACTGCCTTTAAAACCAGCACTGTGTCGTGACTTTGTGCGGCAAATCTTTCTTGTCACTAAAGAGAAAAGAGGGGATATGTAAAGATAGTACTTCTTTTTTTTTTCTTTCAAAATGCCTTCCCAGTTGTAACCGGTAAAACTGTTGCCATATAGTATTTGTACAAAAATACCTTTACAGCTGACAGCTGTTGAAGAAAAGATTTCCTCTGTAAATACTCTGTTTGGGGTTTGAATGTAGCATATATACTTTGCTGCTGATTGCATTGTTTACTCTCCCCCTTTTTAAGATAGTTGTTTTGCCACTTATTTGCCATACTTGAATCTGAAACAAACAAAAACTCAGACCTGGAATGAATATGCACAAGTATTGGTGTGACTGAAAAACGAAAACAGGCCACAATGTTGCTTAGTAAAAATTCTAGATAGAGATTGGAAAAAAAAATAATTCTAGTACAGAATAAATACAGTAATTTATTGTGAGTTTTTACATCTGTTTTTAACCCAGTTTTATAGCACTGTACCTGACTGACTGCTTCAGCAGATCTAACACAAGACCCAACTGCAACTCCCTACTGCTTAAAGCCGGTCTATAACAGTAGGTATCATTAAAGCTATGGGAGGACCACTTGGTTTTCAAGGTGTTCCAGCAAAGAGTCATGTTTTCTGGTGAAATGGTGGTTCTTTACTTGTCTCTTAGGAGCGTATTCTGTGACCTTCACCAGACAAGGCTGAAACTATGAAGCACACACCATGTGCTTAGTCTTTGCTGCAGTTCTCTCTTGAGTTCCTTGAGCTTTTTTAAATTCAAGGCCTTACAGTGTGAGGCACAGGTATAAGCACATGACTTGCAGTACTACATGTATGTTCATCCCTGTTTTGTAACAGATTTAGAGAACATGTATTACCATGGCACATAGGTCTGCATAATTAGTGTCATCCCACTCTAGCTTTCTCATCTGTTTCACAAGTAAAGTAAAAAGCAGGGGAAAAAAGTAGTTTCAGTATCATAATCTTCAGAAAAGTTCAGGACATCCAATACTTTTAATACATAGCTGGGGCCTTACGTTGTACTCCTTACTTGCTGTTTTTAGCAAGTGATCCATTCCATAACTCAATCTTTTTATTTGTATGCAAAAAAAAAAAAGTACTGTAATTATAAAAGAAGCATTTTATAACAAACGAAGCTGTTGGAGCTATTTGGTGCTAGAATGTGATTGTCTTTTTTACTTTGCTAAGCCTTATTTAAGTTCTATATGCGTGGGACATAGACGGTTATTGTAGCATTGAGGTATTTAGTTAACTTTGAAGGACGTAAGGTAAAATTTGAAGCATACAGAAGCGCTACAAAATTTTACCCTGCTCGCTGTGGGGATTTTTGATCTTTGGGATCAATAAAATGTTGGATTTGCTTATTTCTGTTACATGTGCCCATAGTAGAGCTAGGCCCCTACCTGTTTCATCAGAGCTTATGGTTTGTCTTTGTGTCTCAAAGTCTAGGAAATGGTTCATAGAAGCACAGTGTAATCTTGACTTGGAGGTTTGTATGAAAACCAACAGTGTGCAGAATTAATTTCTCTCTGGTGAAAACTTCATTAGTACACCAATTAGTTGAGTTGGATTACAGCAAACCTGTCATGGAAAGATAGTACTACAAACAAATCCTTCTAATTTTTCATGTGGCACTACAACATTCATTCTGCCTTTGCATTCACAGAGGAGTTAGTGAGCAGTGAATAATAATTTTTGAGCAGTTCAAAAGATAAAATGGTCTCAACATTTACAGTTCACCTGTGCTTGGCAGTTACTACAAATAAACGCTAATGCACTTCGAAGTAACATTTCTGTCTGGGAGGTATTTCCTAGTTTACAGTCTTCTGCATTTTTTCAGCTGCCCTCTTGTTTCCTTTAAAGCACATATAGCTATTTGTTTACAGTATACCTGATGTATATTTTGTATAGTTATCACTTCTGGCAAATAAGTTCTTCGTGTTTTGGAAGTGTAACAGTGCTTAAGCTTGTGTTTATGTAGCTCTTGTTTGTTGGTGTTTACCTTATCTGTAATCTTAGCAGTGATCTGTTCGAGATCCTGCTGCCTGTGTTCTACTTGTTCAGTCTTTCTGTGATTGCAGATCTGATGTGTTCTTTTGTAGTCTTCCTGCTTGTAGATTCCTCAGCTTAAAAAAAAAAAAAGGAGAAAAAAATTATTAGGGTCTGTGCAATAAAGTGTTTGCAGTCTTATTTTCTCCAAGAAACTCCTTATGGATGTCACAATTGTTGTATATTGAACATGATTATTTATACTTATGCAGCTGAGTAACACTGAAATAAAAGTTCAGCATGAAACTGTTGTGTCAGCTTTCTTCTTTGAACCTCTTTCATGCCTGTAAAAGCTCACCTCTCTTCTACTCAGAGACAGGCAACTGTTTTGTGGGTTGGTTTTTGTTTTTGTTTTGTTTTGTTTTGTTTTCTCTTGGGGCCCAACTCAGTGCACCTGCTAAGGCACATGATGGCCAAAGATTTTGCATGAGGAAATGCAGTTTAGTCTGGAGATGGAGATCTGCATAGCTGACTATCTCATCTCAGGGAGTGGCTGGAACCCCTGCTCTGTTCTTGAGTAGGTAGGCAAAATGGGATGATGACAGGTGGACCATCTGTCATGACTTGGTAGCTAACAGTGGCAGGAGGAGCAATAGGAAGGACCTATTAAAAATAAAACACCTATTAAAATACAAGCATCTTTACTTTTCCACTAGCTGCCCAGCAGGGGGATTAGTTTTGTTCACATATTACTATTGCCTTGTTTTCTCTCTGTTTTTTCCTCTCTACAAAACCGGGTGGAGCAGTGTTACAGTGTTGCTTCTGCTGGTATGCATTTGAAACCAACAGGTAAGAGGAAGCTGCAGGTCACCCCCAACCTTTCTGATAGCCTGCAAAACTAGTGTGCTGGTAGGCATATGATGAGTTGAGGAGAGAAGGATCCAACAGCTAAGGAAATAGTCTGAGAACTGACTGTATCTAGCTGCTCTGCCTAGCAACCTGCATGCACAGAGTGACCCTCCAGTTTTCAGGGCCAGAGGACAGGGGTGGTGCAAGGGGTTTATGTTGAGGAAGAAGTTGGGAAGAAAGATCAACCATTTTACACCTGGCATGGCCTGTCATCTGCAATTCCACTGTTCTGAGGAGAGACACCAACTGACCTAAGACGGAAATACTGTCGTGATCTGAAACAGAAACAACCTCCCTTCTTCAACACTGAACTTGCAGTTTGTTATGCTCCTGTAAATCTCATGTTTTCCTCTTATGTAATTTACAAGACTTAGTAGGGACGTAAATCTTGGATTTGGATGTTAGGTCAGATGGCAGCTCAGAAAAAATCACAAGGCAGGAAGATACCAGAGGGTGTATGGATGCATCTCTCGGTTTATGGCTTAGGTGAGAAACAGTTTTCGGTTTCCATTGACTGTATCTATGGTATAAGTGCTTGATTACCTCTGACCTGCTCAGTGTTCCTGACATTACCAAGGATGGATTTGAATGAACTGAGGTTAGGAAGCAATGCTAGAGGTTATGATTCAAGCTGGAAAGAGATGGGCATATCAGGCAGAGTAGAGACGGATGAAGAATACATGACAGTTAACAATATAGCTGAGTTCTAGTACACAACAAATACCTTAAAATGCAGATGTATGCTAGATGCAGGGGCAAGAGGATGTCATGAGAGACTGACTGGGCAAGAATGTTGTCAGCTGCTAGGGGGAGAAGAATTGCCATTGTGATTGCTGTTGTATGGCTGGATGAGGAGGTATGGTGTGACTGAGTGGCTGGGAGGGGATCTCACCGGCTCTTTTTCCAGGTACAGAGAAACCTAGTGAATGAGAAAACATTCTCAGAAGTGCAACATCAGCATCCTGGTTTTTTTAAGTCAACAGATTCAGAAAAGGGACTCTTCAATCATCCTGATCAGAGTAAAATCCTCTTTCAAAAATTATTTGGCATCTGACTGATAGTATCTCCTTTAAGCACAGCTGTGGAAGCAACAACTTGTCTCTGACTTTTGGCTTCTCCAGTTGAAATAAAGATAAGTGCTTATCAGTTTCTGAAATGTGACTTGTCAGCTAGATTTCTCTGTGTAAATACTGGTAATTTCTGATTTGCAGTTGTGTTGTACTATGACTTCAATTGACATCTATAGCCCAGGAGCCAGGATGGTGGGGAGTTGAGTCTTGTCAGGCACCATTCATCTCAGTCGATGCTCTTGTTCTCTTTCTGTGCCAGCTCCTCAGCTGTTTTTGAAACAAAACCAACCCTCCCTCCCCGCCAAAAACAAACAAACAAAAACCCAACCAAAAACCAAACCCCCTCAAAAAAAAAAAAACAAAAACCACCCAGCCACAAACCAACAGAAAAAGCCTGACCAGAAATCAGGGACTGCATCAGATCAGAGCCTGACTGGGTAAACAAGCTCCGTAAAGAAAAATAAACTTGCTATCATTTTATTTATATTCTTGCTAAATAATCTCAGAGGAATAAATCTCAGGACTTCGAAAAGTTTTCATATACAACGTGGACACCTCAGAGCATTATAGCCATGTACAAATTCTTTCATAATAATCAGTCCCTGTATTTAGAACTTGTGTTTCCCGAAACATACAGTGTGTGCTGCTCCACAGTGCTGCTTAAACGGTGTCCTGTGCATGGCATTTTGAAGGTAAGTGATGAAGCAGGGATGAAACTTTAAGGTAAATCAAAGAGAAAATTTATGACAGATAAAGACAGTCATCAAAAATAAGCTGTGCAGAGAGGAAAGGAAAGTGTACTTAATATTCTGTGTGAAAATATGTGTTGCACAGGAACACGTTCACCATTTTGCCTTCTCTGCTGTCTTCTCGGTTTTAACCAACTGAAGCCTCCACATGAGTCCACACCATGGCACTAGGTAGCATTTCAGAAGCTGGTGATATTTAAAACCTCTGAAGAGGTATTTCAAAAGGCATTAGTTCAGCATGCAGTTCTCCCCTCAAGCTGGTGCTGTTTGTGAATCTCCCACAGTTACTGCCTTGTATTTGCAGCAATTATTTTTGCACCTTGCCCACCTATGAGCTATTATATTCCCTTTCAACTCTACTATTTGTCACTTTCCTGAACCCAAAAATTTAAGAAGAAAACAATGGAAGAATCAGGTCTCTCTCAGGTGGTGCACTCACCAGCATTCATGCTGGCTTGTTAGATAACGCGGTTGGAGGTTGCCTGTTTAATGACTTAGATTTGCAGAGGTAGGGAAAAATGTTCCCTGAACCGCTGGCTGACTTCAGAAACATTCTGCCGTGCCTTGCTGACAAGGACAAACTGGGAAGTGCTTGCCTCAGGCAGTGTGGTTTGCTTTTTCGTATTTTTCTTCCTTAGACTGGTCCTTGCAGAAGGGCTTGTCTGATGCAGACAGCTTGTGCAGCTTTGGTGTGCTGCAGCTAGGTAGTTGGAGCACAGCATCTGCTGATAGGGTCAAGACGAGTTCTCTGTGTGGACCATAACAGCACCCTCAGGAACAAAAGAATACAGCAGTATGGGGAGTTGTGAGGAGAGGCAACATCTTAATACCCCACATCTGTGAGTGTTTATAGGCAACTGGAGAAGAAATGTCAGACCTGACTCCCTGCATGCCCTTGGGCAGCATATAGCTACAAAGGAAGAAGAAAAGCTGAGGAGTGAGGCAGGTGGCATATGTGATGTGAAGGCATCTGAAAGCTGCAAGATTCCATGTTGTGCTAGTCCGATCTGCCAACAGATAGTAAAAGAAGTTTTTCAAATAAAAGAAGTATTTCTTACTTGAGAAGACCAAGCAGGGATTCTTGCTAGCAAAACAAGATCAAAAACTCTGTAGTCCAGCAGGGATCTTTGAGATCACAGCTAATTAACGTGTTGCAGAGGAATATGTCAAGGAAATGCCTTTGAAGTGGGAGCTGAAATTGAAGGTGGAGTCCCACATGGAAAGTGCAGCTTCCAGATAAGCACATTGGAGAGCATTGTGGAGCAGCATGAAATGACATGTAATGCCTTCTCTGCTGAGGAGACAGAAGGGTCATACACTTTAAAAAGGTTGTCTACCTTCTATAGGTCAGGGTTAGCCTGTTAAATTACTCGGTGGTAAACCAGAGTACGGACAGCAAGCTGCCATCAGACCTGTGGTTAAATGCACAAACTCTGTCTTGCCAGTGGCTTTCTCCAGATGTAATGCAGTGAGTTAAGAACTGGCTGGAGGACCACGTCCAGAGAGTGGTGGTGAATGGTGCCATTTCCAGCTGGCAGCCAGTCACTAGTGTCCCCCAGGGATCAGTATTGGGCCTGATCTTGTTCAATATCTTTATTGATGATCTGGATGAGGAGATTGAGTCCACCGTCAGTAAGTTTGCAGATGACACCAAGTTGGGAGCAGGTGTTGATCTGTTAGAGGGTAGGAGGGCTCTGCAGAGGGACCTTGACAGGCTGGACAGATGGGTAGAAACCAATGTCATGAGATTTAACACAACTAAGTGTTGGATTCTGGCCACAAAAACCCCATGCAGCGCTACAGTCTGGGGAGACAATGGCTGGAGAGCAGCCTGGCAGAAAGGGACCTGGGGGTACTGGTTGACAGTAGGCTGAACATGAGCCAGCAGTGTGCCCAGGTGGCCAAGAAGGCCAAGGGCATCCTGGCCTGTAACAGGAACAGTGTGGCCAGCAGGGGCAGGGAAGTCATTCTGCCCCTGTACTCAGCAGTGGTTAGGCCACACCTGGAGTATTAGTGTCTGGTTCTGGGCTCCTCAATTTAAGAAGATACTTGAATGTGTCCAGAGAAGGGCAACAAGGCTGGTGGGGGGTCTCGAGCACAAGCCCTTGTGAGGAGCAGCTGAGGGAGCTGGGATTAATTAGACTGGAGAAGAGGAGGCTCTCTACAACTACTCTACTACCACATTCAAAGGGATTGTAGCCAGGTGAGAAGTGGTGTCTTCTCCTAGGCAACCGGTGGCAGAACGAGACGACACCGTCTCAAGCTGTGCCAGGGAAGGTTTAGGCTGGAAGTTAGCAAGAAATTCTTCACAGAAAGAGTGATTGGCCATTGGAATGGGCTGCCCAGGGAGGTGGTGGAGTCACTGTCCCTGGAAATGTTTAAAAAAAAAGCTGGATGTAGTTGATTGGATGGTGTTAGCTAATAGGTTGGCCTTGATGATCTCAGAGGTCTTTTACAATCTGGTTAATTGTTATGGAATTTATTGAATTTATAATTCAGATAATGTCAATATGAATATTAATAAAAACATTAATACCTTTTTATTAATATTAAAAAAATCACCAAAACCACATTAAATAGGTTTGATGTGCAGTTAGAATATATATTTATGGTGGGAATGTGCAGTATTTAGGCAAATATAACAATTTTAACAATTTTGTGCAAACCAGGAGGAAATACAGGGAAAGAGAGAATCCCCAGGAGCAAAATGGTGCTGACCACAGCAGGGGCAGGGGGAGACTTGACCAGAATCCTTAAGCTAAAGAGGCAATAAATTAATTAGCTGATTCCACCCAAGTGGGGAGTGCTGCTGCTGTGTATTAGCTGTTGAGGTTTTGGGGCACTCTCATGCACCAGGCACAGCTGGGTGCTGGCAGGAAGGCCACCTGCTCTTGGGGCTGGCATGGCTTCAGCAGACGGCAGGCTGTTTACAACACTATTTGCAACGGGCACTTTGCTTTGTCCTGGGTAAACTGAGGCATGGCAAAATTCTAGTTGCAAGGGGAAGCGAGGGTTGGCTCTGGCTCCAAGGTTCATGTCTTCTCTAGCTTGCAGTGGGTAGGCTTGTAGCTTTTATCTCAGAACCAGGCAACTTGAGGCAAGGCAACTCGAGGCAGCTTCAAGCAAGGCGTGTCCAAGGCAAAGCAGGTTCAAGCAAGGCAAGGCGACTAGAAATCAGCCTGTATATGTATCTTGCCTGAGATTCAGTTGGGCCAATAGGGCAACAGAAGCCAGAAAAGAGTTACCCAGTGAAAAGGGGTTCTGCCAGGCTGTGTCCATAAAGGCAGAAACATAGTCCTAGTCAGGGAGCAGTGGCCAGTACACTTGCTCTTACCCCAGAAGGAGAGTTGTTTACCAGACACGCATGGTCCTGTCCCCTTTGTTCCTTACCCTGCGTTACCCCATCTTTCTCCAGGAAGGAGGGGGGAAGAGGGGGACCCTGTCTAGACACATCAGGGGCTGTCTGGGTTTGTGCTGGGCATGTTTGGCCCTACCATGACATTAATTCTGTGATTCTGTGAGAAAGGGATTTGATTGTTTACTAAAAGTAAGTAGGTCTGGTTTGGGGTGGGGTTTTTGTTTGGTTTTGATTCTGTTTGTTTGTTGGTTGGTGGTTTTTGTTGTTTTTGCCCTGCCTAGCTGTTTGAAGAGAAAAGACTCTGACTTCACTCCAGGAATACGTGCCACAAGCAATGTGAAGAAGCCTCTTTGGTGCCAGGATCACCTGTGGGATGAGTTTGCTTCTTTTCCACTATGCTACCTGCTTTGTAATCTCTAGTTTTCTCTCCTGGGCTGCTGTTGGAGCAGTCCGCTCCAGGCTGGCACAGGAAGGTCTCATAGCTGTTGGCACTGTTCTTTTTTTGCCGGTATAAGCAATGTGCCAAGCACCCTGAGACACTTGACCAAATCTCCAAGTTTTATGGTTAAAGCTGAATTTGTTGCTAATTCTTGCTTGCTGTGGAGTTTGGTAAATGGTACACAAGCAGGGCAGGAGATGGGCAGACAGAGGTTCAGTGGCTGGAGACTTTCTGAGGATCAGAAATACATTCATGAAATTGGAGAGATAATGCTGGCTGTTTCTGTCAGTCCTGCAGGAGTATGTCTTGTGTGGTTGTGAATGTAATCCCTGTTCTTCACAGAACTGCTTTTTGCTTCTTAGTAGAGCAGGGTACACCACTGCTAGCTCTTAAACAACATCGTTTTTCAAGGGCATTGCATAGAGGATGGGCATTTAGTTGGTTTGGTTTTGTTTTTTCCTTTCCCCGGGGAGTGGTGTTTTGGTTTGTTTTTTTTAAAGAGAACAAAGCTTGCATTTTGGTTCTTGGATCTTCCCTTTACAGGTGCATTAGCTGTAGTAGCTGGGATGCCAGGGTTATAATCCAGTTGAACTGGGATTTCTCTGTAAGAGAATTTATTCATATTCAAGGATCAGATCATAGTTTATTTTTTCAGTTCTCAATTTGTTTTTTATTTTTGTTTTTCCCCCTAAAGGTTACAATACAAATGGAAAGAGTATTGGCAGCTGGCTGAACATGAGCCAGCAGTGTGCCCAGGTGGCCAAGAAAGCCAATGGCATCCTGGCCTGCATCAGAAATAGTGTGGCCAGAAGGGGCAGGGAAGTCATTCTGCCCCTGTACTCAGCACTGGCTAGGCCACACCTGGAGTACTGTGTCCAGTTCTGGGCTCTTCAGTTTAAGAAGGACATTGAGATACTTGAATGTGTCCAGAGAAGGCTGGGGAGAGGTCTCGAGCACAAGCCTTATGAGGAGAGGTTGAGGGAGCTGGGGTTGTTTAGCCTGGAGAGGAAGAGGCTCAGGGGAGACCTTATATCCACAATTACCTGAAGGGAGGTTGTAGCCAGGTGGGGGTTGGTCTCTTCTCCCAGGCAACCAGTGACAGGACAAGAGGACACAGTCTCAAGCTGAGCCAGAGGAAGTTTAGGCTCAAGGTGAGAAGAAAGTTCTTCACAGAAAGAGTAATTGGCCTTTGGAATGTGCTTCCCAGGGAGGTGATGGAGTCACCATCCCTGAAGGTGTTCAAAAAAAGATTGGATGTGGCACTTGGAGCCATGGTTTTGTTGTCAGGAGGTGTTAGGTACTAGGTAATAGGTTGGACTTGATGATCTCTGAGGTCTTTTCCAACCTGGTTGATTCTGTGGAAAGCTAAGAAAATGTAGGTTGCAAATAAAACCAATTAAGTTGCTTTTCATCTTTATATAATTGCTGTAGATCTTTTCAATATTTCCATCATAAACTTATATTCGCTGGTAGTTTCACTTGTAATAGTGAGCACCCCAAACAAAGATGGCACCACAGGGTAATAACCTCCAGGTCTGCTGCAATGATTCCTGCTGTGTTGAACCCACGGAAGAGTGAGATGATGGCCAGCTGAGCCCCAGCAAGCAGTTTGGTTTCAAAGCATCTTGCTCCTTTGGAGTCTTCTATTTTATCCAGATTCTGTGTAGCAGGTGATTAAACCACTTTATGAGCAGATGTACTCCCAGAGGGTTGTAACTTAAGTTGATTATAAAGTGGCCAGCTAGGGATGCTAATTTGTCACCTGATACATTACAGGTCCTGTTGTGGGCAAAACTCAGATAGATGTTCTTGGGGCTTGGAAATGCATCTGTGCTCAATACAGTTTGTTGTGGCTCAGATCAACATGCTGTAACTTCGTGAGGCTGTGGAATGCTTGGTTGCCTAGTGCTGTCAGTTCACAGGGTGATAAAATTAGCACCTCTAAATTGGATAGCTGTTTGAACAGTTTGTTCTTTGGCATGATCCCTGACTCAAAGTTATTTTGACTAAGGTCCAAGTGCATGAAGTTTTCCAGACCTTGAAAGAGATGCTGAATGCTAGTGTTAATGTGGGAGGAGGAAGAAGTTCTTCACCATGAGCATGGTGAGAGCCTGGAACGGGTTGTCCAGGGAGGTGGTTGAAGCCCCACCCCTGGAGGTGTTTAAGGCCAGGCTGGATGAGGCTTTGGCCAGCCTGATGTAGTGTGAGGTGTCCCTGGCATGTCCATGGCAGGGGGGTTGGAACTAGATGATCCTTGTGGTCCCTTCCAACCCTGACTGATTCTATGATTCTATGATTTGCAAAAGATGCTAATTTCAGCAAGGGCCCTGTGAAGAGGAGTGACAGCTACATCCAGTAGCTCCAGGTTAGCGCTGATCTTAATGAGCACATCTTGGAGGTGGAGCTTTATGTTGTGGCTCAGATTCAGGTACTAAAGGCTGCTCAAACTGTCAGTGCTTCCTTACAACAGTCAAAGCTTTCAGTATGGCTCTTGATTGAACCAAGATGTTGAAGCTCTGCCGGTTTCTCTAAGCAGCCAGGGCCCAGCTGCAGGAACCGTGTCTTCCCCTTGATGCGGAGGTGGGTGAGAGAGGGGAAAGCAGCAGAGCTGATGTCTCGGTGGTGTTCAAAGGAGTTTGCACTGAGATCTAACTCTGCTAGAGAGCTCATGCCACTGATACTAGGGGGGCATTGCACTGGTGTGGGTTTGAGTTAGGACCATCTTTCAGAGCCTGGTCAAGCACTGAAACACATCTATGTTTAGGTATTTTGAAGTGCTGTAGCTGCAGGTAGAGATTGTTGACAGAGATATTACAGAGGCCTTGTAAAATATTTGGACTTATGCAGGGCTCCTTTTCCACACCATGAGATGTTCCTAGCCAAAGAGTCTGAGCTGTGGAGTTCTGTATACCTGCCAGGACCCCAAGGATGTCAGCACAGCCCCCAAAGCCTGAACTGTAGAAATGGGACTGGAAAGCTCCAGGTTTAATGTATATGATGTCGTCGCCTTTGAAGATGAGATTTATATTGCTGGTCTTCTGCAGAATGCAGACATCTCCTGCTGTGATTTTTATTCTGTTGTTCATTTGAAAGCCAAGGCATTTGAGGTATTGAGTAGGAAAATAGGGAGTTGGTTGCTGCCCAAGATGAGAGTATCCAAGCTGTCCAGATCTGTCATTGGAATAAAGGATATACTGATTATTCCTGTCTGCATTAAGATAAGCTGCTTCAGGGACCATGGGCCAGTGACTGCTGTGTCAGAAAGATGAGCAGCACAATTATCTGCAGCTGCTTGTTACTCTCAAAGGCATTGTCATACACCCAGCTGACCTAACATCTTGAGCAAGCAACATAAACCAGCACCAGTGGCCTGTCTCACAAAATTTTCCTGGTGTATGTCATAACTGAAACTATTCTTCTTATCTGTAAAAACTCACTGTCAGTTGCTTTCACCAGGACCAAAACCATGTCTTTTCCTGTGATGCTTCTCTGGCACTTGTAGGGTCATATTTAAATACATGATCCTAGTGAGAAGAAAAACCTGCCCTGAATGGTGTGTGTGAGGAGGAGTGTATGGAAGTCAGGAAGACATGAAGCTTTTAGTGTCCATCTTAATAACATTTAAATCTCCTTTTCTATAGAAAAACATGGCATTTCCAAGGATCAAAACTGTTTCTCTTTAGGTTTTAAGGACCAACATCTTTATAAAAAAGTGAATTAAAAAAAAATCCTAGACTGAGTTGGCTGTACTACTGTCTTAGCAGCAGTGGCACCTGGAAAACACGTATTTCACCCACTGTCCCACAAATTATCATTGTTGGAGGAGAAGCCTAGGTATCGTCCAAGCAGATCAGTCTGTGCTTAGCAAAATACTTCACTAGCTGTGTGCAAGTGCTGCTGGTGGCTTCCCTGTGAAGGCATGGAGATGCTGTTGTGATGAGCTCCAGAAGCCTCTGGCTCTGGCAGAGGGTTTCACCAATGCGATGTTGCAGAAATGACTCCTTCCATACCTTGTGAGTCTAAGCAGAGAAGAGACTTCAGCTCGGAGAAGGATGAATTCTGAAGGGAAGTGAACACATTGAGGCTGAAGTTGAGATTTTCTGTTGTGACAAGTAGTTCTTCAGAAATCACCCTCAGTCCTAAAACAAAAGCTATAACATTTGTCTATCTGTGGCAAATACATAGTGAACCTGCAAAAGGTATTTACTGTCACTGTAATGGTGGTACTCCAAAAAACCAAAACTAACCAAGAAGCAAACAAGCAAACAAAACACCAGGAAAAAAGCCAAACAACCAAACAAAACTCACAGAATTTTAAATTATTTAAAAATACAGCAATCAGAACTCCAGGAAGCCTCAGACTAGGCTGAGGTGTTGTGAAGTGGGTTTTTTTAAAAACAGTTGTCTTGAATCCCTCTAGTACTGGTGTGAAGTCTGTCTGATCTGTAGCACTTTCTTATCAAAGTTTAGCACTTATGTCTTCCGGATTAATTATTAATCCCTAAGGAAGAATCCTCATCAGGTAGTTTAGAATGCTGAATTTCACAAGTCTTTTAACAAAGCTTGTTCTAACAGAAATCTTAAGCAAATCTTGAAGAGATTAAATAAAAAATAGCATGTCTGGGAGTGTTTCCAGAAAGAACATGTCCAAACTAACTGGATCTGAAGTACAGTTGCATACTTCATCAAGAAGATGGCAGGCAGGTTTATCTTTGGGTAGACAAAGATCGTATCTGATAGGCGGAGTCTTTAGAATTTCCATGAAGACCTTTCAGTTTAACTGAAAATAAACCTATTGTATAGGGAAGCTGATGCTATGGATACCAGGGAAATTCATTACATGTGCCTGACCTGCCTTTTTGCTTGGTGATTGCATGAATGTTAGCTAGACACTATGGGACTACAGCAGGCAGGGAAGCACTGCTGTGCTATTCAAGGCAGTATAGATGCTCAGAACTTTGCCCTTGTCCCAGTTGCCAAGCTGCAATGGGGAGTGCATATACAACCAGAGCAGGCCCAGCCTTCTCCTTGGCCAGCACTGCTCCCAGAGTGAAAGAGGGTGTCCTGTCCTGGATGGTCACAGGGCCAGCGTGGGAGGGACAGGGTCCCCAGTGCTGCATGGGAGCTGCAGCTTTGGCAATATCATGCCATGAAGCTCAGAGATGTTCTGCTTGTGGGGAAGTAACTGCATGTGTCACACAGTTTGCCAATCTGACAGTTTTAATTAGGTTCAAATCTATTTTGTTAGCTGGAAGTAAGAAAGCACACATAGCAGTGGTCTGTCCAGAGAGAAACACATTGGAGCCTACTGTCCATGATGAACATGGGGCAGCAGAGGTGTGTGCCCTGTGGGGTGGGAGCATGTCACCTGTCAGGGTTTTATTGAGGTGCACATGGTGACGAGTGCAAGGTCCTCCATCTGGGGAGGAATGACACCAGGCACCAGTACAGGTTGGGGGCTGCCCTGCTGGAAAGCAGCTGCACAGAGAAAGACCTTGGAGTGCTGGTGGACAGCAAGTTCTCCATGGAACAACAATGTGCTCTTGTGGCCAAGAGAGCCAATGGGATCCTGGGATACATCAAGAAAAGTGTGTCCAACAGGTCTAAGGAAGTTCTGCCTCTCTACTCTACCCTGGTGAGACCACACCTGGAATACTGTGTCCAGTTTTGGGCTCCTCAGTTCAAGAGAGAAAGAGACCTGCTGGAGAGAATCCAACAGAGAGCCATGAGGATGATTAGGGGACTTGAGCATCTCCCTTATGGGGAGAGACTGAGATCCCTGGGGCTGTTTAATCTTGAGAAGAGAAGACTGAGAGGGGATCTGATCAATGTGTATAAATATCTGAGGGGTGTCAGGAGGAGGGGGCCAGGCTCTTTTTGGTGGTTCACAGTGATAAGACAAGGAACAATGGGTTCAAACTTGAACAGAGAAGATTTCACCTCAACATGAGGAGAAACTTCTTTACAGTCAGGGTGACAGAGCACTGGAACAGGCTGCCTGGGGGGGTTGTGGAGTCTCCTTCTCTGGAGACTTTCAAAACCCAGCTGGATGCATTCCTGTGTGGACTACCCTAAGTGATCCTGCTCTGGCAGGGGGGTTGGACCTCATGATCTCTTGAGGTCCCTTCCAACCTCTGATATACTGTGAGACTCTGATACTGTGAACCCAGGGGAACAGTGCATGGGGTCTGGGTCTTTCAGCTCATGAGGTACTGTGAGCGTTTGAGAAGTCCTCTGAATCAGGAAGGGACATCAGCGAAAGCTAATCCTACCTCTTCCTGAATTGCAGTGAAGCATATTATTATGTTTCATGAAATTTATGTGTGGTGTAATGAAGCAGAAGTAACTCAGAGAATTTTTTTGGGGGGGTGGAGGGTTAGGGGGATGGGCAGGCAGGGGGTGTGGTATGAGGCTTGGGTTTTTTTGAGGAAAAAGTAACTTTATGATGCAAACAATGAATTCCAGGGCCTGCCTCAGTTTTGGCTAAAAAATTAATTCAAACATTGGTACTGGGTGATTGAAGTTCCTCTTCTTGTCCAAGTGCACAAGCAATTGCTGAGCTTAGTAAAAATGACTAATGATTAGAGGTATCTGAATTATTCATAACATGTACCTATCTGATTAACTTAGCTCTTTATGCTTGTAAGGCAGAATATGGAGGTGTAAGAATTTATGACAGTAGTTAGTATGAGGGAGTTTGAGTGCTGGCAGGAGGCTTTGCTGTGGGCACCCACTCTGGACCATGGCTCAGGAATGCAGCAGCCAGGGCTGTTGCAGGCCGATTCACCTCCCACTTTAAACGAGGAATGCTTTCTGGGTCTTTTGTTTGCTGTTGCCAGGTGATGAATGGATCCTTTCTCCATACCTGCATTCATGGGGGCTGTCAGACTACAGGGAGTGCTGGGAGAATCCCCTCACCAATATTTTTTTTCTGCTAATAATTTTACTTAGTCTGTGCTTCACTGAAACTCTTCCTGCTCCCGTGGTAGTAATTTGCTTTCGCATGGTGGTGCTTGTCACTGAGCACTCATGAGATGACAAACCCTGCTAGGAACATTATTCCCTCCAGTGCCATGCCACCCCACACACAAATTACTCTTTCCTACAATTAAAAAAATCTGTGGAGAGGGTTGCAAAATCCCCCAGAGGATCTCCATTTAAAACTAATTTCAGAGCTAGGCAGGAGGACTGGCCCACAAGACTCACTAAAAGGCAGTGAGTCACCCATGGTGTGTGCCCACAGGCAGTGGCTCTTCTTCCATTTAAAAACCACCAGAGACTGGTGTGGGTTGTGGTGGGGGGCCACAGTGATGAAGTTTAGGTGTGTTCCTTAGCCCAGCCAAGTGGCATGGATGTTGGAATCGTGGGCTCTTGGCATCATGCTGAAGTTATGGGTTGCTGGTCCCAGCCCCACTGCAGATAGGTGTGTCCCATTTCTGAGTGGGATCCAGGGTCCTGCTGAAGCTTCTCTACCTGGTCAGGAATATGGCTGGTCAGGCTGGGGGAAAAAACCTGTCTGGTGTCAAATCTGCTCGGTTAGCCCTTTGCCTGGTCTCACCCTTGTGTTGGGAAAGGCTCTTGTCAGAACACTGAATGCAGCACCTCCAAAAAAACCTGGCCCCTGAGGAGTGTCACAGATCAGGTGAACCTGGGAAATTACTCCTTTTCCAGGGCTGCCTTGGAAAAGAAAAGTGTGAGTAAATGGGAATCAATCTAAGACATTAAAATAAAAAAGTGCAATGAGTTGTGTATATCTATAAAACAGATTCTGGCACTCTCAGAATTCCCCTTAGATGTTGTGCCTATCTTATTTAAGAGATGAATCATGCCAATCTCTGGGTCCTACAGAGCTCTATGGAAGAAAGGTCTGGTAACCCAACAGATCAGGGCTGCCACAATACCTGTCTATATAAGATTGAAGGTTTAAAATAATTTTCATTCATTTCCTTCAAGAATGGATTTCAAGTTTTTTGTTGCATGTTGTTTTCCTTGGTGCCACAAAATAGGGATAGGAATCAAGTTGTTGCATTACACACTGCATGTGTATGTGTAGATGTTAAGAACCCACACTGGGTCTTGCTTTGAGGCATCAGGATCTGGGCATCGACCCTTCTCCCGCTATGGTTACTGGTGTCCTAAGAGGAGACACGGCAGCTGGGGAGGACTGGGATCAGTTGTGCTGCCCTGCTTTGCCACAAAACCCTATTTTTCATTTGGAAAACCTGCACACGCTTTGCTGCAGATGCTGTGGTCTCAGACTTCACTCCAAGGAAAACCTAAAAAAGGGTAAAGCAATAAGAGCATAAATTACCTATAAGGAGAAAAAGCTGCCATAAAAATGTCAGACTCCACCGGTCTTCATGTGAAACCCCACCTCTGGTTCATTCTGCAGCAGCTGATCTTTCTGAAACCCTAAACAAGGGCAGGAGAGAGCAGCCAGATGTGCTCTCCAGCCCCCACTCTCCATGCATGTGTGCAATGTCCTTCTGCCTGCCCTTGGGGGTAGTGGTGACACAAGGGGAGCTGGAGGACTGTGCCTACAATGCCTTCCTCCATCTGGATTCCAACCTAACCCATGCATTTTTGGGTAGCTAAGCTGCACTATCCCCTTGCCCTAGGGAATCTTCTTCTTGTTTTTCCTTTTTCCTCTTCCCCTTCTTTTTTTTCATCTGCAGCTTCTTGTTGGAGGACCAAACTTCCAGCTTCTGTCCTCTGGCATTGATAATTAAGGTTAATGCTGAAGCACACCACAGCTTCAGTCAGACATTTCTATGACTTGAGCAAATGACCTGCACAGTTGACAACCTAGATGTCTGTAGTGGGTTGGAAATTCGCCCCCAACATTAACTTTGCCAGACCAGCTCAGTGGAAGCAAATGAAAGCTGTATTTACAAGCTGTATTTACAAACTACAATCTACAATGAAATGCAATGAATATGCACAGAATATACAGTATTTGCAGTATTTACATATATTTACAATTAACAAACAGCACAAGGATCCCCCTGGCCAAAGACCAGGGGAGTTGCAACAGCTTCTCTCTCTCTGCTTCCCCCTTACTCCCCTGTACAAAAGGGACAAGAGAGAGAAAGCAGAGATATTAGACTTAGCCAAAATAAAACCGATGCAGCCAAGGTCAAGCAGAAGCCAGCAGAAGCACACAGTTAGTACTTCCCAGCCTAAAGCGAGAACAGAGAGCACTTCCCCAGATTGTTTTGGGAACCAGATCTTGTGGTATATATCTCTCCAATGGAAATGTTTAGAATAATCATTATTTTCCTTTTTACACTCAATAGTGGTTTATTTACATTTTTACTACTTTCTGCTCAAGATCTGTGAAAAATTTTAAAGGCATAGTCTAAAACTACCACAATGTCCCTTGAAAAAAAAGAAAGAGTATGACCAGGGACATGATGTGAGTGTTGCCTATAGAAACATCCCAAACAAAATGAGTGCTTCTCTGTCCACTTCTCACTGACTCAGAGATTGCATCGGGTTGGAAGGGACCCTCAACGATCATCTTGTCCAACTCCCGTGCACTAAGCAGGGACACTTCCAACTAGATCAGACTGCCCAGGGCCACATCAAGTCTGATCTTGAACATCTTCAGGGATGGGGCCTCAACCACATCCCTGGGAAACCTGTTCCAGTATTTTACCACTCTTATTGTAAAGGACCTCCTTATGTCCAACTAAACCTAACCTCTGTGGTTCTGTTACCCTTCTTGAGTAGCTTATGATTTTTGAAAAATTCAGAAGATGTTTTGAACATCTATGTGCTGGAACGTCTCTGTGCTGGAACATCTCTGTTCTGGAGCCCCCTATCATTCTGTGAAACAGCTGCAAGATTTTACCCTGTCTCAAAAATGAAGCCCTTTTTCTCTGCTAACCAGACAAAATACCCAGTACTCTTGCTCCTTGTTGTGGGTTAAGGACTAGCCTAGCTGTCCTACCTCAGAGAGGTCCTCCAGGAGTTCGAGAGGGGATGCAGGAAATTGTAATCTTTTGTTATTTCATCCCATCACACCTGCATCTACTCCTCTATATAAACAGATATTATTGTCTTTTCTGCCCTCTTCCTCTCTCTCTGTTCTCCCATCTGGACCGTATCTCTTGTTTTATATATTGGGGGAGGGTCTTTGGCCTTGAGCAGCCTGGTTTGCTGGGGAAAAGCTAATTTCTTCTGCACCGTTCGGGCCCAGAGGCATGGGGTGTGTGGGGGGGTGCAGGTAGAGAGGAGCTGGGGGAAACTGAGCCTTAGGGTTGTGGCCTACTTGGGGAAGATTTTGAAAAGTTTTTTTTGGCTTAAAGAGGTTGTGGTAAGACCAGGTCAAAGGACTGGGCTGAGGCTGAATGTGAATTTGGGTATTTTTCAATTTCTGTATATAGGTGTGAATAGCACCTTCATTTAAACTTCCAATCCCGTGTGAGAGTGTCTTTATTTTACTTACTTTGGGGAGTAAAATATAATTTCTGTCCACACTTAAAACTAAGACACTCCCTGTGGCTTGTATCAGTACTATATTGCCAGTAACATGACAAATAAGAAGCTATTCCTTCTTTCTCCAAACTGCAGTATCTGAAAAACTGAGCTGTGCAAGACTTGCACGCCAAATTTTACACTGCTGAGAGTGAAATCTCATGGCATGTGTTAGTCAAACTTGAGCAGAAAGCAAAATATTAACATTATACCCCTCTTGAGAGTCTCCTTTCCTCAGTGGATCTCGTTATACCCAAGCAAAAGTAGTTTGGGGTGGCTTTGGGGACAAGGATCTTCCTATCCCTTGCATGGAGAGGCTGGATTGATCCCTGGGAGTTGCATTCTTCCTGGATTGGGTTTGCTTCATCTGGCTGCAGATGTTAACTTTGCAATGGGAGAAAAACAGGCACAAATAAAGAAAAAGAGCCAAACTGAGGGAGATGGTGTTATTCCAGACTATTTAAAGACTTTTGGCACAGAGACTTTGAAATAACAAAAGAGCATCTTGAAACAAAGTCCTGTTGCTTAGCAGCAATAATTGCTGTGCATAGAGCTCCAATAAGGGAGGATAGAAACCTCTCCCCCACTTTCAAGTAAGAAATGCTGGTGAGGAGCACCTATGACCCAAGACCCATTGCTGTGTCCAGGTGGGTTGGAAGTGTCCTGGCACTGTACTGGCTGACAGTACTGACAGTGTACTTTCCATGACCCTTTGGTGTGAGGTGGCCCCTGTGTTTCTGCACAGTGTTGGCTGCTTCCTCAAGTTTCTTTCCTCTTTCTCTTCCGTTCATATTAATAAATTCTAAACTGCTCACTTTGCATTGATGGTCTTTATCTGATGAGCATCCATGCAGCTGCCAAATAATATCCTATGTTAGTTATGACTGATTGCATGTGAGATAACCTAACATCTTCCACAGATGGCTGTTGGTGCTGCAGCCCTAGTTACCTCTGCTGGGTTGGTTTACTGCTCACTAGGCTCTGGTCGCTGTTAGATGAATCTGTCATGTCCAGCTCATGGAGAAAAAAGCATTTTTAAAGCAGTGTTCCCAGCAACCTCATGAATTATAGTTTTTCATGCTCCTGTTCTGATACAAGCTGCACTTCCTGGGGACACAGACACATATCTTTGTCAGTCTGCAGTGCACCATGAGAGAAATATTTTCCTTAGATCACAGAAAAGTGGGCCTTGAAGAAACACAAAGGGCCAGGTGCTGGCCATTTTAATGAACAGAGAGGCAGTTCCTGAAGTGATGATGCCATGACAGAAGTAACAGCATCTTTCAATATGTTTGAGTGGTTAGCCTGCCCTGGCCAGGGTTTGCCTATTGAAATTAGTTGGGAAATTTCTGTTTGGAGGAGGATGGTGGGGTGAACAATGGCAGAATGTCAAATCCCTGTGATAAAGATGAGATTTCTAAAATCCAGATGAGATTTCTAAAATTCACCTCATCTATTACCCACTTGTGTCTTGGGGCTTTCAGCTGCCCAAACATTGTGAACAGCAATATGCAGATTCCTACCTGACCTAGCCCTGCATTATCCAGTGCAGAGGAGTTATGTCCCACCTTGAAGAGTGAGGAGGGGCCCAAGGAGATTCTTGTCCTGAGGAAAAGAGGACAGAGGGAAGGGAAAGGAGCTGGAGTTTGTAACATATTCAGAATAAAACGTGACCAGATACTCTAGAGAGACTTTCTTCAACCATGACTGTATTTAGAGTTTCACTTAACAGCATTTTCCATGGACTTTCTTTTCCAGATCACATTTCTAGGCTGCCATCAGCCCGGACATCATCATGACCAGTGATTGTGGGATCTCTCCAGTGCACACTGCGGTGCCTTTCTACTGGCGTTGCTTGGGAGGGAGCTCCAGGTCTCATGCCCATATGCTGAGTGGGTGCTCTTTGCTAAGGCACTTTGTGACACCCTGAGACTAGCAAGGCAATGCAGAGAGTAGTTAATCTTCTCAGTTATTTATGTGTTCATGCACAGTGCAGGTGAGTGCAGTTACACCTGAGGAGATTATTGCATCCTTGTTCAGCAATGTATGCTGGCAACTTATTGATGTCTTGTTTGTGGACCTCTTGAGCCTGAAAGATTTTGTGTTTTCTTAGATGATTGTAAGTGGAGGTAACAGTGCAAAACTAAAAGGATGTATCCTAGGTGCTGAGATTCAGTTCTTGTATTCCCTGTCCTCCAGGACACGAATTAAAAAAACTTGCAAGATAAACTCTGTAACCAAATGGTGAAACTCAAAGTCTGGATGAACAGGAGAATAAATTCAGCAGTACATTAAGAAAGAGGAAGTAATTATTATTTAATACATAATCTCATGGATTTACTGATGCATACTTGCTTTATATTCATGACTGAAATGGTTGCTTATCTATACTGGAAACTTTTTCAAAGACAGACATGTGTTTGAGCTCTACAGTAGAGATGTTCCCTCTGATCTACAAGTAGATGCACCAGGGTATAGACACTGCTGGACCAAGGTACAAAACAAGAAGGGAAACTAGGTGACAGGGGCAAGAAAGAAATCCTGAGCAGGGTGCAGATGCAGCTGTAAATGAACCAGTGGAGGCGAGGAGTCTCTTTGAGAGATGATCTGGAGTTCTGTGTATTCCACTTGAAGCTGCCACACAGCTCCAAAATGTCCCTTGATCTCTAAGCACCATCATGCAGTATCTATGTAAATATTGCAGTTATATGGCAAAAATCAGACAGAATATAACATTTCTGTTGGCTTTGCATAAAGATATATTTCTGTTTTGTTTTGTTGTTGGTTTTTTGTTTGGTTGGTTTTGGTTTTATTTTATTTTGTTTTCTTTTGTTTTGTTTTGCTTTGCTTTGCTTTTGTTTTGTTTTGTTTTGTTTTGTTTTTTGTTTTCTTTCATACCTGCAGCTCAGAGTGAAATTCTTGGAGGTATGGGACTAGATGGGAAACAAAGTCACTGCTGGCCCATGAAGCCAAGGAACAGGTTGATAACATTTTTCTGCAGCTTTTTTTACAGGTTGGTCATTATTTGCCCCTGCTTCTGCTGCTGATTTCCACGAGATGGAGCTATTCTAACACGGCTTTGAGAGCAGCCCCCGTAGAACAGTATGCTACTGAATATTTTATTTTATTTCCATGACAATATTTCTGAAGTAGGTAGGCTTTCATGAAAAATCATCAACCAAAAATCTCCAGCAGAAACTGCTGGAACTTGATGTGCATTTTGTCAGGCTGTGTCATCAAAAGACTCCTTTCAAAAATCACTCCCACGGGATGTAGATGTGTGCAGAGCAGCTTTGCCCTGAGCTAGAGCAGTTTTGCCCTGAGCTAGGGCAGATGGTAAGGTGTACATCCAGCCTCACCTCTCCAGAGGGCTTATTTTGCTCTGGCTAAGGAAATGTCCAATGCCCCATTTCCCTGAGAGCCACCCTGGACATGCCCAGGGAGGTGGCTTTGTGATACCCACTGGTCCTTGTCCACAGCCCCTGTCTGCACACCTCAGCCCTTTGGGGCAGGTGCCTGCTTTTGTGAGTTGTGATGACCACCTTATGTAGTGTTTCTGTCCTATCTAGTTTATTTTTTTAATCCAGTGTTTCTATGCCTTCACCCTTTCTATACCTTCTCCCCACTGCAGCACCTGCTTGTTCTCTCTGCTCTTTACTGCTATCAGCACCATTTGCCATGGTCACAACGCAGACAAAAAGTTGTGTAAATGCCATTGTTCCGTGGTGTATGTTTGCAAGCCTCATGACATGACCTGGTTGTTGACTGAGTCATGCCCATGTAGCCTAACTCTTCCTGCTCCTGTCCTTTGGGCATGTTTTACCCCTAGAGCCCCTACAAACAGCAACACATCAGGGAGAGACATTTATCTGGGGACTTTCTGCAAGAACTATCAAAATTAGGGCCAGGTTTAGATGCAACACTTTAAATGCTTGAAAAGAGCATATCCTTGCTGCCTGCCTTGCAAATTGTTTAGGGCTGTGCTGGCATTGACACAAGAAATCAGTGTTCTCTGTTTGCACACAGGAGATAAGTGGTATCTCCATGAGAAGGTGTCATTGGCAGCACATGCTGCCCCTGAGCATGCAGCCATGCACAGAACTGGTGAGCAGAAGTTTCCCTCTTGAACAAGTGCCCAGTGCTGGGGGCTGGTTCCGTTCTGTGCCTGCCACAGCAGACAGCCAGCTGCTGCTTCTCAGCCACATGGAGTCTGAAATCTCTGCTGCTGTGAGACCCAGCTAAATGGAAACCACAGCAAGATAAATAAGGGTCAGCTACATAGGGCAAGAGCTGCCATTGCCAGATCTGGTAACACTGCACCTGTTCAAACTCCCATGTGAAATCTTCATTAGAGTGTAAATGTGTTTTGTGGTTGTTTTCTGGGGTTTTGTTGTTTGCTTTTTTCCAGCGTGATTTAACACCCCTCCCTCCCTACCCCTAAGCCCATACTTTGCCATGGAGTGAGCCTTGGAGGAAATGTAAAAACCTTTTGTGAGCTTCCAAGCAGAGGGTTGTCCTCTCTGTGGGCACCCCTGGGGCAGACTGAAACCTCTGCTGTGCTGTACTTAGCAAGTGTCATCTGTCTCTTGCTTTTCAAGGCCAGGACAGAGACATCATCAGCATAATTTTGGATTCTTTAATCTGATGTATTTTCTACCATCCTCTAGTATGAGGAGTGTAGCCAGGAGGCCCCAGGGACATGGTGCCATCAGCCAGCTCTGCAGAGGAGCACCTTGCTGTGGTTTCACTGGCTGAAGTTTGTTTCTTGTTTTTCCCCTCCATCTCCAGCCTCCCACAGTAACCTTTGAAATTATTCTGCTTGGGCTAATACATTGCCACTATCCCACTTGCCCTTTCATGAAGTCATGAAAATCCTCCAAGGCAGCTTATTTAAACATGGCAGCTTTAAAGGCCTAGTTTTCTTTAGAATGTGGGTCTGTTAGTGCATGCCTAGCATGTAGTTACTGTGCATCTGTTTGCACTTGACTTGCTGGCTTATGTGTCTCAGGTTTTTGGGTGGTTGTGTGTGTGCACGGACTTGCCTTGTGCATACCCAAGTACAAATGGGCATTTGATATTGTCCAGCCAGTGGGTGTTCAGGGGTGTAAGTCTTGGGGAAAGCAAAATGTCAATAGCTCCTTATGGATTCCACAGCTATCCAGCTAGTTCAGGTCCCAAAGCTTCTAACTCACTCTGCCTCTGGGAGGGCCACCCAGATGGAGCAAGGGAGGAGTGGAGGGTGGGAGGGAGGGAGGGAGCAGGCTGATTACAGAACCACAGAATCACAGAAACATTTGGGCTGGGAAAGATCCTCAGGATCACCAAGTCCAACTGATAACCCTGCTCTACAAAGTTCACCCCTAAACCACATCCCCAAGCACCACATTCAAATGACCTTTAAACACATCCAGCGTTGGTGACTCAACCACCTCCCTGGGCAGCACATTTCAATGCCTCACTGCTCTTTCTGTGAAAAATCTTTCCCTAATGTCCAGTCTAAACCTTCCCAGTTATAGGGTAGGTTAGGCCATTCCCTCTTGTCCTATCACTAATTCCCTGTGAGAAGAGACCAGCACAGCCTCTCCACAATGTCCTTTCAGGTAGTTGTAGAGAGCAATGAGGCCTGCCCTCAGCCTCCTCTTTTTCAAACTGAACAGCCCCAGCTCCTTCAGTCACTCTTCATAAGATTTATTCTCCAGGCCCTTCCTCAGCTTCCTTGCCCTCCTCTGCACTCACTGCAGCACCTCCACTTCTCTCCTGTACTGAAGTGCCCAAAACTGGACACAATACTCGAGGTGTGGCCTCACCAGAGCTAAGTACAAGAGCACAATCACCTGCCTACTCCTGCTGGACACAGCATTTTTGATACAAGCCAGGATGCCATTGGCTTTCTTGGCTACCTGGGCACACTGCTTGCTCGTATTCAGTTGCTTGTCTGTTAGAACCCCCAGCTCCCTTTCTGCCAGACAGCTTTCCAGCCACACTTCCCCAGACCTGTAACGCTACTTGGGGTTGTTGTGACCCAAGTGCAGGACCTGGCACTTGGCCTTGTTGAAGCTCATCCCACTAATGTTGGCCCATTGATCCAATCTATCCAAATCCCTCTGTAGAGCCTCCCTACCCTCGTGCAGTTCAACACTCCCACCTAACTTGGTGTCACCTAAGAACTTACTGACGATTACAGCACATCTGAACGTGGCACAAGCTACACTCATTCTGGGAGGAAGGGATGAGTGAAAGGCTGAGGGTCCAATTGCATGTAGGTCCCTACTTTGGACAGGCAGCAGAGAGGGAGTATCTTGCTTTCTTGCTTTTCAGCTCCCCTGCAAGTGCACTACCCAGAGTCAGTGATAACACCTGGCAAGAGGTGCCTGCTCACAGCCACAAACTGTACATGGTACTGCTCTATATTTCTTCACCAGAAAGATGAAACTCCTGCTAAACATCAGTACCACAGATACGTGTTCCTCTTATGCAAGAAGTAAAAAATAATCTCTTAAACCACAATGTAAATAGTACTGTTGGAAGATCTGGGCTAGGAATTACCTGGGGTTCCATTCACATTGCAGAGGTTTGTGTGCTTTAGGCTGGTGAATATTCAAGACACAGAGTGTGATTGGACTTTTAGGATTTGAAAGGACTATACTTGCTTGCGAAGTGGGTGTTTCATTTCTCTTCAGTTTTAACTTAGTCTTCACAAATGTTGAAACTAGAGATTAACTCACCCTTGGTCTGTGGCATAGGACAAAATTCTCTAATATTCTACTTCAGTTCAGATTAACTGCTCTTCTCCAGTGCTACTTATGCCACATAAAGTTTGACTTTTTAAAGTGGTTTACAGTGGTGTGTATACACACACATACGTGGGCAGGCATATGTTTCATAACAGGTTTTTGTGCTTGTGACTCAGAGCTGAAACATAACACACAGCTGACATCTGGAATGCACTTGGACATTTTCATCATTGGGATATTGGTAGCCATGGTTTGTTACTTTCTTCCAAAATCATAGACTCAGTCAGAGTTGGAAGGGACCACAAGGATCATCTAGTTCCAATCCCCTGCCATGGGCAAGGACACCTCACACTAGAGCAGGCTGGCCAGAGACTCATCCAGCCTGGCTGCAAACACCTCCAGGGATGGGGCCTCAACCACCTCCCTGAACAACCCATTCCAGGCTCTCACCACTCTCATGGTGAAGAACTTCTTCCTCACTTCCAGCCTGAATCTCCCCACTTCCAGCTTTATTCCATTCTCCCTAGTCCTATCACTACCTGATATCCTAAAAAGTCCCTCCCCAGCTTTCTTGTAGGCCCCCTTCAGATACTGGAAGGCCACAATAAGGTCACCTCAGAGCCTTCTCTTCTCCAGACTGAACAGCCCCAACTCTTTCAGTCTGTCCTCATAGGAGAGGTGCTCCAGCCCTCTGATCATCCTGGTGGCCCTTCTCTGGACACATTCCAGCATGTCCATATCCCTCTTGTAATAGGGGCTCCAGAACTGGATGCAATACTCCAGGTGGGGTCTCAGCAGAGCTGAGTAGAGGGGGAGAATCACCTCCCTTGATCTACTGGCCACACTTCTCCTGATGCAGCCCAGGGTCTGGTTGGCTTTCCAGGCTGCAAGTGCACATTGACAGCTCACGTTGAGCTTCTCATCCACCAGCACCCTGAAGTCCCTCTCCTCATGGCTGCTTTCCAGCCAGTCACTGCCCAGCCTGGATTTGTGCTTGGATGTATGTAAATGTAACTTTCTTTATTCTCACCTGTTGGTGTCGCTTGCTTAATATATATAAAATATTTTGTCCAAGCCCACCTAAAAAGCATGTGTTCAAAAATCCTGGCAGACAGATCCACTAAAGAAAGTCTCTGCTTTGTCTTGACCATGAGAATATTCTGAAAACTACCTAATGTTTTGCTGAGTAAGCATTTGTGCTTGCTTAAAACACAAATAGGGGTAAGAATTGAGTGTGGATTGCCTTGGTGCTTGAGTCTAATTAGTTACATTAATTCCTTCAAATTAATGTCTTTCACCTGGCTGGTTTTAGAGCAAGACTGAAGTATGCTGGTGTTTGCTGTATTGTGGAGCAGTTTGTTTTACCTGTGTCCTGCAGAGCACTGTGTGCTATTTCTAGGGACTGTTTGCTTTGAGCTGATACAATCCTATGGAGATAAAGTTTTTGCATTCTTTTGGGAAGTATCCTAGGGGTGCCAGTCAGAGTGATATAATTAAGGATGTGTGGAACTTCATATTGATAGCGAGGATTTAATGAAAGCTGACATCTTTCTGCCACTATAATGACTCTCAAGCAAAAGGGGTGAACTGAGGGAATTGTCAGAAAAGCATCTAAGCATGTATTTCAGTCCAGCCCTCTAAGCACGTATTTAGCTTAGCTGACCATTTCCATTGACTTGGAGAAAGATGTTTCCCTGCTTCAATGCTGTTTCAGGAAGAAAAGAGGAGGTGCTGTTTGAAGCCTTATGTGGACGTCTTTCCTTTGAGACTAAGTATAGTATGCCTTCAAGGCTCCTTCTTTATTTCCTGAGAGGCTGCAAAAGAAGGGTGCCTTTGCCACTCCATTAAAGAAGGTGACCACAAAGGTTTCTGAGAAATGGACATACGAAGATTTGTTGCAGAGCTTTTCAGTCTTTGCTTAACAGAGTAAAAAGTGGCAGCACAGCAACCGTGATGTCTTCGAGTGTCATAGCACTGAATCAATGTCACTTGATGCAGGATTTTTAATGTGGCTCAGTGTAAGGCTTCTCAGGTTCAGCAAAGAGGGCTTCACACAGCAGTTGGTCTATGGCACAGATGTCCCACACAGAGATGGCTCTGGTGACCAGCTGACTGTGTGCTTGAACTGTCAGCTTTTCACATATGTATGATTTTTTTCTTTTTAAGCCATTGTGTTTCAAACCGATTCACGTCTATTCTGTTCAAAATGGATAGGTTAAAATCTCATATTGCTGCTTCAGAAAATAATTTGTCCTATAAGATCTGTGACTGTTTCTGCTGTTCAGTAATCACACTGCACCAAAGAGGTTGGTTGCATTGTGGCAGGCTGTGATGCTTAAACGTATTATGTCAGGAACTCTACCCTGCCAACGGTCCTTCACCCTCACAGCTGCACTTCACCCATCTGGACAAGATGGACCCACATCACTCCACTCAATATACAGGAGTTCTTCGAACTCTTACATATTGATTTCTTCATCAGAAAACCTCTGATGCTAAATGTGACACTGAGCTGTACTCTTGTAACTAGGTTTTCCAGTGCATATGGATATGTATGCCAATGTAACCCTGGTGACTGTGCCCTGGGCTTTGGTGAAGGTAGGAGACGGCCCAGGGTGATGCCCATCTGCAACTCAGAGCAGGTGAGAATGCTTTAGTACAGCTTGCCAAGCTGGTGTTCAAATGTGGCTATGTATAGCTGCTGGCATCTCTGTTAATTGATTATGTGGATACATATAGCTGTGCTATAAAGAGCAATTAAAAATGTGCTGCAGTCTCAGTTTTGGATATGGCTGGGCATGCTACATTTTGTCATTATGAGGAATGGAACTTGTCGTTGTGGTTGTCTGATGCTTCTTATTGTCAAGTTCTGTTTTCAATCATTTTGTAGCTTTTCATAAAGAGTGAGACCCTGAGTTGAGCACTTCCTCATCAGATCTCTGGGTCAAGCTGGTTTTCCTGGAAAACTGCAGCCAAAACGGCTTTGAGCACAAATCCAGTGCCCACAAATCCTGATGCACGCCATCACCTGGCTCCCTAGTCTCACTGCATCCCTTAGGGTGCCTTGGTGGGACCATGCGCCCTGGGACTTGCGGTAGCCTGTCCTGGTGCCTCTGTCACCGACCAGTGTTCAACATCCCTGTGGAGCCCAGCACTGTGCTCCAGATTTCTCTAGTCTGGCATGGGATGGGAACATGGGGATCCTCTTCACATCTGGTCCTTACTGAGGATCACAGGTTTTGGCTCACTGTTTGTAAAACGAAAATTATTACCTCTGACACCTGCTTACCTCTTGCCCATCTCCCCAGGCTGCCAAGAAAATTAATATGTTGTTTCTGAAGGACTTGTGTATGGTAGTGGCGAAGGAGAAAAACAAGCAAAAAATTAATTAGTCCATCTTCAGAGCAGGGTTTTGAGGATTATATAAAATAAACCTGTTAAAAATTAAGAAGAAAGCAGAATGGATCTTCACTGACCCTGGGTACTTAGTGACATGTTTTCACTGGAAAAAAAATTGTGTATGATCATGTTAATTAATGGCTATGCCAGAACACAAGGAGGGATATTGAGGAATGCTGAATTGAATGTCTGCAAATTTGACATTACCTAACTAGCTTGATTTTTCAACCATAGTAATATTCTCTTATTTATTTACTTTTGGTAGCATGCTATGTGAAAGAAAATTATTTTAACAAAATAGTATACTGAGCAGAGTAAATTACACTGCTAGGATTTCTTGTTAGTCTGTGCCTGATGGAAACAATGAAAAAAGACTGCAGAGAAACAATAGTGTATCATATATAAATGTGTACTGCAGGGGCTTGGACTAGGTGACCTTTAAAGGTCCCTTCCAACCCAGTGAATTCCATGATTCTGTGATTCCATGCACTGTAGCAGCTGTGATCTGTCTGCCATAGTAATGAAGTCAAGTGCTTAGAATGATATGATTTCACAGCAAGAAATGATTTTACAGATCTGATGGGCTGAATCCATATTAGATGGCTGTGTCTTATCCACATGAATCTACAGAAAAGATTAAATCTTAATTTTATTAAATGGTGAGTCACAGCATACAGGGTTGCCTTATGACTTTTCTAAGTTCCTGGCTTGCCTTATATCTCCAGCTTGTTATTTATCAGAGCTTGGACAGTTCCATGGACTCCATGCAGTACCAGTCTTTCAAATTCATGGTGCTAATCCTCTTCTTCAGACTCCCACCCTCACTCTCTGCAGTGCTATCAATTGACATATACAAAGACATCACTCTCTTTATTCTCTCTGTTTTCTCCTTGTGATCTCCTTGTAGAAAAAAAAGGGCAGTTCTGCCTTTCTTTTTGCAGCTGGGAAGCCATGGCACATGAGTGTGTTGCCTGCTCAGCAAAATGGCATTGGATTTGTATCCCCAGAACTCCCAAGTATCATAGACTACCATTTCCCTCCCTGATCTCCACATTGACTTTGTTCCCTTCTTTTCTTGGGCTGTCACTCTAAATGATTAATTTCTCCAATTCTCCTTCAAATTCCCTTACACTTTTTTGAAACTGCCTTTTCTGAACTAGGTCAAAAGCTTTGGATGTTTACAGGTAGTTTCCACTCAGTGTTACATCTGCTGGGATAGTTCTGAGGAAAGAGAAAAATCCGATTAAAAATAGGAAAAGCAAACCACACACAATGTAATTAATCCTGAACATGTTGGAAAGTCAGATGAATTTTAAGACAGTTTGCAACGATTCAGTTGGGAAGGGCAGCCATGCAATATTCCTTGATCTTATCTTCACTGAGCTGGTCTCCTTTGATCTTCATTTGTCCTTCCCCTGTTTGTTCATGCTCCTTCAAGCCTTGCTTCAAAGTATATTTTAAAAGGGTTTAGGGCAAAGACCAGCCCTGTGTTGGTAAATGAGAAGAACAGAGTGACTTCATCATCTGGTGGCCCATTCTTGGCTATGGGAAATTGGTGAATGCTGCGCTGCTGATGGTAAGGTTGGGTAAATCCACCCTTGGAGTTGGGAAATTTACCCATGACCATGTCAGAGGCAGAGACTGAGCTTGCCTTAGCTGTTATCTGGATCACTTAGCAGCAGGGGAGTAGCTGCTTGGGGCACCTGTGTAGCAGCCAGGAGCCCATCTGGTAAGCACTGTGACCTGCAAATGACCAGAAGCCCCAACCAAGTAACACTAAAGAATCTGCTGTTATGAAAACCTCCCAAATATATGTAGAAACATTGTAGAATCATAGAATTGTTAAGGTTGGAAGGGACCTCAAGGATCATCTAGTTCCAACCCCCCTGCCATGGACAGGAACACCCCACACTGGATCAGGTTACTCAGAGCCACATCCAGCCTGGCCTTAAAAACCTCCAGGGATGAGGCTTCTACCACCTCCTTGGGCAACCTGTTCCAGTGGCTTACCACCCTCAGGGTGAAAAAATTCTTCCTAACATCCAATCTGAATCTACCTATTTCTATTTTTGTTCCATTCCTCCTAGTCCTATCATTACCTGACACCCTAAGTAGTCCCTTACCAGATTTCTTGTGAGTCCCCTTCAGATATTGGAAGGTCGCAATAAGGTCTCCTCGGAGCCTTCTCTTCTCCAGACTGAACAGCCCCAACTCTTTCAGTCTGACCTCACAGGAGAGGTGCTCCAGCCCTCTCATCATCCTGGTGGCCCTTCTCTGGACATGCTTGAGCACATCCAGATCCCTCTTGTAATAGGGGCTCCAGAACTGGATGCAGTACTCCAGGTGGGGTCTCACCAGAGCCGAGTAGAGGGGGAGAATCACCTCCCTCGACCTGCTGGCTATGCTTCTCTTGATGCAGCCCAGCATATGACTTGCTTTCTAGGCTGCAAGAGCACACTGGTGGTTCATGTTGATTTTCTCATCCACCAGCACCTCCAAGTCCATTTCTTTAGGGCTGCTCTCAAGCCAGTCACTGCACAGCCTATGTTGGTGCTTGGGATTGCCTCGACCCAGATGCAGGACCCTGCAGTTGGTCTTGTTGAACCTCATGAGTTTGGCTTGTGCCCACCTCTCCAGCCTGTCAAGGTCCCTCTGTAGCTTTAGCTTTCGTGTTGTCTTCACTCCAAGTGGTTGTTCACAAAGAGTTTCAATATTTCTCTATGGAGAAAATGTTCTTCATGACACTCTCAAATACATAACTACTGTTGGATTTTAGCAAAAAAAAAATTATATATTAAAAAAAAAATGAGGCAAAGTCAGAGATAAGACAACCAATGGAGAATCGAATCATAGAATGACTTGAGTTGGAAAGGACCTTAAAGATCACCTAGTTCCAACTGCCATGCCACCTCCTACTAGAACAGACTGTGCAAAGTCTCATTCAGCCTGGTATTCCATACTTTCAGGGAGAAAAATCAGAAGATTTCCCTATACATGTATGTTGATCTTTTTAATGTTTTCAGTTGTGCTTAATGCTTTAGGAAACAAAGTTTTTGTGGTGCTACATTGGAGAGGAACAGCTGTGAGAGAGCCATGTCATAAACAGCTGGCACAGTGCAAAAGCCCAAGCCAAACCAGAAATGCTGCACACAATGCAAATATCAAACAACAGAATATCTGCAGCTCTGTTTTCCCTGCGATCCCTAGAGTTAATTACAGTGGTTGGGTGATAGCTTACCTTTCTTGAACTTTTAGTTTTATCTTGCTTGATTTTTTTGTCCCCTTCCTGTAAGAAAGAACTGCATGAGTAACTTATGGCTTGATTCCTTAAAAGTATTAAAAAGGTAAAATGTGCTAAGCCCCTGAAAGCAAGTAGAAGCAGTGGCTACAGATCTGTTTCAAGGTTTCTTCATTTGGATTGGCAGTTCCTTGGGTATAGATCTTTACATCTCTCTCCACACACAATGGAGTAAGTAATTTTCTCACAAGTAAGCATAATGGCTTACTTTTGAGAAAATCTCAATCTCATTAATGATATCTTTATTTCTAACTCACCGAAAACAGATCTAAAAGACTGGACTCAGGTTTTATAACCAGAGGTGTAGGTGAAGTCATTAGCAACACACATGCCCTAGTCAACAGTGAGGCTGGAAAACTGGTGAATTAAAAGTGAAGACTGTTGTGAGAGGTTTGGCTGAGCCAGCCTTTTGTCCATCACTGCTCAACATTTTCATAAATTAGAGACAAAAGAGTATTAAATTTGCAGGTGACATCAGGGTGACAGTGCAATGAGCATATCTCAGGAGAGATGTGAACTCTAAAGGACCTCAATGTATGAAAGTTTCAGGCTGAAAAAAGGATGGGGTAAATTAATACAAACAAATCCAAGGCTTGGCTTTTTCAGAAGTGGTGAGATGACTGGGCCCAGGTAGGGAAGGGATAAATGGGCATAAGTTATTTGTTGGCCAGACTTTGTAGTGTATTGCCTGGCTAAACAAAGGTAACTATCAAATGCAACTTGTTGGGAACTTGGTCCAAGCTACAGCTTGGTTCAGCAATTAAATTTCTGTAAGTCTGTTTTGTGGTGACATATGAACTGTGACTGCTAGAGGGGAAAATAAAAAGGCTGAGATAGTATTAGTAGGAATGTGGCTTTGATGGTTTCTCTTAGTAAAGAGACAGATGAGCAAGGCATAGCCTATAAAAGTGATAGAAAGGCAGGTTGGTATAGGGGAAAGTTTTGAAAATTCCATTGGGAATCTAGTGGTTTCAGTCCTTTCAGTGGAAAGGTAGAATGGATTGCTAGCTTTTAAGTGCCTGCAGTTGCTCATTGAAAGCAGTCAATGAAGGGCTACAACAGAGCTCCCAAATATATTTCATTGGACACAGCATACACCTCACATTCCCACACGTCTGCTCCTGAAGTGGTGAAGTCTGTGTGATGCCTTTTCTGTGCTGTACACAGAGCTTAATGTAAAAGAGCTATGCACAGTTTCTGCTGTGGATGTTGCTTGGTGTGTTGCCATGCTCTGCTCAAAGAGCACTTATCTAGAGAAGTGATGGAATTAGTGCAAGGTTGTCAACCCCGAAAAAAGAGTCACAGAACAGGATTAGCTGACAGCTGTGGCATACCTTTTCCATTTCATCCTCATCTTTACTAACTTAACTGTTTACTTACAACTGCAGGCTCCTTCCTAAGAAGACTTTACAGCAAAGCTGGTAAAATAATCCCCAAATCTCAGTTGATTGCCCTCTTCTGTGGAATTGACACAGGTCCCCCATAAGAGAGAGGCTGTGTGGAGCTCATGTAGTCACCATTTCCTCACAGCATGCATTTGAAGAGAGTGCATCTAAACTCTAAAAGAGAAGATCTCATTCTCCTTGACTGATTTGCTTCTGTTATTGGGGACTGCAGCTTCCATTTCCTGACAAATGATTGCTGAAGATATTGGACAAGACAAAGAAGGTCCCACATATGCCTCCAAGCGCTGAGGCCAAAATTGGAATGTACCTTCTTGTTACCACAGCTACATTCCACTAAGCTTGCAGTTCTGCCAGGCTGACCAATTATTTCATCATAGAATCATAGAATGTTTTGGGTTCGAACGGTCTTAAAGGTCATCTACTTCCAGCCCTTCTGCAATGGATAAGGACAACTTCCGCTAGATAAAGTTGCTTAAAGACCTATCCAAACTGACCTTGAACCCCTAAAGGCAGTGGTGGTAGGGCCAAACGGGGCCAACACAAACCCAGAACAAGTCCTGGCATGTCTCCCCCTCCCTCCTGCAGGGGCCTAGGGAATGCAGGGAAAAGACAAAGAACCCAGGCATCAGAAAGTCTGGTGAACAGGGATGCGTCCTCCCTTTGTGGTAAACAGGCAGGTGTGCTGCCCATGCTTCACCTAGACTGCGCTTATGTCTTTACCTTACATGGTCACAGCCTGGCAAAATCCTTTTCTATTGGTTGCCAATTTGCCAAATTGATCCTCGGGAAAATCACAAAAGCAAAGCCAAATTGTAAGCAATGTGCCTTGTGTTGTCTTGTGTAAGATCCGGAACAAGAAGCCATGAGCCTTGCAACTCAGAATCCTTGCTGTGCCTCAGTTTATCCGGGAAGACACAAGCCCCTTCGTGTTAGGTGCGCTGAAACCACAGTCAGCCTCTTCACCTCGCAAAAGCCCAGGAGCAGACAGAAGTGTCTTGCCAGGCAGAGGGACAAATCCGAGGTGAGCCAAGACTCCGGGAACTGTCCCCCTGCAGCAATAAGCCACTTCCATCTTAAGCAAGCGCTTCTGAAACCCAGACCTCGCAGCAAAGCGCCGAGAGAAATACGCTACTGTCGAGAGCCTGAAACCCCGAGACAGCCTACGAACCCTGGGAAGCTTGAGAGCCGCCTGCCGTCGTGCCGCGGCCAGCCCGGACACTGGCACAGTGAGACAACCCTGCCGGCAACCAGCGCCCGAGAGCGCCCCAACAGCCCTTACTGGCTAATATACAGCAGCAGCACCCCCTCCGTTTGGGGGGATTTCCCCTTGCTCTGGACTATATTGCAGCCCCGGAAAGAATTCCGGAGGAGCAATACTGTTTTTTTGGTTGGTTACTTTCTATAAAGCCTCCATAAAGGGTTCTACCTGTCTTTAATTGCTGCTGTTTTGGCAAGGTTCTGTTGAGTTTCCCCCTGGTGGACAAACGCCGTAACAAGCCACAGATTGTCTCTCCCAGTGTTCTTTTCCTGGTTTGCTTAATACTGTTTAAATTGTTAATAATGCCTATATACTTTACATATCCGTTGTAAATATCCTACAGCCATACAACGAACCTATTGATAAGGGTTTTGTTTTTTTTTTTGCAATTTTATCATATAAATAAATAACAATTAATAGTTTTATTAATACCAGATTTTCCTTATTAATAAATTATAATTCATGCTCATAACAGTCTGTCACTACCCTCATAGTAAGAAAATGTCTTCCTAAAATCTAATCTTAATCTACTGTCTTTCAGACTTAAACTGTTACCCCTCATCCTCTCACTCCACTCTCTGATAAAGAGCCTCTGCTTCTTTCCTGTAGGCCCCTTTTAAGTACTGGAAGGCTACTGTAAGGTTTCCCCAGAGCCTTCTCCAGGTTAAACAATTTCAGCCTGTCCTTATGGGGCAGTTGCTGCAACCTTCTGATAATTTTTGCGGCCTTCCTCTGGATCCACTTAAGCAGGGAGTCCCATAACTGGACGTGGTACTCCAGGTGTTGTCCCGTGAGAGCAGAGTAGAGGTTCATGGTGTGGCTTTGTAGATCAGATTCATTATGTGAAAGAGCTGCTAGACACTCAGAGAGTTCTATGTCAATAACTAACATTTAAATAAAAGTAAATCCTCCTTCATGCTTGTTACAGTCCTGTCATCACTCCTTTGCAAGCAGAGATATGGATTCAGGGGAAGGTGCTGATGGCTTATGAGGCAGGGTAATTCTCTGCAGCTTCTGCTTCCTAAAATATACCTTTTTCCTTTCTTTCTTCTTGGTTTCATATTCTCTGATTTCCTGCAGCATCTGAAGACTTGAGCCTCTGTTTCGCAAACTCAGAAGACACTAAGGTGAAAGCATGCAGTAGCCTTTTTGAAGGGTGGCTTGCAGTTCCTGTTGAAGACTGTCTGTTTTGAGAAGTCGTTGAGGATACAATTATCCAACAACAATAAAGACAAATGGGGCTATAGCTGATATTAGCTTACATAGGAAACATCATCAAGTCATAATTCATGTATGGAAATATACAAAGAAAATTTGGTCACTGCTCCCTTTCTTAATTTCTCTTCGCTCTTCCCCATCTTTTGATAAAGCTGAATAGTAAAAAATATTGGTATGGTCCCTTCTTGTCCTATATATTTGTTGAGGCTCATGTGATGGGAAACCTATGTCTTGGTTAGAAATAATAACAGTTGTGATAGTGTGAATGGACAAAAAGAATAGCGGAAAAGGAATATGAAGGGCTTGAATAATGAAAGCTTGGTCTGAACTATGTTTCAGATGCCAAGTAGAGGGAAAAAAGGCAAGTTTGGCTGTAATTTTTTTCACAGAGAAATGTAATAAAAAGAAAAATTTTACCTTGAAGCTAACAAATATGCTAGTTTTGTCTTAAACAAATGACTGTGTTTTTTACACTGCAAAACCACTGAAAGAGTTTATTTTAAAATGTTCTCCTTTCTTTTTTTTTTTTTTTGGCTAATACTATTTGACTTGAATTATGAACATTTGACTTTTGGTTATCTCTGAAACTGCCTGTTTTGTTGCAACTCTGTTCAAAACCACCCCTCACACCCGATTCTGTAGTCACTGTAATGAAAAAGTCCAGAAACTAAAAACCAATAGTCCCGCCTATGGCAAAGGTGGTTGCAATTGCATACAATGCTGTTGAGGTTCCACTGTAGAAGTGATATAAAGAGACACAGGTTTTTCTTTGAGTCAGATGAGGCCTTGGTGTTGCTGTCAATCTACTTCACCATCTCAGGGAGGATTTGTGGTCTTTGCTCCTTGGCAATTCCTCAGGTACTTCTACAGCAAACTTTCTGGCTGCTCCAGCTGCTTTTACATAGCAAATCCTCTGTGTAAAAGATAACAGTCAGCAAGATTCTCTCCATGCTTCAGTAAAAGTGGTCTAATATAATTTCATGTGGAAAAATGTAATGGTACAGAGGACTGAGCTAAACAATAGCAGAACAAGTCATGCTTTAAATGGAAACAGGCTGTGTGACAACTGCAAGAAAAAAATGGTCTGACAGGCATAGTATACATAAACTTAAGGCCATCAGTGAATTAGAAAAGTGCGTAGGGCACTGGCCTGCTTTGTGGGTTTGACGCCATGTCCTGCCCCTCCTGTGACACAGCGTTCAGCACCCAGTGCTGAGCAGGGCAGACTCTGCCTGAATTGCATGGGTTGTGCTCTTTTATAGCTATTTTGTAGCACCATGTTAGGTTACAAGGTGAGAAGAGCAATCTGTGTGTAGCAAGAAAATTTGCTTTCGAAGGCCTGCGTTGTCTCTACTCATACATCTTCCTAGTTTGATGCACATTGTAGATTTTGGCATCTAACGGTGAAGGAAACCCCTCTTTGTAACATCTACTTTTCAAGTCCAAACTTAGGCTATTTCTTTCCAAACAGGAATGGGCAGGATTGAGCATGTCTGAAACAAAACAGTAAAATTGTATGGCAAAACACAAAACTGCACTAAATGTCAGGCAAACACTGAAACCTCGTATATGAGGTCTCTTTTCTGTGACAGTCACTCAAGTTAGGTTGTGAACATGGGTTGAGTCTGACGAACTTGCCATAGATTTCATCAAGCCTAAGAAGGCAAAACAGCCAAAACCAGAGCTGGAGGACAACTGAAGCTTGGCACAGTTGCTTTTCCTGCTGAATATACCTCTCAGCTCCATCACCTTACTGTGATGGGAAAACTTCCTCTTCTCTCCAACTCTGAGTTCTGCAGAGCCCCATCTCTCTCCCACATGGATTTCGGCAATCAGCAAAAACAATGTGTCCTAATTCTCAATCTTCCTCTTGGGCCATCACCTACTATAGCAATGATGAATCAGTGGGTATCTGTGCTGTGTTGTCAGTGCTCCATTCTCTTGACCTATAAAATCCTGAAGATGAGCCTCAGCTGGCCAGAGCACTGACTGTCAAAGGCAAAACTTCAACAAAACCTGCACTCTGATCTCCCTTGATTTTTCATGAAGCAGAAAGATGATTGAATCTGAAGTAGCATTTGAGACACTCTTCTTCCTGAGCTGAAGTATTTTTTCCCTCTGGAGGAGGATGTGCCACTGAACACTGTGGCTGATCCTACGAAAGATGAAGAGTGGAAGATAGGCAATGAGGTCATCTGATGTATTTTGGTTTTCCAGGAAGGCCCTGTTACTTAAATACAATTAGTGGTTCTAATTTCAATTTGGTTGACACCAGATGTCATTTTAAAAAAATAGCAAGCTGTCTTCTTGCCATTTGAACAAAGAAAGATGATTTTTAAACTACATATATGAAAGAAAACCAGCTGTCAGCTACAACTCCTACCTGAGATACAGAGCGTCTGAAGAGCAACTGAACACTGGGAACTTCAGACCATGCTGAAAAAACATTACTTCCCTTTGGCAGCCGGCATTCCCTTTTCAGCAGCTCCCATCTTTCCTTCAGCTTAGCTTTCTTCCTCCTTTTCCAAGGATGCTTGATAAATATAAATCCATATGCCTGCACTTTCTTGGAACTTAAGATATTGTTTCTGGCTGTATCATGAATTTCTAATTTTGAGATTTTTCTTGCTACTGAAGAAGGATAGAAAGCACCATTCAGTACTGGATCTGGAGCTGCTCATGCCATTTGCAAAAATTGCAGTTTCCATGTTCTCAATGCTTCTATTTGCTGCCTCTTTCCTTCTTTAATTAGTTTCATCACCAGATCTGAAGGATGCATGCTTACACACTTCTGCTAAACCAAGGATTTACAAACTTTGTCACATGCAGATCTCTTTCTCAGCAATCAGGGATTCAAAGTCAGGTACAAATTCCCTTTCCATACCTTGTTTGCCTCCTGACTGAGGGATCAGGTCTGGGCTAGGCTTTCAACATTTTTCCCTTTGTATAGGTCTGCAAGAAAGAGAATGCAGAATGAGGTAGAACAGCTGCAACAGCCTCTGCACAGCCAGAACAATACTAAAGCAAGAGGTTTTGTTATCTCTCCAAGGGAACCTATGCTTTTCTTCATATGCTATGAGACCTTTATCTCAGTGGGAAGCAATAATTTATTTCTCTTGGTGTACTTGAAATTTGCTATAGGGCTTTCATATTCTTTCAAAGAAAGTGCTCTGTAGAGATGTGCCGAGTTTTATTGATAGCTGAAAAAAAATTGTTATCGCTTGTAAACCTCTTTTTTGCAGAATTCTTTAGCCCATGAAGGGCCCCATCAGTATGCACTTTGTGGTTTCCCACGAAGGCCCTGTTACTTAAACACAATTAGTAGTTCCAATCTCAATTTGGTTGACACCAGATACATCATTTTTAAAAAGAGCAAATTGTCTTCCTCTCATTTGAACAGAGAAAGATGATTTTAAAAATTAATACATGAAGCCAGCAGGCCAGGGGAGGTGATTCTACCACTCTGCTCTGCTGAGACCTCACCTGGGTCTGGGGCCCCCAACGCAAGACAGACATGGACCTGCTGGAGTGGGTCCAGAGGAGGGCCACAAAGATGATCAAAGGGCTGGAGCACCTCTCTTTGGAAAACAGGCTGAAAGAATTTGGGCTCTTCAGTCTGAAGAAGAGAAGGCTCTGGGGACAACATATGATTATGCTTCAGTATCTGAAGGGGACCTACAGGAAGGCTGGGGAAGGACAGTTTAGAAGGACTTGTAGTGATAGGAGGAGCGCCAGTGGCAGACTGGAGCAGGGCAGATTTAGACTAGACATAAGGAGGAAGTTCTTTACAGTGAGAGTGGTAAAATACTACAACAGGTTGCCCACGGATGTGGTCGAGGCCCTGTCCCTGGATACATTCAAGATCAGACTTGATATGGCCCTGACCACCCTGATCTAGTTGGAGGTGTCCCTGTTCGCCATAGGGGGGTTGGACAAGATGACCTTTGAGGGTCCCTTCCAACCCAATGATCTGTGAATCTGCAAAATTAAACCAGCTGTCAGCTACAACCCCTACCTGAGATAGAGAGCAGCAGCTTCTCACAGTGTCCCAGCTCAGCTACACCACAAGTGAGCATTGCCCTTTGCAACCTTACCGAGCCAGGCACCTTTGCTGATAAATGTAACGTTCCACGAGGGACTGTGAACAAAGCTACATGCTGTCACAGACACGTTGGAAAATTCCTACGAGCCTGGCAACCTGGGCAGCACTGGTTTGGTTGGTGTCTCAGGCACACTGGTTCCCAGCCTGGCCAGCTGTGGGACAGTCTGCCCTGTTTGTTGCAGTGTGGCTGTTTCCAGATGGCTTTTGGAAAGTCCCTAGCAGGCAGCTGGGTGCCCTTTTCCCCTGGCCAAGCACTGTGCTAGTCAAGCCACCCTACTACTTAATATTTCAAGTATGAGTGAATAATCCAGTGGCTTTCAGCATCCAGTTATTTTCTCAGATGCTCCAGGCGCCCCACGGGTCATGTGTGGTTCTCCCCCAGGATAGGACACTTGGCTACCCACTTGGCATGGGTAGCCAAGGGATGTGGAGGGGGATCCTTGTTTTGGAGAAGCTGTTAGGGTGCATGGGGGGATGGCATGAGGGAGGCTGGGGGAGGCCAGGGAAGGAGGAGGCTGAGGGAGAAAGGCAATAGAGTCAGGCTGAGAGAACACTTGGAAATGCTGACCTGGGAGAAATGTCAGTGCTGGACTCGATGACTGGGCTGGTGGATGAGCAGCACACTCCATGTAAGAGCCCAGATGTCAGACCTTGGTTCTGGACATTTCCAAACCAGGGCTACATGACTGGGCACATAGACTGGGTGGGAGTAAAAACGACAATGATGGCTATATGGAAATGCCACAGCACAGGGGTTTCCTGTTCCCTCATCCCTCTGCTGGGCAGAATGAAGAAAGCAAAAGTGTGATATCACCTGTATCTGGGCACACAGCAGCAGGTAGTGCAGTGTGCAAGTCAAAATAGGTGAGAGCAGGAGGTAAAGAAGCAAGACCTGTGTTGTGCTGTAAAATGTTCCTGCCACCACCACCGTTATTCACTGACAATGTCTTAGCATGCTACCTTTAGATGCTGTTTCTATCCATTCATCCTCTCTTTCCCTGTTTTAATTCCAGGATGGGTTTTGCTAGAGAAGGTGAAGGCAAAGTTGCAGGTGTGTAAGATATTCTACATTTAAATAAAGCAGATATGAAAGCCTGAACTGTGTTAAACATTGAAAGGATCGATGTACTGCTTTAAGTTCCTGAGCATGGCTGAGACTCAAAAGTCTGGGGTGGTCCAAGGTCAGTTCACAGGTGTGAAATTTGGCCCTGGACAAGCCATTTCTTTTCACCAGTGCAAGTCCCTGGCTTTGTTCCCATGGCTGCACAGCTGGGACCTGTGTTGTGAGGTGGGGAAAGCCTCATTCTGCCATGGTCTTTACCTGTGGTGTGTGTACTGTCAGCAGGTGTTTGGGCAGTGAGGCAATCAGCTGGTCCCAGGGACTTGCCAGACAGACTGGTTACTGCAAGTTCTGCCATACTCAGCCTCATCCTGCTGAGGTAAAGCATGAACCATGCTGGTGGTTTTCTCTCTCCGCACTAGACACAGCAAGTAGCCCACAGGCACTGGATCACGCTAGTTGGAATATGGAGTGGTCCCAGAAATTCGTCTCTGCAGGGAAACATTTCTTACCAGAACTAAACTTTGGTGACTGCTGGGAACTTCCCTGCTGGGTCAACAGCTGCCAGACCCAGCAAATTGCCTTCTCTTTCCTGCTGGCTTAAGACAGCTTTTCTTCTAGGGCAGAGAGACTGAACTTTTCATTTCTGCTTGTTTTTATTTATTTTTTTTTAAACAGAGGGATTACTGCAAAAAGCACATGGGCTCCAATGTGACCCTTCCATGTTCCTGTGCAGTATGGACTTTCTTATTTCCTAAATGGCTTGTTCTGCACTCAAATTAACTCACACCCTGGCTTTTGTCCAAGTACATTTTGTTTCTTGATATGAGGCCAATCTTTGCTGACTTGTGGTGCCGCTTTCTTCTCCCTGTTCTCCTCCCTGTTTCTCATTGCTGAGTGTTACTGGCACCCTGTAGTCAAACCGAGGAGAGCAGAGCCCAGCCCCAGGCCCGCTTCTGACTACAGCTGAAGTGAGCACGCTGCAACTGTGGTGAACGCCTTCTTTAACGAGCCTGTAGTTTGAGCTGTCCCCAGCTCAGCCCGACGCTGAAAGGTATGTCTGAAACCAGCTGAAGCAGAAAACATTTGAACTCTACACCCTACCAGATTGCTTCCAGATGTGTTCAAGATGTAGCCTTGCTACAGACTGCGACTGTAGCTCTGCCAACACGTGTCTGCAAATGTCTGGTGCACAGGGAACATGAAAGTGGATCTTTTACAACATCTGCTGCCTTTCCCTACTTCTCCCTCCCTGCTTCTTGAGAGGTCCTTTTCCTATATTTCATCCTGCCATAAAAAATAAAAAAAGAAGGGAGAGTTGCAAGTTCTTCTACTGATTTATTAAATCTTCCTTGACTGTTTCATATTGTTTTCTGCTGGCAGTGTGGTAAAAAGGGAGAGAGAGAGGGAGACCTTGTTCTGCTGCATAGAGATGAAGCAAGGTGAAGCAAGGGCCCCGGTCCTTTAATGAATTCTGTGCTGATCTGCAAGTCAGCTGGGTGCTCTTCTTGCAGAATCAAATAATAAAATGGTCTAAAATTCCACTGAAAAGTTTTTTGGCTTTTTTTTTTTTTTTTGGCAAAACCCCAAAGATTCATCTTGCTGTCACAATAAGAATTGTTGTCTTAGTTCTGCAGTTACCTGAACCTGAGGGACATTGGAGCAGAGCTGGATTGATCACAGGAGAGAGAAAGCAGAGCCACTAGGGCTTAGGTTATATGAGAATGTGATAATATCTCTTATGTGCAAATAAATTATTACTATTTGAAGTCTTACTTTTAAAACACTGTTTTGGTTAAGACCAAAGGAAAAAAAAAAGTTTTCTTTTTCTGCCCTTCCCAAACCAAAGGGGATAGATAAACTTATTTATACAGTTTTGCTATGTTTTCTTATCTCTGACTCCACAGGTGGTGGAAATTTACTGAAGTGTATTCTTCAAGAAGTAATTATCTTTGAAGCCCATGGCTGTGTTGGCATCATCTGTTCTGGGAAGCTAACCAGACCCAGGCCTGGGATGTATTTTTATGAGACCACCTGGGAATCACACATATATGTGCACCAGAGATTTGTAGTCAAACTTTTGGCACATCATGGATGATAGGAATGTAATGAGTGGAAAGACTTCATTTGGCCTCATCAGCATTGCAGAGTTGATTGATGGGGTTGAAATGCAGCCATACTGACTTACCTGTTTCTGTCTTTCTGCTGTGATGAGCTGGGGCAGGGTGTGGTGTATGAGAAGCCTGTTGGTCAACTAATAGGCCTTTTACAGATTAAAATGTAAAAAGAAGGATGTCTGTGCAGAAGTGAATATTGCAAAGCTGGAGTAGGGAAACAGGGAGATACAGTGAGATGGGAAAAATGTTTCCTAATCTAGTCTGCTTATATTGTAGCCTGCCTGCTTTTGTCTTCCTTGATTTGCAGTCATCAGTGCATTAATGTTCACGTGTTGCCACAATGTTTGCTATGAATCTGTCGGGGTGACAAGTAGCCCTGCAGTAACTTGCAATTTTGCTAAGACAACAGCTCTGAGAACTGCAATTCTCAGCAGCATCTCCATTTAGGTGAGCATACAAGCACATTCATGATTTCAGGCACATAAAGGAGCCTAACTGAGAAGCTTCACGCTAAGCATGCATGGAAGAACCTGCATGATCACAGCTGTTCTGGAGTAGAATCTAACTTTGTAGGGGTGGTCTCTTTCTTCTAGGCCTTTGATGTCTGTGGGGGTCCTTTCTTCCTCAAAAGTGTTTTATGCAGTGAAAGTCTCACCTTCTGTTGCTGTGAATGTGTGGCCCAGCTCTTGTTGCTAACTTCATTTAGTCTAGCCCTACTTGAAAGCCATTGAGATTTTATTCCTATTATCACTGTTTAGTTGCTATGTTTTCTTCTTAAATTGCTTCTTCTTCTAAAAAATAAGAAAAAGTATTTTTATATCACTATTAAAGATGACTCATGAAAGGCATGAACAGCATACCAAGGCAAAAGAATTTAGTAACTAAAATAGTGGTTTTAGTTCTTCCTTGGATATAACAGACAGAGGAAGAAAATGAGGCCCCAGTATTGGCTGCTGCCTCATCTCTTGACATGATATATATAACTGTGTGTCAAAACTGGAAAGATCTGGATGAAACAGCTTTGCTTTTAGAGAGGCACACTCTTCAGGGATTTAAATCTTTGAGACAACTATATATTGTGAAGCATCTGGAAGTCTCCCTGGCCCCTTTCCAACTCAGTGTCCCATGGATTATCTTCCTTTCAGTGACCCCAGTCAGCGACCTCTGACTCTGTGCCTAAAGGAAAAAATAAAAGCATCTCAAGTTCAAAGCTCCTGGGTTCCTTCTCTTGCAATCCCTGCCTAAATATTATTTGAACGGGGAAAAGAGAACGGGTAAGTAACGACAGTGCCATTTCAATTGCAGAGGATACCACTTAGTCTAATAAACAGTAATTCTGATACAATCATTCTGCATGTTAACACCACCATTTCCTCCAGTGTCCCATTTGTAATAATTATGGTAAGCACTGTAAGCACATTCCAGATTGAACAAAAGATAGTAAAGGAAACCAGGCTTTTTTCCGTCTTTGTGTCTACCTGTTCTCCCCTTTAGCAAGTTTTGGATCTGACCTTTTTTTCATTCACAAGTCATCTCTTTGTTCCACTGCCTCAAGTACACTCTGAACCACTTCCACCTTCCTTCTCCAGTTTCTTAGGCTTGTTTGATTGCTCCCTGATGGTTCTAATATCACATTTTGAGCTGCCCCAGACCTTTCTGACATTCCCAGTGAAATTACAACAATCCTTTCCAATCATTAAGTGTAAATATGATCTGTGTACTGCCAGTATACTTCTTTGGAGACTTCTATACCCCACATCTCTGTAGGTGTGCTGAGACTGAACATGGAGACGGTTTTAAATTGGGAGAATACAACTCATTTACACCTGTTGGCAAAGGCAGAGCTTTCACACGTTGTGCATGGTGTTCATTGACCCCTACAGCAGACGTCATGCTGCTTGCCAGTCTCATGGGACCTCAAAAAGTTGGAAAGGGTAATGATGCAGGATAGCAGGTCTGGAACCCTTGACACCTTGCCTTCTAGTAGCTATAAGAAGGTTTTTGACTAGCAGGGGATGAGACAATGTTAACATTAACAGAAAGCAAAGCCTGATGTGTGCTTTCTGCCTTCATCAGCCACATACTCTTTGATGGAGGGACTGTCCAGATTTCCTCTGCTCAGTGAGTAGTGTGGTTAACCACTTTTTTTTCAGAGGGTTAACTGTCTGTGTGCCCTTCATCTAGGTTATTGGTGTCATGGTCAGATGGGGTCTGTGACATAAAGTCTGTTTCCTTAACGTATAGTAGAGGGCACTTAAAATGGAGTAAGTATTGCCAGTCAGATGATTTTAGTGCAAATGTATGATAATTAATCTATATTTTCCATGTTATTATTATGCCATTATATGTTGCTATTATGAGTAATGATTTACATTAAAATCTATGTTTACTTTCATGATCAGTGCATGTTTTAGTGTTTCATCTCTGATGACTGAGGCACTCAAGGGCAGTGATACTGCTTCTTCCAGTCCATGCAAGTCAGACTGAACATGGTTATTTTAGGCTATGTGTTTTCTGTCTCTCACGCTCTTGGCAGACATCTGTGTGGGGTCCCTAAATAACACCCGGTGTGGGTCTGTCTGCAGCAGCTCTACTAAGATAGCAAAGACCAAGCAGGGGAAAAGGCCAGCAGGAGTAACCACAGATACAAGGAGGGCATACTTACACACCAGATGTAGTCTGCTTCTCTCATGAAACTACCGTATATAGTCTTTCTAATTTTCATATTCCATAGCCCCCGAGAGACTAATAAGCAGCACAATTTGAACATCACTTCAATATATTACCAAATATTATTAGTGATCAAAAATGTGTATCCTAACCATATGGAGGCTTTTTATTTAGCCTTGTCTTTTTCATGGCAAAGGGAGAGATTCAGATGAATACAAGTACCAAAGAACTAACTCAAAACTGTGTTGTTGTTTTTTGTTTGTTTGTTTGTTTGTTTTTTCCTTTGGATGGAATTGCTGTTACATTTTTCCTGAGGCAGTAGATGATTTCTCCTGGGAAGATGATGAATTATGACAGACTGATTTCTGTTGCTACATAACCCTGAATCTTACCATATTTGTATCTATTAGGGCTTACAGAATTTTCTATTTTAAGTTTTGGGTTGCTGGATATTTAACACATACAAAATGCAGGAGCGAAAATTCTGGATATAGGAAGCACTCACCTAATGAACTGAAGTTTATGGTCACACAGACCTTCACCTCTTGATTTGGTTTATTATTTGGGGAGTGCATATCATTTAAGGAGATGACCTCTGTCAATAGCTCCATAAATGTATTCAGTCTCACATAAAATATTGTCTACTTCATTATTATTATTGCACATATGGAATAGATTTAGAATCCAAGTTTTTATTCAAGTACCCAGAATTTGATGATATTCAAAAGTGCAATGGACAAATGCCCAGAACATCTATTCATGTTGCAGCTTTACATGATTACAGATGTATCAAAAGTAGAAATTCATATTTCCTGAAACAGAAAGAAGAAAAAATCCTTGATAACTACTTATTAGATATAATCACAGCAAATTAATATTGCCCTTGTCAGGACTAGTGTCTAACTTAACCCTGACCTGTACTTACGGGACCTTAAAGGGAATATGATAACATGTTCCAGTCCAAGAGCAGAGCCCGTCAGACAGGTAAAATAACACTTAACTAAAAAGCAAGGAAGGATTTAGTGGAAAACTATCAAGTAGTCTAGCTGCAAGGTGTTCTGTGCTCCTGAAAACAAACTGCAAAATTATCCCAACTTTAAGAAATTTGGCACAAGAATTCATAAATCACAAAGCAGAGAGAAAATAAATAGCCAAGCATTTAGAGGGGAACATGAAGGGTTTAGACTGCAAATTAAAATAACCACAGAGGTCTAACTTCATACATACTCTACGTGAATTCTTGAAAAAATCTGTTCAGATGGAAAGGAGGAAGAATGGGCCATGGTGGATCTTCTGAGCTCTGAAGGTCATGGCATAGATAAACAGAGGAGCACCAAAGATGAGCAGTTTCTTCAGATCAAAAGGATAAATCTGTTTAAATCTTGCTAATATTTATTTTCTCTCTTTCTGTCTTTTTTTAAAATTTTTTATTTTATTTTCAAGAACTACATATCGCAGTGTATGGTCCTGTACTGCTCTGGTGAAAGACAATCAGAAAATGTTTATTCATCCATTCCTTTCCTTTTCTTCAGTTTCCAAGCACCACACATGTGTGGTGCTTTGCTAAATTGGCAGAGACATGATTTAAAAGATGGATTTACTTTTCCTTAGTACTACTTGCTTGCACTGCCAGTTCAGGAACTTATAGACTTCTATTTTATGTGTAAATAGATTTTTCCTTTATCTCACTGAAGCTTTACTGTGCCTTCTCATCCTCAAGGATTTTTAATCTGTTAGTTACTGATAGGCTATTTTCATTTTCTCTGTAGCCTTTACACTGTCCAGTGCTCATTTTCAGAACTGGGACAAATTCAGAAATAGTAGTCTCAGGAGTCCTGCAGACTTGTTGCTGGGATTTCTTTGTAGTGTAATTTTCACAGTTTTCTGTACATTCCTAAGTGTCATGACTCCTTTATCCTTTTTGCTCTTTTCTTTTTTTTTTTTTTTTTTTTTTGGGGGGCGGGGTGGGGGTTGTGTGTGTGTGTGTTTGCAGAATTGGGAATTCTAGTCAGCTTATTTAGAAACACTGAGAAAATACAACCTGTAAGGGAGAGAATTTACAGGGTCATGAGTTGGGCTTATTTGCATTACCTGGTCAGGTAACGAAAAAATATTCTTTTTATTTAACAAAACAGAAAAAGTACACACTGAGTACAGCTATGTACATACACAAAGACTGTAACTCCAAGGAGTTACATATTCAAAAAGCTCTCCCTCTCTGTAATTTCCTCCCCATACCTTTTTACCTGATTTCATGTCTCCAAAGTCCAAATCCTGCAAAACTAATATTCCAGCCTCATCATTCACAGTGAGTAGAAACTCTCAGGCAAAATGGCTTAACCTTGAACTCCTTTGCATTTAATGCCTTTTGAGGCAGCTCTAAACTGTTTGTGTGGGGTTTTTTTTGTTTGTCTTATTATTTTATTATATAGAAATTAATTTAATTGCTTTTTCAACTGACTCTAAAACCAGCACGAATAATCCAGTGTTTCAATAAGGACTGCTATTTGGTTTGGTTCTGAAATTCTCCTCCTGGCAGCCATCAGGAACTTTCAGCAAACACTATCAAAATGGCATACTCTATGTGTCTAAGGGCTTGATCAGCAATTGATGCATACAGTCTTGTATAGCCTCCAGGACATTGTTGACTTTCCAGAGAATAAATTGGCAGAGACATGCTTGTCCCACTTGCTTGTGCTTTAAAGAGCTAAAAATTAGGTTTGCTCTGTATACAAGGTTCCTTTTGACTGGAAGTGAGAGGTTTTAGCTCTGTGTGTCAGCTAGCCATAACCTATGAAACAAGCAGGTAGGAAACACGTGTTTTGAAATATAATTTGTTCCTGACCTCTGCTGAAGTAAATAAGTCTCTGTGATCTTTCAAAGGTGTTTTCAATTGTAAGGTATTTGCCTCAATATACAGTTAAATGAATTGCATCTAAATCAGACTTAAGGTCTTTCCCAGAATTCAGGGATATGATGTGTACTTCCCAGAAGGCTTTCTTTTTCAGCAAATCATTGAGGATATTACATGCCTCATTATGTAGGCTTTTATTAATTTTATTTTTCATTTACAATAAATAGTGTATAGATAATTGACATTTGTTAAGAGATGTAAGAACACTTCAGGGTGGGTTATTGGTTTTAAATAATTATATTATTCCTGGCTTTGGACTGAGTATTTCCTAGAATGCAGAATGGATGCTCTACTTCAAGGCAGAAGAGATTCTGAATAACAGAGTAGCAAAAGAGGTCCTCAGACCAACAGCTATTTTGTTTTTATTCCTTCTCCTCCCCCTCCTCCTCCTGCCCCATGGCTAGTAATGTTCAGCCACAGGATATGAGAAATGAAGTCTGAATATACACTGATGCATATTTATATGCCTGCCCAGTGTTTCCTAGACGTGCACATGTTGCCTTAAGTACTTCATCCAGAGAATTTTTTATTAGCCGAAGAGCATACGTATCTCGAATCTACTGAAAAGCACATGTTTGTGGAGCAATGTTTTGCCTGGCTGAAAGGAAGGAAAAGGCTTATTCAGGATTAGGAGGTCAGAGCCAAGTTCTGAAGAGGCAGTGAAAATGAATTTCTTAAATTCTTGTCTGTAGAGGAGGCTGTAATTCCTTTCTCATTCACACAGATCGTTGTGAATTTCAGCTAATGAGCCTGATAGAGAAGGAAAAAGACAAAAAATAAGGTAGATCCTGGAGTGCTACTAGTAGATCCCAGTAAGAAACAAGAGCAGAAAGATATTTTGAAGTCACAGGCAACGACTTTATAGAAAGGTTCTTACCTTCACCAGATTGGACTTGGACGATCTTCACTTTACAGTCCTGTTCCCTGAACTGAGTTATTTACACTAAATTACATTCTGCATCTTTCACTACATAGAATTTTCACAATAAAATTTTTCAAAACCAGGACTAGTCCACATACATACCTCTTTGGTGGACAGTCCTAACTAGTAATAATCACTTCAGGCCTTCAAATGGGGTAGTAGGAACTTTTGGGCTGAAGCTGGTGGTTTGAGGCAATGTTGGTCCTAGTTGCAGCCAGCAGGTGTGTAACTGGTAGGCAAGTATGTGCCCTGCAAGAATAATAGATTTCCTCACCCTTAGCCTTTGCTTTACCTCAGTGACAAAATCTGACCTGTAGAGAAAGACCCAAATATTTCTTGCAGGTTGGAGGAGGGAGGAAGCTCTGTTCCTGCAGCTGCTCCCTCCACAAAGTATATGCCACGCTTAATTCAAGAACACATTCTGCCTATCTCTCCATGCAAAACTGCAACTTAACCCTAACTTCATTTTTGTGTGTTGAATTTACTGAAGGTCTGTGTTAGGTTTGCATCTTCCACTATGTAAGTGTTAGGCATCACTGAAGTTACATGGACTGCTGCATAAGCATCTAGCCTCTCTCACCTTCTTTTTACAGCAAACAGATGACAGTCAAACTATAAAGAGAGCTGGAAGCTCTTGCACAGGAATATCTATTTTCTCTTAGTTGTGCTTTTAATTTAGTAATTTCACAAAGAAAAAGCATTAAAACCTTTAATCTAACCATAGCCAACTATGAAGTTTAAGGGACTCATTTCCTGTAAGTCATTCTGGAAGGCTTGCTCGGGAATCTGTGGGATATCTGATAGGTAACAAATTTTGGCAGAAGGGGAAAAACAAGAGGATTCTTGGAATTATTTTCCTTTTTTATTTTTTCTTTTTTTCTTTTAATGTTTAGTCAGCTTAATTTTATATCTGCATTATTTACAGTCTGTTATTCACTGTAAGATCATAAAGTAGTGTGGATTTCTGAATTCTAGCCCTGTAATAGTATAGCTGATTTATTTTAATGATTGCATCATCTATCCAGTTAATGGGGTGGTCAGGCTTTTGTAATGAATTGCATTAGATCAAGCCTCATCAAGCAAGAGCTTTTTCCTAAACACAAGTCTTTATCTGAAAAATATTTTTGTTGTAGAGCTTCTGTTGAATGCTTGGGTGCCAGTTGTTGCTGCAGTCATTGTTGACAGCCTTTCCTTCAGTAAAATGTGATCTGAACAATTATTATTTTGTTTTATGGTTCTCAAAAAAAAAAAAAAACAAACAACCAAACAAAACAAACCACCAAAAAAAGACAAAAACAAAACAGCCAAACAACAAACACCACAGTTTGCATAACCAGAAATGCAAACACCAAACCCTGAGATAGAGGTGATACTCCCACATCCTACTTTGATTGCTGTTGAGTCTGGAAGGTCTTTTTTCTTCAGTAACTTTTCATTCATTTTCAGTAACTGTGTGGCATTTTTCTGCCATAATGTGGGTACAAAAGTGGAGTGAAAAAGGTACAGAAGGTGAGTTCATCTGAGACAAGATACACTCAATTAAAACCTTCACTCAAGAGAACTTAATGACACAAGACCTGCCTAGAGTCTCCAAAAGGAATTAGCAGTGCAAGCCTAAAGGTGACTTCTCTGATGGGAACATGCCCTGTGGCTGCAGTTGGCAGAGTGAACTGCCATGGATCAGAGCAGGGCAGTGCTTGCTGGGGTAGCTCCGTGTGCCAACCAACCTTTTGAGTACGTGGAATGAACACTGAACTTTCTGCAAGTTGAAGAAGAGCAACAAGGCTGGTGAGGGGTTTGAAGGGCATGTCATATGAGGAATGGCTGAGCGAGCTGGGGTTGTTCAGTCTGGAGGAAAGAAGGCTGAGGACAGATCTTACTGCTCTCTACAACTACCTGACAGGAGTGTGAGGTGAGGTTGGTGTTGGTCTCTTCTCACAGGTAACTAGTGATACGATGAGACGAAATGGGTTTAAGTTTGCCAGGGGAGGTTTAGGCTGGACATTAGGAAAAACTTCTTTATTGAGGGAGTGGTGAGGCATTGTAGCAGGCTGCCCAGAGAGGTGGTGAAGTTGACATCCCTGGAGGTGTTCAAGAAGTGTATAGATGTGGTGCTTCAGGGTATAGTTTAGAGGGCATGGTAGTTTGATTACGGTTGGACTCAGTGATCTTAAAGTTCTTTTCCAGCCTTAATGATTCTATGGTTCTAGGATTCTAAATGCTTCTCACCCTGTTTTCTGTGCTCCATTCACACTGTATGCCAAGGTACAGGGTGGGGGGCTTGGCAGCCCAAGTCAGCTGCCTGACAGAAAATTACCAAGAGAGGAAACTATGCAGCTGTTGCAGAGCTGTAGATTAGCTGGAGTAGAGGTAAAGTCATTAGGAGAATTTTTGTTGGAGGAATTTTTGTCAGATAGTTGAGGATTGAATATTGAACATTTCCCTGCTGTTGCATAAAGTACCTGAGTTAGTACAGTGTTTCTTAAAGAATAAGATGTTTGAAGGGATTGAAACCTCCCAGAAAGTATGTTTTCTCAGAGTGTGACTGACAAATGAATCCAGGACACAGCAAGCTGTCTTCAGAAACTTTAGGTGAAAGAGCAGATCAAAGGAGAGGAGCCATGTGCAGCACACTAGAAACAGGAGGAATCTGGACTCCAACCCATGGAAAGCTGGAGGCCGGAGGGGCGGGTGAGTACAATCATGGTTTCCTCCCAGTAAGAAATATGGAATTTAAAGACCTCTGCAACTCTTAAACTGGTTCAGACAGCAGGAGACTCCTGCAACACATGGAAGAGGCTGCTGAGCAGGCAAGGCAAGCCACACAGGAACTGGGCCCACCAGGGCCCAAGAGACTGGGTATCACAGCAGGGGAAACCTCTTATTTGGGTTATTGGTTAGCTGTTCTAAAGAGGCAGTGAACATGATTAACCATGTGTCCATAAATTCTTTTTCTGTGCATTGATGCTGTGGAATTTGCTAATGGCTGCTGTGTTAAATTGTACTCTTAGGCTGGGGACCTTTCAAGACAAGCCTTCTGATTTTGGGGTAAACATTGGAATCATAATATACCTCAGAATTCACACAGTTTTCTGGAAAACATTGAAGGACTACCCTTATGCCTCCTCTGCTTCCAGGATTTAAAACATAACACCTAGTCATGCCTTTGGTTTTCTTCATCCCTATGGCATTTGGGGTATTTAATATGAATGCAGCTGGGCTCACAGGTAGTGATAAATGTTGTCCTGCATAACAAAAGCTGGTTTAAAAAGCACATATGTGTTGTGCACGTATGAGAAGTGTAAGCAACCAGGCTTCCTGGTTCTTGCTTTGAAGTCTGGACATCAGAACTAGTGAGTTGTCTTTATCTGTCCTGAGAAAGCCCCTGTGCAGTGTTTGAGGTATTTTGTGCTGAAAGACCTCATTAATGATGCAAACACTTCAGCTGTTGCTGACTCATTAAAAAGTTCAGAAATAGTAAAGGTCTGAAGGAAATGGATTGTTTTTAATTCCTTTGTGAAGCATCATGTGGAATACTGATTGCTTTAGTAGGAATGATTTAAATCTACCTCAGACATCTACTGGAAAGTAAACAGCCTTTCATCTGAGATATTTTGGTTGCTGTTGAACTGTAGTGCTTGTCATTTGGATATTAAGATATTTGGGCTGCTCACTGACCTAAAGGCAGCTGAACTTTGTTGTCTTCTTGGAAGGAGAGGCTGCTTCTGTTTAAGCTGCTGGAGAATTACAGTTTCACATCACGTTATCCCATACAGAACTATTTTAATGGCTTGCAGTGAATAACTAGAAACACATTGTGGAAGTAGGAATATTACTATATGTATTCAAGGTCAGGCTTGAGAAAACTCTGAGCAACCTGATCTAGTGGAGAATGTCCCTGATCACTGCAGAGGGGGTTGGACTGGATGGCCTTTGGATGTCCTATAATACAGGATGCCCTATCTTTGGACAAGATAGGATAAATTTTATTACGACTCTTCATTGCTAAAACGTATCTTGTCAACCTGGAATACATATTTTACAATCAAAATTATTGAGAAGAAAAGTGGTAATAGAATAACCCTATGAAAGAAAAGGCTGTTTTAAAATATGTTTATATTTTTACAAGGAAGTTACAGTTCTGTGTTAGAGGTGAATTTTCCCAGCATTTCTTTTCTCCCCAGACCTCACAGGCAGAGAGAGTAAATTCACGAGTGCATAAGGTGCTTGGTGCACTCTGAGCAGAAAGTGGGATAGAACTAAAATGCAGTTTAATTTCTTGGTATCCACAGGGAGTTATTACTTTGGTCCGACATATTATTAGTGAGAATTTGGAAATTATGCTAAATGAATCACTGGGAGCCAAGCAGCAGTAAATAATGCCTGTTTAGACATACTGTCCCATGAGGAAAATTTTGGCCAGAAGACAGGTTGAGATTTGTTTAAACTAACACATATTTCTAGAAAATTTTAGCAAAGTCAACCAGCTTAATCATAAATCAGTATACGGTGATATTCACCTTCCACTCCTCCTGATTGCTCTGGTGTTTACATTACATTGGTCTGCAGCTTTGTTACAAGTCCTGTCTTTGCTGAGTGCTGAAGCAATGGGAAATGTTTAAAGAGCTTCCTCTCTCTTTGTGTTATAAAAACTGTCCCAGAGATTGCAGAGTAAGAGTCTTCAGGGGCTGAGGAGAAGAAGGATCCAAACTGAAAAGTGATAATCTAGCTCACCTAGTGAGGACCTGAACTGGATCTAGTCTGGAGCTGTGATGTAAGTTCCTGTACTCTGTAAAGGAAAGGTGCATTCACTTCCCCAGAAAAATCTTCGGGAGATTTGGCTGCATCTATATTCAGCACATTGAACTCTCTCAGCTCTGTGGTGCTATTAGGTGTATTCATTATCACTCTCTGAGTTAATGATGGGTATCTGATCTACACAGCAATCTTTTCTACTTTGGCCACAGTCATCATAACTTTAGCTAGGTTGTTATTAAGTAATAGAGGTGAAACACAGGATAATCCTTTTCAAAATAAATGCCTGTGCCCACGTCAAAATGAGATCCTAAGGTAGCTGCAATGCATCTGATCCACAGGAACCTGCTGCTGCCTTGGATGTTTCAACACATCTTTGTGACTGCCTGCAGGACCCCAGTTGTCTGAGAATAGGGGACAGAAAGGGCTCCATGTCAGCACTGTGCTCTGGCAATGTTTTAGCAAGGGCATCTTGGCCAGCCTGTGCCTGGACTCTTCCAAACCCTCCCTATTTTCTATCAGTCCTGATACCTGCCATTTCAATATAAGCAAGGGCTTGCTGGAATACAGAGATTGATGCATCCATTCTCCAGAAAGCTGATTTAACACAAGTTTTTTCCCCTCTGCTGTTTGGCAGCTTGCTCTGACAGGCTGGAGGGGATGCTCTCTAAACTGGAGTGGTGAGCCTGGCAAGAGGCACATTTACTAGAGCTCTCTCATCAGTGTTGATACTTACCAGCACTAACACTTACAGTCCTGGCCCTGTGGTGATACCTTTGCAGCACTGTGGGCACCGCAGGTGGAAGCTGAATCAGAGGCTTCTTCCCTTCCCCTTGCCACCATCCTCATGTGTTGAACTTAGTGACTTCAATATCTCTGTTCAGGTGGTCGCTGCTGATTATTTTCAGGGAGGATTTGCCCTCATGAGGAGGAGACTGTTGCTAAGTACAGCAATGATCTGGCAAACATATGAAAAAGGGGAAATAAGCCAGCTGGGGATACCTGTCTGGAAATCTTGTGATGACTAAATCAGCTGCCCTTTAACAATTAACAAAAGATGTGCTACTTGTCTGCATTTAAATAGTTGGTCTTTAGGTATCACCTCAACTTGTTAGGTTCAAAATGGCACAGTTACCATTTGAAAGTGTTCTGCTACTTTTTTCTTAGTGCTTAAATCCTCTTCAGTGAACATATTTTCCTCTTGCTATTTGTGTCTTAAATTATTTTAGATGTGGTTTTTTTCTCTCAACCATAATATATGTGTACAAATACTACACATAGTCCTGTTCTTGCAATAAAGCTATGCTGTATTTCTCATGGCGTCTCATAAAATGAGATTGAGGTCATAATATTAATGACTTTTCTGCAGGTTCAAACAGAAGAAAGGAAACAGAGAAACTATGTGTAAAGCTCAATTTCAAATACATGTCTGGAAGTAAAAAGCTTGTAATAATTCTCATAAAACCAGTAATGTCTCCTAACTATGTTACGTCTGTTTGAACTTTCTTGTTGTTCCTGCTTGACAGAGTTTTCCTCTCTTTCTGCCTTGTGGTTGTAGGGAGATGTTTGTTATCAGTGTTCAGGTACTGCTTAGCCACATGGTGATAATGCTGTAATTCACTGTTGGTAGACAACTCACAGAGCATATCTGGTTGGAAGAGATCTCAAAGATCATCCAGTCCAACCCTCAACGCATTACCCTCGACCTAGCACTGAAGGGTCAGAGGGTTTGAGGCAGACTTTTTAGAGTCACAGGGTCTGTATTCCCACAGGCATAGCTGAGACCAACCATTTTAGGGTGTTAACACAGACTCTGGTTGCAATAGTCCAAGCTCAGCTTCATATTTTTCAACTATGTTGTGTTTAGTTGAGGGCAATTAATAGCTCAGAAATCTGTGTAAACCAAGCAGAAATAAAAGATTGTGAGGGCTTTTCTTTATTTGAACTGAGGTTATAAGTGCTCTTCTCTGGTCCAGGTAAGTTCTGTTCAGCATGGAAGGGAACTCTGGGGACTGAGAAAGATAGTAAAAGGTTGTAAAAAACCATGAATGTAGAGAAAACTTGTGGAGGGAGTGGCTGTTCACTGGGATCTCACAGTCTGAGGCACCCAGAGGAAAAACGTAGCTGTGGGTTTAAAACAAAGAGGAGGAAATTCTTCTCTGCACAGTACATACCTAAATTGGAGAACATATCATCACAGGATGTGGAGAGGCCAAAGGTATGAATAGGGTCACAAAAAAGGTTAGTCAAGCCCATGGCAGATAGGCAAATGCAAGAGCCTGGATGTGAGCTCCAGCTCAGGAAGCACTGACAGCAGCGGCGGTTGGCAGCCAAGGCTGTACACTGGGCATGTGTTGCTCTCTGCTTTGCCTTCCTCCAGGGTCCCTGAGTTCTGCTGGTCCCTCGTGTGTGGGTTGCTGCTGCTCTTTACAACCAGGTCAGGAAGGTGAAGTATGGCTTTACTTAATGCCCAGGACTGCTGGATCCTGCAACTTAACCTGGTTAGCGATAAGGTCCAGAGCCTGTGGTTTTGCAGTGCTTCTGCATGAGAACACTGGAGGGGGGAAATAACTGACCTAGCTGCTTTGCAGTGATTATGCTCCAACATGGGAGACAGGGTTCCTAGTTACAAGGTTGCAGATTTGCAAGTTTACCATGAGAGCTCCAGTTTATAAAATAAGGGTGAAAGAGGGATCGAGATAGCAAATAGCCTTTTTTGACACATCTCCCACTGGTATCTCTCCTCAATGATGCACACACTGAAATAGGTGGTAGAAAAGCACATGCCTACATGTACTCTAAAAAGCTGGGGCTGCAGATATTTCTGTCAGGAAATGTACTGAGAATTGTGGTATCTGGATGTAGTTTAGTATGAAATGTGAAAGGAAGAAGAGTGTTCTGGGTAACACAGTTGGCTCTCTCAAGCCACCCCCTCTATCCCCACACAGATGGGAAGGAAAGTAACACAAAACCCCTCTCTGGATTGAGATAAAGAGAGTTTAAAGAGATGATAAGATGCATGATTATCTTAGCCTATTTGCATAAAAGTGCAGGAAGAAGCAGAAGCAGCAACAGAAGCCAGCAACCTTCCCCAGCAGCAGATTCAACTAAACCCGTGGCAAACAGCACAGTGGTTATTTATTTGCCTCACAGATCAGAGACCTTTGGCCCATAATGTGACAGCCTCACTGCTGTGAAGAACCTCTAAAATTCTGACTTTGGCAAACATTTGAAAAGCATAGCAAAAAACAGTGAGGAATGTCGTACACAAACTCCTCTCTACTCAGAAACAGCTGCTAGCAACAAACCCTAAGCCATGAGCCTTCAGCCATACCATGGAAACCTAGAGACATAAATCATGGGAGAAAGCACAAGAAAATGCTTTCCTTACATCAGCCATTTGTGTAACATACATTTCTCAAACACAGCAGGAAAACATTCTCCACCTATTCCTAGGAATCTTTCGGATTTGAAATCTAACAGCGGCTCACAGCTTGGGAAGCACTTCTTCAATCTTTTTACAAAAAGCAGAAAACTGTAAATACAGAGTTGAGGGAAATTATATTTTTGGTGCATAGAATCAGAGAATTATTTTGGTTGGGAGAGACCTTTAAGGTCTGGTGTCTCTGTCATAAGAAGGACACAGAGCTGTTGGAGCGAGTCCAGAGGACGGCCACAAAGATGATCCAAGGGATGGAACAACTCTGCTGTGGTGATAGGCTGAAGGAGCTGGGGTTGTTCATCCTAGAAAAGAGAAGATTCTGGGCATACCTTATAGCTGCCTTCCAATACCTGAAGGGATCCTGCAGGAAGGCTGGAGAGGGACTTTTCATAAGTGTGTCTAGTGATATGACAGGAAGGAATGGTTTATAGCTGAGGGAGAGTAGGCTTATACTGGATCTGAGGAAGAAGTTCTTCAGTACGAGGGTGGTTGGACTCTGGAATAGGCTGCTGAGGGAGGTTGTGGACGCTTCCTCTCTGAGGGTATTCAATGCCAGGCTGGATGAAGCCTTGAGTAGCTGAATCTAGTTGAGAGCTGTCCCGCCCAAGACAGGGTGCGTGTGTGTGTGTGTGTGTTGGACTAGGTGATCTCTAAGGTCTCTTCCAACTTAAGCCATTCTACGACTGTAAAGTTCAATCATTAACCTAGCACTACCAAGTCATTGCTAGACCATGTCCATAAGCACCGCATTTACATCTTTTAAAGAGCTCCAAGGAGGGTGACTGCACCACTTCCCACAACCCTTCTGGTGAGACATTTTTCCTAATATCCAATCTAAATTTCTCTGGTGCTACTTGAGGGCCTTTCGTCTTGTTCTGTCATTTATTACTTGGGAGAAGGGATGGACCGCCACCTTGCTACAACTTCCCTTTAGATAGACGTAGAGTGACAAGACCTCCACAGAGCCTCCTTTTCTCCAGGCTAAACAATCCCAGTTCCTTCAGCTGTTCCTCGCAAGACATGTTCTCCAGACCCTTCACCAGTTTCAGTGCCCTTCTTTGGACATGCTCTAACACCTCCACACCTTTCTTTTAGTTAGGGACCTAAAATTAAGCACAGTATTTTAGACAGAATAATACAAGTGTTGAGTACAGCAGCACAACCACTTCCCTACCCCTGCTGGACCCACTACTTCTGATACGAGGTGGGAAGATGTCGACCTTCTTAGCCACCTGGACACACTGCTGGCTCATACTTAGACAGCTTTTGACTAATATCCCCTCTTAGGTCCTTCTCTGCCAGGCAGTTTTACACCTATGCTTCCCCAGGCCTCCCTTCCCCAGGTATTCTTCCCCAAATGTTGCATGGTGGTGTTGTGACCCAAGTGCAGGACCTAGCACTTGACCTTGTTGAATTCATACAAATGGCCCCAGCCCATCTATCCAACTAGTCCAGATCTCTCTGTAGATCCCCCCTTGCCCTCATGTGGATCAATATTCCCATGTAACTTGTTGTCATTGACAAACTTACTGAGGGTGTGTTCAGCCTCCTCTTCCAGAGGCCCCAGTACTGATCCCTGGGAAACATCACTTTCGATTGTCTGCCAACTGGATTTAAATTCATTCACCACCACTCTTTGAGCCCAGCCATCCAGCCAGTTTTTTTTACCCAGCAAAGTGTACAGGCTTCCATTCCATGAACAGCCAGTTTCTCCAGGATGGTGCTGTGGAAGAGTGACAAAGGCTTTACTGAGCCATTCACCAAGCCATTCACCTTGTCATAGAAGATCAGGTTAGTCAAAGCAGGATCTGCCTTTCACGAACCCTTGCTGACTGGGCCTGATTACCGCATTGTCTTGCACTTGCTGCATAATGGCACTCAAGATAATCCATAAACTTCCCCTGCACCAAGGTCAGACTGACAGGTAAAAACCTTCTGCTGGCCTTTGCAGATGGGCACCACATTTGCTAACCCCCAATCAACTGGGAGTTATCCTGTTAGCTAGGACTGCTTGTAAATGGTGGAAAGTGGCTTGCTGAATGTTTCTGCCAGCTCCCTCAGTCCCTTGGCTGGATCCCATTCTGCCCCACAGATTTATGTTCATGTAAGTAGTGTAGTAGGTCACTGATTTTTTTAATCTTGGGTTATGGGGATTCTGCTCTGCCTGTTCTGTTTAGAAGATTGTTTGATGAAGTCTCCTGGGAGGCACTCCTGAAGGCCAAAGGATTCTGGGAAGGTTGGACATGCTTCAAGAAGGAAATCTTTAAGGCACAGTAGTAGGTCTTCCCAGTTTGCTGCAAAATGAGCTGTCTTGCAGCTCAGGGTCTGGGCATTCAGAGGACAGCTGTTGTCACTATTAAAGACTGAGGCAAAGAAGACATTAAGAGCCTCAGCCTTTTCCTCATCCTTGGTCACTATGTTTCATGGCACATCCATGAAACACTGAGATTGCTCTTAGCCCTCTTCTTGCTCTTAATGTGTTTATAGAAACATCTTTTATTGTCTTTTATGGCAGCAGCTAGATTAATCTCTATCCAGGTGTTAGCCTTTTTAATTTTTGTCCTGCATAGCCTCATGATACCTCTGTAGTCTTCTTTAGTGACCTGCCCCTTCTTCCATAGCCCGTAATCTTTCCTCTTTTACCTGAGTTCCAGCCAAAGCTCTCTGTTCATCTAGGCTGGTCTTCTTCCTTGCTAGCTCATCTCACAGCAAACTGGGAAGACTAGCTTCTGTGCCTTAAAATTTTCCCTCTTGAAGAATGTCCAGCCTTCTTGGACTCCTTTGACCTGGACTGCCTCCCAGGGGACTCTGTCAACCTGTCTCATAAACAGGTCAAAATCTGCTCTCCAGAAGTCCAAGATGTCAGTTCTATTATCCATTCTCCTTATTTCCCCAAGAATAAAAAAGTCTACCATTCTGCAATAACTATGCTCAAGACAGCCTCCAACCATCACATCACCCACAAATCCCTCTCCATGCATGAACAACTGGTTTAGCAGGGAGTGGTCCTAGCTGATTCAGGATGTTATCTCCCACACAGTCCAGGAACCTCTTGAACAGTTACCTCTCTCTGTGTTGGATTTCCACCAGACATCTGGTAAGTTAAGAACAAGGGCTAGTGATTGTGACTATCCTACAAACATTGATGTGCTTCCCTAAGGCCTATCTCTCTTAAGCCTGGTTTTATTCCTTTCTCCTTTCCAAATCTTGTTTAGACTCTTTCAACAGCCCTGTCAACCCCTGGGCAAAAGGAGACATCCTTTGAGGGATGTGTGCCATGTCTGTCACCAGAAGGCCTGGTACGTAAATATGCTCGTGACCAAAAAAAACTGGAGTTGTGCTGGTGACACCAGTCTTGGAGTCAGGTATTGATCTGATGGTTTTCCTGGTTTTCCCACATTATGTCCTACAACTTGAAGGTATGGAGGATAACACTGCTTGTGCTCATGATCCCTTAATAAGTTGACCCAAGGCACTGAAGTCTCTATTAATTGCCCTCAGATTTCTTGTTGCTGTGTTATCACTGCCTACCTAAAAAATCAGTAATTGCTGAGAGTTCTGTCAGAGGAGGTTTCCTTGCCACATCTTTAGCCCTGGCCCAAGGAAGAATTCCCTAAGAAATGGCTCAGGTCTGCATACCAGGCTCTCTGTTCCCTTCAGAATGCTGTGACCTATGACAATCACCTGTCTTTTTCCCTTTGTGAAAGTAGTTTTGATGCAGGGTATAGGCCAATTTAAGCTTGGCAACACTTCCAACGTATTTTACCTGTTGTCATTTTTGTTAGGTTCCACTTGCAAAGCCTCATAATTATTATGAAAGGGCAGCTGGGAATGTGGGGAAGTGGTTGCTGCAGCAGGCAGGAACTTCTCAGCATTGTTGCCTCTCCTTCAAGGTACTATGTTGGATGGAGAGAGGATAGGGAATCCTCCATATTATCTGTCCTCTCTGCCTGTTGGGCCTATTTCAGGGAAGGTAGAATGTGGTTCCAAGTAAGTGATCTCCCTCTTGCACTCTCTGATGCTTCTCAAACCATTCACATTTTTGCTGAGCTCTGTTCCTAAGCAGAGGAGTTTCTCCATCTGAGTGTACCTCCCACGGGTGTGCTCAATTCTGCTGTCCTCTGCTGGTGTAGGAGATAGACACACCCTGAAGCTTCATCCTTGGATGGCTGCAGGTCTGGTACCATCAAGTTTTGACATGGTATGTTGTTCCACCATTTTTAGAGAATGCAGGTTGTTTCCAAAAAAATGTGTTTAATGTCCCAAAGTCTTCCTTTGTTTCCTGCGGACTCCTCAGATGCTCTCCTTTTCAAGCAAGGAGGGTCTAAATGGGCTTTTTAGGACTTGGCCCGAGATTTCTTCAGGTATCTGCTGGTGTCTCAGGGCTTCTTGCTTGAATACAAAGAGCAGTGTTTCAACTTTAAAGTCTCAAAAGGAAAGTAAAAAAACTATTTAACTAAATATTCGTGTCAAAATTTGAAAAATATAGTGCCAGAAACTGCTCAGAAGTAAACCTCTGTCCTAAGAACAACCTATGTCTTTCAGACTTTTATTGGTGTTGCTCTCCTTTTATCCAAACTGAAGTGCTGGCAAGTAAAATGCTGCTCCATTTAATCAGCTGAACTCTAATGCTTTCTTTCAGCTGCAAGGAGCTATTCCAATTAAAGAAAGGAAGAGGAGAAATATTGAATCTGAGAGCATTTTTGTAAACAATTACATCTAAACACAAAATAACTGGTGACTGAGACAAGCAGAGCAGACTTATCTCATTTAAGGGTCTGAAAGATAAAGAACAAATAATTGAAGATGCATGGTACAAAGCCCTCAGAACCAATAGCCCCAGCCTGTACCCCTCAAACAGGTTTCAGTGTAAGATCACACATTAATGTGTGTTTCTGGGGCTACAGAGACAAATTCTGTGGACTGTGACTCAATGCTCAGGACATTTTGCTCACTAGTGTATTAATTTCCTGATTCAAGCCCTGGGGTAGCTTCAGAATGTGCAAAATTCAGCCTTCTCTGTTTGTTGGTCTTGATTGAGCACAAGGCAAGCAGCAGCAGCAGCGTCTCATGTGAATAGTGAAGGTGCTGCTATCAATTTATCTGTCTGTCAAAGAAATGCACAAACTCAATTCTGACTGAGCTGTGGAGAGCAAGACTGGGGTGCATAACTCCTGTGACAGAGAGCTGCCTGCCTCCCTGCCTTCCCTATGGAGAACTGCAACTTCTTTTTGGGTTGTGTGAAAGGTGGTGAGGCAATAACCTTGCCATGTGTTGTTTCTAGGACAAAGGTTAACTTCTCAGGAGATTTACATGCTTGAAGTTCTGCTAGCATGGAATGGTAAAAGTCTGCTCTGCAGAACTGTCAAATAGTTTTGAAAGGAAGGGTTTGCATTAATAACAGTGGTGCAAATATTTATTTGTCTCCAATTGTCCAGCTTAGACAATTGGAAATGCTTCTGTTGATTGCCCTTTATGTTTTTCCAGTTCTTGCTTTGCTGATGGAGCTGATGTTTCAGGGTTGTTTGGCTGGTTTGGGGTTTTTTATGTGTTTTTTGTTTGTTTGTTTGTTTGTTTTTTAGGTTTTTTGAGTTTACACAGCAAGCTGACAAAATTAATCACATAGGTTCTAAGAAAACAATATCACCAGAATCTCAAGAACTTGCAGAAGGGCTGCAGAAGTCTGATCTCTGAATCTCCAGTTGAACAAAATCCTCAAAAGCTCTTGTGAACAAAAAAGAAGGTTTTGTAGTCACAAGCATAAATTTTCCAGAAAACAGATAACAGACACTGTAGGCAAAGTCTGATGTTGACTCAGCACTTTCAGCAGCTTTTAATGTGATATCTTGGAGCACTTAACTCTCTCTGAGCTGTTGAATTAGTTGATCTTCTGAGAACTGCACATTTGCCCTTGCTTTGAACTTCTCAGTTGAATTTTATGAAATGCTAATGGTATGCAGCGCAGAGGGTTTAACAAAAAAAGGGCACCATCACAGCTGCAGAGCTTGTATTTCTGCCAAACATATTTAGCTTAAAATAGCATTTGCCATGTTCAATATCCAGGAAGTACAGCCCAGCAATAACAGGTTTGTGAATAGACCTGGAAAAGAAAGATATGTGATCCTGAGTTGAACAGAAAGGTCTGTAGCCTACTGTTACAGCCTCTTATTCAATTATCTATTTTAGAGCAATTTGAATAGAAAGAGTTGAATTGAAATGTGGCAAGAGAACATCTGTGCTACCATAATATTTATGCAAGGTATTTTTATTCCATCATCAGTTTTGGCTTCCTGGTAAAATACAATTTACATGAAATTTTACAAAACATTACTTCTACTATAATGAATTATTTTCCTTATATTAAACCCAGATTAATCTATTTATTTTCCAGAGAAACCCTGGATATCAGGAAAAACTTCTGTGATTTGAAAAAAAAAAAAGGCAAGTTTGGATGCAATTGTTTCGGCGAAAACAACAAACCACACAAAAAAACAACACCCAAAACTTTAAATGTTAGTTCCTGATTCATTAGCCTTCTTGGAATGAAAGGTAATGCTATAATTGCAGCTTCATTCCAAACCTTGAACACAGTGACAGTAGGTGTTCACTAATTCAGCCCTTCTGTGAACACTATGTTCATTGATATTTTCACCTTTTTTTGTTCATAAATTGTTTGCAAGCAAGCTTATGGTTTCTGTGTTTGTCAGGGGAGAGATAGGAAGGGGCTTACATTAATGGGGGACTTTCAGACCATGGGCTGCCTGTGGGTTGCCTATCTTCTCTCTACAGCCTTTGCAAGGTGTATGTGTGGCCAGTTAGCCTCGATGGTGGAGTTCAAGGTGCTTGCAGGGGTGGTTAACCTGAAGAGGACTCTGCTGCAGCTCCATAGTATGCTCACTAACAACGAGTAGCAAAAGTTTACGTTAGTGTCAGAGGTTCCACCTTTGGGGTTTTTTTTTTGTGTTTGGGTTTTTTTGTTTTGTTTTGTTTTGTTTTGTTTTGTTTTGTTTTGTTTTGTTGTTGTTCTTAAATAGAGTTTTCTCAATGTGCTTGAATAGAGAATTCAAGCTGGGTTGGTGGGCCAGAAAGGGAGCAAACTGCGGCTCAGCACAGAGAGCACCCAACAGCCTGTGGCATGGGTGTACAGCTGGCAGTGACCACTGTCTCATAAAGGTGAGGAAAACTAAGTATGCTGCAAGGTGCTACCAAGCATAAGCTGTTGCCCTGTGGAACGTGTCCAGAGAAGGGCCAGGAGAACGATCAGAGGGCTGGAGCACCTCTTCTATGAAGACAAACTGAGCGAGTTGGGGCTGTTCAGTCTGGAGAAGAGAAAGCTCCGAGGAGACCTTATTGTGGCCTTCCAGTATCTGAAGGGGGCCTGCAAGACACATGGGGAGGGACTTCTTAGGGTGTCAGGTAACGATAGGACTAGGGGGAACGGAACAAAACAGAAATGGGTAGATTCAGATTGGATGTTAGGAAAAGTTCTTCACCCTGAGGGTGGTGAGACACTGGAACAAGTTGCCCAGGGAGGTGGTAGAAGCCTCATCCCTGGAGGTTTTTAAGGCCAGGCTGGATGTGGCTCTGAGCAACCTGATCTAGTGTGAGGTGTCCCTGCCCACGGCAGGGGGGTTGGAACTAAATGATCCTTGAGGTCCCTTCCAACACTAACAATTCTATGATTCTATGACATGCTCTTAGAGGCACACCAGCACACTGCAGTCTGGGCTGGTTGTGCAGACATCATGCTCGCTCTGAGCTGGTGATGCTCTGCAGACACGCAGCAGGAAAAGCAGTAGGTTTATCGCCATTTCTGAGCTGGGGAAACCAGATTAAATCCTAGTGTCCTCAGACAGTTTCTTAGTGATGAGACAGGCCTTGTTTTTGCAAGGTGGTGAACAGCTGTTTCAAACTGGATTTCCAGAGGGAGCTTCTTCAGTGAGTATGTGTCACAGGAGGTAAGGGTTCAAGATAAGAGGAGAAAACATGTAGGAAGGATGAGTGCAAAAAAAGTTTCCTCATGGTTTGGCTAAAGTCTCTACCTTCTTCATTTATTAAAGAGGAGCAAATGACTTGAGATTCTCTTCTCCCTTTGAGCTTTCTGAACTCTCTGTTTTTCCTTTTCTTGACCCTTGCTTCGCATACTGCCTGTCTGTTCTATTGTTCAGTGGAAAAATCCTCTTGGAAGCATATAGATTACCTAGAAATTAAATCAGATACCGTCAAGCTGCTACTTTTCCACCTCTATTATGCAAAATGGAATTAAAAGTACCTTAGAATAAGACCCTCACTGTTTTATGAACTCCTGATCACACCATGAATATTCTACTTGGTGACCTTTATCTGCACATAATTACAGTCTGAGGCATACTTAAATCCTTCGCTAAACTATTCCTAGTGTTATTCCATGGTAATCTTAAATACCTAGGAATTATTGGAGATTATTGCTGTATTTTCAGGGCAGAGCAGCTAGATGTGTAAGTAATTCTGTACTATGATACACTGTTATCTTTGATACATCTGATTTCTTAGATAAAGATTAAAATTGCCACATTAGGTAGTGTGGAGATAGGTCTATAATTATTCTTTACAACTTTTAAGAAATTAAGAAATGTAACAAAAATTAAAATCCATGCTCTCTTATGCTAAAGTTCACTGTGTATTTTAAGCAATTTCATGATCCTGTTAAATGATCACACTTCTGTAGTAAACTTCTTAATGGAACAGTTACACAACTGCCCTAGTCATTTTGAGATCTAGTAGCAGATGTAGAAGTATGTAGTTTCTTTCTAGGACTGACAAATGCAGTGGCATGTTGTAAGCCAAAAAGGTCTTACAGAAATCATGTGAAAAAAAACCATTTAGGCTCTTTTCACAGCATTTATTGAGACTGTGTTACATAGTTCCCCGCTTGTTTGCTTTCTTTATTTTTTTCTTTTTGAAATTACAAAAGTTCCCCTTAGTGCTAAGTATCTTCCAATATTGATGCTGTTGTTTGTTTCTTTGTTTGTTTTGTATTTGGGTTTGCTTTTGTATAACCAAATTACTTTAAACCTTAGGGCTTCATTTGAGTTGAAATACCACAAATGGAGGTGAGAATCTTTTGGCCACAAAATGATGAAAATTGTAAGTTTTGTCAAGCAGTGTCTCTACAGCTGCAGCAGCTACAAACCACCTGATCCTCCTACAGCAGTGTGACTGCCTGATACACATGATAATGCAAATCCCACAGTGATTAAGCCCTTCACAACCATGGCTGTTTTCTTGATATCATTCATTCATTTATAGAATACCAGGTTGGAAGTGACCACAAGGATCATGTAGTCCAACCTTTCAGGGTGAGAATATAGTTTAAATAAGATGGCCCAGCACCCTGTTAAGCTGGACCTTGAAGCTGTCTAATGTAGGGGAATCCACCACTTCCATTTAGAGTTTATTCCAATGTCTCATAGTTTGAATATGTCTAGTATAGGTGATCCTGCTCTGGCAGGGAGGTTGGACTAGATGATCTTTCGAGGTCCCTTCCAACCCCTAATATTCTGTGATTCTGTTTCTTTTTATTCTCTTAAAACTAGATTCATTAATGGAGCTTAAGTCAGAGTTAATGCTATAATACACTTAGCTCTTTAGCTATCCTTCCTCAATCTCCCTATCTCCACATGGATGAAGGATGACTTCCTGTCATCCATAGTAATGTAATTAAATCCTAGAGTATACTCTAGGCACAAACACACTGCCTCTTAGGGACAGTAGTGGTGTGTTTTCAGAATTATTTTTGCCCCTTATTTATGCCTCTGTCTGTATGCATATATACTCCTTCTTGCAAGCACGCAAACGAGTTCTGAATGTGCTTGGGTTTGCCTCAGATATGCCTTGGGCTCTCAGATATGACAGTAATAATGACTCATTATATGAAGATGTGGGTCATGGCTGGAAAACTCCAGAGAACTACAATTTTCTTGAAAACAATGCTGCAACCCCCAATGGCATGTGCAGGGATATTTGCCTGTTCTGTGAACTGTGCTCTATAATTTTTTGCAAAGAAATCAAAATACTTGTACTGGAAAAAATCTAAGTCCAAATGAGTTCCTCCAGTCAAATCTCTTAGAGTCATAACAAAACAATGGAGTGAACAGACGTCTTTTAATTCTTCACTTTCCTTTTTCTGTTTGTTCAGACTAAGAAATCTCCTCAAAGTTGAAAGCCTGGCTGATAAGTGGATTAGGACTGACAGATGTCTCTCTACCACTATTCTTCTATTCACTTACTGGAAGTCAGTAAAGTTCCTCTTTCATTTCATCTTTCTTTTTGCTGCTAGAAATTATGTGGGCATAGACATAGGTAGTTGCAGTAAGATGTAGTCACAGTATCACAGTACATTAGAGGTTGGAAGGAACCTTCAGAGATCATTGGGTCTAATACCCCTGCCAAGGCAGGATCACCCAGGATAGTCCACACAGGAATGCAGACGAGTTTTGAATATGTCCAGAGAGGGAGACTCCACAACCTCTCTGGGCAGCCTGTTCCAGTGCTCCATCACCCTCGCTGCAAAGATGTTTCTCCTCATGTTGAGGTGAAATCTTCTATGTTCAAGCTTGTACCCATTGTTTCTTGTCTTGGTATTGCACACAACTGAAAAGAGCTTGGCCCCCTCCACTTGACACCCGTCCCTCAGATATTTATACACATTAATGAGATCCCCTCTCAGTCTTCTCAAGTCAAGGCCTTCAAAAGTACAAAAGAAGAAACAGATTCACTGTGATAACTCTCACCTGTTTCAGGTTTCATCAATATCCTTATAATTTTAGGAATTTATGTTCTTTTCTTTGATCAGCCCATCATACTCATTTGTCAAACACTTTGCTTTCCTTGAATGTCTTCCTATTTCCCTCTTGTACCCTTTCTTCAAAAAAATGTGTGAAGTGTCAAAGAATGAAATGTGTGAACATGGCACTTTGGGACTCAATGATCTTAAAGGTCTTTTCAAACCAAAACAATTCTATACTTCTCAGTTAGGATGAAAGGCAAGCAAGGGGCTGTCAATACAATGGAGAAAGTATTTTACTTTTTCCTTTTTTCTTTGTGGCATTACACCTTTTGGTATACATTACTCTCTTTTTCAAGAACTTTCTTTTATACATCCCTTTGTTAACAGGTGATAAATGTAGCAGACAGGAGGTGATTCCCACAATATGAACCCTCATCTACTCACTATAAATCTGCTCAAGGGATGTGCAACTCAACTATGAACTCTTTGCCATTGGATGTGGTAAATTCATATGTTGAGATTGAATAAAGCAGTGATAGATAAATGCACTGGGTACTATACAGTACACAGGAGCTGTTATGTTGCTCACTGTCACCCTCAGCCACATAATACTAGATTTTGGAACATTAGTTGGGTGAAGTATTGTATTGGTGCATCTTTATTGATCACCTTCAATGGGGCACCTACTTCTGGTCACCGAAAGAGAGGAGATATTAAACCAGAGAAAAACAAGTATTGAGCCAGAGAGACTTTTCAGTATATCCCTTTTCAGCTGGTCTCATACATTGTACTAAGTAAGCTAAATAGCAAAAACTGATCTTTTTTCTTTTACTTTTCAGGAAGCAACTTTCTTTGGGTTCAGACTCCAAACAGAACACACGTAGAATTGTCTTGAGTCCATTAGAGTGGGACTGAAAGGAAGGAAATGCTCTTCGCTTAAACTCCTTTTCATTGTGAGAAAACCCAGCTCTTGTAGGGGAAGGGGATGGCTTGAGGGCTTGTATGGTGCCAATGCTGGACAGCCCCACGAACAAGCTGTCAGAGGGTGCTTCTTGTGCTGCTTGTCATGTACCTAGGATCAGCACAGGACCCTTCAAACCATACTCTTGTCAAATAGCAGGCAAGGAACAGGCAGCTTTCCTACTCAGCCTCCACTGAAGTCAAGAAGCTCCAAATGACCCTAGGGATACAGAAGCTGGTGTGCTCACACACAGACACTTGCCATTCTGCCCAGGTTTAATTTTTCAGAAAACAGTGCTTGAATAGAAAACATCTGGTATCATCTGTGCTGAAGGTCAGCTGAGATCCAGTCAGATAATATAAGCATCTGCTCCAAACAGGTTTCTAAAAACATGCGTGAAAGAAAGGTCATTTTTATGCCTGCCTGCCTGATCAGAATACAAAAAAGGGGATGAAATGTTCTATCCATGGCCTCAGTATAGTGTGATTAGTTTTTCATTTTTATTCAAGGCTCATGTATTGTGTTTCTCTGCCTCCTTTCTAGTGACACGTCCCTGAATTTGAACGGTATTTCTCATTCAAAGGCTTCTGCTCTGCCTTGGCTCTCATTTGTCCTTAGAGACTTGGTTTGTTAGGGGTATGTTAGGGGCTATGTTGGGGGTTTGTTAGGAGCATTTCCAGTATTAGCAAATGGGTAGATTCAGGAAGCTGTAGACATAGTCACTAGTATCAGTTGGTATAACTTCTAGTTCATTGTCACAGGACAGGAAGATGCTCGTGCTCAAAACCCTTGTTAGCATGATGCGAAGAGCATAACACACTGCTGAAATCTAGGGTCTTTGGAAATGCTGTAAATAGTGCATTTAAGCAAGTAAAGATGTAATCTTGTTAAATTATTGGTTCATGTATTTGAAATGAAGTTGGTTTTTTTTTCTCTGTGATGTTTTATTGCAATTACAAGTCCACAGCAAAATCTACAAGTCCCTAACAGTTGATTTTCTTAATTTCTTAATAAAACACTTGTTTTTTCTTGTAGATTAAGTGTTTGAAACACTTTGACATAACCCATGTACTGATCTCTCTAGCACAGTGTAGTGGCACTCTGTCTGATCTGGTCACACCAAAATTTAGGCTCAAAAATCAGTCCTTGTTAGGATGTTTTTGTTGTTCCTTTCTGGACTCTGTTTTGGAGAGGTGAGGTACTGCTGTGTGTACAGAGATATCCAGAGCCAGCCTGGTCACTTTACTGATGCTGTCCAAAGCCCAGCTGGCTTTTACACCTCTACTCTGTTGTAAAATTAACATCTGACTTATCAAGAAATTATTTGCAGGTTGTGAAGATCCAGGTATACAACTACAGCCATCTACTCTTGACCCACTCTGCATAGAAACCATTTATTTTCTCCAGTATAGGGTTAAAACATGCAAGTTCTCAAAAAAAAAAAAAAAAAAAAAAGGCAGAGGATCTCATTTTAAAGACAAGGTGACTGGAAGTCTACTGATTCTTCCAGTAATCTCATCTACCTTTTAATTAAATTAATTGCTGTGGAGCAATATCTTATTGCGAGGTCATTGGCAATTTTCAACTCCCATCTCTGAATTTTAAGCCAAGGTAAACTCTTCTCTTTTGCCTTTTCTCTGTTCTTCCTGGAAGCACCCGACTGGGCACATAATTATCAGACTATCTCTCTTGTAACTTTTCCCAATGCAATGAAGACCAACCCATTCTTTTTATTTGCTATCCCACCAGTGTTTCTGTTGGTTGCATATACGCTTGGCAAGAATTTTATAGTATCTGCCCTTGCCTGGGCCTCAGTGAGTGCACACAGAGCAAGTGATTTCTGGCAGGGTTTTCAAGGAAGATTGGGATGTCATTTTTTAGGTATTAGGAAAATTTTTTATACTAAAAGAGTGGTAGTTCCAATGCCTGACCAGGGGGGTGGTGGAGTCACTACCCCTGGAGGTATTCAAGAAACTTTGGGACATCTTTTAATGGCCATGGTGGTGTTGAATTGATGGTTGGACTCAATGATCTTAGAGATCTTTTCCAATCAGAACTATGCTATGATTATATGATTTATCCTGTCCTGCTGGTTACTTGGACCAGCAATAATGTGAGCTAACATTGGACCAAAGACATTTTCTTGAGAATATCTCTTTTATCATAGCCTTGTTTCTTGCTATGTTTTCATTAATGTCATAGTTTGGAGAGTAGGCAGTGAGCTGCTTTCAGATCCATAGCAAGTACTCGCTAATTCCAAACAATGTCAGCTTTTCAGTCAAAATGTTGTGCAATAGTGAAAAATGTAGTGTGGTGGGTTTGGAAATTCCCCCCAGCATTAACTTTACCAGACTAGCTCAGTTTGGAAGCAAATGGAGCTATATCTACAAGCAAAACTACAGTCTACAAATGGAATGCAACGAATATGTACAAATACACAGTATTTACAATATTTGCAGGGATTTACAATTAACAAAACAGCACAAAGACCTCCCTGGCCTGAAAAAAAGAGGCCAGGGAAAGCTGGCTTCCCCCTGCCTCCCCCTGTGTCTGCCTCCTCCTGACCCACCTCCCCCCCCACCCCCCCAGCAAAAAAGAAAAAGAGAGAGAAAAGTAGATACTAGACCAAGCAGTCAAGGTCAGCAGAGGCGTGTTAGAAATCCTTCCCAGTGAAAGAAGAGTCTTCAGAAGAGAGCAGAACAAACTGCTCTACACTCCTAAACAGAACTGAGCATTGCTTTGAGAACCAAATCTTAAGGGAGCTATCCCTCCAATGGAATCGTTCAGAATAATCATTATTTTCCTTTTTGCCACCTAATAGTGATTTATTTACATTCTTACTACTTTCTGCTTGAAACTTGTGAAAAATTTTAAAGACATAGCCCTAAACCCAGCACTTGTAGTGACATAGAGTAGTTAAAAGAGACATATATATATATATAAATAAAATAAAAGAGTGTTTACAGATCCTACTCTCCACAAAACCATGCTGACTGGTATTCATTGTAATTTTAGATTCTAACTTTTTTTTTTTTTTATAACATCCTGAAAAATTTTAGGCAAAATAATATTGGAATTCAAAGCTACTTTCTCTGTCTAAAAGCGTTGGAATTACACTTCAATATAGTGCACTTAAAAATGGAAGTTTTTATAATATTTATTTAGTAACCAGCTTCACTGATAGACAGACACCTTCCACTCTCGCTAAGGAATTTGGTCTAAATGATTTTAAAATACTTAGTGTAATTCATCAGAGATGGACTCTTGTTAAAAGATGGATGGATGCAGGTACAGCACAGATTTACTCTCTTAATTTCCTGATATTTCAGAAGTACATATGCAACTGAAGCTGATCCCTGGAAGAGCAACAGAAATCAGGAGAAAACATTATCTCAGTGGTAATGGGAAAACCAATGAGGAAAAATTATTTCTGAAAATGAGAGCTATAGTCATCCAAGCACACTAACCAGGCTCTGGAGTAGGTTAGCAAAAGGACACTCCAACTACATCCAGCATTTTGTTTTCCCCAAGTTCCCTGAAAAAAAAGAAAGACCAAAAACAAAGAAAAAAAAAAGAGTAGTATAAAATATGTCTGAAAACATCATTGGGCAGCTTATCTTGAATATCCATAACATATCAAGGAGCTCTAAACCCCAGAGAACAGAAATCTGCTCTCCTTTCACAGTCACAAACTAGTTCTTGGGGAAGACTGAGTCTGTGTGAATAACTGATTTGGGGAAGGAAGGAGGTCGTAAATGTCCATTGCCTGAACTATAAAGGAAAAAAAAATTAAAATCAAGATAACTTAGCTTTGCGTTTCAGAACTGTGTCAACTTTTTTCTTCTAAGATCCGTCACATGAAAGTTAGTTTTTTCCTTTCATGCCAAACTGTAATATAAATTTGACAGGGCACTTTGTGGCTTTTGAACAGCCACGTTACTCTTGTTCTGTGGCAGCTGATGCTCTGACATCCTTACCATGTAGAGGTTCACTCTAGCAAATGCACTTGCTTTGATCATGACTCTGATTAAATACGCTCCCAGACTGAGCAAAGATGAATATGTTTGTGCCTGTGATGGAGTTTTGGACCAGTGACAGTTCTCTTTTTTTACTGTGTTTTTTACCCCGTTTTATTGCAAAAAACATTTTTTTTTTTGACAAGTAGCCTGAGCCTCTGCAAGTTGGAATAAATAGGCACCTCATTGCAAGACTTTTAAAACAAATACAAAATAAAAGTGAATCAAGCCCTTGTGGTATGGTGACCAGTGGTCCAAGTACAAGTATGGTGAAGCCTGGCAGATTGACTACATCACTCTACCTCGTTCTCGATCTGGTAAACAATATGCTCTGACTATGGTAGAGGCAAGTATTGGATGGTTGGAAACTTATCCAGTTCCTCATGCAACTGCACGTAACACCATTCTTGGTCTGGAAAGGCAAATCCTGTGGAACTCCAGAGAGGATTGAATCAGACCACAGAGCTCATTTCAAGAGCAATCTTATTAAGAACTGGGCCAAAGAGCACGGCATCGAGTGGATATTCTACATTCCCTACTATGCACCAACTGCAGGAAAGATTGAATGTTTACAACAGTTTGCTGAAAACTCTCAAAGCCATGGGGGGTGGATCTTTGAAAAACTGGGAGAAGCATTTAGCACAAGCAACCTGGTTGGTGAATAGTAGAGGTTCAGTGAATTGAGCTGGACCTGCTCAATCAGTCTTGTTACAAAAGGTAGAAGGTGATAGAGTTCCTGTTATCGGAGAAAAAAAGTCTGTTAGGCAAAACTGTTTGGGTATTTTCTCCTTCAGGAGAGGCCAAACCTGTCAAGGGGTGGTTTCTGCTGAAGGTTCTGGTCAGACTTACTGGGTGATACACTGCAAGAGAATGGTGAAATTCAGTGTATTCCACGATGAAATCTGACTTTAACTGAGAGAGTTTGAATTCAGAGAGTAAAATACAGATGCAACATCACGCCCAAATGAAGAATCCATGAGGAATCTATGGTGCATGAACCCTAAGAACCCTGAGAGCCCTGAGTCACCTGAGAGTCCCTGTTCTTTTTCTTTGTCTCATCTGTGAAGAAACAGTTTTCTGTTTTCCTGGTTTTGAACTTTTGAATCATCTATATCTGAGATACCCGGAATGGCCTATGAACTTTATTTGCTTATTCTTGTAGATATTGTTTTAGATTAGATGGATAGTAGTGGCAGCCAATGGAATTGTTTAGAAGGAGTGGATTATGCTGGTTTTAGGGCTATGCCTTTAAAATTTTTCACAGGTTTCAAGCAGAAAAATAGAAAAATGTAAACAAACCACTATTGGAAGTAAAAAGGAAAAATAATGATTATTCTAAACTATTCCATTGGAGGGATAGCTCCCATAAGATTTATTTCCCAAAACAATCTCTAGCAGTGTGTTCTGCTCTCTTCTTGCTTTTTCGCTGGGAGGATTTCCAACACGCTTTTGCTGACCCTGACTGCGTTGTTTGTCTGGTATTAATATATCTCTGCTTCTTCTCTTTCTTCCCACTGAACAGGGTGAGGGGGGGAGGCAGGGAGGCAGCTTTCCCTGGTCCTTTGGCTGGGGGGAGGTGGTCTTTGTCCTGTTTTGTTAATTGTAAAGCCCTGTAAGTATTGTAAATACTGTGTATTTGTACATATTCATTGCATTCCATTGTACATTGTAGTTTTGCTTGTAAATATAGCTCCATTTACTTCCAAACTGAGCTAATTTGGTAAAGTTAATGTTAGGGGGGTGTGTGTGTGTGGAATTTCAATCCACCACATAGCTTTAGACACTTTTCATCAGAAAGGAACTTAGGTCTTTTGCACTTCTGATGCAACCAGAAGTCAGTAGCCCCACTCCCCTTTTAATTTCAGAGAGTTAGTGCTCAACTTAAGCAATCCACCACAACTAGTTTATCAGATACCTGCATTAGCCAATGTAATGATTTATTAAACAGTAGGTGATAATTTAATACTTGATCAATATATTAAAGTATTTTTTAAAAAAGTAATCCTAGGTTGAAAAGGTTTTCTTTTATCAGTAAGAAGAGTGCTTACATCTCTTTATTCCTTCTGACCTTCATAATAGAGGCCAGACAAATTCTTTAGGACTTTATGTGCTACTTTGCAATCATCAATTCCTTGGACACATTTTGGACTCATGCCTTTACCTACCTTATGCATTTCTGTAAGTATCATGTACATCAGCTCTTTTTGTAGATGGAGGTTACCTAATTTACAGTGAGATGATAAAAGTTTTAAAGGAGATTACCACCATTACCTACATAATTATAGCTCAAGTTGGCAGTAATGTTTTACAAGTTTCACAGAAAAAAATAATTGGCTACCTGATTCGATATCTAATCATCATTTTTCTTCACTGTGAGGAAGGCAAAACCACTTAGGTTCACATTTCTGATGCATTGATAATGGAATAAAACCTTGAAATATTAAGGATTTCCCAAGATGAGAGAGATAAATTTTATTAGGGTTTTTGTAATTTTTCTTCTTGCTCAGCATGTATGTATGTGTCCATCATAATGATTTAATCCATAGGTTTATTTATTCAGGGCAATATTCTAAGCAGCTGTTTAAACTTACTGACAACAAATAGCAGGGAGCCTTATGGCAAAGCCTTTTCAGTCAGTTAAAGGAGACTGCCAGGGCAAAATTGCATCTTAGTGGAGATATCCAATTTATTTTCTTACGTGTTTGCTTGTTTCTGTACTAAAATTTCTCTCTTGGCCTACATAGATGGAACTCATGAAGGTTTAAGAGACTGAATTGATTTCTCTTCCACCTTGAAGAACTATGGATATAACAGAACTAATGAATTTAATATTTTGGTTGATTGTTGCATATTTGTTGCTACAGATTGATTGTCTTCCATGGAAGTAGAAATATCTCTCTCCACCTCTGTAAAGAATTATTTTGTTAAGGTATTTTGTGATGATCAAACATGAAAGAAGCAGTATAAATGTAAATTTTATAATATCATGTAGGTAGGTCAAATGTCTTCCAGCATAATTTGATCAAGAGTAACAAAATATTTTTTAAAATGCTTCCATGGCAGTTAATAATGTCATGCCTCATACTATACATTAGATTTCCTTGCATTAGGTTAATTAGTTCTTTTCAGAGGCCAACACAAAACCATGCAAAATAAGAAAAAGTTCCTTCTGTGTAGATGATTTGAGAGACTCCAGAAGCACTGAGAAATGGCATAGTCTAGCATGACAACTTTCTTGTTATTTTTGTTTTCAATAGTTTTCTAGATTGTTAATACCATAATCCCACCAGCAAAATACCAAGAAAGATTACTTGTCATGGTGACCAGAGCCAGGTTACACCAGAGTGAGAACTGCATATGCAGGTGCAACAATCACTTGGGACATCACGTAATGCTGTTATTGGCAGCTGGATAGGGCACAGTCATATACTGTATATTGTGTATTGTGTTCATGTACTAAGTAAATTTGACTACATGACTACATATTCTTCTGTAATTCCAACAGGTCTTTATGAAGTATAAGTAGTTGTACAGGTTTGTGATGGTTATAGGGCTATGCCTTTAAAATTTTTCACAGATCTTGAGCAGAAAGTAGAGTCTTGAGTACAGATCTTGAGCAGAAACCCACCACAAGGTTGCAGATAGTCAATTAATTACATGTAGACTTATAACATAGGATAAGAATAGGTCAGGGCACTGAGAAATGAGTGATCTCCTATCTCTATTTCACCAGGCTTAGGAGGAGAAATGGTCTAGTAAATATGTCGTGGCCCAATGTTTGACCAAAATCGTGGTGGTCATCCTGCTGTCCAAGAAACCTGGGTACCTCCACCCAGTGGAAATACTACATTTAATGTACATAGCTATCTCTATTAAAGATAATAAGAGAACTACTTGATGCTAGATTCAGCAGGTATAGCAGTATCTGCCTCCAATTCCCACTGAAAAGGCTGGAAAAGGTTTCCCTGAGGAGAAAAATGTCCCCCTGAGGAGAAAATGATTCCCCTGAGGAGAAAACAGTTCCCCTGAGGAGAGGCAACACTGAACCAGAGATGAGGAATGAGAGGTTCCCAAAGAATACGTATGCTACAAGGCAAAAATATCAGCCTTTGCATTCAGAAGAAGGAATTCAGAAGGAAGGAAGGGGTGGAAGGAAGGAAGGAGCAGAAGGAAGGAAGGGGCAGAAGGAGATGGAATTTTGCTTTTCTAAAATTCAGAGATCTGACTATACTCCTTGCCTGTCCCATATCCCCAAGGACTCTGCCCTCTACCAGTGCACAGTCACTTCAGCCCAGGCTTCCTCCAGTCTTGAAATCTGTGCTGGTTTGAGACCAGACGGATGGTCTCTTGCCTTAAAAGGGACAAAAGAATGACACACACAAATGGATTGGAGAGTGATGGAAAGTTTAAATGGAAAAGCGATTGGTGAAGCTACAGAAAACTACAAAGCATAGTGCCAAGAACATCCTGAAGCATACAGAGTCCCTTACATAGTACCCAGAGGCTTCCCAATCCTTCCCTCCTCCCACCTGAGGGTCTACCCAAACCTCCAGGGCTCTTTCTTCCCTCTCCCACTGCTAGGCAAGTCTCAGACTGGCCAGGTCTGAGCCTGCCCCCCCTCCATTCTCCTCCTGGCATTAGGCCTAGACAGGCCTAAGGGGCCTGAGATACTCCCCCGGCATTACCCGATAAGAGAGAGCATCTCCCATGGGGGCAGAGAGGGAAGAAATAGAAAGAGAATGACTTTGCAGATGGCTTTATAGGGCGCAGGATTTATGGGTGGAAATACGCCGTTTCCTGTGTCCACCCCTATTGGGTGGGCATCCGGGACACCAGAGGTGTATCTCATGTAGCAGTGGCAGGGGGCACCCAGACTAAACTGCCACAACACCACTGATGAGTTCACTGGCATTTGTGACCATCAGGTCCAGTATTTTATCCCCTTGGACAGAGCTCTCTATTGCCTGGCTTAAGAAGCTATCATCAAGGCACTCCAGGAGTCTCCTTGACTGCCTGCAGATTGTTGTGCTAGTTTTCCAGCAGATGCCAGGGAGGTTGAGGACTCCCAGCAGGACAAGAGACTGAGAGCACAAAGTCTTCTGTAGCTGGAGCAAGAAGGTTTCATCAGTCAGCTGCCTGTGATCAGGCAGCCTGTAGTAGATGCCAGGCACAAGGTTTCCTTTACTCCCCCTGTCTCAGATTCCTACCCATAAACTTTGACCTATTCATGGCTATTCTTCAGGGACAGCTCTTCACACTCCATCCATTTCCTGACACAGAGGGGAGCACCCACGATTTTCAAATCCGTTCTAAGCCTTACAGCTGTGTTGCTGCTTTAATCACTGCTCTGTCTGATGCTACTGCACCTGCAACATCTCCTGACAATCAGAAAGAAGAAAGGCCATGGAGAACGATCCTGTTTCAAGGGATGAGGTGAGGGAGGGAGGGGTGGAAAGAAGGGGCAGAAGGAAGGAAGGCTCTGGCCAGCCAGATCTAGTGTGAGGTGTCCCTGCCCATGGCAGGAGGATTGGAACTAGATGATCCTTGTGTTCCCTTCCAACCCTGACTGATTCTATGATTCTAAGAAAGGGGCAGGAGGAAGGTGTGGAAGGAAGGAAGTAAGGAAGGAAGGAAGGGGTGGAAGGAAGGGACAGAAGGAAGGGGCAGAAGAGGAGGAAGGAAGGCGAGGAAGGGAATGAAGGAAGGAAGGAAGGAAGGAAGGAGGGAAGGAGGGAAGGAGGAAAGGAAGGAAGGAAGGAAGGAGGGAAGGAAGGAGGGAAGGAAGGAAGAAAGGAAGGAAGGAAGGAAGGAAGGAAGCAAGGAAGGAAGGAAGGAAGGGAGGGAGGGAGGGAGCAAGGGAGGAAGGGAGGGAGTGAAGAAGGAAGGAAAGAAGGAAGGAAGGAAGGAAGGAAGGAAGGAAGGAAGTAAGGAAGGAAGGAAGGAAGGAAGGAAGGGAGGGAGGAAGGGAGGAAGGAAGGAAGGAAGGAAGGAAGGAAGGAAGGAAGGAAGGAAGGAAGGAAGGAAGGAAGGAAGGAAGGAAGGAAGGAAGGAAGGAAGGAAGGAAGGAAGGAAGGAAGGAAGGAAGGAAGGAAGGAGGGAAGGAAGGAAGGAAAGGAATTCTCAGAAAGACTTTAAGTTAATGAAAGGGATTGACAAAATAATTTCTCCACTAATGCTACTAGAAAGAACGACTTAAAAGTTGTGTGGATAATATGCTTCCTGTTCTGATTGCATTCCTCAGAACAGCACGGCTGCTGTCAAGAACAATTTGGGAGAAAAGAGAAATCACAAAATAGATTGATATCCTTTTTTCTCGTGGCCCCTTCTACTGGAGATTTGATGATTCCCATGAGTGCTGTACCTCACCACCCTGCTGTCACCCAGTTTCCCAGAACAATGAAATTTCCATCATGCAGGCCACTTCCCTTATAGGTGACCAAAGCATTGTGAGAGGGACCAAACTTTAACCCTTTCCTATTTGATTACAGCTTTTCCAGAGACTGGAGGATACCTATGCCTACTTATGGGGAGATATAAGGTCTCTTCTTGGAATCAAAAGTGAGAAAGGAAGAGATAGGTCTTGTCTTGGTGGACACCTGCAGCACCTAGCTAGAGAGGGCACAGGGCAAGGCTCCTTTTCTGTTTAGAAAAGCCTGACTTTTACTAGAGGAACTGCCTGGAACCTGACACACGTTATCAGAGGCATTGTATAATGTCAAAACTTTCTGATAGGCCAGGCTGCCATAAAATTAGATCTGCCTGTATCTATAGGGTCTTCTGCAAGTGAAAAGAGGCTAAACTAAAATTTATAGATACTAAACTAACTATACATTCTTCTGCCAGGCTTAGGTGCTGCTAGTTATGTTTTATGGAAGAAGGAGTTAGTATAACATTGATGACAGAACTCCTTGAGAAATCAGGTGTAAGACAAAAATATTTTCCCAGACCTTGGTCTGTTGTAGTAGTAGGGTAATATGCTCTAATGATACATAGACTTCAGGTTGCATTTAAAAAATGCTTGTCAAAATCACTCAAGAATGAAGGTATTCAGAAGATTTATCAAGTTGAGATGAACCACTGTGTTTATTTTCTTACCACAGGTTATTCTCCTGAGCTTTCCTGTCATTTGTGGTGTACTTCCTGCAAGTCTACAAGCCTGCTGTTTGCTAGCAGACATTTATATAAAATTTCTTGTAATTAAGTAGATTTGAGAAGTTTGACTAATCTCTCTGATTTAGATATTGAGTAATTAATTTATGACTACTCTGCTTGACATTCTTGTGCTGAATAAACCATTAGAGTGTTTGGGATGAAATGAAGTGAGAAATCTGAGTGTCTGTAAAGAAGAAGGAGACAGCTCAACATCAGAAGGAATGTTTTCAGCTGCCATGTAGATGTCCCCTAAACACGTGGGTTACAAGGCTGACCTAACCGTTTGTCTGGACTTAACCCATCCCAGAATGTGCTTTTGGGAAGCCATACTGTCTGCTTCAGGGTAGATGCTGTGTGGGTTGACAATAGGAACAAACAATCTGGTGTTTCTTCCCTCTTTGTTACAAATATCAGAAGTAGCAAGAATTCCAGCTACAGTAAACTTTGCTGGGAGACAGCATTTTTGGGTCTCTTTGGAGGTTAATCGGCATTGAAAGGGGAAAGAGAAAATCAGCTCTTGCAAGTAATGGCAGACATCATTAAGCCAATTTACTTTGGAGGAGTGAAGAACAACAAGGAAGGAGAGATGACCATGGAAAGAGGATCCTCTGCATCCCAAACAAAAAGTGCATGGCGTGCAATGTCTTACTTGTCACTCTCAGCAGGGAGCAGGCCTGCTCCTGCAGCTTCCTGGCCCACCCAGATATCCAGTCATGCTCATGCCATCCTTCCTTCCTGAGAAAAAAAATCTTTCTACCCCTGTAACAAGTCTGGCTTTCTAAGCATAAGAGCTTTTATATTATAGAAAGCAAAATACAGTGCACTTTGGTGACTACTGGGAAATGGATGGATGTAAGTTGAAGGAGAAAACCGACCCTTTTAATTTATAGTATGATCTTCAACATATTTAAATGACAGTAAAATGTATTGTTCTTCTTGTTGTCAGAATGATTCTCTTCATTTTCCAGATCTATCTCACACAAATAATCTATCTTCATTATTTTGGAGGATTCAACGCAGGCATGACTATTTAACAAAAAGATCACAGACAGGGCTGCTTCCTCTGCTTTTCAGACTGATTTTCTGGAAAAAAAGGTCCTTTTTGTCTAGGGGTATAGAGTCTTCATGACAAAGTGCAGAAAGGTTTGCAAAGGCTAGAGGTTGATTAAATGTTTTCATTTAAACGGTCAGTTATTTATTTGTGCTCCAGCAACAGCCTATAGCTGTTCAGTGTGAACGGTTTTGTTAATAGTAGTGCTGGGTTACACCCATCCTGGATGGGGCTGAAAGAACCCAGCCCCCAGGTGGAGAAAAGAAACTTAATCCAGGTGGGACTTGGTTCCTTCCCCACCAGGAGAAGGTGTCCCCTGGCTCAAAGGTGGTCTATTCCACTCCCCCTTCCTGTCCAGCAGGCCTATAAAGGGGCAGACATCTCTCTGCTTGCTCTTTCCTGCCTCATCCACTCGAAAGAACATTGCTGCTGCTGCTGCTGCCTCCTGCACTGACCACGTGGCCAAGGCCTGCTTCTTCCAACTGAATCCACTGGCATCCAGGGGAATACAAGACCATCCAGGCTTGGTTTTGTATATTTTCCCATTTACCCTCATCCCTTACCTTTGTGAACCCTCCCTGTTACTGACATATACATATTTTTTTTGTTGTTGTTAAAAATTTTACCTCTTCTACTTCCAAACCGATTCCAGACTATTTCTTTCGTGAATTTACTTCTCCTCTCCCCTAACTCTTTTTTTTTCTTTCCTCTCTCTCCACCTTGCCAGGAAAAAGGGAGGGGGGAGGAATCTCAATTTGTTATCATTTGAGCTCCTAAACTCCAGTCAGAGGTCAAACCAGAACAATAGTACTGGAAATAGTTTTTGCTTGCCCTAAAATACAGCCTTCTTACCTCCTTTTTGTTACTTCTGTTTTAGATGATTCTTTATAAAGCTTTTATATGTAATTGAATAAAATGTCTTGGTTAAAAACATGACAGCTCTGCAAATAGGTTTACTGTTGCCAATGGAGACAATTAGAATTTCTGTTAAGAAATCCGTGAAAGAAACCAGTGTCTTATTGTTGCTTTGAAGCCACCCCAGGCAATCCCACTCATAGATAGTGAAGATAACACCACTGTTGCAGGTGCCTTTTCTTACCAGAGCTGAGGTCAGGGTGAGTGCTGACTTCCTGAGGCTGGAACAGTAAGTTTTGCATGGTGAAAAAACATCCTGGTTCACAGTGATAAGACAAGGAAAAAACGGGTCAAGCTTGGACGTAGAAGATTTTGCCTCAACACAAGGAGAAACTTCTTTACAGTCAGGGTGACAGAGCACTGGAACAGGCTGCCCAGGGGGGTTGTAGAGTCTCCTTCTCTGGAGACTTTCAAAACCCAGCTGGATGCATTCCTGTGTGGACTACCCTAAGTGATCTGGCAGGGGGTTGGACTCGATGATCTCTTGAGGTCCCTTCCAACCTCTGATATACTGTGATGCTGTGATCCTCATAATATTTAACATTAAGCCAGTTCCTTCTATTTAAGCACTTAAAATGATTTACAAACCTTAGCTAATGAAGCCTTACAGCACCCTGTAGGGCACTGTAGGAAAGTGTTGTATGGGATTGTTAGACTAGAGCACTACTGGCTGGCATGTAGCACTGTGAGAGTTGTCCTGCTGCTTTGCCATACAGGAGAAAGACTGGCTTAGAGATTTGCTTGGCTCCTCTCCATTTTCAAAAGTAGATGGGCAGATGTCTCTGAAGATATGAAAGGATCCTATCAGTTGTTGTGTAATAACATTGAGACATAATTCCTTGTTTGTGAAAATAAACTAACTCCTCATTGAGGCGTTTAGGAGATGCTGTTACTGTGCTCGAAGTTGCAGCCATCCCCTTTCATGCAGTTTCCTTGTGCCTCTGTTCAACTCTTATGCCTTGCAACTTTTGCTTCTCCTTCCGTATTTTCTGCAGCTTTCCAGAAGCAAAACAGAAAGATTGAAAAAACCCTGCATTTCTTTGTCTTTACATATGCTGAGTTAGAGCAGTATGGTAGACAATGAAAGTTTACTGGCATAAAGCAGAGCAGACCTGACAACACTGTAGTAGGAAATTGCAGTTGAGTAGTCAGCATCACCAGGGATCAAGTAACCATGCTGTGGGCAAGGACAATAAGAAAGGTAATGGTTTAGCTGAAAAGTATACATCAAAAAAGAGCAGCACTTGCTGCTGAAAAAAAATCGTTAGCCAGGTATTTCAGTGGTAAAAAACGTAAATGTTTTAAATCTCTCACAAAATGTAAGCAAGTTAAAGCATAAAAGGTCTTAGGGTTGCCTATTGCTCCCACAAAGTTTGCATGCTGAGCACAGCAGTAAAGGCATGCATATACTCACAGACAGCGCACAGGTACCGACCCTACAGCAAGTCATGGGAAAGAGAGCTGGCCAGAGGGACAGCCTCAGATCCAGCAAGCTTGGTCTGGCTCCTGTCACCCAGGCTGACAGCTGACCAAAAAGGAGAGAAAGAAAAGTAACAAACCCCAAATAGCTGAGCCTCATTAAAATTACCCAGCAGCCCTTGTGGATAAGTAATTGAATAACCCCAGTCAGATGATGGTTCTGTGTGTGCGCTGCAGCTGGTTCAGTCCCAGAGTTATTTTAATTCTGCTTGTTAGGGACAGTGCTAGGACCTGTAGCCTTAGTAGTGCTTGCAGCATTGATGTGACTTCAGAGTGTGTAGCGATGATGACATTGCTGGTGGCGGCAGTGGCAGCGGCAGCTGGTGTGCAGCATGACTCCCAGTGCTCAGGGACTCAAATGCCACATGAGTCTCATGCTCTTGTACACAGAAATGGGTTGCCACTGCTGTTCGTCCACTGTCACATGTAATCCTCCAAGGTGTTCCCACATCTTCCCATGGTTTCTCACAGTGAATTCAGCATGTGGTTTTGTTCTGAATTTCCATACAACAAGGGTGCCATCCAGCAAGGAGCCCTGGGTCCAAATTTTGAAATAAAATCTCTCTTATAATTCAATTCAGAGCCATGGGTTTTGACTCAGACTTGTAGTTGTGGGAGCCACCTGGCCAGTTTGGATCTCAGTGGGCATCTTCTCAGACATTTCAGGGTGGGGCTTCCTGACTTTAATGACAATGTGATGGACAAGTTCTTGTGCTCTTGTTTCTTCACAAGCTGCTTGGGTTTGTTTTAGACATAATAATGGACACATTGGTTGTTTTGTTTTGTTTTGTGGCAAGCAGTGTATGTTTGAGTCACACAGTATGTTTCACCCTCTCATATTCAGGGTTTCAAACACACATACTGTTTACAGCTATCATTATAAGGAATAATTCTTTGAGTATAATCTAACATGCACTTTCATTATACTTGCTGTAAGGGTCCAAACGGGTCGTATACTTCCAAAAGGGTCATAAACTCTTGTCATCTTCTCATACTGACTTTATCAGGGCAGAACCCTCTGAAGAGCTTTTTTAAATAGCTCTTCTTTCTTTGTTGTTATGAGTGAAATACAATTTTGAGAACCCAGGAAACTAATTGAAATGGTGAGGGCTTTCTATTATTATCTTTCAGATGACTCTTTAGTGTTTCAACGAAGCATACTGTGCATTTTTTTTTTGCAACAGCTCTTAAAATGGCACTTAATTTCAATGCTAACAGTGTTTTCCAGTTTCTCCTTCATCCTTACCTGCCTGTGTTTCCTTTCTCCTTATTAATTACTCTGTCTTCATTGCTGCTAGGCGTAACTTTTAACTCACTGTTGTGCTAGACATAATTTCATAGAAGCATAGAATGGGCTGGAAGGGACCTCCAAAGGCCATCTACTCCAATCCACTCTGCAGTAAACAGGGGTATCCTCAACTAGATCAGGTTGCCCTGAGCTTCACCCTGAATATCTTCAGGGATGGGGCTTCAACTACGTCCCTAGGCAAACCAGTTCCAGTGTTCCACTACCGTCATGGTAATTTTTGTAGCAGGCCTTTCCAGCCTCTTTAATCACTGTCTCCATTGCCTTTTCCCCTTCTCCTGGGAAGATTCTTTGTCTATATAAGTACAAAACATGGTCTCTTGAGACTCAGTCACAATCCATAGACTTCACAGGCCTGAAATTTGGTCTCTTGACACAGTCACAATGCATAGATTTGGCATGGCTTCGATTAAGACTTATGGATGTGAACTCTGGCTATATTGAGACATATCAAACAGCTGTCTGTGTAAAAGGTATTTTTGATAATTTTTATGTCAAAAATACTATTTTGCTCCATTTTAGAAGGCCAGATATGTTTTGGAAGCAGGATGAATGGTTTTTGATGCATGCATTAAAGGTGATACACACCAGCTTCCAAAAAGCCATCACAGCTGCCTCCTATGTTGGGAGTGAAGCTCATTTGACAGCTCGATGTTTTGGCAGCTGATGTGGGGTGCTGCCTTCTGCACAGGCCATTCCTGCTAACAGAGCAGCTCAGCTCCTTGTCTCTTTCTATGAAATGGTGGCAGAAACTACTGGTTGATCAAAATAGGCTTATCTTTCTGCAGCTCTCAGTGGAAGGGCTTGATTCAAGCAGAAATGCTCAAGGGAAGATGTAGAAAACCACATCACTTTTCTTTGCCCTATATGTGCAACATCCAGCCATAATTCCATGCTTTGTGTTTGTAGAATTTTATAATTCCTATGTTTACAGTGGACCAATGGCATCTTCTTTGGCCATCTGGTAACAACTACAGCTGGACAAAGAGTAATGTAACATTTGTATTGCTTTCTACATATGTGTTCTTTGCCCTCACAGCAGTCTTTTCTGTTCTCTTTTCTGTGGCTAAAACATTTTTGAATGTGTCAAATGGTAGTGATTATGTTTACAGACTAAATTGTCAAGCAAAGGCATCCTGAGCATCAGGCAAAGCAAAGCTGTGTTCCTCTACTTGCATCTGCTAGATATAACTTGGGTTTATTACTTCTGTTCATTTTCAACACTGTATTGAGATTTATTTATACAATGTAGAAGCTTATACTGCTTCATATTAATCACTGCAGACCTCGTGTCTATTTCTGATGGTCATTGAAAGATGCTCATTCTGAGACATCTCAGTGGAGTGCACATGCACACATCACCTCTGAGCACAGACCAGTTTCGCCTGCATTGCATTTTGGAAGTTAAGTCTCTGGGTTTATGGTCTAGAGCAAGTCTGTATAACTCCACGCTGCACCAAGTGAGAGTGGGAGAAAGGAAGAAGGAGTCAAAGGCAAAGCTCGGGAAAAAAGCTTTCACTACCCAGCATGACATGTACTCCACTTATGATCTAGGGCATTGGACCTTCAGGGCTCACCACAGCCGGAGGTGAAATACAAGGAAGGCTGTGTTAAACCTTGTTGGGGTCTAGAACAGTGCTCCTTTCCAAGTCAGTATCTGAAAACAAAAAGCTTATAGTGACCTCATGAAATACACCTCCTTAAAAAGGGCATATAATGGGAATTTCAAGGGATGAAGGCAAGCAACTGAAAGGTGAAGAGAATAGAAAAGATTTAGTAAAAGAAAAATGTGTGTGGAAACAAGTGTTCCTTCACTACCATGAAGATACCTAAACTAAAACATGTGCCAGGAAATCTCTAGATGAGACAGATACAAACTCCTTAGCTGCAGGAATGTGTACAAGTTTGTGTTTATTATAATTTTAATTATCAGCAACAGAAGAGAATCTTAGCTATACAATAAAACTTAGAGGGAATCCTGTGAATATTCACAGCTTTGTACCCATAACTGAAAGCATTTTGAAATTAGCTACCATTGGTACCATTGGATTTAAGCCTTTTCTTGCACTTCTGAATTTAATAACTAACTGCTTCTCCTTTCTGACAAACTTCAGAAGGGAGTATCTGTTTCCCAAGATATGAAAGGAGAAAGACAGACATCTGGGACCAGAGATGGACTGCAGGCTTAAAATGTATTTAGAGCCATAAACATACATCCTAATAGGGACATGTGGTGATACACTGTATTTGGTCTGGCTGAGACAGTGTTAAATATCCCCCACAGCAGCACTCATAGAGAAGTCCTTTGAGGAAAAGTGTGGGTAACACATCTGTGTTTTGGCTACTGCTGAGCATCAAGTTTGTCTCTTTAACACTTTGCCCTCACCAGCAAGCTGGGGGTAGGCAAGACCTCAGGAAAGGATATGCCAAGACCTAAGATGACCAAAGGGATATTCCTTAACATACAATGTCAGTTCAGCAATAAAAGCTGAAAGAAAGAAGAAGGATGTAGGGCCATTTGTTATTTTGACACTGGTCTTCTGGAGCAACTGCTATGCATGCTGAAGCCCTGCTTCCTGGGAAGTGATGGGACATCACCTGCTGATGGGAAATAGAAAACGAATCTTTTGTTCTACTTTGCTTCCACGTGTGGCATTTGGTTTTGTTTTTTTTTTTTATAATTTCTGGAGGCCCAGAGGAGACATGGCCTGGTTGTGCAATCTGTCGGGCTGTGTACTTACCCTGCCTATGTCCATGCTGCCACACTGTGCCCATGTGGGCTTGGATGGATCTATCAGAGTTGCTGGCCAGGTGGATCTGGTGGAAGTTATTGAACAGAGGTCTTTGACTTATTTACAGTGGAAATCCCATGATGATATATTGCATTACCAGCCAAGGGATTCACAAACAGTTAAATAATGCAACTGGAGTATGAAATCAGCAGAAATGTAAGGACTGGGAAGTGAAAACTGCATGCTTACCAAAGCGATATAAATTTTTTTTTTGGCCATTATTGAGAAGAGACAATTAACATGACTGGTATATTCTTGATAGAAATATATTACCATGGGCTAATTGTTTGTTTTGAGAATGTCACAATGTCCCACTGCAAACATCTGCTAGTGGTATATCTCTCTCAAGGGCTATGTCTCCAATAGCAGCTCAGCTTCTTTGGAAAATGCTGGAAGAACCACAGGGGAAGATGTTGCTCACTCTTATAGAAAAAGTAGTGGTCTAGCATTGCAGAGGTGCTCAGAGGGGGACTGTGTAAGGGTCAGAAAAAAGCTCTCCTACTGTGCTATGGCAGCTGGTTTAGTCACTGGCTGGTTACATCTGCAACCACAGTCTTTCATGTAAAGTGACCATAATAGAAAAAAAAAAAAAAAAAAAAAAAAAAAGAAAGATAGAATCAGTAAGGAAAAAATCGCTTTACTTGCAAGTTGCATGACGGGTAGGAAAGATAGAAGACAGCCACAGCTGACTGGTGGGTAACAGTGTTGTGTGAGTGGGGACTGAGGGTTTCCCTAGTCATCCTGGTAGAAGAACTTCCCTGAAACACGTGGGCAGAGTTGCATCCCCTCACCCTGACAGCAGCCTCAGATCCTGTATGCCTATATCACCCATAGCAGGCAAAGCTGACATTGTCCTACCCCTACTCCCTTACTTGAAGATCTGCAATGATGGAAATGGTAGCTAAAACCCAGGAGACTTCATGTGGGAGGAAAGAAGTTGAGACTGAGACTGGGAGAAGGAGAGGAGCAGAAGGCAATACACGTTCATTTTGTCATTTTGTTCACTCATTTTGACGCTTGATCCCCATTCTAGATGTATTTACTACCAAGATTTTGTTAGACTGCACTAAACACAGACTCCACTGGCCTATTGATGTACTGATGCTTGAATAAACAGATAGAACATCATTGATATACATATGGATGATTTAAATAGGCTTATAGTTAAAAATTGAACTAGGATTTGGACTTTTAAAAAGAATAATAGGAGGGAAAGGATTCAGTTTCAATGGTGGGGTAGACTCTCAGAGAAAGTGGCAATCAGAAGTTAGTTCTCATGACTGAAGAAGTGCAGTCACATCTTCCTCAAAATAAGGCCACCGACTAGAAAATGAAATAGTTAAAAAAAAACAAACAACAAAAAGCAATAGGTGGACAAATAAAGGGAAAAACAACAACAACAACAACAACAAACCCAAACCAAAACAAAAAGCAAACCCAAACCCCAAAATCCAACCAACCACTTGAGGTTTCTCAGGAGTGGTTTTGGGGTAAATCCCAGGCTGGGAATAAAGCCAAGATAGATCACTACAGACAAAGAACTGCAATATTATATCTTTCCAGGATAAGATATAAAACAGGCAGATGGCTGTGTCTTGCTTCCTTGTGATCTGGCCTGGATCCATAAAAGGTTAGTCTAGTAAAAACAGCTGCAGGGAAAGTTGACTTCTGGGTCCCTTGGGGCAAAGAGGTTCACTGAAGCCCGTGAAGGAGAAGCAGCATCTAACATATGAAGAAGGAATGGGGAAACTGTGAAGTCTTTTCACTCTGGTCCCAAATTATTGGTAATTATTGGAAAATAATTATATTCTTGGTCTGTTTTGTCTGATCTACCTCATATTTTATTTTATAAACACTAAAATGTTATCTGGGATCTAACTTTCCATTTCAAAATGTTGTAGTAATTTGTCTGTAAGATCAAACAAGAATAAAGGGGCATAGCTAGCTCCTGAAGAAAAAGTGCTCCTCCTCTCTGTGGAGGAGGCCTTGTCTTGTTATGTCCCAGATGTCCTTGTGTCAGATCCATCTGGCATCCATGGATTTGGCACAGTATGCCCACAGAGGCAGATGAGAGGAAAGTTTTTTATTTGAAATGGCTTACTGAGAGGTTTTGGTCTACAGACTGGGAGTGGATAGCTAGTCTGCTAACACTCCCTGTGTAGTTTTGCTTTCAAGATCTGAAGTCATTGGCTCAGGTATGGCCCAAGGCCACCCACTTGTTGGTGGAGTGATGGAGCTGGTTTACAAAGCTATGGTCCCTAATGAGCTAAGTTAATTGGGCAAAATGGTGGCATTTTCCCTCAACTATATTCAGGAAATACATTTTATAACACCTGTCCTAGAAAAAAGTTCAGAAGAGCTTCATGTTTTATGTTTGATTGTTTCCTAGGGAAGATGAAGGCAACTGCTGCCCGGAGGAATGCTGCATCTATTAGGAATGGTTGGAGGGAAGGACGAAGACTTCTTTTTTCAGCCTATGAGTGCTCCCCTCCTTTACATTCACAAGAGGAAACTGAATCTTAGAGCATCACAAGGCAGGTACATGGTTCCCAGAAGAAATGCCAGGCTTGATACATATTTTTCAGGACATGAAGTGACTGCAGGTTTGAAGGAAATGTTACAGTAGAACTGTTAGCTTAAAGCAGTTCAACCCAAAGTATGGAAAGAGCTTGAAATAAACCTGAGCCTGTTACCCTTATAAAGAAAATCTTTCAAACTGTGGCCACAGATTTTGTGCGACTGAGCAACACAGCCTTGGAAGGTGCAGATAATCTGGCAGATGGTACTTGACATTTTCATTGCCTGGTGCTGTTTCCAGGTAGGCCAGTAACAGGGTCTCTGCTCTCTGGCAGTCAGGTGTCCTTTGGGAGGACCCCAGAGAGCTGGCAGTTACTTCTTAGGGGGCATGCCCTTCTGGGCCTTTAACATAGTTCTTAAGCAATCAAAAAGCTTGGCAAGGTGACTAAAAGACATTGAGAGCTTAAATTACAACCTCCACAGAGCAGGAGCAAATGGTTAACTCTGACAGTGTTCACAGCACAGGACTCTGTTGTGCTGCACTTGCTGAGAGCTATATAGAAGTGACCACACACAGTAAGAGAGGTTGTACAGGAGTGTGTTGCCTACATGGAGCTTTTGGCATGTCCCCACAATCTGTAAGATGGACTGGAAAGGTCCTTCCCCCTCGTTTGTAGGCAGCTGGAGTATGTTACCTTGCTGGAACATGCTGACCTCCGTCAAATAACTTCTGATATTTTTTATTGCAGATGTCCTTAGGGATACTTTCATGAACATACTGAGGGGCTTTGTTTAGATGAAAAACCCCAATTCTTGGATGGTCTGTAAAAAACAATGTATATAGTGTCTGTATATGCATATGTATGTATGTATGCATAGTTTCTTGATTTAGCTTATGCATTTGGGATGGAAAAAAGTAATTTTGAGTATAGAAACCTTGAAAAGATTTTCAAGGATGTGTTAACACAGAGCCAAAAAAGTAAGACTCTGACCTAGGTTGGTTTACATATATGAGCAAAAACATTTACTCAGCTAGTAAGTATTTGATTAACCTTTGTTTATTGCTTCAAGATGAGAGACAGTTAAGATACAGGAACTTGTGGATTATATTTTTGCTTTTTGGCTGATGTTCACTTCCTCTGCAGGAAAAAAATACAATGTAGTTGGGAAAAGAATGTATTTCTTTCTCATTTCAAAATCCGTATTTCAAAGCCCAGGGCTGAACTCAGGAGACATGCACCTATTATTTCTTTTGTTTAAAACAAAACCAGAAGATAGTTATGAGCAGTGCGAGGCCACGCATTGCATAACTCCCTTGAAGTGACAAAGACAGGCATACAGGCAGAAGTACGTGCAAGGCTTCTACTTTCTAAAGTTAGAGAGAGACCTGGATTTTTCATTCATAATCTAAAAACTGAGCATTGTCAAACAAGGAGCCTTTGTAGGTACTTCTTGGTTTTATGTCTTTCCTTTACAACGTATTTTGCACTTTGAATTTGCTGATTTCAAAGGGAGTACACAAACATCTTTCCATGCTGTGCGTGGCTAGTAACCACAGCTATACATCTTCCCAGTATGGGTCAACAGTGGTGCTGTCCCTCTGTGCAGGGTCCCAGCATATGCCAGTGTGAAAGCTGCCATGAATCACCCATTTCCCCCCCCCCCCCCCCGTTACGTAATATAGGTTAGGAATTCTTTTGTCCTAAATAGTCTGCCGGGAGCATGTTACACAGAGGGAGGGCTGCCTGCTGCTGGCTGCCAGAATGACAGGGACTGAGAAGAGGATGGTCAGGTGGAAGTTTGACACAGCTAAACTCTGCTGGGACCTACAGCTCACATTGTAGGGAGATTAAGAAAAGTGGTAATTGCTATGTGACTTTGAAGGACTGCAACATCCTTTGTGAAAAAGTAGACCAAGACTTTGTATGTGGATGAATATATCAGAGTGTAACCAACAAAACAAACCTCAGCAATTAATTCCTTTTTTATTTATTGTTTTGTTTTACTGTTTGTGTGCTTTTTTTTCCTAAGATAATTGTTCTCAATAGGAATACACTGAACTAGATAATTTGCATGCCTTAAGAACGTATCAGTTGAAAGTCATATTTGAATCAGCATTGTCAAGGAAAGAGTACTCTGACACAGTCCCATATGCTGTGGTCAGAAATAGACTTTATTGGTGTAAATCATTTGGCACATGGGGCAGGAATAATGTCTCCCTCAGTCACTCTTACAGGCACAAGCTTCTCTTAGGGTCATACTAGGATGTGGAAATGACCTAAGGTCTTCCTTTCTACTTCTACAGCGTAGTGTTTGTAAAATATCTGTTAGAAGGTTCTTTAGACAAAAATGGAAACACATGCATGAATAATAGAAGGGGATTGTTAATAGCAGTTGTGGTGACTTCTTAAAAGAAATCTCCAAAGCCACGTGTCTGTCGTTGATAAACTCCAAATCAACTGGCAAGCACAAAGCAGGCAGCACTTTGTAAAGTAGTTGTCACTGGTGTTTCCACTGTAAATGTTTGTCCCCAATCAGGAAAGCAGCTCTGAAGACTCTCCTTATGAGATTCAAGTTGAATAGAATGGTGCACCATGCAGTTATTTTGCAAATGTCAGTCCTTTTTGTTTTACAGTAAACTTCTGCCTTGAATTTCTTGTCTCAGCTGAACTCTTTAGCAAAGTTGAATCTGTAGGTTCATTTTCAACACTGGTTCAGCTCCCCAGAAAACATCAGAGTCCAGCCCTACGCACAACCATGGTGATAGAAGTAGTGGCTAGGCAGAACTGTCTACAGCCCCATGCTCTACTGCTCTGTGCAAAGGACAATACTTCTTTTTTTCAGAGACTTTCTGTTCAGACTTTCTTTAGTAACGTTTATATTCATTTTCAATCAAATCATTAATCATATGGTTAAAAGAACTCCCCATAGGAAAAAAATAATCAATTTTGAGAAAGTGCTTCAAACCCTGTAAACTTTCAGAAGGATTATACCTGGTATGGTCTACATTAGCTCAAACACCCAGTGCTTGGCAAAGGCAGGAAGTTTTCAAAAACTCTGCTTTGCAGGAGAGGGAGCTGAAGCACACAGAAATTCTGTGGATGATCTAACACTACAAAGTGGTTTAATGGGAAGACTTGGATTTTATTTTCACTTCTTTTGTTCTCAGTCTGATTCTTTGTCCAATGCCAAGGTAGCAAAAGACTTCTACATTTCCAGAGATAAGTCCATTGTTTTAGGCTGAGCAAAATCCCAGACTACTTCACTGTATGGTGGGGAGATGGCATATTTTACTGTTAAATTTAATCATCATCATCATCATCATCATCATCATCATCATCATCATCATCACCATCATCACCACCACTATTTTCTTCTTTATTCTACTCCCCTGGAACTTATTGTTTTAAAAGCTCTGATTGATTTCAAGAGCAGTTTATCCTGGGCTTGTGATGGACTCATTTACAGCTCTGAGTAGTGAGAAAATACTGCAACTATGAGCAACATAGAGAGTTCCTACTTCCAAGAAACACACATGTAGCTAATGCATGTTTTAAAGTACAACAAGGGAAGTAATTTGCCCAAGAGAAACAGAAAATACATATCTCTCCAGCATTTGCTGGGGCTTTTGTTCACCCCAGGCTTGGCACATTTGTGGAGCAATGAACCTTCTTGGTGTTACTAGCTGTGGCAATTTCCTGTCCATGACTATGTCTGTAAAGGTGCTGAGTGGGGTCAGTGCCTTGCAAAAAGGGCTCTGCTACTCTGCCCTGCTCTAGTGCACTCAAAACACAGTTTCACTACACGTTCAGATTTTACTGAATCCATCAGATTCAGTACGTGATGCATGAATGTTAAAAACCTACCTATAAACCTGGTATAGAAGGTTTTGTTGGTTGGGAAGTGGTCTGGAAGAAGCAGAGTTGATGGATAGGAAGCATAAAAAAAAAAAGTATATTTGGAAACCAAGTGGAACCTGGTTTCAAACCCAGTGCTAAGCATCACTCACTGGGAGACCTCTGGCAGGTCACTTGACAACCTCATGCTCTAATAAACCAAACTGTAAGTTTGTTTACAAGCTGAAAACCACATGCTGTGTCTGGGAAGAGCTCAGGCAAAAATCCTTAACTCACACATACAACTCTTTTGTGTCCTTCAGTGATGACCTGACCATCAGTTGAAGCAGATGAAATTAAAGCGATCTTTGAAAATAAGTTTGACTTGTATTTTTTTCTCTTTTTTTTTCTTTTGTTATTAGATATTATTCTGATTGGTTTTGAAGGAAAAAATGATGCATTGAATTACTATCTTAACATAGACCCAAACTCTAAGGAACAAACAAATTGTTCATCTTCCAGAGAGACCTTTTTAACACCTTTGTTGTAAGTTAGGGGATGGGATTCCAATAACCAAGCCCGAAGAGGTTCCTGCAGAGATGAAACACTGGAACAGGCTGCAAAGGAGTGTTGTGGAGTCTCTTTCTCTGGGGACTGTCAAAACCTTCCTGGATGTGTTCCTGTGCAGACTACCCTAGGTGATCCTGCTTTTGGCAGGAGGGTTGAACTCGATCTCTGGAAGTCCCTTACAACTTCTAACATTCTGTGATTCTGTGACTTCTATCCTCAAAAGCAACTATTAGAGGGGCACAAAGATGGAGTTAAGGCTCCATTTGATGACTCACCCAGGGCTTGGCACTCACCCCCCCACCTTAAGACTTCTTCAACAATGAAGCTAATGCAGGTAACTGTAGTAGGTGACTCTCTTCTGAGGGAAAAAAAAGTGCCCATTTGCAGATCCATCCCACAGGCAAGCCTGCTGCCTCCCTGGGGCTCAGGTTAGAGATGTTAGAAGGAAGCTCTCTGCTCTGGTGCAGCCCTCTGATTGTTACCCTTTGTTAGTTATCCAGGTTGGTAATGATGAGATTGCGGAGAGAAGCCCAAAGGACTTCAAGGCATTGGGCGACTAGTTGAAGGCTTGGGTGCGCGGGTGGTGTTTTCATCAGTCCCTCTACTTGAGTATGGAAAATCATTGAAAGGGGGTGGAAAACTCATCTTATTAGCACAAGGCTAGTGCCACTGCTGGAATTTTGGGTTCTTTAATCATGGGGCAGTTTATATGGCACCTGGTCTGCTGGCAGCAGCTGGAGTACACGTTTCTCAACAGGAAAAAAGGATCCTTGCACAGGAGTTGGCAGGGCTTGCTGAAAGGGCTTTAAAGTAGGCTTGGAGAGGTAAGAGAATAAAACCAGGCTTACTAGAGAAGAGCCTAAGGATGGCTCTCAATCTGCTGTCCCACTTGAGGTGGATAACGGTGGTATAAGCGAGAATAAAAACACAGGGTCACTGGTAGGATAGTAACCACAGCAGTGACTGAGAATGGACAGTTAGTAAGACTGAAAACTAATGGATTAACTCTCTCTCTGAAATGCTTATATACCAATGCACGGAGTATGGGGGATAAGCAGGAGGAGTTGGGCTGCATGACAATGATATAATTGGAATCACTGAAACATGGTGGGACACTCCCAACACTGGAGTGTTGTCATGGATGGCTATGTCCTGTTCAGAAAAGATAGATCAACAAGGTTAGGTGGTGGTGTTCCTCTCTATGTGCAAGAGCAACTGGAAAGTGTCAAGTTCTATCCAGGGGTGGAAGGTAGAAGAGGTTGAAAGCTTGTGGATAAGAATTAAGGGACATGAAAAAGGGGATGAAATGGTTGTGGGCGTTACTATAGACCAAAAAAACAGGAAGAAGATGTTGATGAGGCCTTCTATAGTTTGGAGGCAACCTCTAGTGCACACTCTTTGGTACTCATGGGTGACTTCAATCACCCTGACATTTGCTGGAAAGCTGACATAGCTAAGCACAGCCAATCCAAAATGCTCTTGCAGTGTGGCAATGATAACTTCTTGATAACTTCTTGGTGCTGGTAGTGGAGGAGCCAACAAGCAGAGGCACACTGCTGGACCTTCTATTAACTAATAGAGAAGGACTGGTTGGGGACATGAAGATCAAGAACAGCCTTGGTGACAGTGATCATGACATGGGGGAGTTCAGTATTATACACGGTAGAAGCAGGGCTATAAGCAGGATTACAACCCTGGACTTCCGCAGAGATAACTTTGTACTCTTCAGAGATGTACTTGCAGGAATCCCATGGGCTAAGACTCTGGAGGGTAAAGGAGCCCAAGAAATTCAGTCAATTTTTAAATAGCACTTCCTTTGAGCCCAAGATAGGTGTGTTCCCTTGAATAAAAAAATTGGGTAGACGTGCCAGGAGACCTGCATGCATGAGCAAGGAGCTTCTGTAGGAAACCTCATGGAAGAAAGATACAGTTGATGGAAGAAGGGACTTGTCACTTGGGAGATCTATAGAGTAGTTGCCAGGGCATGTAGGAAGGCAACAAGGAAAGCCAAAGCCTCTTGGAACTAAAACTAGGAAAAGAAGTTAAAGAGAACAAGAAGGGCTTCTTCAAATTTATCAGTAGGAAAAGGAAGAATAAGGAAGGTGTGGGCCTACTGCTGAATGAGGAGGCAGCCTTGGTAACTGAAGATGCAGAGAAGGCAGAGTTGCTAATACCTTCTTTGCTTTGGTCTTTATTCCCAAGACCAGCCCCTGTGATCCTGCTAGACCATATTTACCTCCAGCAAAGCCTTGAAAGCGAAAGATTGCATTGTGCTTCTGGAAAGAATGCATCAGCTTTCCATCTTACTATTTCATTTTGGTACTTGATGAGAAAAATCAGCTGCCTGCTTCTGGTGCTTTCCTTCCTTTCCTCCTTCCACTGTATGTACCTTTCTCAGTTTTCAGCCCACGGGGGGTCAAATCACCTTCAGGATGCTGGTGGGCTGCAGATGGTACTTCAAGAAACTGCTGAAACCCACATTAGGACTGTGCACAGAAGACCTGACAGGGAGTAGGAACAAGTGTGGAGCTGAGACGGTTGGTCTCCAAATCTGCTCTTGCACCGAGTGACAAGGTGTGCAAGCTGTGCTGCAAAAGAAGGTTCTGACACAGAGCTATTTCTGTGCTGGTGTGTCTTTGACTGTGTTCTCTTAGTCATGGTATTTTAAGCAAATGTTGATAGGAGCCTTAAACTGTTTCATCTGTTTGTGTAAATCACAGGAATATGTGCTTTTCAGACCAGATGTTGATACTATATAGTGCTGAGCAAACCTCCTATGTGTTTTTTCTGTTTCACTTTCTGAGTCTTGGGATGAATGAAGTGAAAATGTGGTATTAATACAATGTGGTAATACAATGGTATTAATACAATACAGAAATAACTTCTTACTCATGTTTTTTCTTCAAACACTAGAGCTATGAAACTAACTAATCAACTACTTTATTAGTTAATTGTCATACTTGGGGGGGACATAATTATATAAGTCCTATTTCCCTTCCAGTTTTGAAAATAACTAGCCAGTTTTAAAAATAAAAACTAAATTTAGAGTTTCATTTCCCCCCCCAGATTTATTAATATTTTGGTCAAAATTAAAAAAAAAAAAAAAGAAGTCTCAGACATTTGTAAAGATAAAAGTTGATGGAAAAGAATGTCTGTGTATGGTACTGAACTGAATGATATGGCTAATTTTGAAGTTCCATAACGTTTATGACTGAAAGAAATCAATCCTCATATCTTCAGAATTCTTACAGTGATGTGTGGCAATTAAATACAAATCAATTAAATAAATATTCGGTCAGGAAAATTTTGTAGGAAGGTTATGTGTTAAGCAAACAATACCATCAAGCAAATTTTACACTAGAATAATTGAAAGTCTTTTATAAGACAGCGTGATCTTTATTATTGTAATCCATCAAAATCTGATCAAGTGACTACATTTTTGCAAAGCAACGCAATTGCTACCCATAGTTAAGTGAAGATGTGCTTGTATATATAAAAACATTTTAAAAATTACTGGTTAAACTAGAGCCTGCAGCAAACTCCCCTAGTTTTTGTCAAAACCGAGGAGCTCTTTAATTGCCATAATTGTTATTATATCAATTTAAAACAAATTAGTAGATGGTTTTGAAATTGTATAGCCTTTTATTTAGATTGAACTCCACATTGTGCAGGGTGTGAATTCTTTGTGATGGAAAATTGGCATACTTTATCTATCAGGTGGCAGCTATTGACTTTACTTAAGCTAAATCTTGCCAGCTGGGGTCCAGCTGTTCCTGAACTATAGAGACAAGTGATTCCCTTAATTATGTGGACTGCATCCAAAAAAAGGTCTTTTATTTGGGAATGATAGCTAAGTAATTTGTATTTTTTTCATATTTTCTAACTTGAGACCTTGATCTAGGAGCTTACCTATGAAAATACTTCAATGCATGTGGCACCTTTTCTCAGGAGATACAGGCACTGCATTTGGTTCGCTGGATGAACCACTGATTTCCCCAGTAAAGAGTGGGTAAGACAGTCCATGCAAGAAGAAATACTGAAGCATTATTTCCTTTCATATGACTTAAACACGTGCTTAAATGTAAACACATGTTTAACTAACCTTTCCTCACAGGGTTGCTTTGCTGACATTGGACCTTAGCTGTAAGCATATTTTTGGCAGCTGTTTATGTTCCTGATGCTGAGTGTCTTTACTTTGCAGGGGAAACTTCTTCAAAGTACACCAAAATGTCACAAAGATATTTGTAAACACCGCTTCCTAAAGTAGTGGAGGAGTCCCTGCCTCTGCAAAGACACGTATTTTTGGTAGGAAGGACATGTCCTGCTTACAGGGTTTCAAAAGTCTAATTCAAATTATAGACTGTGATGAAAGTTGGCTTCTTATGAAACAGTGCATGCAATGGTCCAAGCATGAAATGATCAAACTGGTTCACGTGGGGCCATTTCCTTAAATGGATGGAAGTTTAAGTTAAACGTGTCTTCAATTAATTATTCAATTATTTGAATTAATTAATTGACCAGTAGTGGTATTGACATGCAAATTATGCAACTTTAGATCCAAATAGTTAAGGTTTTTAAGGACTATTGACTCACTGAAACAGATGGAAAACACTGTGTGTTTTCAGATGATTTTAAAAAACCCTTCAAAATCTGGGCTAACAACAAAAAAATGAACTGTACCAGCAAAGGCAACAATACACCCACAATAAACTTTTCAAATCAAATAGAGTGTAGCCAGTGTCTGTAGTTTTTGTTGTACTGCAACCTTTTTGTCCTTCAAAGCTGAAGCAATTTATTCACAAATTATTACCAGGATGACACTGTAGTATATTGCACAATGTTTTATTAACTCTTTATATATCAGAATGCAAAGCACTGGAGATACAGGTTTATTGCTAATTGTCTCAGAGTGGTTGAGACCTCATCTAATCCCTACTTCAAGTTTGCTTCAAGATGGCATTAATTAGAAGGCTTCATAGGAAAGGAATCTTTTGCATTTCCTGGTAGTTAAGCTGTGCAATAACAACTCATTTCCCTTTCCAGGAAAATCTGTCAATGTGGTTGAAGTAAAAGGCTTATGCCTAGCAGGTGTTGCTTTTAAATTAATGTGGCTTACAGATGTCACTGTTAGCTTGAAAGAATAGACTCTGTTTTTATTCTCTGTGATACCCAGGGTGGAAAAATGTTAGTGGCAGCTCAGGAAACCAAGAGCCCTCTTTCCTCCTGGGCAAAGTCATAGATTCATAGAATCATTTCAGGTGGAAAAGACCTTTAAGATTCACGAAGTCTAACCAGTATCTAATATTACCAAGCTAAACCACGTTCCTTAGCATTACATCTATGCATCTTTTAAACACCTTCATGGACAGTGATTCAAGCATTTCTCTGGACACCCTGTTCCAGTGCTTGACAACATTTTCAGTGAAGTCGCTTCTTCTAGTATCCAATATAAACCTTCCCTTGTGCAACCTGAGGCCATTTCCTCTCATCCTATTACTTGATACTAGGGAGAAAAGACCAACACCCACCATGTTACAAGCTTCTTTTAGATAGTTGTAGGGAGCCTCCTTTTCTCCAGAGTGAACTACCCTGTTTCCCTCAGCCTCTCTTTATAAGACCTGTTCTCCAGAACCTGTAACAGCTTCATTGTCCTTGTCTGGACTTATTTTAACCTCAATATCTTTCTTGTAGCAGGGGCTCAAAAACTGAACACAATATTCAAGGTGTGACCTCACCAGTGTGGAGTACTGGGGGTCAATCTCTTCCATAGTCCTGCTGGCCACAATATAGGCCTTCTTGGCTACCTGGGCACACTGCTGGCTGAGGTCTTCCTGTGCTGGGCAATTTTCCAACCAGTCTTCCTGAAGCCTGTAGCATTGCATGGGATTGTTGTGACCAAAGTGCGTGACTCTGCACTCAGCCTTGCTGAGTCTCATACAGATGGCGACCGCCCAGAGATCCAACCTGTCCAAGTCCTTTTGCAGAACCTTCCTACTCTTGAGCAGATCAACATTCCCACCTAACTTGGTGTCATCTGCATACTTACTGAGGGTGAACTCAATCCCCTTACCCAGGTAGTTAATAAAGATATTAAACAAGACTGCCCCCAGTATTTAGCCTAGGGAACACCATGGTCACCAGCTGGATTTAACTCCATTCATCACAACTTTCTGGGCCCAGCTGTCCATACGGTTTTAAAGCCAGCAAAGCATCCACCCACATGCAGCCAGTTTCTCCAGAAGGATACTGTGGTAGACAGTATCAAAATTTTACTGAAGTCCAGGCATACAACATGCAGAGCCTGCCCCTCATCCACTAAACAGGTTACCTGGTATTAGAAGGAGATCACATTTGTCAAGCAGGACCTGCCTTTCATAAACCCATGCTGACTGGGTCTGATTTCCTGTTTGTCCTGTATGTGCTGTTTAATGACACTCAAGATGACCTACTCCATAACCTTCCCTGGCACTGAGGTGAGAGATTATCAATCACATCACAGCAGTTTGGACTTAATCTCTTTCCTATAGTGGGCTGACTTCAAAATAGTATGTCCTTACTGTCCTAATTAAACATTACACCCTATTGGCTTAGGAAGATGTAAACAACTGCAGGATTTTTCTTTTTTTCTTTAATGAGCCTCATTCAAACAAAACAATGATGCACTGAAATTTTAAGAGTTCATTTATACTCCAGCTTATGAGACAGCAAGGGGAATATCTTTGCTTAAACACAACAGTCTCAAAAAAAATCTTAAATGTCATGAACTATTGCAGATAATATTTCTTGATACTTCTGACAGGAATTCAATTACCAGAGGTTTGAGGTGCATCTGCCAAGCCTTTCCTCTGCAATGAGTTTCTCCAGAAAAACTGGCTTTCAAACTGAAAATCTAAATTGAAAATGGTTGTGTTGTGTTTTTAGTAGAGAAAACTCAAAGTAACTGAGGGAGGCAGAACAGGAGGAAAATAGAAAGACAAAACGGAAAGGTTTGTATGCAGTCCCCTTCCCTCTCCATGCTAGCTCTATTAGACAGTCCTTGCTCACAGCTGTATCATTGGCTATGCTGGTAGGCAGAACTTTGGCTTAGTCCCTCTGTCACTGAGTTCCAGCTGGCATTCCCTGTCCTGTGATATTCCTGTCCCTTGTTGAGACCCAACACTCACACCTTCCTCCACATTTCGCCTTCCCCCCCCCCCCCCCCAACCCCCTACAGAGCTCAGGGAGAAGAGGTCACGGCACCCTCCCTTCCAGCTCTCACATATCCATCTGTGAGGAGCTACAGCTGACACATTAATGTGAGTGACCAAAAGAGGCACATACTCTGTCCAGCAGCTTCCTTGCTCTGGCTGATACCATACCTAAATATTTTTCATGTTCTATACCTCTGTGCTCATATAGTCTTTTCCCAAAGGTACAGGGCAGTCCCCCAGACTTCCTTTAGAAAAGAGGTTTGGTTTGCCCATTGTTTGGGGTTTTTTTGGTGGTTTTGTTGTTGTTATTGGAGTTTTTGTGTGTGTGGGTGGGTTTTGGTTTTTTTGTTTGTTCTTTTTTTAATTCCTACATCGTGCAATTTCAATACTAGTAGAGTATAAACATGCTTTGCTAGATTTTCACCAAATTAATTAGCCAAAACTCAACTAACATCGATGGATGTGAACAAGTCACATCTAAAGACATTGGGTTCCATTCTCCTGACTCTGGAGACAATAGCAAGCCTCCCACTGACTTCATAAAAGGCAGAAGCTGACATTTAATGGAATATCTAGAGAGGTTTGCTTGTGTGGACTGTGGAGAACTTACAATAAACATACTTTTTATTCTTTCCTATATTTATCCTAATGTGAGGTCACTTGTTCGATTACAACCCCATTTTCATTATATTGGGTAATGAGGGGAAAACAAAAGAGTTTTTGCATTTGAACGTAACACTTGATTTTTCCCTAAAGCTAACATGATGACACTAGGATATTTTGCTCTCAAGAAAATTACCGAGACAACAGGGAAAAAAGAAAAAAACATCAACAAAGTAAACCCAAAACTGAATAGCTGAAAAATGTTATTGAAATGATTCATAATGGGTTCCTAGGGGGTTTATTGAAGAGTTTTAGGAAAGCTTAATTATTTAAAATAATTTTTGAGGTAAACATATACTTTGTTCTACTTCAACAGGGTTTAAAGTCCTCCTGTTAGTAGCATTATTCAATGAAAAGCTGCTATATTTTTTTCCAAATGTACCCATTAATTAAAATATTTTCCTGCAATTTGATTTTGAGAGAGAAGCTGTTTTTTAATGCTGATTACTATTTCTGCAAATCTCAGGTAAAAGAATAAGTTATTTGAAGAATTTCATTTTGATGTCCTTTTGACTGATAAAAAACTTTAAATGAAAATGAATTCAAAACGGTGCAATTAGGCTGAATAGAAGTCTAAAGACTGTCCTTTCAGGCTCTCCTAAAGTTGTATGACATGTTCAATTGAAGCAGGATGTCATCACAAATTCATGTGAAGGCAAGGTGACTGGAGCATGCTGGAAAGATGTAGGGAGGAGAAATGCAGCAGAGGGAGCCATGGTTACTGTTACAGGAGCTCAGCTGAACCCTAGGTTCACTGAAGCAGAGTTTCAGGCACAGAACCTCATTAAAAAAAATTAATAAGATAGTACAGTATTAGTCAGCTCAAGTTGAGCAACTTCCAGAGAGGGATCCTGAACAAAGAAGTCTCTGGCCATTTATACCCTTACAGATTATACATCTAATCTTCATATGATCTTCAATCACCTTTCATGTGCCCTTTGATTCAATGGTGGTTCTGGATCTTCCAGCACCTTCTGACTCCTTATTACGTTTTGTGGCCTTCAGACAGGTTGTCATCTTACAACTGCCATTGACTCTTGTACTTTTTTCTTAATCTTCTATATTGTGTTGGCTCTGAAGGCCTTGTCTTAGTTGAATAGATACAAGTTCTTCACAAATTCAGGAAATCATGGAGTCATAGAAAGGCTTGGGTTGGGTCTTAGAGATCATCTACTCCAACTTCCCTGCCTGGGGACACCAGAGCTGAACACAGCATTTGAAGGGAAGAATCACCTCTCCTGACCTGCTGGCCACACTCCTCTTGATGCAGTCTAAGATATGATTTTCCATCTGGGCTTCATGAGCACAGCCTGCTCACGTTGAGCTTCTCAATACACCCAGTCAATACACCCAAGCCTTGTTGAACCTCATGCAGTTGACACTGGCCCACTTCTCAAGCCTGTCAAGATCCTTCTGGAGGGCATCCCTTCCCTCAGGTGAGTCCGTTGCACCATACAGTTTACTGAGGGTGCCAGGTGAAAGTTTACAGCTTGTGGCCTAAGGCTTCAGTTAACCTAGTTACTCAAGTATGTAAAGCAAATCAAACAGTATGCTGTCACACAACATTATAACTCAAAGTGATTAGTTCTACTAAAAACTTACTTAAGCTGAGTAATGAGTACCTTTTAAGAGAGATCTGTGGAAGTAGCAGAGCATCTTCTTTCTGTACCAGCATAACCAAATGGAGGCTGAGTTTAGCTCTCACTCTCTGGCACCTGCTTCTAGCATTTCAGTATCTTGGCTCCATTCCACAGTCATTCGTGCCCCAGAATACTTGTGGAGTTTCACAGCATGATATATTATACTTGGCCCTGGTCTTATTGAAATACAGAAGAGCAATGGATGAGGAAACACCTCTAAAGAATAAGAACTGAAATGGATTTGTACATCCTGCTTAAGAGCAGGCTTGCTTACCTACCTGTCAGCCCTCATTTATTTTGTCAAAAGTTAAAGGCCTCTGTTTTTGCTCATGTCTTGCACACTAGCTGATCATACTGCTGTTGTGTCACCAGTTCTAGTAGAAACCAAGTGGCTTGCAGGTGTGACATATCTATAGCCTCACTATATGAATACAAAAGGATTATTTTTCATTTATTCACCAGGAGCCCTTAGAGCCAGGACACAGCAGGATTGTCTCATCTATGCACCATGAGAAGATTGCTGTAGCACGCCCTTCAGCTAAATCTATGAATGCACAGCATACTTGCCTGCCTCTTCTAAGGGAGATTAACATGCCTAATAAAGAAACATTGCCTGTTGCTCAGCTTCAGGCCACAGTCATTCCAGCTTGACTCCCGATATTTGCGTCTGAAGAAAATTGGTTGTTGCAAAAGTCTATTGCAGGAGGTTTCCTTGTGCAAAATGAAGGATAATTCCTTTCAGGAACTGTCAGAAGATTTATCCCAACCTCAAGTACGTTGCTGCCTTGGCTTCGCTTCTCTGCCCAGTTTAGCATAGATACTGACCCCAGAGATTTTCCAATGCAATTGCCAAAGCAATTTGAGAGTGGAATATTTTGCAGATGTTTTGTGGCAATTTGAACTTTCTGTAAGAAAAGAACTTTCTTTGGATTAACAACAACTGTGCTTGTTTTATCTCCATTGTTAATTTCACTAGTTCCTTTGGAATCCTTTATACTTAGAGAATATGTATATAGTCTATTGTTGTCCCTGCCCAGAGGCAATTGCAATGTATTTCAGACAAGGTAGAAGGCAATGACGACGTGGTGAGCAATTCAGAAGAAGCACACTCTAAGACACTGACCTTTTTAACATAGTTTTAATGTTCAAGCTATTGTTCATTTGTGGCTAGTTTTCTCTAAGTTGTATCATAGAATCATAGAATCAGTCAGGGTTGGAAGGGACCACAAGGATCATCTAGTTCCAACCCCCCTGCCATGGGCAGGGACACCTCACACTACATCAGGCTGGCCAGAGCCTCATCCAGCCTGGCCTTAAACACCTCCAGGGATGGGACATCAACCACCTCCCTGGACAATCCATTCCAGGCTCTCACCACTCTCATGGGGAAGAACTTCTTCCTCACGTCCAGCCTGAATCTCCCCACTTCCAGCTTTATTCCATTCCCCCTAGTCCTATCACTACCTGATAGCCTAAAAAATCCCCCCCACCCTTCAGATACTGGAAGGCCACAATAAGGTCACCTTGGAGCCTTCTTTTCTCCAGACTGAACAGCCCCAACTCTTTCAGTCTGTCCTCATACGAGAGTTGCTCCAGCCCTCTGATCATCCTCATGGCCCTTCTCTGGACACGTTCCAGCATGTCCAGATCCCTCTTGTAATAGGGCTCCAGAACTGGAGGTCTCACCAGAGCTGGGTAGAGGGGGAGAATCACCTCCCTTGACCTGCTGGCCACACTTCTCTTGATGCAGCCCAGGATCTGGTTGGCTTTCTGGGCTGCAAGAGCACACTGACAGCTCATGTTGAGCTTCTTATCCACCAGCACCCCCAAGTCCCTCTCCTCAGGGCTGCTTTCCAGCCAGTCACTGCCCAGCCTGTATTTGTGCTTGGGATTGCCTCGACCCAGATGCAGGACCTTGCACTTGGTCTTGTTGAACCTCATGAGGTTGGCTTGTGCCCACCTCTCCAGCCTGTCATGGTCCCTCTGGATGGCATCCCTTCCCTCCAGTGTGTCTGCTGCACCAAACAGCTTGGTGTCATCAGCAAACTTGCTGAGGGTGCACTCAATGCCACTGTCCATGTCACCGACCATGATGTTAAACAAGACTGGTCCCAGGACTGAGCCCTGAGGGACTCCACTTGTCACTGGCCTCCACTGGGACATGGAGCCATTGACAGCCACTCTTTGGGTGCAGCCATCAAGCCAGTTCTTTATCCATCTCGTGGTCCACCCATCAAACCCATGTGTCACCAGTTTGGAGACCAGGATGTGGTGTGGGACAATGTCGAAGGCTATCCTCAGGTCCTAAGTCTCTCATCCACCTTATTTTACCCAGCTTCAACTTTGTATTAATGCCAGTTCTACCAAGAGAAAGTAATTTGTCATTATTCCTTTGACTGTATGGTTACACTTTATTTTTTCTTAGGTTTCTTTGGCCAAACTAGCTCAACCACACACAAGGGTGCGATGCCCTAGCTAGGCCTTGGGAAAACCAAAATGAAATCTGAGGCTCACACCTTTCTGTCAGATCGTTGTGGCTTTTTTCAGGCTGTTAAATTCTTTCCTCTGTATCTTGCAGATATGTTTCTCTGATAAAAGAAAATGTGTCTGAGTCTTCTCACTATTAGGGTAGTTTGGGACAGGGCAGCTACCACTCTAACACCATATTAGTAACAAAGCACCCTGACTTTGACAATGATATTTGATGGGAAGTGATACATTAAGAAATTATCTGATTTTTGCCCCTGTCCCCAGTACAAAAGCTAGTTTTCATATATATATATATAAATATATATATATGTGAGAGTTCTGCCTGCCCTTCTATGTTCCTATATCTCCAATTTTTTCCCTCACAAATCCTCTTAGCATTTTGAAAGTTCTTTTGATTCATTTGTGAATACAATGGTCTTTTATATGTCTACACCTTGATTATAATGGAGTTTACTGGAATGGTTAAAGGATCCCTTGCCAGAAATTTGTCGTACTTGTGCTCAAGAAGACATTTACACAGTTTCCCTCTCATCCTCTCTCCCATTATCTTTGATTTCTGCAATATTGAGATCTCTTGCATAAGATTAGTACAAAACCACTGTGTATCATTTTGAAAGGCATTCTCTGTCATCTCCTAATTACATGCTTTTACTTGGGAAAAGGCACTTGACCTTTTTTTAATTTTTTTTTTTTTTTTTGAAAGGCAGTGTCTTCCCACAGGGCAGGCATCAGGCCTGTTATCAATGACTCTTTGCTGTGAGCATGCTTAATAGCACTGTTGAAATATTTTAAAGGGCATGCTCATTTTTCATAGTTTAATGCAAGGTTCATCACATTAAAACAGTTATTAGAGTCAGGTTACAAAACAACTCTCAGACCCTGAGGATCTATCTGGGACATCGTTTGATCCTCAGCAGTTTACAACCTGGAAATCACTCTTACGGAGCTTGTGCAACAAGTTAATGTTCTCATGTTGTTCCCCTGTTGCATGTCATCTTTTTTCCCAATTAAATGGTATCAAAGTGGACACTACTCTCCCTTCAGTTAGCAAGGAGTCTGTTTGAATGCTGAACCGCAACCCTGCTAGGAGGCAGAGGTTGTCGAGGAGGGCTGTGAGCCACTTCCACACACCAGGAGTACAGCAGACTGGCAGAGCTTGGCAGGGCAGCACAGCTTCAGTAGCAGCCAAGATTCCTGCTGCTCAAAAGAGCCAATTATTTCTGATTACATTTATAATGAGGAGGCTGAAGACTCCAGAAACAAAATCAGTTCCCAGCTCTGAATCACTATTTTACTAAACCTGCTGGTGAAGGGAAACTCGTTCTCTACAGAGATGGACCTGCTTTGAACAAACTCCTGTGCACAGGGGTTCAAGAGGAGAAGGCTGTATTCTAATAACTAAGTATCATTCATGCAGTGTATGAAATTACTTTTCGCAATGTACAGATTCTAAGAATATTAAACCTTTTCTTCAGTTTTCTGACAGCTCCAATAATCTGGAATCTTTCTGATTACTCTGTCCTGAAGCCTCTTTCCTAACTATTGTAAAGCAATGAGTTTTCTAGTCTGGTTTAGATTTCTGATTTCAGCTACTATGTACATTTTAGGTCGGCCACTGAACACTTAAGAAATATAAATTGTAATCAAAACTTGACACAAAGTAAGGGAAACCACTAGGCTTTACTTGTATATAGCTGCTTTTACCATTAAGTTTCCAGAAAATACTGGTGACTTCTGCTTCCAAACTTTCTTCAATAGTAACCTGAAGTATTTTTAAAGGAATTCTATCTTTTTAGGGGCACTGGGCAATTGCCTTATGAAAACTTGAACCTTTTACAAATGTTTTCTGTTGTGGTGAACATAGAAAAATCTCTAGTTCCCTTTTAAAATCTCAAGCAATGAAATCAAAATAGTCTTTGGCTTGGTTGTGTGTTTCTTATATTATCTATGGCCCAGATCCTGTTTCTGCTAGCCTCTGTGTCAAAATGTCTATGGATATTTTGGCACTAAAATAAACTCTTAATTTTGCAAGAGTTATCTGCAATAGATCGTCATAATTTACAAAAATATAGTGAGCTTTTTTTTTTTTTTTTAAATCTCTGGCTCAGTATGCACCAATTTTGTTCTCTTGCCATCTTTCCTTTCCCAGAGGTGTTCTGGAAGTCTGTCTAAGCTGTTCATAATAATTTTCTCGTTCACCAGTAATATATTCCATTGTTTCCCTCCCTCTCCAGACCCCAATGGGTTGCTTACTTCATACTTTTGTTTTGAAAAATTGCTTTTCTGCACAGTAAGACCAACCTCCCCTCATCTGCATTTCTGCAGTGACCATATCAGCATTGATTTGAGAAAGCAAGTGCATCAAAATAAAAGCTTGGGCTTATCTTCTCCAGTTTAGCTGATGATCAAAGATTAGTGAATGCTTTTCAGCATTCAGGCCTTTGAAGTCAGTAGTTCAAATTATTTTTCTACCAATGGGAAATGGTTTCTTAGAATCAGTATTTCATGGTAGTGCAATTGTATATATGAAAGTTTTGTCCATCTTCCTGGTGAGCATATGCTGACTTTATTGTGGTATTTTAAGGCATGCAGAAACGCTTGTATCCTTTACCCTGGGAAAGCCAAGATGACAGAAAGAAAACTATCTTAAGTGTAGAAATTTCTTTCTGTGGCACTTTTTTCCCCTCATGGAGCAAATCCTAGCCTTCATTCTTTACAACCTCCCAGCATCTGGCAGCGATAACAAGCCAATAGTGCTCTGCTACTTCAAAAAGAGAGTAAGTGATTTGCATGGGATCTGAGAAATGTGGTAGATGAGGAAATTAAGCTTTTAAAAAGCAAAAAAAATCCCAACCATCTGAATATTAGAATCACAAGGCAGGCTATCTTCACTGCATCCAGAAGAGTATGCAGGAGCAAGATAAAATACAACTTGGTAAAATTGTCACGGTGATGAAGAGCTCACAGTAACGGTGGGAGGCAGGAGGACCAGAGTGTCTAAAGGGAGGAGCCATGTTTGAGTCCTCATCCAAGTGTCTCAGCCCTTGAGTGGATGTGGAGTTTAGCATGTATTTAGTACATGAGCAATGTCTATTGTTATTGGGAAGATGTGATTCTCCTTCAACCATCAGAAAGCTGAAGTATGGGAATGACTGACATTCCGGTGTGTGATGGTTTGAACCACATCATATATATCCCTACATTATTCTGAGCAATGCTGGCTGAAATCTGTCACACTCACAAGATATTGTTGTAGTCGGGGGCATGAGGGCTGAGTTTCATCTCTTTCTGGTTTTGTTTTCATGTGTTGCAGTTGTCCTGTATGAATTTTGGTCAGATACTTGCCTTTTTGGTTTTGTTGTTGTTTCTTTTCCTCTCTCTCTCTTTGGTGTAATCTGTTATCTCTGCAGTAGAGTAGTAAATAGTTTTGTGTAACTCAAATAAAGCTCTCCACTTTCTTTTTTTTCCTTTTTACTCTCCTGCCAGTGGAGGAGAGGAGGAGAGGGTGAGAGGGAGAAACCTTCTCAAGTTAACCCCTGACACAATGCCTGATAGTGAGGGTTTAGGGAGCCATTAGTTATTGCTCTGATTTTCTGTTTTCCCAAAGGCACCTGTTAGATCAAGCTGACAGTTCAAGCACAAAGAAATATTTGGCACTATCTGTTTCTTATGAACATTTTTTATACATTCCCTTTTCACACATTTGACTTATTCTCAAGGGTTTTTTTATTAGTGAAGGCTTCAATCTTTGTTCTCTGCAATAACCAGCAGACGTACCTGAGCTGAGGTACTGCATGCAGGTTTGGCCATTTTGACTGTTTCCTACCATGGCCGAGAACAAGGATTAAGGCCATTAATGAGATGTCTACATTTAAACAATGCAGCAAACTACTCCAATTCCTTCCTGTTAGCTAGGGAGCTTGGTCAAGATCTGTTCCTCTCTCAGCAGCCCCATGACCTGTGCAAACGGGTGGTGTGAGATTTTCACTGCCTTCCTACTTTTGTTTGCTGAGATGTCTGTTCTGGGATGCTAATTTATATACGCCTGCTTCACTGCAAGATCTGCTTCTCTTTCTGATACCGCTGGGAGTCTTTTGCCTGACTTAACCTGCATTTTCAAGAAACACAAGATTTTTTAACTGATGCCTCAACATCTTTCTTCTTTTGAAGAGTTCTCTTTAACCATTGCTGCTTTTAGATTTGATAGTCCTTAAAAGACTCATCCCCTCTCCAACACATTGCAGGGAGAAAGAGGATGTAGCTCTGCTTTACAGATAGAAAGCTAAGTAGTGGCAGAGCTACAGGAGAACAGTGGAAGGGTTCAAATTCTGTAAATCCTGAAAGACTCTATCTTAAAAAAAACTCATAGATAACACTGAAACTCCTACCTCTCCTTTTAGCTTTGCAGTGCAAGCTGGGAAAACTGCCATTTGGGAGGCCTCCATGAGTTCTGTCAGTCATGGTCTAAATCTGCCTGGGATTATTATGGTTTCTTCTCTGGATCAGATTGAAGTGCTGTTTCTGGACTTTTTTCCTGTGACTGTTAAGTTCAGAAAAGCAGTTACACTTTCCTAAAATCGTATCTTCTTTGCAGTTTGGATACTCGAAGTTGCAAACAGGATCTGTGGGGATTTTGTAGGGCAGAAAGAGATTTGTGAGGTCCCTTTTGGGTTGCAGTTAATAACAACTTTCCTTAGAAAAGGCATAACTGATTTCACATTAAAGTCTTTTCTCTATTTCACTCATCCAAGAGGTGGCTCTACTTCCTTGATGATTCCCGGAGAAAGAAACTGTTTCTGCTTTTAAGAGAGGGAAATAATTCTTGAGTACTCTTGATGTGTAGGATGGTTGGGTTCCTTCAGCTCTAGCCTGTTTGTATTATTGACTTCCTGACTCTCCAGTGCTGTCAAACTCCTCCCTTACTCCATGGATGACCTGTCAGCTGGGGATGTCAGCTTGATGACATTCATGCAGAATCTCTTTTTAAACAAGGAGTATTTTAATACTTCTGATACATTTCTTGATTGTTTGTTTGGGGCTTTTGGTAAATATCTGTCATAACTGATTCTTTTGTTCCTTCAATGAGGAGCAAGTGAGAACTGCAAGGACTTTATTTTATTTCTTTGTAATTGCAGTGACTTACCTTTTCTCTCCAACAATATCATCAGTCCCCCTAAAGCTTCTACCCAGCTTAAAATAGATAGATGATAGTCTAGTCACTTCTCAAAGGTGTTGCATGTTGTACTTAAGGAAAGCCTCAGGACTGTTCTCCTCTTCATCCATGTGTTGCATCTCCTAGTACTGTCCGGCTTTGCAAATTCAGCATTTGTGATTTTGCATTGTCTTGGCTTCTTTGTTTCCAGGATGACAGACCTGTGTATGGAATCCCTCTAACTTTTTGAGATTTGATTTCTTGGCCTTCACTGGCCACCCTAATGATGCAGAGAAACCTTTGGAATCTAAAATCTCAAAATATACCATTTTCCTGGCCACTGAAACTTGTAGAACAGGTATCAATAGTGTGGGGGTTCTGTATGCAAATGTTTTCTTACTATGACCTGCAAAGAGCATACATAAAGTTAATTACTAATCCTTCCTAGCTCTTAAACACAAAACTGCCCAAACGCCATTGGGGTGGTATGTCTTGGGAGAGGCACTGACAAGTCCAACCAGTTTTGGCACTACCCCCCAGCTCTCCTCCCCAGTTCCAGGGTCCAGGGACAGGTGGAGGAGCAGACAATAGGCAGATGCTGTCAAGCTCCATGCCTCATGTTTTTCAAGTAGCCTGTGACATGTGCAACTGCCTGCTTGAGAATGTGTGTGCAGTCTGCATGCTGTACAGCATTTTGAATTGATTGGCTAAATTTTAATAGGTAATCTGCCATTAGGCCATTTAATTTGCAAAAAGGGCAATTATAGGGGATGATTTGAAAAGTCCATGCCAGTCATTAGTGGATTTGGGACTGTGGTGAGGACATGCATTCCTGTATTCCTGTCTTCAGGGTAAATAGCTCTTTGTTCTAGCAGCAACATATTCCAGCCACAAAGCTTTTCACTGTGGCTCCATCTCTCACGTTTCCTCTGTTTTGGGATCTACCATTTTGGATTATATTGCCTTTGGATTACAGATCACAACTCTGGGTAGCACATTATCTAGCAAAAGCTCTGCTGAATAACAGCCGAGAGGTTTTGTGAGTAACTTCAGCTAATTTACCTAGTTGTTTCCAAAAGGTTTTGAGGCTTAGCTTTACCTAGTGCTTGGCTCCATTTCTTAGATGAAGGGTTCATGTATAATGATGAGTATCCCCTCCTGTCATGTGGGAGACCAGGGTAAGAGAGTCAATGGGATCCAGGGATGCACCAAGAAAGGTGTGTCCAGCAGGTCTAGGGAAGTTCTTCTACCTCTCTACTCTGCCCTGGTGAGACCACACCTGGAATACTGTGTCCAGTTTTGGGCTTACCAGGTCGAGAAAGACATAGAACTGCTGGAGAGAATCCAACAGAGAGCCACGAGGATGATTATGGGACTTGACCATCTTCCTTGTGAAGAGAAACTGAGATCCCTGGGGCTATATAGTCTGGAGAAGAGAAGACTGAGAGGGGGTCTGATCAACGTCTATAAATATCTGAGGGGTGGGTGTCAAGTGGAGGGGGCCAGGCTCTTTTTGATGGTTCACAGTGATAAGACAATGAACAATGGGTTCAAACTTGAACACAGAAGGTTTCACCTCAACATCAGGAGAAACTTCTTTACAGGGAGGGTGACAGAGCACTGGAACAGGCTGCCCAGGGGGGTTGCAGAGTCTCCTTCTCTGGAGACGTTCAAAACACAGCTGGATGCATTCCTGTGTGGACTACCCTAAGTGATCCTGCTCTGGCAGGGGGGTTGGACCTGATGATCTCTTGAGGTCCCTTCCACCCTCTGATAGGCTGTGATACTGTGAACTTGCAACCTAAGTTGGCATTGCAGTTTGTTGTCATGTATATAGAATTTTTCCTATTTGTTCCTCTAAATTCCAAGTTTCTGATTCTTTCTAGACTGTTTTCTTACTGTGTTATTAATACCTTTTTTGTGTAAATACTTGCCTTTGACTGGGCAAATTAACCTAATTAATTGGTTAATGATAACTTTTTTACATTTAATAAATCATAAGTCATATTTTATAATGCTCCTGACATATTAATTTTCATAAATTATAACACTCAGTGCCTGGCAAGGGTATGGAGCAGATAATCCTTAGTGCCGTCAAGAAGCATGTACAGGACAACCAGGGGATCAGGCCCATCCAGCATGGGTTTAGGAAAGGAAGGTCCTGCCTAAGCAATCTGATCTCATTCTATGACTGGGTGACCTGCCTGGTAGACAAGCGGAGGGCTGTGGGTGTGGCCTACCTAGACTTCAGCAAAGCCTTTGACACAGTCTCCCACAGCATCCTCCTGGAAAAGCTGGTAGCCCGTGGCTTGGACAGCTGCACCCTTAACTGGGTTGAAAACTGGCTGGATAACTGGGCACAGAGAGTGGGTGTGAATGGTGAAGCATTCAGCTGGTGTCTGGTGACCAGTGGTGTCCCCCCAGGGCCTAGTTCTATTCACATCTTTATTGATGACTTGGATGAGGGGATTGAGTCTACTGTTAGTAAATTCACAGATGACACCAAGTTAGGGGGGATGTTGATCTTCTGGAAGGTAGGAAGACTCTTCTGAGAGACTTGGACAGGATGGGTCCATGGGCTGAGGCCAGTGGGATGAGGTTTAACAAGGCCAAGTGTGAGGTCCTACACTTTGGCCACAATGACCTCATGAGGTACTACAGACTCGGGGATGAGTGGCTGGAGAGTGGCCTGGCAGAGAGGGACCTGGGAGTGCTGGTTGACAACCAGTGAACATGAGCCAGCAGTGTGCCCAGGAGGCATGGAGAGCAAATGGTTTCTTGGCTTGTACCAGGAGTAGTGTGGCCAGCAGGACCAGGGATGGAATTCTGCCCCTGTGCTCAGCACTGGTGAGGCCTCACCGCAAGTACTGTGTGAAGTTCTGGGCCCCTTACTTCAAGAAAGATATTGAGGTGCTGGAGTGGTTCCAGAGGAGAGCAACGAGATTGGTGAAGGGACTTATGAGGAGACGCTAAAGGAGCTGGGGTTGTTTAACCTGGAGAAGAGGAGTCTTTGGGGAGGGGAGGGGGATGACACTTTATCACACTCTAGAACTACCTGAAGGGATTTGTAGTAAAGTGTGGGTTAGACTCTTTTCCCAGGCAAAGTGTAACGAGAGGTCATGGCCTGAAGCTGCACCAGGGTAGGTTTAGGTTGGATCTTAGGAAGCACTTTTTCATGCAAAGGGTAATCAGACACTAGAATGGACTGCCCAGGGAGGTGGTGGAGTTGCTGTCCCTGGAGGTATTTAAGGAAAGATTGGATGTGGCACTTAGTGACATGATCTAGTCATAGCCTCGACTTGATGATCTCAGAGGTCTATTCCAGCCTCAGTAAATCTGTGGTTCTCTGATTCCACGTTTATTTCAAGGAAGGTTGTCTTGTTGCATGAGAACCAAAATCACTGCCATCCTTACTTAACAGAGAAACCATCTTAGCTCTGTTTGCTGTACCTTCAAGTGATTATTGTGATCACTCCCATCAGCACACTCTACATCAGAATCTGTGTCAAGATGGGAACAGAAGAAACTCAGGCCAGATGCTATTCAATGCTCTGCTTGCCGTACAGATTGAGTCTTTTCTGTTTACAGCCTCCACAAGTTTTTACAGACTTTAGTTTCATAGTAAAAATATCTTTGGTATCTTCCTTAGAATCTTTGGACCTTGTGGCAGCAAAGTGGTGTTCCCCACCAGGGAATCCTCCAGCAACATGTGTTTGCTTGAGTGTGACACAGACTTGCAAGGGACATCCTCCAGAAAATTAAAAGATTTAATCAAAGTAATTTTCTCCATTGTTGCACTGTAAGTTCATTAACAAAAGAGCTGAAGAGGCAGGATGTGAAGTCCAGCCTTGTCTGGGGTCAGGGCAGTTCCATCAGTCTGTCTAAGAGCACAAAGACTTGGTGCTATGGCCATCAAGAGTTATGGGAAGTGGAAAGTGTCTGAAGGAGTAGTGACTGCAAAAAGAAAAGATGCTGGTGGTGCTTTAATGTCTCCTGCATGGTTTGAAATGTCTTCAAGAAGTAACATGTTGCAGATTAAGTGTAATTTATATCAGCCAATATAAAATTCTGACTTCTTCACAGATAGGTGACAGTTAGTAATATGGTTTTCCCTCGGAAGGTTAAAGATCTTATGACTCTTCTGGACTTCACCTGCAATAGTGTCTGCTTGCAAGTTCTTGGGAGAAGCAGGATGAACACCTGAGAGGATGTGCATGTTTGTATCCTATCAAATGGAAACCACTGTTTTCAATTCAGCAGATACTTCAATACTGTCCAGCTGTCTGAGGGAATGAGATTCATGACATGGCTGACCATCCCCTGTTCTCTCTGTAGAATTTTCCTCTCCATTTGAAATGCCAACCGAATATGACTGCATAACAGAATCTGCCTAAGTTTCTGCAGGTTATTATAGGAAAAGTATGTAGGCAGAAGAAAGAGACCTGTCACCATCCATTCATGCATGAAAACGCAACAGATCCAATGGGTTTTGTTCTTCACTGGGCTCATCAGTGAGCTCCTGAGTGCTGCTGAGAACCCAGGTTATGGGTGCTGCTTCTTCAGTGGAGCAACTTGGAGATTGTAAAGCATCTGATAGAGAGGAAGGTTTGTAATGCCCACCACATGGAGCAGCTGTGAGACCACAGCTCAGACCCATGCCTACACTGTCTGCACTTCCTGCTGCCACTGCAGAGAAGCAGGAGGTATTTTCTGAAGGTCCAAATTTGCTCAAGAAGGATGACTCAGCTAGACTGCACTATATATGCTCAGAGTCCTTATTTCTCCCTGTTCCTATCATTTTTGAGAGTAATTATCAGAGGGAAGGCTAGCAAAGCAGATACCATGATAGAATCTGCTACAAATCACCCAACCAGGGTAAAAAGGAATGGTTGGAAGAAATCTCACTGTCACTAGCCCTTGTTCACATGGACGACTTCAACTTACCAGATGTCTGCTAAAAGCACAAAGAGTCTAGGAGGTTCCTGGATTGTGTGGAAGGTAACTTTGTGACGCATTTGGTGAGTGATGGTTACCTTGGACTTCCAGAGGACAGCCATTGATGTGTTTAAGAGACTGATTGACAGAGTTCCTTGAGAGATAGCCCTGAAGAGCAAAGGATTCCAGGAAGGCAGCACATTTTCCAGGAAGAAAAACTTATAGGCACAGAAGCAAGATATCCCCATGTGTCAAAAGAAGAGCCAGCAAAGACAATTGACATGGATGAACAGCCCTTTGACTAAAAATCAGGAAAAAATTGAGCGTTTGTGAAGTTTGTAAGACAATGCAGGCATCTCAGGAGGACTACAAGGGTATCATGAGTTTGTGCAGGGACAGAGGATTGTGCAGGGCTGTGCAGACTGGGATACACCTGACCGGAGAGCAGCCGTATGCAAAAGGACCTGGGGAAGATGGTGAGCAACAAGCTCAGCATGAGTGAAGAGTGTGCTGCAGCAGCAAAGAAAACTGACAGGATATTGGGTTGCATCAACAAGGGCATCACCAGCACAGATAAAAAAGTCATTATTCCACTCTACTTAGCTCTTGTCAGACCACACCTGGAGTACTGCGTTCAGTTTTGGTCCTCGCTGTACCAAAAAGATGAGGACAAGTTGGAAAATGTCAGAGATGGGTCACAAGAATGATCAGAAATCTGAAGAGCTGCCATATGAGAAAAGGCTGAAACAAGTGAATTTATTCATCCTTGAGAAGAGAAGGCTTAGGGGAGGACTTATTACCACCTATCAGTATATAAACAGTAGATATTGGGATGATGGAGACTTCCCTTTTAAAAGGAGTCACATAGAAGAGTCAAGGAGTAATGGGTACAAGATACTTCTGGAGAGATTCTAATTGGAATGCAGCAGAAATTTTTTCACAGTGAGAACAGTTAGATGTTGGAATAATCTCCCAAGAGAAGTAGCAGGTTCCTTTATATTGGTCAGTTTAAAGACTCAGCTTGACAGGGTGCTGAGCCATCTCACTTAAACTACATTATCAACTACAGAGGTTGGACCACATGATCCTTGGGTTCCCTTCCAACCTGGTGTTCTGTGATTCTGTGAAATCAGAAGGGCCAAAGCCTGTCTAGAATTTCTATAAATATATTAACAACAAAAGGAGGGCTAAGAAGAATCTTTATGGGATGCCCCATGAAACATAGTGACAAAAAGAGTGAGGTACTTAATCCTATTTTTTGCCTTGGTTGTTAATAATAAGACCAGTTGTTCTCCAGGTACCCAGCCTCCTGAGCTGGAAGACAGAGATGAGGAGCAGAATGAAACCCTCATAATCCAAGGGGAAATGGTTAGCAATCTCCTGCATCACTTACATGCACACAAGTCTATTGGGATGAATAGGATTCATCCCAGAGTATTGAGGCACCCCACTCAGCATGTGTTTATGAAGGACAGGTCCTGCATTCACTGATGAGATCTCTTTCTAAGACAAGATTACTCACCTTGTGGATCAGGGAAAGGCTGTTCGTATTTTTTACCTGGACTTCATCAAACCTTTTGACACCGTTTCCCACAACATCCTCCTGGAGATACTGGCTGCTCTTAGCTTGGATGTGTGGGTGCTTTCTTGGGTAAAAAAGTTGGTGTCTGGGCCGAGAGTGGCAGTAAATGGAGTTAAGTCTATCTGGCAATCTTTCCCAAGTGTGATTCCCAGTGCTCAGTTCTGTTTAGTATCTTTATCAGTGATCTAGATGAGGGGATTGAATGTAACCTCAGTGTTTGCAGATGACACCAAGTTGGGTGGGAGTGTTGTTCTGCTTGAAGGTTGAGTACAGAGAGATCTGGACAGGTTGGATCAATGGGCCAAGGCCAACTGAATGAGGTTTAACAAGGCCAAATGCTGAATCCCACATCTTGGTTACAACAAACCCAATGCTACAGACTTGGGAAAGGGTGGCTGGAAATCTGACTGGTGGAAAAGAACCTGAAGGTGTTGGTTGTTAGCCCAATGAATATGAGCCAACAGTGTGCCCAGGTGACCAAGAAAGTTGACAGCATCCTGACTTGTGTCAGAAACAATACGTCCAGCAGGACCAGGGAAGTGACTGTTCCTGTGTACTTGGCACTGTCGAGGCTGCACCTCCAATACCGTGTTGGGTTTTGGGTGCCTCACATGCTGGAGCATGTCCAAAGAAGGGCAACAAAGCTAGTGAGGGGTCTAGAGCACTGATGTTGTAAGGAGCAGCCGAGGGAACTGTAGTTGTTCAGTCTGGAGAAAAGTAGGTTGAAGGGAGTCCTCCTCTTTCTCTAAAACTACCTGAAGGGAGGTTGTAGTGAGGTGACGGTTGGTCTATTCTCCCATATAACAAGTGATAAGACATGAGTGAAGTCAAAGAGTTGTGGTCAATGGGATGGAGTCTAGTTGGAAGCCTGTGTCTAGTGGAGTCCCTCAGGGGTCAGTACTGGCACCAGTACTGTTCAATATACTCGTCAATGACCTAGATGAGGGCACACATTGCACTATCAGCAAGTTTCCTGATGACGCAAAGCTGGGTGGAATGGCTGACACACCAGAGGGTTGTGTTGCCATTCAGTGAGACTTGGACAGGCTGGAGAGCTGGGCAGGGAGAAATTTGATGAAGTTCAACAAGGCCAAGTGTCGAGTCTTGCACCTGGAAAAGAACAACCCCAGGTATCAGTACAGGCTGGGGACAGACCTGCTGGAGAGCAGCAAAGGTGGAAGGGACTTGGGGGTCCTGGTGGATGGAAGGGTGACCACGAGCCAGCATTGTGCTCCTGTGGCCAAGAAGGCCAATGCCATTCTGGGGTGGATTAGAAGGGGTGTGACCAGTAGTAGGTTGAGAGAGGTTCTCTTGCCCTTCTACTCTGCACTGGTGAGGCCTCATCTGGAATATTGTGTCCAGTTCTGGGCCCCTCAGTTCAAGAAAGACAGGGAGCTATTTGAAAGAGTTCAGTGCAGACCAGGAGGATGATTAAGGGAGTGGAACATCTTCCGTACGAGGAGAGACTGAGGGAGCTGGGGCTCTTTAGCTTGGAGAAGAGGAGACTGAGAGGTGACCTCATCAATGTTTATAAATATGTAAAGGGTGAGTCCCAAGAGGATGGAGTCAGGCTCTTCTTGGTGGTGTCCAATGACAGGATAAGGGGCAATGGGTGGAAGTTGAGGCATAGGAAGTTTCACATAAATATGAGGAAAATTTTTTTCCCTGTGAGGGTGACGGAGAACTGGAACAGGCTGTTCAGGGAGGTTGTGGAGTCTCCCACTCTGGAGATATTCGAAACTCTCCTGGATGCATTCCTGTGAAATCTGGTGTAGATGATCCTGCTCTGACAGTGGGGTTGGACTAGATGATCTTTCAGGGTCTCTTCCAGTCCCTGAATTCTGTGATTCTGTGATTCTGTTTTAAATGGCTTCATATTGCAACAATGGAAGTTTAGTTTGGGTATTAAGAAAAATTTATTCACTAAAAGGGTTGTCAAGCACTGGAACAAACTGTCAGGGAAGTAGTGGAGTGGACATGTCTGGAGATTATTAAAACATGCGTATATGTGGTGCTGAGAGACATAGTTTACTGGTTGACTAGGCAGTGTTAGGTTAGCAGATGGACTTGATGTTCTTAAACCTAAATGATTCTATGATTCTATGTTTCTATCATTCTATTTTGCTGTAAAAATCTCCCTACATGAAATGAATTTGAACTTTGGCCATTAAGGCAGCAAGCTTGAGCTCTCCATGCTGCAGGAAAAATGTCATGTCTTGTTGCCTGGAAAAGTGGTCAGCAGGTTGTGGCGCAATGGTTGTGTGTCATTTCATCTGTGTAGGTCTTTGATGACAGCGCTGTCAGTTTGAAGTGGCACCTGGTGACAAACCTTAGGGGTCCTCTGAGTGTGCTAGCCCTGTAGGCTACAATGCCTCAGAGCCAAGGGAGGTGCTGGGATGTAAGAGACATTAAAGCTTATAAAACTTGGGAAATTCAAATTAAAAACCCCAGGCACTCACTGGATTAGGTAAAGATCTGAGGATTGTGTTCTGGACCCAGTTCTAATTTCCATTCTGGGTACTTATGTCCTTATGTGGACTCTTCCTGAAGCACTTAAGTTTCAAGAATGAGTATGTAAAGGAAGGAAGTTAAGCATCAAAGCCAATCAGTGAAGTGATTGTTCCAGCTGGAGTAATGTTGCACTGTCCTGTGTGGCTTCCCCTCCCTCTTATCCATCCTTACATTACTTTTTTTCTTTTTTTTCTCTTACCTGCACCTTAATCTGACAGAGATGGGTTCTGGGGAAGAAATACCATTTTTACCATAGTCATGAAAAGAGTTTCCTTGGGTTTATTAGCAGTGCATGGAGGTGAGTTCTTCTCCAAAACAGACAGTGAGCAGGAAGTACTCAATCTGGCAATGCATTTGGAGTTAGAAACATTGCTTTTTCAAAGCATTTCACCAGAGTCATTAATTAGGTGCTAGAATAGAATATTTCAACCAAACAAAACTAGGGGCAGTTACATTTCTATTTACTGGCCTATATGAAAGGCATTCATGCTTAAATCAAACTGAAAGTTTTAAAGAGACCTCTCTCCCAGCAAAACATGAAGAAACCATAAACATCTTGCTGGTCCCTCCCCACTGGAAGCAGAAACATGGAACATAATACAGGCCACACAGAAAATGAGGTCTGAATTTCACGAACAGTAACAGCAGCATTTGAATGGGAGGCTGCACTGTGTTTTACTAGCAGGGGTTTCACAGGTAGGAGTTATATTTCACAGCAGAATGATAAACCTGTTTTTTTTCTTGGCTTCACTGTGCCCATGAGAAAGCTAAGCTTCAGCAGTGGAGGCATAAGGAAGCCCCAGTGACCTGCACAGTCAATTTGCTGGATGGAAGATTCTCTAGAGCCTTATTGCTTTTGGTACAGCAATAAGCTTTTGCTTTTTTCTTCTTAGTGAATCTAACAGTTATCCAAAAAGCTGCTCATAAAGTTCAGTCACAAATTTTTGAGGGAAGCAAAAAATTTTTCTAGGAATGTTGGGCTTTTCTTTGACAAAAATCAAGAAAACTTTGGTTTTCACCTCTTTACATCTTTTTTTCCATTTCGCTTGAGGAAAGGTGAAGAAGTGAGTATGCAAAATACCCCCAAAGCTTGTGAAAGGCTAACAGTTTTTAAGATGACCAAATAGCATAACAAACTTTGCAAAAGTAACAACCCCCCCCAAAAAAAACCCCAACCAACCAACCAAAAAAACCCCAACCAACAAAACCAAACACACAAACAAAATAAAATCCCCAAACAATCCTTCTTTTCTGGACTCCAACTCCATTTTCAGCTGATGCTAAATTACCATATTTCTATTTTTTCAAAGAAAAATTTTCCATATCTTTTAATAGTGCTGTGGAGAAGGCAGTTTGGATGCTCCTGAGGTAATCTGTTGGCCAACTCTAATGCAGGGATACCTGCTCTACAGAGCCCTGCTCCTTTGGGTCAAAAAGGCTGTGAAAATGACTGTCAGAAAATTAGCCTAGCTTCCTGCCAGGGTTGAATTTTTAAACTATTGACATAGGATCTGCAATTAATTTTCAGTCTTCTTCTTTCTGCTGGATATTGCCCAGTGGTTATATTTTATAACTGGTTCAAAAATACACATCAGTAATTCAATAGTCCCTTTGGAAATTGCCAAATATTACAACTGATCTGTCCAGCACAGGACTCTGAAGTGGAGAGGCCAGCTCCTCAGCCTTGGAAAGAAACAGCAGAAATAATTCTGTAACAGGCAGTCAGGAAACAGCCAACCAGTTGGAAGATTTCTGACTAATGTCCGTTACAAAACGCATGGTGCCCAGGGATCAGTGTTGGGCCTGATCCTGTTCAATATCTTTATGGATGATCTGTATGAGGGATTGAGTCCATCATCAGTAAGTTTGCAGATAACACCAAGTTGGGAGCAGGTGTTGATCTGTTAGACAGTAGGAGGGCTCTTCAGAGGAACATTGGCAGGATGGATAGATGGATAGAGACCAGCTGAATGAGATTTAACACATCTAAGTGTCATGTTCTACATGTTGGCCACAGCAACTGCAGGCAGCGCTACAGGCTGGGGACAGAGTGTCTGGAGAGCAGCCAGACCTCGTTTGACAGCCAGCCAAACATGAGCCAGCAGTGTGCCCAGGTGACAAAGAAGGCCAATGGCATCCTGGTCTGCCAGAGCAGGATCACTTAGGGTAGTCCACACAGGAATGCATCCAGCTGGGTTTTGAAAGTCTCCAGAGAAGGAGACTCCAAAACCTGTTCCAGTGCTCTGTCACCCTCACTGTAAAGAAGTTTCTCCTCATGTTGAGGTAAAAGCTTCTATGTTCAAGTTTGAACCCATTGTTCCTTGTCTTATCACTGTGAACCATCAAAAAGAGCTTGGCCCCCTCCACTTGACACCCACCCCTCAGATGTTTATAGACATTGATCAGATCCCCTCTCAGTTTTCTCTTCTCCAGACTAAATAGTCCCAGGGATCTCAGTCTCTCTTCTTAAAGGGAGAGATGCTGAAGTCCCCTAATTACCCTTGTGGCTCTCTGTTGGTTCTCTCCAGCAGGTCTCTGTCTCTCTCGACCTGAGAAGCCCAAAACTGAACGCAATATTCCAGGTGTGGTCTCACCAGGGCAGAGTAGAGAGGTAGAAGAACTTCACTCGACCTGCTGGACAGACACACCATTCTTGATGCATCCCAGGATCCCATTGACTCTCTTGGCCACAAGGGCACATTGTTCCATGGAGAACTTGCTGTCCACCAGCACTCCAAGGTCTATCTCTGTGGAGCTGCTTTCCAACAGGGCAGCCCCTAACCTGTACTGGTGCATGTAGTTATTCCTCCCCAGATGCAAGACCCTGCACCTGTCCTTGTTAAACTTTCTTCACCGTAGTTCTTATTGTTTTTTTCCTACACGGTGTTTGTACCCATCCTTGTTAAACTGGATTTGAGACCTGATTTGGTTAAAGGTGATGCTTTGTGTTTACTCCCAGTTAGTTTTCTGACACATCTGCTCCCTCCTCTGGCTATCAGTGCAACTTTGGCACAAGGAGGAAGTAGGAACAGCAGGCCAAAGCTACCCTTCTTTGTGTGAGCCAGACGGTATCAGTGCAGTGTCCTGTACACACTGGGATGAGCTGTCACAGCAGGGGCCATGTTATGGGTCTTCTACAGGCCCCACTGCTCCTCTGGCCTCAGGGTCTGCCCCTATGTGAGGAACTCTCTTCCTTTGCAGGTGAAGGCTGAAGAGGCAGCCCCTTCCTCCAGCATAGTGAGAGTGCCTCTGAGAGGTAAAGACAGGCCAGGAAAAGGATTCTGCAATACACTCCCTGGTCCCTGTAAACACTGAGTCTCTGGTGGGGCAGAGCACACACCTGCACTGACAGTAATTGGTCTGCTGAGCTCAGGTATTGAACTGTGGTCTTTGATTACAAGAAAACACTAGCAAGTACCTGGCATTTATGAATTAATTAATTATTATGAAGTGAAAATCATTTAGAGGGTCACTGTGAATGTCATGTCGTAGGTCTATATTACTTAAACCCTTGGAACATCTAAACAAAACATTTCTATGAAGTCAAGTGGTTTTATTACAGAACGTTGAAATTATATGTTTACTGCTCAGGAAAGAGTTGTCTGAGCCAAGACATTGAATCAATTTACAGTTTTCTGCATGTTCAGAGTGTGATTGTGTATTGTTGTGGTTGAGGGGAGGAATATTTGTTAATTACCCTCACAACAATAATTAATAAACGATATGGCAAACAGGTATTAATAAAAATAGTAACCCTTTATTAATGAAATATGCCAAAACTCATTAAAAGGATTGTTGTATGGTTAGAAGATATATTTACAATGGAATTACGCAGTCTTAGGGAAATAGAAACTATTCTATGCAAATTAGGATGCAACGACTTGGAAAGAGAAAGTCCCTGAGAGCAGATAGAGCTTGATTACAGCAGGGGGAGGCTCGATAAGAATCATTAAACCCAAAGGGCAGTGAATTAGTTTTACTCACAGCTAGTTTCACCCATATAGGGATGCTGCTGCTGCTGCTGTGTTAGCTTTGGGGTTCTCTTGTACAGTGCTGGTTCAGCAGATTGCCAGCAAGAAAGGTTTACCGTGAGGTCCCAGGCTGGTCTGGCTCCAGCAGACAGCGGGCAGTTAAGGACGCTCTTTGTGACGGGCACTTGCTTGGTTCCTGGGTAAACTGAGGCACGGCACGGTTCTAGAGGCAAGGTGAAGCAGGCTAAGGCGGCTCTGACTTCTAAGCCTGTGGCTTCTCTGGCTTGCATGTGTATGGCTCGTGGCTTTATACCAGGCTCTGGACCAGACACTCGAGGCATCTTCTATGAGAGGGGTCGAATGTAGGCTTGAAGCAAGGCAAGGCCTCAGCAGGCTTGAGCAAGGCAAGGCAAGGCAAGGCAAGGCAAGGCAAGGCAAGGGTGACTACCTAGCCACTTGTATATATACAAATTGCCAGAGGTCAGTTGGTCCAATGGGGCACTGAAGCTAACGTGTAGCTGCCCGATGGAAAGATGTTCTGCCAGACTATAACCATAAAAGGCAGAATCAAGGACCTTGTATCTGGGGGAGCAGTGGTCAGCTTATGTGCTGTTGTCCCAGATAAACATCTTGTTTACCAGACAGGCAGGGGTCCTGTCCCCTTTGTTCCTTTTCCCTTTCCCGTTGCCTTGTTTTTCTGCAAGAAGGAGGGGAGAGAAAGGGACCCTGTCTAGACATCTTAAGGCCTGTCTGGATTTGTACTGGGCCATGTCATGGCCCTACCGTAACACGTATCTATACCCTTCTGTCACAAGTCCTTCCTTTTCTCCTCCCTCTCTAATGGGAAGAAAATGGAAATTCATTTTACAGATAGAAATGTAGTGTAGAAAGATTGAGCAACTGGTCCTAAGTCCCAGAGGATTGGCAGAAGCAAGAATTGCCTTCAGTTCCCCTCTCAGCCTGTGACTGTAATGCTACTGGTTCTCTACCAGGTTCACAGAGGTGGCTCTGCCTTTGGGAATGCAGTTTGCACAGGTGATACTCTTTGCATGGCCAGAACATGCCCAGCACTGTTGACAGAACAGTTGCAAGCTCATTGTCCAGGACAAGCTCACCTTGCATTTCTGCCTTTCTTCAGAACGGACTTTACTACAGATAGCTGCTAGTCTCTCCACTACACCCCTCACCTACAGCCCCAAAGTTTAGAAGTTAGTAAAGCAGAGTGAAAGAATTTGTAACTGATACTACCCTTTCCTGTTGCTCACAGTCGGTCAAAGCCTATTCTCTTGTTTCAGACAGATTCTCCTGTGGAAGTTATTGCGGTGCTCATATAAGGGCTTCAGGTGCCTAGGAACAACCAGAAAACAGATTCCAGGTGTCAGTTCAGAAAAATGAAGCAGAGGGTAAAATTCTGATGTCTGCAAAGCACAGATTGTGATGAACCAGAAGCAAGTTATTCTAATATGTAGTTATATCTGTATCAGAAACATGATCCTGAGGGTTGAAAACAGTTTCACAAATTGCCACCACATTTTCCAGCTAACAATAGCTCATGAAGTATCCCAGAAAAGTCTAAAACGCCTGCTTGATTTGCCACAGCTACTGCTTATTTTGCCCCATCTGCTGTTTGCTTTGCCCCAACTGCTGTTTGCTTTGCCCCATGTCTTTTAATATAGCCACCTCTCAGTTTATAGACACTGCACGGATTTTAAATGTAAGAGTTTAACAGAAATAAAAGGTTATGGGGTGTGTAGTTTGGCATCCTGTGACCTGGTTTGTCCAAAAGGTAAGCCTAGGAAACTCTCTTTGTGTGTATGTGTGTAAAGAACACAGATACTTAAATGCTTATCTTTTTAATTTATACTTATATATAAATTTATAACTGTAACTATATAAAAGTAAAATATGTTATCTACACTTACAGTAAACACAAAGGCCTTGCACGTGGCATGTAAATTTGCCTAAATTACAGATTTTTTTTTAATGGAAAATTGACATACTTACCACTGTCTGGGAATGAGATGTAGGCTAGGTCAGTGGAAGTCATGTTCATGGAAATTTATGTTTGTGCCCTGAGCAAAATTCCATCTGGGATCTCAAGAGGAAGGACATTATTTATAGTCTCCAGTCTTCCCTATTCAAGATCAGTTGAAAAATTCCTGTGTGTTTTAGTTCAGATTATCCAAAAACCTATCTGAGATGCATTTCTGACTTCTCTGTTCTTCAGATAGAGTTGGGTAAAAAAATCAGACAAGGGTAAAAGGGACAGATCTTGTGGAAAATGTGATGTTTCCATCAAAGGTACCGAGATAACTGCTGAGCTTTGACCACAGTGTGGGGTGAGTCCTGAATCATGGGCTGGCTGTGCATGAATTGTCCCTGCTTTGAAGGATGTCCTGCTGCCTCCTACCATCCGTGTGCCACCCAGGCTCTGAAAAAAGATACTGCTGCCATGGTGACTTTCCTGGGCAAAGAAAGAAAGAAAGGGGGAGAGGGATCCTCTGTTTGGCCTGTGCCATCTACCAGCCTTGCCTCTCACAAGTTGAGAGTTTGCCTCCTCTTCCCCTCTTCTGAAATGAAAATGCTCTCTTGGAGGCAAGACTCAGCAAAGGAAGGGTGAGTAAAAATTAAAGTAGAGCACAAGAGGTTTTAAAGCTGAGGTAAGACACTTATCCTGAGTTTGGCAGGCAAGGGCTAGCCCCTAGAAGTCACCTAACACAAATAAGAAGCTAGGATGAACACCACAGCAGTGCTGTGAGTGTTGAAAGTGAGACATGGGTTTGTTTGGTAATAGTGGAGGAAAAAGGCATTGCTGTCTTCCATCGAGGAGATGGCAAACTACCCAGTTTGGTCACACTGTTTGTGACATACTCAGTGCCTCAGGGAGGTTGGGTGCCGTTGTTTAATCCCACACAGCTGTCACTAAGCACCATGTAGCCTCTCATTCATCTACGAGTCTTTTAAACACTTCCAGTGATGGGGATTCAACCACCCCCCTGGGGAGCCTATTCCAGTGTTTAACAACCCTTTCAGTGAAGAATTTTCTTCTAATATTCAAACTAAATTTACCGTGGTGCAACTTGGGGCTGTTTCCTCTTGTTTTATCACTGGCTACTAGGGAGAAGAGGCTGACACCCACCTTTTTACAGCCTCCTTTCAGGTAGATGTAACAAGTGAGAAGGTGTCCCCTCATCCTCCACTTCTTCAGACTGAACAATCTCATTTTGCTCAGTCACTCCTTATAAAACCTGTTCTCCAGACCCTTCACCAGCTTTGTTGCCCTTTTCTGGACCTTCTCTGGCAACTCAATGTCTTTCTTGCAGTGAAGGCCTCCAAACTGAACCAAATAGTCAAGGTGTGTTCTTACCAGTGCTGAGTACAGGGATATGATCACTTCCCTGGTCCTTCTTGTCACACTGTTTCTGATACAGGCCAGGATGCTATTGGATGTCATGGCCACCTTAGCACACTTCTGGTTCATGTTCAGGTCAATCAACACTCATAGGTCTTTCTCTGCCGGTCAGTTTTCCAGCCACTCTTCTCCAAGTGTGTAGCATCGCATGGGGTTGTTGTGACCCAAGTGCAGGACCCAGCACTTGGCCTTGTTGAATCAGTTATGGTCATGGTTAAAAGACTTGGCAGATTCAGGGAAAGAAAATAAATTTCATTTAAGCAAAAGCATCAGCAACTTACTAATTGAATTGAAGAACAGGCAAACTGGATCTTAAAAACATTTTTCCCCTCACCCCTCCCCTCTTTCAGGGCCCAGCTCTATTAACAGTTGTCTACTTCCTTCGCCTTCTGAGTGGCACAGCGAGGCAGGGAATAGGGATTAGAGTAGTGTGTCTCATGTTGTTTCTGCTGATCCTTCCTCTTCAGGAGAAAATCTCATCACAGTACTCCCCTGTAGCAACATGGCATCCCCCCCATGGTGTATTAGTTTTGGGTTAAATTAACAAAGCGGGAATTACAAAATATAGTTATTTTATTTTCTCAAAAACCCCACCTCAAAACTATGTACAAAAAACTGATAGAATTGTTTACAGGTTCTATTTGGTCGTGAATTCTTCCAGAATCCTTATGGCAATTTTGATACAATTTAGAGAGTTCAGAGACTGGAAAAGCTATGACACAAATAGCTTTACCCACTTATAAACCAAAGGCCAACCAATAACCCTTAGGAAGATATGAGCAGGCCAGGGTTTACCCACGAGGATTACAGTGGGAATTTGGAGATGGTCCCTAGCTTGCTCTCTCTGCTGACAAGCTCCAGAAACTGTCGGTTTGTAATCCAGTTCGAGGCTCAGGCTTTATCCCAGGGCTCTGGACCAGACACTCGAAGCAAGGCAGGACACTCGAGAGGACAAGGCTTGAAGTGAGGCGAGGCTTCAGCAGATGTGAGCGAGGAGGATCTGAGCAAGGTGGATCTGAACAAGAGCTGATTTGAGCAGAAGCCCCCAGGCTCCCTAGCCACTTGTATATATATAAAATGCCAGAGGTCACTTGATCCAATGGGGCACTAAAGCTAACATGTAGCTGCCCAATGGAAAGCGTCCTGCCAGGCTATGACCATAAAAGGCAGAGGCAAGGACCTCGTATGTGGGGAAGCTTACCTGCTCTGACCCCAGATGGGCATCTTGTTTACCAGACAGGCAAGGTCCTGTCCCCTTTGTTCCTTTTCCCACCTTGCCCTGTTGTTGGGGCAGGAAGGAGGGGAGAGAAAGGACCTGTCTAGACATCTTGAGGCCCCTCTGGATTTGTACTGGGCCATGTGTCATGGCCTACCACCACACATGGGAGACAGTCCTTCATGGATTTCTCCTAAGAATGTGTGGCCCTTCCATGGGCATGAATCCTCCCAGCAATGGACTGCCGCAGCATTGGCTTCTCTCAGAGCCACAGCCTTCTCTGGGAGCAGTTGTCTCCTCTGGTGGGATTCTGCCCCATTGTTGGTCTTTAAGGGCTGCAAGTGCTCAACTTGCTTTCTTACCAAACGCTGAATGGGAACAGCTGCTCTGATGTGCCTCTGCCCCTCCTTTCACACTGTCTTCAGTGTCTACACGGTTGTTTCTTTCTTGCCCCACTCCTCTCCCAAACAAAAGAACTCACCCAACACATTTTCCCTTCTTAAATATGTTATCACGTAGGTGCTGATTGGCTCAGTCCTGGTCAGAGATGAGTTTGACTTGGAGCTGGGGGAGTGTCTCAAAGCCCAAGCCTGAGCACAAGCCTGAGCCCCCATCCCCGTTGAACATGGTCAGCTGCTCCTCGGGCCCCAGCTCTGCTGTCTGAGGGATCAACTGTATGGGGAAAAGAAATCAGAGTCAGAGAATCAGAGAAACATAGAATCAGAGAAACAGAGAATCGTAGAATCAGAGAATCATAGAAACAGAGAATCACAGAATCATAGAATCATAGAAAGAATCATAGAATCATAGAAACAGAGAACCACAGAATCATAGTGTGGTGGTTTGGCCCTGGCCTGGAGGCCAGATGCCCACCAAAGCCGCTCTATCACTCCCCTTCTTAAATGGACAGGGGGAGAGGAGAGGAAGAAGAAAAAAGAAATTGACCAAAACTAATAATAAGATAGAAGCGAATTTAATAACAATAATAGGCAAAAGCAATAGACCGCGCGGAAGCAAGAGAGAGATGTTAGTCTCTACTTCCCATTAGCAGGACGATGGTCGGTCTCGGGAAGCAGGGCTCTCTAAGCTTGGTAGTTGCTTGGGAGGATAGACGCCATGGACCAATCCCCCCACTTCCTTCTTTTACTTCATTCTTATATCTGAGCTGACGTCATATGGCATGGAATACCTCTCTGGCCAGTCCAGGTAAGCCAGCTCAGCCATGTCCCCTCCCAAGATCCTGCCCATCCCTCAATGTACTCTTGGGGCAGGGAAACGTTGAAAAGACATAGCCTGGGTACTTATTCAACAGTAGCCAAAACACTGCTATGTTATCAACTGCTGCTGCAAAACACAGCACTGGAGAATTAACTCCAGCTTGGCCAAACCCAATACAATCTCCACCCCTTATTCCATACCATTTGCGTCACGCTCAGGTTCTACACAATTCAGTACCTTTCATCATCTCATTTGATTCTCATGCTTAAATCCTTTCTTACTCGTACTCGTGATTCAATCTACATACTTAAACCATCTCAATATTTCACACAAAGAGACCCATATAAAAATATTAAAAAAAAAAGTTCTTCCGCTCCTCCAGATGTTACTTAGGAGTGTTCAGGATAGGAGAAGCAGGATATTCTACTCTTGGACACCAACACCAGCTTGGTCTCAGACATTGGGTCGCTCTTGTTCTTTGCAGGCCTTCATCAGTTTGAATCCTTCTCACTTTCTGACTTTCTGCAACATACAACTCACATTACTCACATCTCAAATTACCTTTCCCCCAATGTCATATCTCCTTGAGGCACACACTGGGTTTCCCCATCTTTTCTCATTACCCACCAAGTACATCCAGGCCCCTGAGCAAAGACAATCCCACCAATGGGTTTGCCTTTTCCCATAGGAGGAGCAACCCACACTGCCTTTCCCAGCCACTTTCCCATGTGCACTACAGGGACTTTATCTCCCCCCACAGTGTGCAAGGGTTCTGTTTGGGCAGAGCCAGGACGGTTAACAGATCCTCGGGAATTAACCAGCCAAGTAGCTTCTGCTAAATTTGCCTCCCAGTGCCTCCATGCCCCATTACCCAATGCCTTCAACATAGTCTTTAACAGTCCGTTATATCTTTCCATCTTCCCAGAGGCTTGTGGGTGGTAGGGAATGTGATACACCCATTCAATGCCATGTTTTTTGGCCCAGGAACTGATGGCATTGTTCCTGAAATGAGTCCCATTGTCAGATTCGATTCGCTCAGGTGTACCATGTCGCCACAGGATTTGCCTTTCAAGGCCTAAGATGGTGTTCCGGGCAGTGGCATGGTTTACAGGATATGTTTCCAGCCAGCCTGTAGTTGCTTCTACCATGGTGAGGATGTAGCGCTTGCCCTGGCGTGTTCGTGGCAGTGGTCCGATATAGTCAATCTGCCAGGCCTCACCGTAGCGAAAACCCAGCCACCGCCCTCTGTTCCAGGGAGACTTAGCTCTGGTGGCTCTCTTGATGGCAGCACAGGTTTCACAGTCATGTGTGACCTGCGTGATGGCTTCCATGGTCAAGTCCACCCCTCGGTCTCGAGCCCATCTGTACGTAGCATCTCTTCCTAGATGTCCCGATGTTTCATGGGCCCATCGAGCTACAAACAGTTCACCTTTACGTTCCCAGTCCAGATCCACTTGGGCTACATCGATTCTGGCAGCCTTGTCTACATGCTCATTGTTTTGATGTTCTTCATTAGCACGGCTCCTAGGTACATGAGCATCAACATGGCGTACCTTCAGAGTCATGTTCTCTATTCGAGTGGCAATATCCTGCCACAATGGAGCAGCCCAAATAGGCTTGCCCCTGCGTTGCCAGTTGGTCTTCTTCCACTGTTGTAACCATCCCCACAAGGCATTAGCCACCATCCAAGAATCTGTGTAAAGATAAAGTATTGGCCATTTCTCTCTCTCGGCAATCTCTAGAGCCAGTTGGATGGCTTTCACTTCTGCATACTGACTCGATTCACCTTCTCCTTCAGCAGCTTCAACAACTTGTCGTGTAGGACTCCATACAGCAGCCTTCCACTTTCGATGGTTTCCTACCACACGACAGGATCCATCAGTAAACAGAGCGTAAGGCCTTTCATCTTCGGGTAACTCGTTGTATGGTGGTGCCTCCTGGGCACGAGCCACCTCCTCAGGTGATGCTCCGAAGTCTCTGCCTTCTGGCCAGTCCATAATCTCTTCCAGAATTCCTGGGTGGTTGGGTTTCCCTAGTCGAGCTCGCTGCGTAATCAGTGCTACCCACTTACTCCATGTAGCACTAGTCGCATGATGCGTAGAAGGGACGTTCCCTCTGAACATCCAGTGCAGCACAGGTAACCTGGGTGCTAAGAGGAGAGGTGCTTCTGTACCCACTACTTCTGAAGCAGCTCGAACTCCTTCATAGGCTGCTAGAATCTCCTTCTCAGTTGGTGTATAGTGGGCTTCTGATCCTCGATATCCTCTACTCCAAAATCCCAATGGCCGACCTCGGGTTTCACCTGCTGTCTTCTGCCAGAGGCTCCAAGTAAGACCATGTTCCCCGGCCGCGGTGTAAAGGATATTTTGCACCGATGGTCCTGTGCGGATGGGCCCAAGTGCCACTGCACGAGCTATCTCTTGCTTGATCTGTTCAAAGGCTTGTTGTTGCTCACTGCCCCATTCAAATTGATTTTTCTTCCGAGTTACTCGATAGAGAGGGCTCACAAGCTGACTATATCCTGGGACATGCATTTTCCAGAACCCCACAAGGCCTAGGAAAGACTGTGTCTCTTTCTTGTTGGATGGTGGAGACATGGTTGCTATCTTGTTGACCACGTCCATAGGTACATGACGGCGTCCATCCTGCCATTTTATTCCCAGGAACTGAATTTCTTGTGCAGGTCCTTTGACCTTGCTCTTCTTTATAGCAAATCCAGCCTTCAGAAGTATCTGAATAATTTTTTCTCCCTTTTCAAACACTTCTTTTGCCTCGTCACCCCATACAATGATGTCATCAATATATTGTAGATGTTCAGGGGCATCACCTTTTTCCAGTTCACTGTGGATCAGTCCATGACAAATGGTGGAGCTATGTTTCCACCCCTGGGGCAATCGATTCCAGGTGTATTGTACACCCCTCCAGGTGAAGGCAAATTGGGGCCTGCACTCTGCTGCCAATGGAATTGAGAAGAAGGCATTGGCGATATCGATGGTAGCGTACCATTTGGCTGCCTTCGACTCCAGCTCATACTGGAGCTCTAGCATATCTGGTACAGCAGCACTCAGTGGTGGCGTCACTTCATTCAGGCCACGATAGTCAACCGTTAATCTCCACCCTCCATCAGACTTCCGCACTGGCCAAATGGGACTGTTGAAAGGTGAATGTGTTTTACTGATCACTCCCTGGATCTCCAGCTGGTGGATCAGTTCATGAATGGGAGCCAGGGAATCTCGGTTTGTGCGATACTGCCTCCGGTGCACTGTTCTGGTAGCAATTGGCACCTGTTGTTCTTCAATCCGAAGCAATCCCAAAACCAAAAGATTTCTCTGAAAGGCCAGGCAGGGTAGAGAGCTGTCTGATTTTCTCTGTGTTCACTGTGGCCACACCAAAAGCCCATCGATAACCCTTTGGGTCCTTGAAGTACCCCCTCTTGAGGTAATCTATACCAAGAATGCAAGGGGCCTCTGGGCCAGTCACAATGGGATGTTTCTCCCACTTGCTCCCTGTTAGACTCACATCAGCTTCTAATACAGACAGCTCCTGGCAGCCTCCCGTCACTCCAGAAATCCAAATGGATTCAGCACCTTTGTGCCTAGATGGCATCAGCGTGCATTGTGCCCCCGTGTCTACCAATGCCTTATATTTCTGTGGCTTTGATGTGCCAGGCCATCGAATCCACACAGTCCAATATACTCTGTCATCCCTTTCCTTCTCCTGGCCAAAGGCAGGGACCCTCTACTCTTGGTCTTCATCAGAATATTCAATGTCTGATCCAGGTGGTACGTGGCCAGAGGTCCCCTCATCAGGATCAAGGGGTGTAACCTCAGTTCTTTTCCTCCTGGAAGATCGTTTGATTGCTCTCCTGGCTTTCTACAGCAGATACCTTTGCTGCCTTCTTAGATGATCCCTTTTTAACCGCCGTCTTCCCTCTTAGTTCACGAACACGAGTTTCCAGTTTATAAGTGGGTTCACCATCCCACTTCCTCATGTCCTCTCCCTGGTCACGCAGGAAGAACCAGAGTACTCCACGTGGCGTGCGCCTGGGTCTCCCCTTCCCTCCAACTGGGGCAGAAGGGGACTGGTTTCTTGGGGTACACCTAATAGGTGAGGCACTGGTTCGTGGGAATGAGTTGGTGCAGAGGTTATCTTCAAAATTCTGGAGCCAGGCTGACACTACCTCCACAGGCCGTGTGTCCTCATCTAGATAGTACATCAACGCTAGGCTGCTTGAGTACAATGCTGGAGCACCTTGGATCACTTTCCTCCACATGGCCCGCGTGCATGGGACATCCTCTGGGTCTGTGGAGACACTTTGATCATCTAAGTCACCATAGATAACTTCCAGCACCGCTAATTCTCTTAGGTACTGGATGCCTTCATCTGCAGTGTTCCATTTCCCTGGAGAGCTCATAAGGTCCTCCTTGCATGGGTACCTTGCCCTCACTTAACAAGAGTCGTCTCCAGAGGCTGTATATGCCTGTCTCCTTTGCAATTCCTTTTTCAATACCTCTGTTTCTGGCAATGGGACCCAGTTGTTGGGCCTCTTTCCCTTCTAGCAGTTGACTATCAGCCCCATTGTCCCAGCACCGGAGCAGCCAAGCAGCAATCCGCTCTCCTGGCTGGCGGCTGTAATCCTTGCGCAAGTCTCTCAGCTCTCCTGAGGTTAAGGACCGAGTAGTTTCTGCTTCTTGTTTGATCTCGCTCACTGCCTCTGATCTCCCAGTTGATGGACCAGCCTCTTGATCGTAATCTTCCTCATCCCTTATCAATCGATGAGAGGGACCTGTTGATCTCCTTGTCCACTGTTTCTTTTTCACTACTGGGGCAACCTCTTTGGCTGTCATTTGGGTCCCCATCTCAACCATGATATCCTCAGGTAATGTTTGAGTATCTGCCTCAGCCACAGTTTTCTTAGAGCACTGAACTGTGGCTCGGTAAGCACAGGCCAGGCCCCAGTAGAGTGCAAGAAGTTGTTGGTTCTCATTGGGATAGGCAAGGCACCCTTGTATCAGACGGCGAGTCAGCTTAGTGGGATTGCTCAGCTCTTCTGGGGTAAAGTCCCAGGCTATGGGAGGTGATAACCGTCCTAGGAATCTGCCCAAATCCTTCCACACTCCCTGCCACCCAGGGACCGACCACCTCAGGGCACGTTTCAATATATCCCCACCCAAGGGCTGTTTCCTGTCATACCATGATGGAACCAAGCTCCACAAAACCCGTAACATGCCAGTGACGTTGATTAGCAGTACTAGAGAGCTCACGTAAGGATGGATCAAAATCTTGGGGGCCTGCATAATAAAATTCTCTATATTCATTTCAGGCGGGGAGAAAGAAATGATAACCTCTCCAGCATAGCTCCCACAGAACAGTAGCCCTACAAGTAGGAGAAACAAACACATAGCCATTATCTGCCTCGGCATGTTCCCAAACAACCGAAATGTTTCCAAAACAAAGCAAATATTATCAAGAAGCCACGTGACCAGCACAGAAGCTTGTATCTTCAGCAGGCTTATAGAAAAACTGCAGAGTTTACAGCTATATTATATATATATGTATTTTCTTTTTCTTCTTCCCGGGTTTTGGCACCAAAATAGACTGTGGTGGTTTGGCCCTGGCCTGGAGGCCAGATGCCCACCAAAGCCGCTCTATCACTCCCCCTCTTAAATGGACAGGGGGAGAGGGGAGGAAGAAGAAAAAAGAAATTGACCAAAGCTAATAATAAGATAGAAGCGAATTTAATAACAATAATAGGCAAAAGGAATAGACCGCGCAGAAGCAAGAGAGAGATGTTAGTCTCTACTTCCCATCAGCAGGACGATGGTCGGTCTCGGGAAGCAGGGCTCTCTAAGCTTGGTAGTTGCTTGGGAGGATAGACGCCATGGACCAATCCCCCCACTTCCTTCTTTTACTTCATTCTTATATCTGAGCTGACGTCATATGGCATGGAATACCTCTCTGGCCAGTCCAGGTAAGCCAGCTCAGCCATGTCCCCTCCCAAGATCCTGCCCATCCCTCAATCCCTTGGGGCAGGGAAACATTGAAAAGACATAGCCTGGGTACTTATTCAACAGTAGCCAAAACATTGCTATGTTATCAACTGCTGCTGCAAAACACAGCACTGGAGAATTAACTCCAGCTTGGCCAAACCCAATACACATAGAATCATAGAAAGAATCATAGAATCATAGAAACAGAGAATCACAGAATCACAGAATCACATAATCATAGAATCACAGAATCATAGAATCATAGAAAGAATCATAGAATCATAGAAACAGAGGATCACAGAATCACAGAATCATAGAATCACAGAATCGTAGAATCATAGAAAGAATCATAGAATCATGGAATCACTACATATTCTCATTACATAAACCCTGCCAGAGGAAAACCCAGCACATGTGCAGCCAGATGGATGATTTTGAAGTGCTACGAACATGTGGATTGAGCAGTGTCTCCTGGTTAAAGGTGTTGCTTTTGGCTAGTGGGACTAAAACCACTCTTCACAAACCAACCACTGACTTTATTATTCCCTTTTGCTTTTCTACCTCTTTGGATTTTGTGGGACTCCGAATGGAAATGACAAAGGATGGATTTCCAAGAGAGATAAAATCAGAGAAACTACCAAAATTAGTTATGTTAATATTCTTGGCATGTTTTTCAAGATTGACTTCTAGACCAAAAATTGATTTTTATCTAGATATTTGTAAAACTTCCAAACATCTGGACTTCTTGAAGTTGGCTTCACTTTATTCTGCCTACTTTGGTTGCATTTCCTATTGAACTATTAAAAGAACCACAGAAATATTTAAGTGCCAGAGGGACAGGCTTATGGGGAAATTTTCCAGGAATGGAATATATGCACTTGGCTAGGGGTGATTAAAGAGGAGGTGTTACAAGGATTCTCTCCTAGTCATCCTATCCTCTCAGAAGGAAAGGGAAGCATCTGTGGGGCAAACTCAGTATGTAATTAGCAGTAATATAGTCCTGCGGAGGCTTGGGTTGTGGCTCCTGGTTCCACCCTAGCTTATAAAGCATTTATTAGTGGTGTTTGGAGAGTTGGCAGGACGTGTCTATGACTCCTTTTTTTCCACGCTTCTTTTTACTTTTCTGTGGAGGGCAGCTGGAAATGTTGTTATAATTCATTATAAGCTGCAGCTAGAGAGGAAGAAGATCAGCAAGATCAGCTATGCCTATAAATAGTAGTCATCAGCACTTTCCATGTCAAAGTAATTCTGGATAATTTCATGAGGAAGAAGAGACAAATGAGTGAGAAAGTATGTTGGAAGGAACGGAGGGAGAATCATGACTGCCAAACTAGGCAGTATCATGAACTAGAGAAAAATAATATTATATAACATATGTGCAGAGAAGGGGGCACAAGAAGGCCTGGGCACTGCGTCATGGGAAGGTGTTGGAAATTCTGAAAGGTGCTTTCGCAGCCAGGTTTATTGGCAGGCCGAAGTTCATTTTATCTCTGTGTTATTTCCAGTGTATCTTGAGTAAGCAGGATATCCTTCTGAAATTATGAAGCAGAAATGGAAAGAGTGTTGGAAAACTCAATGGTTATTAAGATGGAAAGAGGGAACACAGAAAAGATCAGGGCTCTCCTCTGTCCGGGTGCTCATTGATCATGACACTAAAAATGAAATGTCTCTTTTGTCTGATGATGTAATTAATCAACTGAGGAAGCTTTACTCGTGGTGTTACATGTGGTGGTACACATCCCAAATGTTTTAACAATGCAGCCATGTAATTTGAAAAATAGTAGTAAAGTGGATACAGTGGCTGCTTCTTTCAGCTTGCAGCAAAATATTTCAGTTAGGTTTATAATTTCAGTAGAATCGGGCAGGAATATATCTTTACCCTTTTCTCTGTAAAGCAAGGAAAGGAATTTAAGAGTCTAGTCTTGAGCACATATCCACAGAAAATAAAAGAGATTTCTGAGATTGTCAGGGAACTGGCAAATTTTGTGTGAAGAAACAGGAAAATTTAAAATGTGTGTGGGAATCAGAGCATAGGCTTCATTGTTGGTGTAGACATTGCCATACAAAAAATATGAATATGCTGAAGAGTTTGCTAAAACCATGTATGAATTAACACTGAGATTTTAAATGCTACTTGACTGTACCTGCAGATAGCCAGAGCAGCAAGCATCAGCAGACAAAGACTGCCAAGACAGAGTGGTGGAGAAGCAAATATAGCACTAGGTCTTTCCTAACTGAAAGAATTCTATGATTCTATGACTTTTCTCCACTCTGTCCCACCTCTGATGTCAAAACACTGTAGTAATTTTGCCAGTTGGCTATACCCCAGTTACAGATGTACTAGGCCATCGTGTGTGGATACAGATACAGATGTACTAAGCTATCAGGAGGCGGCTAACTCCCAATGGATAGTGCAGTGCAAGGCTGGAAAAGCACAGGCCCAACACATAAAGGAGACATAATCTTTTGGTTGACTGTTGTTCACAATCTCTGCTTGATTTACCCTGGGTTGATTTTTGGCCTAGGAAAGGGGATGAGGATTATATCAGATCCCAAATGGACTTTGAGTGACAAAAGAACTGCACAACCAACCACATGAGTGCTAGATATTTTGAAGAGAAATTCCTGAGAAAAGAAATCTAGGATACCCTGAACTGAAATTCTGAGACTGACTTCATAAGAGCTAGGACTCCACATAGCTTCAAGAATTTCAAAGCTTAGGAAGATCTTTCTGTGATCAAAACACTGATTTTGCCCCTTCCATTCTCAGCTGTCGACTTCTGAGAATAGTGTTTGTAGCTTAAAGAAGAAAATACTATTGGGAAAAAATTTCTCTATATTGCAGCTGCTGTGTAACTTGATTTTATCAGGGAGGAAAGCCAGAGTGATGTTATCAGACAGCTCTTCTTGAGGCAGATTTGCTCTCCCAGTTGATTGTTCCTCTCTAAATGGGGAAATGCAGAGAAAAGATTATGATATGCGTGTAACTGCCTGGAATTCTTTAATGAACCAGTGCTGGGCATAGATATAGATACTGAAGTTGCAATGAAGATGGCTGCAGATTTATGCCTGCTTTTGATGTGACATCTTCTCTACCACTTGGACAGACAAAGATACTTTTGAAAGGTAAGTCAGGATGACTACAGATCAATGCACTAGAATGCGGTCGGCAAACAATTAATGTGAAAGACTTCTGGGTTTTTGGTTTTAGTGGGTTTTGGAGGTTTTTACATCCCAGTAGAACTTCCCAGTTGATGTTTAAATAGTGATCTCTGTTGGACTGTCTTCAATAGAAACACCTATGTGAAGGCACTCACAGCTGTGTGGTGCTTCTGTAGGCTAAACTGTAAAACATCTCTCCTCTGCAACACTGTGTAAAAATCAAATTTTGTTTTGTTTTGCTTTGCTTTTCTCTCTAAAGGGATGAATAAATAATGTGGTTGCACACAGTAATCTGGATAGACAATGCTTACTGACTGCAATCTGGAGGCTCCTTTGGGCTTTGTATAAAGTGTTTTGAAAGAAGCACAAATGTCTTTCCATGAAACTCAGCCTAAGGTCAAAAATCAACCTATAGGAATACACTCAGCTTCCACAGCATTAGTAGAGTCACCTGAATATCTCTGATGACCGTTAAAGTATCTCCACCAGTCTTGTCATCTAGTCCCAAAGAGAACCAGTTTGTCCAGAATGCCAAAACTTTAGACCAAGTAACAGCCGGTTTCTTTACAAAGACCTTGGGAAAACTGTGAAAGGAATAGTTCATGGAAAAAAAAAACCAGGCTGATTCCTTTGAAAAGATTTATCCATACATGCTTTTTGGTTCTCAATGTTCCTAAAATGGCTTGTTTTGGAAACATAAACTTCATTTTATAGACCTAAATGTAGACACAGCAGAACAAATAGGATGTTCATGTGTCTTACATACACAGTCAGGACTCATTTCCAAGCCTCATTTGCAGAAGAAAATTAATAGTAGCTGAAATCTAGGATCAAAGGTAATTTTAAGCCATCTGGCAGGTTCCCTGAGCATTTTGTGTATCTTGAGCTTGGGTCTATAACCTCCAGTCCCCGTGAATAAGTGCAGGCCACAGGATCTACTAAACTGATCTTCTCAGCAGAGAGTAAAGATCTATGTTTTCAAATTTACCTTATTGTCTTAAAAAATAGAAAACATCTGCAGTGACTTTTGAAAACACCCTAGCAGATGAGTGCCATTAACCTAAATTGCAATTCAAATTACTGATTGCTAATCTAGCCCTTCTAGATACTCCCTGCATTCTCCAAAATGTCTTAAAAAAACTGGCTTGGATTCTGCACAGCAGGTCCTTACTGAAGGCTGGCAGGTCACTTAAGAACACTACAGGGAATTTGAATATTAGGTGAATTTTATTAAAAAAATTTGCATGTCTTGGTTTTGAAATTATACTTTGTCCTGTTTTTCTATAGCGTACTTTGAAAAGTGTAATTTGCAGCTCCAGAAGTTTGATCAAAAGGAGCTAAAATTTGGCTAATTACTGCCTTCACTCATACAGACCATGAGTCAACCTTGAAACTTGAATTTGGTCTTTGAATTCTCCTCCAATCTTACTTTAAACATTAGCAGTTGTCACAGTTACAAATCATAGAATCATAGAAATGTCAGGGTTGGAAGGGACCTCAAGGATCATCTAGTTCCAAAACCCCTGCCATGGGCAGGGACACCTCACACTAGATCAGGTTGCTCAGAACCACATCCAGCCTGGCCTTAAAAACCTCCAGAGATGGCGTTTCTACCACCTCCCTGGGCAACCTGTTCCAGTGTCTCACCACCCTCATGGTGAAGAATTCCTTCTAGCACCCAATCTGAATTTACCCATTTCTATTCTTGTTCCATTGCCCCTAGTCCTATCACTACCCAACACCCTAAAAAGTCCCTCCCCAGCTTTCTTGCAGGCCCCCTTAAGAAACTGGAAGGCCATAGTAAGGTCTTCTCAGAGCCTTCTCCTCTCCAGACTGAATAGCCCCCACTCTCTCAGTCTGTCCTCATAGGAGAGGTGCTCCAGCCCTCTGATCATCCTGGTGGCGCTTCTCTGGACATGTTCCATCATGTCCAGATCCTTCTTGTAATAGAAGCTCGAGAACTGGAGGCAGTACTCCAGGTGGGGTCTCACCAGAGCTGAGTGGATGGGGAGAATCACCTCCCTTGACCTGCTGGCTATTCTTCTCTTGATGCAGATGTGATTGGCTTTCTGGGCTGCCAGTGCACACTGGTGGCTCATGTTGAGCTTCTCATCCACCAGCCCTCCCAAGTCTTTTTCTTCAGGGCTGCTCTCCAGCCAGTCACTGCCCAGCCTATATCAGTGCTTGGAATTGCCCTGACCCAGATGGTGTCATCAGCAAACTTGCTGAGGGTGCACTCAATGCCACTGTCCATGTCACCAACAAAGATGTTGAACAAGACTGGTCCCAGTACTGATCCCTGAGGGACTCCACTTGTCACTGGTCTCTACTTGCACATGGATCCATTGACAGCCACTCCTGGGGTGCAGACATCAAGCCAGTTTTTTATCCACTGAATGGTCCATCCATCAAACCCATGTGTCACCAGCTTGGAGACCAGGATGTGGTGCGGGACAGTGTCGAGGGTTTTGCTCAGGTCCAGGTAAATGACATCAGTTGCTTGTCCCTTGTCTATTAATGTTGTGGCCTTTTCATAGAGGCCTCCAGGTTTGTCAGGCAGGATTTGCCCTTGGTGAAGCTGTGCTGTTTGTACCCAATAACCTTTCAGTATTATTCTGTCTCAGCAGTGCCTCCAGGAGGATCTGCTCCATGATGTTACTGGGCACAGAGGTGAGACTGACTGGCTATAATTCCTGGTTCTTCATTCTAATTTGTGGCCAGCATGTTGAGGAAGGTGATTCTGTCCCTCTACTCAGCGCTGGTGGAACCCCACCTGGAGGTCTTTGTTTAGTTCAGGAGTCTTCAGTACAAGAAATACATAGATCTATTGGAGTAGGAACACAGGAGGACCCCAAAAATGATCAGAGAGATGGAACACTTCTGCTTATGAGGAAAGACTGAGAGATTTAGGGTTGGTCATCCTGGAAAAAAGAAGGCTTTGGGGAGACCTTATTGTGGCCTTTCAACACTTAAAGAGAGGTTATAGAAAAGATAGGGACAGATATTTAGCAGGGCGTGTTGTGATGGAACAAAGGATAAGAGTTTTAAACTAAAAGAGTGTAGATTCAGACTAGATATAAGGAAGAAATTTTTACAATGAGGGTTTTTTACAATGGAACAGGTTGCCCCAAGAGGTGTTAGGTGCCCCAGAGTTTGAAACATTCAAGATCAGATTGGTTGGGACTCTAAGCAATATGATCTATTTGAAGGAATCCTTGGTGACTGCAGGGAGTTTGACTAGGTGTCCTTTAAAGGTCTTTTGAACCAAAGTGTTCTATGATTTTATGATTCTGTAATTCTGTGGTTCTATGATTCTGTGTTCACACGACTGTGTGATTATAGAGTCACAGAATCACAGAACTAAGTATGAACGCATATTAATTGCACTTTTTACTTAATGCTGCTAGACTGAAGTCTTTTGTCAGTTAAATCACTATACTACAGAAGGATTCCACAGGTTAGAGGGGACTAGAAGTGATGACAAAGCTATTTACAATGAATCCACCTACTAGTTTCACCAGCTACTTCAGTTTTTACAGTCTCATACCTATCACTTCATCTATTGGAGTGTAATCTCTCTCTTTACTCCTTTTTGCCTTTCTGTGTGAGCCAAAATCCTCTCCATCTTTGAATGTCCAAATTTCAGCCCCTGGTAGATATCATCTTTTTCCTCTAAGATTTTCCTCTCATTTCTCTGAAGAGGCTCAGAAGAAAGGCATAGGCTAAAATCACACTGACTGGCCTGAACAAGCCATGCCATTGTCTGCCCTGGACTACCTGTGCTAGAAAATTCCCCAGAGGCTAGCCATGAATGGCTGAATCCACTGTGGGTGTCTGTAGCTGAAGTGTAAAAGGGATTCTAGGAGGTACAGTGACAGGGTGGCAGGTGGCACTACCGTCACCCTCCTTGGCAAAGAGACCCAGAAGATGACCAAGGAAGTAGCAGTAACCTTAGAAGAACTGGAAAAGTATAGTGTGTGAAGGAGTCATAGGATAAGGAAAGGATGAGATGGTGGCTTTGTGAGCTGCAAGTCTTTCAACTTTCCACACTTCAGCAGGGCAGAGCACCAAAACCACACAAGAGTTTAACTCACACAACCAAGAATCTGGGATCTGAAGAGCTCCGAGATGACTGCAAAGCCATAGAAGAGCTTGGCCTCAATATGCAGATTCAAATTATTATAATTATATTAATGTTCTTTCTTAATATTGTAAGAAATGCCAAACTTTTTCCCATGAGAAATCCTCAGTCTTTGCCTTTACTGAAATCTGGCCAAGGCTCCTGCTGACAAAAAGGTTAATAAAGGAAGTGAGCTATCCAAAGAGCTCTGACAATGTTTATTATAATTTTTTTTTTATCCATCACACATACTTGCATTTTAACCTTTAGGGTCTCAGGAAATACTGGTGCACCAGAAAATGAATGTGATCCTTGCCATAAGCTGCTGATGTCGATCTGAAAAGAAACAAATTGTGTGAAAGTTGCTTTAAACCGGAGTGTTCTTTTCAGATCACGATCTGGATGCAGAAAAGGCACATTCAGGCACTCCATCCCTCTTAATCTCTCTTTCAGTCTCTTTGTCTGTTCAAAGCAGTTTCCTCTCCTTCCCTGTTGGTGGATGATGTGACGGCACCAGAAGACTCATATTAAAAGGAATAGAGCTGGACAAAAGGTTTCCCCAGACAAAGGCCCAAACCAAGGCCCTGGGAATAAATCACAGAATTTAGCAGCAGTATTTTAGAGGTTTTAAAGACTTTTAAACGAGGCTGCAACTTTGAAACAAGCTTTCATGGAAAGGAATCTTACCAGTTTGTTGAGTCATCTGAAATTAAATGGAGCATTTTAAAGAACTGCTACAGCAGCAAAATCCAAAACAAAGAGAAGCTTGAACAGAGTTGTTCTAACAAGTATTTCTAGTGTTGATTCTACAGAATGCTCCAACTGTTTCATGCTAGCTCAGTACTTCAAGCAGCCCTGATCTCCCAAGTCTCATCAACTGTTGAACTCATGAACAGGATGCCTTCCTTTAATTTCTGCTGTAGCTGGCATAGCTCAGCAGTCTAGATTCAAAACCAGACTCAAGATTGAATCTTTTCATGATGTTTGGATTTTTAATTCTGAAAATCTTGATGTAGAAATAGTCATTGTCACAAAATGGGGTTTTGGGGGTTGGTTCAGGATACTTCAGATTTTGGTTTGGTTTTGAACATACCCAATTTTTAATATCTGATTCAGTTCTAGTAGTCAGATTTCTGCCTGCTGCTAATTTTTAATTTTTAAAATTTTCTGTATTTATTTTTGGGTGTTAGAATGAAAGTAGAATCTTTGTGCTTTCACTGGTATAGAGCAGAAATCAGATCTCTCAAGATACTGATTTGTACCTGTATGAGATGAGCAAGACACTGAATAATCAGGCTGTATGGTTTTGAGAGCCCTGATATCCACTTAATGCATCCTTACAAAACTCTCTAGTCCCTAATGTTTTTCCTAAAGATTCTTCCTGCGTGTCCTCTTTTGTCTTCCATGACATTTTTGACAGGAAATGTGTCTTATCTATGTGTAGAAAGTCCTTTGTAAAGTTCCAGCACTACATAAATCCTTTTATAAGAATCAGAATGTAAACCTTTCACAGCTTACAATAACATGACTGGAATTTTTTTTTTGTTCATTTCTCAATGACTGACTAAATATTGTCTTTAGAGATGTATTAATGGGAAGTTTCTTCATACATGTTTTACTGTAAATGTGTTCTTAGAGGTGGAGTTAGAAAAACTGGCAATTCAATACAGGCCTTTCAGTTTTCTTGAGAGACAAAGAACTCTTTTCCACTTACACTTACACTTCAGGCATACAGGAAGTATGGGCCCTTGATGCTATGTGGATTTTGAGCAATATAAGTATTTTGGTTGTTCTGAGATTTATAAAGCCTACCTGAGAGGATTTTCTTTTCCAAATAATTTTCCAGAGCCTTACACTTTTCAAGCCTCCTTCATTTAGGATTTTTCTCAGCATCTAGCCTTCAGTAATAGTTTCAACTACAGCCAAGGATAAGTTCATGCCAGAGCAGTCTGAGATGATTTATCTGTTCTTTTTTTCTGATAAATCAGAAAAAGCATCCTTTGTTACTGTCTTTGTATGGCAGCTTTCTCTCCAGACAGGGCAGCCCTGCATTTCACCCTGGGATGGTGTAGTTGCAGGAACACTTGCCACTTTGGCAAAGTCTGTAACTTCCCATGGCTGATGTGGATGGATGCTGTGTTCATCCTCAAGTGACTCAATATCCAACAGGAATGGCCCAATTTTACATTTCCTTTCTCTCTACTTTGCACAGGCTTGTGCAAAGAGTAAAATAATGGAAATCACATCTGATAAATCAAACTAAATTCCTTTGCAAAACCAAGATACAGACATGCACCTATTCCTGCTTTGTGGCTGAGGTTCTTATTGAGGTTTCCTGCTTATAATTTATTTCACATAAGTTGATTAAAAAGTCATTAGAAAACAATCAAGTATCTCTATAGATAGAATAGGATTAAAAAAAAAATGGTGCAATTATTCATCTGCCATCTTGCTGTGGTAATAGAACAGCTGCTGCCACCACATTTTTAACATAGTTGATCATTCTTGCTCAAGTTTATCGCCACTGAAAATAAATGTTTTGTGTTTTATGTTGATACTTAACAGAGATTTTTGGAGGCAATGTACATATAGTTTTTATTTTTCTATACACGTAAATGTATAGAGCTTAGAAATATTGCCTGCAGGAAATCACTGGAGTTCATCTAGTTGAAACTCCTGCTCAAAACAGGAGTATTGCCCAATGTTAGACCAGGTCAGTCATGTCTTTTTCTAGATGAGCCTTGGAAATATACAAGGATGGAAGTTCAAGAGTGTCTCTGGGCAATCATTTCCAGCACTGTACCATGTTCTTACTGTAAAAGTTTGTGGCAAATTCCTGCATGCTCTTAGGGGTTTTTTTGTTTTGGTTTTTTTTTTTTTGGTCGGTTGGTTGGTTGGTTTGGGTTTGGTTTTTTTTTTGACTAGCTGCAATAGGGAAATGTCCAATGGATTCCATTTTATTAGGAGTTATCTATCCTACCGTAAAAATGCAGTTTCTTTTGCACTGAAGACAGAGGTTGCCAGAGAATGGTCATTAAGCATCAAGATTCAGAGTACTGATGATAATCTAATAAAAATGATCTGCCAAGCTCTTGATTTTTTGCCTATTTAAATGAAGTGCAAGAGCCTGGGATGGAGGATGACAGTACTCAGAGTAGATGAGACTATCTCAGGAATTTGCTGCTATCTTCTGAGGCCAGAGTACCAGCTGGAATGTCACAGCAAAGGACCATAAAGGGATGATGCAACAATGTGACTGTGTTTATAAAAAACACCTGTTTGTGGGCAGGGAGAGAGGGAGTGAACATCTCTGTGTAGAGCAGAAGCTTTGTTCATTCAGGAATGGTTACACTATCCAGACCAAGGAAAATTCTTAAGCACATCTTGAAGTCTAAGGCAATTATGTAACAAACTCATTTTGCTACCTCAGGTCTTCCTACAGTAACAAGAAAATCAAATACAGGCAGAAGTTCATTATTGCCATATTTCTACTCAATCTCTAGAGCTAGAATTGCTTAACATCTTGAGTGCAGCAGCACAAGTCTCCAGCAGGAAAGTTATAAATATCTTCCAAAATAATTGGTTACGCCCACATAGTGTCTTTTCTTTAAATGCTAAGTTTTCTGAAGGAGAATTCCTTACAGAAAAATGACAGCACAGCATAGCTGGGGAAGCTGCATTGGTAAGCAACTGGGGAGAGTGTTCACTTGCTCACTGGAATGGCTGCAGCACGTGTTGCTATGTTGATTAGGGTCCTTGGTTAGTTTTAACTGCTGGGGAAGAAATGAAATGTCAGTTGCACACCTCTGCCTCACACTGTAGTTAGCTTGGCTGTCCAGAGGAAAGAAGAGTGCTTGGAGTGACTGTGTCCCTCCTGTTCTTTGCAATCAGTAAAGCAGGATTTCCATGTCTGCACTTGGGGCTTTCTGTGTGCCAGCTATTGTGGCTACAGTATGACAAGGTCTCTCCTAGGCACCTATTTACAGAGACCCACTACCTGAACAGAAGTAGCAGCTACATACTTATGCTGGATTTCTATAGTACCTCCTAAAAGATAAACCTAAGAGTCTCTGAAACTTCTGTGAAATAATGCTGTGGGGGCGATGCTGAACAGCACATTCCTGAGCTCGCTGATTTCTCCCTCTGTAAGGAGGGCTCAGCTCCTCCTTCAGAACCACGGCTAGGAGTCAGACCTATGTGGCATTGTTCCTGGGCTTCGCGTCAACACACCACACAATGTGATAATCCCTGTGGGATGCATCTGTGCTGTCCTTGGCCAAAAAGCCATACTCAAAGGTAAGCTCTTGAGCTTGTGGTTATCTTCTCCAAAAAGTGTTTTGGAAAGAAGTAATTGCTATTCTTTGATAAGCCCTTCAGATGATTTTATTCTCCTGTGTGCTACTGTGGTTTTCAAAATAACCACAGAACTCTACATATGGCCAAGGCACTCCAGCACAAACAATCAAGGAGGTACGGCACCGAGGCAATTGGATTCTTCCAAAACAGATCATTCTGAAAGACCTGTAGTTACCAAGTCTCACTCAGGCCATAAGAAATATTTTGTGTTTCATATATTACTACTAATCTACTGAGCAAAAGGTAATTATGAAATAAACTCCGAGTGCAGTTTTGTGGTTTTTATTTTTTAATGATTGTACTTGAGACGTTACTGATCTAGCGAGAAAAAAAAAACAACTTGGCATTTCTTGAGAGAATTTTTAAGGGCTCCTTGGTTTAGTGAATATATAGATAAGGTAAGTACGTATGTACAAGTTGAGACATGCAGTCCTTCATCCTTAATTTGTGGTTTTCCCTAAGCACTTGAAGATATGATGTGCTGAAGAAGCATGTACAAAGGACAGACCTTTAGCTGAGAGATAGTCATAATCCAGTAAATGCCACTCTTTTTTTTTTCTTTTTTTTTTTCAGACAACCACAATTACATTAAAACCATAAAAAGTACAGTTAATTTTATATAGCTATACAACACTTCTAGTTTGTACATTTACAGAGGAAAAGTGCAAAGACAAATAAACCCAGGCATTAGCCAGGATCTTCATGAGCTTTGGTAATAGTTCCTGCATGTAGGTGTAAAGATGATAGCAGGCTTGGTTTATTACCTGTGGAATGCTGTCCTTTACTTTGCTTCCTGTTTAGCATGCTATAATTTTAGTATGTCCAATAATTGGACCTGCAACTCTTTGTGGATTGCAGTGAGACTACACAGACATCTACCAGCAGGATTTGCTGTAATCAAGTAATTGATCATTTGTAAACTATATCCTCATTTGCACCCAGTAACTTTGTTGAAAGCTATTTTTAAGTATACAAGTCTATGATTTAAGAGTCATGCACTAAATGTACTGGAGAAAATAAAAAACCTTGCTTCAGGAGATGTGTGATTTGGATTTCAGTAAGGAATAGTAGACAATAGAAGCAGAGAGGCAGTGCAGGCACTTTCAGCATCATTCTTTCTAAGACCGAAGACTGAAGAGTTAAGTAATGAGGAGTGGCATGAGAGATGGGAGCCATTTAGCCACATTGGCTGATGCCTCCCTCCATCTTAACCTCTTCTAGACAGCTCTGGCCCCTCTCCCTCTGTGGCTGGTGGAGCTTTGTTGTGATCCCCCTAATCTGGGCCAAAGCTTGCCAGTGACAACATGCCATATTTCCTATGCAAACACCCACAGTATTGTTCAGTTTTGACTTCCAGCCCAGTTAGCAGAAGTGATGGGATCATTTTCTCACTCTTTCAAACCACTGGGGTCCATGTTATGCCAGCACCAGGTCACCATACCAAGTGAACTCTGGTTTTGGCCAGTGGGACCTTCATCAGGGACTGCAGTACTCATTGGGCACTTCTGGGCTGGACCAGACTTTTGGCGACATCTGGCAGTTTGGTGTGAAATGTGACTGTTTTTCCTTCTCAGCACCCAGTAGGACAGAAACATTGAAACCCTCTGTCTTACAGTCCAAACAGTCCCCTTCCCCATGACTTGTAGACAATTTGACAGGAGAATATACTATTTATAATTTCTCTATTACCTAGCACTTGCCAAATGGGAAATACCTACTACGTTTCTAAGTCTTTATCACCTACTATGTTTCTAAATCTTTATGTTTCTAAGTCTTTACACCAGCACGTGAGACCATGTCCTAGGACTGTTATCCAAGTGTGTGCCCCAGGTATCCCATCATATGCGGACTTCCTTCTCTTCCCAACTTACCCCATGGTTTCCACACACAGGAAAACAGTGCACGTCCAGACAATGTGTTGCACTGGGTGATGGTTTCTGTCTTTGTAATACACCAGTTGGTATTTGCATGTTTATCTGCACAGGGACATAGCAGAAAGCAGCCAAACTTCCTAGAGCTGTTACACAGGCAGTGGGCCAGTCATATTAAGGATTCTGAAAGGTGCCATTTGAACACCCTGAACTATTGCTTACACCACTGACAGTGCCCCAGGGACAAATGTCCTGTCACACTGGTTGGAACGATAAGCAGTGCTGTGCAGAGGGCAACAAGCAGCTCTGATCTGCTGCCAGCACATGTAGGACACCAGTCTCCTTGCAATGCTATTCTGAAGAGGTAAATGTTACAGAGAACCCTATTTAAATTACTCTGCTGAGGTACAAGCAATAATCTAACTTGGGGGATGGGAGAATTTCCTGAGTTTAGGGGTCAGATGCTCACATGATAATGCCATGACACCTCGGTCAGTGGCTTGAACATAGCTTCTGCATCAGAGCTAGATCCCAGTCCTGAACACTTCAGGTATCTATATCTTCTGACCAGCCCTACTGCCAGCCAGAAGGAGCAGCCCTGGCAGCCTGCAACACATGTCCCTGTGACACTTGTCCTCCTTCACTAACCTGCCCCTTGTGGCCAGCACACTCTGGACAGACTCTCCCAGCAGGCAGTACTTCTCACTTTTCACACATAGACGTTTCACTCTTCTTTGCTCTCTCTCTCCTTACTGTTGATGAAACAGAGATGTTATAAGAGCTTGGGATGGAGGAATTTTCTTTTCAAGGTTATAGTCCATCTCTAGAGCCTTCAACACAAGAAGGTCTTGGACCAAAAGGAGCAGGTCTAGAGGAGGGCCATGAAAATGATCAATGGGCTTGAACATCTCTGCTACGAGGACAGGCTGAGGAAGCTGGGCTTCTTCAGCTTGGAGAAGAGAAGACTTCAAGGAGACCTAATAGTGGCCTTCCAGCACCTGAAGGAGGCCGATAAGAAGGATGGAGACTGTTTACAAAGGCCTCTAGTGATGGGATGAGGGGCAGTGGTTCTAAATTAGAGAAGAGTAGAATTAAGTTAGACATTTGGAGGAATTTCTTTACCATGAGGGTAGCAGACCACTGGAACAGGTTATCCAGGGAGGTAGTTGAGACCCCATCCTTGGAAATATTCAAGGTCTGGCTTGACAGGGCTCTGCCCTGGAGCTGGGAGGCATACAGATGTGGCCCACAGCCACACCACCTTGTGAATGCCTGATCTTGTCTGATGTCAGAAGCTAAGCAGGGCCGGACCCGTTCAGTGCTTGGGTGGGAGACCTCCTGGAAACACTTGGTGCTGTAGGCTTAAAATTCACCATGTAAGTGGTGAGGCCCTGGAACTGGTTGTCCAGGGAGGTGATTGAGGCCCCATCCCTGGAGGTGTTTAAGGCCAGGCTGGATGAGGCTCTGGCCAGCCTGATCTAGTGTGAGGTGTCCCTGCCCATGGCAGGGAGGGTGGAACTAGATGATCCTTGTGGTCCCTTCCAACCCTGACTGATTCTATGATTCTATGTGTTCAGGAGATAAATGACATGTATCAGTCAGGAGGCATGATCTGGGAAGGTATGGAATCTGTCTGGATTTATCTAGATGGGAGAGGGATGGACATCTGCCTGAAAGTGTTACCCTCCACCCTTGTACATGCCCTCCCTTGTACATGAACCTCTTGCATGTCTTTAAGAGCTAATACTATACCTGCACTGCAGAACTGCAATTTCAAAACCTCCTCCAGCCTTTTAAAAGGGCTTCCCCTCAGGCCTCCCATCTCCAGAAAGCATGTTTGGTCATCCTCTCTTCTTGTCTCACTGAGGTCCTGTGAAGTCTTACATAGACTTGTATATCTTCTCCTTGGCCTTAATTTTTTTGACCTGTGCTGGAAGATACACACCGTAACTGTAGATTCTGGGAAGCTGAAGGTGCTGTATCTTGCAGTTAAGTAAAATAACATGGAATTGCTGTGAGGTTTACTTTTGCAACTTAAAAGATAAAGTCCCAGGTGTTTCTGAACTGACATCACCAGAGCTGCATATCACGAAAGTACTCAGGAGTGTCTCCTTCAAAGTATGGTCATGACCCTGAACGGAAAGGACCCTGCAGAGAAAGGCAACACAGGCTGTGGATCCCGTGTGGGGTCTGGTGCACTGAAGCTAGAAGAAAGATGCAGAATTAAGGCTAGCCTACTGTCTGTTGCTCTAATACTCCACAGGCAGTCCTAACTCTATGCCAACCTAACAAAGAGACAGCTGAGTAATGTGTTCACAGCCCTGAAGATAAACCCTGATGGCTACGCACAGGTCCTGCTGGCTGCTCTTAAGGGATGAACTGACCATTCACAAACACAGCAGTAAAGGATTTGCCATTTGTGGAAGAGTAGTTTCAGAGCATTGTTTGAGCTGAAAGTTGCAGCACTTTTAGCAAGAGAAGGCAAGCCACATGTGCAATATGAGCAGGTACTATTCCTGTTCTTCTGTGGGAGGATGAGTGGGTAGCTGTCATGCTCTAGTCTGCTCTGCATGCATCCTTTCCTGCCTGGCTGCTGCTCATTTTCCTGCTCAAAACAAAAGCCTATCAGACTCCGGTTTTGCCAACAAAGTACATCAGGGCAGGTGGAAAAGGGGCAAATATGTGTTGATGCAAAGCAGAAGGGCTAAAGAGAGAGGGAGCTACAGCTCTTCTGAACACATCCATGTGGGAGAACACTTTGCAGGGAGCATTTTGGGTGAACTCCATCAACCTGAGGAAGAACTTGGCCACAGTTTCTTTGTCACTAAGCAAATGCTCTGACTGTTTGGCATGTTTTCCTGTTTAGTTTGAAAGGACTTTTTTTTATGCCCCCTTTTTTCTTTTCTTTTGTAATGATTGTGATCAAAAGAAAGCCTGAGGACAGTCCTGTGTTGAGGTAAAGGGTGAAAGCAATCAAGAAGTATTGCTGAGACTGGTAGGATGCAATGTATACTCTTGGTAGGTGTTTAGCTCTGTTTTTCGTATTTTTTAGATTCTTGACTCTTCCTGGGCACTCCCCAGGTGTAAAATTTGGGGAAAGATTCATTCCTTGTATTTTCAGCATAGTTGTCCTGAAGGGTCAAATCCCCAAACATGCCCTAGCCCAGACAATGGGCTAAGCACCTATGAATGTGCTTACCTGGATGGTTCCTGGGGTCCAGATAAACATGTACCACATGTAATTAACTTTGTAACACATCTGGGAACTGTGTATGCCCCTGGCCATGTTTGGATATGTCCCATCCTAGAGGTCCAGTTATCAGGGTTCTGTGTTACCAAAGGCCATTAACTGTCTTGGGACAGTATTTAAACCAGCCAAGAAGTCAGGCAACTTGCCTTGTTCTCACTCAGACAGGAACAAGAGCCAAGTGCTGCCTGAGTAGCAGCTGAAGAACCTGCTCTAGCAGACCAACAACTTTATCTACTCCAAACTCTCATGTGACTTTGATTGTCACTTCCTCTTTGCTTACTGTTGCTTCTTTCTTTTGAAGGGAATTTTATTTGTTAATCTTTGTTGAGAAATCATAAATAATTTCACCCTGTTTGCCAATAGTCTGTGATGCTTGGAAAACAAATCTGTGAGTCCAAGTTGTTCTAACAATTTACTGATTTCTTTGGGGAAATCTGAACAAAATTAATATGGTGCTTATGTAATCACTTACTGAAGCTATGACTGATTTGCATGCTGGTGGTGATAAAAAGAGATAAGAAGATGTGGCATAAATTAGAGTTCTGTTTTTCTCTGTCTGTCTTTCTGGAGCCTAAGGGCACCCATTCACAGCTGCAGAAGGGTGCCTCTGAATTGAGCTCAGTCACACCATCAGAGAGGTGCTGAAGCCAGGCTAATGAGTCTCACCAGACCAGGCTTGTGACCAGCTGATCCTTGCTTCCTTATGCTCCTAGTCTCTCCTTTGCTAGAAGGTTGTTAGAAATGGCCAGTAGGTTTTTCTGAAGCACCTTCCAGATTCAACCTAGCCTTTCCTGCTCCAGTGCAAAAATCTGTCTCTGCCCTGGCAGGAGTGGCCTGGGCCCACATACATCACCCGGACTGTATTAAGCCATGCACAATTTTAGAAAATTGTCATTCTGCCTTCCTCAGCCCCTGAATTCATTATTTCAGTTTTTTCCGTTTGTGCATGAATGCTAGTCCCCACAAAGCTGGGTTCTGACTGCTGCATAATAAATTCCAGAGAGGGGAAGCAGCCTGTGAGGGAAGCTGAGGAACTGAACTTTTTCCAATTTTGCTGCAGTGCATGAAAGCAATATAAGAAATGCAGCAACTTTTCAAAATAAGTAATGAAAAGCCCTGCTTTTTGATGCTGCTAAGTGGTGCTATTGGATGTCAAAACCTATTAAAATGTGTGGGAGGAGGGTTTCCTCAAAGCTCCCCATTTCTGCTCCCCAGAGCTGATATTCTCAGTTTCCATCTCAAGCTGTCGCTGTACATTGACAGTCTGATTTTCACAGAATCACAGAATCAGCCAGCTTGGAAGAGACCTCCAAGATCATCAAGTCACCCAACCCTATCTCCATGCTCTCTCCCTTGTTTCCATCGCTGGATGTCAGCTCACACTGAAACCCTTCCCTCATCAGGAATATTCTTTTGAATTCCCTTCCTCTTATGTAGCCACCTAATGTCATCACCTATGGCCTCCATCTCTACCCATTTTAACCGACAAGAAAGCTAATAAGCTCAAGAACCTTTGAGAGGGGTGTGGGATTGACAGGCACAAACACTGCTGCTACGGAAGTCTAGTTTCCTCAGGAAGTTAGGCTAAAAGCAAGGTTAACATACTATTTCACAGTATTGTCTGCATGCTGAAGGTATGTTTGCACAGGGCAGTGTGGAGCCTTATTTGGCCCTGAGCGTGCTTTGGTTAAATCTTTATCCAATGACAGTGTATACAGAGACAAGCTTGAATACTGACATCATCTCTTCTGTCTGGGGTAGCTCTGCTGATCTTGGTTTGGTAGCCAGCTCATACAGTGTTAGAGTCAGGAGCCCTGCAGTGCATTGTACAGTGCCATGTGAACGTACTGAAACAATTAATATGAACAGTAGAATTCCTTGTGGATTAAAGGTTGAATTTGAGGTATTTTGAGAAAGGAATTCCTGAGATGCAACCTATTCTTAAAAATGCTATATGCCATCCAAATATTTCTGCTCTTACAGTACTTGATTTACTGGTTGCACACATCTAAATATCTCATTCTGGCTCTGATCCTCTCCAAGCTGTTATCAAGTGGTTTACTTGGAGTAAGGTGGTTGGTATGGTATCATGGTTGACACTCAATGGACCCTTAGGGAAGCAATACTAGAAAAAACAATGAAGGTACATATTGAATCTCTCTGGATTAAGGTGACAAGGCAAAGGAAATCAAGGGTTGCATGCACAGCAGGATGTCGTTCTTAGCTTCTGGCAGCTCTGTGAATTAGAATTGCAGCATTGCTGACTTTCTGTTTGCAAGCTACAAGGGCTTCTTGTCTGTACATACTGCCTTCCCACACTGGTATGTGTCTGTTTTTCATGGCCAGATTGCTCTAAAACTTCCAACCTTCCCAGTATCAGCAAGTCCAAAGAGCAATTTCCTGCAGCAGGCATGTTTGTTGGAAATGAGAAGTCCTGCTGTTGAAGGGTCCCTGAGGTGCGGAACACAGGATAAGATGCTTACACCAATTACCACATTCTCTCAACTCTTGCAGGGAAAAAAAATCAACACCAAAACTTCCACAAGCAGCCTTTCTGACCTTGCACTTTTAGGGGTGAACTTTGTAGAGTAGGGTTATTGATTGGACTTGGTGATCCTGAGGGTCTTTTCCAACCTGAATATTTCTGTGATTCAATGATTCTGTGATTCTGTCTTCAAGTATGCCACATTATCACAATCTGTATTTACCTTCCTTCCCCTCAAAACAAGCCTGGCAAGAACACATTGCAAGATTCAGTGTTGCCCTCTGGAAGCACTGATCATCCCCCACGTGGAAGTTTTCTGCTGGCATGACTGGCAACAAGGACAGTTGTGAGCAAGAGAAGGAAGTATATGCATGCAGGTTTTGGGCAGCTGCCTTTCATGCCTATTGAGTCATTTCCCTGTCCCTCTCCCTGCTGCAGTTCATGTAGGTGGCACAGGGATGTGATGGCTGGTTTGATAGGAAACAAATTGCATAGGAAGAGCAGCACTACTGCCACGTACTCAAAACTTCCAAAAAATGAACTGTTATAAGGTGAGGAGGTTAGTGGTCCATGACATTTTCCAGAACATAAAGTCAGTACTTAAAGACATGAAGTGTAACTTACTTAAATTACAATAAGGGCTGGAAGGAGGACCTGGGGAACTACAGACCTGTCAGTTTGACCTTGGTGACAGGGAAGGTCGTGGAGCAGGTCATCCTCAGTGCCATTATGCAGCGCATACAAGATGATCAGGCCCAGTTAACATGGGTTTATGAAGGGCAGATCCTACTTAATGAACCTTATCTCATCCTACAACAAGGTGACCCACTTAGTGGATGAGGCAAAGGCTGCAGATGTTGTTTACCTGGACATTAGTAAAGACTGTTTCCCACAGCATCCTCCTGGAGAAACTGGCTGCTCATGGCCTGGATGGGTGATTGATTCACTGGGTTAAGAACTTTCTGAATGGATAGGCTCAAAGAGTGGTGGTGAATGAAGTTAAATCCAGCTGGCTACCCGTCACAAATGGTGTTCTCCAGGGTTCAGTCTTGGGGCCTGTTATCTTTAACATCTTTATCAATGATCTGGGTGAGGAGATGGAATGCAACCTCAGGTTGCTTGGAGATGACACTAAATGGGGTGGGAGTGTTGATCTGCTGCAGGGCAGGAAGGCTCTGCAAAGAGATCTGGACAGTCTGAATCAATGGGCTGAGGTCAGTTGCGTGAGGTTTAACAAGGCCAAACACCAAGTCCTGCACTTGAGTCATAACAACCCCATGTGATGCTACAGGGAGAAGAGTGGCTGGGAAGCTGCCCAGCAGAAAAGGACCTGTGGGTGCTTGTTGGCAGCTGTCTGAACATTTGCCAGCAGTGTGCTCAATGCTCCAAGAAGGCCAACAGCATCCTGGCCTGTATCAGAAATACTGCATCCAGCAGTAGTAGGGAAGTGATCGTGCCCCTGTACTTCGCACTGGTGAAGCTGCACCTCAAATAATCTATTCAGTTTTGTGTCCCTCACTACAAGAAAGACACTGAGTTGCTAGAGTGTGTTTGGAGAAGGGCAACAAAGCTGGTGAAAGGTCTGGAGAACAAGTCTTATGAGGAACAGCTGAGGAAAGCAGGGGTTGTTTAGTCTGAAGAACATGAATCTGAGGAGACACCTCATTGCTCTCTACAACTACCTGAAAGAAAATTGTAGTGAGGTAAGAGTCAGTCTTTTTTCTCTAGTATCAGGTGATAGGGTGAGAAGAAATGGTCTGAAGTTGTACCAGGGAAGGCTTAGACTGGATATTAGGAAAGATTTCTTTGGTCAAGCATTGGAACAGTCTGCCAAGAGAGGTGGTGGAGTCACTGTCCCTGGAGGTGTTCAGGAAACATGCAGACATGGCACTTTGTGACATGGTTTAACAGCCATGGTGGTGTTAGGTCGATGGTTGGACACGATGATCTTAGAGATCTTTTCAAAGCAAAACAATTCTGTGATTCTATGATTCTATAAAACGTTCCTTTAGTCTTTGTGAGAGCTCATGGGACTGCCCTTTTCCCGAGCCTGTGGGCAACAACATGGGAACAAGCAGGAGTCCTGTGAGTGGAGCAAGGAAGCCCTGCCTTGCTTGGGGAAAAGGCCAAGTTTAAGTCAGATGTGATAAAGAAGGAGCTAGCTCAGTCCTGTGGTCCTTACTTGCTTTTCCCACCCTGACCCAGCATGAAGTCTGTACACACCAGGGGCAGCCAATAAGGATGCAAAGGATCATCTGCACCCCTGAATCTCTTTGTTCTTCACCAGGCGAAGACGTGGAGCAGTTCCAAGTTACTTCTACTTGCTCCTGAAACCTCTCAAATACAGAGCAGTAGTGTTTAATGGCAGATATAAATCATTAAGTTATTCATCATGCAAGCTATAAAAAAACATGTGCAAACAAACCTTGCACAGTAACTTATACGTAGAGTCTGAGGTTAGAAAACTAACACATTGCTACATTCCTACAAAAATATACCTAGCACTGCACTGGCAATTAAGATAATCTCTGTGTGGAAATATCCCTCTTCATGCCATGAGCTACTGGGTTATTGGTATGAAGAATCCTCTTTACCATAATTATGTGGAGGCTTGCAACCAATCCTAAAGTACAGGCAGCCAAGTATTAGAAATGCTGACACATTTTGTGTAGAAAGAATACCAATTCCATACCTGTTTATTTCACTGTTTTTGTATTATTATGTAGCCATCTTTGTTGTGTGAGAATTTGCCAGTTCCTTTCACTTTTCTTCTTCTTTTTTTTTTCTTTCTGTTTGTTTATTTGTTTTGTGGAAAGTATATATCCTCTCAGGTCTTTGGCACAGTGTAGCAGCTTTGCCCATTGGTAGAGCACTGTGGTATCAGCCAGCACTGTGGCACCAGCCAGGGTCAGGAAGCAGGAATCTAGCTTGGATCTGCTTGGAGCATCTCTTCCAACACTTTATGGCTTCTGCTGCTTCTGACATTTTAGCCACTGTCTCTGCTTAGCTGTTTTGTGGTCTACAAGCTTCATTAAACAATGAATGTCACCAGGTGAATTCATGCACCAAATCTTTCTTCCCTGTCCCAGCGTCACCCAAAATTATGCAGGATCTATCCAGTAACGCATGCTCCTCTGAAGAATGTGTTTCCATGTTAGCAATGGATCCTCAGAGAATAGACCTCCCACTTTGTCTTCGGACACCAAGGTTTAAAAGATGGTTATTTTATAATGCACTTTGAGATTAAATAACTGATACATTTCTAGCACTTGGAGGGGGCCTTCCCCAAAAGGCTGTTTGGTTTATTTATTAATCTTGTAAAATACTATATAACCTTCCATGGTGTGTGCACGTGTGAACAGCCCTCAAGAGACTGGTCAACCAGGCAGAATGGGATTTCCGCTGCCATCAACAGGGAGAGGGTTGCAGCCCCAGGGCTGCTTCAACCTCCTCCCTGCTTCTCTTCATGCCACACAGTTACCAAGGAGAAGGGGTGTTCTGTTCTTTTCCCCACACTGTAGCATCACAGAAGTAGCAAGGGCAGATAGAGCACTTTGATCTGAGCATTAGAGATAAACAGTCTGGCAGAAACCATTCTTATATAACCACACAAATGTCTCAAAGCTGTGCAAAACTCAGAAAGGTGGGATTAAGATACACCCAAAATGACATGGCTGTGTTAGACGGGGTGGATTCAGTTTGTGGCTAATTCCTCCCCATCTCCTTCCAGCAAATATTATTGCTAGATGGTTGAATTTCTGGCCATCTTCCTAAAAGCTGTCTCTTCTCGGAGTGCACATATCTGCCCTCATACCTGCAGGCCCAAAGAGTAAAGGTATGGTCACACCAATGAATATAGTTTTCCACTGGTTAATGAACACCCTCGGCCTGTTTCCCCATGTTGTGATGCCTTGAGATTTTAGATGCTATTTAATGTCCAGCTCAGGGTCGTTCTATGGACTTACTGAAACAAAAGTCAGTACCAAACCACAGGGACAGCTCAAGGGAAGGTTGCAAGGGTTCAGTGCAAGGGAAAGGATGTGTAACCCAGAGCCCACCTGTGGCAACAATGCTATTTTGTCATATCTCATTACCATTGACAAAACCTGGGAGTGGCTGTCCTGAAGACAGGCCAGGGCTTCAGTGACAATGCCTTCAGCTGATTGGAGTTAAGGAGACTAAGTCTGACTACATGCATAAAAAACTTAATAAATGAAATTCTGATATCCCACAAACATGCAGGGTAGAGTGAAAATATGTGACCTGTATTTAGGGAGAACGATCATTGATTCTGTGATTGCCCTCCTCTCCTTTCATGACTTAGACTTCAGGGTAGCTTATGCACTTCCACAGCAGAAGATCTCAGGTTCAGACAGGCCTGAACACTACAGAAGGCTTTGAAATTGAGTGGAAAATGCTGCAGGATGTGGCTAGGTCCAGTAAAAGCAGAAAGGCTGTTTCTGAGGAAAAGAAAGAAGAGCTGTGTTCTGCTAGTGTTTCTGTCTTATAGCAGCTTCCAGTGTTCTCACCAGATCCTGTCTTCTGGAGGAGGAATCTAGCTCAGAACTACCAGTGGATAAAGACAGGTCTTTGCCAGATAGGCAGCCTTTCCTAAAGTGTGGTCTGGATGGAGACACACTAGGGAAAAATGCACCTTGGCCAACACCTCCCTGAGAAGAACACTGGTGCAACACTTCACCCAGCAATATGCACCATTAATTAAGTTTTGTAGGAGTGCAGAGTAACACAAGAAACATCGTCATAGAGATTTCAGTAGCTGTAAAAAATGCATTAAAGGAGAGGCCTTCATAAGGTGTAGGACATGTCTGAGCTGCCCTGCATGGCCAAGTTAAACTTTCACTGCTTGCTGCCAAGAGGTTCCCAACCCACATGCCCTAGGAGAAACACACAAAACAAAACGCAGGAATGCGTACTCATGTGTAAATTCATTTTATGCTTGGAGTTCTCCAGTGGGAAGGACTGCTATGATACAATATAAAAGTATTTATGTAAAAATTGCTGGAGTTGGCATCCTTGCTGTTTAAAATACACTGCAGTTTTGCCAGACTCTGCTGGCTGAACTTCAGCCTTGGTTACAAACTTCCTTACAATGATGTTAATGAGGATTTTATAGGGCAGTAGCTCAGAGGATGAAAGCTGTCCTGCTCCCCAGAAATATGATCCCAGCCTGCAGTACTGAGTGGCTAACAAGGATGCTGCTGAATTCCATTCTGACTTAATTTTGCAGTTTTCCTATGTATGATAATTATTACTTTATATTTTTCACAGGTGCAGAGATGATATAAAATATCTTTCCAGATATAATAATTAAATATTTTGGCATTTTTCTCCCACCCCAGCCTTAATGGAACCTGGGGCATCTCAGGGCATCAGTGACCTGGCAGGTCTGTTCTCTCATAAAGATGGTGCCAGTTGCCAGCTGTACCTGATCCTCACAGTACTCTCTCAGGATGTGCTTCTCTGGCAGGTAGTCTCATTGACCTCCAGGATCCTGGGCTTTTGGGAGTGAAGAAGGAAGCAGGAAGCCTGGACAGCTTTACCTTGGAGCCATCAGCCTGGAAGCTTCTGACCAAGAAGCACTGGGCACCTAGAAATTCATCTTAAGCCTTGTGGTGGGTTGACTGTTGCTGGAAGCCACCAGGTTCCAGCTGGTGTCCTCTAAAGTTACTCTATTACTCCCCTCCTCAACTAGACAGGGGAGAGAAAATAGAATGAAAGACTCATGGGTAGAAGTAAGGACAGGGAGAAATCACTCAGCAATTGCTGTCATGGGCAAAACATACTCAACTTAGGGAAATTACTTTAATATTATTACCAATGAGATCAGAGTAGGATAGTAAGAAATAAAACTAAATCTTAAAAAAACACCTTCCCTCCAGCACTTCCTTCTTCTTGGGCTCAACAGTATTCCTTGGGCTCAACCTCCTCCACTGTAGTGATCAGGGCAATGGGGAACAGGGGTGGAGGTGAGTTTATCATATGTGCTCTCTGCTGCTACTTCTGCAAGGGAAGGGTGCTTCACACTTTTCCCCTGCTTCAGCACAGGCACCTATTCATGGGAGACAGTCCTCCACAAACTTCTCCAGTCCTTCCTGCAGCCTGCAGTTCTTCACAAACTACTCCAGAATGGGTTCATTCCACAGGGCACAGTTCTTCAGGAACAGAGTGCTCTAGCAGAGATCCCCGATGGGGTCGCAAGTCCTGCCAGTCAATGTGCTTTCTCCATGCAGCCACAAGTCCTTCCAGAAGTCTGCTCCAGCATAGGCTTCCCATAAATTCACAACCTCCTTCAGGCATCCACTTGCCCAGACCTCTATAGACTACAAATGTGTGTCTGCTCCACTGTTAACCTTCACAGGCTGCAGGAGAACGGCCTGCTTCACCATAGTCTTCACCACAGGCTGCAGGAGAATCTCTGTTCTGGTGCCTGGATCATCTCCTCTTCCCTCTTCATTGGCCTTGATATCTGCAGAGTTGTTTCTTTCACACGTTCTCACTTCTCTCCCTGGCTGAAGATGCACAATTTCCCACCCAGCCATCTCCCCCTTCTTAAATATGTTGTCACACAGGTGCTACCACTGAGGGGTTCAGCCTGGTCAGTGGGAGAGCTGTCTTTGAGCCAGCTAGCGTTGGCTTTGTGGAACACAGGGGAAGCTTTGGGCATGTTGCCACACAAACCTGATACACACAAGTTTGTCTGGCACAAAACTTTTTATATTTGTATATATATATATATATATATATATATATATATATATATATACACACACATATACATATATAATTTATTTTTTCCAAATCAATCATAACTGAAGTTGCTGTGTTTTGTTTTTAAATGTTATTTACTTATTGGGGGAGGAAGGAGATTTAAAATTTATTAAATTAACCTAACTGGCTATGTATTTCTTCTTTGCTGTAAATTCCAACTTAAGGACTCTTCTCTTCAACAGAGTAACCTACTGCACATGGGTTTCATCCAGCTAGGTTTGCTGTGGGTGTTGAGATGCAGAAGGGCCATCCTTCCCTTGCTGCTTATGGTTAGATTAAGAGGAAAGAGGACTGTCAACATAGCAAAAGCAGCACAGAGAATGAGCATCTAGAGCATGGGCTTTGATGTCAGGGTTACTTTATATCTGATTCTGGCTTTCTTCTCTTTTCAGTCAGATCACAGAATCTCAGAATGTCAAAGCTGAAGTGACCTCAAAAGATCATCTGGTCCAACTCCCCTGCCAGAGCAGATCACACAGGAACAAATCCAGGTGGGTTGTGAATATCTCCAGAGAGGGAGACTCCACAGCCCCCACTGGGCAGCCTGTTCCAGTGTTCCATTGTCCTCACAGTGAAAAAATTTTTCCTCATGTTCACACAGAACAGCTTCCACCCATCACCCCTTGTCCTTCCATTAGGTATCATTGAGAAGAGCCTGGCTTCATCCTCTGGGCACTCACTCTGTGTATTTATAAATGTGAATGAGATCACCCCTAAGTCTCCTCTTCTCCAAGCTGAAGGAGTTGCTCTGATTTTAAATGACTGAGATATAGCTTTCTTCCAGAAGGCAGTGGCTGATTTTTAAGTGTCAAATTGTCAGATTGCAATTAAAGCCAGTGGAAAAAAAGAATGCTGCGTCTTGGGTTTTCTTGCCTTAAAGCAAACTTTTGTCCCCCCAGTTTGATCTGGGAAAGTTTGTACTGTTACAGAAAATGATTAAGAAGTTCTGAATTGATACTGTTTTGACCTTGAACAGGCTGTTCACTGTGGTGTTGTTCTAGAAGGAGATGAGAACAATGGTATTTGCATCACACAAGAGGATTTGAAAAGACTAAGCCCACAGTCCTGAGCCAGATTCATAACTCACAACACTGAGGTGCCGCATGGCTGGAAGCTGCTACCAATAGAGAAGGAGAGCAGCAGCAATTTTGCTGGAGTTAAACTCTAAAAAACAATTTGGGAAGCAAGATTGATGTAGAGACCTGGAGAATTCAGGCAAAAAATTAGGTTATCTGACAATGTACAGGAAATAAAAACTGAAATCTACAGTGCTTGAACTTGCATACAGGTTGGGGAGAATCATGTGTGTGCAATGAATATGCTATGTTCAATCCAGCTTTTGCAGCAATTCTCACTTGAGCTAAACTATTTGCTGGAAAAGAGGTCAGAAATTTGTCAGTACCTGCTGATGCAGACAGCATGAATTGACACAATGTCAAATCAAAATAAACTGTCAGAAACACACCAGTTCGATAACTAACAGAACATGAGAATGATAGAATCAAGGTCATCTTGTCCAGCCCCACTGTGGTGAACAGGGATATCTTTAACTAGACCAGGTTGCTAAAAGCCCCATGAATTTTTACTTCAAATGTTGTGCTGGGTTACACCCCTCCTTGATGGGGGCTGAAAAAAGAACCCAGCCCCTAGGTGGACAAAAGAAACTTGATCCAGACGAGCAGAGAGAGACTTGGTTTTCCCCCTCCCAGGAGGAGGGGTCCCCTGGGTCAAAGGTGTTCTATTCCACTCCCCCTTCCTGTCCAGCAAGCCTATAAAAGGGTGGACATCTTTTACTTCTCTCTCTTTTTCTTGCTTTGCCTGCTTGAGGGAGATCATCTACTGCTCCTGCCTCTTGCATTTAACCACGTGGTGGGGGCCTACTTTCCAAGCTGCATCCACGCTTCCTAAAGAGCTGAAGCCATTTACATCCAAGGAATACAAGGCCATCTGGGTTTGGCTTTGTATATTTTCCTATTTATCCTTATCTCTTACCTGGGTAAACCCTCCCTGTTATTGAGATATATATATATATATATTGTTTTAAAATTATCTCTTTTACTTCCAAATCGATCCCAGACCATTTTCTTTCATAATCTTACCTCTCCTTTCCCCTGCCTAATTTCCTTCCCTTTACTGGGAAAGGGAGAGGGGGAGGAATCTCAATCTGTTACCATTTGGTCTTTTAGATCCTGGGTAAAGCTCAAACCACTGCAAATGTCTCCAAAGATGGGGCCTCCACCACCTCCCCAGGCATCCTGCTCCACTACCCTCATGGTAAAGAACTTGTTCCTAATACCCAGTTTAAATCTACTCTTCTCTGGTTTGAAGCCGTTGCCCCCCATCCTATCACCACAGGCCTTTGTAAACATGCTGAAGGATGAACTCAGTCTCTCTGTCTATATCATTAATGAAGATAGTAAACTGCTCTGGTTCCAGTATGGAACCCTGATTGACGCCACTTGTCACCTGTCTCCATCTGGACATTGAGATTGGTTGACCAATACCATCTGGACGTGACCATCTAACCAATTCCTTATCCACTGCGCAGTCCACCCATCAAATCCATATATCTACAAATTAGAGAAAAGGGTGTTATGAAGGACCATGTCAAAGGCATTACAGAAGTCCAGACAGACAACATCTGCTGGTGTTCCCTTGTCCAGTGGTGTAGTCACTCCATTGTAGAAAGCCACTGGGCTGGTGTGACAGGAAGCCTCTAGGTTGGCGAAGCTATGCTGGCTTACTCAAAACATCTCCCTGTCTTCCACATATATTAGCATAGCTTCTAGGATGATCTGTTCCATGATCTTCCCAGGCACAGAGGTGAGGCTGAGGTGATGGTAATTTCCAGGGTCCTCTTTTCTACTCTTTTAAAAAATGGGCACAGTATTTCTCTTCCACTCCCCAGAGACTTCAACTGACTGCCAGGACTTTTCAAATACTATGGAGAGTAGCTTTGCAGCTACATCAGTCAATTCCTTCAGGACTCTGGGATGTACCTCGTTGGGTCCTATACATTTATGCATGTTCAGGTTCCTCAGGTGGTCCTAAACCTGATATTTCCTTACAGTGGGAGGGACTTTATCTCCTTGGTCTTCACCTGCTGGCCAGAAAACCACCTTCATTCTAGTGCTCAAGAGATAAATCAGTTAGTTGGTACTGAAGCCTCTAAACTAGAAATATTTTCTTGATAGTCATTTTATCTGCTCAAGCTTCTCCTGCACCTTGCAGCTGTTTTGGCACAGTGGGAGATCTCCTGATGTACTGAGTTCACAGCAAGATTACACCTTTTCAGGTTCAGGCATATAAGTTGTGCTGTGGTGCTCAGGGTGGTATCAAGCCCAGGGGTAGGGTACTGATGGGTCCCTGGTCTCTGTGCACACAGAGCTCCTGCTTACATGTTAATGAAGTAGACACAGACCTGAAAAACATGTCTGTGTTTGTGTTTGATTATGGCTTCATATCTGCAATTGGTTTGTAGAGAAGCAGGATCACCACCTTTAGGAGCAGGCATAAAAGAAAACTATCAACACCAGTCCTTGTAGTAAGGCTAATAGCAATTCATGCAGGATTTGCTGTTAAAAATCAGATCCTGACAGAGTTTAGTCCTGTATTTGCCTTCAAATACTTTGTATTTTTCAGATTAATTTATCAGTACATTGTGCATCCTGCATTGCTAGGATGCTATGACATAGTGGCTACTACTGAAACTTGGTGGGATGATTCCCATGACTGGAGTGTAGGGATAGATGGGTACAAGCTCTTTAGGAAGGACAGGCAGGGTAGGAGGGGAGAAGGTGGTGTTCTCTACATCAGTGAGCAGCTGGAAGCAGTGGAGCTCCACCTGGGGAAGGATGATGAGCTGGTTGAGAGCACAGGGGTGAAGATTAAAGGGAAGACAGGGGAAGGAGATGTTATGGTAGGGGTCTGCTACAGGCCATCTGACCAGCAGAACCAAGCAGATGAGGCCCTCCACAGGCAAACAGAAGTGGCTTCATGTTCACAAGCCCTGGTCCTCATGGGAGATTTCAACCACTCTGACATCTACTGGAGGGACAACACAGCCAGGTACCAGCATTCCAGGAAGTTCCTGGAATGCATAAATGACAAATTCCTCCTCCAAATGGTGAAAGAACCAATGAGAAAAGGTGCTATGCTGGATGTTGTTCTTACCAATAGGTAAGGGCTGGTGACCAGTGTAAGGCTCAGGGATAACCTGGGCTGCAGTGACCATGAAGCAATAGAAGTTAAGACCCTCAGGACAGGTAGAAGGACATATCCCAAGCGTTCAACCCTGGACTTTAGGCATGCAGACTTCGATTGCTTCAGGGATCAACTGGACAAAGTATTGTGGGACAAAGCCCTAGGGGGAAGAGGGGCCCAGGACAGCTGGTCAGTGTTCAAGGATTACCTTCTTTCCCCACAAAGAGGAAAGCAGGAAAGAATGCTAGAAGACCTGCCTGGATGAGCAAGGAACTCCTGGACATGCTGTCACACAAAAAGAAACTCTACAAGGAGTGGAAGAAAGGACAGCTGGAATGGGGGGTACGTGAGGAAGCCGCCCAAGCAGCAAGAGACCTGGTTAGAAAAGCTAAAGCTCAGTTAGAATTAAATCTAGCCAGGGAGATCAAAGGGAACAGTAAAGATTTCTATAGGTATATTAATGGTAAAAAGAAGTCTAGGGAAGGTGCAGGCCCCCTCAGAAAGGAAACAGGTGAAGTGGTGACAAGTGACATGGAGAAGGATGAGGTTCTCAATGACTTCTTTACCTCAGTCTTCACTGGCAAGGGCTCCAGCTGCACTCCCAGAGTGATGCAAGATAATGACAGGACTGGAAGAAGGAACTGCCCATGGTGAGTGAAGATCAGGTTTGTGACCATCTGAAAAACCTGAAAGTGTTCAAATCCATCAGACCTGATGAGATCCACCCACAGGTGCTGAGGGAACTGGTGGATGAGGTTGCTAAACTGCTCTCTATTACATTCCAAAAGTCATGGCAGTCCAGGGAGGTCCCCACTGCCTGGAAAAGGGGAAACATAACTCCCATTTTCAAAAAGGGAAAGAAGGATGAGCCAGGGAACTACAGACCAGTCAGTCTCACCTCTGTGCCTAGTAACATCATGGAGCAGATCCTCCTGGAGGCACTACTGAGGCAGAAGAATAACAAAGAGGTGATTGGGTACAATCAGCACAGCCTCACCAAGGGCAAATCCTGCCTGACAAATCTGGTGGCCTTCTATGACAAGGTCACAACATTCATAGATGAAGGCCAAGCAACTGACATCATTTACCTGGACCTGAGCAAAGCCTTCAACACTGTCCCGCACCACATCCTGGTCTCCAAGCTGGTAAAGTCTGGGTTTTATGGATGGACCATTCAGTGGATAAAGAACTGGCTTGATGTCTGCATCCAAAGTGTGGCTGTCAATGGGTCCATGTGCAAGTAGAGGCCAGTGACAAGCAGAGTCCCTCAGGGATCAGTCCTGGGACCAGTCTTGTTCAACATCTTTGTTGGTGACATGGACAGTGGCATTGAGTGCACCCTCAGCAAGTTTGCTGATGACACCAAGCTGTGTGGTGCAGCAGACACACTGGAGGGAAGGGATGCCATCCAGAGAGACCTGGACAGGCTGGAGAGGTGGGTCCATGACAACTTCATGAGGTTCAACAAGGCCAAATGCAGTCCTGAAGAAAAGGACTTGGGGGTGCTGGTGGATGAGGAGCTCAACATGAGCCACCAGTGTGCACTTGCAGTCCAGAAAGCCAATCACACCCTGGGCTGCATCAAGAGAAGCATAGCCAGCAGGTTGAGGGAAGTGATTCTCCCCCTCTACTCTGCTCTGGTGAGACCCCACCTGGAGTACTGTGTCCAGTTCTGGAGCTCCTAATACAGGAAAGATATGGAGATGCTCGAATGTGTCCATAGAAGGACTATGAGGATGATCAGAGGGCTGGAGCACCTCTCCCATGAAGACAGACTGAGAGAGTTGAGGCTGTTCAGTCTGGAGAAGAGAAGGCTCCAAGGAGAACTTATTGTGGCTTACGAGAAAGCTGGTGAGGAACTTTTTAGGGTGGCAGGTGATAGGACTAGGGAAAATGGAGCAAAAATAGAAATGGGTAGATTCAGATTGGATGTTAGGCAGGAATTTTTCACCATGAGGGTGGTGAGACACTGGAACAGGTTGCCCAGGGAGGTGGTAGAAGCCTCATCCCCGGAGGTTTTTAAGGCCAGGCTGGAAGTGACTCTGAGCAATCTGATCTAGTGTGAGGTGTCCCTGCCCATGGCAGGGGGGGGGTTAGAACTGGATGATCCTTGTGGTCCCTTCCAATCCTAACAATTCTATGCTTTTATGACTATGATTCTATGATTTACACAATATGAAACTGGGACGCCTTCAGTTTATGGTTGGGTTTTTTTCAGTTGGTTGACTTCCTTTTTTTCTGTTACAGTTGCCAATTGGAAGGTTTCATTGCATTATGAATCATAACAGGATGCTAGGAAATTTGCTTGCTTTTGGATTTCATCTGGGATTCTCTGGCAGCAGTCAGCATAGTTGTGCAAAAAATAAAAGTGTCTACAGGTCACAGAATCACAGAATCTCACAGAATCACAGAATGTTAGGGGGTGGAAAGGACTTTGAAAGACCTGAAAGTGCACAGGTGGGACTCAACAAGATCTACTCACAGGTCCTGAGGGAACTGGTAATAAAGTTGCCAAAGCTCTGCCATCATATTTGAAAACTCATAGCAGTAAACCCCTGCTGCCTGGAAAACATAACTCCCATCTTCAAAAAGGGAAAAAACAGAAAGACCCTGGAAACTACAGGCCAGTAAGTCTCACCTCTCCCTGGTAAGATCATGGAGCAGATCCTCGTGAAGGCACTGGTAAGACATATAGATAATAAGGAAGAGGTGATCAGTGGCTATCAACACGGCTTCACCAAGGGCAAATCTTGTCTGATGAACTTGGTAGCTTTCTAAGGTGGATTTACAGCATTGGTGGATAAGAGAAGAGCAACTGATATCATCTGCCTGGGCTTATGTAAAGCATTTGACACTGTCCCACATCACATGCTGGGGGATGGGCCTCTCTCTGGATAAGGAATTGGCTGCACTCAGAGACTTGCAGTCTATGCCCAAATGGAGACCAGTGACAAGTAACGTCTCTCAAGGGCTGGTACAGGACCAGTGCTGTTTTAGATCTTCATCAGTCATATGGACAGTGGGATTGAGTTCACCCTGAGCAAGTTTGCAGTCAATGTGTAGTCAATGTTATCCAGGGGAACTTGGACAAGCTTGAGAGGTGGGCACAAGCCAACTTCACAAAGTTCAACAAGACCAAGTGCAAGGTACTCAACCTGCACTGGGCAATTCCAGGCACAAACATAAGCAGGGCAAGGAGTGACTCCAGAGCAGTGTTGAGGGGGTGTCAGTTGATGGAAAACTCGACTCAAGCTGGCAATATATGCTTGCAGCTGAAAAGGCCAACCATATCCTGGGCTACATCAGAAATGTGACCAGCAGGAAAAGGGAAGTGATTGTTCCCCTCTACTCTGCTCTGATGAGACCCCACCTGGAGTATTGTGTCCAGCGCCCCCAGCATAAGGGCATGAAGCTGTTGGAGTAGGCCCAGAGGAGGACCACAAAAATATAAGGACAGGTTGAGAGAGGTGGAGCTATTCAGCCTGGAGAAAAGAAGGCTCCAAGGAGACCTTATAGAAGCCTTCCAGTACCTGAAGGAACCTACAGAAAAAGTTGAAGGGACCTTTGCAAGGGCTTGTAGTGATAGGATGAAAGGGAATGGATTTGAGCTTGAGGAAGGCAGATTTAGATATTGGAAAGGAACTCTTTATATTGAGAGTGACGAGATGTTGGAACACCTTGCCCAGGGAAGTCATGGATGACCCCACCATGGAGGTGTACAAGGCCAGGTTGCATGAGGTCTTGAGCAACTTGGTTCAGTGGAAGGTGACCCTGCCCATGGAAGGGAGTTGGAATTGAATGATTTTTAAGATCCTTTCCAGCTCAAACCACTCTATGAATCCATGAAACATCATATGAAACACTTCATATTATTGCCATAGAATCTACTCCGCCTCCCCAACACGGACAGGGATGCTTCCCAACCTAGACTCAGCTGCTCAAGAACTCACCCAACCTGGCCTAGTACACCTCCAGGAAAGAGGCATCCACAACCTCTGTTGGCATCCTATTCCAGAGTCCAAGCACCCTTATACTGAAGAGCTTCTTCCTAAGATCCAGTCTAAACCTACTATCCCTTACATAACGTTAATAATAGAAAAGCAGAGGAGCATCCCTACAAGAACTGCTCTTAACATTTCTGGAATTGAATCCTTTTGAGATTTCAAAAGAAAAGCCCAGATGCAAACTTCTTTCTGGAAATGCAGAGTACAGAAATGCTTCCATTTCCATTTTTTCCATTTCCTCATTCTTTATCTCTTCAGCTTCCCTGTCCTTTTCCTGCTCTTTATCATGTAGGTGATACAAACCTTTCACAAACCCTGAGTAAGAAACATGTTTTCAAGAATGTTATTTATTTATTTTCAATAAGCATTGAAAGTATACAATCACAATATTTTGTATCCAGATGCTTGTTGAACATGTTTTCCTCATTGTACCCTGAGATGAAACTTTGGAAGATGCCATTTTCCAAGTTTAGTAGTAAAGACCATCTCATGTGGGTCAACATGTTTGGATAGAAAGAAGAAGAGAAAAGAGGAATCAAGGTCTTTCAGTGGTATTCTGAATACATCACACAGAGGATAGTTTAGCTGATAGTTTAAATGATTGTATAAGGCAAACTGCTTCTCATAGTGCAATGCAGACTCTTGTCCCTCCTGAGAAACAGTTGCAAAGGTATGAAGGAAAATGTGATCCGTGCACAAATTGTGTAAGACATTTTGAGGTCTGAGCAGCCAGGGTCGAACATAAACTGTGTGGAGGCAGTGTGTGTTATACCTAAGCCTGCACGTACAGCAACTGGAGAATCATTGATGATAGAAAAATAAGTCACAGTGAGCTAGGAGGAGAACAACCCCCCAGATTTTGTTCGTCTGAAATGATGCAGATTTTGAGTTTGAATTCATCCACAAATCACCATTAAGTTCTTCACAAATGTGCTCTAGGGCAACCAAGAACAAGAATGTGAACTCTCATTATTAAAAAAATAAATTTGAAGAAACAAAACCAATCAAACAAAAAACAGGGAAAAAAAGAGCAGAAAGGGGAGAGGAGAGGAGAGGAGAGGAGAGGAGAGGAGAGGAGAGGAGAGGAGAGGAGAGGAGAGGAGAGGAGAGGAGAGGAGAGGAGAGGAGAGGAGAGGAGAGGAGAGGAGAGGAGAGGAGAGGAGAGGAGAGGAGAGGAGAGGAGAGGAGAGGAGAGGAGAGGAGAGGAGAGGAGAGGAGAGGAGAGGAGAGGAGAGGAGAGGAGAGGAGAGGAGAGGAGAGGAGAGGAGAGGAGAGGAGAGGAGAGGAGAGGAGAGGAGAGGAGAGGAGAGGAGAGGAGAGGAGAGGAGAGGAGAGGGAAAATGAAAGACTTTTATAACCACTTCTTGTGTGATATTCCAGGCACATTCTTAGAGTGACTCATTCTTGTGCCCAGTCTTTTGATGGTGAACTGCTTTAAAATTTGACTTAACTTCAGTCCCATTTTACTAATTTGTTTTAAATATCTGAACAAACTAAACATGCTCACACAACAGCGAAAAGAAGTATGTTGCAGTCTTAATCATTCAACAATGTGGAGTTTATAATGTCATAGTGTAGTGTCTACATTTAATCCTCTGCACATAATTTGACCTTTCAGCTAATCAGTTCTTAGAAGGAAATACTGAGTCCTATTGAAATCAGTGGTGAAACTCACAATGACCCCAATGTTTATGTATGATGGAAGTAATCGAGTCAGAGCAAAGCGAACCAGGTGAGCATATTTTATGCAATCATTACTTTATTCATTGATTATATGGGGAAATGACATTTAAATATTAAATACATTGAAATGACAAACAGTGTTCAGATCTTTCAAACAGGAGGAGTGTTTAATAAGATCTCACAGGAAACGGCAGAGGTTTATGTACAAATACACCAAACAAGAGAGACCCTCAGCTCCTGGGGTGGAGAAAGAGTGCATTTTGTTCCACAAACCTCCATTTCAATATCTGTCATCGGACTATTGTCCAGGCTGGTGGATAACTCGTTGTGGGTCTGGTGTTGATGTTGTTCCCACAAGAGTGATGCTGGACACTATGGAGTGCTTTGCTGTCTAAATCTCAGACATTGTGGGAGATGTCTCTTTGAAGAGTATCTGACCTTGACTCAGTTTATGTAGGGACTTGGTGGTGGGTATTTCAGAAAAGATGTATATCAGTATCTTTAAAAAGAAAAAGAAGCAGCTTAGGTTAGACTTGAGGTCAAATAGTTTTCCACAGAATCACAGAACGTTAGAGGTTGGAAGGGACCTTGAGAGATCATTGAGTCCAGCCCCCCTGCCAAAGCAGGATCACCTAGGGCAGGCTACACTTGAATGCATCCAGGTGGGTTTTGAAAGTCTCCAGAGAAGGAGACCCCACACCCGCACTGGGCAGCCTGTTCCAGTGCTCTGTCAACCTCACTGTAAAGAAGTTTCTCCTCATGTTGAGGTGAAACATTCTATGCTCAAGTTTGCATCCATTTTTCCTTGTCTCATTACTGTGCACCACTGAAAAGAGCTTGGCCCCATCCACTTGATACCCACTCCTCAGATATTTATAGGCATTGATCAGATCTCCTCTCAGTCTTCTCTTTGTAGTGGAGGTGCTCAAGTCCCCTAATCATTTTAATTTTGAAGAAGTCCTAGTCATTATTTGACGACCTTGTGCTTGCAGGGTTGTGATTTGGCTGATTCCTTCTCCAGGAACATCTAGAAGGTCAGAGGAGCACAGATGGTTTAGGAACAGAGTGACTATTCATCTGATGACCAATCATCAGAAACTGCAAGACTACCAGGAGGTAAGGACAAAACAGACATAATGATAAACATCCTGGCTAAACACAGCTAGCACACAGCTGATGAAAGAACAGTCAAACCTTTTCTGCCTCCCAAGGAAATAATGGAAATGATGATTTCTTTTCTTTTTTTTCTTTGTTCTGTGCCAGAGTAGGGGGATGTAAGGCTTTGTGTCACCAAATATCTGTATGGGTAAGGCCAGTACCTTCTAGAGGAAGTCCTAACGTATACATAGTTTTTATGCATAGCTAAATCTGTCCCCTTTTTTGCTTGACCTCTTCATTGTGTTTTCCTCCTGTTGTTACCCCAGGTGTTGATGGCAGCCAAACCCAGATCAGGGAGCTGACTCAAGAAAAACACTGAGCCAGGAGAGCTTTTGTTGCTACCATCTGCAGTTGCCATAGCATCCTTAGCCCACCACAAACATCAGCTTTCCTGGAAGAGTTGCTAGTGGTCTCCTAACACACTTTTAAAAATCCCTCTTAGCATTCTAATCATTTGGAGTACCCATTTGGAACAATGGCTAAATCTGGGCACTTCTCAGCTACCTGTGGCAGTCACAGCTGTTACTGTAGGAGACAATGACTCCTGGCTCAAAATCTTGCCTTGCAAGCCTCAACCTCTTCCCCAGTCATTGCCTGCATGAGGAGTTTTGCCCAGGTAATGGCTGAATAATGACTTGATTTTGAAGTTAATGAAATAGCCATTATGATTTGACTCTACAGGTTTGCAAATTTTTTTTATTATATTCCAAGAGCCTTTCAGAGTAACGTAATCCAGTGATGAATTTCACACAGGGGTGCAAAGGATGTAAGTAAATAAATAACTCCCTACCTACCACTGCTTTCTACATTGATTAGAAAGATCAGTGTCCATGTAATCCCATGAAAAATGCAAGGAGGCAAGAAAGAAATAAAGGCAAGTAAATAATTCTGTATTTTTCTTATTCAAAGAACAACCAAATTAGCAGTGTTGATCAGTAGTCTACTGTTTTGGTTTCTCACTAATTACTCTTTTTAAATGGAGCAACTGCTCTGTTATAAGGCTGGCAAAGGGGGACCAAGCCAGAGCGTCATCCCCATTCCTGCTGCACTCTGCCTTCAGAACCAATTGCCTACTTCCTCCAGGCAGTCCCCAAAGGAAGGTTGGCTGAGTGAGCCCCTCTCCCAATGCTTGTGGATTCACAGGAGAGCAAAGGTGGGATGCCTTCTGAGTCAGTCTCTGTGCTGAGCTGCATCTTGGACTGCAGTGCAAACTGAGATCAGGTACACATCTGCTGATGTGACTGTCTTACCGGAGTGGTTTTCATTGAAAACACGTCATTTCTGGGAGTGATTTTTATTTTGTGGGTGAAAAATGTGAAGGATTTTACCAGATGGGAAGGTCACAGGAGAATAGGGTGAGTGTTTGTGACAAGACTCAAAATGACTGACATGTGAATGTTGCACATGCAAATTAACAAGCTTTCAAAGGAATCAGTGAGAAAAATCCCACATATAGATTTGCACAATCTAGTCAACAAGAATGGCCTGATCTGGTGCTTCCAGCAGCAATTTGCCATGGGATTAGTGGGTGATTGAAGCATTATCATCTTGCTAAATCTAATGAAGTGTTATTGTCTGGAGGTAGTGGCCATCAATTCAGCAGAGATACAGTGAAAAAGCATTAAAAACCGAAAATATGAGGAAACAGAAATAAACTGCAGCACTTGGTTACTTCATTTTTTAAACTGAAAACCTGATATTCATATGAACATTCCCCCCCCCCCCCCCCCCCACTGTTTTAAAAGACAGAGGCATAAATAGAGAGAATTTCAGAAAAAGGCACTGTCTTTACCTGATGTACAATCTACATAAACAAATTTCAGGCAAAACATAGCCAAATACTTTCAGCATTTGATTTTATTCTGGTAGGAATTTCAAATTTTCTACTTTTTTGCCTCTTAAAAAAATTGTTTCTGGTCATAGCTCTGCTCAGGCACAACTACTCAAATGTTACTCTTCATCATCCAGAACAGCTGCTTAATGATTTCTCAAAGACTAAATGCACAGTGAAGCAGCTTTAGATGTCCCAACCCAACTCAAGATACTTGCCAAAATTTCAAACATATGATTTAAAGTACACCTCTGTAAGGGATGCAACTAAAATACCATGTTAGTTATGAGACAGATGTACCAGTTGAGGTAAAACTTGGTTTGCTCCTTTCAGGTGACTGAAATCCTCTGCACTTGCAGGACCAAAACAGAGGCCACAGTATGCTCAAACACCATTTACATCTGAGAAGCGATATTCAGGAATGTCAGAAGTTTTAACTGACAACTAGGAAGGCACTGCCAAGCCTGGGTAACAAATCAGTTATTAGTAGAGGAGTCAGACAGTGCTAATCTCTTCACCAGCTAGTCAGCACTTTCAAACAGCCTGTGGAGATGGCAGATGCTGTTTACTTAGCACAGACGTCTCATCTACTCTTTTAGTAATGCTAGGAACAGTCAGTGGTCAAGAAGCTGTGTTGGTCCCTTTGATTAAAAGAAGTGTTCAAGTGTCCCTTGCTTCACAGTGCTCTTTTCTTTCTTTGTTTATGTTGTCTTTGTGGAGTTGTAGCCTTTTGGACATCAAGCAGATTCCATTTTCCTCTTTATTCACATGGAAGATTTATTTTCAAAAATCATCTTCAATTGCCTGTCTCTCTGGGTTCTTGGGTAGAGAAAATGCTGCACTAATGTTGCTGGGATAGTAGAATTCCATCAGGTCTATACAGCACAGTGAACCCACAGCCAAAGCACTTTTTGGAAGATCCTCCCTTGCCTTTAAATGTCCCTGCCGAGGACAGGACAGAGAACTGTTGTGTGGAGAGGCATCTTGGGCACCACCGAGCCAGCAATGTGCAGATCTGGAAATTAATTCAGGTTGATAGTCTGAGGACTTCCCAACATAGCAGTATCAGGAGGTTTGTGAGGCAGGAGGGTAAGAGCAAGGCTAGGTGAGCACACAGAGTGGCAGCATGAGGCTCCATCATTAGGGGCAGGACACATTTTCATCAGCATGGCCTGAGTGCCAGCAGAGCAGCATTATCTGCTACACTGGTTCTGTTGTCTCTTTTTACCATGTTGGCCTTTTACAGACAAGAATGATTTAATTTATTCTACACTTTTTGGGCAATGCTCCTTGGGCCAACAAGGCAGGATCAGCTTCTGTGCATGAAGCTTCTCCTGAAAACCACACACTGAGTCCTGGAGAAAGGGAGTGTGGGGACCTGCACACAAGCACGCATCCACAGACTCACTGCACAAGAACCAGAACCATGGGTCTGCCATCAGTGAGGTGGCACCCCTGTATGTGGGGAGCTGAACAAAAGCATCTTGTTTGGGGAAATAACAAAACCAGGAATTAAAAAAAAAAAAAAAAGTACAACTTTATGTAAATACAAGTTGACACGTAAGTGGCCAAGGAAAGTCCTTCCGCAGTCTGCTTGCACTCCCAGGACAGCTGGTACAAGGGGCCAAGCTGTGCAGGGACAACATATCAGGTCTCTTACTAGAGAAGCCTCCAGTTTATGTCCTTGAACACAGCTGAGATGCAGCACCTGGTTGTGGACTGGGGCCTTGCACTGCATGTTCACTGTCCCACATTGTTTAGAAGCAAAATAATTCCTTCTAATACTTGATTATCTCTGGCATGAAATCTGTTGCTTGGGGTTTAAGTCTCATTTGTACACGTTATCCCACTACTCAGACTGCAGCTTGCTTTATCAGACATGGAGCTGAAGTGACATGGGGTCACTAATAGGGACAAGTATGTCACCAAAGCCATCTCAAGAAAACTTCACAACTTTCTGACAACACTTGGTAGGGCTGAAGCTGCTTCAATTAGTTTCACCAGTTTTAAATCCATTATTTCTTTATCCATAATTCAGCTGAAGCAACTTAAATTTTTTTCCTTGGTTTTGAAACAATTCTTTGCATCCTTCCCTTTATTTTTGCTTGAAGATTTGAATCAGTCATCTGGGAAAGCTCACAAACATGACTGGTCAACTGTGACACAGTGGCAGGGTCAGCACTGAAATTACATTATCAGCAATTACCTGGTTGAGTGCCCTGCAGACTCCTTTTCCGGCCAGCAAGGCACCTATTCTAGTGCAGGGAACTGCAGAGTCCCTCTAGGACTGATTTTGAGTGACACAGTTTACAGCAATTCAGCCCTAAAGGCTGTGAGTGGAGAAGGACACAGTGCAGTCTGCTTGGCTTGGAGCTAACTCAACACGCAAAAAGCAGTAAAAGCCTGCATGTCTGTCCCCAGAGCAGCTTTACTCAGCATTACTCTGTTTTGGGGCTCTTTCAATTTAACTGAGCAGCTTTGGATTACAGATAACAATGAAGCCTTGGGAGCCAAGGACATCAGCAGTGTCAAATGCATGTACATTTAATTAAAAGTAATAATGGCTGCAAGCTTACTTGTATGAACGCACAATATTCAATAATACATTATCATCCAAAGGTTCCCTGTGCATTTATTATTCTAATTTCAATTGAGGGATCCATTAAAATTTTAAACCTGGAAAGAAATTCATTTATTCTAATGCATATTTAAGATCTGTATCAGTTGGGCTTTTTTCCTTTTAAATGGAAATTATAGGAGCTTATGTGCGCAAAAGGTGTCACTAATTTTTCTAGTCAAAACCAGAAAAAAAGCCGAACTCAAGCTATAGGGCAGTTCATGGATTTAGATCATAGATAAGGTAAAGTTTCTTGTGATGCCTGTCTGGAAAACAACATGTATATGTTGTGTCCAAAATAATTCTTTGTCCAAATAAAGGGTTTATGTCTTCATAATGGAAGGCTAGATGGGCATAAATTGTTGCAGTGACCTTTTGCCCTATGATATTACTGAATTATGTTGGAGCGGAGGTGGATTTAAGGATTTAGTAAACGGCAAACCCCTCTGACCTTAATTACTCTAATGCCTCCTTTAATCTCATCAGAGCTATGCAAATAGAATACATTTCTTGCCTTTTAGAATAAAGATCACTCCATCAGTTTTAAGCTGCAACCAGGGCATATAATGTTAAAAATGTAACAGAAAGATTATTCAGGCTGCCTGCTGGGCAGCACTGCATTGGAGCAACACAGTGCTGTGCTGAGGGGACTCACACAGGCGGCCACAAGAAAGGCAGCACATTGCTGCCTCATCTCTCCCACCCATTGTGTTCATGGGGCAAATTCTCCCAGAAAAGCTGTGAGAGTGAAAACTCAGGTTTTGACTTTTTTGACCTACTCCCACACAAATATTCAGGGCTAACCTACAAGCCAATAATGCTAAGACCATGTACATACATATGTACATATATGTACATACAGACATACACTATACCTATATGCATAGTATATATATATATATATATACACACACACGCATATATGCATACACATATGTTCTTATGTGTGTGTATATATGTAAGGCAAAGGCTATGAAAAGCTAAGTGTACCAAAGAAACTGAGCACAAACGCTAATGTTGCTGCTCTGTTGTCTGTCTAGAAGCTAAAGGTCTCATCCTACATGCAGTGTGTTTTTTTTATCCCCCTCCTCAAACAATACACATTCACTCAAAAGTATCCATGCAGCTATCTTGAGGCATTGGGCTGTTGCAAACACTTCAGTGGATGTTCAGTGACTGATATGTTCCTTTTTTTTTTTTTTTTTTTTTTGAGTACCATGACAAAAGGCAGTAGCTGAGGCTCAGCCATGCTGGGTCCTGGTGGCAGACCAGCTGTGCATGTAAGCATATGCTTAAATCCCGAGCGGGTACCTAATCCTCCTGACTTCAGCATCAATTTTAGCAAGGGGCACAAGGAAGGGTTTCTGCTGTCCCCATGCCCTGACATTTCTTATGCGCCTGACAAGAGTGATGGACCTACAAGTTCTGCAGTGCCTGCTGGGGAATCTTGGGGCACCAGCCTGCTGTTCACTTTCTTCTTTGTAATGGGTCTGTCTCTGCGTTCTTACAACGAAAGCTGGTGCATCTCCAAGGATGGCTGTCAGGCAGCCATACATTCCAGCTCCAAAAGCTGGAGGCAGGACAGGATGCACTCCTTCTGCAGTCACTCCAGTCTTCAAAAAGGGCAAGAAAGAGGGCATGGAGCTACAGACTAATGGAAAGAATTGGTAAACATCAAGAAATATATGTTACTTCCCTCGTAACCATCCCAAGGTTACACTACCTGCAAAAAATGTTGACATCACTAAGACATCATTGGGAAGCCAAACTGAGTAGAGAGTCTGAAGCTGCAGAAGAGCTGAGGGACTGCTTAAAGCCACTATGACCCTTTCTCCCTGACTTCGGGATTCCGCTTGACACACCAGGTAGAGGCACGATGGAGACACCAAGCATAAAAGCAGTGATACTAATCAGCTATGTCTGAAGGAGATTGCTTCTGGCAGAGCACAAGACCTTAGGGGTGTCACCTGGAGAATAAATCTGGTCAGGCATACCCAACTTGCTTGGATCAGGCAGAGCAATGAGAGATCTCAGACACTAGCACGGCTGAGTCAAGACCTGCTGGTCAAACTGAAAGGCAAGAAGAAACTGCATAGACCATTCAAGCTGGAACAGGTGTCTAGGGAAGAATACAGGGATGCTGCCTGGTTGTGTGGGGATGAGTTAAGGAAGGCCAAGGCACACGTGAGCTGAACTTGGCAAGGTATGCAAAGAGTGATGAGGAGGGTATAGGTATAGATATGTCAACCAGAAAAGGAAAGTTAAAGAAAACATACTGACTGTGATGAGCAAGAATGACAAGCTAGTAATAACAGATGAGAAGGATGATGTTCTCAACAACGTTTTGCATCATTTGTGACTGGCAGCCTTCCTCCTTACACCTCCCAATTTGAAGGTACAATAGGACAGCAACCAGAGGGACAGAGTCCCTCTCACTGGGGCCACAAAGATGATCAGAGGGTTGGACACCTCTCCTACAAAGACATGTTGAAAGAGTTGGGGTGGTTCAGCCAGGAGAAGAGAAGACTCTGGGGAGACCAGTACTAAAAAAGGCCATGCTGCTTTGAAACTAGCAGGCTTTTGGATACCTTCAGCTTCACCCATTCCTAACTATCCATCAGTATTGATTAGCCAGTACAATAAATTCTTGGTTAGGAGTGCTAGAAAAACCTTAGCTGTTATGAGTCAGTGCTGAAGGTGGTTGGCCAAGGAACAAACTGGCTATAGTCCAAAAGACTTTACCACTCAATGGTCATCTGAACACAACAGCAGTCTAGCTTGTCCTCCTTCTTGCTGAACATTTTACAATTGTGTACTGAGGCATTTGAGCCTTACTGTGTGCCAAACTTCATTACCATGTCAATTTCCCAAAGCCATTTTCCATCAGCCTTCCATCACCTGAGCAGCCTTGAGGAGCATTGCCTACTGTAGGTCAAAGATCAAAGGTTGCCATAAGTGTCATACATGAGGCAGTATGGTATGAACAGCAGCAGACTAAAACTCGATGTATCGTGCTGGGGAATCAATACTGATGGATAGTTAGGAATGGGTGAAGTTGAAGGTATCAGCATCCTATATTTGAAATGATGGATTTCTTGGGCATTAAAGCATGTTTCTGTAAACAGTGTGCTCATGTAGTCTACATTCATATTATTCATATTAAGATGTAAATAGAAGGAGAACAATGTGTTTATAGCTGAATGGACAGGAACAGAGAAATGTGGCAATATGCAACAGCTTGTCTGAGGACAGTAAATAACAGCAGGTATAGAACAGGGGTTTGAGCTAAGGAAAGCTGCAGAAAAATTTCAGTTAAAAGAGAAATCTGGAGGTTATTTTGTCTAACATGCTCTAAGCAGCAGGCTTAAAGTTAGTGTAAGCAAACATAAATAATATCCCAAATTTATGACAGCATTTAATTTCTCTGGAGTTGAGAATTTTACAGTGCATGCACATAAAATTATTACATTCACTATCACAAATTCCTGGGGCTGAAATCCCTGGTACTGATGGGGTGAAATGCCATAACTCCTCATCAGTGTCTACAGAAACTTCCCACAGGTTTAACAGGTGATAAAAAAGTACATAATTTCTCTTCTTCCAAAACTATTCATCTCCACCTGGGTCACAACAACCCCATGGTAAGCTATATACCTGGGGATCTGTGGTTGGAAAGCTGTGACTCGGAAAGGGACCTGGGGTTTCTGGTTGACAGTGGATTAAATATGAGTCAGCAGTGTGCCCAGGTGGCCAAGAAAGCCAATGGCATCCTGGCTTGTATTAGAAACACTGTGGCCAGCAGGACCAGGGAGGTGATCATTCCCCTCAGCACTGGTGAGGTCACATATTAAGTAGTGTTTTGTCCTGGGTCCCTCACTACAAGAGGGACATTGAGGTGCTGGAGTGTGTTCAGAGAAGGGCAATGAGGCTGATGAAGGGCCTGGAGTACATGACCTGTGAGGAGCGTCTGAAGGAGCTGGGGTTATTCAGTATGGGGCAGAGGAGGCTGAGGGGAGACCCTATTGCTCTACAACTACATAAAGGGAGGTTGAAGAGTGGAGGGGGATGGCCTCTCCTCCTTGGCGTCAAGTGAAAAGACTAGAGGAAATGGTTATAAGCTATGCCAGGAGAGGTTTAGGCTGGATATTAGGAAATATTTCTTCACTGAAAGAGTTATTAAACATTGGAATGGTCTGCCCAGGGCAGCAGTGGAGTCACCATCCCTGGAGGTGTTTAGGCAGTGCGTGGACCTGGTGCTTAGGGACATGGTTTAGTGTTGATCCCTCAGTGCTGGCTCGAGGGCTGAACTGGATATCTTTCAGGTCTGTGGTTCTGTGGTTCTGTGTATGACATCTCACTGCTCGTCGTACCTAACTTGCACCATGAGGCTACCTTTTCCCCAGAAAACAGCAGGTGAAAAATGGCAATTTTGTAAAAAAATCTCTAGGCAAAACTGCTTCTGTGCTCTTTACTGCAGACCCTTCTTTCTTTTATGGAACAGAAGAGAAACAGAAAGGAAAAAAACCTCCACCAAGTCTTCAAATGTAAGCCAGTACACATGGTCTTGTATGTCTCAGCTGTAGAAGAACATCAGAGGTCTCGCTCTGCACTTTGCAGGGCAATCAGAAACAGTTAAGCAGAGTGCAAATTGTCCTTCTAGACCCTTTTTCCTTTTTTCACTGATTGTAATTAATTGTCTAATTGCAGTGTTCATTTGTGAATTTTCATTTGGTGCATAACCTGTCGTTTTGGACACAATACTCAGTAGCTTTGCAGCAAAAATAGAAAATGCCCTTCTCCAGTGGGAGAGTGGCCCAGGCTAACCAAGCACCGGCCTGCTGCAAGGGGTAGGTATGTGGACTGCACAGATTTGGCCAAGCCATAATTAAAGCAATCCAAGGAGGGCTGTCACTGGGGAAAAAAAAGTCCCAAGAGAGTTCAAAAACCCTCACGGTTCAAAGACAACAGAGCTATACTGAGACATGTACTGAATAGCCATAGCTTATCTGAGCACCTTCTGCTCAGAAAAGGATCTTTGCTACTTGGATAGTTCCTATCTGGCACTGATAGGAGTGCTGCAAAAGCCAATTTTGCAGTTGGAAGTAGTCACATTTTCTTTTCCTCCAAAGAGATAGAAGAGATAATTTCTTTAGAGTCACTGGGCAACAAACCAAAGCAGAAAAATGAGCATTTTCTAGATATCCCTATTAATAACACAAGTGACACTCCAACAAAACTACACTCTCCCAGGCTGGTAGGTAAGACCTTCTTACCTACAGAGGGATACACCTTCTCCTCCCCTCTCTCCCCAACCCACAGCACTATCCACAGTCGAATGCTGAGACTGAGAAAACAAGGAAGGCCAGTCCTGTCTTGCTAGCTGGCAAGGGCCATGGTGAAGATATGAGTAACTTTGTCTTCCAAGTACAAAATAATTGCTGGCAGTACACTGTGAACATGTCAAACTTGGGGGGATATGTTAAGTAAAGGCCCTTCAGTGGTTTTCTTTCTTTAAATGGTAGCCACAGAAAAGTTATGCAAACACTTCAGCTGTGGAATATATAATTTGACATCTGGCAGGGCTCCACTGTTGATGCAAAGAGTGAAGCATGCAGGGGATGGCTAGCAGTTGTTTCAGTGCTTATTCAAAATGATAAACTATATTAGATACGTTTCCCCCTCACCTCCACCACTTCTGCTTTAGTTTGGCCACTCCCAGTCACATAAACACCATTCCTTGCTCTTCTAACAATGAGATGATTCTTTTAGCGACCACAGGCTAAGGCAGAGGGAGTTGCCATTGCAGGAGCATGAGCCTGTGGCTGCATACAAAAATGAGCCCAGACCTGCGCCAGATATTTGAAATATGCACCCAGGCAAACTTGGTTGATTTCAATAAAACAGTTCCCTGATTCAAGCCACTTGAGTTAAACAGCTGGCCAAAGAGATCAAATTACTCCTCCTTCTGCCCATTTCTTACCAAGATAGAGAGGAATGGAGAAGACTGAGAGAGTATTTAATAAATGTTTATAAATATCTGAGGGCTGGGTGTCAAGAGGGAAGGGACAGGCTCTCCTCAGTTGCACCCTGTGATAGGACAAGGCACAGTGGATACAAACTACAACACAGGAGGTTCCACCTCAACATGAGGAGGAACTTCTTCACTGTGAGAGTCACAGAGCACTGGAACAGGCTCCCCAGAGAGGTTGTGAAGTTTCCTTTCTGGAGACTTTCAAGACCCATCTGGATACATTCCTGTGAGACCTGTGCTAGATTCTATGGTACCGTTCTGGCAGAGGGGTTGGGCTAGATGATCTCCAGAGGTCCCTTTCAACCCCTAACATCTTGTGATCCTGTGAGCCTGTTCATGGAGCCTGTCCCTCTAGAGCCACAAACATTGGGGTCCTTGTCTGACCTGCTCTGAATATAGATTTTGAAGCCTCCCTCTTCACCCTCACCTGTTCTGATGGCTTTCTCCCCACAGACACTAACATCAACATCTCAACCCAGCCTCAGTAAAAAGCTGAGGGGTAAAACCTCACCAGACACATCTCAAGAAGTTACTCAGATTTCCTTCGCTGCCTGATGAAGCATAAAAGACAAAGAAAGAAATTACATTTTTCACAGAAGTCCCTGTAACACCTGCAGCTCCTGAGGAAAAGAAATAATGTTGACTGTATGTATTTTGTTTATTACCCTTTTAGGGAAAAATAAAAGGCTTGGTTAAAATCAAATATTAGTTAAAGCTTTTCAACATGTTTGCTGTCTTTCTGTATGAATTCTGTGCAAGTGAATATTCACCTACTAGGTAATTTTAAAGAGTTTAACTCTTTCTAAATGAAATTAATTATGAGCATGAGAAACAGCCAAAAGTTTTACAGATTTTCTCTAAAATAAAGAAAGGACAAGATACTCAAAATTGGATGTTGATATACTACAGAAGATAAATATTAATTTATTAGTAATGTGTCATCTTTACAGGAATGTCCTGCTGTGAGAAGATACATCTTTAAATTATTTGAAAGTAAGAGGGAACTTGAATAGAATGGCTGCTCAGCCTGACAAGAAAAGTTGGTGATTGAAGAAACACGTGAAGACAGCACCATAATATACTTCAATCCCACTGGAATACAGCTACATGATTTGGAAGCCATGGAGTATTGTCATTCTCTGGTCAAAGCTGCACTTCACTATTTCCTATGATTTTCTGTTAGTTGAATTTCTGCTTGCTCTTACACCCACTATTCAGGGCAAATGAATGATGATTGACATCTCTGAGCCATTCCTTGTGGGTTTTACATTTTTCAGAGTTAGTAAAAATAATTCCTGTTAATTACACACTATTGTCATTTTGGGTCCATGAGCAGGTTGAATTGTCTGCCAGTCCTCACTCAGACATAGGGAACTTGGACTAAAATACAAATTAGCATCTTTCTATTGAAAACGGATCACAACACAGATCTCCTATGAGCTTTCTCCTTGGCTTTGGCTTTTCTAAGAAACCATTGACCCTACTCTTGGATACTCATGGCCGTTCCCTTTTGTGCTGCCTGATGTTAACATCTGCTTCAGTAAGCACAGGTACCTTGCTTTCCCTCAGGTCTATTCTCCACTGTTTTGTGAAAATAGAATTTTGTGTTTTCTCCCCAAAGCCTCTTTAAGATGACAGGGTTAATGTGTTATGTTAGACAGAAACCTTAGGTCTCACATAATACTATTTTGTGCTATAGCCCCTCTTCTGATTTTCCTTTCTCATCTTAGAACTGGACTTAAACCCACACACATACACATAGACAGAAACTTCACATCCTGCCACTAGGCTCTGATACTCTGAAGAATATAAAATATATGACACCCTTGTGGTTGAATAAACCTATGGAAATAAATACAACACAACAACCGCATGGTGCCTTTCTATTAAATGTTACCCGAGCTAGTCCTGCTGTTTCGTAGCATCTGCTGAATCAAAGAGAAATTAAGGAAGGAAACCATAATTTAAAACACTTAAAGGAATAAAAGATGTTCAGAATCAGACATTTTGGAGAATGAACTAGGCTTCCTGTTCCATGCAGTATTCTTCACTCAAATACAGCAGCTACCAAGACATCTGGTCAAGGGCTGCGGCACTGGTGATATTTGCTCCACAAGGGAAAAAAACATGCATAATTCCCTTACTTTTGCTGAGGAAAAATTACTTTCTCACTGCTCACTGACAGTGAATGACTGGGTGATAAACTGCCATGATGAAATTTAATGTTAAAAGGAACGTTTTGCATTATGCATGCAGGGAAAAACAGCTCTCGTCTCACATACATATGGATAAGCTCTAAAAAAGAAAATGTCTCCTAAGAAGAAATCCAGGAAGACTGGAATCACAGAAGACAGCTCTTTCTTAGCACACGTCACATACTGCCATAGAAACAAAACATGCTTATTCCATCAATACTGTGTCCAGTACCTATTACCCCTGCTCAGAAAGGAAAAGGTTAAAAAAAGCATGAAGAGGAAGATTTGAGAATACCAAGTGTCTTCTATGTAGAAAGAGTGATCAAGTCCCTGTCTTGGAAAGCAAGCAACAGGAAGGTGATGAACTGTGCCACAGAGCCCCCATAATACTGGGCATGAACTGTTGTCCATCCCCAGCAGTAAAGTCCACGTGTGGGTGGTTTGTGTGCTACAAAGGATGATGTGGAAAATTGGCTGACGGGTGTGCATGGTTGCTGTCATGCCTGAGCACGACAGAGCCAAACAGGGACAAATTCAAGCCCACTGTCCTGAATCGTTCACTGTGAGGAGTAAGGCTCAGAGAGGAGTTTGAAAATATGCCCCCTGGTCTGACTGAGGGTAGGCAGGGAACTTCTGCCAAGACAAATATACCCCAATTCACTTCTGCACCTCAACAGCACCAGCAACAGGCAACTTGCTGGTGATGAGTGGTGCTTTGCCAGGTAGGTGACCTCTTGGTCTGTGCTGGCTTGTGGTTGAGGTAAGAAAGAAGACCCACTCTGACTTCACTTCCACAAGTGTACAATGAGTAGCTTGGCAGTGATGGTCTGCCCTCTATGTGCTCTCACCTCTGTAATACATCATTGCTGCCAAGCTCTCTCCTCCTCTCCTGTGCCATGTGGCAAGGGCAGGTCAGAATCCTGTCAGGGTTTGGAGGTTTATCAGAAATGTAGCAGAAGAAACATAGCCTCTGGAAAGTGGTCTGGAGCTCCTACAAGAAGAGATTTATTGTGTTTCTTTCTTCCTGCTGGGCTGGAGTTGCTGTACAAATATTTTCTTTCTCTCTCTCACTTTTGACATCTGACAGTTTGACTTCTGCCTGGAGCCTGGGAGCCTAAAGGTTGGTAAAAAGTAATCAAGAAGTAATTACGCTTTTAGAAATTACTCAGTTCAAGTTTGGATACAATTTCAGATGGAGGCTTGCAGGCAATGGAGAATTTTTATTGTGTTGGAGAATTCTGGCTCTGCCTTTGGCGTTGTAGTCAAGGCTCTGTTTCAGCTTGCTCATTTGGGTTGAAATAAGATGGCTCTCACAAGTATATGGGAGCCCATGTTTGTAACAAAGATACACTAAAAATCAGTGCTTACTAACCACCTTCTTAGCAGTGCTGCTGTCTTTAAAGAGAACAATTTTTGTTTCCAAGCCCCTTATTACTGAACCCTTTATTTTTAGTGAAAGCATTTTCCTCTTTCATACTCAAGCTTCATCAACAAGCGATTTTCTGTTGCAGAAATGGAGAACTGGGGTCAACAATGGTGTGCACACAGTCAAAACAGGGCCTGGCTATTGCTCTTGCACCACCACACTCTTAGTATCAACCAGGGTGCTCAGGCTATTAATGCAGGACCCTGCACGGGAGAAGGGGTCGTCTGATGTTCTGTTCCAGTGTTGTCCGTGTTCTGCCTGCTTTCCTTGTCAGGAGGAAGAGTTACTACCTCCAGCAGGCAGCACCCAGCTGCTCAGCTGTGGGGGGTGGTGCATTGGCCAGCGCTGCATCCCTTCCCTCAGGCAGCAGCACCTGGCTGTCCTCCGCTGCACTGACCCCCTGCCTCTCCCCGTATGCGGTGAAGGTCTCTGCAGCTACAGGCATGCTTGTGGTGGCCCATGCTGCACAGGGGCTGTGGGGAAGGGTCTCAGGGAAGGGCTGCAATTTGTGGCTCCTGTGCAGTGTGTTGGTGCCCCTGCACAGCGTGCTCGTGCCCTTGCCAGCTCGCAGGGCCATTCTGCACAAGCAGGAGACTAAGCTTGGCATAAAGCTGCAAAGAAACACAGTTTAGTTGAAATAGTAGCTGAACTATAATCCAGTTCATATCTTGTCCCAAAGAGTAAGATGTCCTTCACTGTGGGCTAGAGAATAAATCTGCAGCCTAGTCCTCAGTAAGCCCAGAGAAGAGAGATAAAACAAACAAGATATGTGATTTCATTTATGGAGGGGCCTCTCCAGGAGGCAGCTGTTACAGTTACATTGTCTTTGTGGACAAGCATGTTTTCATCTTGATATAACCTAAATTCTGTTGCACCACACAAGGCACTGTGTAATACAATGTGCTGAAGTAGGAGTCACACAGTGGCTGCACTAGTGTTGTGGATGGGGGTAGAGCAGGGAAGAATGGCTTGGATGTAATCCTCTGCAGACCTCACCATCATGCCCTGAGCGTTGATCTGTAAAATGTGCTGTGGACCAGTGTACATATTTTCCAGCTACTCCACTAGCTCTCCTTCTGGGACATTGTCCTAACCCTAGCATGTGACATTCTGCAGCAGGACAGATACTGGCACGTGTGCTTGCTTCATGGAGATGTCACTGCCAGGATAGCAACATCTTGTTCAACAAATACTTTAAAGTAGATATGATATTTTTCCACAGCCTCTTTTTACTTCTTAATTAGACTGTAAATTTGGCAGTCACTCATTTGGCCCAGATCTGCATCACTTCCAGCAGGAGCTTGGTCTAGGACTGGTATATATACTTTGGTGGATTGGGCAGCATTTTCTTTGATAGCCTCCCTACAAGTCCTACAGACATCCATTTGTGCATCAGTCCAAGCACCACTCTTTCCTCCACTTCATGGATCTGGAGCACAGGAATCTGGCTGGCCAACCAGCAGAGGAATCAACAATAGGCATCATTTAAAATATGTGACAAGCACTGGTGGTGTTGACAATGGGACTGCTCCCCCATTTTGCTTCCTGGAGAACTACATAGGGCTTTATATCCTTACATTTGCCTGGGTCCTCAGCATGGTGCTTCAGAAAGGCTCTAGAGCCAGTTTGTTCAGCCAGGTGCACGTGCACAATACAATGTACAGACTATATGCAGAAGCTGGAATGCTGGGCCTAAGGCAAACAAAAGGGCACCAAAAGGGGCACCGCTCCCACATTTCCAGTAGCATGTTCCCACCCACCTTGGCATGAAAAAGGAGGTGGGAGCATCACATGCTACACCGTGTACATGATAAACATCTCTATAACTCCTCTGCCTTTCCCCTTCTCTCTCCCCTGCTCTACTTTTATTATACACAGCTTTGCTGGGACCCCAAGCCTGGGCTGGGCTTTCAACCTTCAGCCAAATCTAAGTGAACAGCACCAAAACCAGTGTCACTGTGCTGGCTTTATCTGAGTGAAAAAGCAGAAGTCCCTTTTCCTGAAGCTTTTGGTGCTGTCTATCCTCTCGCACTGCTAACCATGCGAGCATGAGGGGCACAGCACTTAGAGTCAGCTCGCTACATGTGTGCAGCCTGCATTGAAGACCCTCCTCAGGGCCCTGTGCTGAGGGACCAGCCCCAAGATTTCCCATCTCCTTAACATAACTCATTCCTATTGGCCTCATCTGGCCAGTAGGGTTCAGCTGTTGGCATCAATCCCACAGATTTTGTCTTCATATTGTTTGGATGCAGTCAGCTCATCATGCTTTGCAATCTAGCGTGCTATCATTTTAATGGCTAAACCCAGGATGTTTAACATACTAAGCAGCCTCAAGGCAAAAAAAGCTGGCATCTTACAATGTGTCCCTGCAAGCTGACATGTTGTAGCTTTCCTCCCAGTGTTTCGTCAAGCTACACTAGCAGCCAGCAGTGGGGATCAGCATCCTGATGTTCCTTACCTATATCCAGTTAGACAGCTTGCAATTTTTCTTTGTGCCAGACCTGTTATAGTGGCAAAGATTTAAATCTTGAGAGCTGTCCCTAGGGATTTTAATTTTGCTTCCTGCATTCCTTTTTGGACGAAGATCTATTATAGTGAAAGAGATTTCTGCAAAATTCAGATACAGTCAACAGGAGTTCATCTGACTAAAGACCTTCGCTTTTAAGACAAGCCAAATATAATTAAATATGCTTTGTATTGAGTATAAACTCTTCATCATACTGGAAAATTCCCAGCCCTGCTAGTAATAAGATCTACAAAAGAGCAAAGATAGGCAGATAGACAATTTTTGAAAAGGCATAATTCATTCAACACACCCAATTATTTGAACATATCATCTTGGGTCTGCTTGAAGTATCAGCTAAACAGAGAAATGTACCATGGTTTACTTGTTTGATTTGGTACTATAAATTATTCACCATGCAGTTACAATGTGCAGTTATCAAAATTTGTGTGTGTATTTCATGTGCTTGCAGTTATTTCAATACATACATGTCTGATTTATATGGTGCAACACTGCAACAACCCCACTTGGCAGCAAGCATCCTCATGCATTCACAGGGCCCCTTATGTTGTGTTTGTTCACAATATCTCTGTTTCACAGGCTCATAGGTGGAGTTCTGTGGGGTTTTAGTTTTTGTTTTAGGAAGGACAAAGATTTCAACTTCTCTTGAAATTTTAGCTTCTGAAGCATCTATACGGAGGTTTCCTTCCAGGCTGTGTTTGCAAGCTACCAGCAAGCAGGACTAGCAGTATATTAATTGATCATTATACTCTATTCTCCTTGGAGATGACATTTTGCTGCCCTTATTTCTTTGGTCTCCTGGGGTAATTCTGACCCTTTAATCCACTCCCTTAACTGTTCATAGTTGGTCTGCATTGACTATAGCCCAGTAACAAGGTGACCATGAGTAACTTTTTAATTTCTCAAAAGTTTCATGTGTTTCAGCATGATGGATTAGCCACCTGAGGCTTCATATAAGAAGCATGTGGTCTGGATTTGCTACTCATCCTTTGCCCTTCTCTCTTGAATATATCTCTAATAGATGTGATGAATAAAAAGGCCAGGTAACTAAACAGCAGAACAAAAATCATCTGCAAGGGACTGAAAAGATAAATAGTTCTTGAAGACTATTAGCAAAATAATCAATTAAGAAGATATTTCACAGTAATTTACACAATTACACAATTTGTGTAATGCATGAATCATTGAGTTTTACCTCAGTGGAATATGGAAAATATTCAAGAAGTATAATTAGCTTTGATATCTATGACTTCTGTAGCTTTAGCCAGTGCTGGCTTTTTATGGCTGTGGTGTAGGCAATAAAACTCTGGTAGCACATCACAGATGTTTTACTAGAGATGATGCTTAGTCAGCCACCTGTACTCTTTAAGAGAATAATTTCCAGTAGACATGCTTAAATAATGTTACTATCTACTTGACATAAAATGAGGCAGCATGTAAAGATTGATTAGGAGCACAGCTGAAAGAAACCAGAACCATATTTTTAAAAAGTCCATTTCACATATGCTTAAATTCCTACCTATTAGAGACCTCATGTGCTTAAAGCTAAGGACTTGTTAGAATTACTTGTCTATGTGAATAAAGCAGTGCAAAGTAAATTATCTTGAATTTAGCTCCCTGTTCTCATTACCTCATCTCCAGAGAATAACAAAAAATTGTAAATATTTCCTGGCTGTTATATACTGTTATGGATTTGATATTAGCCAAGGGTACGACCAGTTGATTGTATACAGTAAACCACTACTTGCCTGGTTTTAGCCCATCCTAGTTGTAAAGCTAATTTGTTATTTGAACTGTGACAGGGAGTGTTATCTAAACTATGACAGTGAGCAAAGCTCCAGGGTTTTATCCCCTATGAAAAGTGGAAAGGTGGTGTCTGGGAAAGGTCTCATGTCCACTAGGAGAGGACAGGTATGAGGCCAGGAAGCCCAGGGACAGTGAGGCAGGATAAACCAGGAAGCTCTGACTATGAAGAGAGAAGTTATTCATCCGCTTCACTGACAATATTGGGAGCAGCTGAAAGGGGGCAAACAATGAAGGCAGCACTACGCTATGAGAACAGGAATGGGGCTTTGCAGGGGATTTTGTGGTTAAATATGAAGTTGCTCTGGTTTAAAAACTTAAGCTTGTACTTCAAGGACATCTCAGCAAGTGGAATATTTTGGATAGAGACCAAACAATCATCACCCAGTGGATTCCCGCAGTGGGTAAACCCTGAGGCCTGACGTGACTCAGAGTTGTGGCACCCCACTGCCTGCAGAGCTGTCGTGGATATTCAGACAGACCTTCTCAGTTACTCAGCATGGGGTTCCAAAATGGGGAAAACACTAGAGAAGAACAAGTGACTGCACTTCATCCTACTGCTGATGGCCATCATGTGACTGAATTTCACCTACAGCAGACAGAAATGAAACTCAACTTGCTTGACTCTGATCCTTCGTGTGTTCTGCTAAATTAGTTTAAATTACCTCCTTTGTGCTGTTGGTTAAAAGATGGATGTCTTGCTGGCTTTAACATTAACTAAATGGTTAGACGTGTCTCTCTGACTTTTATATTAACTCTGCTTAAGAAGAAAACCTAGGACTGTAGTCAACTCATAATGATTTATATAGCACCTAGTACTGATCATTGTCAGATACAAAACAATAAAACATTCAGACCACTATGTTTGATAGTTTTTGCTTTGCTGAAAGCAAAAAAAAAAAAACAACAACTAGATAAGCCTTTTCTAAGCATTTCCATATTATGATGGTTGAAGAGCTCATGAAAAATTTCGGGTGGTGGTCTTCCTTTTTAGTATTCATACTACTGTCCGGCAGTCAATGATGGCTGATTGCCATTTCAACATTCATTACAGCTTTCACTTTTACAACTCACTATTTCTGATTCGTTGCTTAACTTCACGTGTCCAGTCAGTGCAAAACCTCCCTGCTCTGCCCCCATCCAACACACAGCAAAGGCATCATTCGAGAGCATCTGGCAGCAGGAATACGAAAGCACAGTTCACTGAAGTGTCTTATAGCTGGCAAGTTTGCTAAACGAATATGTCAACTCTTATTCTGAAATTAACTTTGTGTAGGTGTATCCATGTGCTGCCTTACTTCAGAAGGAGTTTTGACTTAGATCTATTTTGGAGGATTTCTTTTCAGAAATGATGAGCCTATAATTTGTAATGCGGTTCAAGTCTTCCTGTAAAACTTCTCCTGTTTCATCCCTTTTACAATAGCCATTTGTCCAGTTCCTGCCACCTCTTTTTCATGGTCTTTCTTAGTTACTAAAATGCACTAAACTCATCAGGATGAACCATGCAAAAGCAAAGGATCTTTAACCTGCTTAATTTTGAACACAACAATAAAATAAAACAAACAAAAACCACAACAACAACAACAAACCCAAACAACACCCCCACCAACCCTGTGGATTAAATCTAAATTAATCAATTTCTTCATTGGTTCTTCAACTACCTGCAGGAGAAAATTGTCATCAATGCACTGCAGGAACCTTTTGGACTGTTTATGTTTGGCTGTGTGATCTTTCCAACTAATATCAGAGTCATTGAAGTCATCTATGAGGACCAGTGCACTAGATGCTGAGGCTTCTTCCAGCTGCCTGTAAAAGCCTCATTGATAGTTTCTTCCTGGTTTGGTGGCCTGTAGTAAATGCCCACAACCATATCACCCATGTTTGTATGTCCCTTCACTCTTACCCATAAGCTTTCAACACTTTCATCATCTCCCCCTGGGATAAACTCAATGCTTTCTAGTTGCTTACTCACATAGAGAGCCTCACCTGGTCAGTCTGTCCTTCCTGAAAAGTACATCGTTGTTCATAACTGCATTCCAGCTGTGGGAGCTGCCCCACCATGTCTCCGTCATCGTGACAAGACCATAGCCCTGCAACTGCATCAGATTTCTAGTTCATCCTGCTTATTTCTCATGCTTCTTGCATTGGTATACAGACACTTCAGAGACTTAGTAGAGGAGCATCTGTTACCATAACATCCCATACAGACCCTGGGACAGCAGTGGAGCTGGCACCCCATCTCACAATTGTCCCAGGTTTGTCTTCAGTGAGCCTGGTTTTTCTCTCTTCCCCCTTCAAAATTAGCTTAAAGACCTATCAACCAGTCCTGCTGGTTCTTGCCCCAGGATTCTTTTCCTCCCTGAGACAGGCATTTCCTATCTACAGTCAACAGGCCTGGGGTCTTGTAGAGTAGCCCATGATCAAAGAACCCAAAATCCTGTTATTGGCACCTATCCCATAGTCAGGCATTAATCTGCTGGATTTTCAGGTTCATGCCCTCATCAAGCATAGCTAGTAGTGGGACAGAAGCAAATACTGCTTGTGCTCCTGACCCCTTCACAATTCATCCCAGGGCTCTGAAGTCATTCTTCATTGTTCTTAAACTTCTTGTTGAGATTTCATCATTGCCTACTCGGAAAATGATCAACAGGTAGTAGTCAGTTGGGCAGACCAGGGAAGGAAGTTTTCTCACTACACCCTTAACCCTGGCTCCAAGGAGGCAACAGACTTCCCTGAAGAGTGGATCAGGTCTGCATATAGGATCCTCAAAATCCTTCAGAATTGAGTCCCCAGTAACAAGCACCCGGTGTTTCCTCTTAGCTGTTGTTTTGATAGTAGGCCTGCTCCCTCCTAGCCTCTCTGAATGACATAACTAGACAAGCTACCACAGCTGCTGTTGGTTGGTTTCCCTTGCAGAACATTGCTTTTATCGAAAACAGGTTCACTAAGAACAGCAAATCTATTCTTCGGGGTCACCTGAGTGGGTTCAGTGGCTATTGGGTGCTGCGCCTGCCACACTTGGGAGGAATTTGTCTCCACTGATCTCCAGCTTCTGAGTCATCCTGTTTGGGAACCTGGCAAGTGGGTAGGGAGCCCTCAGTGTCCTGACTGATGGGATGGTTTGAGGGACAGTAGAGTCTAATTCCACCAGTCCAGCTCCCTCCTGCACTCCATAATAGTCCAGTAGCCTTTAAAGTTCCTCCTTCAGCTCAGCCTCTAGGCAGAGCAGGTCATCCACCCGCTCATAGCAGACACAGGTGTAGTTCCTGAAGTCTGCTGTCTCTGGCACTCCCCACAGCTAGGAGCCTGGATATCTGCATGTCTGTGTCGAACCACTGTCTGGGTCAACAAATGTATTCATTGACAAGTTTTTTTTAACCTTCGTTAGCTGCAAATGAAAACATAATTAAAGTCTATAGGTTTCAGCCAATATTCCCCTACAGAATCTTTCTTTAGGCCATTAAATGATTGGTTATAAAAATATATGCACAGTTTGAAAATATTCTTCATCTTGAAGACATTCAATGTTACCTTTTCTGCACAGTGACATTGTTTGTAAAGCCTAATGAGGCATAATTTTATGGAACTGCAACTCACTGCCTAAGGTCTGGTATTTCTGACTTTCCCTCTTCCTCATTTTGGCTCCTTCTTTGATGGTTTCACTTTAGCCAGATTAGCAAAAAAGATAAAGCTGCCTTTCTACTACATAAGCCTCCCAGATTCCCAGCCAGGTGGCTGAAGGGCTAAGGATGTTGAAAATACATGTCCAATTATGATCTGGCTCTGGTCCCTGTTTGGCTAATGTATCAAATGTCAGTTCCAACTGGAAAAAGCACACCCTGTCACTAATGTTGTTTTATACATAGCACAAAGTGTACTCTTGAGAAACAGCCTCATCTTCTGATAGCATTGCAAAGCTTTGCAAAGAAGCAGGGAAGGATAATCTATCCAAAATACATAGAGGAAAAGATTTATGCAAGATTCTCCATCAAATTAGGTAAAACACAGATGAGCATATTTAAAACCGCAAATACTTCCATACCAGGGATTTTTCAAGATATACAGCAACATATGCCCAGATATCACAGATGAGAATCAAAATCAACACTGAGAGCTGTTTTCTAATTGCAGAAAAAGTACTAATGACATGCACATGTTGTATGCACCAGGAAAGGCAGGAGTTCAGGAGTATAAAACTTCGGACTTGGGGAACTGTGGTTAAAATAAGGAAGCTGTCAAAACAGATATCTATAGTGAGCAGGAGTTTTGTGTTTAGTTTTCCAGGATGACAGACCACTGGATAGAAAAGATCCTCCCCTTGATTTGTTGGTTGTGCTTTGTAAACTTTGTTTATTTTTTTTTTATGCCTTGGAAAGAAGACAACTTGCTGTGGTTAGAAAAAATTCTTTCCTTTGGTTGCTGGCAAACAAACAAACAAACAAACAAAGATAAAACAACTATAAGCTGAGGCAGGAGATACAAGAACATGTGAACATGTTCCAATATTTTAGTCACAGATCTGTGTGCTATAAATAAATCTATTAATAAAGTCTTCAGAGAGCTGGGCTTTGTAGTCATTTCTACACCACATTATCATCATTTGCTATTGTAGACACCAGATCTCATGTACTCATATCCACTAATACTTGCCCACACAAAGTACTTTTACTTCTTTTTTATTCCACAATACATTTACAAGAAATATAGCACACTGACAACAACAGAGTGCCACCACCTAGGAAAAAAACTCAAACAAACAAACAAAACAAAACAGCATAAACCCCCAACACTTTCTGGCCCTAGTAATTGTGTTCATTCATAACAAAATAAGAACTTTGATGTAATATCAAGTGATAGCAATGTCTTCTTCACTTTTGAAAGTACATGTTATCCACTTGAGACCAAATATTTTGTCACCCCAAAGTGGTACTTAGGATGTGTGCCTAAAAAAATGTAGACTTGCATCCTGCATGAATTTCCATTCGTACAAAGCTAGGTGGGAATGATATACAACCCTTTAAAAGTCCTTTTGAAAATCAGTCCCTAGGCAAGCTGGACTCCTGGACAGCCCATGGCATGTGATAACCAGCAGCCATGGTGGGTGCTTCTAAGAGGAAGGTGACATGGGGAAGGGAGAAGGCTGCAGGATCACATCTAGAGAGACACTGGAAGAGAGCAGTTTCTGGGTTAGTTTTTCTCTTGTGCTCTTTCTGCTTGCACCACTGCTGTATTCTGGGCCTTGTTTTCTTCCTTTTCAGGAAGAACCCAGCAGATAGTCTGCAGGACACACAAAGGAAATCTCAGGACCTACAACTGCCATATCCTTCGGGAAGGATAAGTGGCTGGAGGATCTCTCAGATTTACTTTCATCAACATTTCCCTGACTTCTGCTACATCTTTTCAGAGTCATTGGCGATTATTTCAGTACATAGTGGTTAGGCCTGGCAAGGGCAGAATTTTGTCACTTTAAAAGATTTGAAGAGAGCTTAGCTAGCTAGTTATGGTTTCAATTTATCTTTCTAAAACTAGGCCTCCAGGGCCTGGCAAATGGCCTGGAAAAGCCTATATAGACTTCATGCTGTCAACTCAGTTTTACAGATCTTATTTCTGTCTGGCAGGTCTAAGGCTGCCCAGGAAGAAATTTGGCCAGAGGCTTGTTAATGCAGAGGATATTTTCCAAGTCGTAATGAAGCCAAGTTATTGTGAACTGTACTAATGGAGAATGGAACACATTTGCTATAGGTTGGAGATATTTTCCAAAAGCAAAACCAAAATCCTGGGCATGCAAAAGGGGAGATTTTGTGACAGACAGTGTGAGATGTAGGCATGACATGAATGCTTGGTTAGAACCCAGTTTGTTGGTCGCACTTTGTGGCAGTACGAGGGAAGCTCTGCCTGTTTCTTATTGAGTAGGCTGTTTCTTTGCAAGCCCTAAGTTGTGGGAGGGGATTTGGGTAGCTCCTCTTATTTTGCAAGCCTGAGGCTAACCCTGATGGGGTGGGATGTGAACTAGCAGCAAGGGACCAGGTCTGGCAGTGACTGGGTAAGAGTCTAACACCTTCAAAAACATGCGCCTAGCAAGCAGCAACCTGCTCCACAGGATAGGAGCAGCTCTAATCTGAGTCATACTCAGCTCTCTATGCCTGATAGAGTGGGCAGCGTGGCCTTCCCCTGCACTGTTGTAGGTAGGTAAATTCAATCCCTTGTTGGAAAAACAGCCTGCACTTCCTTAACTTTCCAGCACACTCCTATAATTTGCAATTGATGCTCTTGTGGTGGGTTGACCCTAGCTGGATGGCACATCCCCACTGCTCTATCACTCTTCTCCTTAGCTAAACAGGAAAATTTAAAAAAAAGGAATGGCTTGTGTGTTGACATAAGGACAGGGAGACATCACTCACTAGTTGCTGTCAAGGATAAAACAGACTCAAATTGGAGAAACTATTTTATTAACAGTCAAATCAAAGTAGGATAATGACAACTAAAAAACAAATCTTCTTCCACCCCTTGCTTCTTCCTAGGCTTAACTTTAGTCCTGATTCCTCTATCTCTTCCCAACAGAAATGCAGGGGAATAGGGAATGAGGGTTGAGGTTAGTTCATCACGTCTCTGCTGCTCCTTCGTCCTCAGAGAGAGGACTTCTCAGGCTTCCCCTGCTACAGCAGTGTCCTGCCTACAGGATACAGTCCTCCAAAATCCTCTCCATTCAGCTCCACAGCTGCTTGTTATTACTAGTATGTTATTGTGAGAATTATTAAATTACCTAATACCTGAAAGATAATATATTTAAATACTTTTAAAGGAGGTTCTGACATCTTTAATGCTCTCAAAAGACCTTGAAAGCTGGAGTGACAGAGCTATCTTTCATTTGTTGCATGGAATTCCTTTCAGGCTTTGTAAGGAAACATGCTACAATTTGCTGTTGCTTCCACTCTCACTTGTGTTCTCTGTGAAAGAATAAGACAGACTTCTGTGAAAGCACTGAACAAAGGACAAGAAACAGTCACCACAATTGGATCATGCCTTATTCCCGTGAATAACATTGTTGAGAATACAATGGGAATGAGCCAAGAGAGTTCAAAAGGACCAAAAAGGGATGTTATGGAAAAGCCTCTAAGACACTTGAACTGTATTTTAATGCAAAGATAAAGAGTGTTCTGAAAATCTCCAATAGCATTTTCTAGGAAATTATATGTGTGATACAAGAACAATTATGGTCAGCAAAACAGTACTTCTGGAAAATTATTGGTTGCAGTTACATTCCCCAGGACACGTTGTAACTGAGGAGTCCCAGTATCCCCTCTGAAGGTCTAATCTGCTCACTGAACCTCAGATAGGGCCATATTTATACACATTTGTAAAGCATATAAAGACATTTCTCCATCCACTTAGTCAAGCTGAGGACACAAAGGAAGGTATTATAACGTTATGCTGATCAAGACAACAACATGCCTGAAAATTAGCAGTGTCTATGACTGTCTGGTGTTCTAGGGTATATTTAAGTTCTGTGTACTATTTTCACATGCAATGTTATACATTTGAAGGCTATAATTGAATTTAAAAATAATGAAAATCTTACTTGAATTCAAATTAGATAGAAACCATGCATTAGCTTTAAGACTTTTCTTCCTGAATTTCCTGCTTGTGGGTTTTTCTTCTTGCTGTTTTAAAGTAAGCACAAAAAGACAGTAGAAGAACTCTATATGTGTGTTTTAATGGTAGCTTTTGGATTTCAAAAGGATTTGAACAGGATAGTAGTGGTGTCAGAGATGTGATCTCAGAGACACAGGAAGAAAGCTTATAACCATGAGCTGGTTGAGAGTGTATGGGTTAAAATTAAAGGCAAGACAGGGGAAGGAGATGTTAATGCTACAGGCCACCTGACCAGCAGAACCAAGCAGATGAGGCCCTCCACAGGCAAACAGAAGTGGCTTCCAGGTCACAAGCCCGGATCCTCATTTCAACCACCCTGACACCTGCTGGAGGGACAAAACAGCAAGGCACCAGCAATCCAGGATGTTCCCAGATTGCAGAGATGACAACTTCCTCCTCCAAATGGTAGAGGAACTAACAAGAAAAGGTGCTATGCTGGACCTTGATCTCACCAACAAGGAAGGACTGGTGACCAGTGTGAGGCTCAGGGATAACCTTGGCTGCCATGACCATGAAGTGGTTGAATTTAGGACGGGCAGGTCCTGCCTCACCAACCTGATCTCCTTCTATGACCAGGTGACCCACCTGGTAGATGTGGGAAAGGCTGTGGATGTAGTCTACCTGGACTTCAGCAAGGCCTTTGACACTGTCCCCCACAGCAAACTCCTGGCCAAGCTGTCAGCCTCTGCGCTGGGTTAGGAACTGGCTGGAGGGCCGAGCCCAGAGAGTGGTGGTGAATGGTGCCACATCCAGCTGGCAGCCTGTCACTAGTGGTGTCCCCCAGGGATCAGTGCTGGGCCCCATCCTGTTCAATATCTTTACTGATGATCTGGATGAGGGGATTGAGTCCATCATCAGTAAATTTGCAGATGACACCAAGCTGGGAGCAGGTGTTGATCTGTTAGAAGGTAGAAGGGCTCTGCAGAGGGACTGTGACCAGCTGGACAGATGGGCAGAGTCCAACATGATGGCATTCAACAAGTCCAAGTGAAAGGTGCTGCATTTTTGCCACAACAACCCCATGCAGAGCTACAGGCTGGGGTCAGAGTGGCTGGAGAACAGCCAGACAGAAAGGGACCTGGAGGTACTGATTGACAGTAGGCTGAGCATGAGCCAGCAGTGTGCCCAGGTGGCCAGGAAGGCCAATGGCATCCTGGCCTGCATCAAGAATAGTGTGGCCTTCAAGAACAGGGAAGTCATTCTTGCCCCTGTACTCAGCACTGGTTAGGCCACACCTAGAGTACTGTGTCCACTTCTGCCATGATGGAGAGACGGGACGCTGCTTGATGCAAGCAAGATGTTGATTTATTATACAAATCTTTTTCTTTATATAGGTTAACATAATATCAGAAGGCTAACATAATATCAGAAGGCAGCTTGTAATTGATCATTGGTATGTCCAAGCTACAGTTCTAAATTCATGATTGGCTACAGAGAGAAGGTATCACACGAACGCATATATTTTTTCCAAGGCTTAAGCAAGCATCAAGCAAGAGATAAAAGGATTCCATAATTCCGCATCTTCGATGTTACAACTTTTACTGAGTTCCTGTTATCAGGTCAGTGCATAACTCTGTTAGGTTACAGTGACTACTGGGAGTCAACCTATCTGTGTTTTCCTTTCTAGCTGCACTCTGTTCCCAGGGTTTTCCGCACATCAGGGTTAAAGCATCTCCTTCTATCAGTAAGACAGTGTCTGGAGTTCTGGTCCCTAAATCAATTCCTTCACACTTCTGGGCTTCTCAATTTAAGAAGGACATTGAGATACTTGAACGTGTCCAGAGAAGGGCAATGAGGCTGGGGAGAGGTCTTGAACACAAACCCTACGAGGAGAGGCTGAGGGAGCTGGGGTTGCTCAGCCTGGAGAAGAGGAGGCTCAGGGGCGACCTCATTGCTGTCTACAACTACCTGAAGGGAGGTTGTAGCCAGGAGGGGGTTGGTCTCTTCTCCCAGGCAACCAGCACCAGAACAAGAGGACACAGTCTCAAGCTGCATCAGGGGAGGTTTAGGCTGGAGGTGAGGAGAAAGTTCTTCACAGAGAGAGTTGTTAGACGTTGGAATGTGCTGCCCAGGGAGGTGGTGGAGTCACCATCCCTGGAGGTGTTCAAGGGGGGATTGGACGTGGCACTTGGTGACATGGTTTAGTAGTCATGATGTCTTGAGTGACAGGTTAGACTTTGATGATTCTTGAGGTCTTTTCCAACCTTATTGATTCTGTGATTCTGTGAATTTAAGATCCTCAGGGCAACCAGGAGGATGTATTCTAAGCTTACTACCCTGGACTTTAGGCTTGCAGACTCGCTTTAGGGATCTGCTAGCCAAAGTATCATGGGACGAAGCCCTAGAGGGAAGAGGGCCCAGGACAGCTGGTCAGTATTCAGGGGTCACCTCCTCTGTGTCCAGGAGCAATGTACACCAACAAAGAGGAAAGTAGGGCAGAATGCTAGGAGACCTGCCTGGATGAGCAAGGAGCTGCTGGACATGCTATCACTTAAAACGAAACTCTACAAGGAGTGGAGGAAAGGACAGCTGTGATGGGAGGGATATAAGGAAGCTGCCCGAGCAGCAAGAGACCTGGTTAGGAAAGCCAAAGTGCAGTTTGAATTGAATCTAGCCAGGGAGGTTAAAGGGAACACTAAGAATTTCTACAGGTATATTAATGGTAAAAAGAAGCCTAGGGAAGGTGTAGGCCCCCTCAGAAAGGAAACAGGTGAAGTGGTCACAAATGACTTGGAAAACGCTGAGGTTCTCAATGACTTCTTTACCTCAGTCTTCACTGCAAAGGGCCCCAGCCACACTCCTAGAGTCATGGAAGATAATGGCAGGGACCTGAAGGAAGAGCTGCCCATCATAAGTGAAGATTAGGTTCATGAGCACCTGAAGAACCTGAAAGTGTTCAAGTCCATGGGACCCAATGGGATACACCCACGGGTACTGAGAGAACTGGCAGATGAGGTTGCTAAACTGCTCTCTATTATATTCCAGAAGTCATGACAGTCTGGGGAAGTCCCCACTGACTGGAAAAGGGGAAACATTACTCCCATTTTCAAAAAGGGGAAGAAGGAAGAACCAGGGAACTACAGACCAGTCAGTCTCACCTCTGTGCCCGGTAAGATCATGGAGCAGATCCTCCTGGAGGCACAACTGAGACAGAAGAATAGTGAAGAGGTGATTTGGTACAGTCAGCATGGCTTCACCAAGGGCAAATCCTGCCTGACAAACCTGGTGGCCTTCTATGAACAGGTAACAGCATTAATCAATTCAGGGCAAGCAACTGATGTAATTTACCTGGACCTGAGCAAAGTCTTTGACACTGTCCTGCACCACATCCTGGTCTCCAAGCTGGTGAAACATGGGTTTAATAGGTGGAACACTAGATGGATAAAGAATTGGCTTGATGGTCATACCCAAAGAGTGGCTGTCAATGGGTCCATGTCCCAGTGGAGGCCAGTGACAAGCAGAGTCCCTCAGGGATCAGTCCTGGGACCAGTCTTGTTTAACATCTTTGTTGGTGACATGGGCAGTGGCATTGAGTGCACCCTCAGCAAGTTTGCTGATGACACCAAGCTGTGTGGTGCAGCAGACACACTGGAGGGAAGGGATGGCATCCAGAGGGACCTTGACACCTGGAAAGGTGGGCACAAGCCAACCTCATGAGGTTCAACAAGACCAAGTGCAGGGTATTGCATCTGGGTTGGGGCAATCCCAAGTACCAATAGAGGCTGGGCAGTGACTGGCTGGAGAGCAGCCCTGAGGAGATGCTCGTCCACTAGCACCCTTGGGTGCTTGACATGAAGCTTGACATGAGCCACCAGTGTGCATTTGCAGCCCAGAAAGCCAACCAGATCCTGGGCTGCATCAGGAGAAGTGTGGCCAGCAGGTCAAGGGAGGTGATTCTCCCCCTCTACTCAGCTCTGGTGAGACCCCACCTGGAGTACTGCATCCAGTTCTGGAGCCCTTATTATAAGAGGGATCTGGAGGTGCTGCAACGTGTCCAGAGAAGGGCCACCAGGATGATCAGAGGGCTGGAGCACCTCTGCTATGAGGACAGACTGAAAGAGTTGGGGCTGTTCAGTCTGGAGAAGAGAAGGCTCCAAGGTGACCTTATTGTGGCCTTCCAGTATCTGAAGGGTGTGGGGGATTTTTTAGGCTATCAGGTAGTGATAGGAGCAGGGGGAACGGAATAAAGATGGAAGTGGGGAGATTCAGGCTGGACATGAAAAAGTTCTTCCGCGTGAGAGTGGTGAGAGCCTGGAATGGGTTGTCCAGGGAGGTGGTTGAGGCCCCATCCCTGGAGGTGTTTAAGGCCAGGCTGGATGAGGCTCTGGCCAGCCTGATGTAGTGTGAGGTGTCCCTGCCCATGGCAGGGAGGGTGGAACTAGATGATCCTTGTGGTCCCTTCCAACCCTGACTGATTCTATGATTCTATGATTCTGATTCTGGTGCAGACTGTACACTTGATCTTGGGTGCATGCCTCAGAGCAGGATTGCAGCAGTTAAAGACATCCTGAAGATAAGCATGTAAGCTAAACTAGATATTTAGCTCACTTCTATCATTCAGTCAGACAGACAGACATGTCCAGAGTACAATTCAGCCTATTTTATGATAGTTGTCCAAGAAAAGAGGAAGATACAGTGTTCTTGAGTTATCTTTCTTTCTTTGTCTGCAGAGAGAGCCTAGATGACTAAATCTGATTCGATTCCTGGTTTTGAGGGTAGATGAAGTGAGCTTAATCCCACCATTAGCCTTTCTCCACCTCTGTTCGTATGTCTGTCAAACAGACCAGGACTCCTCACACAGGAGCACTTACAGGAGAAGTGCTGGAAACGTCAGAGGTCGTGAGGACCACATGAGCCTCTCAGAGATCTCTAGTGAGAGATGTCTCTGGTACTTAAAATGTAAAACACCTCTTTAATGAGTGAAAATAGCTCAATCAGGAGGAGCTTTCAAAATGCAATGGCTGTCTCTGGAGGAAGTGCCTATTGGAAATGCAGCTCATGCACACAAAGAGAAACATCTTAGACTTTGCACACAGCATCCATAGTTCTGTCTGGCAGGCAACTGCAGCACTAAAGCTGAAAAATTCCTGAGGTGTCCTCCTGAAGAGGACAGAGGGTACATTCTGGAAATGGGAGTGAAGAGAAACAACTAACTCCTCCAAAATATTAAGCCTGCAGTGGCCTGCAAGGAAAAGTTTGACAAGGAATACCACAACCAGAAAAGAGGAAAAAAAGAAAAAAAAAAAAAAAAGCCAGGGAGAAGATTAGTTTTCATCACTAGTAAATAAGGAAGAAGTGAGAAATTGCCTTGTGCAAGTGATTGTGCAAGCAAGGAGTCGCTGCCGTTGAGCTTTCTGCACAACATGCCAGGCTCAAAGCCTTGCATGCCCAGGAGAGTAGTCAGGGCTTACATGCTTTGAGGGCTGTGTTCATACGAAGACTGTACATAGCCACCATGTCAGATGTGTGGTCGCATGGACTTTCACACTTCCCATGCAAATCATAGAAGATGTGAACTCCCAGGACCTTGAGCTCCCTTATAATGAGCACAGCCAACGCATGGTAGGAGCCAATTCTCCTTTATTGCAAAACAGAGATGGAAATTGCCCAGGTGGCAGAGCTGTCCAGAGTTTAATTTTGAAACAGATTTCCAAGGCTTTAGATTCCCAGTGTGTATACTCACACTGGATGAGAGCGTATTGCCTCTCCTTAACATGGACTCACATTTTTGCTCTAAACTATAGACAGTTCTGGTGTAAACGGTGTATCTCTGATCCAAAATAAGGAAGATCTATGACAGTGTCAGCAGGAATTAGTGCTTCCCTTGCTTAGGCTAAGACATTGCTATTGAAGGGTGGCTTAATGGCTCATCAGTTCTGTGCATACTTTTCACTAGGTTCATGTGAATCAGATTTAAACCTTACAATGGAAGTGCATAGTTCTCTTTCAGTTCCAGCAGATGTTCAAGACAAGGCCCATGCTAGCTCTAGCAGTTGTGTAGCAACAACTGCAATGTTTCTGTCTGCTTCTAAAAGACTGTGAATCTATACATTTGGACTCCATTCGTAAAGTTTTACAAGGCACTGGGCACTTTTGCAACAGACTCCATGCCAGCATGTAAGTTGTTCATTTTATGTTCTGAACATTACATTGTCCACATGAGTTTCACAGTTGGCTGACACCAGCAGCTGGTTTTCTTTATCCACCAGCTGCTATACTGAATACTCTAAGCTGTAATTCACTTTTTCATTCCCAGCCATGAATCACTTTAGAAGTTGAGTTTGCATTTAGAGTGTTAATTTTTACTAGACCTTGCAGAGGAGGGGCAAAAAACATCAGTTATTTTAGGATATGGTCCTATATGGTCTGCCTGCCTTTTGCAAGGGAATGACAGAAATAGTTTGTATCTACTTTCACATAACGTATTTATGACTGTGCTGTAAAGGCTTTGAAATTTTCTATGAACTTGTCACTCCTGGGTGCAATTTAATCAAAACACTATAGGATGTGTTTATTCAGAAAAGTTCTGACAGAGTAATTGTTACTGTCTGACAAATGATGTCAGTATAGGTCACCTTTTCATGTGCTCTTTCCTATCTTGATTGCCTTTTTCTTTTACCTTCTCTTACATCATTCCTCCTCTTTTTTCATGGACACTTTAATCTTCTTGCTGCTGAGGCTGACATAGGATGCTTCAAAGTGTCACCATTGCTCATACATTTGCTTTTCTGATACAGTGATTTTATGTGCTCCCAACATGTGTTAAACTCATGCTCTTGGCATATCAGTGCCAGCAGGAATCTGGAAAAAAATAACAAAACAGTGCTCCGAAAAAGGCGTTGCAAGTCACCAAATGACCTAGATATTTGGAGTTTCAGGCAAAATCTTCAGGTCAGAGATGAATGTTGTATGATGCGAAGATGAATGTTTCATTTACAGTCTCTAAAATTCAAAAGGTTTCTATTTGCCTGATTGCAGGTCTCTGGCATTTCATTGCAAGCCTGTGGAGTTAACATATGTGCACACTTTGCTTAGAGCTGCCCTATTTTCATGCCTCAGTTGGAGGTTAGATCCTGTGACCTGGCACACAGAAGTGGCATGTGGTTTTCCAGAGAAGGGAGAGAAGATCTTAGCCCTCACCCAAAACCAGGCCCCGGGCAAAAAGTGGTCTAAGCTACTCCATACAACAATAAGATGGGAAAAACTGAAGGCATGGCAAAGGCCTTTGATGGCAAAGGCAAAAGTGGCAAAGGCAAAGGTGGCAAAGATGTCAGTTCTTGGTATGTTTGACTTGTGCTAGACTTCATGTGTATCTCTTTATAGAGTATTACCTGCATCCCTGTTCTTTGTTTGCTGAATATTCATTAAACACAGTTCTCACAATACAACTTTTAGTTCCAAGATGGATAAATAAGCTCCAACAAAGAGAAGAGCCATATTCAAATACTTCAAATAAGCCCTATACAAAGTTTTGTGTTTCAAACATGAAATGCGTAGTTGTTGCTAAGGACTAAGATGCTATTATTTGGAAGGTACTGAAATGCCATTGAAAATCACTAGTTTGCCCTTTTGAATTGAAAAGCGTGCAGCACACAAATGATAATATTAAGTATCTTTGTGTCAACAGAGATTTCTGAAAAGGTGTCTGTTGTGTATATGCCCCTGAACAAAAATGACCTAGGCCTATCTGATAGCATGAGAGAATTTAGATATCAGGAAATAAATTCATTTCCTCTTGTAATACCAGGAGGAATTACAAGGATTACGGCAGACAGTATATGTTTCAGGACATTGTCTGTCTCTGTTAGAAAGATGCTGACTCAAAGAAGGACAATGTAGTTTTCTTTGTTTTGTTTTGTTTTGCTTTTTTTTCTTTGTTTGTTTGTTTGTTTTTTGTTTTTTTTTTTAACTTGAGTGTCTCCAGGTGGATCAGGTTATTTCACACACAGCTTCTTTCTCAGAAGAACTAGTTTCTAATGAACTGAGGTGAACCGATCCTGCTCACAGCCTGAAGCAAGATTAGCAAATCCAGATCACAGGGAAATGCCATATGACTTTCATTATGTGTCTTGTCTCATATTCTGCACCTTGGTGAACCATGTTCAAACCTGAAAGGTAAAGCGACTTGTAGCTTGCAGCTGCTAATGAGCAGCTAGAGCAATCCAAGAACATCTGTGAGATTTCTAGCCATGGAAGCTTTGCAGGAAAAAGTGGAGACCCCTTTTCCCTTGTGTGTGGTTTTGGAGACTGTTCAGGCTCAAACCAGGGAACAGGTGGAGTTTCCCTGCAGCACAGGTTGTGAAACAGGTAGCAGTGAGGTTTTCCAGTTTGATAAATGGTAAATAAATAGACAAGCTACACTTGCAATCCTCAAAGAAACTGATGTATCTCAATGTTGCACCCTGACTTTCCTTCTCTATCATTACCCACTAGTCCTTCTCCATGATCCCTTTTGAAAGTCTCAGACATTGAACCTGAGAATAAAGGGGACATACATTGTCTAGATGCTGTTAGTACACCAGCCAGCAGACTACACCAAATCTTCATCCCTCCTTAAACTAACATGGACTTACCCCTTTACAGCTTTCTTCTCACCTACCTAAGCAAAAGTTGTAAAGGCAGACAGAGAGAGACTGACAAGACCAGGACAAGCTTTCCCTCTGTGAACTTCTCTACCAGAAAAAGTACAGAGCAGCATAAACTAGCAGAGAGACCAAGAAGTGAGTGTGGTTGATGGAGAAGTGGCATGGCTTCACAGAAGCATTGAGCATGCTGGTTACTTAGCAATTCTTATACACTGCCAGCAATCCTTTTCACACATGCATGACGAAGGACATACATATAAGCAAACACACAAGCTGACTGAAGGCAGAATTATTGTTATTTTCAGTTTCTTATTTCTGTGTACAAATGTAATCCACATTTCTTCTGCTTTTGCAGCACTTGAAATTACTTTAAAAGATCAGAAATTATTTCCGTGCCAAACTGGTATAGTTTCATTCACACATTAAGATACTTTTAATAAATTAACCCCATTTCACTCCAGGCAAAGCAGTTCTTTAAATGGCAGAACTGCACATAAAGAGTCATAGGGATATTGAAGGACTCTCAAGAGGTCACTTTGTCCTCCCTGCAGCCCAAGAGGAAGAATGAATTACACATAATTTCTGACAGACAGTTGTCTAACCTGTCTAACCTTGGAAGGTTCTTACAGATGGGATCTCATGACCTTTCTAGACAATGAAGTACCCTGCTTCCCTCTCCTTACAGGTAGAAAAAAGAATTTACCACTCTCCATCTAAACCTGCTTTGCAGCAGTTTAAGCCTTTGTCTTCCTGTGCTCTTTCTGGTACATCTGGATAATGGTTTGATATCAACTGCTGTGCAGCAATCTTTTACATAGTGGTTGAATAAAGTAATCTTGTGTTATCTGCAAGCCTAAAGCACTTCTACGTGAATCTTTAACACTATACTCATCCTTTTTTATTTCCATATCTAACAGGTACACATAAAAGTATAGGAAATGTGCAGTGGAAAATTTGTGAGACACCTATATCAGGAGCTGTCCTTGACATAAGTTTGTCCACAGCTACCTACCCACGTAGAGCTTGGTTTGGAAAATCCCATGAAAAAATACTTGACTGTGAGAATGGCGAGGCTTGGATGCTGCTTTAGTAGTAGAGGATTCCTGAAAGACCAGTTCTTTGACTCAACAAGTCAGATGATAATTATATTGCTGCTCAGGCTAATAGTGCATGTATATGTGAAGAATTCTGTTCATTATCAAGAGACACAATCATGGTGCCGATTATTAGCTGGTTATTGTGAAATATACCACGAGGCATTTTATGGGAACTCTGAGGTGAAGGGAGTGTGTAAGACTTTTGAAGAAACAGCAGAAATGTACAGCACAAAGAGATTTCCTCAGAGCTGTTAACAGGGAAGTCTGTTCCTTAAGGGCAGCCAGATGAGTGGGACCAAGGTCTCTTTGCACCATAAAAACAAAAGAGTTGAGGAGTACCCATTTTGTCCCTTATCTTGGAATCTAAGACAGACTTCACCAAAAAAAAAAAAAAAAAAGACACCCTTAAAAGCTACCCCGCTTTTTAAATGTACCTGGAGAATAGAGAATGCATGTAAACAGCAGCAAAGCAGAACTGGGAAATGAGCTAAACGTCATAGAATCATAGAATGACTCTCTGGTGATTCTATGAGTAGAGATGGTATGTAAACAGCAGTAAAGCAGATCTGGGAAATGAGCTAAAATATTCCACTCTAACTGGAAATATAAATCAAATGCAATGTAACAAAGGTTGTCTGCAAGAATTTGTTTATGGCTGCAGACTCCAGAGAGCCAAAGTTAATGTGTAGTTGGCTTGGGGATACTTCACAGAAATGCATCAGACTGTTTCAGTGCCTTGCTGGGAGGCTGTCCCTGAGACTCACACACTTGAATCTTTCAGTTTGAGAGCAAATATAACAATGGAAAAGTAATCCAGCATGTTGGAGGATAGGAAAAAAAAAAAAGTAAATGCATTCTGCTGATATCTCTTTTATTTTGTCTATGTTAAAGAAAATAAAATGCTGGCAGGAATGCTGAGACTAGATCTAAAATGCATCAGAGCTGTTCACCTACTGAAAACCCACAAGTCTTAGCAGTTGATTAACTTTCCATCCCCATTCTTGCCCTGCCAATCTAATTCCCACTTTTCTGATATCCTTGAAATCTCAAGAATTTTAGCGGTCTGAAGTTATGGCTACTCAGACTATTTGCAATCTTCTGCCGTTTTGATTTAGGCTGCACAAAATTCAACAAAGAAACGGTAGGGGAAGACCTGAATCCCAGATGAACCCAGCTCCAGGTCTTCTGATCTCAGCTGCAGTTGTGCTGCTATGCAGCTATCATCTTTTGGCTAAGGTGATACTATGTAAACGTGGGTCTTGCTAAGACATGGGGTTTGTTCAAACTCTGAGTTTGGAGAAAGAAAGAGTGAAAAACCTATTTCTTTATCGACACCCTAAATAACCAATGACCTTTAAGTATGCAGCTGCTGAGGAGAGCAAGCATGCTATGTTTTTATGAAGAACAGAGTCTTGTACAAGTGTCTGTTACCAACATTACTTCCTGGAAAGGAATTGCTGTTTACTTCTGCCATCTTTATGTAGGAAATGAGATGTCCAGTGCAGGAGACAGTAGAAGAAGAGGGAAAATCTCACCAGGGCAAAGGAAAATGAAAAAGAAAAGCACGGAACAGGTATGAGCTTTAAAGGAGAAACATCGGTGGAGGTAAAAAGCACAGAAATAATTAACACTGGATACATTTTGAAAGCACAAGTGCCTCATTTTGCTTCTGTGACTGCCATGCCTGTGCAAATCATGAAGCGACAAACTGCTTTTTATTGATGGCTTCCAACTGTAATAACACTAGAAGAGGGTTCAGGGTTTGACTCTGTCTGCTCTTCCTTTCTACTGTTTAGTACTTGTGGTGAGCCACAATGATGAACTAAGTGACCCCTGTTCTCCTTTGCTATTTCAGAAGCTTCTGCCACTGTGCTTCTTTTCCAGACTGTAGAGCACTTTATTTAACCACTGTATATGTGTAAACCACTCCTCACTTCTGATTGCCACAGTTGTCTTCCTGCGTGCTGACTCCAAGGTGCAGATTAGCATACACACAAACACATGCATGATTCCTCCCCCACCAGTTTTCAGTGTTGTGTCCACTGCTACTGTTCTAATAGGTGCAAAGGCTCTGGCAGCAAGGCAGAACTGAGTGGCATGCCAGGAGAGCAAGTTGCACCTTTGTGCCCAGCCCATCCCAGTTCAAATAAATCTCCTTTCCAGAAGGGCCTAGGGGGTTGGGTGCACATATGGCTCTGAGCAGGCAAGACAGCTGGCTGACAGAGAGGGCCACTGCTGAGGCATATGCTCTTTTGATGTCCTTCCATGCTTTATGGGTCCATGGCAGCACATCACCACATCTGTGCTGCAGAAAACCAGCACCTCAATAGTGTGCTGTGGTATCCACAGCTGTAAGGAGCCACAAGCAAAGAGGCAGGAAAGGGCAGTGCCCATTTCACTCCCACCCCGGAGCCTGTTCTCCATCCCTGGTGGAGGGATACCTCCTTGCACAAACTCCTTACTCATAGTATGACTCCTCTTATAGTCTGGAAATCCTCCAGACTGACTGACAGCAATAGGATCCCCATTTGCTCCCCACAGTAACCTGGCAGGTTGCTGAACTACTTGATGCAGCTACCTAGGAAAGAAATGAATGCCCTTCCACAGCTAGAGAAGTTGGTGATGGGCACATCTCTGCCTCCTTGTCTCTATCCTAGTCAGAATCCTCATCCAGAGTCAGCATGGCTGAGTGTGAAACAGCATTTATTTGGATCAGAGGTCTCTCGGTGTGACTTCCTAGTTCCACAGTACTCCCTGTAGCCTGACTGCAGGATAGGTATTCTCTGTTCTGGGTCTGTTTTTATGGCAAGCAAGGGCTGAAAGTCCTTGGCATGTGTTTTTGCCACCATCCAGGCAGGTTCCAAGGCTGGCTGGATGCTCCTGATCGGGCGGCATGAGCACCCTGGTCCTGTGTTCTATGACAATGTTACCTCTGCCCCATCAACCTATGGCCAAAGCTGGACTGGAGAGCAGCAGAAGCATCCCCTTGGCTTCTTTGCACTATTACAAGTCGAGGCTTTAAGAGCTTGCTTTGTTTTGTGTATAATACAGGCCAGCTCAGCCTGAACCGAATTTTTTCCTTTTTCCATTTTTCATGACCGCTGACATGTACAACAGAACAGAGAAAATAAACAGAGCCTTTCAGATTTGAAATACAGAAAGTCCTAAAAAGTTTTTTTTAAAAGAAACAAGGTAAGTCAGCCTTATGTGTATGAAATTTTCAAAATATTCACCAAAATGCAGGCTACGAAGTCACTGAGACATGCAAGCACAACAATGTGGTCATCCACCCTATTCTAAAAGCTACAATATGCAAGAAGCTATAGTTAATTAATGAAAAACAGCATTTCAGTTTTGCTGGAAAATGAGGGAAAAAAAGGATGGAGTCTAAGAAAGAAATAACAAAAAAGGTCTTGTACAAAAACAATGTTGTGAATGAGACATATTACTTGTCATCTGCTTTTTCCCAACTGACAGAGTGAAGCAATAGCACACATTTTGAAGATTTTGAAATTTCTCTCCCAAGTAGTAGGAAAATATATTCAGCAAAACATTATCTAGAAAATAGGAGATTAAAAGAAATTTCTAACTGAGGATCAGGATCCATATTGTATTTAAGGCAGCACTTTCATTGTTATTTGTAAGAAATTACATGAGAATCAAGTTGGTACAAACACAGTAACATGCCAAAGTCACTTGACATTTTAATTCATAAATATACATATTAGTAAAAAGAAAGACAACAAAACCCCCCCACCAAAATCAACTCTATTGCATAGCCAGGAAGTGCTCTTTGTAGTTCTAAACACAAACACATTTATGAGCTGAAAGTGTGTTCAGACGGCATTACAAAGCAGGATTCCACATGGCAGCTGAGATCCACAGCCTGGATGACTCAGGAAATCAAGAAGATGAAAAGATCAGCACAGTTCATTGAGCCAGTCTAACGGTTCCTGAAGCACCCTCAGTTTCATGGGTTGAACCAACATACTTACTAACTGACAGAGCAGGAGACACATTTGCAGTAGCTAAAAGCCATGACTACTTTTTTTCAAAGCATAATCATAAGAGCATACTACAACCCAGCTCCTTATTATGATGGGTTTGCATGTGAGATTTTTTGTGTAGGGAAACAGGCAATAGGACATCTGACTGATTAAATTTGTAAAATGTCTCTGTAGAAAGCAGGTAATAAAAGGGCCAGAAAATGGGCATGAAAGAAATATTTTTATGAGGCTTAGGGGGTTGGAAGCAACTTTTTGGACAGAGTCTTTTTAGGCGATAAAGAAAGCAGTAAACTCGTCTGCTCCACATATATGTAAACACAGCACTGCCCAAACTGGAAATTATTTCCATTTACTCCTTACTATATTTCTACTTTGACAGTTGTTTTCCTGTCTTTGTCTGACAAAGCAAAAACCAACTCACATGCAACGTGCCTGCAGTAATGGTACATGGAGGAAACTGTGCCTCCCTCCAAAGTCCTCTGTGATGGGCTCTAGGGTGTGGGACTTCAGTCCTCACAAAGGCAGCTGTGCCTTTTTGGGGGTGTTGAGTAGAAAAAAGCCCTGAGGCTTCTAGTTCTGATCATTCTTGTGTATTTCTGTTTGTGGTGATTTGGAGTAAATTAATTTATTTCAAAACTTGAAGAATACAGTACAAGAGACCTTTATTTTCCCAAAGAAGTGCTTACCTCTGCCTCTTCTTTCATGGTGGTCCCTACGTACAAAAGATCCTCCCTAGGCTGCTCTGTGAGGTTGAGACAATCTTGTTCCATATGAAGGCTGGGTGACAGCATATAAAAGCAACCAGCCTTTACAAACATGTCTAAGCATAGGCAGGAAGAAGTATCAGTAGCCAGGAAGAGATGTCAGACTACCAAGCAAAAGAGCAAACAAAGTAGATCTGTGAAAGGTCTGTTTGACTGCAGGTCTGCTCATTGCTGTCCTTAGATCATTACTGAACCATGACAACGATAAGTCTGAAACTGAGTCAAGTCTTTGGGTATTTCTGCAGCCTAACTGTGGGTTGTGTTATGTTAACCATGCAATATCCAGCTCAAAGACAGCTTTCTGGAAGACGTAAAGGTTTCTTCTTGCCAGCTCTACAAGTCCCCCTTTTCCTATAGAGATTAAAAACATGGCTCCTCTAGCTACCCTGTTCCCCAGTGCCCTGCTATCTTGAGCCGTGCTGGCTTTCTCCTTTTCTGAGGAAGGTACAGTGTGCCTTCCATGGTTGCAAAAGCCTGTCAATCAAGGAATGGCAAGCAGGAGCTAGGGCTGGAGCACTGGGCAATGCCATCCCTGGCCCCAGGCACAGTACAGACAGCAAGCTCTGTTTGCAGCAAGGGTTTCTCTCCAAGCCTGGAAAAGCCACAGCAGCAGATCTTGCCTTGGTCCATCCCGCTTCCTGTCAGGCTTTGGCATTTTCTGCACCACATGCAATGAAGGGGATGAGGTAGCTAGGGGTAGTGGCAATCAGCTCAGCAGGCAAGCTTTGAGAATAGAGCAGGAAATGTTCAGGAAACAAAGGGAAATTGTGTGCAAATGAGGAGAGCAAGTGAAGTAACAAAAGAGCAGAGGCAAAAGGACTTATGATCTCTCAAGGAACCAAGAGATGAATGCAGAGGGGGAAGCAAAGGGAAAACCCAAGAGCCTGTAGGACGCCTGAGCCAAAGCAAAGCAGAAGAAAAGGAGCTCTAGGGAAGAAGCCCATTTCGATCTGGGTCACGTTCCCCATTCAAACCTCAGAGACTAAACAGGCCTCTCTTGGGGAACTTGTTAAAGTGTTTGCTGCAGTATACTAGAAGAACCGAATGTGTGGCCCTTGGTAAAAGGAGGAGGTGTCTGAATGACAGCTCAAAACCCAGTAAAGCCTCTTGTGTGAATCCATAGTCCTTCCTAGAAGCTCCCTCTGGCAAGATAATTTGACCAGTGTGGATGTGTAATGATGAGTGCTTGAATTTCTGTCTCATTGTGGGTAATCCAAATAGGGATGGTAATAGCTTGAGCTGCAAGGGCCCAAGTGTGTATAAAGAGCTGTCAGTGTGAAAGCTTTTGACTTTTTAACATTAAAATCAAGCTTTAGGACACTGCAGAATATACGTCTCTAAGTGTTCATAAGGCTTCTGATGCCAAAACACACAGAAAATTAATAGACTGTCACTGGACTCTTGTTGAAAACCAAGCCTATCAAGAGGAAAGGAAAACATATTTTGCTTCTTCTCTTTTTCACAGTTGCTGCTTTATTTCATATTGTTCTTTGCATTTTAGCTTGTGATCAAAATCCATTCTTGATTCTTTACTAGTGCCACAATTTTAATGTGTGCTACATCATCATCTGCTTTGAGTTCTCTTTGCAGCAAACTCTTATTAGAATATTTCCTTGTCAGCTTTCTGTTATACACTAAACTTGGAAGCAAAGACAGCCCTGGGTAGGCAAACTGTCATGGAAACATGCAGCTGGTGGAAGAGATAGAGAAGGAAGTCCCAAGTCCACAGAGCAGGGAGCTGCAGTTACCACCTTTCACAAGCCTTTTCCTCCTCTCTTGGTAGGGTATTTACATGAACAAGAAGGGCAGAAAACAACAAAAACAAACAAACAAACAAAACCTACACAAACAAACATAAAAACCACAAAGGAAGGAAGGAAGGAAGGAAGGAAGGAAGGAAGGAAGGAAGGAAGGAAGGAAGGAAGGAAGGAAGGAAGGAAGGAAGGAAGGAAGGAAGGAAGGAAGGAAGGAAGGAAGGAAGGAAGGAAGGAAGGAAGGAAGGAAGGAAGGAAGGAAGGAAGGAAGGAAGGAAGGAAGGAAGGAAGGAAGGAAGGAAGGGAGCAGGAGTGGAAGAAGCGGGCATGAAAGCAGCAGAGACTGGCAGAATTAAGAAGCTCAGACAGACATTTGCAGCCTCCAGCATTCCATAAACTGCCTTCCTCCCTACAATTATATGTGTTCCTCTATGAGCGTGTAATAACTGAGAATCACATCAAGTGTTTGCATTTTTTCCTATTTTCCATTTGGACCATCCCAGTGAATGTTTTCCTTATCTTTTCCAAAACTACATTCCTGCTTGGCTGGAGGACACACTCTCGTATTGTCTTTAAGATAGGAAGAAAGAGATGAGGTGAACCTTTTCCCAGGTTTGCCATTGTCTCTTTGTATCTTAATAAGTGGAGAAGGATAACATTTCGTTGAGCTGCTCTTTTCACATACTTTATTTTTTTTTTTTTGTGTCATGTTCTCTGACTAAACCAGGTTAATACATACAGCAAATGAGAATCCACGGAGTTCTCTGACTCTGTGGCTGCCAAAATTGCCTGTTTGTGTCACCAAGCTTTTAACTACCACCTTCTCCTGCCATGTTTCTACAAGATACGCAGATTGCACTCTGCAGCGTCCCAGTGCATGGGAAAGCACCACTGGTGATCCTGCAATCACTGCACTGGCTTTTCTTTCTTTAACTGCAGCCTGACCTGGAGCCTGTAATTACAGTGTTCTCACACAGCAATAGACAGAGAATATTACATAACAACAGTGTGATGCTGCTTAGCCAAAGCAACAGAGAAAAGAGAGCTTGGGGAGACGTGAGAGATCCACACACTGGGGCTGTGGGGTTTGAGCGAACAAAGGCATAGACAATGTTTAGCCCCTTTAACCTGCTGCAAGTGCCTGCTTCTGCTCAGTGCAGCTGCAAACCCACTGCTGGCTCAGGATCTAAATATGGACTATATCTATAGGAGATAAGTTCAGCAAAGGCCACAGTGGGGGTGCAAGAAATACATCTGTTTGCTCACAGAACACTGATGCTGTACTGTAACCCCTGTCCTGTGGCTGCAGGGTGGTGGGACAGGCAGGGTAGGCACACAGCATGTGGGTGCTGGTGGCTAACAGGCTCTGATCTGTTCCAGGGGGTGCCTTTTAGCTCCTAATATCTGAGACATTTGTAGTCAGTGGATGACTTTTTATGGTTTTGCCCCAGGGCTTTTTCCCCAAACCAGGATCAGAGGCTGCTTATTCATTTTCAGTCCCCTTAGATTCAACAAGATTAATTTATTGCTCGCAGTCTTTGATGCATATACAGTCTGAGAAATTACATTATTGCCATTCTTGTACTTTTTACAAGGGTAAAATTAACTTCTAGGGTGAGGGTTGTTTGTTTGTTTGGGGGGGGTTGCCTTTTTTATTTTCTGTGTATAGTATTACTTTGTATTGAATACAGTAGGGACTTTGGCTGGCTTTCCATTTTTCTTTCCATTTCCTTTAAGCACACAGACAGTGCGCAGCAGGAAGCTATGACCAGTGTAATCACTACTGCAGATGGAAGGGTGTCCCCAAAAAGAGATCAAAGAGACAATTCCTGCCATGGCAACCATTAGTACAGGAAGTCTGGATGGCTGAGATGGCAGAGTATTTTGAAAACAGATTAGAAAAGAGATGCAGCTTTTGACATCGATGCTCATGTCTGGGTGCTAATTACAGGGAGTAAGGACTAGCCAGAGGGTGCCAGCCACAATATGACACAGAAAGGTTCTCCTACTTTTATCTGGTCTGTGAGGGCATCTCTTGTCACAAGGCTTAATTGCTACAACGTCCCAGGGAAGTCTTTCCTGACATAGTGTTTTTCCAGCATCTTTGTGGACATCCAGATCCTCTCTCCTCATCTTTACCTTCCCCCTGTCCTCACAAAAGAAATGGAAAACCCTAAAACCAGCACAGTGCAAAACTAACCTTCCCTGAGTAGCCCCATCTGTACTGCTGTCTGAACAGGTGACTGGTTTACATGAAGTCTATACACTTCTATTCTATACATCTATACAGATTCTATACATCTTCATCTACAACATATCAATGTTTGATAGCATTCTCCAAGGATAACTTAAAGCCTGATCTGACAGAAAAGAGGGGACATAGCCTGCTGCCTTTCAGTGTGCTGAAAGATAGCATAAAATGCACACTGCCATCATATTTGCACAAGACAGTCACCCAAAGCTCCATCTAAAGCCAGGTCAAAGGTGAAACTCACAAATCTAAATCCAAAGCCGGATTTGCACAGCTCTAAATTTAATTCAGTATAGAAGCAAATGCTCTCAAGAGCTCAGACATCTTGAATGCACTGCTGTAGATTTGAACTCCAGGGCACCAGACTGCTTTTCTCACACAGCTGTGCAGCCACAGCAGCAGTAATTTGTGAGTGTGTGAAGAAGTCGTGTATCTTTGTTAATTTTTCAACTGTGAAATTATTCTTTCTGGGGGAGAGGCTTTGCAATACTGGTGATCAGAGTAAAGGAGTTCACATTTATCTGGCTATATAATGATCTATAAAGATGGTGGAGAAGGCTCAGTAAAAGCCACTACAGCCAAACCCAATGATACATCTAGAATGTAGGAAGTTTGGATAACCAAGGTACAGCACAGAAATCAAGTGTATGTGACGCTTTTGCCAGACAAACTCTGGAAGAAAAATACTGTATAGCTTACCCAGCTCTAGTGTTCCTCCATTCTTGGGTTAAGGGATTTTGACTCTGACAGCTTCTGCTGCTGTTATAAAGCTGAAAGAATTTCTTACAAGATTAGAGGGCTAGATGATTCAGGAAATAAGTAACAGGTTATAGAGCATTTTACTTTGTAGGCTGCTGGCTTAAATGCAGCTCATTGTTATTCAGCTATTAAAATGTGCCTTGAATTTTCACATTTGTAAACCAAGAATCTAGCAGTGCCATGTAACATCAACAATGCTTTGCAAAGTGCAGTATTTCTCTACACATACACAAAGGAAACAGGACCACAACTAGGATGATGCCAGCCACAGACAGAAGTATAAGGTAGAGAGGGGGATACTAGCATGGAGTTTTGGTATGGGAAAGTCATCTATAAGTACTCTGGACTGTTCAACAAGCAGAAAGTCCAGAGCTAAGACACTGGGGTATATTGCTATGGAAAACTGCTGCAAAGGAACTGCAGTCCCTTGGGGACCACAAAAATGTCACTCTACTTTTTTCCATCTTGTTGTATTCAGTAGGCATGGTCAAAATCAGATCTTTTTCAGTTTTGATACTGCATCTGGGCTGCTTTTTTAATGCACCTGGACAAGAAATCAAATTATCAAACCTCTTAATGGAATTGGAAGTGCCAAAAAAAGGTGGTGCCAAAACACCAAAATATTTTCTTAAAATATTTTCAAGCTAAATAAAATTATTCTGAATATCTGAGCCAAAGCATCTCTGCTCTCTTTTAAACTTGTGACATCAGGAGAGTGAGACCTGTATTATGATGCACAGTTCTTCCTGAAGGCTGCAAACCATTAAAACACAAGCCTGGCCATAGGAGAGAAAAAAAAATCACCCAGAAAAACCCAACAAATAAATAGTCAAATGTGCACCTTGGCTCTTGCCATCACTTCACTCCCCAGTCATTCCCAAAAAGGGAAAGAGCTATCCCAAGCCTCCCCTCCTCTTGCATCAGCTCTAGCACCTGCACTTCGGGAGAAATACAGCTTTGACTTTGGCCTTTGCTACCATTTCTGTAATGATGGCTGGTCAGGAAACTGAACCTATCTTGCAACAGCCTTGGAAGTCAACTGCTCCATTCTGAGGAAATATTAAAGTTACCAGAACATGGTATAAAATTAATTTATTGATCCAGACTCAAGCAGAGGGATCCAATTTTGACAGATTTTATTCCATTGAGGGAATATGCAAGGAAAAGCTTTCAAGAAACCTGTGTCCTCTCTTTGGGAAGACATGGTGAGTGGCTTCCTCTGGAGGTGCTCTGAGTGGGGAAAAAAAAAATTATCATGAAAATCAAGTACCTTTTGTCCACAATTACTGAATTACTGAACATTTAACACTCTGCTGAAGTCTTTTCAAAACTGGACTGGAAGGAGATACAAATTCATTAAGTCTAGGAGGGGGAAAAATTGAAAAGGGCAGTAATTTCTATGTGGCCGATATCTGACCATCTGACTGCTCTTACAGATACTGTCCCACCCTTCCACTGGGATATACATATAATTGATCCTGAGAAAAGCTGGCGTGGTCATTGTGTGTTGCTACAAACTAGCATGCTATATGAGTCATGGGAAAGTGTATAATAAGCACAGTGGATTTTCCTAGTGTTTCTGGTCAGCAACTTATAAATACTGCAGTTTATAATTAAGAACACTACCACTTCATTGTGCAACAAGCTTGTTTGAAATCTTGTTGTTCTAAGTGTATTTTCTTAGTAATTTTCAATTATATGTTCTTGATAAATACTTTATTCCATTATTTGTCTTCAGTGAAGTGTTTTCAGTTTTCTTCTTATCTTGCCCTGGGCAATTTGCCACTGTTACTTGGTTGGTTGGTTGTTGGGTTTGGGTGGTTTTGTTTGTGGGGGGTTTGTGTGTGTGTGTGTGTGTTTGGGAAGGTGGGTTGGTTGGTTGGTTGTTTTTTTGTTTGTTTTTATAAGGTGAAACATTTTTGCCCACAGAAAAAGTGTGTTCTTGCTGTAATGTGCATTTTCCTTCTTTGATTCACTTTAGACTTCTCCCTCATTTGTTGATTTTGTTGCTCCTTGACTTAAGGAGAACTACATTTCTTTAAATATTTGTGTTACAGTAAATATTTAACTCCAGACTGTCAGAAGAAGGAAACAGAGAGAAATTAAAAGATGCAATAAACACCAACAAAGGGCAAGTGAACAGCCTTGAGAGACTCAAAGTACTGGGGTTTCTGTGTTTAGATGAGGCACTGCATGTCCAGCAGTTTGTAAACAGCACAGATTTTTCAGGTAAAATCTGAAGGGCAAATAGATAACAGGAGACAGGCTCTGAAAGTTAGAATGATGAAAATTTATCAGTCACCAAGACCGTCTGTAAAGAGAACATGATGACTTACAGAGGACTTCTCAGTCACACTTTTTTTTATTAAAGTAACAATATTGTGAGTCTCCTGCACACAAACTGCTTGACCAAATGAAAAATAGGTAAAAATCTTCATTTGGGAGTGTAAAACTAACTTCACTTTTGTGGCTGCTGAGCAAAGACAGCCTGTCACAGCTTGCAGCCATGCTCTCAAGCATCCTCATTCTGCAGAAAAGCTTCTCGGTCCACGTCCAGGCAGGGTGAGGTGTCATTTCACCACATACACAATGTGCATGGCCTTACAGCTATTTTGGGCTGTGGGATAAACTGAAGCCATGGGAATGAACACTGCTGTAAAAGAAATCAAACAATTCAGCACTGTGGATGCTGACTCTTCAACTCCTATGACTTTTTGCCCTTGTGGGTGTCACTGAGGAGGAGCAGGGATGTCCGAGAGGTCCTGAGACCCCATCCAACTGTTGCAGAGGAGCCACAGACTTAGCTCCTAAAAGCCATGGAGGGCAAGAAAGGATAGTGAAGAGCCAGCAGGCATTGGCTGGAGGTGGCCAGCATGGGTGAGGGCTGTGTGAGCTCTGGGACGAAGGAACATTTGATACAGGGACTGTCCTGCTAAGTGTCTGAGAGGGAAGTTTCACCATTCCTAGCTTTCTGCCTATTCACTCTCGCATTCCCTTGTTTTCGATTTATTTCCATTAAGTTCTCAATCACCCTCAGGAGGACTGGGCAGAGGGTGGAAATGGGTTCTAGACAGGAAAGGGCAGCTTTTGAGCTTTCTGCATGGACATGTAAATTTGCCTTCTGCCCTGCAGGACTAAGGAACACCACTGGCAGAGCATCTCCCTCTGTACCACTTTTGATTTTAGTCAACATGCATCTGTCTCAAATCTGCGCAGATGCTTCTGTAAGTACCATCTGGCCAGCCTGATACTTTTAACCACAACCCAAGGATTTCTATCACAAGAAGCTTTAGGTCCATACTAAAAAATGTTTATTTTCTTAATTTTACTTTCGTCAAGAAACAACCAGGCACAACACTGATGTCCTAAATAAGCACCAGATTACTGACCCATTTCCCCCAAAACTTTCAAACTTTCTTAAATCATGTCTTGAAGAAAACAGCAGCCTTCCCCAGGCAGGATGGGGAAGGCTGGATGGGAAAAGCAGTCGTCTCTGGAAAGGAGAGACAACACTGCCTGTGACTATCAACAGCTATAATAGCCTATGAAGATTAGTTCCTGCTTCAGCCTGTTATGCTTCAGAAACACATTAAATACTTCCAGATACTTTGACTGATTTGGGTTTTTTTCACTATTCTAAATCATCTTTGTGGCTACACAAAAGAAAAGAAGGTGCAAAGTAGCAGAAGTAGATGCTCAGTTCACCGAAGTGTAATTTTAATCTAATCAATCCTGATTAGTATTTTTAAACCTATATACTCAAGTACGATTGGACTTATTCTTGACAGGAAGGATTTACAATATCTTTAGTCATACCTGAAGGATTTTGTTGCCAGATTTCATACTGAAACCAAAAGTGACAGAGTTATTATATTGCATTTAATAAAAATACTCTGAAAATAATGAGGTACTGTCTTCATAAGTACTTATTATGAAGTTTCTATTTGAATATGATTATATGTTAATTAGTAGTGCTCTGAAGTAACACACTTGCCTAAGAAAAAATTTAATTTTATGACAACATGAAGATTTAGAAGTTGCATTTGTCTTTATTTTTTTTTTAAGAATAATATTCAGAATCAATGCCTTTGTACTGTATTATCTAGCTGCTTCTGTTTTTCTGAGCACAGAGAAATTAGACTTAGAGGGAGAAATTTTAGGCAGAGATGAACTGACCTAGAATTGTCCAAGAATTGTCTGCTCTAGAAGGTGAGCATAATTTCATTAAAGTAAATTCACAGAATTACAGAATCAAGCAGGTTGGAAAAGACCTCAGAGACCATCAAGTCCAACCTAATACCTGACACCCCATGACAACCAAACCATGGCTTCAAGTGCCACATCCAATCTTTTTATTGAACACCTCCAGGGATGGTGATTCCACCAGCCCACTGGGCAGCCCCATACCACTGGCCAATTACTCTTTCTGTGAAGAACTTTCTTCTCACTTCGGGCCTAAACTTCCCCTGGAGTAGCTTGAGACTGTGTCCTCTTGTCCTGTTGCCGGTTGCCTGGGAGAAGAGACCAACCCCCACCTGGTTAAAACCCCTCTCAGGTAGTTGTAGACAGCAATGAGGTCACCCCTGAGCCTCCTCTTCTCCAGGCTAAACAACCCCAGCTCCCTCAACCTCTCGTCACAGGGTTTGTGCTTGAGACCTCTCACCAGCCTTGTTGCCCTTCTCTGCATCACATTCACGTTTTTAGGTATAATTGTTGTAAAAAAATGTGTAGAAGAGTCAAAGCCTTGTTTCCCAGTAGCTCTTGGAAGTGTTAATAGTTTCTATGATATTTACTGTCTTTTGTACTGCTGCAGATAACAAAAGCTCTGTTCAGGCAATATTTTAGTTCTGGAGAAATGAGCTGTAAGGAGCTAAATAATTATTCCTGCAGGTACAGAAGGTAAAGCTCTTGGATCAAAGTCTGAAAAGATAACAAGGAACGTGTGAGTCATGAAGAGAAGTATATTATATTGAGAAAAGGACAATCTCTTTTTAAAATTTGAATTCTAATATGTGAATAAATCTCAGTTTACTCAAAAAGTCACTAATATTGGCCTGTCATGCTTGTGAAGGCATGTGTGGAAATTTTTCACACATATTATCCATTCATTATTCCTGTGTAAAGACCCTGGAAGAACAAGAAGAAAGACCTTCAAGGCACAAGTTTACAGAGTCTTCTCAAATAGTTTAAGAGGAGAGAGAGGAAAAAGAATAAATAAATACAGATTTGAGGCAAATGGTCATCTCAGGGCTGTTCATATAAATAGTGATAAAGCAGGCCCTCAGTTGCATGGGTGCTGCAGAGGCTAGCTAAAGTATGAGTCTACTCTGAGCAAAATGCACCAGGATAACAGCTCCAAGGGAGGGGGAGGGGAGGGGAAGTGGAAGTATGTATGGCTTGAGTTTAAAACCAGAGTTCACTTACAGTAAGAGATCAATCAGTGGGAAAATCCATTCTGCAGTGCTAGCCCATCAGTGAGAAAGGTAATTGAATGCAGAGCAAGGGAGAGCATGGATGGCCCCTTTCTTTTATCTGCACAGCAAAGCTATCAGCAGCCCTAAGAACCCCTTCTCTGCAAACAAAGCACCTTCAGGCAGGGCAACCATATGAGTGAGCCTAAGGAATTTTATCTGCAAGTGAGTAGCATCTTTCAAACCAATATCCCTGCTTCTGAGCAGGGCTCATCAGCATGACATAAAAAGTGGTTATGGTTAACAGCCACCCAGCCCCCCCCCCTACTGTGTGGGTCCATTCCCCTGAAGATGTGGAGTGGGAGTCAGGCAGCTGTATTGGAGGTGGCTGTGTCCGAAGCACACTGCTGCAACCTCCCTAAATAAGCACGCTTACATAACAGGCAAAATCATCCCATCTTTCCCCTAGGTTCTTTTGGCATGAACACACACAGGAAATATCCTGTTAGTGGAGATAAAAGGTTTGATTTACTCTGTTCCTGATAATGCATAATTGCTTAATCGTAAGCACATAATTAAACTCCATTGGGAAGGTTACAGTGACAATAATTGTTGGGCAAAGATGAGTTCCCCTAAAGAAGCAATCTTTGCATCAGCTGGATGAACCCATTAAATGATGGGATTGAGGGGAGAAATGCACTAAAAAGCCTGAATGTTTGGCAAGAGCTGTGGAGGTAGAGAGCAAGGGAGATCTTGCATAGCTTAAGCAGCAGCAGAGGGAGAAGAAACAAGCTTTTAAATAAATACCTTGACTAACTGAGCTTCTGGTGGAAGCAACCTCTCTGCAGAAGCATTATTTGTGCACTGAGGAGGCCAGCAAGCTCAGCAAGCTCTAAAGAAGAGTGCTCCAAGGTGCTGATCACCCTCACAGCTAATGGCAGAAGAGGAGCATACCTGGCCCACCCCCTTAAGGTGGTGACCCTGGTGAAGTTCATTTGTGCAGATGGCATGGGGGCACTAAGCCCAGCAGACCAAAGGACCACCAGTGGCCAGGTCAGCTGAAGCAGACCTACATCTGAAATAGCAACTTTTTTGTGGAGCAACAGCTTCTTTAAGTGGAGATCACCAGCTCCTATGATGCCCAGTCTGTCCTGCAGTGTAGGAAACAGACTGAAGGGAGCAAACAAAAAGCTGTTCCTCCCAGTGACAGCAGACAATTTTGAAAACTGGTGCAAGAGTCACGAATCCTTTTATTGAAATCTCCTTCTTCAGTCATCTGGAAGCCAGTGCTAAAGACAGGAATTTCTTTAAAGATATTTTTTTAATTCCTTTGTCATATAAATTTTGTGTCACTACTGCATTAAGCACCCACCACAAAGGAATAGTAGTTTGCTGAGACCATCAGAACCTTGTACGGGAGCCCATAACTCCAAGGTTTTCTTAATAACTGCAAATGAATGAAATCCTGTTTGCACATGGAAGAGCACTGCATTGGTTTTCATCAGTGTGGATGAAGGAAGCCTGAGAAGTGTTCGAAAATCCCAGAACCCTTCAGTATGGAAAAGTCATGGTGTTCCTAACGAGGAGAAGACAATCACTTTCATTTTCGGGGAGCCAGTCTGTAACTACAAGTAAAAAGCATCATTTTGCAGCCTGCAGAGCAAAAGAAGAAAAAACTCTGCTTCAGAAAAATGGTGCTTGCTTTGAGCTGTCAAGAAATATTTCAGTAACAGGTTGTGGAGAATGTAACTTCAAAGTTGTGAAGTTGATGGAGTTTTGGAAGAAGATGCTGATTTTTTAATCCAAAAGGGTTCTAACTTCCTCAGTAAGTGATGTGTACAAATGGCACACACCACTAAACCACATATGCACTCGATGTATGAATTCCCACATTCCTGATTTCCTTTTCTGGCTTTCACATTTTTTCCAGTGCAAAAAGAAATGAATCAAGCTTGCAATAGGAAGTGTCATAAATGCCAAGGAAAAAATGAAAATCAGCTGTTATTTGAAGATTATTGAGCTTGGAGTACTTTGTTTAGATACTTAATTCCCTTGTAAACCCTGCACTCCATTGTGGGTAACCAGCTAAAGGTAGAGCTTTTTAAGCCAAAGCTGTTCCAGATTTGTTTGGCTTCTTTGGTAGTACGACCCTTTGCAGTGACCAAGATGCTTACAAAAACATCAAGATCCGTGGTGCAAACTGTACTTCTGTGAAGTGATTTCTCGTGGTGTGCTAATTCATCCATTTTAAAAGCATTTTCGTTGCTCCTGCCAAAGAAGAAATGTTTTGGCCAAAAAAGAGAAAATGCAGCAACATGCTAGAGAATACATTGCCCAATATTTTTCTTTGCCCCAGCTTGCTCTGCTAAAGAAAGTGAGAATTGTTGGGACCATATGGAAGGAAAATGCCAACAATCTGGGGTATACAAAAGGTTTCTGTAGCAAAGCAGAACTCTCACTCAACTTAAAGTATGATTGAAGCATCTCACTCAAAGTTTTTAGGAGAGTTCTTTCTTTTGAGGGCTTGTCAGTATAGTTATGGCCAGAACAAATTTATCAAAACAGATATTCAGTTAATGAATGTCAGTAGCTGTCATCTTTAAAATTGTTTAGATACAATGTTACATCTTGTTTAATAACCTAAAAATAACACCATCACCCTGCTAAATAAAAAGGGACATAATGCAACACTTGGAAGAGAAACAAGAAACTTTTCTTTTATATATACAATTTAGAGGTAGTTCATCTGTACGTGTACAAGGACATTAAATTGTACTGCAGGATGTAGAGGCTGGAGACTCGTCTCAGCTGGTGGAGGATACTGTCTATTACTTCATTTCCACTCCACCTCCTCCTTTCTTAAGGTACATGGGTACAATCACCATGAAACATGTAGAAGCCAGGAAAGTAAGAGCCAGCCCAAAAGCAGAACTAGAGGAAGCTGCATGTAACTGTCTGCATTTCTGCACTGCAAGAGTAGCACTGTCATCTCCTATGTTTCATGTCCATGAGCATTTTGTGCATCCTTCCTTTAAAAGGGAAAGGCATTTCTAAGGGCAGATACAGGCTGGAAGTTCTTAATTTGCATCAGGGTTTAATCATGTTAATTTCCTTCAAGACTCATCCCAGCAGTGAGGTGAAAAAAGCAGAATGTGCTAGACAGAGCCAGTATCTGCTTGACTCCTGCCTATTTCAGGGCAGGCAAGTAGATTCGACTGTCACAGTGAGAATGCAGGGAAGAAGGACACGTTTTTCAAGCAGAGATGCATATATTTCACTCCTTCTCTAGATCTCTCACCCTTGGATTTCTTCAGGCTGCTACCACCTATTGCAACATAGATGGCAGCCAGCAAGAGAAAGCACATCACAGGTTTTGGACCCAGTAAGCGCACCAATGGCAAACATAGATGTTGTTATTCACAGCTTTAAATCATGTGGTGCTGGGCATGGACCCTGAACCTACCTGTAGCCTGCTGGGCATCTTTTTAACAGTATCTTCCTAGAGTGATCACAAAACATTCTGACATAACCAAACTCTCCTGGGAGAAAAAGCAAGGGTGTTGCAGTCAGTTGCAATCACTTACAGTGGTTTGAGATTTGTTTTTAGGCAGATGAAACCAGGACCTGAAATACCTCATGGTAGACATCAATGATGCAAATGCAATTAATCCTCCTGCCTGATCTATAATGACTCTGCTCCCCTAATGCAGTGGGGGTGGATTGGCTAGAATAACAACCACTCTAGTGGTGCATGAACACTTTCCAAGTGGCTGTCCTATTAAGGTTATGCAAGACCCAGGGCAGCCCTCTGCAGTGTCATGTCAGCTCTGGCTCCTAGTCTGACACAGTTACACAACAGGGCAAGGTGAGGGGAGAAAATGGAAATGCTCTGGAGCTGTAAGTTTTTTGAAATATATTTCAAGCACATAGTTTCTATTGCCATCACTGGCAAAATGTTACATGGGTAAACAGTGGTGGGGGGCAGTTAAGGTTGATCTGAGACATGTTGGTTGTTGATGGTTTTTTCCTTTTCTTTATGTTATTCTTTATTCTTCACTTCATGCATCTCTCCTGATTTTCACTCTCTCAGATTCTTGGCAGGAGTGCAAAAGAAGATCAGAAATACATAACTTACAACTGAGTAATGCTCTACTGAAGGCAAGGAATCTTTCATGGGTTTTCTTACTTTGTGCATGAGCTGTTAGCCTAGAAGCCCTCCTGACAGTCAGCATTCCTTCCACAGTGGTTTATTCATGCTGGTTGCAAGAAGCACATGGTGGGGATTTGGGTCTGGCATTGGTGGAAATATGCTTGTTATCACAAGCAGGGAAGGGAAATGTCACTGTCATGCTGCACAACCCAAGAAGAGGGAACAATGAAAACAATACAAACCTTTTTTCCTCACTACCCACCACTAAAGTAGCAATGAATACTAAAGAGATGTAGAAGCCTATCTGAGGTGGAGGAGGCCCTCAGGTGCCACCCTCACAGGATAGGTTGTGCTTTCTCTCTTCCCAGTGCTGTTTGGAGAGATAAGTGCTCTCAGCTGAGATAAATGGTTCTCTTTCCCACATTAGCCAGCCTTGTAGGTGACTCTGGCTGCGGATGAAATTTCCCAGGGGGTCTATATGCTTCTCAAGGCAGAGGTGAAGAATTGCAGAAGGACTTCCTACACTGGGTCAGAGGCCCAGAGGTGCATGGAGAAACTATGGATTCTCTTTGTTGCTGGTGGTGACCAAGGAGCAGGTCTCAGACTATTGAATGCAAGCCCTGTCCTCCACATGGGTGGGCATGTGGGTGCTGGCCTTGCTAGGAAGTCTTCACATCACAGGTTGAGCAAAGGAGTGGGCAGGCAGCATGGCCAGGCAGGAAAACCGAGGCCCATAACACCTAACATCTGAGCATGGAGAAAGAGAAAGAGAAGGGTACCATTCATCAGTCTCTGTGGTCTGCTACCGAAAAAGTATGTCTCTGCCCAGCCAAGCTCTCTGGGAAACTTCTGAGAGTCAAGAGTCACATGCAGCCCAGGGCTGACGTGTTCCCCCACAAAATGCTCCCAGCATGCTACTTAGTTCTCTCATTTTTCAACCAGCCTGTATAAAGAGCTTGTCTGTTCACTCAGATCAGGAGTTTGCATTCGGCTGATGTATTGGAGGCTGATCTACTCACACATGTAGCTGTCCTCTTCTTTTATGCTCAGGTTAAGTATTTGTCAGAATAAAACTGCAAAACTTCTCAGACAGCACCGGTATTGGTAATGAAGATTGAATCGTAAACACTAACAAAGTCCAGGATAAATTGAAACCTTTCCTTAACAGATATTTCTTACTGTTTTCTGCCTTCTTTTGTCTCTGATACATGTCAGCTTGCATTCTATTTCTTCTTGTGATGTCTTGGTAGAAGACACCACATGAAAGATACTCAAAGACTTCCCTGTAGATGAAGGAAGTCAGACCTGGAATCGAAATCTGCATAAAATGGGAGAATGCAAAGTATTGGATTACAAAACTCCTTTGGAGTTGTAGAACACTTGATCCTGATCAGACCCATGTGGCTCAAGCCTTTGTGGCTCATTGCATGTCTTTTTATGATGAAGAATATATGCAGTAAGGCCAGGCCTATACAGTCAGGATCCCTAGAAGTAAAGTCATTAAAACAGAATAAATCAGTTCATAGAGCAGGCTGTTCCCCTTTTTACTTCAACTTACTTCCTCAACAGCTACCTTAACTGTCCTTGATAACAGAATTTTTCTGCAGGGTGTGTATTTTATACTTTGACAAGTTGGTAAAAATATTTTATTGTCAGAATAGGGACATAGTTAGGCTTGCAATACAACTTCCTATTCTCAACTGCATGTGTCCAAACTTGTGCATGTCTATGAAAAAACCTTAAGCTTTTCTGTTCCCACTGTAGTCCTCATAATCCACTTGGAACCAGCAGTATCATTCAGGTAAAACAGTACTTCTCAGAGAAAAGCAGCTTGCTGTCTCCTGCTTTATAAAAACATCTACAATTCTCTAAAGCAATACAAATTCCTTGAATTAAAAAAAAAAAGTCCCTTTCACATTAATGTCAATGCTACCTCCAAACACATGTGTGTGGAGTGCCTTCGAAAGAACCCCTTCACAAGATTTGTTTGCATCAGGGGATGCAACCAGTGGATCTCAATCTGAATGTTGCTATTGTTCTTGTCTCTGTCACATTTGCATTTGTAGTCAGTCTCAGATGTGACTTCCCAACCACAAGAAATTATTTTGCATTGTTGGCACACTAATTCATCTAGATCTTCTCTGTTTACAGGAATATTTTAATGTCCAGTGAGAGGAAAGGACTTGACTGTCAGGGCTTATTCACTGCAGGCAAAATACAGTCAAGAGTATAGATTTCAGCAGGTCAAGGTCCATGAACAATGAAGCATCCGTATTGTGCTTGCAAAGACTCAAATAATCCAGTACTAAACCAAGCTACCATGCCCTCAACTCCATTTATATCCCATTTCATCAAACTACATGTGCAGAAACCTCTGTCCACCCTCCTGCCCCATAGCAGGCTGAGCTATGTCTGTCAATCCTATGTCTGTCAAACACTGTTTTGTCTAAGCAGCTCTTTAAGACCTCTAATATTGAAAAGGATGCAACACACCCTGGAAAGCTGTTCCAGCTTTTGTCTGTCCTTACCGTCTCTACTTTCTAACCCACATCTCTTTTAGGCAGGCTAAGACTCTCAGTTTGTGGGAAAAGAGTTCTGCTGACATCAGTGAAGTTTCACCATTAAACATACTTTGAAGATATGACCTAGTACTGTCAAAGCTCAGTTCTTTCACTTCCCTCTTAATTTTTCTCTGTTCCTACTCTTTATCTCTTGATAGATTCACAATGTTTCTTCCACTCACTTTAACATCTAAGCAGTGTGAAAGTGCTGATGCTCACTCCTACATACCATCATCAGCATTCAGCTCTCTTTTTCTGTTCATATTTCTAAAACTTTCAGATCTTTATCTTCACACATGCAGACTACAGCATTCTGCTGAGGATCTAAAAAACACATCAGACAAATAAAGAAGGTTCTGAGATCATCTTCCAACTTCGTCTTTCTGAGTAAAAAACACACTTTGTGACCTGCACCTGCATTCCTAAGTTCAAATTTCCAGATTTTAATACCACTCATAGTACAAAATCTCATCCAGCTCTGTTATTATGTATATCCTCCCACTTCTGTAGTGACATCAATCTCCAGTGTCCATCTGACTTGTTCTCCAAAAGATATCTCTTCTTGGCCTTTTTTGAATACATGGTGTTTCAGAAGTGTCCTCTAAGGCCATTCTTCCATGTGACCTTGGACCTTTCTGACTGAAAATGTCTAATAAGAAGACAGGAGATACAACTGCCTTTAAAAATTAATACAACTGCCTTTAAAAATGAACTTATGTCACAAATTTGAGTACAATTAAAACACAAATCTTTACCAAACTCCCAGGTGAGTATGTGCTAACGTTTGCAAGAATAGCTTCCCTTTTACTACTGGTTTATTCCTCTCCTTTCTTCTTTTAATTGCTTTGCTCACTCAGATATTAAGTATTGAATTAGCAGCATGTACCACATATGTAATATCATTCACTATGTGTTTGCCTAGATGATCACATCTCTGCATTATTTCCCACCTTTCCCTGGGTTATTAGCTGTGTTACAAGTCCAGCAGAGCCCAGGATCTGGATAAAAGCCCCACATCTCAGCCTGTATCTCATCATGACATCCCTGACATGCTCTTGCTATGTGTTCCTATATTCCGCAGTGCAGAGTATGTCAAAGGTCTTGTAGTCAAAGTCTCACGGTTCAAATTGCACCAGCAGTGGTCCACAAGCAGGCAGTGCTGGCACCAGTAATGCACACTCCCTGGAGGAAAAGCTGCTTATATGACTGGTGAGTAAGTCATAGACACGATGAGCAAGTCTTCCTTAGGTTTCCCCTGAGATCAGCAGACAGTGGGGTTTTTCTGCTCTGACAAGGGTTGCTCTGAACCACAAAACTTTCATTCGATAGGTGTTCTTGCAGTCCAAGATTTCCTGTAATGGAGGCCTGCTATGTAGACTGTTTATTTGACTGTTTGGCCAATTCTTTACTTTGGACTTCGATTAAATACAAATGTGTTAGCATTCATCCTATATACAGAACTGCTTGCAGGTGACAGTTGTTCAAAAAATGTTAAGACAGAGAAATTAGAAGCTTGTCAAAGAATCTGGTTGGTCATAATCCACATACTTTCCAGGTACTTTTAGGTTTTGCAGTTGCTGTTTTTACTGGAGTTTTGGTAGATTGATTGTTTGTTTGTGGGGGCTTGTTTTTTTTGGTTTTTTTTTGTGGTTTTGGTGTATTTTACATAGTCTTGCTTTGTCCATTTTAGGCACACCTATTGTGAATCTGCTGTACTCTGTACTTGTGCATGCCCTCACTTGCTTCCCTGATTCAGTGTTTCCTGTATCTCCATATGATATAATGAACCACTTCACCAAAACAAACCTGATACTGATATCCTGAAAATGTTTAGGCAAGTACCCTAAGTCAAAGAAAACATGGGACTTGTTGAGAAGGCACCCACAGTGACACGAGTGCTTCATGGAGATAATTTGCCTTCAGGAACTGCTGGGGATGACAAGAGATTACAAAATAGGTCAATGCTGACAAGTGCTGCATAGGAATAGCAGATGTGCTCACTTATTTCTGTTGAAGACACTGTCAACTACACATTGCTTCCTTTATCCATCTGAAAAAGTGTCTCTGCAAGGCAGCCACAATGGTTAAATGTCAGTGAAAGCCAGGCATGCCTAGTCCTTCCAGCTTTTGCAAGGAAGAAACATTTAGAAGACTACTGAAAAACTAATGAAAATACTTCTGCTTTGGCCTATAGGCAGAGAAACCTGGAATCACAGCAGAAGAAGTTTCTTTTTTTTTTTTTTCTCCACCTGCAGAATCAGTGGATATCTAAAGGAGAACAATATGTACTGGCAGCATGGCCCAAGTGCAGGCACAGCTGGGGGCATAGCCAAGCCTGGCTGCCATGCCAAGTAGCCTCATGCACCAGCGATCTCTGAGATCTGCTCCTAGCAGGGAGCTTAATGCCACAAAAATCTCCTCCTCCACACCCTCCCCACATTTATCAAGATCAGGCCCAATCTTCCATAATTAAATATGCTATCTTCCAGTAACATCAGGGTTTACCCTGAGAACGGGGTAAACTGGAATTGCCACAAATACCTTGTTATTTATAGTACGGCTGGCAAAACAATAACACATGTACAAAAGTGAAGCAAAATGTAAGCATTTTCATGCCCATCTGAGTGTCCTCAACATACTGGTAACACTGGCATTTCCCATCATGCTAGGAGAAAAAGTACCATGTAAGCAAACTAGGTTTGCCTCACTATTAGCAGAAGTGTGAGCACAAATACAGAGAAGAATCTTTCACCTGCTGTTGTTAGTTTCAAGAAGTTCCTGGGAAAGAAAGAAAGGAACTCAGAAGAAACACGGAAGGAAGGAAGGAAGAAAGAAAGAAAGAAAGGAACTTCGAAGAAAGAAAGGAAGAAAGGAAGGAAGAAAGAAAAAAAGGAAGGAAGAAAGAAAGGAAGGAAGAAAGGAAGGAAGAAAGGAAGGAAGAAAGAACGAAAGGAAGGAAGGAAGGAAGAAAGAAAGAAAGAACGAAAGAAAGAACGAAAGAAAGAAAGAAAGAAAGGAAAGAAGAAAGAAAGAAAGAAAGAGAAAGGAAGAAAGAAAGAAAGAAAGGAAGAAAGAAAGGAAGAAAGAAAGGAAGAAAGAAAGAGAAGAAAGAAAGAAAGAAAGAAAGAAAGAAAGAAAGAAAGAAAAGAAAGAAAGAAAGAAAGAAAGAAAGAAAGAAAGAAAGAAAGAAAGAAAGAAAGAAAGAAAGAAAGAAAGAAAGAAAGAAAGAAGAAAGAAAGAAAGAAAGAAAGAAAGAAAGAAAGAAAGAAAGAAAGAAAGAAAGGAAGAAAGAAAGGAAGAAAGGAAGAAAGGAAGAAAGGAAGAAAGAAAGGAAGAAAGGAAGAAAGGAAGGAAGAAAGGAAGAAAGGAAGGAAGAAAGAAAGAAAGAAAGGAAGAAAGGAAGAAAGAAAGGAAGAAAGGAAGAAAGGAAGAAAGGAAGAAAGAAAGGAAGAAAGGAAGAAAGGAAGGAAGAAAGGAAGAAAGGAAGGAAGAAAGAAAGAAAGAAAGAAAGAAAGAAAGAAAGAAAGAAAGAAAGAAAGAACGAAAGAAAGAAAGAAAGACAGAAAGAAAGAAAGAAAGAAAGAAAGAAAGAAAGAAAGAAAGAAAGAAAGAAAGAAAGAAAGCAAGAAAGAGAAAGAAAGAAAAAGAAAGAAAGAAAAGAAAGAAAGAAAGAAAAGAAAGAAGAAAGAAAGAAAGAAAAGAAAGAAAGAAAGAAAAGAAAGAAAGAAAGAAGAAAGAAAGAAAGAAAGAAAGAAAGAAAGAAAAGAAAGAAAGAAAGAAAGAAAGAAAGAAAGAAAGAAAGAAAGAAAGAAAGAAAGAAAGAAAGAAAAGAAAGAAAGAAAGAAAGAAAGAAAGAAAGAAAGAAAGAAAGAAAGAAAGAAAGAAAGAAAGAAAGAAAGAAAGAAAAGAAAGAAAGAAAGAAAGAAAGAAAGAAAGAAAGAAAGAAAGAAAGAAAGAAAGAAAGAAAGAAAGAAAGAAAGAAAGAAAGAAAGAAAGAAAGAAAGAAGTTAGTTCTCCATGGCTGGTGCCTGCTATTGAAAGCTTTACGTGTTAATACAGGAAGTCACAACATTGTGAAAGAGCCTTATATGCAGTTAGATGGATTTGGCTGAATTCAGGTGGTGTGTAGGAGCTGCAAATTAATTGCTGGTAAGCTCTATGACTGGAGTGTTGGGATGGATGGTTGCACACTCTATAGGGAGGACAGACAGGGTTGACTAGGAGGGGGTGACACCCTGTGTGTCAATGACCAGTTGGAGTATATGGAGCTCCACCTGGGGATAGATTAGAAGATGACTGAGAGCTTGTGTGTCAATTAAGGCAGGGCAGGGACAGGTTATATTATAGAGCAAGTCTGCTACAGGTCACCTGTCTGAGAAGAGACGATGAGGTCCTCTGTAGACAGATGGGAGCAGCCTGACAATCACATGCTACCTCATGGCGAACTTCAACCATCTTAATTTCTCTTGTAAGGTTTCCTGAAGAAACAAGCCCCAAAACATGCCCTATCCCAGGCAATGGGTTAAACACTTCCGAATATGCAAACCTGGACACTTCCTGGGGTCCAAATAGTCCAGATAAACATGTAGCATATGTAATTAACCTTCTAACACACCTGTGAACTATGTGTGCCCCTTGCCATGTTTGGATATGCCCCATTCTGTAGGTTCAGCTATCAGGTTTCTGTTACCAACATCACTAATTGTCTTTGGACAGTATTTAAACCAGCCAAGACAGTAGGCAATTGTGCTAGTTTGAGGCCAGACAGATCCTCTCTTACCCCAAGAGGGACAAAAGAATGACACTCACACAAACAGATTGAAGAGTGATGAAAAGTCTGAATGGAAAAGCAATTGCTGAAACTACAAAAACTACAAGCATAGTGGCAAAGATATCCCAAAGTATACAGAGTCCCTTACAGAACACCCATGACCTCCCAACTCCTCCCTTTTCCCCACCTGAGGGTATACCCAAAACCCGCAGGGCTCTTTCTTCCCCCACCTGGCCTCCTGCTAGGCAAGTCTCAGGCTGGCCAGGTCTAAGACTTCCCCCCACCCCCCCTTTCTCCTCCCTGCATTAGGCCTAGTCAGGCCTGAGAGGCTTTGAGATCCTCCCCCACTCTTACCTGATAGGGAAGCATCTCCCACAGGATCAGAGAGGGAAGAAAGAGGAAGAGAATGATTCTGCAGATGGATTTATAGGGCACAGGATTTATGGGCAGAAATAAACCCTTTCCTGTGTCCACCTTATTGGGTTGGACCGCTCAGGACACCAGAGGTGTAACTTATGTGGCAGTAATAGGAGGCACCCAGCCTGAACTGACACAGCAATTTGCCTTATTCTCACATAGACAGCAACAAGAGCTGAATGCTGCCAGAGTTGCAGCTGAAGAGCTTATCCTAACAGGCAAACTACACCTAGGCCTTGCACCTGGACCAAGGCAAGCAATACTCTGAGAGCACTGTGCCGGAATCAGAAAGGGGAAAAGCTCTGAAAGAACTGAATCCCAGAAGAGCCAAGGAAAAGCTAAGGCCTGGTGATAGAGCACATGAGAGGACCCCCTAGCCCTCTCCAAGCCAAAGAAAAGCTCTAGACAATGAACTGGGCAAGAGAAGAGAGAGGACCCTTAGCCCTGTCTGAGTCAAGAGCCATTTGAAATATGGTTGCAGCATCTGGGAAGATACCAGACGAAGGACAAAGCCATGAGTCCCCAGATAATCTGCTACAGAAACCCCCTTGTGGGAAACCGCAGACCACGGCACCTTTACTTCCAATTGGAATGGCTGTATTGGAAATTCTCAGCTTTGTGCTTGAATCATTTAACTGTCTTCACATGGGGAATGTAATACCCACAACTGAACAACAGAACCTGTATGTGTACTTTGTAAATAAGTTACGGCAGTGTCTGAAGATACCACCACCAGAAATACTAAATATAAAACATGTATTTTATTACATAAGGGTAATACATCAGGGCACACGTAATCCAGGAATTTCCTGGAATGTGCTGATGACAATTTCCTTCCCCGAGTGGTTGAGGAGCCAACAAGGAAAGCTGTAATGCTAGACCTTGTAAAACTCCAGGGCAGACTTAGCTGCAGTGTCCACAAAACGATGGATTTCAGGATCTTCAGGGCAACAAGAAGGGTATGTAGCAAGCTCACTAATCTGCAATTCAAAATATCAGGTTTTTGTAAAATGCCACATGGCCTGCATGGATGAAAAAGGCCTTCTTGAATACTATTCAACACAAAGGAGGCCTACAGAGGGTAGAAGCAAGGACAAGTTTTCTGGAAGGAGTGCAGAGAAGCTGTCCAAGTAGCAGAGACCAGGCCAGGAAAGCTAAAGCCTAGATAGAACTAAATTTGGCCAGGGATATCAAAGACAACAAAAAAAGCTCCTACATCAGTGATACATCAGTGGTAAAGAAATACTAAGGAAGATGTGGGCCCTCTCTGTAAGGAAAGAGTAACAACTTTTTTGCCTGTCTTCAATGGGAGAGGCTCTAACTACACAAGTTATGGAAGGTAAAAGCAAGTTCTCCAGAGAAGTTGTGGATGCTCCAAGCCTGGAAATGTTCAAGGGCAAGCTGGACTGGTCTTTGAGCAACACGGTCTAACAGGAGGTGTCCCTCCCTGTGGCAGGAGTTTGGAACTAGATGGTTCATTTCCATCCCAAACCATTTTATAATTCTACAAAGTTGGATTAATACCTTGAAGTTCCTTTCTGGCCTCTTTACTTAATGCTTTCCATCCCCTGCCTTTCAATTGGACAGGCAACTTGTGCAGGCCTTTAAAAAAGAAATTACATAATTGTTTAGCAAAAATAAGATGCCCGAAGTGAGTAATAAGCTAAACAAATAACACCCCTTTATTCAAATGGAATATTCATTTATGTAATTTCAAATTTCTCACTTCTAAATTTACATTTTTGTAGTGTGAGAAAGCTTTGCAACTGTACTGTAGTTTCTGAGGCCCATGACCTGCAGGAAGGTTTTGCAGTAAAACAACGTTGCTAGGCAATAGACTCATTTTCCTATAAAATCAGGGTACTCACCAGAATGAGACCAGCTCTGGAATGGTCTCACTCAACCTATCTGTTACACAGAGTATGTCTCCTTGCCATGCCAACTGCTTGCATGCCCATCACCCTTTCCAGTGTGCTCTTGGGTGAAGAACACGCTTTATGGTTATTACCTGAAAAATTGGAATCATAGATCCTCTGTGGTACAACTCTGGGCTCTGCCAATTGTCATGGCATTCAGTGAGACTTAGAATGCTTTGTTTAGATCTTCTTCATAATGGTTTTGCAAATGCTTCAGGAAAATAGTGTACAAATTTCCTGTGATTCTTTCACATCTTTCATACTTGCATTTATCGATGTTCTTAAGAACTAGACACATAGCTGAAAAATACAAGGCTGTTGGATAATAAAAGTACAAAGACATCTTCAGGTTAGGTCAAATGTCCTCTGAAAGGATCACACTAGCAAACAAAGTGACAAGTAGGCACCACAGAGGAGCTAAAACCAGGCAAATTAGAATCATCAGCTTTGTCTTCTTAAAGCTTTTCATCCCATGTTTTGCAAGTGCCTTTGGTTCATGTTTGGATACGGGAATATTGCCTATGGACATGAGTAGGTACACCTTGAAATGCGTTTAAGAACAAGGACAAGAGATTGGCTGAACAGTTTTTAAGTGATGTACAGATCTTAGACTTAAAGCAGGAAACATTTTCATTTTCTATCTATCCATGGTTTGCCCTTTTTTCTGTTTGTTTGGGTTTTTTGTTTTGTTTTGAATTAATAGTTTCTGCAGAAGCTAAACCTTGATGAGACTTAAGCACTGACAGAAACAATCTTGATTTTGTCGAAGGCAGAAGATGCTCTATTATGTTACCTCTCACTCTGACACCGTGGCCTTTTTTTTTTTTTTTTTTTTTTTTGGAAATGGTAAGACTTGCTCAGCCTTCTGCAGAGCTGTGCTTGTGCTCTCATCCTTTTCCTGGGAGGAAGAAGGCAGGCCACTGCTTTTAACCTTTTTGATGCACCAGGAGAAAGAGAAGCAGTTTAATATGATAAAGAACACTGAGCATAATAGCTGTGACATCCAGTGAAAGCCTTCTGAGTGGTGAGGCAAGAAAGAGCAGGAAGAAGCACTTGAGGTTATCTCCTTAAATCTAGGGTGGTTTGAGAGCGACAAAAAGAATAAACCTCGTCAATCCAGATGCGAGGTTGTGAGGCCTAATGAAAGGGGCTGGAACCAGAGTGGGGACAGGGAGGGGAAAAGGTTTGTTGATAAGTGAAACAAGTTTTGATGCAACAGATCAGTGAACTGCTTGAAGTACGGCCTTTCTGTGTCCTTCTGCCAGACTGTTGATCTTGGGCTTGAATGAGAGAAATAATTGCAAATCTTGTCAACCAACAATCAACTTGGGCTCTGGCTTCTAACACTTGAAGAGCTACTGCCTTTGCTTCTGGAGACAGATGATGTTATTACTGACATGAGAGAGGGTCACTCTGGTCTTGTGCATGCAAAGAAACAGGATATTTCTCACTGCCACTATAAAGCAGAGACAATGTTGGGGGAAATAAAGAAAAAAGTAGTAGAGATTGTGAACTACTCCCCTCACCTGAGTCTTAAGTCAAGAAGTAATCCAAGGATGACAGAATAGTAGAATAATTTCTGCTTGTTTTGGGATTGATCTGACAGAAGTTATTTTACCCCTTCCCAAAGGAGTAAAATAAAAATGCTCCTCACAGGATTGGAAAGAATTGAAAACTTAAATGAAAGTACTATTCACAACTATATACAACAGTACAAAAAAAGTACAAAATACACAAATTCATATTCAGCCTCAGCCCAGTCCTTTGACCTGGGCTTACAACAACCTTATTAGGCCAACAACCTTCCAAGACCTCCCCCCTAACCAGGTCCCAACCCTGGCACAAATGACACATTAAGAATTAGACAGGCCTCTCAAGGCTCCCTCAGAATACCAAACAAGAGAGAGCAGTCTGCAGCAGGAGAAGGAGAGAGAGACAAAAGGGGGAGAGTTGGTGGTGCAGGCAGTTTACATAGAAGATGCAGGACTTAGGGGATGAAACAAAGATTACAGTTTCATGCATCCACCATTTCATGCTCTGGTACTCCCAGAGAACCTTTTTCTCTCTATGGTTCTTAAACCCATAACACAACACTGCCCTTCATCATTATTACAGAGTGTTTTGAATATACACAGAAACATTTAAACCTGAACGGGTTTTCCATACTGAACTGAACAGAACTGAGATGCTTATACAATACAGACCATATGCCTATCAAGGCCTGATGTCCTTCATAGAATCATCCAGGCCAGAAAGGACCTCTGAGATCAAGTCCAGCCATTTGGCCCACTCCACCAAGCCTGTCACTACACCATGTCCCCAAGCACCAGATCTATATGGCTTTTAAACACATCCAGGGATGGCAATCCAATCACCTCCCTTGGCAGCCTGACAACCCCTTCTGTGGAAAAAAATTCCTAATATCTAGCCTAAACTCTCCTGGTGTAGCTTGAGGCCATTCCCTATCACTCTGTCATTAGTTACTGTGAGAAGAGACCAGTGCCTAACTCTCCAAAACCTCCTTTCAGGTAGTTGTAGAGAGCAATAAGGTTTCCCCTCAGCCTCCTTTTTTGTAGACTAAATATCCCCAGTTCCCTCAGCCACTCCTCACAGGACTCATTCTCTGAGCCCTTCACCAGCTTCGTAGCCCGTCTCAGTATCCACTCTGGTGCCTCAATGTCCTTCCTGTACTGCAGTGCCCCGAACCCAGCACGCTACTTGAGGTGCGGTCTCACCAACACTGAGTACAGAGGGACAATTACCTCCCTGGTCCTGCTGACCACACTGTTTCTGATACAGGCCAGGATGCCGCTGGTCTTCGTGGCCACCCAGGCACCCTGCTGGCTCATATTCATCCGTTTGTCAATCAGTAGCCCCAGGCCCTTTTCTGCCACACAGTTCTCTAGCCACTCTTCCCCAAGCTTGTAGCATTCCATGGGGTTGTGGTAGCCCAGGTGCAGGACACAGCACTTTGCCTTGTTTAAGTTCATACAGCTGACTTCAGCCCATCAGTCCGACCTCTGTAGAGCCTTCCAACCCTCAAGCAGGTCAACACTCCCACCTAATTTTGTGTTCTCTACAAACTTACTGAGTGTGCATTTCATCCCCTTATCCAAGTCATTGCTGAAGAAATTAAACAGGACTGGTCCCAATACTGAGCTTTAGGGAACACCACTCGTGTCTGGCTGCCAGGTGGATTTAACTCCACTGACCACTACTCTCTGGGCCCAGCCATCCAGCCCGTGCTTTACCAGCAGAGCATGTGCACATCTAAACCATGAGCAGACAGGTTTTGTATGAGAATGCCATGAGAAACTGTGTCACAGGCCTTATGAAAATCCAGGTAAACAACATCCACAGACTTTCCCTTTCTTTCCTGCCTTCTTCCTCCACAATATTTCTTACTTGCTTATAAGAATATATTGCCCTTATGAGACATCTCTGAACCCACAGATGCTTAGTTATGCAAGTGACAGTCATGAACAACAACGTTGGCTGGATATATTATACACTCAGTTTATCTGAAATGTGATTGAAGGCAGGCCATTTATTCAGATCATGTAAAGCAGAGCAACTCTGTACAGGAATGCACAAGATCAGGAAGAAGGCTTTAAGTGGTGTACATTCATGTTTGTGCATGTCTCTTCCACTTGTGCAGAAGTACAATATGCTGGGACATTTCATGGCCAGTTACTTAAACTACAAACTGTCTGCTAGGTAAACACAATAAATCATAAGTTTATTTAAAAGTAGAACAACTTTTCTGATATGTAAATCGGTCTCTGCAAAGTTACTTCCTTTTAATTCAGTCTTGCCTGTTGGAAAATCAAATGATTTGTCATTTAATTTAAAAAAAATTATTTTTTTTAAAAAAAGATTAGGATTGAATAGTACATCAATTCAGTGTTTCTTCCGTTGCCCACAGATGTCAGCCAAAAAAAAAAAAAAAAAAAAAAGGCAAATGTTGATCTGTGTGCTCAGGTACCAAAAGACTATTATATGGTCCTTGGTTTATGAGCTAGCTCTTTCTCCTTGCTGTCACCTCATTTTGGTCCTTACCTACCTTGTTTTACTACATTGGTTTGTAGGTGAGGAACAGTCCCTTTGGGAGCTACTGATACTGCACAGGCAATAGCAACTTCCATTAACTAAAAGCAGTGAAGGTAAAAGAATTAGGTCCACTATGCAGGAAGGGATAGGGCTTCAGGGCAATGTGGATGGAGACTTCCATGTGTCTGAGCAGCAGAAATGGTCAGGTAAGTTCAAGGGCACACTCAGACCAGAGCAGGTGGGAGAAACCCAAGCCTGATGGGGAATCTGCAAGGTTCCTTTGCAAAGAGGCAGAAAGGCCCGTGCCCATGTTGCCTTCCCAGGTATGGGAATTCTCAAATCCTCAAGACTGTCTAACAAAGCCCTTAGGCTTCATGGCTGTTGAGACTCTCTCAGTCTTTGTTGCCAGGTACTAGATCCTCTGCAACTAAAGAACATAAGTTGATCATTCATTAAAATTAATCTATGCGGAAAGCATGAAGCCCCGTCTTAGAAAGCCAGTTTATAACATGGACTATTAGGCATTTGTTTAACAGCAATAAGACACAGCTCAGTGCCACATTTCCATTCCCTGGTTTTATTGTACTGATGGGCTTCTACTCCCTGCAGGTAAATATGGTAAATCCTGAGAGTCTTTTTCACCCTCCAAGCATGTTACTACTCTCCCATTTTGGAAGAGTCTTGCATTCAGAGCACCTCCAGAAAGACTTTGGCTCATGCACCCACACAGGAAAAGAGGGGAGTTTTGTATAAGAGAGGAAAAGTCATCCTGAGCCCTCCCATGATTTTGGAGAAAAAAAAACTCCCTACTAATTTCTGTTAGTACAGAGTTCTGTAACACTCACATGCATTTCTGTACTCCCACCATGATTTTTTTGGATGCTTTTCCAAATGTAGTGTAAGAGCCAAGGAAGAAATACTCACTGTCATCACCCACTAAAACAGAAGACATGGATAAAAAGATACTGGGATGTTTGAACCACTTGTGAGCTCAACAGAATGTTGCTGCTTTCGTGAGAGGAAGGGGCATGGCCCAACAGCAACATTGGCTATGCAAAAAATACAAGAAAATATTTAAATTATGTATATGTACATGTATTAGAGAAATACTACAAAACATGAACTATAACTAGAGACTCAAAAGCAGAGGAAGAACTATGAGGAAGAATAACAGGGAAAGGAAAACTTTAAAATTGGGCAAAAAGACCTCATATAGACTGAGTACTATTAAAATGGCTCATCTCATATTGGCTATCTAAGTACTATTATAATGTCTCATTTCACCACTTTGCTCGAGTGAGGAGGATAAGAAGGCAAGTATTCTATTATTCAATCAATAACAGTTGCAAATGTGAAACAAATTAAAGGAATGAGTCATTCCCATTCTTGTGGTCAACTACCACAGTCTGCTGAGGCAGCTGATACTAAAAGTTTTGCCTGTGCAGTTTCACAATCCATAGTCCTTAGGGTGACACAAGTTATAAGCAGTTGGAACTCAGCCCATAATGTACAGGAGTTGATATGGGATCTCAGCCCAGCCAAGGGGACAGAGGTGATGGCAGTGCCACTGCCTCCCTGCCTTCCCTGTGCCAGGGCAGAGGAACTAACAACCCCACTTCAAAACCCCAGAACTGCAAGAACTGTCTATCCTGTTTTTTGTGTTTTGTTTTTTTTTTTTATTGGAAGAGAGGAATGGAAAACAGATGGAACACAATCCTAACTTAGTTTTGAGCCCTTCTCTTCCTAGATTTGGATAGTTTTGAGTGTTTATATCTGACGTTTTTCAGACCAAGAGAAGGGAAGGGATGATCAGGAGCATGGATTTGTCTTCTCATCTTTTATGCCACCTGTCAGTAAGTACAGGGGCTTTTGGGCCAGTTTCTCAACTGAAACATGAATCAATATTTCCCTGTGGCCACTTTGGTATTCACAGCATTGTTGGCTGAAGGTGCATGAAGTATTGTCATCTCTCAGAAGAAGCTCAACTATGACATCACTGTGCCTCTCATGATAAAGCAGCTCCATTCAGTCATGTCTGTTCAAGACTAGCTACCTAGAGCACACTTTCCCTTCCTTGCTCAGAACCAGTGGAGTTGAAGAATGGCTGGATGGCACAGACAATGCAAAGAGAGTGTTTTCACAAATGCAGTATCTTCACCAGCTAGGGAGTCTGGCTGCCCTTTGTCAGTTATAACTCCTTCCACAGAGATTTCCAGCATGGGTGCTTTTGCAGTGAAGTGAAAAGACCGATTCATATAGCAACACCATCTCCTTTAAATAGCCACAAGCCCTTGTCATTCCCATCCTTCTATTTTACTTCAATAAGTCATTACCTTTGTACTCCCTTTGCACATTTGACAGGGAGGGGATTTGCTAATTAGCCAGACATTACATTTTTAGTGGAAATCTGATGCAAAAGTCTTGTTTTTCTAAATCTGACCTGTCGAGTGATTCATGAGATCCATATTAACACATGGCACAGTACATCTTCATTGATTAGCATCCTAAGTCTGCCAGATGGTTCAGTAAAAGGATAAGCTACAGAAGAAATTCACTCTCAAAAGTAGCACTGGGACAGCAGCATCCATTAGCCTGAAGTCCACATCATAAGCTACCATGCTATAGCACTTTTGAGTACACTGCACTCTCAACCAGGATGCAAGTGAATATCAAATTTAGAAAAGATGGGCTTTAAATAGAAGTTCAGTTCAAAAATAAAGTGTACCCTTGAAAGTTATGTCCCTGTAATAAATTTAGAAACAAGAGTAGAATAAAAAATTTATTAGCATTCTCAGGTGACAGGCATGTAGTCAGGTGGACATCCCTGAATGCTGACATACTGTTTCAAATACAGACTTCCAGGAAAAACAGGGGCAGAACCACGTCTTCTTTTACAGATTATTATATAACCTAAGAACACTGGAGATGTGTGAAAAACTCTAAATCTTCATATGTAGGCCATCTGGCTTGAGTGGCATGACAACTCAAAGCAATAGTTTCATGTACTTGCTGGTTTTCTCCTTATTTCCAAGCAATGGGATCTCCACATCCAAAGTTCCAAACCTCTGCTTCTAAACAAGGCACATGAAAAAGTGCCTGTTCAGATGTGCTCTGCCCACAACAGCTTCCAGCCTGACATTCTGGGACAGATTTTAAAAGCACTTGGCAATGATATTCCATCAATGTCCTGAAGAGAGATGGGTAAGATAGTGTGGCCAAAACTTTTCTGGTAGGAAATGTAAAATTTTTCCAACAATTGAAATGAATTTCAAAGACAACAACTTTGTTTATGTCAGATTCCAGAGAAGAAGAAACTAAGCATGGAAAGGGAAATAAAAAAGGAGGTTTATATATGTTTTGCCTGAAGAAGGAATTTAATTTTCTGTTCACTGATATTTTACTGGGAAATTCCATCCAATGTTTCATTTAATTCTGAAAGTATACACAATTGAAATACAATATTGTGTGAAAGATTAGAAACACATTAGCTCTTGCAGTTTAAACTACAAGAAAAAATATTTTATGCAATCATTCAGCTTGTTGAAAATGTTTTTAAAATGTACTTGTTGTGGACCTAGGCTGATTTTTTTTCCCCCCACAAACCAGAAAATCAGTTATTCTGGTTGCATGAATACTGCTTTGTTTGTTTGTTTGTTTGTTTGTTTTCAGACCTATGTCTACTTTTAGATGAATTTATGATGAGACAGAGTAAATTTAGTCCTATGCATTTTGTTGAAAATCCAGTTCACTAGAAGATGTTGCAAGAAAAATCTTTTCACCCCTGCAGGTCATCATCTGTGTCAGCAAACCTGAGAACAGACTGTCATTTTTACACAGAAAATGAAAGTATAATGGAGATGCTACTTAAAGACATCATTTTCTTCCTACTGTGTTTAAAGAATTTGCCTAAGAGACATGGTGGCTTTGTATAATTATGCAACCAGATACACAATACCCATCATTTTGTATTGTATTATAATAATTAAATTTCTGTTAATTCCAGTAATACTTTTAAAAAATAGTTTTTCCAGATATTGAATCTGGCTTAGGTGCACCTTTAATTGTGTAGTAGATAGACTACTCTTTAAGTATACTCTGGAAACCTACATTGGACTCTTCTGATCATTTAGTTTTGAACTGATCTTTAAGAATAATGAATATTTGAAAAAACAAAAAACAAAACACCAACAACAAAAACAATAACAAAACACAAACTAGCAACATTTTGTGGGATGTTTGGGGATCCAGCTCCAAGTCAAATACCTGGAAATCGAGAAGCTGATGAAACTCTGGCTCTATCAGCACAACATTGAGCCTGGAATCCCAGTTTCCTGGCAGGGGACAGTTGAGGCCTGCCAGTCAGGATCACTGGATTCCTGACTGGCAGGAAATTCAGTTAGAAATTGTCAAAAAGTTGCCAACTTCAAAAATCGCAATTTTTATAATACCTCTTCAGGAAAGGAAAAAAAAACCAAACACTAAATTTTTTTTTAAAAGGAATTATCTTGGTGATTTTGGTGTTTCCTTGCATGGGAATTCCAGGTTTCAGTTATTATAATCAATCTGCTATCTGTGCTTTTTCTACCCTCTTACTGGGGACAAAGGCATTTTTGTATCCCATGCGGGTAGCTCTTTTGTGAGCACAAACGTATACTGCATTGTGAAGTAGTCAGGTATGATGGGAGTGGAGTGCCAGAGCTGACACAGGTAATGTCTGGTAATTGTAAGCCTGTCAGTCCCACTTCAGTGACTGCTAAAACTATGAAGAAGATTATTCTGGGATTTACTGAAAAACACTTTAAAGACAATGCAGTCATTGATCATATCCTGCATGGATTAACGAAGGAATGTCATGATTAACCAACTTAATTTATTTTTATGATAAGGTCATCCATCTGGTTGGCCAAAAGAAGCCAACAGATGGGGTGATTTGGGGTTTTATCAAAACTCTTAATACTGTCTCTCACAGTATCCTTCTGGACTCAGCATGCTGAGTGAGCAGCTGGCTGACAGGTCAGGCTCAACAACATATTGCAAATGGGGTTACATGAGGCTAGTAGTCAGTCACCAGTGAGGCTCCTCAGGGCTCAATTTTAAGGCCAATGCCCTTTAATGCTTTTACAAATTATCTGGACACAAGAATCAAGTGCATCTTGTTGTGGTTTGACTCGGCTGGTGGCTGAGTTCCAGCAGCTGTTTTCACAAGACTCTCACAACAGGAGGGAAAGAAAAAAAAAAAAAAAAAAAAAAAGGGGTAAAGGTAAGCCAGTCAGAAAACAGCCCCAAGCCCGGAGCCAGAAAGCAGAATAGGTCAACACCCCAAGCTCAGAAGCAGAAGCAGCCCCCAGAAACAGGAACCATCTCCTGTCACAGTTCAAACTCCAAGACCCATCATCCTTTGCTCTGGCCATCCCTTTCCTTATGCAGCAGGCATGACATCAGCGTGGTATCAAATACCCATTAGCTGATTCAGCTGGTTGAACTCCGGACAACCTTAAGTAAGTTTGCCAAATGCTAAACTAGGAGGAGCTGTGGACTCTTTTGAGGGTAGAAAGGCATTTCAAGGAGATCTGGACAGACTGGAGAGCTGGGCAGTCACCAACTGTTTGAAATTTGACAAGTGCAAGTGTCAGATTCTCCACCTGGGATGAGGCAACCCTGGTTATACACATTCTGCAGGCCTGCAGAAAGAGATGTGGTGGGTTTAGGTTGTTGGCAAGTTCAATCCGAGTCAACAGTATGCCCTGGCAGCCAAAAGGGTCATCTGAGTCCTGGCATGTGTCAGGCATATCACAGCCAGACAGCCATGGGAGGCAATTGTCCCACTCTACAGTGTAATAGTGTAACCCCACTTTGAGTACTGTGTGCAGTTTTGGGCACCTCAATGGATGAAGGACATCAGACTGTTAGAGGGCAGTCAAAGTGGTGAAAGATGTCTAGGACAAAACTGAGGAGGAGCACAGCTGCGGTGGCTTGGTTTACCCAGCTTGGAGAAGTGAAGGCTGAGAGGTGGAGGGGTGACCTCTACTTCCTCAGGGTGGGGGCAGAGGGAGCAGGGGGCAGTGGAGAAGTGCTGATCTCCTCTCTCTGTTGATCAGCAATAGGACACAAAGAAATGCAGGGAAGCCATGTCAGGAAAAATTCAGTTTGTGCATTAGGAAACGATTCCTCACTAAGAGGGTTTTCCCTCTCAGTTTTCACAGGAAGTGGTCGTGGCCCCAAGCCTGTCAGAGTTCAAAGACTCTTTGGATGATGCTCTTATTCACATGGTTTTGGTTTAGGTAGTCCTGTGAGAAGCATGGAGTTGGACCTGATCATCTTTAAAAGTCCCTTCCAAGCTGAGATAATTCTATAATCTCATCTCCTCTATACCAAAAGCATATATTGCATTATGAGTAATAAGACAAAAATTTGGAAAAATTCTATTCAAAAAGGGAAAATACTAGTAGAGGTGCAGGAAGAGGAAGCAGCAGTGTAACAGCTTGCATCTCCAGCTTTTCATATTCAGGATCAATCAGAAATTTACTACGAAAAAACAGACATAAGCAGTCTCAGAAATCCAACATCGTTGTCTAAAATTAGACTTCAGCTTTTGGTGAAAGTATATGTTTGAGTGTTAATTGAAAATCCTGCTGAAAGATGATTTTAGTGATTTTTTTTTTTTAAGTTGGGCGTCTTCAAGGTCACATGATTTTCACTGACATTTTCTTGTACAGAAGTCATATCTCAAAAAATTACACTCAAAAAATTAAACAGGCTAAGCATGGGAGTGAGAAACTCACCAGAAATTCAAAGGGATTATTTACCAAAGTCTTTTCATTGAGATAGGCAGAAATAGGAAACAGCAGTCATGCTACATGAGTGTGAGAAGTAAAAGCTGACCCACTTAACAGTGAAACCAAACTGACAGAGATACCATCACAGGAATTACCTCTGTCCAAACCCAGAATGCAACAGGAAGAGCATCTGAGTTTAGATAGGTACATTAAGCATCAGAGGAGACACTGGCTAGCCACTCTGCAGTTCTTTTACTATGAATACTCCAAATTATTCAAGAAGTGCTGGAGAGAAGCTCACTGTGAGCCAGCAGCTTTGCCTGCAAAAGAGACTACAAAGTACAGAAGATACACAGAAAGCAACAGCAAACACACAGATGGTGTACCATCACACAAGCCAACCATACTTGAAAATCATCTTGTATGCAACAGAATTTTATTCTTACAAAGGAGAATTCACGTGCATGGTGGGCAAGGCAAAAAGTACACATTCTGAAGGAAGTGTGGAGATCAGGGTGCAGAAGCAAGACAGGGTACAAAACAACCTGACATGACAAATACAGCCCAGTCAGGCACTGTTCCCCTCAAAAATGGCTGCACCTGAGCATTGTTCCAGAAGGACAGCTGGATGTAAAGGGTTTGCCTGTGTTTTCCCAATGCTAGCAGCTTCCCCTTTGTACAACGTTTCAGAGTGAAAGCAGAAAATAAAAGAAAAAAGGGACACACATTCACATAGGAAAAAAAAAAAAAAAAAAGAAAGAAAACCCCAAGGAGAAAAAAGCAGGAAAGCTTTGCAAGAAAGCAAAGTCAAGACTACACACGATTCCTGACTAAAAAGAGAACTCAAGATGGCACAAGACAGTGCTGATAGTTTTCCAAAAGCAAGGGGGAAAAAAAAAAGGTGTTAAAAATGCAGAGATGAATAGAGCAAGCAAAGAACTGATGGCAAGCACAGACAAAGAGAAATGCACTGCAAGTACATCCTGCCTTCTTGTCAGGGGCTTTCAAGGACACCAGAAAAGAGAACAACTGAGTTCATTGAGGAAGAAAATATTCCACCAACACCCTATTTATCCAGGAAGACTACTGGTAGCAAACTGACTTTGAACCATACCAGTCTGCATGAAATCTGGCCATCAGCCCCACTGTAGACACTGCCTGGCAAATAAACTTTTATATGTAGTCAATGTGGGTGCATTAATGGGTATCACACCTGCTTGGGAGATGGTACCTTCCAGGGAATGGTATCAAGAAGGTCCATGCACAGCTCCACTGTTGGATATGTAAAGCAGGGAATTGAGGAGGATATTTGTGAAATGGCAGTAAGAAATGGCTTACATAAATCTTCACAACTACTTCAGAGATCTTCACTAAGCTCCTTCTTCTCTTTTGCCATCTAAGCCATTTACAAACTGGTCCCAAGGTAAGTCCTGACTGACTTACACAGCCTCTTTCTCTTACCTTACACACTGTGATCCTAGCCTAGGAGAAACTCTGTAAGTGAGGGGTTGTTGCTCTGCAGACAGATGAAATGGATCACATACCGTGAATACTGCCCACATCTTCAGATCTCAGCCTTGTAAGATGTAGAGAAGGCAGAGATTTGACTGTTGCTGTTTCAATAGCTGCCTGGAGACAGGCTCCCAACAGATCTAGCTGAGCTAGCGATACAGTCATTGGGACACCAGTCTGCAAACTGGTGTTAGGTTAGCAAAGTCATGGCCAGCCTCATGGCACCTCCCAGCAATGAGGTACTCAAGCACTGGGGTATGTGGGGCTAGAGTCTGTAATACCTAAGACAGGGGTGCTGCAAGCAGCAAGCCCAAAGGAGGACAAAGCACCCTGTGTAAGCAGCTGCTGGGCTTTTCATGGGATGCATTCTGGTCATTTTTCCAGAAAGCCAGAAGAGTTCAATACAATTATGAATCATCCATATACCCATTTTAGAGGCACATAAAATCTAGTGATCATTTTAACTACATTAAAAGCTCTGTGTGTCAGACAGCTAACCTTGAGCAGCCACTTTTGCAACTTGTCTGGATTCAAATGTATTCATCTTGCACTCAGATTTGAAACTGGGATTACCCTTTAATCCTCCATCTCTTCATCACTTCATGTAATTTCATTGCATGCAACCTCCTCAACAAGAGCTGCTGTCATGACACAGAGCAGACTGGATGCCACTGTGTCATTCAGTTAATCTGGGCTCTCCCCCAGGATCAAAGATGCACATTTAGTTTGTTTGTTTATTTATTTATATATTTATCCAGGCAGTGAAATGCAGCTTTTAGTAGGGAGACATGACACAAACAGCCTTTGATCTTTAGCAACAATCAGCAATAGGCTTTTGATTCCTGCAACTGCTTACATTGATTTGCCATGGCTGTCTTCCCATAGAGAAGGGCAAGAAATATCTTCTTTGTCCTTGTTGTTCAGTTTGTCTGTTTGATAGCTTTTAAGATGAAAGTTTAGGCTTTTCTTTTTATTTTCTGGTCCCCAGAGCTAGTGAGGAAGTGCTGGGGAAGCAGGGATGCTAGGGGAGGCAAGGGAGTGGAACAGAAGAGATTGCAACCTGGAGAGGATGTAAAGACTCACTGATTGCTGGTGATGGGACCAGCAAAAGGAAAAGCCAAGGCAGAAAGATTACTCATTGCTGCAGCTTTGTCATTATACTTTTGGATGTCCCCTGACATATTCAGGTCAGGATGGCAGAAGAGACTTCTTCCCCTCACTATCTGATTTGTACTCTAAAATGCAGACTGCACTAGATGTTTAGAAGTGTTTCTTCTAAAAGTCGAATAAACATTTGCCTAATACATTGTACTAGAAGAAGATGAGAAACAGTCTGTTCCAAAGCCCTGGGTCATGTGGTTTCCAAGATAATCCAGAAATTTCCAGACTAACTAAGACTGTGCTCAATTCAAGTGATGTTAAAAAAGAGCAAACTCTAGACTGTGACCCACTTGCTGTCACTTAAATTATCTTGTTTGAAAGAAAACTTGAAGCAGCCACATGTAGATTTTAGTATCACTTCTGCACTGTGGGACTACAAGAAGGCATCTGGTTTTTTGGCCATTATAGTGCATGAAGCAAATGTCAGGTATTTAAGTGATTTCCACAGCTTGCTAAGGTATAGAGATTGCACTTCTTTCTTAGAGCTGCAATGAAAATAGAGAGCTTTATTTATTCATCAGTGGAATAACAGAATGAGAAGGGATGCAGAAACACTGCTGAAGGATTGCCTAAAGCAATAGAGTTCTCCTCTTCTTAACATGGAGTTAAATAGAATTGCGGAGTAATAGCACCAATCATCGCTTCTGCCCCTCTGAACAGCACAACATTATTGCAATCAATCATCTCATTCATAGCTGCTGTCCTGTGACTAACTGTTCCCTACAGGCTGCAACTCCTTTCTCCAGGCTGACCCTCAGGTATCCTTCTCCAGAATATGCTGTTCTGGCCTGTTTCCTGAAGTTTTTACTTGAGTCCTTTGGCTTTTATTCTAGCCCCACAGTTAGAATAATTTCCTCCATTATAGCAATGTATGCTCTCAAATCGTTATCAGGCTTTATTTCCCGATTATAGAGGTGTAGGCAAGATAATACATACAATACCAATGATCTGGTATTATTGATGGCTTACAGAAGTTTATCTAGTATCTGCCAAAACTGTGACTTGTCCTGCCAGGCATAAGTTCTGACATCTTTTGACATCAAAAGGCAGATGGCTAAGCTGCATCCATGCCTCAGTGAAAATCAAAAGATAATACTACTCTGCAAACTTGGGAAGTTGCTACCACTCAATGCTTCACAGACATTACAATACAGACAATAGTACAAAGCAAAGACAGGATTGAATTTGAAAGTCCTGCCTTAAGATCCCAGAATCCCATTCTGTCCATGTGACAGAAAAGTTTTAGCAGCAACAGGTTTTGCCAAGTAAACAACAGCAAGTTAAGACAGAAAGTATTTCCATTCCACTGATGTCTAAACAGCAATGTTGTGCCAAGCAGTAAGTTGTGAATAGTTTTCATCTTCTGAAACTTCACCATGTTCTTAAACTTTGAGTTGCCTAATTTTAAGGATATCTGTTTTAAAACTGAAATGAACTACTAAAGCTACAGAAGACACCTCCTGCTTTTCACAATCCCCAAAAGACTACCTAGTGTTCTACTTTTACAATCACATAGCAGTTTGCCTTTGATAGCAAATATTAGTTTTATGAACGCATATGTAAAAATATTTCAAAATGTTTTCTGCCTAACTGATGAATATCTTGAAGTTCTAGAAGTCCAGCTTCAGTTTTTAATGTTTTTGTCAGTCATCAATATTGTTTAATACCAAAGTCTCTGATAAATTCCTAATGTGAATAATGAAAAAAAGAAATAGAAGCAATAGAGAAATTATCTGCATCTTGGTTTAATTTTTAATAGATACACAGAAGGCAAAGTTTAACACTTCCAGTTTCATGTCTTGTAATTCCTTTTGCAAATATTCCTGAATCTTTCAGAATAGAGGGGAAAGTAATAAAGGCACACAGTTCTGTGGTTTTGTTCTAAGTGGAAAGCACTGGGAATCTTCTGGAGCTGTATCTGACAGGAGGACTTAGCTTTTGGCTTGTGTTATCTGTGTACTTCAAAAAATATGTATTGCAGATCATAAATAAGAATGTACATAAAACAACATACACGTGCCATGACAAATATAACAAGCATTATCATGGCATGGACCCCGAAAATTACAAAATTCCACTCATTCAGGGCAAGGTATCAGAGTAAGTGAGTTTCAGACCAATTGGATCCTGAGGATGTCCCAGTAAAACTTTTGAAGATGTGGGGCATTTGTTGGTCATATTTTCATGACATAATGAAAATACCCACAACCACAGCCTTTCACAGCCCTAGCTGTATGAGCAGTTCAACCACTCCACTTTTATGGCTCTGCAAGCCTACACTGCAGATGCTGCTCACCTGATTTACAGTGGTACTACTAATTTTCACTGGTGCAAGCACAAGGAATAGAAACTCCTGCAGCTGTGGTAATTCTCACAAGCTCCCTGATGCCTATTTCAGAGCTGTGAAGTATGCTTGCTATGGTTTTTTAAAGAGTTGCTGCATGTGACCTGCAAACCTACATTCCAAACAAGGACATGCTCTGAACATATTTTGAGAACTGTCAGGAAGCATCTCATGATAATAACGCTTTCAGCTTCTCACCTTCCTTTGGCATTCAGCTTTCTAGCAGATTATTTCCAGTAGCAGTTTTGTATGAAACATCTAGTATTGTATATAGAGAATTTCTCTTCTGTTTGAGAGCATGGGAATCTTGCAAAGTGGATCTTGTGGATAGTTAGAAACAAAAGAGATGTATCATACTGAGCGCACAGCAGATAGACAAAAGGCAACAGTCACAAGTTTCAGCAAGGGAAATTCCAGTTGGATAGAAAGGGCAAAAAAATTTCTCCATGCAACTAGTTTAAGGATAGGACAGAATGCCCAGAAATGTTGTGCAATCTCCAGCCTCGGAGACTGCCAAGATGTGATTGAACAAATTGAGCTGGCTTTGAAAGTAGACCTTAAGCAAAGAAGCTGAACCAGATGACCTGCAGAGTCCCTTCCACCCTCAGCTGTCCAGCGGTGCGACAGCCTCACATCTTTCCCACCCCTCAGTGCAGCTGGCATGCCAGGCTACATCCCACAGCAAATCCAAAGAGAGAGCTTGCCACATGGCACTAGTCAATTCATGGTATGAAGATTGTACTAATGCTCAGGCAAAACCCTTGCTACCTTAATTTTACCCTATTATTTTGTGGCAAGCTTGCATGTGACGGTTATCATTTGATTCAAGCTTGAGCTTTACTCTTAACTTTTAATTACACTAAGTATTCAGTTTTATTATCTCTAAATTAATAATTCATATTTAAAGCTTAATCTTCCATCTTAAACCACATCTAAAACCCAAAGTGATTTTATGGGGTTTTTTTCCTATTTTTTCTGCTCCTATTCAAAACTAGATAGTTAGGGTAAAGTCTTGGGCCCTTTGGATTCAATGGGACTTTAAAAAATTTGTTATTATATAACATTTTATTATCTATTTCAGAGTTCTGTAAACATCACCTTTCACCCCCCTTGCCCCCCCCCCCCCCCCCCCCCCCCCCTCCAGTCTACAAGACAACATTGAGTACTTATTACTGCTCCAGCTAATTTTTAGGAAGTAACACCTGCTGAATTTCATGTCCATATCTAGATCTGCCATTTTACCTGCAAAATTATTATCTGTATCTGGGAGGAATTTTTTCTCACATCTTTTATTTAACATTTCTTGAAAATATATCAACATTTCTTGAAAATATATCAATTTATCTACCTATTAATTGATATTAATTATATCAATCTTATTACTAAGATTGTAAACAGATAATGTCTCTATGCCTTTGTATGCCTGCTTTCTCAGTGCAAGTCTCCTCAGAGTTCCATTTGTCTCCCTGGAAACTGTGTAAAAGGTTCTCGATCTTTACATGTCTTTTAACCAAGACTGCCATTAGCCCTATTCTCAAAATCCAGTTCTAGTCTGATCTTGTTTTTGTGTCTGATTCCCAGTTATCCAGCCTGCTGTACAACTACTCACAACTCATGTAATTATTTGCTGCAAAATTTCTGTGTGTCCTTAATTGGAACTCTTCCTCATTCTTTCTATTAGGGAAAATACCATAAGCTGAAATACATTCTGGCAGTATGTGACTTCTCAAAAGGATAAGAGGCCACAATGCCAGTCTGACTTCTTGTGACCTGCTTTTATTATATCTGACTTTATTAGATATATGTAAAATCAGATCTGCAGTCACGGCTCCTATTATCCCACCCTTTCCAACCTAGTGACAGATGCTCTCTCTACCATTTGGTAGTTCTTAGGTATAAGGTAAGAAAGAGAAGTTCAGGAAAATAAGTTATGAACCTGGATTGTGAAGACACCATTACCTGAGAAGTAGAAAGGCTAGAAGATCACTAGAAAAGGAAATTGTTATACCCACTGAGATTCTAACAAGGATCGAAGAATACATATGAGGACGTATACAGAAAAATATCAGAGATCTTCCTGGCAAGCAGAGGTATGTTCTCAGCAACATTACTTAGAAAAATCAAATTATCTGGGGGAAAGGGAGAGGGGGGGGGGGGAAAGAAAAAAGCTTACAATGAAGGGGAAAAAAATAAGAAGAAAATGGAATTTGTTCTTCACATCAACTGGTTTGGCTTTTCAAGGTTTCTTCCCTGCTTCCCATATTTCTTTCAAGCTTACTTGTGACAAACTGGAAGACAATGGGTTTGTCTGGAATTGTTAGGAGGCATGAGTCTCCCCTCATTTTAGGAAATAAGCTTCTGGGCAGTTTAGGCCATTCGCTAGGGTCCATGTTTAGGATCATACAGAAGCTCCAAAAGAAGTGATAGGCAGGTACAGAAGACTCAAAGCAGAGCATCCTAAAGGAGAGGTTCTTAATATTAGATTATTCTAGAAAATGGGAAACAGACTTTGCTTCCAAAAATAGTAAGCAGCAGCAAAGAACCAAATAGGGGAATGTGGATACACGCTGTCACTTAATCAAATGATAGGGTAATGTGGATACATGCTGTCACCTATTTGGCCTCAGTAATCATAGGGAGGCAATTCCCCACGTATCAGTTTTGCACATTGAAGCTGGAGTGCTCATTCCTGTGTAAGAGGAGAAGGAGTAGGGAAGAGAAGAAGTATTAGGAAATTTTTTTTCTGGTAGTAACACATCACAGAAATCAAAACAATTAATAAAGATTCCCACAGCAAGTTCTTAATGAAACAGCACATAACTAACACAAAAACTCCTAAAGTTAAATCAAGCCTTCTGTGAATTTAGCCTCTAGGCTAAACTTAATTTTCCATGGTCAGTACAGATTTCTGTCTGAAATGTTTCTCCAGCTGGCCTAAATTTTCTGTGCCAGAGTATGTTTCTGACTAAACAAAGGTCTTTACAAGCTTACCAGACTGCTACCCGGGCAAAACTTCAAGCTTAGACTCCTTCAAAGCTTCACCTCACCTTTCATAAAATATCAGTCTTCAGTCACCTGCAGAAGCAACTGACACTAGTAGGGAGCAAAACAAGAAAATATGTAAAGGCTTAAAGTAGATAAATTACTGTAGACCTGCGTTGTCATCTACACTTCTTTTTGAGCTTGCTTTCCATGACAGCTTTGGGACTGTAATATTCTTCCTCCCTCGCCACCACAAGTGCTTAGGACATGTCTGCTCTACAAGCAGCTTTTCCACTTCTGTCCCACAAGCCACTGTAGCTTGTTTCTAGCCTGTCAGGAAAAAAATAAAAAAAACCCAAGAAAACCCCACCAGCCCAAGGTGCAAAGAGTAAGAGGTAAATGTGAACCAGAAACCAGTTCTCAGGGCTATCAACCACTCAATCCCATGGCCCTTCTACCTGCTTGTGCCCTACCTGGCATCCCAAATAGTCTGATAATCTGGCAGCTGGTACTGAGAATAGATGCACGTGTGTGCCTGTGTGCACAGTCTCCCACTCCCACCTCCTGTGGAGTTGGTGCCTAATGGGAAGCTACTTCCAGATGGCAGTGCAGGAAAGGCAATGTTTAAAATGCTGCTTATCTAGTGCTGGACACCAAATGTGCATTGGGACTGGCCATGTTTTGCCCAAGGAAACAGAAGCACCTCAGAAAGCTCTGTGTCACTGTGTCCCTCCAGATAAGCCTCCAGATCAAAATGACAGCTCTTGCCTGGGAGATCCAAGCATGTGACCTAGAAAGAAAAATGCAGTGTGAGAAAAAGGGATGCATTCTCCACCTTCTCCAGAAGGTGAAGAACCCAATGAAAGTGAATATCAAGCATCTTCTGACAAAGTGGTTTGGGTGGAAGTCTCTAGTTGTGGCTACATGGCCTGGAGTGGCTGCCTGAGCACAGGGAGGGTGTGGACAAGGGGATGAGTGCCAGTCACAGAGCTGGTGGTTGTGCACGCAGTCACGTCCTCCAGCTCTCTGCCATCAATGCACAATGAGGCACGTCAGGTCAGGGAGTGCTGACAAGGAAAAAGGGATGGTGCACCACACAAAAGCAGTGGTGCAAGAGGGTTTGTGTCCGTGTGAGACACACCTGGTTTTGATTTTGAAGTGCAGGGGTACTTTTTCAAGAGAAGGCCAATGTGATGCCATCAGTTCTGTGCCTTAAGTGGAAACCTGGCTATCAGGCCCCCATGACAAGCCACAGTAGTGTGGGTTGCATGCTCCTGAGCTGTCCCACTCATTCAGCAAAGAAACTCTGCCAAGTGAAAGGGAGTGAAAGGATATCCTAGGAAAGGCTTTGTGGGGATGAAAAGGTCTGAGTGTCCTGATGGGTGTTTGATGTCCTAGACAAAATACTGATGCCTGGGTTTCCTCTGCTTGCAGGCATGTCCGTTCTTGTGCCGGCAGCCATGCCCAGTCTGTGTGGCAGGGTCTGCCCTGCACCGCTGCTTGACAAAGCAGGATGCTGGATGGTTCTGTGGCAGCAACTTTGGTGGCAACAACAGTTGGAGGGAGAAAATGGGGTGCCATGGGCATACACACAGCCAGCAGCAGCTGCTTGTGACTGCCGAGAATGGCCTATGCTGTACAGCTGGTGGCCATCACTGGTTATCAATAGAAACTGTGAATACATCAGTTTCTTCACAAAGCAAGCCAAACAGTGCTGTGACCTAAGCAAGCATACCTTACAAGAACTCTGTCCACAATGAATGGAAAAAAGACTTTTTTCAAGACTGTATGTTTATACACTACAGCATGGGCAAGTGCAAGCTCTGGCTGCTCCTACTCCAAGCTAAGAAAAAAGAGTAAGACTGTATCAGTGCAGATAACATGAGGTTAGCATCACAGGTAAATCTGCCTGCAGAGACTGAAGGCTGAATCATTATCATTGTCCTCATACTCACAGTACCAATTTCTGTAGAAAGCCTCTGTATTCTCTTCTATTCCAATACAACAACAGCCAATGTAGGGAAACTGATTTGAAGAAGAAAAAAAAACAAAGAAGCAAGTAAGAGGAAGGAAGTGGGAAGTGTAGGTCTCCTGTTCCTATGATGGCTGTTTGCTAAATTCTGTTCATAGGAATACTGCAGTGCTTTTTAACTGAAACCAGAGGAAGTCAGCTCTAAAAGAAGAAAATAATGCTTACAGAAAGGCTGTTTGCCTTCACACCAGACTGATTTTTCACAGTTCATTTCTATATATATGAAGCCAGGCATTGATAGTCGGACTCTTGGCACGGAGTGCCTCTCTCAAGTGAGTGGTGCCGGTGGCAGCTGCTGCTGCTGCTGAGGACTGTGCAAACACGGGAGCAAACCCTGCAGCCTCTGTTCAGCCCCCACTCCTTTGCTATAGACCACCAGATTTGTCACAGCTTACTTTTAAGTTTTCCTCCAGTGTTTCAAAATCCTTAATGCTCCTCAAAATATTCCCACTTTCGTAAAGATGGTAACTAACTGACATAAGTCTGTACCTGATAAAGGTTATTTCTGAATGATCTGCTTGCATTTGTTTAAGAAGAAATATGACCTAATGTTACTAAGTGCCTAAGGAGGTTCTTTAAAAAACATTTTTTCTCCTCCAGAATCTCTATTGCCAGTGCATTCTATGAGAAAAATAATTCTTTATTCTTATTAAAGAATGATCTCTGATTAGACCTTCCCTTTTAATTCAGACATAATTCTGACATAAGGACATTTTCTTATTTAATACAGTGCTGAAGTATGCTGTTGACAGATACTCTGCCAGTACTGATTTCCCCTGGGAAAATGAAGTAGTATAGACTTCCTTCCTCATCTGAGAAAAAAAAAAAAAGAAACACAACACTGAAATGTGTTTATCTAGGCAGCTGGTCAAGGAAGCAGGTGTCAGGCTCACAAGAAAGTCTGCAAGTTCTGCATCATAGTCTCCTTCTTCCCCTGCTCAGCTGATGGCAACACCCGACACACACTGATACCATTCCTTATATAAGAAAATACCTCCTTGTTGCCCTAAGGTGCATTTAGCCTATGTTATATGTAACGTGATAGCAATTTCTGCTGCAAGTTCTAAAAGCTTCCACTTCATGTTGTCTTTATTTCCTGCCACAGCTGTCTGTCATTCATGGAACCTAATGTCTCTCTGCAAGTGATGTGGGTGCTTGGTTTGGATGTTTGGCAGGCCTGGCTATATTTCCTAATTTTGTAAATCTCCTTTCCAGACATCTTTTATTCCCTGCCACACTTACACCTCTGCCTCTGACGAGTTCACTACTCTTCTCCTTTCATTTCCAGATCAGTACCAAAATCTCTACCCAACCATGCATTTAAATCCTCTGAGGACTTGCTCTCCTTACACACTGGGCTCTGTTATTCTCACTCTTGCCCCACCATTCCAGTTCATACAGTACCAGCCTCCTCTCTGTGCCAAAGCACAATCTGCCCTTGTTGAAGCAGCCGCCACTGTCTCACCCACCCGAGCCATCTGGAGCTGCAGCCCTTCACTCCACTGAGTCCTGCAGTGTTTAGCTCCAGATTATCTGCAACCCCTTCCCTTGACAACTACTTTCTTTCTTCCTTCCGCTCTTTTCCAGGCTGTAAATGATGGATTACTTTTGTACTCTGCAAAGCATTTTAGAAAGCAAGCTGAATCAGGCACTCTACAGACTGAAATGAGATCACGTTGTATTTTATTGTCTTAAGAAGTGTTTGACAGCCAGGTACTACATTGGGTACCATGGTAATAGCTGATGGAAGGGAAGAGATCAATACATGCACCACACTGAAGTCACTTGAAAAGATGGTATTTGCAAGGGTTACTTGACGGTGTAAATTAACATATCATTATTTACTTACTGTTATTATTTCCTTTTTTAAAAATACACATATACTCCAGCTTTGCAAAGAGAAAAGAAAAAAATGGCAGCTTCCCAAATCTCGGTAAATTTTGGCAAAAGTCAGATTTATAATGGTGATTATTGTATGCAGGTGGTTTGCTTCAGTAAGAGTACAGAGTGCCTTTTTGTTTCTCAGTTGGATAGTGTAAATTCGTAAGAATACAACAAAAGGAAACAAAGACGAAGGGAGAAGATAAAAAAATGTGGCACACAAACCTTGAGAAACAGATTTACCACCACCAAAAAAAAGCACCAAAATCCTACTAGTGGCCATGAGAGGCACCAGCAATAAAGTAAGAACTCAGCTTATCATTTTGCCATTTGTTCCTTTATATAAAGGTGCATTGCTCAAGGAACTACCTTACTCTGTTTTCCTGCAGGTCTGTGGTTTTTTTCTCCTAAATCAGCCTGGAGAAGAGAAGGCTCCAGGGAGACCTAAGAGTGACCTTCCAGTAGCAGAAGAGATTCTACAAGAATCCTGGAGAGGGATTGTTCGCAAAGGCCTGCAGTGATAGGATGAGGGGCAATGGTTTTAAATTAGAGAAGAGCAAATTTAGATTGGGTGTTAGGAACAAGTTCTTTACCATGAGGGTGGTGGAACACTGGAACAGGTTGCCCAGGGAGGTAGATGAGGCCCCATCCCTGGAGATATTCAAGGTCAGGCTTGAAAGGCTCTGAGCAATCTGATCTAGTAGAGTATGTCTCTGTTCACTGCTGGGGTGTCAGACTAGATGACCTTTGGAGTTTCCTTCCAACCCAAGTCATTGTATGATTCTATGATTCATCTACTGCAAAAGCAAAGCAGCCTCTCTCAGGTTTGCATGTATCCTCACCAGGTAAGAGCATGCTCAGCACCTGGTCCAAGTTGACCTATGCCAGGCATCAATGCACACCAGCCAGAATGGTGCTCCACTGATAGGCTGCTGCCAAATGGTTATGGGGACTTCTTATATTTTAAGTCCCAGGGGAACCACTATTTTATTTCCTTCTTCTATATGCCTAATCATCTTCGTAAAATTTAAAAGAATTGATCTGTCTTTAAGACTTCTGCTTCTCTTCCATCTGTGGCTGCAACTATCCAACACACTTAAAACTTAAGAGGATCCCCAAGGCCTTACTCTGGCAGGAGGCTGTGCTGCCACTCTGATGGCACCACTGCTTCCTGTTAATTTTAGCACTTCTTACTGCACAGGTCTGACACCTGCAGTGATACCTTCCAGGTACAGCTACAGTATGTTGAGGAAAGCAAAGCAAATGATCCTTGGTTTGTGCAGCAAAGCAAGATACTCAAAATCACACCAGGGTCTTGACTGTTGGACTGGATCAAAAAAACAACTTGCATTTTCAAAAAAAGATGTAGGCAGGCTTTTCTTCCACACTACAGTCTAAAGCCTGCCTGATCATTTTAAACTTGACAGGATCCCCTCAGCCAAGCTGGCATTTGCACGGAGCCCAGCAGCTCTATCTGCAGGGCATTTCTCTGAATATTGAAAGCTACATCTGCTCTAGGAAACTGATGGGTGATCCCGCCACACCCATTTGTGGCATCACAGTGAGATGTGGTCATTCCTAAGTCCCATAAAGAGAACTATCATGTGTGCCATGGTGGGGAGACACAGTACTCCTTGACAAGGTACCCAGAATTGGGATTTGAGTCTCTTTCCATCATGGCAAAAAAAAAAAATGGAAACATTAAGTGCTTCCCTGGAACAGCATTTTGACCTGTTTGTTCCTCATATCACTCTTTACAAAACACGGATGATAATAATGCTTCTGACATGCCATTTCTTTTTCACCCAGAAAGCAGCAGGGTCCAACAGCTTTGACTGCACCCAGGACAACCATAACTTGGTGCAGTTTTGGACTTTTGCATGTTACTTGAATAAAAAAAGTACAGTAATATCACATGTGGCTCATGAAAGAAAAGTATTTGCATATGTGATAAACAATGATTCAAACTCTAGTTCCAGCTTTTAAATCCATTTGTGTAGCTGTATTTCACACAATTTCCAAGCAGCAGCAGTTTTCTGACACTAGTAAGAAGGAGGGGAAGATGCTTGCCAAGGTCAGAGAGTAAAGTGGGACAAATCCTGCTGAAAGGCCAGGCAGACTTGCTCCTGGTGCCTTTTAGTTACAATCAAGGAAGATATGCTGGGCTAGGTAAAGTGCTAGTGACAAAGGCATTTATTCTTCCCCAAGAACCTGTTCATACATGTGGCAAAGTACCAGGAACCAGTCAGTGATGTTCTATGCTGCATAGGAGTCAGTACTACATGGGTCCAGCCTGGTTGCCACTTATTTGCAGCGTAAGTATATACAGGAATCATACCTAGTGTGTACTTGGCCTTCATCCAGAACCTCACAATGGGTAACAGAATCAGATCTCCAATGAGCTAAGAACACCAACTGCAGCCAATATTTTGTAAGAATGTTGGCCTGCTGCAGCTTATACTAGAACCAAATCTTTCCAGTAGCCTGGACAGAATTTTAGCATGTCATATAAGTGGTTTGCATTACGTCTGCAAAAAACAAGAATGGGTTTCTCATTTAATTGGAGGGGAAGCTTATGCAATGTTCCATTTCCTATCAGTATTACCTTTTATGGGTGATTTTCAATGAGAGTCTTAGGCTCCCTGCTCCTCTTGATTAGGAGTATGTGAGTAACAAGGCCTTTAAGAGTTTAGAGTATCTGCAAGTATGAGTGAGAGCTAACAGCCTGATAGACAGGAGACATAGAGATCTCAGTTCCTTGTGTTATTTTTCCTGTAATTAAAATAGTCATTGTAGTTAATAAGCTTTGAGTCAAATTTCCCTTTAGCCATGATGAAAGAGCACTGTCATTAATTAGCTACACATGTAACCAGCAGTGAAATTGTAGAAATTGCAGCTGAAATAAGGAGCAACTGTATCTGGGTGCAGCTGTATTTTTCTTGCCCGCAATATAAATGCATTTTCCACAAATGTGTTCCTGTATAGTGCAAGTTTTACTTGTACAGACTTACTTTTGATGTAATCAAACTTACATTCAAAGCAGACTGAAAAGACTTCCAGTACACAAGCTAAGAAAATATGAGCAAGATTAAAGCAGGAAGTATATACATCACATACAACGATTTGAGGAAATTAAATGAGCTGTGCTATGAAAATTAGAACTAAGCAAACTTCATCTTCTAAGGATTTATATTCATTAGACCATAACTTTCCCCAGTTCCCTTCAAATAAATCCATTTCCCGACAACTCATTCCTCCTCCACCTCGTCTTCCACACCATGAAGGGCAGCAGGTGCTGTAACCTGGACAGACACTGCCAAAGGCAATATATAACACTGAAGCTGTGCCCACTGTTCTCTCCATGGGATACTTATTTGATTCACTCGCTTCCACCTAAGGCAATTTTCAAAAACTTGTAGTACTGCATTTGCTTACTTTTCAGACATCTTCTGTACTGCACTAGCTTGAAATCTGAAAACAGTTACTGCGATGGAGAGAGGGAGAAATAGGCAGACAGGCATACGATCAATGAGATTGGAAATGTCTCATTCCATTAGAAGTCTGTCTAAAGCTGAGCAAAAGTTGTTATTTATGAACCATCAAAGTTGAGGCACTCCCTAAGTTAAAAGAGATGTTCTCAAACCACATGGAGAATGGGATTAATATTGTTGTTTAGCACATTATTTTATCCTTCAGCTGACTCCTCTTATTTTCTTTTCGCTGACCTGCCACCTGGAAAACAGGAATGTTGATTATAGGATCATTCAAGAACTTTGAATGCACTGTAGCTTTTGAGCTTAGTAAGAAAAGAAGCAGGACTATCCCTGTGTCTTTAACAGCTATGATAGTCTAATATTTAGCTATTAATAACAGACCTTCATTTATAGGCTGAGTTACCTTACCAGAGTATTTCTGATGGGTATTTGTACGTCTGATGTACTACTTGCAGCTGTTGCAGTCTTATGTTAAGGATGGGCCAGTACTGCATTCCTGAGAAATGGCCCCTGTGATATCTTGCATTCAGGGTATCTATGTTGCCAGGCATGGTCCATAGAGAAGTGATAGGCATGTAACAAGCTAGTTGCCTGCCTGCTACATACCACAGATTAGTTGTCACGCCTTGGTCAAAACAACAAAGCATGAAATATACTTTTCCCTTTACTGAGAAATATAGCATATCATAATAAAATACAGGGTCCTCTCTGCTCTTACAGAAGCAACTTCCATTATACATTGTTCTTGGCAAACTGTCTGAACAATCAGATAAAATGAAGACTATCTGCAGTATCTTGTGTCTATAGTTTGTACTGAGTTACACGAATTAGGAATGTAACTTGTGTCTCTTCTGTCATAAGATAAAAATGACCACAGATTAATGTAAACCATTCATTTTAGTAAACTCCACGTTCAAGAGAGTTATGTTAATGTCACCACATGCTGTAATTTGCACCTGAATATATTTCAGCTGAAATAGGGCTAAAATCACAAGTAACTAGGCAACTCCCACTCATATTCTGGGGGTTTATGCTATTCCAGTACACATATAGAAAGTGTTGGGCTTGTGAATGATACTCGTAGGAGTACAACTGTAAGAGAAAGACAGTTAACACCTTCAAAGATTTCTTCAATGTGGCATTCCCTAGACCATCCTCAGAAATACTCCATATTCTTTCACCTTTTGTCTAGATTTTCAGAAATCTTAATTAAGTGAATAACTGACCTGCAGTAGAATTCTCAAAGGTAATTTAAAGGATAAGCTTTGATAAGAACAAAAATGTGCAGTACTTAAGATGCTGTCTATATTAGATCTTAAAAAAAAAAAAAGTCCAAATCTTTCTCTTCACCTCACAGAATCACAGAGAATAACAGAATTGTCAGGGTTGGAAGAAAGCCCAAGGATCATCTAGTTCCAACTTTACTGCCATGGGCAGGGACACCCTTCACTAGATCAGGTTGCCTAGAGCCACATCCAGCCTGGACTTCAAAACTTCCAGGGATGGGGTTTCTACCACCTCCCTGGGCAACCTGTTCCAGTGTCTCACAACCTTTATGGTGAAGAACTTCTTCCTGGTGTCTAATCTAAATCTATCCTCCCCTACTTGGATCCATCCCCCCTAGTCCTATCACCAACCAACACCCTTAAAAAGTTCTTCACCAGCTTTCTTGTAGGCCCCCTTGAGATATGGGAAGGCCACAATAAGGTGTCCTCAGAGCCTTCTCTTCTCATAGAAACACACACATTTTGCCTCTCTTAGCATGTCACACACAAACTATAAGATGAGAACAACAGTTGCCTGACACAACTGCAATAAGTAAAAAATTAAGCAGCCTTATCACAAGCAAACTACAAAAAAAAAATAATACAGGAGACAATTTAGAGTTCTCTGACTCAGTTCAATGTGTAATTTGCGAGCCACTTTTTATACAAAGTCTGGCACATCAGGCTTAAAAGTTTTTTGCTTGTTATTGTCACACAGTTTTCATATGTGTTTCATTCATTCACTCTGCAAATGTGCTGTAAATCATTTTGCTATACCATTTGAATAGTGCAAAAAGATAATGGTAGGCTTGCTTTGGATATCACTTCTGATCTACTGAGTCATTTTCCAGGTTATGATAAGGTGACAGTCACCAAGCAATGCCTTGAAAAAACTTACTTTCTCTGTCATTGGTTGAAGCACCTTTCAAATATCTATCATGGTCATAATTGCAGTGTTGCGTTAGCTGTGGCGGTCTAAGCCCATAGATGAAAAGAGGTCTGTGGGAAGGGAGAGACCTAAACAGGCCAACTAGTACAGCTGGAAAAAGTAAACTGAGTTTACAAGTCTCATATCCTTATCTTCAGGTAAGAAACACTGGGAGCAAAATTCAAATCTACATACAGGTGAAATAGGAAGATGATGCCTAAGGAGTGACGAAGATTAAGATTCTTACTGGTCTTACTTTCACTCTTGGTGAAGACAAATGGAAGTAGTCCCAACACTAAGAATATCTTCCTGACTTGAGTTCCTGCTAGGTCTTTCATCTTCACCTACTCTCTAGGAGTAGCTCTTTAAACTCAGCAGACACCACTTGTCCATTCTGAAGCTGAATTTGAACCTGAGCATGCCACCAACTGTATCTCACAATATTTTTACTGATATGGATTTCCACTTAGTTTATACATCTTTTTCTTGAGCTTTGCTACTAACTTCCAAGAAACTTTTGTTACATAAAGAATAAGTGAGCACACACCACAACAGACCACTCAAAAGTTACAAGTCATGATTAAATGGGAAAAATACATTTTAAGATTATTGCACGTGTTTCAGTTGATTTGAAAAGAGAGCATAAATAGAATTACGTATGAAGCAGTAAAGAAAGCACCCAGTGTGAAGGAAAGTTGATGGTAGGAATTTTAGATAATATGAAAGGGGAAACAGACTTCTCTGTAGCTCCCTTTCATTCTGCTTTATGGGCTTAGCTGCCTTTTCTTTCATGTTTATGTCAAAAATCTGCTGCTTTTTTTCAATGGTTTGTTTGTTTTTGTGATACATAGACACATAGGATACAGAAAGTTGTTCAGACAATCATAAAGAACCATGATCCCAAAACATGCCCCAACCCAGACAAAGAGTTAAGCACCTGTGAATGTGTTAACCAGACACTTCCTGGGGTCCAGGTGGTCCAGATAAAGATGTAACACATGCAATTAATCTTGTAACACACTTGTGAAATGTGTGTGCCCCCTGGCCATGTTTGGATATACCCCATCCTATAGGTTCAGTTATCAGGGCATTAATTGTCTTTGGACAGTATTTAAACCAACTGAGAAGGCAGGTGATTTGCCTTGTTCTCACCCAGAAAGCAACAAGAGCCAAATGTTGCCAGAGTTGCAGCTGAAGAGCTTGTCCTAACAGGCAAACTACACCAGAGCCTTGCATCTGGAGCAAGGCAGAAAGGGGAAAATCCCCAAGAGAACTGAATCCCAGAAGAGCCATGGAAAGGCTACAGCCCAGCGACAGAGCACACAAGAGAGAGAGGTCCCCTTAGCCCTCTCCAAGCCAAGGAAAAGCTCCAGACCATGAACCGAGCAAGAGAAGAGAGAGGACCCTTAGCCCTCTCTGAGTCAAGAGCCACTAGAATTATAGTCACAGCATCTGGGAAGATACTGGACAGAGGACCAAGCCATGAGTCCCCAGATAATCTGCTACAGAGACCCCCTTGTGGGAAACCGCAGACCACGGCACCTTTACTTCCAATTGGAATGGCTGTATTGGAAATTCTCAGCTTTGTGCTTGAATCATTTAACTGTCTTCACATGGGGAATGTAATACCCACAACTGAACAACAGAACCTGTATGTGTACTTTGTAAATAAGTTACGGCAGTGTCTGAAGATACCACCACCAGAAATAATAAATAGCAAAATGTATAAATATATGTATATTATTACACTTACCCATGTGCTGTGGTGGTGGACATCCCAGGGCAAAGCTGTGACAGTCCTTGCATTTTATCTTTTGCAAGAGGGTCATTGAATGAGGAACTATTTTAAGAACAAGACAGAAAACTCATGTTCAGCTTGGCTTTTCTTATCCTCAAAGGTAAACAATACAACTCATAACTAGAAATGTCCCCTCTGCCACCTGACCAAGCTAGTCTTCAGAAAGTTGGGAAGGTGACCAGTAGAGAGATTCATCAAGGTGATGAGGTGAGAGCCCCTGAGGAACAGAGCAAACAGAGTAAATATGTGACAAGATTATGAAGAAATTTCTTGTGTGCACCACATAAAAGACTTTCCAAGGCACACCTCTCCATGCTTCAGGATGAAGAAGTAAGTTCAGTCACTTCCTGGGTTGTCCCAGTATACTCCATCCCATCATTTTTCTGTACTAGTTTGTGTGCTATTCTGGGCCCCCACAGTGGTGATGAAGTGGTTACTTTTGCTGGCTCTTGTTTTTCAGTTTGTTTTTGTTGGTTTGGAGTTTGGGGTTTTTTAGAGAGAGCTGACCCATAGATACAGAGTGTGATAATGCAGAAAAACATCATTACTTACCCAAGCCTTCAAGTCATTTTATTCAAAGATGAGAGCTGCCTAACCCAAAAACAAGAGTGTTTGCTTAAGCACATCAGATTTATCAGCCTATAGAAATGAAAGTGGCCAGTGCTGGAGTATGCTTCAACAAAGCAAAATCCCAGTGATCCACATCTTTACCATCAGCTTCTTTGTTTCTGATTCTGATGATGGTGTTATTGGGGAAAAAAACAAAACAAAACAAAACAAAGACCACAAGCACAACTGCTTCTTCAGATTCTCATGTTGTGATGATATAAAATTCTTCTTGGATTATAAAATGAATGAAAGATGCTATTGCTCTAGGTAAAAGAAAAGAGACATGAATTCCAGATAATGTGCAAAGGAGTCAGTAAAATATGTAGCTCTAAAAGCAAAAGTTTCTGATTAAAATAAAGAGTTTTTAAAGGACTGATAACAGTTTAGTTCTTAAAAGAAATGAAAATATGACATTTTGTAAATGGTGCTCAAGCCCATCTCCAGCCCCTAAATCTAGCACATGCACTATAAGGTCACAGCAAAAACTTTTGAACAGTATTCACATTGGTGCAACTCTCCTTGAAATGGCAGCCATGGCTGGTCAACGAGTCCTGTGAATAGTTGTAGTCTTCTTCCATTTCATAGGATTTGAGGAATCTCTGCAGTGCTTCAGGAAGAATTTCTGAGGGACTTTGGTTTACAGCAAATGCAAATCATGCAAATATTTCTATGAGAGTCCTCACAAAATGATTAGAAGGAGATTCTCCACAGTTTTCAGTTCAGTAAGAACATCAGAAAGAAAGAAGGTCCATCCTGTATTAAGCAGCAATGGCTGGAAATTGCAGCATTTGAGAAGCATAATTTAATGATGTGAAATTTCACAACAGGCACAGATCTAATATAAAAGTGATCATCCACTGGAACGAAACAAAATCAATTTGACATTTATGAGCTGCACAATAAAACTGCCTGATACCGGGGCAGTTCACCTGAACAAAGTTAATCCTCAGCATATTCCCATATCTATGAACATTGGTGTACAGTCAGTAATGTAGTTTTGTTGTCTATTTTCATCTGTGAGTAGCACAAAACCTGTGTGTTTCGAATGAATGTTAAGTTAGAGTGGATAACTCTTTTTTTAAGGAAAAATCATCATTGAATTTAATGCATAATTGAATTACATTTATTTCTCTTCTTTAAAATAAGTGTAATTAAATATAAATATCAAATTATGGCAATCTACATTTAAGCTTAAATATATTGTGACTTGAGAACATACTTAATATTAAGATTTAGGCAGCGCATTATTACTACCAATATTTTAAAGAATGCAAAAAGCCCTAACTAACCAGCCAGCCCAAAATAAAAAAAATTAAAAATAAAAATAAATTAAAAAAAAAAAAAAACCAAACAAAAAACCAAGAAAAAGCCACTGGAGTTATAACTCTTTGCTAAAGTGATAATCTGAGTTTGGACACATTCAGCCTCCTCAGAAAGTGCAGAACAATTTTTTTCTTCATTTTAGTTGTCCAGCATGGGTCACGTCAATAAGGTAGTCTCTCAAAGCTGAGAAACTGCAAGTTAAAAGGAAATTATGTTTTCTGCAAAACAAGGTGTGGGAATCAGGAATGTATAAATTCTACCATGCAAAAGAACATAGGCCCTACGCAAAAATGTCCAGATCAACAAATCAATTACGGCTTGTAGAAAGAAGTTAGAAACCTGAAGGGGAGTTCAATTCTCAATTCTGCCATTCTATTAATTCTGTTCTGTAATGTTTCCTGTATTTACAAAATCTTTCTATTTTGGATACTGAAACAAAATGAAATTAAAAAATTAAACCTCAATATGCAAAGAAACGCTGAATGGCTCAGATCACAATGTGTGACAAAGCCGACTCAGACATTCCAGAGCCATCCTAGGAAAATGGAAAGGACACAGTTTTGAAATCTTGGGTGGGACATTAACAAGTTTGCTACTTTTATACAACTTTTTCTAAAAAGAACAGGGTTAAATATAATAAGGTAGCATGTAAAAGGGCAGGCATACAAAAGAAACAGCAAAAAGGAGGTGAAGAACCAGGTATATCCATTTGAGATGATGCAGGAAGACATATCCCATGGCAAGGCAGTGTGGTTATGCAGAGACGTGCCTAAACACTTGCTTTAACATTAAAGAGACAACCTTCCTTTTTAGTTATACAACTGAAAGCGAATGAATTTCCCTTTGCCCTCTCCCTAAGCCTTGTCCAATCTTACACTGCAGTAAAAAGCTGTCATGATGCAGTCAGTCTGACATATAAATGTAAGGGGGTCAAGGAAGACAGAAAAGACGTACTATGTCTTAGAACCTGTGCTGGTTTGGGGCCAGACAGATCGTCTCTTGCCCCGAAAGGGACAAAAGAATGAGACTCACACAAACGGATTGGAGAGTGATGGAAAGTTTAAATGGAAAAGCAATTGGTGAAGCTACAGAAAACTACAAAGCATAGTGGCAAAGAGTATCCCAAAGCGTACAGAACCCCTCACAGAATTCCCAAAAGCTTCCCAATCCTCCCTTCCTCCCACCTGAGGGTCTACCCAAAACCCCCAGGGCTCTTCCTTCCCTCTCCCACTGCTAGGCAAGTCTCAGGCTGGCCAGGTCTGAGACTGCCCCCCCCTCCATTCTCCTCCTGGCATTAGGCCTAGACAGGCCTAAGAGGCCTTGATGATACTCCCCCGGCATTACCCAATAAGAAAGGACATCTCCCATGGGAGCAGAGAGGGAAGAAAGAGGAAGAGAATGACTCTGCAGATGGCTTTATAGGGCGCAGAACTTATGGGTAGAAATACGCCGTTTCCTGTGTCCACCCCTAGTGGGTGGGCACCCAGGACACCAGAGGGGGCACCCAGCCTAAACTGCCACAGAACCACTGGAGACATTCAAGAGCTGGTCAGTGGTGATGAAGTGTGCTCTCTTTTCTCTTAGCCATGACCTTCAACCTTCCATCTCTCAGATGATGTAAGATTGATTTACCTTATGCACTTTACACCAGAGATCAAAGTGCATATTCCATGATCCAGGCTAACTATATTAAACTCTCAACAAGTTTGCTCATCAGAAGAGGAAAGACATGAAGTTAACTGGTGCACATTTTGCAATTGTTAAAATTTTGCATTTCTAAATTTTCAACTATCATGATGACAAATGCAAGGAAGTAGTTTATGAATATTTCATATTTTACAACTTGATAAAATACATATACTGTATTACTGTTTCTAGTCTAGAAACAACCATTACCAAAACGTATAAACAATTCCCAAGCCTCCAGTGTTGACATGCCGTAGGAAAACAAAGCTTGAAAGCAAATATAGCTTGCATTAAGAAACTTTCCATCTCATTTTATTTGCTTTATTAGAATTTAGAGAAGACCTAATCAGATTTTTAAAGTGAAGCAGACCACAAATGTTTCTGTTCCTTGTTAAGCTGAATACATTTTCATTGCTACATTCAGACGACAAGCAACTTTGATTTTCCACTGATAAGCAAATGGCCATTTCTTGGAAAGAAGACATTTTGAGAGATGAATAGCTTACGTGCCTATCTTGTCTACTTTGAATTTTAAAGCAGATTTAAAGCTGAGAAAATGCTAAGGTGACCCAGTTGTATGAGCCAGAAGTAATTAATTTTGATCAGCAAAGTCTCAGCAATGTAAAAAACGTGAAATGAAATACTTCAAGTCTCTTCGTTATATTTTGAAAAGATGAACTGTGTCACCCTGTTGGAAGCAAAGTATTTTCAACACTGTTGAAGCAGAGTTGACTGAACACTTCTGTGTTTTGAATGTGGGTGGAGTTATCCTCAATCTGTTTTTAACTTTGATGTATTAAAACGATTTTTCATTCATGCTCTTCAACAAGAAGAATGTAGATGTCAGTCAGAAATCCCCAGCAGAACAGGGAGAAAGCTGATCAAAACCAGACTTATTTCTCTTAAAACTAAACAGGCAACAATAGCAACCCACACAGAATGGCTCTGAAAGGGTGAGCCATACAACAAAAAATCCAAATTTTGTTCCAAATAAACAGCACTTTATGCCATGTGAACTAAATTATATTAAGTGGTAAGTTAATACAAATAAAACTCATCTGTGGAGAGTTACATAAACAGCCAACTACAATTAGCCATCAAATTGTCCATTGTAAATGTTCATGGGAATATCCATTCTTACTACTCTAGCTATAGGCCAGATACCAAAAGCTGTACAAATGGATTCAAGGCAAGGAAATCCTAAACTATGACTTCTCAGTAGTGCCCATTTCCACTGAACTTTATGACACCAGGTCTCTGGCTCCATAGCAACAAGGCCATATACATAATGTTCATTAGCAGCCTTCCTTTTTTCCTTAGAAAAGCATGTTTTCTATATCTTTCCTTGCAATAGCACAGAGTTAGCACTTCAGGGCAGTTTGGACTTTGTAAACTTTCTATGATTATATTGATTAGAAAAAGAAAGGAACCCCTTTTTTTTTTCATACAATTTTTCTCACCTATCCTCAACCCTTCTCTGTTTGGTCAAACTGTAAAAAAAACATTTTACACTCTTTCCCTTTGTTCTATTTGCCTGAGCAGACACAGACCTCTGCATCCTATGGTACTCTGATAAACCTGCTTCTTCAAGGATGTCTAGGCAATACCAGCTTTGGATCATATTTAAGTCCAGGAAATATTTCCTGTGGCAATGATAGATTTCAAACAGATTTAAGCAGCACACACTTGCCCATCACTGACAATGTCTCCTTAAGGATGGCAACTATTGTCTGCCCATTTCTTCCCAAATTACTTGCTACCCCGCATTTCCTTCTTTCTTGTCCTCCACCAAGATAGTGCTCCTCTGTTTCCAGTCTTTCCTCTCTTGCACTTCTGTTCTTAAGCCTGTCCCAATGCTGCTGCCTTTCCATTTCCCATGCCTCTGAATACCTTCTTTAATTTCTTCAGTGCTGTTTTTTCCCTCTTTTCTATATGTTTGAAGCATCCTCTCCACCTGCACTGGTCTCTGTCTCTTCACGTCCTATTTCCCTTCATGCTTAGTAGAATGTTTTATCTGTTACAAAGCACCACAAACACTCAAGTTGCCATTTAAATTACACAATGTGCCAATGAAAATAAATAAAGAAAATACTGCAGCCCAAATACTCACTGCTCAGCTGCGAGAGCTTTCCTTTTTCTTTCAGAGCTGCCTCTGATGCTCATACCCGTTTATATCCACTTGGTTGACCCATTGGCACTGCCAAAATGGTGTAGTGTGGTTTAGACATAAATCTGAGTCAAGATGTAATTCTGCAGTGCAATGGTCTCTATGAACAGTGTTCTATTCAATGAACTTCTGGCATTTGGGATTGACAAAAGGGTTATCCACAGAAACAGTGTTTCTGCACCAGAGCCTTGGTATTGATGCTGTGTTTGCAAGGACAGGATGCCTGTACCTGGTCAGGGCCAGGAGCTGCTCCCCTGAATGCTCCCATAAGCTCTTCTTGTCTTGGTGGTGACAAAATTATATTTCAGTCACTGTAGAGCAGCACATGGCAGTAACAAGCAGCATCTCTTCAAACACAGCGATCTTTTGTTTCATAACTTTCAGCTCCCTACCACATATAATCATCCCTGTCCCTGCCTCCCCTTCTCGTCTTTTAACATTTTTTCAGGGAAAAGCACTCATGCCTCCGTCCTCCTAGTGTCCAGCAACAGCTCAGCTCTTTCCCACACTGTAACAACACAATGCACTGGTGTAGGATAAAATACTTCAGTGGACAGTGCTTGTAACGCCTCAAAACACGATCAACAGAACCCAAACCAAACAGCCTATCATTGTGACCAATAAAACCAGGTTCACAGCTTGTATTCTCTTTGATATGTATCCAAAAACCTCTAAAAAGCAAACACCGCATACAAAAAGAGTACACGTTTGCTATGCAAAAACTTCATGCCCTACTTCCTATTTTAATGCTATTGAAAATCATCCCAGCTTAACTCATCTCATAGGGTGTAGATAGTGGGAAGAAATCTATGTCATGGGATTGCTTCTGAAGCCAGCTTTGTAATCTTCAGAAAAGGATTAGACATTTGAATGGGAAATAAGAATCTCCTTAGCTGAGATATCAAATGCCCTAAATCTAACAGTCTCAGGGAGCCCAGAAATGGTAGCTTTCTCTGAGCCTTGTGTTTGGCATGCCCCTCCTGCTTTGACATGGAGTGCCATGCCTTATCCTTTCCTAATTCAAGACTTGTTTTCTTTCTATGCAGCTGCTTATTATTTACCTGTCTATGAGGCTCATTTGCTCGGTTCCACAATAAAACAAACCCACTGCATCTTAAAGTATGTGTTTCATCATAGCAACAAGGAAGAATTGCCATGATTTTATGATAAGGAGCAAAATCAATATTTTACAGGCACTACTTTTTCATTTTCCTTTTTTTCTTTATATTATAATTTTCTTCTGCCCACAACTATCTTCTTCCTTTCAATGGCCACCCAGGGCATGCAGATTGATGGGATACATACCATGTATTTTTATCTCTTGAGAGTAATCATGTGTCTCCATGATTACTAGTAATTAAAGGTCATATAGCACATATTCCTGCAAAAGAACCTTTTCCTTGCCTACTGTTGTCTTGTCAATTTTGGAACACGATGTGAATCCTAAAAATAACAAGAATTAAATGTCACCAGAATAAAGGCTTTTACCTCATGTTTAGAGAACCTATGTGTTGGTGCAGCACAACTTGCTGTCGGTATTTTAATTTAATTTAACACCACATTTTACTGCCTTCTTTATGACATTATTTCTAGCTCTCTAACAAACTATGCTAAATCATTCTTATTGCAACTGTATAGCTCTGGAGTACATTCCAGACCCACCAGTCTTGTGAAGCTGTAATTGCTGAGATTTGGCGTATGGAAGTTGCTTAGCCTCTGGAGCAGACACTGCCCTTGCAGCTCTAGCAGAACTGGCTGGATGAGGGCTACCCCTTGAGCTTTGAGTTGCCAGCCATCACTGCTCAGGTGGAGCAGTTAGCATAAGCACTTACCTTCCCGTTTCATTGGGACATCACAGAGATTAACTTACCCCCAAGAGGGAGGCAGTGTGTATTAACCTGACTGCCTTGCCCCAGAATGGATTAGGCTAACTCACTGAATCGCTTGAGAGACTAGGCAGTGTATGAAGGTGATCTCTCTCCTTCTGCTCTCTGTCTTTTAGTTGTTAGCTACTGCAACTTAGCTTGAGCCTCCGTTTGATTTGCACAGACCATACCTGCCATCCAGACAGCACCCAGGAACTTGCGGTTGCCCAGAAGAGCGGCGTCCCTGGCTCCAAGAAAGTCTCAGAAATTGGAAAGGGTGAGCTTTGTGGCATAAGAGCCATGCATGGCTGATGAATTAGAAATTCAGGTTGGAGGCAAGATATGCTTAACAAATGAGGTGAATAAACTTGATAGGGAATATTATTGCCTATTCACACTGAGCTCTGTATAATCTTCCTTTTAAAGACTCTGCAAAATGTGACTTTACCATAACAGCCACGGAAGTTATATGTTTCGTTATTCATCAAACAGCAAGCTAAGACTTCCAAAGGGTTCATGGTATCTTCCCAAGAGCAGACTAGGAACATTTCAGTGCTCAAAATAAATAGCAGCTCAACATTGCTATATATACAATCCTAACAGTGCTGTGGAAGTCCCGCCATTTGTATCCATTACCTCAGCCAAGGCAGACGCTGAGACCTAGGGGGCTGTCTACATTGTGCAGTTAAATACAGTGTAGAAATTTTCAAACATCAGGCATGATAACTGCAAAGAGAGAGCTGCACAGTTTCTTCAGTATGTCAGGGCAAGCATAGAAAAGACCCCTTTTCCCAGGACTTATTTTCATAACTGAACTGGTATCTTTTCTCAGCACTGAAGCACAGTTGCCATTACACTGGGTAGACATGTCCCAAACATATCTTGTAGTAATTGCTGGTGAGTGTGGACATTTCAGTGAAGTTCAACATGCTCCCTGCAGCCAGAAGGATGCTCCTATAATAGGTGCATCATCGCAGATGACATCAAATTCCATAAAACTGTCAGTATGCTGTGGCAGCCACTGCCATCACAGCCCTGGCCCCCATGCTGCCACTAGCACTTCCTCAGTGACACCATGCTTTGGTTTAATGCTGTTCCTGCTGGGTGATAAAAGTTACATTCACTCCAATGGATTCAGAATTAGATTTCTGCTGAGAAGTAACTCAGATTAACAAGTTGTCGATTTCCACCTGCCACTGCTGAAATGAAGGGTTCTACTGGAGTGAGAAGGATGTCTACTGTTTTTACCAGTTTTTGCTTGTCTTGAGTTCCCAATGAAGCTGAAGAAAGGACCAATCACATATCTACTTAAGAGCTATGCTGTCGCACAGAGAGGTTAGCTATCCCTCTGAACTATGCCAGTTTCAGCTGGATCTTGAAAAGCTACTCTCTGCCCCACAGAGCAGCCAGAATTACTAAATTCATCCTAGTATTGACTCTAGTTGGAATGTAACAAGCTATAGTGAAATTATCAGCCATCTAGACATGAATAGTGCAGGGATTTTCATTGCAAACACCACATTTTAAAGGCCTGAGCTAAGATGTTTCATTAAAAGTATTTTAAAACCACAGTATAGTTAATTCCCTAGGTTTTACACGGGCATTAACTTTTACTAAGACCTCACAGAACGTGTCGTGAAGGAAGGATAAATCTCTGAATCTGCTTCTACCCTCAGGGAAGTGTAGGAACTGCTACACCAGTCTGTTGCAGCAGAATGCTTAGCAGAACCATGACCAGGTAGAATAGCCTGGCAACATCAGGCTTTAAGGAAAAGATTGTTCCTCTTTCTCTTCAAGGAAAAAAAAACCTTGCCTGACTGCTCATGAGTGAGTACCATCTGTTCTTTCCCTCACCTTAACGACACAGCTCCATGCTGTGCCAAATAGAGCAGTGCTCAGTTGCTTCTTCACAGCAAGAACATCAACTACATTAAGAGATCTGCAGTGGCCTTTTAAGCTTAACAGCAGATAAACAAACTATACCCTGGATTTAAAACATGCACAGACTTTACCATATATATCAGCAGGTGTAAGGCTTCACTGTTTCCAGACCTTCCTCACAATGGAGGGTAATCATTACGATTACATGGCTGACATAGGAGCACAGAAGGACACTGCATCTGTGAGTCATTGACATCAGTAGAGTTAGCAGAGGCACTGTTTGAGTAACAGGATTAGCAAGGCAAGGCAGATACATGGCTTGGGAGTGCACACACGTGTGTTCATTCGGTGCCAAAATGGATAATGAAGGATTACATTGTATTAAGAAGATCCCGTAGGACTTAGGGCACATTCATGTCAGCTGCATTGATAAATTGATCACAGCACCTACAAACTACTTTCCTCTCTCCTCTCTCCCCCTCCCCCCATTTTCCATGTTGTTTAGTTAACTGTTTAGTCAATGCCAAAATCAGAGGCTTTAGGAAAATCATTTATCTCGGTACATTGCTACATTTCATAGAAACATTCAAGACTATTGCTTTGTATTAATACAGAAACACGTAAGACAGTGCTACCCGTTTCTCCTCTTCCACGTCGTAAAAGCTGGCATGATAAAACTTTCCTTCTATCCTTTTTTCTGTCCTGGAACAGTTTTTTCCTATTAATACTTACATGTCCACACAGGGAGAGAACCAATGTGACTGAGGGGTCAGACATCCCTCATGGCAACTGTAGACTGGAATCACTAACCATGCAAGGCAAATCCCCAAGAGATGGACAGGAATATGCATCAGAGTGCTTTCTTTTTTTTTTTTTCTTTTTTTTTTTTTTTTTTTGACACATACACCAAATGGCAGCTATGACAAGGTACTCAAAAATCTTTGTTCTCTGTTCCATTTTGTGCTATGCACTACATATTGGAACCAAGTAACAGTTTCTTTTCTGGTTTTTCTCAAGTTCTGTTTTGTAAAAGCCTCCTTTAGGTATACTACAATCTTGTGCCATCTTTGTTCTAGTCTTCTCTTTCAATTAGAAGCAAGGTGATAAAACCCAGGCTGTCTCTAGAGGAATATTTCCATTACACAACAAAAAAACTGCAGTGTTGTGGACAAACTAAATACCTGCAGATAGTCTGCACCTCCCTAATTCCAGTGTATTTTCTATTTTTTACATATCCTATGCTAATTCTGTGTTTGGCTATAGCTCAGTGGTTGTGTGGTGGAAGCAGCAATGGTCAGAGACAGAGCCTGTGTGGAAAGAAGACAGAGTTTGAATAAAATCAAATGAGATTATCCTCCAGTAACACTCCGCACTGAATCTCAGAGCATGATTCTTTGTGCTTTCTCCTACCAGTGTTAAAAAAGCATGATGGTGTTATTTGGTACATACAGTGTGTGTCCTAGGCTAAACACTCATAAAGCTTTCACATCACTCTATCATGCATTTCTTATGTGCTTTGTCTTCAACTGAGAAGCGTACTGTATCTGTACCAGTTGGGAGTGTATGGCTGTTGGTGCCTCTAGCACAAAGCAATGCCATTAACTTTTCATGGTCATAAAGAGCCATTCTTCACCTGCATATCTTTTCTAATGTGAACAAATTTAGCAATCCTGATTCTAATCAGAAACACTACAAGCAGGGACAAACATTTTTACTCCTGAGGTTATCAAATACAGCCTCTCAAGAGTGTAAGGATGTTTAGGAATATTGCTCCTCCTCTGTGGATCATCTTATGCCTGAGACAGCGTAATCCACAGCAAAAAATCTGTGAGATTAATTCAGCATTTGAGCTCTTTTTTCATTTACACCGAAAAAATCCTGTGATTGATTCCACCAGAGGAATGTTACAGTGGTGTAATTAAGAGAAGAAATATGCCCTGGGCCTCCACACTGACCTGTATGTCCAGAAGGAGAAACTGCTGACCTGAACCCATGCCATAACTGAATGCAAATCTGCCAGGAGGCAAGGAGGGCTTTGCTGTCTTCCTGGGGCAGAGGCTTCCTGCTGGCAGCCCACAGACTGGGGGAGGTACTCCAGACCTGCAACCGATCACCATGGACTCATGCTGCTGTGGCATCTGAGGGATGGAGGGAGGATGGGAGAGCCTTTGCACACAGCCTCTCTAGAATGTCACTGAGTAGATTTCAACTGAAGTGCACAAAAATAATCTAATTTCACTCCTACTCTAAGAGGATAGCATACATCGTTATTTCTCTTCATCTGTTTTCCCTGAAAGCTTTCTGTACCCGATTGCATTAATGAATGCTGAACTGATGATGACGCAGATCAGATCAATATGGATGTATGCAGAATTAGGTCATTCTGATGGAGATCAGGCCCAGCCTCTCCAAGAGCACTCTGCTAGAAGCGAGGCAGTGACTCAAACCCACATCTCTCTCATTTTGCTTTTCTTATATGATATGCATGAGGGTGAAATTCAGCATGTTAGCTCTGCATTTTCCACAGACAGAAGCTTGCTCTGAATGTGATTTTAAAACACAATTACTTTGTACGCTTAATTAAGAATATCTGGCTCCTATCTGCAGTTGCTGAGGCCTCTAACAGCTAGGTAGGTGCTGGTCTTTACAAACAAGGGAGAGGGACAGTATGGGAAGGGGAGACAAAGATCTGTTCATACACTCTGTGTAGGGAAGTACTAGGTGTTTAAGAATGGGAGAAGAGCAAGAATGAAAACAAATGGACCTGTTTCTGGACAGATTCACTGTTGCATCATGTCTTCTGCCCTCAGTGAGGTGGGTAAGATAAACTGGAAAGTGCAAGGGAGTACCAGAGGGTTATCTGTTGAAGAAAGAGATGTTCTAGACAGAGTCATCTTAGAGCAGAGCCATAAGGAGCAGGTAGGGGTTGAAGATCCGTATTGACTTGTGATACTTCTATCACACTATAGCAACCTTTCAGAGGGTAGTCCAATTCTTGATATTAAAGGCTATGAGCTTTATTTCTGAGCAAGCTGGAAAAAACGTATGTTCTTGAACTTTACTTCAAAGAGTTACACTAAAAGCTCAAGGAAGATAGCTTGTGCTGAGGGTATGAGATACTTCATTAATAATAAAAGAGATATAAAATTTGAAACCGTTGCCCAGCAACACCACAAACATGTCAGGTATGCAGTAACATGTAAAGCTACTGTTAATGCTAGTACAGCCACCTCTTTACACCTTACAGTAGCAGTACTGAGAAGAAGCAGGTAGCTTCTTGGGGCATTGCAGGACCCCACAAGCTAAGGGACATTAGGAAACAGTTGCAGTAATGTAAGCTGCACAGACTGTAAATGAAAGCATGCTAGTGTTTGGAATCTCAATCATGTCTAAGCTCTCAGCAGTGCAGACCAAATAGGAAGTTGATATGGACTACAGAGGCTACCAGGACATCATCACCTATTCAGGATCTTACAAAACTAAGCAATGAAATTATAAATTCTTAGTTATTCTGATGAAGTGTTAATTACCATGACAATATTTTAGTTCCCGTATGGTCTCCAATTGAAATGAACCCAGGCAAAGCTTTCCTGATGTGAAAAATGTGAATACGAAACTCATACTGGTGTGTGATGAGTAGATGCTTCCTATAGAGGCATGCATGCTGGCTGTCCTGGTAAACAGCAAAACATTCCTGCCTGTCTGGAGCAATAAACACAGTCCATGGACTATTAAGAGGCCACTACAAGAATGAAATTTGTTGCTAAAATGCCTGTGCTGAGGAAGAATCTATTTTAAAATAGATCGTTTCCCCATTTGTAGGTTGGTTTCATTTTGCAGCAGCTATATTCTACACCAACATATGGTAGACCCAAGATTAAGTCTCAAATTCCCAGACACTGGGTTAGAAGAATCCAAGAACATCACAGAAGTAGCAAGCTTAGTGTCAGGAGATGGGGATTTGGTTGCCACACTTTTCAGCACCTCCTGTTACTTGAATCTTCCATGAACTTGATGTTCATAACAGAAGTGGTTAATTTCTACCTCTCTCTTCCCTAGCAATCAGCTCGCAGTGGGAGGCTTAGCTAAAAAGAGTCATGTAGTTTTCTCAAATGGCAGTGGCTTACATCCTCCCACTAGCAATATTAATGCCATCCTTTGCTTTTTATGAAATGGTCAAGGCTTCATCAGTGTGCACAGACTTGGAAAAAGGAAAATATCAAAACAAATACTACAGTTATCAGCCAGAGTTCAAATATGTGCCATGTAGTCATTCATCTGCCTTCTGTAATGAACACTGTTTTAAAACCATTTATAGTGTATGTGTCTGAACTCCTTTTGACTGCAGAAAAAAATTATTATGTGCATTTTCAAGGCCAAGATTTTGCCTGAAGCAAACAAATACAAACTAGGTGCATAATAATATAAGAAAGATCAAAGGCATATAGCTGCACTACAACATGAAGGGCATTTCTAGGACACCTTGCAGCCCACATAATCTCTCCTGAGAGTCAGTCAGAATCACAGCCTGAAGTTTGGGCAGAGGCTGCTCTCAAAGGGATGTGGCTCTGCTGGTGCCTGAGCTCACCTAGTGGCTTAATACACCATAACTACTTCTTCAGTGCTGTGATGGTTTGAAACTGTCTTTTTATTTTTTCCTTGCAAAGTTCAGAACAGAGAAAGTGAAAGAATGTAAATAAGTCACTATTGGGTGTAAGAAAGCAAAATACTGATTGTTCTAAACACTTTCATTGGATAGATAGAAATGATTAAGAACTATTACCCAAAACAAAGTAGGCACTCTGCACATTCTGCGTTCGGCAGTGGGGGCAGTTGCTGGGCTGTCTGGCTGCTGTTTCTTCTTCTCTTCTGGCTGAAGATAACACACTGACCTTGGCAGCTAAGTTAACAACTTTCTGCTTAACAAACTCTGCTTCTCTGTCCAGGGGGGTCTGGGGGGAAGCTCCTGGGAGAGAGAGAGGCCCCTTTGGGAGGGTCCCCTTGGGGGGAAGCAAAGGGAGATCGGTTGTGCTTTTTCTGTTGATTGTATATATTTGTGAATGTTGTGAATTTTGTATATTTGTACATATTCATTGCATTTCATCGTAGATTTTAGACTCTGCTTGTAAATACAGCCTTTCATTTGCTTCCAGACTGGGCTAGCCTGGTTATTGTCGGTGGGGGGGGGGGAATTTCAGCTCACACCGACACACTTTTTATTTTTGGCGCCCAACGTGGGGCTCGATTGCTTGTTTGATTTATTTCTGCTCAGATTAGGAAGCAAAATGAAGCTGTTTTGGATTTTGAGTAACTTTATTTCCTCTGTTATCAGTGTGATTGTCTACAGATGGGCTGTTTCCTGCATGATAGACAAGATTGTGAGATATGTGGCATATAAGTCGTTTCTTTGGGTTAAGAACAAGTTACTGAATGTTGGTGAATTCTGTTGTGGTCTTATTGGGCTAAGAAGCTATGGTAACTCAACTATGGATCTGCTAGCAGACACATTTGAGTTTGTTACTCCTCTTACAACTACAGAGGGTCCTTGGAACCAGTGGTACCCTAGATATCTTGTACTAGCCTTAATCTTAAATTTGTTGCTTCTTGGAATAATCATATGGCTACTGATAGCACTGTGTCAAGAAAGACATAAGGCTACTTGCTCTTCCAACTCTGCTGTGAATGTGAAAACCAAGCCAGTAAATTTGGTGGCCACTGTAAGCAGAAAGCGTAAAGGAGCTGCAGGAGGAGATGCAGATGCTGCAGGAGATGGTGCAGATGGAGATGAGGGTCCTTCTACTCAGGGTCCCTCTGTTAAGAAAGATCCTTCTGGTGAGGAAGAGAGGGTTAGCCTTAAAACTCTGGTAGACCTCTTGAGACCCCACATGGATGATGGAGATGTAGGTCAGGATGTAGACCCTGGTAGATTAGCAACTGCTGGCAGAGCCTCTGAACTCAAGGAAATTCAACGGAGGATTACAATAGGATTATGGGGACAGCGACCTCAGGATGATGATGATGATGATGATGAGGAGGAGGAGGAGGATGACATACAGTCAGCTAATGCACCCAGACAGGAAATTAGACATGTGAGGAAGGATTACATCAGAGGAGATAATGAGCCAGTCCTGTCTTGGCTAGCCAGGTGTTTTGATATGGGAGCCCCAGCATTGGTGGTAGGCGACAAGTCGGCCTCTCAGTTGGGGATGCTCTCAAAGGATACAGGCATAGACAGGCACCTAGGCAAGTGCATTGGTAAAGTTTCTCTGTGGGCACGCCTCCTACTGGCAGTCTCGCTGAGGTACCCCAGCAGAGATGATTTACCATGGAACCCTAAGCCTTGGACCACAATAGCTGAGGGAATCAAGCGTCTGAGAGAGTTTGCTGTGAGAGAAGTAATGTATGGAGATCATAAGACTCTGAATCCTGATGAAATTCCTGTTGGAACAGGCCTTGCCAAAAAGCTCATTAAGCTTGCTCCTCCTAATTATGCTACTATTCTGGCAAGCAGGATTGTGGCAAGAAATTATGGTGGAGTACCTCCCACTGTTGGCCATTTCACTGACCAAATGAGGCAGTTGGAGGATAGTCTTGCACGTACTTCTTTGGTTTCAGCCATTGAAACTCTGTCTGGAAAGATGGAGAATTGCATGAAAGAGCTGAAGGAGGAACTTAAAACCTCCATATCCAACTTGATGAAGGGGGATGATTCTGATTCCTCTTCCTCCAGATGGATACAAGTTTCAGCTGTTAGGAACAGACGTGCTCCAAGAAGGCCATTCCAGAATAGGTCAAACCAAAACAGACAGCAGAGGCAATCACGTGGCAGTATCTGGATAACTCTGCGTGATCAGTTTGGTGAGAACATGAACAGATGGGATGGTCAACCAACTTCTGATCTTTTCAAGAGGTTACGGGAGCTGCAGAGGGGCAGATCCCGAGGTAGCAATACCAGGAGGGTAGCTGTCGCTTCCTCAGTTTCCCAGAACAACTCTGATAGCTCCAACAGTGATCCTAATTCTGATGCTGGACGTTGTGCCAGCTGTACATGTGGAGGTAATCCCCACCATTAGGGGTGCCCTGCCTTCCGCCAGGGGGAGGTAAGGGATAATGGAGATAACAGAATCTATTGGGATGTGTACATCCAGTGGCCTGGCACTTCAAAATTTCAGAAGTACAGGGCCTTGGTTGACACAGGAGCTCAGTGCACCATAATACCATCAAATTATCAAGGGGGAGAATCTATAACTATTCAGGGAGTCACTGGTGGATCTCAAGAGTTGTTTAAGATAGAGGTTGACATAAGTTTAACTGGGAAGCAGTGGAAGAAACATACTATTGTAACAGGTCCTAATGCACCTTGTATTTTGGGAATTGACTTTCTGAGAGAAGGGCATTTTAAAGACCCTAAGGGTTACAAATGGGCTTTTGGAATAGCAACTGTAGAAATTGATGGAGGAAAATTGAAGTTGTCCATTAGACCTGAGCTTTCAGATGAATCTGCAGTTGTGGGACAACATGAGATAGAGGATGTAAAGCTGCCGGTTGCTTCTCAAACTGTGCATCACAGACAATACAGAACCAACCGTGACTCTTTGGTGCCCATTCAAAACTTGATTCGTCAGCTGGAGAGTCAGAAGGTCATCAGCAAAACTCATTCACCTTTCAACAGTCCAATCTGGCCTGTGAGAAAGCAGAATGGAGAGTGGCGTCTGACAGTTGATTTCCGTGCCTTGAATGAAGTAACTCCACCCATGAGTGCAGCTGTACCAGACATGATGGAACTCCAATATGAGCTGGAATCCAAGCAGGCCAAATGGTATGCTACCATAGACATTGCTAATGCTTTCTTCTCTATTCCCATAGCAGAGGAATGCAGGCCTCAGTTTGCTTTCACCTGGAGAGGCATTCAGTACACATTCAATCGTTTGCCCCAGGGGTGGATTCACAGTTCAACCATCTGCCATGCAGTGATCCATGATGCTTTGGAGAAAGGTGGAGCTCCAGAACACATTCAGTTCATCGATGACATCATCGTCTGGGGTGAGACTGCTGAAGAAGTCTTCGAGAAAGGTAACAAAATCCTTGACATTCTCTTGCAAGCTGGTTTCGCTATCAAGCGAGACAAGGTGAAAGGACCTGCCAGAGAAATCCAGTTTCTGGGAGTGCGGTGGCAAGATGGTCGCCGTCACATCCCAATGGATGTGATAAACAGAGTCTCCACCATGGCAAATCCCATCAACAAGAAAGAAACTCTGCGTTTCTTAGGCATAGTGGGATTTTGGAGACTGCACATTCCTGGATACAGTCAGATTGTGAAACCTCTCTATGATGTGACTCGAAAGAGAAACAGTTTCCAATGGGGTCCTGAGCAACAAGCAGCCTTTGACCAGATCAAGCGAGAGGTAGTCCAAGCGATGGGTCTGGGACCTGTCCGAACTGGTCCAGACATTAAGAACATTCTGTACACGGCCGCGAGTGACAATGGTCCAACCTGGTGCTTATGGCAAAGAGCTCCAGGGGAGACACGAGGACGTCCTCTTGGTTTCTGGGGTCGTGGCTACAGAGGCTCAGAGGCAAACTACACTCCAACAGAGAAAGAGATTTTAGCTGCTTATGAAGGAGTGAAAGCTGCTTCTGAAGTGATCGGAACTGAGTCACAACTTCTTCTAGCTCCTAGATTGCCAGTTCTGAATTGGATGTTCAAAGGCAAAGGTTCTTCACCACATCATGCAACAGATGCTACCTGGTCTAAGTGGATGGCTCTGATAACACAGAGAGCTCGAATGGGAAATCTCGAAAGGCCTGGTTTGGTGGAGGTGATCACAAACTGGCCAGAAGGCACAAGCTGTGCTAAACCTCCAGAGGAGAGAGTAACTCGTGCTGAGGAAGCTCCTCCTTACAGTGATCTGTCTGATGATGACAAGAGATATGCTTTGTTCACAGACGGTTCCTGTCGTCTTGTTGGGAACAAGCGGAGATGGAAATCTGCAGTGTGGAGCCCAACGCGCAGAGTTGCAGAAGCGAGAGATGGAGAAGGAGAATCCAGTCAATTTGCAGAGGTAAAAGCTGTCCAGCTAGCTCTTAACGTAGCTGAACGTGAGAGATGGCCAAAGCTTTATCTCTACACCGACTCGTGGATGGTAGCCAATGCCTTGTGGGGTTGGCTGAAAGACTGGAAGAAGAATGGCTGGCAGAGGAAAGGAAAGCCAATCTGGGCTGCAGATCTGTGGCAAGACATTGCTGCTCGCATTGAGAGAATCCCAGTGAAAGTGAGACACATCGATGCTCACATTCCTAAGAGCAAAGCTACAGAGGAACAACAACACAACCATCAGGCAGATCTAGCTGCAAGAGTTTCCCAGGTGGACACAAACTCTGATCCTGATCCTGATCTTGACTGGAAACACCGAGGTGAGCTGTTCTTAGCTCGGTGGGCCCATGACTCGTCAGGACATCAAGGCAGAGATGCAACCTACTGATGGGCTCGTGACAGATCCATTGACATTTCCATGGATGCTATCACACAAGTCATCCATGACTGTGACATTTGTGCTGCTATTAAGCAGGCAAAGCGGATCAAGCCCTTGTGGTACGGTGACCGATGGTCCAAGTACAAGTATGGTGAAGCCTGGCAGATTGACTACATCACTCTACCTCGTTCTCCATCTGGTAAGCAGTATGTGCTGACTATGGTAGAGGCAAGCACTGGATGGCTGGAAACTTATCCAGTTCCTCATGCAACTGCACGTAACACCATTCTTGGCCTGGAGAGACAAATCCTGTGGAGACACGGAACTCCAGAGAGGATTGAGTCAGACAATGGAACTCACTTCAAGAACAATCTTGTAAAAAACTGGGCCAAAGAGCACGGCATCGAGTGGATATTCCACATTCCCTACTATGCACCAGCTGCAGGGAAGATCGAACGCTACAACGGTTTGCTGAAAACCACTCTCAAAGCCATGGGGGGTGGATCTTTGAAAAACTGGGAGAAACATTTAGCACAAGCAACCTGGTTAGTGAATAGTAGAGGTTCAGTGAATCGAGCTGGACCTGCCCAATCAGATTTGTTGCGAAAGGAAGAAGGTGATAGAGTTCCTGTTATCAGAGAAAAGAATCTGTTAGGCAAAACTGTTTGGGTATTTTCTCCTTCAGGAGAGGCCAAACCTGTCCGAGGGGTGGTTTCTGCTGAAGGTCCTGGTCACACCTATTGGGTGATGCAAGAAAATGGTGAAATTCAGTGTATTCCACAAAGAAATCTAACTTTGGCTGAGAGAGGTTAAATTCAGAGTGTTGCGCAGATACAGCATCGCGCCCAAGAGGAGAGTCCATGAGATCTACGGTGCACGAACCCTGAGAGCCCTGAGTCACCTGAGAGTCCCTGTTCCTTCCTTCGCTCCATCTGCGAGGAAACAAGCTGTTTGCTGTTTTTCCTGTGATTTGACTCTTTTGAATCATCTACATCTGAGATAGCCGGAATGGACTATGGTCTTTATTCACCTAGTGTTGTAGATATTATTTTAGATTAGATAAATGATAGTAGCAGCCAATGGAATTGTTTAGAAGGGGTGGACTGTGGTGGTTTGAAACTGTCTTTTTAATTTTTCCTTGCAAAGTTCAGAACAGAGAAAGTGAAAGAATGTAAATAAGTCACTATTGGGTGTAAGAAAGCAAAATAACGATTGTTCTAAACACTTCCATTGGATAGATAGAAATGTTTAAGAACTATTACCCAAAACAAAGTAGGCACTCTGCACATTCTGCGTTCGGCAGTGGGGGCAGTTGCTGGGCTGTCTGGCTGCTGTTTCTTCTTCTCTTCTGGCTGAAGATAACACACACTGACCTTGGCAGCTAAGTTAACAACTTTCTGCTTAACAAACTCTGCTTCTCTGTCCAGGGGGGTCTGGGGGGAAGCTCCTGGGAGAGGGAGGCCCCTTTGGGAGGGTCCCCTTGGGGGGAAGCAAAGGGAGATCAGTTGTGCTTTTCTGTTGATTGTATATATTTTAAATGTTGTGAATTTTGTATATTTGTACATATTCATTGCATTTCATCTGCTTGTAAATACAGCCTTCATTTGCTTCCAGACTGGGCTAGCCTGGTTATTGTCGGTGGGGGGGGAATTTCAGCTCACACCGACACAAGTGCGTACACAAAGTTTCTGTTGCCTGCAAGACTTCAATGTGCAGGACACATGGATGTGGGGATCATGTTGTTCTGGATGCTTCTGGGAACACTCCATAATGGCAGGGAAGACACAGCCTTCCAGGATTGTTTGAGGTTTTTTAAAGATACTGTGAAAACAAAAGTCTATTTCTCAGTATCAGTCTCACCCTTTAATCCACATACTTCATCCCTGAAAATACTGAACTTCAGCTTTTCTGCACCTTTCACATGGAGTCGGGGAACTCCAAACTCACCCATACTTATCTATCAGTAACCCAGGACGGAATGTTATCTTGGTTCAGTTCAGGGGGTTCTGATTACACGCTTCATGCTCAGAAGTGAAGGACTCAGATACCCACTGGCTAAGAGCCTACTTCAAACCACTTAAGCAGAAAACCCAATTCAGTTCTGGAAAAGGAATGTAGGATAGTTTTCAGATATGCTTTTCCTGAATTGACATACTCTGGAGTGCCTGGAGAACAAAAAGCCAGTTTCAGATTTCATGGGAGTTGGCAGAGGAATGAAGATCACCTCAGTCTTTGCCAAGCTTACATGCCTTTTATAATCCAGATGCAACAGCAGAAAATACAATGTAATTTCACTCATATTTCTGATTTGGAGTTTCCATTTCTAAAAAAATAAATGCTCATCTATACCCCAATAAGTGATCAACAATGCCTTGGAAAGCCAAACCTATGGAAGGTGGAGTAACCTCCATCTGCCTTTCAGACCAGTGAATTTTTCCCAGATCATTAAACAACCTAATTACTGATGCATCAGCCTTTTCTACTGATAACCACTGGCCCTCTCTCCCAGCTACAACAGTCACTCCAGCCCACACAAGTTATTCTACTGTTCAGATATCACTTTTGTGTTGGTTTCTAGCAAAGCTCTGGGTAGTGCAACTATTTCAGGCTGCTGTCAGCATCAGACTTGCAGAGTCTACCTTATCATCATCATATCATCATAAAGTGGTTTGGGCTAGAAGGAACCCTAGAGATCACCTAGTTCCAATGCTCCTGCTACGGGCAGGAACATCTTCCACTAGACTCATCCAATTTACCCATGAACACTTTCAGCAATGGGCCATCCACAACTTCTCTAGGAAATCTTTTGTTCCAGTGTCTCACTACCCTCACAGTGAAGAATTTTTTCCTTCCATCTAATCTAAATCAACTTGCTTTTAGTTTAAAGCCAATAGCTCTTGGCTTATCACTACATACCCTTATAAAAAGTCCATCTCCACCTTTCCTGAAGGTTGCCTGCAGTCTGTTATAACATCTCTCCAGAGCCTTCTCTTCCCTAAGCCAAATAACTCCCACACTCATCCTTTCTTTATAGGAGAGGTGTTCCAGCTCTGTGATCATATTTGTGGTCTCTCCTTTGGACCCAATCCAGCAAGTCCATGTACTTCTTATGTTGGGGACTCCAAATTTGAACACGGTGGAGTCTCACAAGAATAGAGAGGGAGAATCACCTTTCTTGACCTGCTGATCACAGTTGTCACCATTGGGGATGCTCTAATGTTTACTGAAGACTACAGAAAGCAAAAATGCAGTAAAGCAGGGAATCACAGAATATATCTGGTTAGAAGAGATCTTGAAGATCATCCATTCCAGCCTTTGACCCGGTATTGAAGGGTCAAGACTAGACCATGTCCCTAAATGCCAAGTCCACATGCTGCCTGAACTCCTCCAGGAATGCTGACTCCACCACTGCTCTGGGCAGATCATTCCAATGTTTGGCAACCCTTTCAGTGAAGAGATATTTCCTAATATCCAGCCTGAACCTCCCCTGGCACAGCTTGAAACCTTTTTCTGTAGTCCTGTCACTTGTCATCAAGAAGAAGAGGCTGGCCCCCTCCTCGCTCCAAGCTCCCTTCAGGTAGCTGTAGAGAGCAATAAAGTCTCACCTCAGCCTCCACTTCTCCAGACTGAACAACCCCAGCACCCTCAGATGCTGCCTGCAGGTCCTGTGTCCTAGGCCCTGCATGAGCCTTTCTGATATCACCCTGTAACAAGTCATTGCAAGACAATGCCTCAATTTAAACTGAGTCAACAGTAGAAGTTAGATTTCCTAGCTGCTACAGCTGCTACTTTAAGGCATAGTCTAAAGACCAGTAACAATAATAGAAAACTTGTGACTGTCATTATCATTCATCCAAATGGAACTCCCTTCCATAACTACCAGGTAGTCTGTCACTGTTCTTGTATTGACTGTGCACTGGCTGCCATAGGAAAGACCAGTATACTGCAGTACCTCACCATTTCACTTATGAATTATCTTTGAACAAACTAAAACTTCCCAAAATGTGCCCTTGTGTCCAAGAGGTGCCAATGGTGTCCTGGAATGCATTAAGTGCATTAAAGTTAAGTCTAGGGAAGTTCTCCTGCCCCCCCTACGCTGCCCTGTTAAGACCACACCCGGAATACTGTGTCCAGTTTTGGGCTCCCCAATTCAAGAGAGATAGAGGTCTGCTCAAGAGGGCCCAACGGAGGATAATTGTGGGACTTGAATCTCTCTCCTATGAAGAAAGACTGAGAGACTTGGGGCTGTTTAGTCTTGAGAAGGCTGAGAGGCGATCTTATCAATGCCTATAAGTATTTGAGGGACGGGTGTTCGAGATGAAGGTGCCAGGCTCTTTTTGGTGGTGCCCAGTGATAGGACAAGGAATAGCAGGTACAAACTGCAACACAGGAAGGTCCACCTCAACACAGGAATGAGGATGATGGAGCACTGGAACAGGGTGCCCAGAAAGGTTGTGCAGTCTCCTTCCCTGAAGTCTCAAAACCTGGCTGGAGGCATTCTTGTGCTGCCAGCCCTAGGCAACTTTGCTTTGGCAGGGGCATTGGACTTGATCTCTAGAGGTCCCTTCCAAACCCTAACATTCTGTGATTCCGTGATTCTCACTTCATCATTCTTCTTTGCTTTCATAGCTATCGTGTTAGTCTAGCAATATCTGCTGTTTTCACCTTTGTGTGATAGTTGCCAATAAAATCTCAGGATGCTTTGGTTTAACATGTAGGTTATCTTCACAGATGGGACAATGATAACAATTACATATTATTAATAATAATATTAACAACATTAATAATGCACTGAATTTTCAGTGCAGATTATAACTACTATGAACCTCTGTACAAATCTAGATGCTAAAACATTACAAGTGAGTAGATAATAGGTGTAAAGTAAGCTGAAGCACACCTTAGCACCTGAAAAGATTGTCTAAGAGCATGTTTTTTATTGTATTTGTTGAACTTTATTGTTAATCAGATGTGTATTTCATCCAAAGTTCTATCTAAATTATTTAGGAAATAGGGTGGTTGTTCACTTTTTAAATGAATCTCTAATACAAATGATGAGTTATTAGTATCACAGAAATATCAATGAGAATGTATTTATTTTTTATCATGTGTGATTTCCTGTTAGAACAACATTTACATTTTCCCACTTACAACTGGCTTTGAGCATAAAGATGTCAGAAGCATCCCACAGTGTACTGAAAGAAAAGGGGGAAAAATTGTGCAGTCCAGCATGATTTCATATGGATTTCATGTGGTTGATGTCCACTAGCTTAATAGCTTTAACTAAAAACTGAGTATCATAGATCCTTTTGACGCCTGTGCTGACTTGCCCTTTTGCAGAGCAAGTTTTGTATTTCAGCACATTCCTATGTTGTACTAAAAATGTGGAAATTGACCATGTAAAGATATCTGATATACAGCTAGAGCTGGGCAAAACTTTATTGCCCAAAAGGTTGTTCTTTAGTAACAGCAATTAAATGATGTCAATATTTTTAAGCTGCTTAAGAAAAAAAAAAGTCTCAAAATGGAAAAATGTCAGCATTTTTATTTCAATTTATTTGGAAATCAACTTGAACTTTATGAAAGAACAAGGAAACCAGTACTCTTTCCCAAAACCTAGAGCTTGTTCTCAGGCGAAAATTATTATTTTTCCAACTTTTTATTTGGCTGAACACTTCACTCCAGGTTTATGTAAAATAAATTCTTGCAGATCTGCCAGTGAGCCCTCAAATCAATCACTTGCCTAGCTCTAAATGCAGAAGTCTAGTTAGAAGCATTTCTTTCCAAAAACACCAGCTGTAATTTTTGTGTATGTCAAACTCCTTGATTATTTTCAGACAGATGAATGGTATGCTTTCAAGTGACTGTTCTTCCAAACACTGTTTGTTTGTGCTTATCATGCATCAGTAGTTTTGCTTTCACATTGAAAATGTACAAAGGTACAACTTGTGGTATTGAAATTGTGCAAGAATGATGTTAATATGAGGCCAAGAAGTCATATTTGGCTTTGAATCTACAGCGGCACAAATATGAAGGCCTTGGTGGCTTAAAGGGGGTGCCAGAATCTTTCACTTATCTTTTACTGGTTTGGACTCTGGATCCAGCTCCTCACGATATAAATGGTGAGTGGAACAATTTGCAAATAAAATGTCAGGATTATAATAGTAGTATCTGTTTAAATAAAAATCACAGATAATTAGGTGCCTGAGGCAACATATATACTAACATCTCTGTTGCCTAAAATCCTTGTTCGCCTGTCAGAAGTCAATGGGGGACACGAGTGCTCTCCCCCAGAAACTTGGACACATCCTTGTACATTGATACCTGCACACTGTAGGCCTATGCAAAGTCATTTCATTTTTTCAGGGTGCTGCAGGGAATTCATAAACAGTGAAGGAGGAAATACTGTCTATCTACACCAGCCACAAATTTGTGAGAAGCACGTCACTTTGTGAAAGGTGAGAAACTGTGACCATTTATGAGAGGTAAGAAAGTTCTGGAAAATTTCCAAAGTCACTTTTTTTCATGTAAGAATGTTGTCAACAACATTTTGAGTACTACTGACTTCATTGCAGAATAGACTTAAATCTACTGCTCTTTGTCTAGCTTGAGAAGGTGGCTGAAGGAATTGATTTAGGGACCAGAACCCCAGACACTGTCTTACTGATAGAAGGAGATGCTTTAACCCTGATGGGTGGCAAACCCTGGCAACAGAATGCAGCTAGAAGGAAAACACAGACAGGTCTTGAGGCCACTGTGACCTAAGGGAGTTATGCAGGGACCTGATAACAAGAACAAAGCAAAACTTAGGACAGAATTATGGAGCCCCCTTATCTCTTGCTTGACGGTTGCTTAAGCCTTGGAAAAAATATATGCGTTTGTGTGATACTTTCTCTCTGTAGCCAATCATGAATTTACAACTGTAGTATGGACATACTAATGACCAATTACAAGCTGCCTTCTGATACTATGTTAACCTATATAAAGAAAAAGCTTTGTACAATAAATCGACACTTGGCTTGCATCAGGCCTCGTCTCGTCTCTCAATCACAGCAGGTGGCAAAATCTGCTGAGACACTAGCAGTGGAGGAAAAGAAGTTCAGATGGAGTGTGATGGTTTGAAACTGTCTTTTTAATTTTTCCTTGCAAAGTTCAGAACAGAGAAAGTGAAAGAGTATAAATAAGTCACTATTGGGTGTAAGAAAGCAAAATACTGATTGTTCTAAACACTTCCATTGGATAGATAGAAATGATTAAGAACTATTACCCAAAACAAAGTAGGCACTCTGCACATTCTGCGTTCTGCAGTGGGGGCAGTTGCTGGGCTGTCTGGCTGCTGTTTCTTCTTCTCTTCTGGCTGAAGATAACACACTGACCTTGGCAGCTAAGTTAACAACTTTCTGCTTAACTAACTCTGCTTCTCTGTCTGGGGTCTGGGGGGAAGCTCCTGGGAGAGGGAGGCCCCTTTGGGAGGGTCCCCTTGGGGGGAAGCAAAGTGAGATCGGTTGTGCTTTTCTGTTGATTATATATATATTTTAAATGTTGTGAATTTTGTATATTTGTACATATTCATTGCATTTCTCTGCTTGTAAATACAGCCTTCATTTGCTTCCAGACTGAGCTAGCCTGGTTATTGTTGGTGGGGGGGGGGAATTTCAGCTTACACCGGCACATGGAGGTTCTGCTATTCAGTGCAAATGGTGGCAAACATCCAGTCCTGCTGAAATCAAACCTGAATTACTTCCCAAGTGCAATTACTTTCCCATTTCTCCAAAGTTCATATCTCCAGTGAAAAAAGCCCCATTAATCAAACAACATTTTTAAGAGTTTGGGTTCATCATTTCATAGCTTTTGTGTGCATGAGATAAAGTGAGAAGTATACCAACTCATATATGAAACACAAACAACCTGAAACTGAAATACGAGATGTCATTGGAATGGTTTCCAGTGTGCTTCTCATTATGGGAAATGTAAGTCATCTCTGTGTCAGAAAAGCACGTGCACAATGGAAGTAATTCAAACACAGGCACAGGTAATTATTAACACAGTAGAAGAGATGATCTGTGAAGTGAGTTGAGAACAACTGGATGCAGATATGTTCAACAAATGACAGCTAGGTACTCTAGGACAATGTAGGCCAGAGTAGCCTATGATTCACTATGGGAAAGGGTGAAAACATGTGCTTGCCCCAGCCAGCCTAGCTCTGCTGCCAAAGGTCTGTGAGCTCAGAGCTCTTCTTGCTCTTCAACCATGCAGACAGCACAATCACCAGTAGCATCTGCACATGGCGACCAGGGACAGGATCCTGGGTCTTTTGGCCCACATGCACAGGCTTAAGCAAACATGTAAGCTTCCAAAGAGAACCCTTTGTATCAGCCAGAGACCCTACAAAGCAAATATATTATTAGGGTTCTTTGTCTGTTAAAGGACTTTTAGTAACTGAATGAGGATTCTCATTTTCCCTCTCTTAATATTTTTTTTCTTTCTTTTTTGTGAATTAATGCTAGATTTATTGCTTTGGGTGAGTTTTTCAAAGCCCTCACAGTTGGCCTAATCCTCTTGCTTGTTGAAGCCACTGGGAGTTTTGCCAGTGCTTTTAATGAGAACAGAGTTAGGCCAGTGCTGCCAGCTTTGAAGCCCCCGCTTTGTGTGTACTCGTGTAAAGGTGGGGAAGAGGGTGCAGATAAAACGAGAACCAGTCTAAACTTGGATCCAGCCAAGGAAAGCAATGCAAACAAACCATTCTTGTGGTTCAAAGGAATCTCTTTAGATATTTCTTGCACATCAAACTGATTTTGTAATCTGTACCCAGTTTGTGCAGATGCTCCAGCCTGCAGGTCTGTAGCTTTAATGGTATTTTACCTTCTGAGGCTTGCTGTTTTTTCACTTAGTAAATGCATGTGGAATCTACTTTTCTTCTTAAAGTGCACCAATGAACAGTCTGCTGGTAATCCACATTTAGTCCAGAATTTTAAAACCATAAGGGACTGTCATGGCCTAATAGATACACTTTCACCATAATAAATAGTTTCAAGTTACAGTCAATAATTTCAATATTCACCCAGTTCTCTTTGAGCTAAGATAACTTAGAGAATATTTAAGCATGTGCATTTTCACCACCATAAATAAGAAAACATACACAATCTACCTGGGTCAGGTGTATTACAGAGAGAAAGTATTACCCAGACTGAAATAAGCAAACTAAAACAAAACAAGGGCTTTTTGTTGTTAGTTCTGAACTGCAGTAATATTTTCTTGTTGCCCTCAAATATAAAAAAAAGTAAAATATTCATTTTGATTGTCATTGCTTGCCAAGGCTATATTGGAAAAGATTATACTCATCAACACAAAAAGTTTTCACAAATTCAACTTCTTCATTTGTATCCAAGAGTAATACTAAGAACAGTATTTCTCTAGGATAGATTACTACATTGCCCTGACTTAGACATTGCCAAGAGAGATGGTAAACAGGTTTCAACTTGCTAGAAATACTGCTGCCAGTGCTAGCATTTCATGGAATAAGGCAATGACAGTTTTTACAGATTATAGTATTTTTCTTAAGCTATGAAATGCACTTGAGCAGAAGATATTATTGTTTTAAAAGCTCTCAAGCCTAAGAGAATCTTTGCTTTAAAAATAGCAGAAAAAGTACAGTGCTGGAATAAGAAAAATCTGAATTAGAATCCTGGTCCTATGATCAGATGCTCTGTAGCCTTCTCAGTGTGGCCAGGCCTCAGAATAGCTCAACTTACTTCCCAAAGCATTTGCTGCTGGAGAGAAGTGATTGCATGAGAAATACAGCTTTTAGGTCAACAAAATTTGAAAATATGGTCTTTGTGGCAATGGGGCATATCTTAAAAAATAATAGTAATAATGAAAAATGTTCGAGGTTCAATATCATACAAGCAGCTAAAAAGTCTTTTTTCCCCCCAAATCCCAGCAAGGGTGTGGATCAGGGTTGGGTTATAATTCACATGTGTTTGGGCAAGTCAAAGTTCATGATCAGACAAGTATTCATGTTATAGAAGATATTAAACAGGAGTAAACAAGGTCTACTTCAGAAAGTCCTTGAGGACAAAATATTAGGGTGTAAGAAAAGAAGTACCTGTCTGATTGGTTTGCATGTTCTTATACTTCTGCTCCTCTATTCTTTGCTAAAGAAGTTAGGTTTAGTAGTTCTGGTGGAGAGTGAGCTGTGTGGACCTTTAACTGACCCAGCTGATATATCTGTGCAACTAAACACAAAAGGCCAAGGTCAAAAATTACCACACAAAGTAATGTGAAGAACATACTATGCCACCATGAGGTTTTATGGACTGAAATTCAAGGTAATAGCTACATGCCCTAGCATGGAGAAAGAATCGCAGAATCACTAAGGTTGAAAAAGACCTTTAAGATCATCAACTGGAACAGGCAGACCACGGGGATTGTGGAGTCTGCCTCTCTGGAGATATTCAAAACCCACCTGGATGCATTCCTGTGTGATCTGGCATAGGTGATCCTGCTCTGGAAGGGGGGTGGGACTAGAAGATTTTTCAAGGTCCCTTCCAGCCCCTAACATTCTGTGATTCTCCGCTTCTGTGAAGTCCAGCTGTAACCCAAGTAGCAAGTACCACTAAACTATATCCTGAAGTACTTCTTGAACACCTCCAGTAATGTCAACTCCACCACCTCCCTCAGCAGCCTGTTCCAATGCCTCACCACTCTCTCACTCTTTTTAGCAAAAGTCCAATCTCAACCGCCCCTGGCACAACTTAAACCCATTTCCTCTTGTCCTATCTCTGGTTGCTTGGGAGGAAAGACTGACAGTCTCACTACAACTTCCTTTCAGGTAGTTGTAGAGAACTGTAAGATTTCCCCCTAGCCTTCTCTTCTCCAGATTAAATAACCCCAGGTCCCTCAGTCATTCCTTGTGCAATCTGCCATTCAAACCCCTCACCACCCTCACTGCTCTTCTCTGGACTCTCTCCAGGACATCAGTGTCTTTCCTATACTGTGGCACTCAGACCTGAACACAGTAGTCAAGCTGTGGCCTCACCAGTGCTGAGTGCAGGGGCATGATCACTACCCTACTCTTGCTGGACACACTGTTTCTGATACAGGCCAAGGATCCCCTTGGTCTTCTTGGCCAGCTGTGCACACTGCTGGCTCACATTCAGATGGCCATCCACCAGCACCCACAGATCCTTTTCCACAGGGCTGTTTTCCAGCCACTCTTCCCCAAGCCTGTAGCACTGATTTGGGCTGTTGTCACCAAAATGCAGGACTCAGCACTTGGACTTGTTAAACCTCATTCTGTTGACCTCACCCCACCAATTTAACCTGTCCAGATCTCTCTACCTTCAAGCAGACCAACACTCCACTCAATATAGTCTCATCTGCAAACTTGCTACTGGTGAACTCGATCCCCTCATCCAAATCATTAATAAAGATATTAAACAGAACTGGCCCCAGTACCATGCTCCAGGGAACACCACTTGTGACCAGCTGCCAGCTGGATTTAACTCTGTTTATCACAGCTCTTTGGGTCCTGCTCTCCAGCCAGTTTTTAACCCAGCAAAGAGTCTAATTGTCTGTGCCAGGCGCTCTAAGTATTTGGAGGAGAATGCTGTGGAAGACAGAGGTATGAAAGGACATCAGGGATGCTAAGGATGACAGAATTGCTTTAGAAGACTGTCTACTGTGGAGGAAGTGAACTCTGATGAACATTCTTTGGGGTGAATAGTCCCTGAAGACACCTCTCCATAGAAACAAAAACACCTTACCTTTGGATAATACTAGCCAGAGTGGCTCAAATAGAGTAAAGGAGAGAGTTAGTAATCAATCTATCTCAGCAATCAGGATTCCAACATTCTGGACTCTGTTTATTTAGCAGTGCAAATGTAGGCAATGTGGCTACTCTTATGAGTTTTGGGAAGAACATTTAATTAGCAACCACATTGTGATCTAACACAGTATAAAAGTACTTCATACTATGCAAAATTAGAAAAATAATGTTTTTTTTTTTAAAGTACTTTTTAGAATTACAGTGTTTGATTTCTTTACTGTCAAGACCACTCTCAGCTCTCACGTGCAGATATCTTCTTTAGTATCATTCAAAATCCTGAAAGGATGGCTCTTTGGAGTGTGTCTCCTAGTCTATTTTAAACCATGTTTTCACTTCAGCTTTAAATGTAATATTTAGACGTGTTTCTTTAAAGGTTTTTAATGTACTTTTACTGTAAGGGCTTTGAATGTGCCTCTGAAAACCACTAAACAACAAAGTTGTTGTTGCCATTGCTGCTTGATCTTTCTGGGAGGCCAGTCCCACACAAACCTCCTTCTCTCCCCAGAATACTGCATATTGTAAACAGAACAACAACTTTCAGTTTAGTCAGAGGAGAAAAATGCAGCAGCTTTCTCTTCTTTCAGATCCTGAATCAATTTTTTGTTTCGAGAATACAGTTTTCAATAGCTGCACAGCCATTTATGTTAACCAAAAGACCTCAGATAAACAGAAAAGCATGAGTGGTGTGGTGAGATGCCATTTCAAATTTGCAATTCTGGGACTGAACAGAGTGCTCATTTAGACATGTACCCAGATTTAAATTCCTTTTAACACTTTCAGAATTCTTTATGTGCTGCAATGTATTTAGTTCAGAAAATACATAAAAAGGTTATTCTCATCATATAGCAGGACGATGCATGCTTTCTGTCCAGGTCAGTGAACTCTGACATTTCATTCTCATTTGTGTGACTAAAGAGAAACTAAGTGGAAGGCAAACTAAAAAAAAAGGAAAGAACAATATTACTCATGTTATATCTGTTCTCCAAATCTAAATGCAAAATTATCTTCCTATTCCACAACAGTTTTTGTGATTTGGTAACTTTTTTCCCATGATGAAAGGGGATAGGAATTGAGTGGTAGTGAAATATAATTAACTCAGACCCTGGGGAAAAGTAATTTGGACCAGATGAACTCTGTCAATTTATTTAGGCATGTTAGAATGCTTTCATCTTGATTGTGGCATTTAAAAAGAGATTACTTATTATTATAATTCAAAAATTTTAAGAATAATATAAGATTAAGGGGAAAATTGAAACTTGTATCTGAAAAGTTTGAGATTGGTGTTAGCAACTTCCATAAATCTGGAAATTCAGAATAGTTTTAAAATTAGAACAATTGCTGAAGTATCTCCCTTCTTCCTCACAGTTTCATTTCAACTAGTTGGCTTGAAAAAATTTAGAAAGTTTTTAACCAGCTCTACCAATATCTTCTTCCTATCTCTTTTCTACCATTTGCAACTTCTGGTCAATTTGGTGACAGGAATGGTGATTACAGAATCATAGAATCTTAGATTGCATCCAGTTGGAAGGGACCTTCAAAGGTCATCTTGCCCAACCCCCCTGCAGTGAGCAGAGTCATCTTTAACTAGATCAGGTTGCTCAGGCCCACGTCTGAGTTTGAACTTGAATGTCTTCAGGGATGGGGCCTCCACCACCTCTCTGGGCAACTTGTTCCAGTATTTCATTACCCTCATCGTGAAGAACTTCCTCCTACCGTCCACCCTAAATCTACCCTGCTCTATCTTAAAACCAGTGCCCCTTGCCCTGTTGATACATGCCCTTTCTAAACAGTTCCTCCCCAGCCTTCCTGTAGGTTTCCTTCAGATACTGAAATGCTGTTACTAGGTCTCCCTCCCTGGAGCATTCTCTTCTCCTGGCTGAACAACCCCAGCTCTCTCAGCCTGTCTTTGTAGGAGAAGTGCACCAGCTCTCAGCCCTCTGATCATCTTCATGGCCCTCCTCTGGCTGTCTTCAGCAAGTTCACGTCCTTCCTATGTTGAGGACTCCAGAGTGGGGCACAGTACTCCAGGTGAGGTCTGACCAGAAAAAAAAAAAGTGTCAGAGTCATATCTCCCAATCTCCTGGCCATGCTTCTTTAGATGCAGCCTGGGATACAGTTTGCCTTCTGGGTTGCAAGTGTACATTGCTGGCTTCTCATCCACCAGTACACACCAGTCCTTTTCCACAGGGCTGCTCTCAGTGTCATTGCACCAACACAGCTGTAGAACCTTGCACTTGGCTTTGTTGAACCTGAGCCCACTTCTCCAGCCTGTCAGGTCCCTCTGGATGGCATTCTGTCCTTCAGCCTTGTCAGCCATACTACTCAGCTTGTTATCATCAGCAAACTCAATCTTGTGTGCTCAATCTTGCTGTGTCATCAATGAAGGTATTGAAGAGCACTGGTTCCAGTATGGACCGCTGAGGCACACCACTTGTCACCCATCTGGACTTGGAGATGTTAACCACTACCCTTTGAATGTGAACATCCAACCAGTTCTTTGTCCACTGGACAGTCCACCTATCACATCCATATCTATACAACTTAGAGAAAAGGATGTCATGGGGGACTGTGTTGAACGCCTCGCAGAAGTCCAGATAGATGACATCTGTTGGTCTTCCTTTGTCTACTGATGTAATCAGTGCATTGTAGAAAGCCACTAAGTTGGTGAAGTAGGACTTGCCCATGGTCAGCCACATGCCTGACCTCCATGTGCTTTATAACATACCTTCTAGAAGGATCTGTTCTATGATCTTTCTGGGCACAGAGGTGAGGTTGACAGGTCTGTAATTTCCAGAGTCCTCTTTTCCACCCCTTTAAAAAATGGGCACAATGTTTCCCTTCCCTTTTCCAGTCTCCATGGACTTCAACTGACTGCCAGGACTTTTCAAATATCATGGAGAGTGGCTTTGTGACTACATCACTCAATTTCTTTAGAACTCTGAGATGCATCTCACCAGGTCCCATAGATTTATATACATCAGGTTTCTTATGTGGTCCCAAACCTCATTTACTCTTACAGTGGGAGGGATTTTAGCCCCTGGTCCTCACTTAGTAGTCATCAACTCAGTAGGGGTGAGGAGCTAGGCTCCCTGGTGAAGACAATGGCAAAAAAGTTACTACCTCAGCCTTCTCATCTGTTGACACCAGCTTTCCATTCTCACTCCTCAGGAGGCAAACACTTTCTTTAACCTTCCTTTGCTGGTTGATGGACCTGTAGAAGCCCTTTTTGTTACTCTTTGCATCTCTTGCCAGATTCAGCTCCAGCCATGCCTTGGCCTTCCTGACCTCATCCCTACACAACCACACAGTGTTCCTACACGCCTCCCAGGTTCCCTGCCCCTGCTTCCACTGTCTGTGCAGTTCCCTTGTGTTCTTTATTTTGACCAGCAGGTCTCAACTCAACCACGCTGGTCTCTTCCCCTTCTTGCCTGATTTCTTACATTTGGGGTCTGAGCGCTCTTGCACTCTATGGAAAACACCTCTAAAGATCTGCCAGCTCTGTTCTGCTGAGGGACCATTTTCCAGGGGGCCCTACTGACTGGAGATGGAATTTTGCTTTCCTAAAATTCAGAGACCTGATTATACTCCTTGCCTATACTCCTGGCATATCCCCAAGGACTCTGCACTCTACCACTGCACAGTCACTGCAGCCCAGGCTTCCTCCAGTCTTGACATCACTGGCATTTGTGACCATCAGGTCCAGTACTTTATCCCCTTGGATAGAGCTGTCTATTGCCTGGCTTAAGAAGCTATCATCAAGGCACTCCAGGAGTCTCCTTGACTGCCTGCAGATTGTTGTGCTAGTTTTCCAGCAGATGCCAGGGAGGTTGAGGACTCCCAGCAGGACAAGAGACTGAGAGCACAAAGTCTTCTGTAGCTGGAGCAAGAAGGTTTCATCAGTCAGCTGCCTGTGATCAGGCAGCCTGTAGTAGATGCCAGGCACAAGGTTTCCTTTACTCCCCCTGTCTCAGATTCCTACCCATAAACTTTTGACCTATTCATGGCTATTCTTCAGGGACAGCTCTTCACACTCCATCCATTTCCTGACACAGAGGGGAGCACCCACGATTTTCAAATCCGTTCTAAGCCTTACAGCTGTGTTGCTGCTTTAATCACTGCTCTGTCTGATGCTACTGCACCTGCAACATCTCCTGACAATCAGAAAGAAGAAAGGCCATGGAGAACGATCCTGTTTCAAGGGATGAGGTGAGGGAGGGAGGGAGGGAGGAAGGAAGGAAGGAAGGAAGGAAGGAAGGAAGGAAGGAAGGAAGGAAGGAAGGAAGGAAGGAAGGAAGGAAGGAAGGAAGGAAGGAAGGAAGGAAGGAAGGGAGGTAGGAAGGAAGGAAGGAAGGAAGGAAGGAAGGAAGGAAGGAAGGAAGGAAGGAAGGAAGGAAGGAAGGAAGGAAGGAAGGAAGGAAGGAAGGAAGGAAGGAAGGGAGGAAGGGAGGAAGGGAGGAAGGGAGGAAGGGAGGAAGGAAGGAAGGAAGGAAGGAAGGAAGGAAGGAAGGAAGGAAGGGAGGAAGGAAGGAAGGGAGGAAGGAAGGGAGGGAGGGAGGAAGGGAGGGAGGGAGGGAGGGAGGGAGGGAGGGAGGGAGGAAGGGAGGAAGGGAGGAAGGAAGGAAGGAAGGAAGGAAGGAAGGAAGGAAGGAAGGAAGGAAGGAAGGAAGGAAGGAAGGAAGGAAGGAAGGAAGGAAGGAAGGAAGGAAGGAAGGAAGGAAGGAAGGAAGGAAGGAAAGAAGGAAGGAAGGAAGGAAGGAAGGAAGGAAGGAAGGAAGGAAGGAAGGAAGGAAGGAAGGAAGGAAGGAAGGAAGGAAGGAAGGAAGGAAGGAAGGAAGGAAGGAAGGAAGGAAGGAAGGAAGGAAGGAAGGAAGGAAGGAAGGAAGGAAGGAAGGAAGGAAGGAAGGAAGGAAGGAAGGAAGGAGGGAAGGAAAAGAAGGAAGGAAGGAGGGAAGGAAAAGAATGAAGGAAGGAAGGAAAAGATGTGAACGTGTTATTGCTTTAGGTGGTACATTAGGGCATCCTGATGTCCTTTGATTCTCCAGACAACTGAAGAACTATCTTATGAATTACTCTGTTGTCAGGATAGGTCCCAACCCAAAGCATTTCATAGAATCTAGGTTGGACACATTTTATAGATACGATTTTCAAAGAACTCAGACTTTTGAGGAATCTACTTCCAGGACATCCAGGCAGATTCTGAAGACTTGGGCTTCTGTTGGCAGGATAGGGTGCCATGCCCATCATCCAATTTGCACCTGGGGAACAGTGCTGCAAAGAGTTGGGCAGCCTTGCCATGGAGCTTCCTTGGGGCCAGGAATTTCAGGTCACATAGTCTCTGGGTCATAGCCAGAAATGTAGAAATGAAGGGCTTCTAGTGTCAGCAGCTGTAGAACTGCCCACATGTTTAGACAATACAGTTGTCCAGCACTCCTACAGTCTGAATTGTATCCATCCTGTACACTACTCCACTTATCAATGTTGGAAGAATTAAAATGCATTTTAGAGGCTTTTAAAACAGGAAAGGAAGAAGAGTCAAATCATCTAAACTAAACCACACTTTTTACATCCCAGAAAAGAGCTTTAATGATAACACTTGCAGTACTATTCCTTCTTGAATGAGAGTCTTCCCTTATGTAGGAAAGCATCCATCCATGCTGCTTTTTTTTTTTTTTTTAATTTTTTTTTACCTTCTAGATTTCTAAACTTGTTAGATCTGTCAGATACTGTGTTTCTTGTTTTAATTATTTTCTGAAGACTGAGTATTGAATGTTCTTTCATCACTGATCAAATACCTGTAACATAAAGATTGTGGTGTCATTTGATTCTTCCATGTGTTTTGACTTAGAATGAAACAGAAAAGGTGTATTTGTTATTACAGAGAATACACAAAGCAGTGTTCTACTTATTTGGAAGCAGAAGGAAGACCTTGCAGATCAAATAGAATAGAGATGAAAATCAGTACTTCTCAGTACAGTCAGGCAATATATGATTGCTAGTAAGCCCCCAAACAAAAGGGTTTTCCTTTCTCATATTAAAATGCTTACTCCCAGTCAGGACAAAGAATGAAAACTTAGGTGGTGGGGGGGAACAGAAATGAAAGCTTCAAAGAAAAAGGAATTCCAAACCAGACTTTGAAATTTTTTGCTTGATAAATTGGCACTTCCCAAAAAAAACAGATTTCACTTTAAAAACAAAAGAAATTCTGAATCATGTTTCCCTATTTGGTTTTCATAGGAGGATATGCTGGATTTGATCTCCTAAGTGCTGAAGTCCAGACTTCAATTACTGCTTGCACTGTCGTGGTCACCAGTTTTGGGATTACCTAGGCGTGATTTGCTCCATGGATCTTGTTGAAAAGACCCTCTAATTTAAGAGCTGTAAGCCACAGCTAAACTTGTGGTCCTCCTGCCAGTTTAATTTGCTATTACATGTAATTCTTCCTGTCCACTCTAGAAAATCATTATATTCCCTCACAGCTTGCATTAACAAAGTAAAGCAAACTAGGTTCTTCTGGTGTCTTGTGGCATCTAATCTCTTCTCTCCCCTAGATTCCTCATTCTAGTCTGAATTTACTGTTCTCAAATATGACACCCAAGTTTGAATTTAATTGTACAATGAAGGATTCATGCATTCTTGGTACTCTGACTGTCACAGTAGTCCGTTGCTGTCGGCAGTACTTCTAATACACACTAGTATTGTATTTGCCTTACTTTCTGACTGCATCACATTGGCAGGTTATAGCTGTTCTCGACTTCACAAGTAATTTCCAATGGATCTTTTTTTAATGAGTCACTACAGGGTCAAATTCTTCATAAACCAAGTACAAAGCATTTCCATTGGGCAAAAAAAATGTTTTTCTCCTAAAAACACCGAGTAGTTTCACTGCAGTGTTTGTGACAGCATGAGGTGCTAGTTAGTTTTAGCTTGAACTGATCTATAGTACTCTGTGGCTTTGCCATGCACAAAGAATGCTGAACAGTTGTGCCAATAAAAAGTCTATCGCATATCACAACATTGGTACTATTAACTGCATATCATTCATATGGATCTTTTGTACAACTGAGTCAGGACCAAGAATATTCTAAAAAGTAACAAATGTAAGGAATTTCAGAAGACTCTCTCAAAGTTTAGCTCTCTAAATATTAAAACCATAAAGTAAATTTATAGAAAAAAAATTTTCCCCTTGCAACTAATCCCGCATCCTGTTGTATTCTTTCTGATGATTGACATCCATAAGACTTGCTAACAAAAGCATAAAATTTCCCTGGGTAGAAATTTCACAAAATTCTTAACTGTAAAGCAGAGAAAATGTGATGTATACTTCTTCCATATCAAGGAACAATCTTTACAATTGTATTTTGAGTACCATAGCACTGAGAGGTCATTTTGCCAAAGGAAAATGATGGAAGTGTTTGCCTGTTTTTCAGAAACACCCATAGTAAAACAATCTTATTTTAAACTATAAATTCCATGCCCAGGAAAATGGCAGTACCTGATAGAAGAATATATAAGAACACTGCAAACACAGGATCTATTTTGCAAAAGGAAATTTAACTTTGCACATAGAAACTTTTATATATATTAGTCTTGGAAATTAAAATTGCTCTTATTTTAAGTGTGTCTGATATCTTCTGTTGCAAGTGTAAGAATCCCTACATACCTGCTTACCAAAATCCATCTATACTTATCAGCTTCTGTGTCTCCATCAAATACAAAGCAAAGATAATGAATCTTAAGCATGAAAACACTAACAATTCTAGAAAGATGATCAAGTAAAAATTAATGTGAACATTTAAATCTACTGGATGATACCTACTGGACATTTTCTCGGTGATAAAACTAGAGAGGTGGAATGCCTTTAGAATTTCTTACCATGGAAGAGCATGGTGTGTTTGACAGCCTCAAGTGTTCACAAAAGGCAAAAAAACCCCAAATGAACTCACAGTAAAACCAATATCCAGTCCACAGAAAAGCTAAAGATGTTGGTTTTTAAACCAATGAGATTTTAAATAAAAATACTTGTTGTGGCTTGTTTGTTTACCTAAAGATGTTTGAACCTGCAGTGTTCTTTTTTCATGTTTTGTTCAATAGGCCAGTCTGTGAGTGTTATTTATTTATGTATGTATTTTTTTTATTGAAAGATGAGGCTCTGATGCAGTCGTTAGCTCCTTAAGGGAGCTGTCAAAATGCCATGTATTTATCAATAACAAGAATGTTTAACCCAATTTTGAGAGACTTCTATCATAAATGAAATTTCTATCATAAATGAAATTTCTGTCATGAATTATAGAAGTAGAGGATATTTTTTCAAGTATAGTAACAACTCTCTCTGAAATTTGTGGTGCCAGAATTAGAAATATGTGTACACATACTCACTATGTAGCACACTGACGTTGGTATGGAATGCAAGGCTACTAGAAACGTCGCACCTAGTGGCTCAACATGATGCTGGGCTTTTTCTCTTACAAACAGCATGGTTATAGTGCATATGGACAACTGACCTCAGCTACTGACACAGAAGAATTTCTTGTGGAGATTAAAAAGCAGATGGAGGTCCCTTCCAACCAAGACCATTCTATGATTCTGTGATCTTTTAATAAAGCAGATTCTATGAAACAAGCAGACTAGTCCAACAAGATCCAAAGTTACATGCCCTGCTAACAGAAAAGTTAATCAATACTACTGTTACAACAGCAACCAAGAAATACAAGAGAAAAATGTTGGAGTTTGGCTGATTCCAGGCAGTCAAGAACGCTTTGCATTATTTGTCAAGGCAATGAGTCTGCCATTTTCTCCCTGACTTACAGATTTTTTATATTTTGACATATCTTTGTCACACAAAGATGGATTCTAAATGCTGAGCAATAGGCTTTTAAAAGGCTTACATGCACCAGGACAAATCTTGGAAATCTCCAGGACGTTATTCTTGGTGGCAGAAGCTGCTCAAAAGCTCTTTTGCTACCCTTGACAGTCAGTACAGAGCATGAGCCATATTAGCCCACTGATTTTAAGCAGCTATTTGAAGTATTAATTTGGTGTATGAAGCCTAAAATTTGTTATATCCTTGCCATAAAAGAAGATGCTCCAATAGCTTATTTGAACTCATGTTGATTTATGTCTACTCATCTGACAGCTTTGTTTAGCTTCATCCTCCTCCTCTCCCTCTTACTGTAATTTAACAAAATTTTGAAATGGAAAGAATTCTAAACCAAAATTCACTTTCTCCTAAATTCATTCTGCTGGTAGAGGATGTTTTAACCAATTTGTGAATCAGGGAATATTTAAAACAAGGTTTACTATCAATTTTGGTTTGAGTGAGTGGATGAGCAGAGGGGTTGGACTAGATGATTTACCATTCTGTGATTCTATACATCAATATATGGAACTGAGCATTTCTCAAATAGCTGCTTCTAGGAGACTTCTATTTTTATATCTAAAGCTTCCAAACTGCAGTGTTAATGTAAATATAGAGAAACCATATTAAGTGACTAATTTTAGCCAACTGTGATTAATCAGTAATGGAGCAATTTTAGACGCAGACTCCTTGTAAGACAAGACTGATCAAAAAGAGAACGTGTTATATTTCATTATATTGGTCAGTGATAACATAAAGTGCATGCAAATCTCTCAGCAGGTTTTATCGATAAAAGGCAATAAAGTGAAAGTCATAATACATCTTTTTTTCCTTCTTCAGAAGCATGTTTCTGTATTTTGAAGTTGTATTTCTAGTAATTCACAGGCACACCAAAAAATAAGAACAACTGCCTTCCTAACCAGTTATCATTCATTCTGGAAATGATTGGTAAACTACAATCACCTAGATCTATTCCACTGTCCAAAACAGGATCATCTCAGATTTTTAACTCAATATTGTGGGCAGAACTACTTAAAAATACCAGCACAGTTAGTCTGCTTAGAGACAAGCTACTGCATAGCATTGATAGCCCAGGCTATTCAAATTATACTGAGTACTGGCACCTTGCCATTACAATAATATTTTCAGTTGCAACACAACCACACATATATATTTTATGTGTTGCATGTAGTCAATTGGACAGGTGGTTATATTAGTCTCACATGAAAAATACTTAAAAATAAAGAAGATTTACTGTCTGCATTTCTCAGAACCCTGCCTGAGGGACAGAACGAGGAGTAGTGCACAGGCAAGCCTTTCTCAGCCCTCACTCTCATGCTCATTGACACTAATCGAGGAAGGGCACCAAGGAGATAGATGATGAAAGCTGTTCCCAGGCTCTTTCAAGCTGATTTGGTTCAGAAACCACTTCAAAGGATGTGGTCAGGTGCACAACTCTTAGGTTTACACCAGTGGAACTGCATCTCTGAGGACTCGCCCTCCTCCTCACTTTCTCCAAACAGTCTCTCTTGGGCTGGCTGGTGCACACTGGAACCATAGCTTTTCACACAATCTTTTACAAAAAAGACACCGTTACACCTTTTTATTTCTTCTTCTTTTTTTTTAAGGTACCATTTTAGGAATATTTTAACCAGCATTACAGCCAGCATCCAAAATACAGAGACAGCCAATCAGAGCAAATAATCCAGAACATGTAGTACTATTTTTTTAAAGGGAATTCCCATCCATTAATTGTAATAATCAAGGAACCACAATATTTTAATAGCTAGGTTTGTTACATCTGGTTCTACTTCACAAACTTCTAGTTGTCTGCAGACTTCTTATTCAAATCTATATTCCATATTTGGACTAAAAAGCCAAGTACCAACTGGAATATGTTAGCCTTTAGGACATGTGAGACTGACTAAATTGCCTTCTGCAGTTTCTGTGGGGTCTGTGTTGAACACACTCTGGATTTTCATAGTCTGTGAAAGACCTGGAGGCTTGATGGTTGCTACTATTTCAAATTCAGTTGCAACATGATACAGCACTGCAGTTAAATGCTAAGCATTTTTGTCAGTCTATGGGAAGGGTGGGTCTGAGAATATTGACAGAGATGGGAAAAAGTATTCTATATTTCACTTTGTTTACATTTGTTCATTTCTAGGACATAGGGACTAAAAAGTAAAGCCTGAGAGCACATGATCATGATGAATCTTCAGCTGCTGACAGTTTTGCCTGAGCAAGAGCAGCATGGCACATTGTGCACTGACAACAGGTACTTCTCTGAGAGCTGTTCAGATTTCTGCATACGCAGATATTAACCAGATTTACAAATGCAGAGCATTTCATTGTCACTTTGCTGCATGGTAACAGCTGATGCTGCTCAGCCCTTCCTTTCTTTTTGGGAAATTTCCCTCAAGTGCACAGTATCTAACGCAATGGCCAAATACAACTTAACTGTGTTTAACTCTGGTGTGGGTTGGTGACAGTACTATTCAGGATATAAATATCCTAATTCTGGCTTAACCTTGGGCCACCAGACTGCATGACAAATATGCAGAGAACTAAATATGTGCCTGAAGGACTATAACTTATAGATGTCATGGTTGACAGGCATTTCTGTTCAGAAGCCCCCTAAGGATTCACACATAGCTAACACATCACCCCCCTGAAATCTTGCTGACAAGAACTTACTCAATTTTTAGGGCCTCTGATCTTTTTAAGGACAATTATGCATCTGTCTTTTTTCCCCCCAGTACTTGCCTTTTTTATTGCACAGTACTTAAAAGCGTCAGTATTAATAGCACGTTAAAAGTCAACGATGATTTGTAGCAGAACAGAGAAGCTTTGCACAGGATTAATAGATTAACAGAAAAACTGTTACTCAATGTCATTAATAACTGTATTTGAAGTAATCTTGATATCACTACTTGACTCCAGAAGAAAAGGGAAATCATACTTTGCTTCTTAGAGAGAAAGATAGACTGAACTAGGGAGGAAATTACTTGACTCCACAAATAGCTACAATTTCACCTGAGAAGAAATATCTAGAAGCACCTAAATATCTATGAGAAAGCCTAAAGAGTTAGAAGAGGATTTAGAAAGTGGATCACTTCTTTCACATTACCCATTTTAGACCCACCAATAACTAACTTGCTCTTACTACATCTGCAGCTAACAAACTGTAGCAAGAAAGAATATTCTGCAAATGCTGAAGAGGCTCTAGGAAAAACAGCATCTGAGATGCACTGTGTGAATGTGGCAAATATATGCAAACCAAACATTACAAATCAGACTAAATATAGATGGTGCTTAAGAAACAGCACACACACAGACTCTTCACAAGTACTTCTCTAATTCTGGAAACCCTTAAGGACTTGCACAAAAAACACACACTGAATAATTAATAGGGAAATCTCATCTGTCAATGGCTTTATTTGCAAATGTCATGCTTCACTGTCTCTGTCTTACAAGTCTACACATTATTTCATCCCACTAAAATCATTAAAAGGTTGCCCGATATTGACCAAGGTTAAATAGCAATCATTTTATTTCACTCTATAAACTGAAGCCAATCAACATGCCTTCTTGATATCATGACTCCAAATTTTCAATAGGACTGAAAAATCGAGAAAAGGTAAATCAAAGCTAACTGCTTCAGCTCCAGCCAGGCTGTCTCCAATCAAAGCATCCATTCAGCTGGGAAGCACATCAAAATTTATAGCATAGACATTTACTGTGAAAGGCTTTAAACACTATGAGGAATCCTATACTCGTGCCTTGAAAGCCAATAATATGATACAGTGCCTATATTTTCACTATCCTACAAGAGTCCTCACTGGATGATTACAGCAGCCAACAAAAGCACTTATTAGCCTGTAAATCTTATTTCATCAGTGTAAAGCGATACAGGATTTGTTCTTCTTGAAGCTGAAAACAAAATATTAGAAATGGCAGCAGCTCCAGCCTTTTTATTCTACTTCCAACTGAGTCCAGAATCAAAGAACACTGATAGAATTCTCCATTAAAAATATGGGCAACACAGCCCAGTTCTGGTATTACAACTCAGAAACAGAAAACAGAAAGATTCTGTCACAGGGAATACAGAGCAAATTATTATCCTAGAAAGTGAAATTAAGAAGGTTTGTGAAAAGAATGAAGGTTGAAAACATTTCTATTGCTAGCAACTTCATGTCTAAAACTTAATAGAGGGAAGAGAGGCCCAGGACAGCTGGTCAGTGTTCAAGGATCACCTTTTTCACGCCTAGGAGCAAAGTGTACCCACAAAGTGGAAAGCAGGAAAGAATGCTAGGAGACCTGCCTGGATAAGCAAGGAGCTCCTGGACATGCTGTCAAACAAAAAGAAACTCTACAAGGAGTGGAAGAAAGGACAGCTGGAATGGGGGCATATAAGGAAGCTGCCCAAGCAGCAAGAGACCTGGTTAGAAAAGCTAAAGCTCAGCTAGAATTAAATCTAGCCAGGGAGATCAAAGGAAACAGTAAAGATTTCTATAGGTATATTAATGGTAAAAAGAAGCCTAGGGAAGGTGTGGGCCCCCTCAGAAAGGAAACAGGTGAAGTGGTGACAAGTGACATGGAGAAGGATGAGGTTCTCAATGACTTCTTTACCTCAGTCTTCACTGGCAAGGGCTCCAGCTGCACTCCTGGGATCACAGAAGATAATGGCAGGGACTGGAAGAATGGACTGGAAGAAGAAACTGCCCATGGTGAGTAAAGATCAGGTTTGTGACCACCTGAAGAACCAGAAAGTGTTCAAGTCCATCAGACCTGATGAGATCCACCCACAGGTGCTGAGGGAACTGGTGGATGAGGTTGCTAAACTGCTCTCTATTACATTCCAAAAGTCATGGCTGTCCAGGGAGGTCCCCACTGACTGGAAAAGGGGAAACATAACTCCCATTTTCAAAAAGGGAAAGAAGGATGAGCCAGGGAACTAGAGACCAGTCAGTCTCACCTCTGTGCCCAGTAACTCATGGAGCAGATCCTCCTGGAGCATTGCTGAGGCAGAAGAATAACAAAGAGGTGATTTGGTACAATCAGCACAGCCTCACCAAGGGCAAATCCTGCCTGACAAACCTGGTGGCCTTCTATGACAAGGTCACAACATTCATAGATGAAGGCCAAGCAACTGACATCATTTACCTGGACCTGAGCAAAGCCTTCAACACTGTCCCGCACCACATCCTGGTCTCCAAGCTGGAGCAGTCTGGGTTTGATGGATAAAGAACTGGCTTGATGGCTGCACCCAAAGAGTGGCTGTCAATGGCTCCATCTCCCAGTGGAGGCCAGTGACAAGCAGAGTCCCTCAGGGCTCAGTCCTGGGACCAGTCTTGTTCAACATCTTTGTTGGTGACCTGGACAGTGACATTGAGTGCACCCTCAGCAAGTTTGCTGATGACACCAAGCTGTGTGGTGCAGCAGACACACTGGAGGGAAGGGATGACATCCAAAGGGACCTTGACAGGCTGGAGAGCTGGGCCCAAGCCAACCTCATGAGGTTCAAGAAGACCAAGTGCAAGGTCCTGCATCTGAGTTGGGGCAATTCCAAGCACCAGTCGAGGCTGGGCAGTGACTGGCTTGAGAGCAGCCCTGAAGAAAAGGACTTGGGGGTGCTGGTGGATGAGAAGCTCAACATGAGCCACCAGTGTGCACTTGCAGCCCAGAAAGCCAATCACACCCTGGGCTACATCAAGAGAAGCATAGCCAGCAGGTCAAGGGAGGTGATTCTCCCCCTCTACTCTGCTCTGGTGAGACCCCACCTGGAGTACTGCATCCGTTTCTGGAGCCCCTATTGCAAAAAGGTTTGGGAGGTGCTGGAATGTGTCCAGAGAAGGGCCACAAGCATGATCAGAGAGCTGGAGCACCTCTCCTGTGAGGACAGACTGAGAGAGTAGGGGCTATTTAGTCTGGAGAGCAGAAGGCTCTGAGGAGACTTTAGTGTGGCCTTCCAGTATCTTATGGGGGCCTGCAAGAAAGCTGGGGAAGGACTTCTTAGGATGTCAGGTAATGATAGGACTAGGGGGAATGGAACAAAACTAGAAATGTGTAGATTCAGATTGGATGTTCAGAAAAAATTCTTCCCCCTGAGGATGGTGAGACACTGGAACAGGTTGCCCAGGGAGGTGTTTGGAAGCCTCATCCCTGGAGGTTTTTAAGGCCAGCTGGATGTGGCTCTGAGCAACCTGATCTAGTGTGAGGTGTCCCTGCCCATGGCAGGGGGTTGGAAAGAGGTCCCTGCCAACCCTGACAATGTTATGATTCTATAATATTTGAAACATGTTACTGTGAAACAATAATCATCTTATTTGGACAAGCTCTCACAGCTTTCAAGAAAGCTTGAGTGTATTAGAAAGAGCAGAAGTATATCTTTGCTTTCTCTTCTTCACCCATAAGCCAGATTTCATTGTGTAGTCCTGATGAGAAAATACATGACAAAAGCACTGATGCACACATTCCACTGCATTTCCATTTATGTTTGGACAAGTGGAAATCAAGTCAATTAGGTTCACACCATTTTTCTAGACTGGGGTCCAGTCAGATGTAGAAGATGATTGTACAGCTGTTGAAGTGAGTGCCATTTGCAACATCTTTATTGCTTGCAGTCTGGTAAAGCCAGAATCTTAGCAGAAGAAGTTACTCTTTCCACCATGAATGTACAATCATAGAATCATTTTGGTTGGAAAAGACCTTTAAGATCACCGTGTCCAACCATTATCTAACTCTGTCAGCAAAGTCTGTTGCTGAACCTTAGCACCATATCTATGTATCTTATAAACAGCTCCAGCGATGGGGATTCAACCACCTCCCAGGGAGCCTATTCCAGTGTTTGATAACCCTTTCAGTGAAGAAGTTTATTCTAATATCCAATCACAACTTGAGGCCATTTGCCCTTGTCCTGTGACTTGTTAGTAGGGAGAAGAGACTGGCACCCACATCACTGCAACCTCCTTTCGGAGAGCCATAGAGAACGATAAGGTCTCCCTTCAGCCTCCTTTTCTCAAGACTAAACAATCTGTGTAAGAAAGCACTGCTTACCAAAGAGGAAGGACATGAGATAGGCTGCCCTCAGAAGGCTCTTGATATCATTAGTGACCTATGACATGTTTTAAGGCCATCCAGCAGCTAAACGCCACACTGCTGCTCGCTCGCTCAATTTGGAGGAAAAGTAAAATCTTGTTGGTTGAGATAAAGACAGCTGAATAGAACAACAAAAAGAGAGAAGAAACAGGAGTAATGACAATAATACTAATGAAATAATATAACCTGGTCTAGTTCAGGATGTCCCTGCTCAGTGCAGGGGGTTTGTACTAGATGACCTTTAAAGGTCTGTTCCAACCCAAAGCATTCTATAACTCTATATGAAACAAGCAATGCACGACACAACTGCCCACCACTTGGAACCCATCATCCAGCCCAGCTGCCAACCTCTGGCCAGCTCCTGCCTTCTATGCTGGGCATGTATGGCATCAAATATCTCATTGTCTGGTTCATTTGGGCTGTCCTGGCTGAGGCCCCTCACAGCTTCTTGTGATAATTAACCCAGTCCTAACTGAACTCAGGACATTATCCACCCCTTATTCTATACCACCTGCACCATGTCAAGGTCCTACAGTTCCTAATGATTTACCTGTCCTGTATGTGCTTAGACACAGATGCTACTCCCTTGAATCTAAGAGCTAGGCTTCTATCTTTGAGTTCATTTAATCCACAACTCTGGTACATACTATCTTTTGTAGTACTATCTATTGTTGTCCTTTAGGACAGGAGAGATGGTGTCACATTGTTGCATGCTGCAACCAGAGCTCACAGCAGGTGTATCTGGTGTGGCCCATCACCACAGTCTGCAGGTTGAAGATGTTGATCTTGAGGAAGTTGCTGGGCACCAGCTGATGAAGCTAGTTCAAGTTCCATCACTGTTGCCCCTCGCTTGGTTTCATCCAAGTCCATCACTCATTTTCAGTGATTCTTATTGTCATACCATTGACAGGACCTTTGCTGCAGTAGTGACGACATGCAGTGACAGGGTTATGTAGCAATTAAATGGCTGTTCTCATCTAAAATTAAATATACACATCACCCATTACGTGCATCCAGGTCCTTGAGCAAAAGAAATCCTGTGGATTGTTTTGTCTTTGCCTGAAGCAAGACTAACACACATCATGTTCCCTAAAACGTTCTTCATGTACACTACAGGAACTTTATTGCCTTCCACAGTGTGTAGGTGTTGTTACTGGCAAAGGCCAGCTCAGCTGGCATATCCTTGGGTGCTAACTAACCAGGTGGCTTTTGCTCAAAGTGTATCTCAACATTCAAAGGTTCCCCCCCCCCCCGGCCCCTTTGCTCTCAGTGTAGTTTTCAGTAGTCCATTGCAGAGTTCAGTTTTCCCAGCAGCTGGTGTGGATGTGATACAGCTGCTCAATGCCATGCTTTTCAGCCCAGGTGTCTATCAGATGGTTTCAGATATGAGTTCTCTTGTCTGACACAGTTCTTCCTTTGTCACCATAATCATTCCAGCTTTGCCAGGCCCAAGAAAAGGTGGTGGCATGGGGCACAAGCTCTGTTTCCAGACGTTTGGTGATTGCTTGCACCATTGTAAGCACATGGCTTTTGCATTGTCTGGTTTGTGGGAGTGTGATATAATCAATCTGCCACAACTTCTCATTTTGATATTTCAGCCACTGCCTCTCATACTGCTGGGGCTTCAACCCCTGATGATTGTGAAACTCTTCTGTGTTTTGTTGCCTTGGGGTTTTTTTTTAGCTAATTTGGTAATAACATTTACTTCTTTCCTCTTCCCATACACAAAATTTCAGTAGCTCAATCTCCCTTAAACTCTTGCTCTCTAAAATTGCTAAGACAAATCTAGGAAAGGAAGTTGTGCTGAGAACATTAAAAATGTAGTAGCTGCTAATGGATGGAAAGTTTAAATTTGATAAATCACCCTTTCAAAAGCAACTTCTCTTCCTGGTCTACATTTACCTTGAATTCACCTCTTCCCCATTTTGATGCCTTTGTCTCTTCTCTTTGCTAACTGCTTTGCCAATGACTATGCATTCACTTTTCAAGAAAAAGGTTTTGGATCTCACAGGACTAATGCATATTAAGGAAAGAAAAGGAGGAAAAAAGGGTCAAAAAGTGGAAAAAATACACAAGGCAAGCTATGCCAAGTCAAGCACGGCCTGTGCTGCTAAACCAACAAGGTTACCTTCTGATTCAACTCCATTTTGTTGCTAGAGCAAGTGAGTAGTGGAGTGCTGGCCATCCTGCTATAAAATGGGTAGATAATTTCCAACTCGTATGACAAAAGTGGAAGAAAAATGATCTCTCATCCTTCAGTGATCCTTGTCATCCCTTCCAACCTTAACAATTCTATGTAATAAGCATTGAGTGCTAAGCAGATTTTTTTTAATGCACTACAGCTCGACCAAAGAGAAAGCCTCTCTTTCTGATAGTGGACATCTGTTTTGTCCCTAATTTGTGCCAAAGTATTGTTTTTTGTTTGATCTGCTTGTTTTAATTTATCTGTTTTAAGTCAGAAATGTCAAATGACCTCTCTACTCAATTTACTTTGCTTTTCTGAATATGGTTATAGATTCTACTTACCAAGTCTTTTGGATCCTGTCATAGAGCAGAGGTAAAGCAGAATGAAGTCTCTGGATCTGGGGGGTGTGGCGAGCTGCACGCGTCCCACTGTGTAGGTTGCGTGCCAGGCAGGTTTCACAGTATACAGGCAGATGTAAATCCCATGCCTGTTCATTCAGGTTTTGTGCACAAAGGTGTGGATTTTATTTGGAACAGATATTTGCCCTAATCTGAATTGTTCCATACAATTTACCACACCTTCAAAGAAAGCAGGGCCTTCCTTTCTCTTCCAAAGCAATGGAAGGGCACTGAATCTCAACTCCCACTGCAGGGCACTGTGCACCTCAGTTTACTGCTGACCATGTTTCTGCCTCATATATTCTACTGTTTATAAAGTAGATACTTCTCTGTTTAGATTTTGTTCCTCTGACTTTGATTCCATTGCCAGGAGTTTCCATCTTCAGTCTGTCGCAGAAGTATACCATGAAATAAATTCAGCTTTCAGGACATGTGTGAATCCATTGAGCTTGTCAGGTAAAAGAATGGTTGACAGCTTTAAACAAATGCTATAAATAGTACTCATAAAAAACGGCTGCTCCTATTTAAAATGTTTGTTTGAAAAATGTCTACACTTTACTGGCACTAAAAAATAAAATTAAAATAGAATGAGAATTTCAAGGTGGACTATAGCCTGTTTCTTTCTGGAGCAGGTGTTGATCTGTTAGAAGGTAGAAGGGCTCTGCAGAGGGACCTTGACAGGCTGGACAGATGGGCAGAGTCCAACAGGATGGCATTCAACAAGTCCAAGTGCCGGGTGCTGCACTTCGGCCACAACAACCCCATGCAGAGCTACAGGCTGGGGTCAGAGTGGCTGGAGAGCAGCCAGGCAGAAAGGGACCTGGGGGTACTGGTTGACAGGTGCCTGAACATGAGCCAGCAGTGTGCCCAGGTGGCCAAGAGAGCCAATGGCATCCTGGCCTGCATCAGGCATAGTGTGGCCAGCAGGAGCAGGGAGGTCATTGTACCCCTGTACACAGCACTGGTTAGGCCACACCTTGAGTACTGTGTCCAGTTCTGGGCCCCTCAGTTTAGGAAAGATGTTGAATTGCTGGAGCATGTCCAGAGAAGGGCAACGAGGCTGGGGAGAGGCCTTGAGCACAAGCCCTATGAGGAGACGCTGAGGGAGCTGGGATTGTTTAGCCTGGAGAAGAGGAGGCTCAAGGGAGACCTCATTGCTGTCTACAACTACCTGAAGGGAGGTTGTAGCCAGGAGGGGGTTGGTCTCTTCTCCCAGGCAACCAGCACCAGAACAAGAGGACACAGTCTAAAGCTGTGCCAAGGGAAGTTTAGGCTGGAGGTGAGGAGAAAGTTCTTCACAGAGAGAGTGGTTGGCCACTGGAATGTGCTGCCCAGGGAGGTGGTGGAGTCACCATCCCTGGAGGTGTTCAAGAGGGGACTGGACGTGGCACTTGGTGCCATGGTTTAGATAGGCATGAGGTTTAGGGTGACAGGTTGGACTCGATGATCTTTGAGGTCTCTTCCAGCCTTCTTGATTCTTGATTCTATGATTCTATGATTCTATGATTCTATGATTCTATGAAATGCAGCTATAGGTTTGTGGAGCTTTATCCACTGAGGAAGCATAAGACAAGGCAGAAAGCATTAACCAACCAACTAGAAGATGTCTTTTTATGTGCTGACTCTCTAATTGAGTTTGGAAATGTCCCTAATAAAAATATGATAGCCAAAGGCCATAAGCACAAATCAGCAAGATGGATGGGAATCAAATGAGGAAATGAAACAAGACATGTAAAAGTTCTTGTGGTGCAAGTTCTTAACCCCAAAGACTTTCTTTTATCACTGTGTTAATTTCAGTCATATCACAGTGTTTCATTATAATTTGAATTTTTTCCTTAAATAGAAAATAGGATGCTTAATACAAAATCCACTTCTTACAGTAGAAAACTGCAGAAGTGCAATAAACTACAAATGAAGTGTTTTACTTTTATTGAATGGGTATGTTTTGACAGAACATGAATCAGTAAGGAAGTTTCACATCTTCTGTAATATTGATGCAAAATTTATGAAGTCCCCTCAACAACAGCAAGCACTGGGCCTCCCAACTTCAATTTTTGTATCACTGTGTTTTCCCTGCGTTACACCAGATAGCATAAACAGTTGTTTCCAGAATGTTTAAGCTGTCCTACAGCAAATACCTCTTTGTAGTTCTGGGTGCTTTCAGTTCCTTGAAACAGTTTGTAAAGGCAAGACAACTCTTGTTGAGACATTTCTCTTCCCTTTGCAAATTTATCAGAATGGTGAATAAAAAGTATATAATCTCCATTATTTGGAAAAAAGAGTTGCAAAGAGAACCTGACTTGTTCATTTGTAGGCAGAGTTCATAAATGCAACTGCAGAAATTGGAGCTGAAGAATGGACACCCACCCACTTAAGTCATTGGCAAGTATCCCGTTGCTGTTGGAGAGAGTACAACTAGGCAGCATCTAGCACACTGTGTATCGTATTTAGCTTTCCCAGCTGAATGACTAACAATGAATGGCTTGAGTCTCTGGCTAAGTGAGTTCTGAGGTAACGTCTAAGAGTAGATTACTCTTCCTGACTGTCCATAGATAATTAGAGAATGGCTACATCAAACTCAGGTGTAATCCTTGGCGACTGAGTCTACAGAACCTACATGGCTAAGTGAATTAATCTGTCTATATATCTTGTCAGAAATGTTGGACTGCAGATACATAGATTCCCTACACCTCTATCCATGCGAAGTACTTACAGCCCTGTGCTGAAGTCTTCTAAACTGTGAGTTGCATCAAACTCTGTATACGTAATAAAAGCACCAAAACTACACCTTGTAGGTTATTTAAGCTTTTATCCTTAGTACAGCAGACATTAGCATTTGCACATCTTTCCCCTGATCAAAATCAAAAGGGACACCCTTTGCAACCTGTGTGGAGATAATTGAATCCATCTAGTTACATAACTTAAGAATTACTTTATTATTACAGGGCAAATCCACATTAACTTATTTTCCCCTGGTCATAGGCAATGCTAGCTAAGCATTGAAATAGCTTTGAGGTTCTGCTGTAAGGCCCTTAGCCAGTTTCCCTTTAAATGTCACCTTTATCCCAGTGCAGACAGCTTTTCTTCATGCTCTGTAGGTTTTGTACTGCAACTATAAGTGGCTGGAGCTGAAGTGTTTATTTATTTATTTTCAATACTATAAGATGAAGTACTTTGAAATACTTTTAGATCTTCCACTAGAACCACCAACCAAAGTTACTCATTGCCTGGAAGAAGGTCTTAAGTTTTCAAAGCTCAAAGGCAGATTGATGAAAAAAGGATCAGATGTAAAGTTTCCTGTTCATATTGCTTTCACCTGCTTTTCCCACTGTCTCTTAGTAAAAAGATATTTTGGCAAACATAATTTATGTAATTTATCTTTTGAATGCTAGCTAATAGAAAATGTAGTTGAAACTTCTGAGTGTGTTGGTTTTTATGCTATGATATTTTAATTGATCTTCAACTGTAAAAAAAAGCCAGCAATAAAATACAATTTGCTTATCATATTTTTAAACCAACACAGCTCTTTCTAGTCCTACTTCCAAACATTTCATTTGTTTTATTTCTGTTGAAGAAGTTAATAAACCATTAGTAACCCAGTACTTCAAGCTTCTCACCATTTGTTGTCTGCTTCATGCAGTTCCTATGCAGTATTGCATGAATGATACATTACATCATCCATTCATAGCATTAAAATAACTTGGTTATTTATTAGCACAATTAATCATAATTCATCAGTAATACACATTCTTTAGCTTTGGTGGTTTTTTGTTATTTTTTTTAAATTGTTTTTTTTTTAGTAGTAGAAGCAGTAGTGAAACAAGATTTGGGATGTTATTTTGGTGAAAATCACAAATTTTTTTCTGGAGAAGAGACACAACATCAATTCTTGATGTAAGTAAAAAGTGGATTTTGAAAATGGTCTGAACAATGCTGTGAAGTTTATTGGCCGTTAGAAATGCTTAGCATTCATTTTAGCAGTGAGCAAGATGACATGAGAATTATTCAAGTAGAAATGGATTGAACACAGTGTTCTTCCTCACTTTATGTCAAACATAAATTATTAACATTCCTAAAAATTTCTCTCTCCCACAGTCATGTCGTGTTCATACAAGAAGACTCGTATTTTTTTCTAATGCTTTCATTTTATGCACTTCACAATGAGAGACTTAGCTGTCAAAATGGGGAGATTGTGCCAGCAGTTAATTGCAAGTACAATAAAGTTTCTTGCTGTGAAGAATGACCCAAGTTCTCAAACATATTCTATATTGCATAATGTTAACTCCAGTACCCAGCTGAGTACACAACTCAGGAAGTAAAAAGATGCCCAAATTCTGAACTTTCAGCTAAATCATAAACTACCCTTTCCTGCTCCCTTCTCCCTGCTGTTCCCCCAACACTGAAGGGGAAAGGTATATTCCTGTTTTTCTACCATCAGCAGGCAGGTGTGATAAACTCTGGTAGAGTGTGTGCTATTGACCCTTGTCATCCTGTAGGTGGAAAAATGCTAACCCAGTGCAGCTACCAGTTGTTTCAAAGTGCCAAGTGGCAGATGTAGTGCTTTCCAAACTGGCAGCATACCCAGCAATACAGAAAATGAGAGCTGAAAAACAGTTTGGTATTGCACAGTCAGTACTTTTATTGTGAACTAGCAACTGTCTTCCCTGCTCATGTCAGTGATTTGTTTAGCTCAGAAGCTTCCTTTACCTGGAATTTGCATTACTGCTATTAAGCTGTAGTGCTAATTACACACAGAGTACTTAAGCAGACAGCTTGAGATGGGATTTTAAAACCTACAAAGTGGTCTCCATGTAATTCAAGTATATGAATTACTCTAAGTCCCTCCAATAGGTTCTTGGATGTATAGAATGAAAACCTCCACAGACAGCTGGAACTCCAGTTGGAACTGGTCTCAGATGTATTCCCTATAGCTAAGGCAATTCTGGATTCAAACATTCCTCTTAAACTTCAGTTTGCTATTTGGCAGCATATTGCAGAGAGCCTGAACTAGTATTGTCCTCCCCAAGATGTTTTGATGTTCTGTTGTGATCACAGTTCACATTGCACTGCACAGAGGAGAACTCCCTGCCTGCCAGCTATGATGATATCTGAGCAGCAGCACTTCTCATTTTGCAGATTTCCTATCAACAGCCAGCAGCTGCCCACTGGACTCAAAATATACCTCACCAGTACTCAGCCATGTCTCCATACATATACTGCTGCTTATCTCAGCTTGCAGCAGCAGCAGCTGGTTTCCCAATCCAGCTGCAATCAAATGGGTTGTGGATCAGATATTATAATCACAAATATGGCAGTTAATGGCTGACCCTGCAGATGCCACTGCTTTTTTCCTCCTTTGGTAGCATGGGGTAATTTCTTTTTCCCCTTACTGCTTTCTATGTTTCTGCTTCCTGCTTTCTTTCTTCCTTTCCTCAGCATCTGCCTGTCCTCCTCCTGTAACTTATATTTGATCTTGTTCCACACTAGTAAGAGTTACTCCTTAAGCCCTTTCCTCATCTGTCCTTCCTTTGAAATCTTCCTACAGGACTGTATATATTTTTCTCTCATTCCTATAAGGGGGAGTAATAAGTTCCTCAAACAATCTGATCTTTAAATAAGAAGCCATTAATGTCTTTGAAGTCAGGCATAGAGAATAGGTTTCTCACCTCACTAAAATTTGTCCTTTTTTTTTTTCATTTCTGGTTTCACATAAGTTGTACAAATCTTCCTGCACTACTCTTTGTCCAGGATCACAGTGTGCAGACAGACATCTGTAATTGTCTCTGCCATAGGCTAAGGGCTGGTGGCAGGGCCCCAGGTGATTCACAGCCTTTCTTAGTCTCACAGCAAGACAATTAAAACTTTTGATTTTTCGTTTTCATCTCCAATCTCTATCCCCTGGCTTGCTGTCCCAATAGGCTCTGATCTTGTTTCATATATATGCAGAAGCACTTGTTGAAGAATTAAGATGTCCACTGAAGCTTTTGCTAAAGTCTTTGTTTAGCAACAGTAAATGTAAAACACAAAAAGCAGACTAAGTGGCAAAGGGGGTGAGTTGCACAGGACCTGTATTTGTGGATGTGGTCACATGCAGTATATGTAAGACGTTTTGTCTTTCATAGGTGATTGCACACTAATTCTGTTGTAATTATTCCAGCAGAATTATGCAATGAAATCATAGTCCCAACAATATTATAATAGGTTTTACAACAATGGATATTTTCTGCAACTGCATCTATACTGACAGAGTTGGGAACAATTTCCAGTTTGTGCCTCTCACCCTGATTTAATCCGATGTCAAGGCAAGACACAGATGTTGGTGGGGAAAACTCCTTTCCTTCCCTCTTCTAGTTCTTACATCATACCTCAGGCAGGCATAATGCTATGCTTCTGCCAGCTTCTGACACTTAAGTAAGTGTTCCCTCGGAATTTACTTGATGGCATGATGTGGCTGAATGGCAAGCATGACGTGCCTTTCCTCCAGCTGGGTACAAGGCCAGCCGAAGCAGGCTGCTGAGATGCTGGATGTAACACAACCCTCACAAGGAGGAGTTTATCAGGCTTCTACTTGCAAAGATAGCATGATGTGACTTGCTACGTATCTGTGCTATACAGTAGCTAAAAGCAATTTGCTGCTAATTAATCAAATTCGTTCAGAGAACTACAATCCAATCTTTGTTTCCCTTACCTATGGCTCAGGCAGAATGCAGGTTCCTTCATCTGCTCTTCCAAGGAAATGTCTTCATCCACTATCCTCTTAAGAAACCACCCCCAGAACTGTGCCTACAGACAAAATCTAGTTACAGTCCACTAGCGCCTTTGGTCTATGAAGAAAATAAACAGTCTGCTTCTTTGAAGAGCCACAAAATCTCTCTGTTATGAACTAGTTGTGCTGTATGCTACCTTACTTCTCTTTTAAATCATAACTATAAATTCTTAATATTCTCTTCAAGCCAATTTGGAAAGAGTAACATTGCAGGCTAATGATCCCAAATCTGTAACACCTCATGTATTTCTCTGCCCACATGGAAAAACAGTTCTCTGTGTTGTTTGCCACTGAGTTCTAACAAAGGCACAGCAAGATAAGAACTCTGTTTAAACATACTTTGCATCTAGGAATAGTATGAAGCAGGAAAATCTAGAGAAACCCTTCATTAACAATGTAAGAGCAAACTCTAACCTTTGAACTTCACTGGGAACTGCCTTCCCCTTTCTCTCCTTCGCTGATGCTGCTGCAGGCTGCTTCATAGCAAATTAATGAACCACAGGTGACTGTGACCTTTTCCAACTGACCTTTGCCTCTCCAACTTGTAGCCCTAAGACCTTTTAGCCTGGTCATGCCCTGGCAATTGACCTTGCCACATATAGTTAACTCACCAGTTCCATACCATATTTTAAATCCTTCTGCTAGATAATAGCATTAAACCCTGCACCAACTACAAGTACTTTCAGCAAGTGAACTATGGACTCACCTTTAATAAAATGTCTGTGGTCTTAAAGGCAATAGTTTTATTATTCATGGAGTAAGAATATGCAGGGGTTGCAGGTGCAGCTGAGGAATTAATTAATGAGTTGTAATAATATATTGCTGGGAAAGATTCCTGTTGCTTATACTGTACTAGACTTTGTCACGGAATATTATACTTCTTATATCACATATGGTAACCATAATGTGCCTGGAGATTGCTATATCTATTTTGGTCATCCTTTGTGCTGGACGTCTCTCAAGGTGACACCAAATTATTCTTGTGATGTTTTGGATTACTGTGGAGCTGCTTCTCAAACACTGATCTAAGACATATGAGAAGAGTTCCTGTTGAAGCAGTATTGTCAGGCAGCATATGGAACTTAAACTAAATGTAGCTCAGCTTTACCCTATGGAATCAGATTCATTAAAAGATTATCCAAAACCCTTAAGTATCTGAACTGCAGGTGTTTGAGCTCTGATGTGTATGTGTTATGGAGCCAGCCAGCTCCCCTCACAGAGAGTGAAGGCTGACACATTTATTGAGTGAAAGTACAATCTCCAGAAAAACACATAGTCTTGAAAATACCTCCAGTTAATACTTTCAGAAAACAGAATTAGTATGTGTTGCACACCCTCTGAGGAAGCACGTGCTTGAGCAAATCTTACTGTCTCTCAGAAGTCATCCAGGACAAATGACTGGAGCTGTGTACATCTGACCTGAAATATATTTCAAAGTAGGAAGGAGTTTGAACAAGAATGAGGTAACATTGTTGGCTCAAAATATGAGTCACATGAAAAACTGTATCTGACAGCAATCTTTGGTGTTTCACACGTCTCCAATAGAAGGTGTGTTGGGAAATTTGACTCAAATGTGCTAAGATTGATGATACAAGGTGATAACTACTAGAAAAGCTGCATTGAAGTGGAAAGACAGCACACAGCATTGCAGTCATTGGCAACATGTTAATAACCAGAAGGAGATCATCAGGGCTCCATGGGGCTACTCAGTTCCGACTGTGGTCCTACAGAGCACAGTCCATAGTAGTCAGCTGAGAGTTGTACCTTCTCTGATTAGATATGTCTGAATATTTTTTAGCATTGATTGAACAAAATGTATGTAAAACTAGGTGATGTTACATATTACTGTGAGTTGAGTGTTCCTTTCCTGGTAGATATAAAAAACTTCTTCATGGGAAGATTGATGCTTTCGAGAAGCATCAGAATTAATTTGGAAGATTTGCAAAAAGAAAAGGTTTGGCTGATAAAACCAAGAAAATGTATGCAATGTGAAGAACCTGACTGGGAACTCAAGCTCAACAGGAGCTGTGAGCTCAGGGATGTAAGAGATAAAAGTATCCAACAGATTGTCTGCAATGAAAATCAATTGATCCAAAAGAAAATCAAGGGAATCTGAGATAAAAATAAATGAGGATTTTAATGCACTCAGTTTTACTAGAACTGCTTGGAAATTTCCAAGAGGGTCTTTCTATTAAAAAGTGTGTAATAAATAACATAAAGTCATCTCACAGGAAAATACTGGTATGGAAATCTGGGGACAGGCTGGGAACTACTCCTACAAAGAGAGATAAAGAAGTTGACTGCAAAACAGATTTCTACCAGAAATGTACCAGATTGCTGAACTCTGTGCTTAGCTACCCACCTATGTTATACAAGCTTCACAAACTAAGTCATATTACATTCACATGCCTGGAATCTCCCATCCTCTGTGCTGACCTAGAGATCACCAGTTCAACATACACCTAGCACTGAGCATAGCCCTAAGAACTGGAGTATTTTCTGTTGTTGGTAGAAATTTGGTTTGCAATACCAGGAATTAAATGCTTGTCATGATTTCAAAATGAAATGTAGTAGGAATTTCTTCTTTCCAATGAAGTTTGGAAATTTTGGAACAAAATTTCCCTTCCACTTTAGTAATACCAAATGGAAATTATTTACCCATTTTATAGCAGGATGGCCAGCACTCCTCTAGTCACTTGCTCTAGCATCAAAATGGAGTTGAATCAGAAGGTAACCTTCTTGGGTTAGTAACACAGGCCATGTTGACTTGGCATAGCTTGCCTTGTGTATTTTTCCACATTTTGACCCTTTTCTCCTCCTTTTCTTTCCTTAATATGCATTAGTCCTGTCAGATTCAAAACCTTCTTCTTGAAAAGTGAATGCATAGCCATTTCAAAGCCTGATTTATCAAATTTAAACTTTCCATCCATTAGCAGCTACTACATTTTTAATGTTCTCAGCACAACTTCCTTTCCTAGATTTGTCTTAGCAATTTTAGAGAGCAAGAGTTTAAGGGAGATTGAGCTACTGAAATTTTATGTATGTGAGGAGGAAAGAAGTAAATGTTATTACCAAATTAGCTAAAAAAAAAAACCCCAAGGCAACAAAACACAGAAGAGTTTCACAATCATCAGGGGTTGAAGCCCCAGCAGTATGAGAGGCAGTGGCTGAAATATCAAAATGAGAAGTTGTGGCAGATTGATTATATCACACTCCCACAAACCAGACAATGCAAAAGCCATGTGCTTACAATGGTGCAAGCAATCACCAAACGTCTGGAAACAGAGCTTGTGCCCCATGCCACCACCTTTTCTTGGGCCTGGCAAAGCTGGAATGATTATGGTGACAAAGGAAGAACTGTGTCAGACAAGAGAACTCATATCTGAAACCATCTGATAGACACCTGGGCTGAAAAGCATGGCATTGAGCAGCTGTATCACATCCACACCAGCTGCTGGGAAAACTGAACTCTGCAATGGACTACTGAAAACTACACTGAGAGCAAAGGGGCCGGGGGGGGGGGGGAACCTTTGAATGTTGAGATACACTTTGAGCAAAAGCCACCTGGTTAGTTAGCACCCAAGGATCTGCCAGCTGAGCTGGCCTTTGCCAGTAACAACTCCTACACACTGTGGAAGGCAATAAAGTTCCTGTAGTGTACATGAAGAACGTTTTAGGGAACATGATGTGTGTTAGTCTTGCTTCAGGCAAAGACAAAACAATCCACAGGATTTCTTTTGCTCAAGGACCTGGATGCACGTAATGGGTGATGTGTATATTTAATTTTAGATGAGAACAGCCATTTAATTGCTACATAACCCTGTCACTGCATGTCGTCACTACTGCAGCAAAGGTCCTGTCAATGGTATGACAATAAGAATCACTGAAAATGAGTGATGGACTTGGATGAAACCAAGCGAGGGGCAACAGTGATGGAACTTGAACTAGCTTCATCAGCTGGTGCCCAGCAACTTCCTCAAGATCAACATCTTCAACCTGCAGACTGTGGTGATGGGCCACACCAGATACACCTGCTGTGAGCTCTGGTTGCAGCATGCAACAATGTGACACCATCTCTCCTGTCCTAAAGGACAACAATAGATAGTACTACAAAAGATAGTATGTACCAGAGTTGTGGATTAAATGAACTCAAAGATAGAAGCCTAGCTCTTAGATTCAAGGGAGTAGCATCTGTGTCTAAGCACATACAGGACAGGTAAATCATTAGGAACTGTAGGACCTTGACATGGTGCAGGTGGTATAGAATAAGGGGTGGATAATGTCCTGAGTTCAGTTAGGACTGGGTTAATTATCACAAGAAGCTGTGAGGGGCCTCAGCCAGGACAGCCCAAATGAACCAGACAATGAGATATTTGATGCCATACATGCCCAGCATAGAAGGCAGGAGCTGGCCAGAGGTTGGCAGCTGGGCTGGATGATGGGTTCCAAGTGGTGGGCAGTTGTGTCGTGCATTGCTTGTTTCATATAGAGTTATAGAATGCTTTGGGTTGGAACAGACCTTTAAAGGTCATCTAGTACAAACCCCCTGCACTGAGCAGGGACATCCTGAACTAGACCAGGTTATATTATTTCATTAGTATTATTGTCATTACTCCTGTTTCTTCTCTCTTTTTGTTGTTCTATTCAGCTGTCTTTATCTCAACCAACAAGATTTTACTTTTCCTCCAAATTGAGCGAGCGAGCAGCAGTGTGGCGTTTAGCTGCTGGATGGCCTTAAAACATGTCATAGGTCACTAATGATATCAAGAGCCTTCTGAGGGCAGCCTATCTCATGTCCTTCCTCTTTGGTAAGCAGTGCTTTCTTACACAGATTGTTTAGTCTTGAGAAAAGGAGGCTGAAGGGAGACCTTATCGTTCTCTATGGCTCTCCGAAAGGAGGTTGCAGTGATGTGGGTGCCAGTCTCTTCTCCCTACTAACAAGTCACAGGACAAGGGCAAATGGCCTCAAGTTGTGATTGGATATTAGAATAAACTTCTTCACTGAAAGGGTTATCAAACACTGGAATAGGCTCCCTGGGAGGTGGTTGAATCCCCATCGCTGGAGCTGTTTATAAGATACATAGATATGGTGCTAAGGTTCAGCAACAGACTTTGCTGACAGAGTTAGATAATGGTTGGACACGGTGATCTTAAAGGTCTTTTCCAACCAAAATGATTCTATGATTGTACATTCATGGTGGAAAGAGTAACTTCTTCTGCTAAGATTCTGGCTTTACCAGACTGCAAGCAATAAAGATGTTGCAAATGGCACTCACTTCAACAGCTGTACAATCATCTTCTACATCTGACTGGACCCCAGTCTAGAAAAATGGTGTGAACCTAATTGACTTGATTTCCACTTGTCCAAACATAAATGGAAATGCAGTGGAATGTGTGCATCAGTGCTTTTGTCATGTATTTTCTCATCAGGACTACACAATGAAATCTGGCTTATGGGTGAAGAAGAGAAAGCAAAGATATACTTCTGCTCTTTCTAATACACTCAAGCTTTCTTGAAAGCTGTGAGAGCTTGTCCAAATAAGATGATTATTGTTTCACAGTAACATGTTTCAAATATTATAGAATCATAACATTGTCAGGGTTGGCAGGGACCTCTTTCCAACCCCCTGCCATGGGCAGGGACACCTCACACTAGATCAGGTTGCTCAGAGCCACATCCAGCTGGCCTTAAAAACCTCCAGGGATGAGGCTTCCAAACACCTCCCTGGGCAACCTGTTCCAGTGTCTCACCATCCTCAGGGGGAAGAATTTTTTCTGAACATCCAATCTGAATCTACACATTTCTAGTTTTGTTCCATTCCCCCTAGTCCTATCATTACCTGACATCCTAAGAAGTCCTTCCCCAGCTTTCTTGCAGGCCCCCATAAGATACTGGAAGGCCACACTAAAGTCTCCTCAGAGCCTTCTGCTCTCCAGACTAAATAGCCCCTACTCTCTCAGTCTGTCCTCACAGGAGAGGTGCTCCAGCTCTCTGATCATGCTTGTGGCCCTTCTCTGGACACATTCCAGCACCTCCCAAACCTTTTTGCAATAGGGGCTCCAGAAACGGATGCAGTACTCCAGGTGGGGTCTCACCAGAGCAGAGTAGAGGGGGAGAATCACCTCCCTTGACCTGCTGGCTATGCTTCTCTTGATGTAGCCCAGGGTGTGATTGGCTTTCTGGGCTGCAAGTGCACACTGGTGGCTCATGTTGAGCTTCTCATCCACCAGCACCCCCAAGTCCTTTTCTTCAGGGCTGCTCTCAAGCCAGTCACTGCCCAGCCTCGACTGGTGCTTGGAATTGCCCCAACTCAGATGCAGGACCTTGCACTTGGTCTTCTTGAACCTCATGAGGTTGGCTTGGGCCCAGCTCTCCAGCCTGTCAAGGTCCCTTTGGATGTCATCCCTTCCCTCCAGTGTGTCTGCTGCACCACACAGCTTGGTGTCATCAGCAAACTTGCTGAGGGTGCACTCAATGTCACTGTCCAGGTCACCAACAAAGATGTTGAACAAGACTGGTCCCAGGACTGAGCCCTGAGGGACTCTGCTTGTCACTGGCCTCCACTGGGAGATGGAGCCATTGACAGCCACTCTTTGGGTGCAGCCATCAAGCCAGTTCTTTATCCATCAAACCCAGACTGCTCCAGCTTGGAGATCAGGATGTGGTGCGGGACAGTGTTGAAGGCTTTGCTCAGGTCCAGGTAAATGATATCAGTTGCTTGGCCTTCATCTATGAATGTTGTGACCTTGTCATAGAAGGCCACCAGGTTTGTCAGGCAGGATGTGCCCTTGGTGAGGCTGTGCTGATTGTACCAAATCACCTCTTTGTTATTCTTCTGCCTCAGCAATGTCTGCAGGTGGATCTGGGCACAGAGGTGAGACTGACTGGTCTGTAGTTCCCTGGCTCATCCTTCTTTCCCTTTTTGAAAATGGGAGTTATGTTTCCCCTTTTCCAGTCAGTGGGGACCTCCCTGGACAGCCATGACTTTTGGAATGTAATAGAGAGCAGTTTAGCAACCTCATCCACCAGTTCCCTCAGCACCTGTGGGTGGATCTCATTGGGTCCCATGGACTTGAACACTTTCAGGTTCTTCAGGTGGTCACGAACCTGATCTTCACTCACCATGGGCAGTTTCTTCTTCCAGTCCCTGCCATTATCTTCTGCGATCCCAGGAGTGCAGCTGGAGTCCTTGCCAGTGAAGACTGAGGTAAAGAAGTCATTGAGAACCTCATCCTTCTCCATGTCACTTGTCACCACTTCACCTGTTTCCTTTCTGAGGGGGCCCACACCTTCCCTAGGCTTCTTTTTACCATTAATATACCTATAGAAATCTTTACTGTTTCCTTTGATCTCCCTGGCTAGATTTAATTCTAGCTGAGCTTTAGCTTTTCTAACCAGGTCTCTTGCTGCTTGGGCAGCTTCCTTATATGCCCCCATTCCAGCTGTCCTTTCTTCCACTCCTTGTAGAGTTTCTTTTTTGTGTGACAGCATGTCCAGGAGCTCCTTGCTCATCCAGGCAGGTCTCCTAGCATTCTTTCCTGCTTTCCTCTTTGTGGGTATACTTTGCTCCTGGGCATGGAGAAGGTGATCCTTGAACACTGACCAGCTGTCCTGGGCCCCTCTTCCCTCTAGGGCTTTGTCCCATAATACTCTGGCCAGCAGATCCCTGAGGCAATCAACGTCTCCATGCCTAAAGTCCAGGGTTGTAACCTTGGGATATGTCCTACTTGTCCTGAGGATCTTAACTTCTATCGCTTCATGCTCAATGATGCCCAGGTTATCCCTGAGCCTCACACTGGTCACCAGCCTTTCCCTGTTGGTGAGAACAAGGTCCAGCATAGCACTTTTTCTCATTGGTTCCTCACCATTTGGAGGAGGAATTTGTCATTTATGCATTCCAGGAACATCCTGGAATGCTGGTACCTGGCTGTGTTGTCCCTCCAGCAGATGTCGGGGTGGTTGAAATCCACCACAAGGACCAGGGCTTGTGAACATGAAGTCAATTCTGTTTGCCTGTGGAGGGCCTCATCTGCTTGCTTCTGCTGGTCAGTTGGCCTGCAGCAGACCCCTACAGTAATATCACTTCTCCTGTCTTCCCTGGGCAATTTGACCTCTTTTGCCCTTTCACATAGCCAAAAACTAGCTCATAAGGGCTTATGTGGGATAGCAATTAGCATATGAAGAATATAGCAGTTCCTAAATGACATTTTGCGTTCCCCCATTGGAAGATCTGCATAGACTTAAGTGAAGGTGCTTGACTGGGATTGGATATATTAAATTATTTCCGTTCTCTTTAACCAAAATGCTTTTTAAACTGGACGTAGGACAGTGAAAGTAACATATATTTTCACATCAAAAAGCTTTTAAAACTCTTTGGGAAAAGCTAAATTCCACCATAGGAAATGTCTCACCTGTGTGATTTCAAATGGTGTTTGTTACAACGCAGAGCAACGCATGCTGTGAACACAGAAAATTTTACACTAGTGACTTCTCCATGTATACTAGTGGGTTGAAAAATTTTGGGAAATACCACTTGTGGTCACTTTTAGTTATGGAGTGAGGCTGATAATAGTAAGATCCTACACATTCTGGCTATTGGCTTTCTCACCTCTGTGCTGAAATCCACCTACCAATTCAAGGAAAAACATGACATTTTCCTCATACCTTCAAGATACATTGGAAAAATAAAAGAAAAAAATAATTAGCTACAGTCTGTCCTCTGCCACTTTTTCATAAATGAGTTTCTTCCTGAGCCAGTTTTAAAATTTCAATACTTGCATTTAATTTTCAGTAAGAGTTCAAGAGAATGGTAGAATTCCTTACTCAATGAAAGGAAAATAATTGCATCTCATTTTGCTGAGCTCACACTTTCAAGTGACAGTAGTATTTCCTTTTTCATATTTAAGGAGCAGTGAAAAGGATGATCAGAGGACTGGAGCACTGCTCCTACAAGGACAGACTGAGGGAGTTGGGTCTGTTCAACCTGGAGAAGAGAAGGCTCCAGGGAGACATGATAGCAGCCTTCTAGTACCTGTAAGAGACCTACAGGAAAGCTGGAGAGACACTTTCTGTAAGGACATGTGGTGATAGGATAAGGGGCAATAGTTTTAAACTAGAGCAGGGTAGATTTAGATTACACATCAGGAAGAAGTTCTGTCAGGGCAGTGAGACACTGGAATGCGCTGCCCATAGAAGTTAAGGACTCCTCATCTGTGAAAGAATTTAAGACCAGTCCAGATGAGACTTTGAGCAACCTGGTCTAGTGGGAGGTGCCTCTGCCCATGGCAGAGCAGTTGGACTAGAGGATCTTTAAGGTCCCTTCCAACTCAAGCCATTCTATGATCTTCCTTTCTTCAGGAGCGATGTCATATTATCTCAGAACATCGTTCTTCCATACATTACTACAAATGTTTCACCCTGAAATTGTCCTGAAGCCATTAATAGCCACTTGTGAGTCAAAGAACTTGAATACAAGAAATCTGGGCAGTAACTACAGATCTACCCATTGACCTGCCATGTCTAGAGCCATCTGTAAGAGACTTGGCACTCAGCAGTATGTGGAAAGGCTACAAGTACTCAGATGCCACTGCAATTTCAAGGTTCCACCACATGGAGCAACAGCACTAGGAAGAGAAGCCTTTGCTTTCTAAGCGCATGTCTGCCTGCCCAATGCTACCTTGTTAGCATCTACCACAGTTATTAAGCATCCAGTCAATATGGCAGATTTTCATTAATTTATCTTGACATTTAGTGACTTTAGGACAAATTTGTGTTAATGTGTCGGGTGTGCCCTGTGCCACAAATGTGTTGTCCCTTCTGAATAGCTGTCAGTTCTTGCATACAGTTCCACCTTTTGTGGATACTTCACCAGGCAATGTCCATACTCCATAATCAAAAGGTAGATGAAACAAACCAAAACGAGACACTTATCTTCAAAATACATGCCCAGCATAGAAATCAGGTCTGCTGCACATTTCCATGGTACAGTACGAACCAGCCTTGAATTTGCTTAGCTGCAAATACGTCAAATATCAATTCAACGACAATCACCTCTCACTAGCAAAGGAGAAGAAAAGGAGACCTGAACCAGAATTTGCACTGTAGAAAGAAGAAACTGCATCTCCACATCAGGGAATGAATTTGTAGGCAATATAGTGATATTGATCCAAGCAGAGGCAGGGTCCATTTTCTTTCCAAATGCATTTTACCTCGACTAGTAAATTTCTGATTGAAAATTAGATAGAACTTTAACTAATTGTAATTTTGCTTTCCCACCATCCAGTGTTGGAAAGTTGCCTGCGACAATACCAATAGATTAACTCCCTCCCTGAAATGTTTATATCCAATGCACAGAGCATGAAGAATAAGCAGGAGGAGCTGGAAATCTGCATTAGGCTGAATGACTATGATGTAATTGCCATCACTGAAACATGGTGGGACAGCTCTCACGACTAGAATGTTGTCATGGATGGCTATGTACTGTTCAGGAAGCATAGACCAGCAAGACGAGGTGGGGGAGTTGTTCTCAACTGAAATGTGCTGAAATGTGCTGAGTTCTATCCAAGGGGGGACACAGAACAGATTGAAAACTTGTGGGTAAGAATTAAGGGATGTGGGAAAGGAGGTGAAATTGTTGTAGGTGTCTACTATAGACCACCAAACCAAGAGGAAGATGTTGATGAGACCTTCTACAGTCAACTGGAGGTAGCCTCTAGAGCAAACTCCTTGGTACTCATGGGTAACTTTAATTATCCTGGTATTTGCTGGGAAGCTCACATAGCCAGACACAGTCAGTCCAAAAGGCTCTTGCAGTGTATCAATGATAAATTCTTGATGCAGTGAAGGAACCAACAAGGAGAGATGCATTGCTGGACCTTGTATTAACTAATAAAGAAGGACTGGTTGAGGACATTAAGGTCAAGAACAGCCTTGGTGACAGTGATCATGACATGGTGGAGTTCAGCATTATACAGGGTAGAAGCAGACCAACAAGTAGAATTACAACCCCTGGACTTCTGCAGAGCTAACTTTGTACTCTTCAGAGACATACTTGCAGAAATCCCATGGGCTAAGACCCTTGGGGGTAAAGGAACCCAAGAAAGTTGGTGGGTTTTTAAAGACCACTTCCTCCAAGCCCAAGCTAGGTGTGTTCCCTTGAGTAGAAAATCGGGTAGACATACTAGGAGACCTGCATGGCTGAGCAAGGAGCTCCTGAAGGAAATCTCAGGAAAGAAAGAAACTTACAATTTATGGAAGAAGGGATTTGTCTCTTGGGAGAAATATAGAGAAGTTGTCAGGGCATGTAGGAAGGCAACAAGGAAGGCCAAAGCCCTCTTGGAACTGAAACTGGCAAAGGAGGTAAGACAGAACAAGAAGGGCTTCTTCAAATATATCAGTAGGAAAAGGAAGAATAGGGGAGGTGTGAGGCCACTGCTGAATGAGGAGGCAGCCCTGATAACTGAGGATTCAGAGAAGGCAGAGTTGCTGAATGCCTTCTTTGCTTCAGTCTTTACACCTAAGACTGAACTCCCCTATGTACTCCAGACCCTGGATGGAGGAGAGGAAGCCTGGAGGAGGGAATGCTCCCCACTGGTCAGTGAAGACTGGGTTAAGGATCAGTTACACAAATTGAATATTCACAAGTCCATGGGCCCTGATGAGACGCCCCCAAGAATGCTGAGAGAACTGGCAGATGTTATTCCACTGCCAATCTCCATCATTTTTGCCAAATCCTGGCAGACAGGAGAAGTGCCTGAGGACAGGAGGAGAGCCAATGTCACTCCAGTCTTCAAAAAAGGCAAGAAAGAGGTTCCAGGGAACTATCTACCAGTCAGCCTCACCTCCATCCCTGGAAAAATGATGGAGCAGCTCCTTCTGGAGGGTATCTCAAGGCACTTGGAAGAGAAGAAGGTTATCAGGAGTAGTCAGCATGGATTTTCCAAGGGGAAATCATGCTTGACTAATCTGAGAGCATTCTACGATGCCATAACTGAATGGGTAGATTCAAGGAGACCAGTGGATGTAGTCTACCTGGACCTTATCAAGGCCTTTGACACCATCTCCCATGACATCCTAGTGAGCAAGCTCAGGGAGTGTGGGATGGAAGAGCAGATAGTGAGGTGGATAAGGAACTGGTAGAGTTCAAAGAGTGGTGATCAATGGTGCCAGGTCCAGCTGGAGAGCTGTAACTAGTGGAGTTCCCCAGGGATCAGTGCTGGGTCTGGTCCTGTTCAACATCTTCATCAATGACATTGATGAGGGGACAGACAGACAGTCTGACAGAGTGTCTGCTCAGCAAGTTAACTGATGACACCAAACTGGGAGGCTTGGCTGATACAGCTGAAGGCTGTGAGGCCATCCAGTGAGACTTGGACAGACTGAAGAGCTGGGCACAGAGGAACCTAATGAGGTTCAACAAGAACAAGTGCAGATTCCTGCATCTGGGGAGGAATAACAAACTGCTCCAGTATACACTGGGAGGTGATCTGCTGGAGAGCAGCCCTGGACCTAGGAGTCCTGGTGGATAACAAGCTCTGCATGGGACAGCAATGTGCCCTTGTGGCCAAGAAGGTCAATGGGATCCTGGGGTGTACTAAGAAGAGTGTGTCCAGCAGATCAAGGGAGGTTCTCCTCCCCTTCTAATCGGCCCTGGTGAGACCACATCTTCAGTACTATATTCAGTTTTGGGCACCCAAGTTGAAGAGGGACAAGGATCTGCTGGAGAAGATCCAGCACAGGGCTATGAGGATGGTTAGGGGATGGGAGCATGTGTCTTATGAGGAGAGGCTGAGGGACTTGGGGCTTTTTAGTCTGGAGAAAAGAAGACTTAGAGGGGATTTAATAAATGTTGATAAATATCTGAGGACTGGGTGTCACGAGGGAGAGGACAGGATCTTCTCACTTGCTCCCTGTGATAGGACAAGGAGCAATGGACGTAAGCTGCAGCACAGGAGGTTCCACCTCAACACAAGGGGGAACTTCTTTACTGTAAGGGTCACAGACCACTGGAACAGGCTCCCCAGAGAGGTTGTGGATTCTCCTTCTCTGGAGACTTTCAAGGCCTGTCTGGGTGCATTCCTCTGTGACCTGAGCCTGCTCTGGCAAGGGGGATTGAACTTGATAATCTCTTTGGGTCACTTCCAACCCCTGACATCCTGTGATCCTGTGAATACAGTCAATGGAAATGTGATAGGATGGAAACTCAAGATATTAGCTAGGCTAATACTTTGCTTCAAAGCAGGAGAAACATGCTTTCATTGTTCATATCACATGCTTGTCTTTCATGTTCAGTAAAATGCATGGTGGAATAAGACTTTAGGGAGAATGGCAGGAGGAAATGCTGTTCTCAGTTGTATAAGAGCTGAATTATAGGATGCCATCCACTACAAATTCCACTCTTTGGAGATGACTGTGTAGTGAAACATGGAAGCTCATGTCTTAACACTAATTGTCCTGCAGTACTTCTTTGATCTATTTCTGTCCCACTCAAAATTATTCATTGCTAAAAATGAGGCCTGGTTTCTTAACTTCATTGCACTTCTCTGAGCAAAGATTTTTGTGATATTGACTACATAGACGGCTACAGAAATATAAAGACAGAAAAAAAAGGCCTTAAAGATTTAAGTGAAATGGGGAAGAAAAATGTCCTAAAGCCCTTTTTCTTCCATCTGTTCATGGGAAAAAGGACAGAAAGGAAACATTACACTGATTAATTTCATCCCTTTTATTCAGAAGACAAACAGCTGCATTAGCTATTGCTACATGCAGCTTTACAGCAGCATGCTTTGTTGATTGGTGTGTTACTACCTCTGGCAAAATTTTGCTTTGCAGAATTTTGGGTCTTCTGGTCCTTCCTTCTGGGGTCAGAAGAAGTAGGTTTCCTTCAGTTTCTTCCATATCCTCCATTGTTTAAGCCCTACAATTTCATCAATATATATAAAACATTAACAAACAAACAAACCAAAAAATAAAAGGAAAAAAAAATCAGAGCACCAAGCCTTTAAATTCATCTCTCATGTCTTTTTTAAGTTATCCATGTTCATGCAAAGATACAAAAGCAGTAAAAACCAAAACATTGCCTTTAATCAGAAAGCTAATACTCATCTGAGTTGTGTTCCCATGGAATCCAAAAAAATTTGCGCTCAAATCTTCTTCTTCATGGGCAATTATATGTGTTCTCAATTATTTATGTATCCAAAGTGCAACAAACGTGTTTATGGCTCACTAGCCAAAGCGCAGTGCTGTAACAGTCAGATAGCTCAAGTCTTACTGTAAGGTTTACCTCTAATTAGACAACCAAGAGTGTCGTGATAAGTCCGCCCTTGTCACATGATCCCACTGGCAGAAAACCTGTGAAGCTATCGGGTTTTTGGAAGTGCAATAATTTCCATGAACTTTACTTCACCTGGGTTAACACTATTGGTGTCAAATAGTCATCAAATGAACTAATAAGGCACGGTGAACAAAGTACAACTAGAACATTGAAATCAGGATTTATAAATATCCATTAAAACTAAAAATTGTATGTTTTGCCTCCCTTTCCCCATCAAGTTCAGAAAGAAGGCATGGAAGTAGTTATGTTTCGGCAGAGAAAAGGATTGTGACATTTTCCATTTAAATATAAATACTAAGTAAAATCAGTCAGGCAAAAGGGAATTTATCACATGTTATGCATTTAAAGTGATACTATTTTGAAGAACTGCTGCTACTACAAGTAAGTATGCGTGAAACATCACTGCTTCTCTACTGCGCAGTGGAGTGATAAAACTTTCAATATGATATCTGATGCATGTCCAGCTAACACATTTGTAGTTGCACATCTATATATAGCAGTCTATTAGCAGTTTAACACTATTCCAAATTAATATGAGCCTCAACGAAGCTGTTTATTTTTAGTCTATAACTGAATAATTGCTACAGAAGTCAACGGAACTAGTTTAGACTTGCTGAAAGCCTGGCCCAAAATTTCTTAGTCTTAGCTATTCTGGTAAGAAATACATTCTCCCTACTAAGTAGAGAAATAAAAAAAATAATAATACAAACAAAACATCACACAGTAACTATATTTAATCAGAAGCACAAATAAGGTAACGTCCTTGCAAAAGATGGATCCTTGATAACTTAATGACACATAAAAGACAAAGATACCACAAAGTGTTTTAAAATAATCCTCTCTCCTAATATGGACCAAACATACATTCTTTCTGACAGTTTCTGTCCAGAGGTAGGTGGCTAATTATTGACAACCCATACCAATATTAATTTTTAAAACTGCCTTTGTTTCTGCAATGCAAACCTTCACCAAATGCTACCAGATCTTTGGAAAACAGGGTAGTAGGAGTACAGCAAGAGGATGGAAATATTATTTTCACAAAATGGGTAAGGAGTAACTCTTTACTTAAACAACTGTGCATTGCTGGGAATAGACAACCTAAGAGACCACCTTTTCAAAGGGATTGCAGCTTGCCCTTCTTTGAACAAATGTAATTCACACCTTATCTGTCCATCTGCAGGGTAATGCCCACAGCTGATCTGTGCTTAATGTGCAAATACTATGTCTATCATTTGCATGCACAAGTGATCTGCAGGGACCCATTTGCACTTACATATGTAGAAGATGACATTTGAAAAACTGGCTCCTGAAATCATTCCTTCTGTGAATGTTATACAGCCATCTGTACAAAAGTAGCAACCAAATACATTGCCATCAGCAGAGTGTTAGCCTTTCAGATATGACTGCTTGCAAGGGTTTGGGGTTTTTTTTGTCTTTTTTTTTTTTTTTTATGTCCAAACTCCATTTCAACAGAAAGCTGGTTTTTTTCAACTAATATGATTTTTAAACATAATGTTAAATATGATGTTGGTTTTCAGCTGAATCCCTCCTTTTCTCACCATTACCAAATCTGATTGATCTAATAAAAGCTAAGCCTGCTCATACTCTGGGACTTCAGTTTCATTTGTGGTACTATGGTCAGGGATGCTTGTGACGTATCCTAGCAGCTCAGTGACAGAAGTGTGATCCCTTAAAGGACTATAGCCTGTGAAAAGAAATATTATCTCAGATAACAACACAGCATTTTGGGGGTTAGGGGTGGGGGAGGAAGGGGCAGAAGAACAAGGTTCTTTTTCTTATCCCACGTCCAAAAGCATTAGAATCATAGAATCATATAATCAAGAAGGCTGGAAGAGACCTCAAGGATCATCAAGTCCAACCTGTCACCCTACACCTCATGCCTATCTAAACCATGGCACCAAGTGCCACCTCCAATCCCCTCTTGAACACCTCCAGGGATGGTGACTCCACCACCTCCCTGGGCAGCACATTCCAATGGCCAACCACTCTCTCTGTGAAGAACTTTCTCCTCACCTCCAGCCTAAACCTCCCCTGCACAGCTTGAGACTGTGTCCTCTTGTTCTGGTGCTGGTTGCCTGGGAGAAGAGACCAACCCCCTCCTGGCTACAACCTCCCTTCAGGTAGTTGTAGACAGCAATGAGGTCTCCCCTGAGCCTCCTCTTCTCCAGGCTAAACAGTCCCAGCTCCCTCAGCCTCTCCTCATAGGGCTTGTGCTCAAGGCCTCTCCCCAGCCTCATTGCCCTTCTCTGGACATGCTCCAGCAATTCAACATCTTTCCTAAACTGAGGGGCCCAGAACTGGACACAGTACTCAAGGTGTGGCCTAACCAGTGCTGTGTACAGGGGTACAATGATCTCCCTGCTCCTGCTGGCCACACTATTCCTGATGCAGGCCAGGATGCCATTGGCTCTCTTGGCCACCTGGGCACACTGCTGGCTCATGTTCAGGTGTCTGTCAACCAGTACCCCCAGGTCCCTTTCCACCTGGCTGCTCTCCAGCCACTCTGACCCCAGCCTGTAGCTCTGCATGGGGTTGTTGTGGCCGAAGTGCAGCACCCGGCACTTGGACTTGTTGAATGCCATCCTGTTGGACTCTGCCCATCTGTCCAGCCTGTCAAGGTCCCTCTGCAGAGCCCTTCTACCTTCTAAGAGATCAACACCTGCTCCCAGCTTGGTGTCATCTGCAAATTTACTGATGATGGACTCAATCCCCTCATCCAGATCATCAATAAAGATATTGAACAGGATGGGGCCCAGCACTGATCCCTGGGGGACACCACTAGTGACTGGCTGCCAGCTGGATGTGGCACCATTCACCACCACTCTCTGGGCTCAGCCCTCCAGCCAGTTCCTAACCCAGCGCAGAGTGCTGCTGTCCAAGCCACAGGCTGACAGCTTGGCCAGGAGTTTGCTGTGGGGGACAGTGTCAAAGGCCTTGCTGAAGTCCAGGTAGACTACATCCACAGCCTGCCCCACATCCACCAGGCTGGTCACCTGATCATAGAAGGAGATCAGGTTGGTGAGGCAGGACCTGCCCTTCCTAAATCCATGTTGGCTGGGCCTGATTCCTTGGCCATCCTTCAGGTATGCAGTGATTGCCCCCAAGACAATCTGCTCCATGATTTTCCCTGGCACTGAGGTCAGGCTGACAGGCCTGTAGTTCCCAGGTTCTTCTGTCCGTCCCTTCTTGTGGATGGGCGTCACATTGGCCAGTTTCCAGTCTTCTGGGACCTCTCCAGTGAGCCAGGACTGGTGGAAAATGATGGAGAGAGGCTTGGCCAGCTCATCTGCCAGCTCTTTCAGCACCCTAGGATGAATCCCATCAGGTCCCATGGACTTGTGAATATCCAAGTGACTCCACAAGTCTCGAACTAATTCCACATGGATTTCAGGAGTACAACACTGCTCCTTGACCCCATCAACCAGCTCAGGAGGCCAGTTATCCTGAAGTCCTCCTGCCTTACTGTTGAAAATGGAGGCAAAGAAGGTATTTAGAGTCTCAGCCTTCTCCTCTGTTACCCTCCACGTCCAATAAAGAGTGGAGGCTCCTCTTGCTCCTCTTTTTAGCATTAATATATTTATAAAAATGCTTTTTGTTGTCCTTCACGGAAGCGGCCAGTTGAATTTCTAGCTGTGCTTTTGCCTCTCTTATTTTTCTTCTACATGATCTAGCAACATCCTTAAACATATCACTAGTTGCCTCCCCCCCTTTCCAAAGGCGATAAACCCTCTTTTTGTCCCTTAAATCCTTCAGGAGCTGCTTGCTCATCCAGGCCGGTCGTCTTCCCCGCCGGCTCGTCTTACGGCATGTGGGAACTGCCAGTTCCTGTGCCTTTAGGAGCTCCTGTTTGAAGTAGGTCCAACCATCCTGGACCCCTTTCTTCTTAAGGGATGTTACCCAGGGAACTTTACGAATAAGTTGCCTGAACAACCTGAAGTTTGCCCTCCGAAAGTCCAAAGTGAGGGTTCTGTTACTGCTCCTCCCTATTTCCCTGCATATTGAAAACTCCACTATCTCATGGTCGCTGCACCCTAGACAGCCTCCAACCATCACATCTCCCACCAGCCCTTCTCTATTTGAGAACAGCAGATCAAGCAGAGCCTTACCCCTGGTAGGTTCACCTAAGAGCTGCATCAGGAAGTTGTCATCCATGCACTCTAGGAACCTTCTGGACTGTCTCCTCTCTGCTGAATTAAGTTCCCAGCAGATGTCTGGTAGGTTAAAGTCCCCCACAAGGACAAGGTCTGATGATCTTGAGACAGCTTCCAGCTGCTTATAGAATATCTCATCGGTTTCCTCGTCCTGGTTGGGTGGTCTATAACAGACTCCAACCAGGATGTCAGTTTTGTGCGGCCTCCCTCTGATTTTAACCCACAAGCATTCAACCCTTTCTTCTGCAACCTCAAGTTCTGAGGCATCAAAGGATTCCCTAATATACAGGGCCACCCCTCCTCCTCTTCTCCCTTGCCTGTCTCTCCTAAAGAGCTTATTATAACCCCCCAGTGCGGTACTCCAATTGTGAGAATCGTCCCACCATGTTTCTGTGATGGCAACTACATCATAGTTCTCCTGGTGAACCAAGAGTTCCAGTTCATCTTGTTTGTTGCCCACACTGTGTGCATTGATGTACATGCACTTCAGCTGGGTTGCTGATTTCACCAGTTTATGTGGTCCTCCCTCCTCTCCAGGGAGACTGGTTTCCACACCCACCCCCTTCAGACCTAGTTTAAAGCCCTCCCAACGAGTCCTGCCAACCCCAATGCCAGCACCCTCTTACCCTTTCTAGATAAATTCAACCCAACTTGGTCCAGCAGGTTGGGTGCAGTAAGAGTTGCCCCGTGATCAAAGAAGCCAAAATTCCGCTGCTGGCACCATCTCCTAAGCCAACTGTTGATGGTGTGGGTTTTCCTGTTCCTCTCAGTGTACACCACAGCTGCTGAGGGAACTGAGCAGAACACCACTTGAGCTCCTGCCCCGTCAATCGATTTCCCAAGGGCCTTAAATTCCTTTTTAATCTTCCTGGTGCTGCTCTTTTCAATTTCTTCACTTCCAGCCTGGATTACCAGCAATGGGTAATAGTCAGAGGGCTGGATTAGTTTAGGTAACCTTTGGGTGATGTCCCTCACCCGGGCCCCAGGTAGGCAGCACACCTCCCTATGGGATGGGTCAGGACGACATATGGGTCCCTCTGTTCCCCTCAAGAGAGAGTGTCCAATAACTATAGCCTTTCTCTTTGTAGCACTGGTCCTTAAGGTTTGGGGGGGCTGCTTCGTCTTTGGCATCTCCTTGATTGGTTCCTCTACAATACTCTCATCCACATTGCCCTCAGCCTGCAGAGTCTCATAGTTATTGCTCAAGGGCAGCGGGGGAGGGGAAGAGGGTCAGGGTGCATTCCCTTTGCTTCCCCTGACAGGGACCTGTATCCATCCTCCACTGCTCCCCTCAACTGGAGGGGGAGAAAAAAAAAAAGATATCTCTAGTTCATTCCAGTGATTCTGAAGATCCAAACTTGCCAAATAATGGTGAGCCATCCTTCCAGGTGAGAACTGTTCCAGGACAAATGTCTTCTTCAGATAAAATTATATTGACAAATTGTCAAAAAGCTTTATTTCCTTGAATCATAGAATCATAGAATTGTTAGGGTTGGAAGGGATCAATATAAAGTCAGCTGCTCAAACCAGGTGCAAAGTGGTCAGTGCTCTATCTCCGATGACATATGTTGCCACTTGATCAATGGAATGGATGGACAAAGTATGCAATGAGAGAGGCATGAAGAGCAGGACCTTAAATGTTGAGAGCCATATGTGGAATCCATGGCTCATGACCAGAATCACAGAATCAATAAGGCTGGAAAAGACCTCAAGGATCATCAAAGTCCAACCTGTCATCCAAGACCTCAAGACCTCTAAACCATGTCACCAAGTGCCACCTCCAATCCCCTCTTGAACACCTCCAGGGATGGTGACTCCACCACCTCCCTGGGCAGCACATTCCAACGTCTAACAACTCTCTCCGTGAAGAACTTTCTCCTCACCTCGAGCCTAAACTTCCCCTGGTGCAGCTTGAGACTGTGTCCTCTACACAAAATGCTCACTATGCTAAATCTGTCAGGGACTACACTGTTGGGACTCTGCAGTATACCCAGTTACAGATACCAAATATGCATGCTGTATGTTATCTGACTACATTAACCTGAACACAGGTGATGGCCAATGGGAGAACCTATCAAAGAGTCATGAAAATAAAGTGTGGCAATTTTCTAAAATCCACTAAAACAGCACACATACCAGGACAGCTGTTCTCTGCTTCCACACACTGTGCCAGAGAAGTTCATTAGTGAAGGGGCAGAGTGACTACTATTTGCCATATTAATACTCATTCCATCTGTGGCAGGTTGAAATTACCCCCAAAATAAAACTGCCAGACCAGCCCAGTTGGAAAGTAAATGAAGCTGTATTTACAAGCACATTAATATCTAGAAATATAAAATGCAATGAATATGTACAAAATATGCAATATTTACATGTGTTTACAAATTATGAATAACATAAGAACCCCCCTGGACAAAACCAGGGGTTACCAACAGCTTCCTTCTCTTCTCTCTTTCCCCCTGTACACGGGACAAGAGAAAGAAAAGAGCAGAGGGTAGCTTGTTATTACTTAGCCACAACAAGAACGCAGCCAAGGTCACAACAGCCAAGCAAAAGCACTAGTTAGTATCTGCTAGACCAAAGAAGCTGAAAAGAGTCAGTTTATACAGCTAACTTTATGTTAGTTATTAGACTAATTGAATTATTTAGACCTTATCATTATCTTCCCTTTTACATCCAACAGTAATTTATTTACCTTTCTACTCAACAGAAAGGTAAATAAATAACTTTATAGACCTTTCTACTCAATCTGTAGAAAATTTTCCTAGGCATCAGCCTAAAACTGCCACACCACCTTATTCTTTCTTGGTATTTTATATAAGATGGAAATCATGCGTGCACAGGGATGCATTTTTTTTCAGTGAAGCATAAGCAGTTTTATATTCTTTCAGTCTTATGGTGGGGGTGGGAGGTGGAAAGAAAGTCTCTTACACTTTATCTATATATTTTGGACAAAGCTTGCTCTCATTTACATAAATACTGCTATCTGTTGAATCAAGGTGAATTCTAACCCATTATTCAGAAAAAAAAACCAAACTACCCTACGCTTCCAAAGGAAATGCTACTGCAAGCGAACACCTTATAGAAAGAAATGTTGCATTAGATATTGCTTCCCAAACCTCTCTGGAGAGCCAAGGTGCCCAACACTGTCTGTGCTCCTTTTAAGAGAAGATGTTTAAAATCTGCCATTATTTTCTCTCTGTGTTTCCTTCATATCATACCTTGTTCTTTACAAGAACACGGAATGCAGGAACAAAGCAATCTCATCCCACTTTGGTAATGCTTTATTCTCCTATCCTATTCTTAGATCATTCCAAACACACTTTTCTGATACAGTGAATTATTGCACAGGATGCAAGATAGTGACAGATCAGGATCCAGAAGCCAGTGGACTTGGAATTTTGTTTTGTATATATTTGAAAAATGGTGCCAAGTCTTCAACTAACAATTTAAACCAGTCAGCAGTGCTTTGCTTTTGCTACTAGAAACCTTTCTAAGTCAGATTATAGTGAAAAGGGACATTGGGTGGGTGACAGCTTTTATGAAGCATATGTTTAAAATCATTCCCCCTCTTCAAGTTGACTATTTCCACAGACACAGAGATGGAAATGGACCATTAACATCATTAACATCTATGAGTCACTTTAAACTGTAACATTAAAAAGGAGCTTGAATTAGTGAAAATGAGAGCTTTAAAATAACTCTTGAAAAATATTGTACTGCATTTTTCTGCACTTGTCTGCCTAGGTCTCTGTGGAACACAGTCAGAAAGGCACTTGGAGCCAACAGGGAATCAGAGGAGGAGGATGAGAACCCCAGATCACAGGTAACAGCTGGAAGTAAAAATCAAAACAAAAGGCAGATGCAACTTTGGAGTTCTAAAGGCCCAAAATTGAAATGTTAATTTAAAATTGCATAGACTTGTTTTTTGAACTGCAACTTTTTAAATATCTTTGAAAAACAAATATTCAAGTCTCTTTAACAACTGCAACTATATTCTTCATGAATTCACTTTTCTTGGAATGGAGCAATTACAAGACAGAAGCTGCAATCTAGGTCACGGGGTTATTTAGTTACTGATCATATACCATGATACTAATCGTATACTGTGATATGTTGTCTTACCAGCATTGGCTACCCCCAAAGACACAAAAGAAGGAATTCCAAAGTATCTTTAGCTATGTAATTGCAGAATGCTGAGCTGTAAGAATGCTAGACTTGAGGTCTCTTGAGTATTATGATTAAACAGCACGGTACAGATACTGAACTTCATATTTCTTTTATTGTGGTGTAGCTCCATTGCCATTAATGACATTACTCCTGCTTTCTAAGCATGAGAAGCTTCCTTTGTGGGAAATCAGGGCAATCAAAACCAGTTTTGCAGTGGCTGCTTTCAAGTATAAGTGTGCAAGTGCTGTGCTCTGTTTGCACATTACATCAACCACAAAATTCAGCTGCTATTTTTGCTTTTGTGTCTTTGTATGCACTTGAAAGTCCACATGTTCTTTCAGAGTTTATACCTGCTGCACAAGGCTTTAAAACGTCAGCAAAGAGTCTGTGCTACAAAATCATACTCCTACTTGAAGACAGAGTAGCAACATTTCACCACAGCATTTTAGATGCCTTGAGCTCAGTAGCTTCTCTTGTATTTGCATGAATTTCACTTCCCTCGCAGATGGCTAAAGGATGAAAATTACATGCCTAGTATGTTTCTTTTTTTTCTTCTTATTTTTTTTTCTCCAAGAATTCTGCCTGATTTCTACAGCACATTGATACAAAGGTCAATTCCACCAGCTTCTGCCAGAGAATTCTCTAAATTTTGTTCTTTCTTTTTTCCAGGACACACAATGAAGCAGTACACTTGCTTTAATGTTTCAACTGTTGGGGGATTTGTTAATCTCTTTTCTTCCAAAAGAAGTGATACTTATTGTGAAGTATTTGTTGGTTTCTGTATTTAGCTCCCTACTTTCAGTATTTAGTGTTCAGCATTGAGTCTTTTTTTTTTTTCCAGTCTCCAAAGCTCTTAGAAGCAAAAAAGAACATCATGTTCCTGCAGACTGCCCAGGACACATGCTTCTCAGCTGTGCCAAATTTGCAGCTGACCAATTGGCCTACATTGCAAGAAGACTCATTTTCAAAATTTACAATCGTTTTTTTAAATGTGTGCCAGATAGGCTGATTCACTGTGAGACCTCTTTGATTTTATTGACGTTGAGAGCCTCATCCAGTTCCCAGTGAAGTCAATGGGTGTCTTTCCAGTCCTTGTAGCAGGACTTGGATGAATCTTTAAGTGGGAAGAACTCTTTCCCATCACCTATTTTGGCCACTGGGACATTCAAAAGATCACTGACCCCCATTCTGTAATGTTTAAAGGAATTCTATGAACTTTTGTGGTAGTTTTAGTCTACGCATTTAAAAATTTTTCACAGATCTTGAACAGAAAGTAGTAAAATGTAAATAAATCACTACTGGGTGTAGCTATAAAATTAAAGGTGCCAACTGACTTTAACAAATTCCCCAGCGTTAAGCCTGTCATGGAAATGATAATACTATTAGCATTATTTTATTTGATTTGTTCCAGAAATAATGTGTGCTTTTAGAGCACTTAGTCCTGTTCACTGAACCTGGTGGCTTGTCTGTGTGAAGGAACTGCACAAATAAGCAAGTGTTAGACATCTACTCTAAAACACTACTATGTGATTTAACAGTAGAATTTTTAAAAGACTGGAAGCAGGTATAGTTCAATCATAAAATGTTTTGATAAGCATTTATGTCTCAAAGTATTTCAGTTTGAACATTTCAGTTTACAGTGCATATAAACAGACTTCCAAAAAAACAGCATTTGTAAAGATGAAGTCATAAACTGGAAGACTCCAGACCCAGAGTACATTTGAATCTGCAGCTGATAATAGCGTCTATTCTGCAGCGTAAAGCCAACAGGGCAACAGCAATGCTCGTATATGTACATAGAATGTATGTCTGCACACATCACAAAAAGCTTTCTGTTTATGCTCTGATGCCATTTTCCTGATGCAAGCCCAATTAAGACAGTTGACAGTTCAGAATTTTCTGCTCCCATCACTCACCAAACTATTGGGGGGAAATGAAAGAAAATGAAACTGAATAATTCTTCTTGCCAGTTCCTAGGGAAATTCTTTTCAGCAACTTGAAGCAGCACAGTATCAGTATGGTACATGTGGGGAGGAATGAGGAGGGAAGATAGCCTACTTGCTGGAAGAACTGGAGTTTTTGGTACCCTCCTTTTCTCTCCCTGTCTTATAGTATCATCCTCTGTCTCTGGAGGATACCAGATACTTTCTGTTACCTGAATTCAGGATTGCTTAGGCCCCTCCATTCCTTGAATTCGTAGATCTTCATGCATGTTAAGCATGGACTGTTCACTCCAAAAAGTTATTGGAATAAGATTCCTGAAAACAAAGAGAAAGGAAATTGCTTACTGTAGGCAAAAAAGGGATGTGAGTTGTCTGAAGTGGAACTAAATTAGGGTGGCATACCAAAAAAAGTTTTTAGTAGTGACATCTACAGGCATATGGAAAGCCTCCAAATAGAAGCGTGGGAGAACCACTTGCAATGATATTGCACAAGGCACTTCAGAGTAGCCTGTATGAAACAATTTTGGTATAAAGAGCATGGATTAGAAATACAATAGGTCTTTTCCATCTTCACTTTCACCATAATCTAATATAATTGAAACTGCTTAGATAAACTGCTAAAAAGGTACAGAATGTTTTTCTACATTTCTATTAACAGGAGAGAAATGTTATGAGATCAGTTAAGAGAAAGGGGCTGAGAAACAGGTCTCAAATAACTATTTCTGCTTAAGATAATGATGACCACTTAGCTTATACTATCCTGGAATTCCTTGTCTGGACAAAGATTGGCTTCTACAGAAGGTAAATCTGACCACGAAAACTAAAGAACATGACAGTGATGCAGGTAGTGTGGGCGTGTGTGCATGTGTGTGAAGGACAGGTCATCTCGTCTTTCTTTGTTGTTCCCTGCATTTCTTTATAGAATAATAGAATCAGTCAGGGTTGGAAGGGACCACAAGGATCATCTAGTTCCAACCCCCCTGCCATGGGCAGGGACACCTCACACTAGATCAGGCTGGCCAGAGCCTCATCCAGTCTGGCCTTAAACACCTCCCTGGACAACCCATTCCAGGCTCTCACCACTCTCATGGGGAAGAACTTCTTCCTCACGTCCAGCCTGAATCTCCCCACTTCCAGTTTTATTCCATTCCCCCTAGTCCTGTCACTACCTGATAGCCTAAAAAGTCCCTCCCCAGCTTTCTTGTAGGCCCCCTTCAGATACTGGAAGGCCACAAGAAGGTCATCTCGGAGCCTTCTCCTCTCCAGACTGAACAGCCCCAACTCTTTCAGTCTGTCCTCATAGGAGAGGTGCTCCAGCTCTCTGATCATCCTCATGGCCCTTCTCTGGACATGTTCCAGCATGTCCATATCCCTCTTGTAATAGTGGCTCCAGAACTGGACGCAGTTCTCCAGGTGGGGTCTCACCAGAGCTGGGTAGAGGGGGAGAATCACCTCCCTTGACCTGCTGGCTATGCTTCTGTAGCTGCAGCCCAGGATCTGGTTGGCTTTCTGGGCTGCAAGTGCAGCTGTTATTATTACTGACCATTATGTCATCAACAGTAGGGCCAAAAGTCTAAGAGTGGCAGCACTTTAAATTAATTAGCCTCTGTATGCTGTATTTCACTGCTCAAGTTAGGTAATAGATCTAGGATCGATAGGCTTTACTTACTTCTTGGAAATACACATGAAAGAATGGTTCTGGGCTTCACACCTGGCAGACAGTTTTCTGAGACTGATGGAGCTGACCAAGGCTTCGTTCTCTTTTTCTGCCTGCCAACTACACCTGTGAAGAAGGAGGCTGCACAAAAATTTCCTTAGGGCATTGCACCAGTGAGTGCTAGTGGTGAGGACAGAACATTAATTTGCCCCTACAGTCACCAGGTCTGTACTTAAGAGTCACTTAGAGTCACCATCAAATGGAAGCATGAACCTAACTGCAGGACAAAAGGAAATGGCCCCATAATATAACCATTCAATCAGCTGAAATTCTGACTCAATTAGCAGTGACACTTATAGTCCTCATGAAATTCTGGTTTTAGGAATTTAGCCAAATTTCTCTCTTAGTTTATTAGTAAAAACAGATTTTAAATTCCTACAACAGAAGCAGACAAATAATTAATAAATGAATGGTTATGGTTCTGAAATAATACTCAGTTCCATATGGGCTAACAATTTGCCTGGAAAGTGTTTGATAAAAATCTTAGACATAGAAGAGGAAACTGTTATTCGTTTCTTGCTCAATTAGTTGTACTTTCAGCACTGCCTCAGATAATATTCATACATTGCCCACTGAAGAATTCCATCTCTCCTTCTCAGAGATAAGCATACACACAGCCAAGATTTCTCATGAAAGATTAAAGTTCCTTCCCATATAAACAACAAATTAGTCACTCATTTTCACACTTGCATTCCGGAATCAGAAAAATATTAATTATTAACTATTCTTATGTTCAATTGAAAAAAAAAAAAAAGCAAGTATTTTAGTTAACTGCAAATTTAAGCATGGCTTAAAAACCAGTGGAGAAATGTACTGTAAATCTTAGCATTCATATAAAGCAGATCTTACCAGGAACTATATTAGCACTTAGAAGGAAGATCTGGGAAATAATTATGCACAGGAATAAGTCTTAATACAAAAAAGATTTGCTGAAGGTTTCATTTTCCTGCATGGTGGTATAAAAAAGGATCAGAGTATTTAGGATACTATTTCTGTGTTACATACCACTTACAACTAAGACTGTATTTTTTTCCCTCCTATAGTGGAGAGTACTTTCATTGGTAGATACAGGAATACGGTTACATGCACTCCTGACTAAGAAAGTTGTGTGGCAACCTAATGATAAAATCTAAAGAAATCTTATCTATCAACAAGACGAATAATTATGACAAGAATATTTAACATTTTAATTTCATAACATTCCAGAAAGGGAATCCGTTAAGCAGATCTGTCTGCATTACACCCTTTTACTAAGAATGAACCTAGATACATAAATACCCAGCAGGTGAACAAGCAGTCTTCAGCAGGGCTTAACATAGAATCATAGAATCATAGAATTGTTAGGGTTGGAAGGGACCTCAAGGATTACCTAGTTCCACTCCCCCTGCCATGGGCAGGGACACCTCACACTAGATCAGGTTGCTCAGAGCCACATCCAGCTGGCCTTAAAAACCTCCAGGGATGAGGCTTGCAACCACCTCCCTGGGCAACCTGTTCCAGTGTCTCACCACCCTCATGGTGAAAAACTTCTTCCTAATATCCAATCTGAATCTATCCATTTCTAGTTTTGTTCCATTCCCCCTAGTCCTATCATTACCTGACACCCTAAAAAGTCCCTCTCCAGCTTTCTTCAGGCCCCCTTCAGATATTGGAAGTCCACAATAAGGTCTCGGAGCCTTCTCTTTGCCAGATTGAACAGCCCCAACTCTTTCAGTCTGTCCTCACAGGAGAGGTGCTCCAGTCCTCTCATCATGCTCGTGGCCCTTCTCCAGACTTGTTCCAGCACCTCCGGATCCTTCTTGCAATAGGGGCTCCAGAACTGGATGCAGTACTCCAGGTGGGGTCTCACCAGAGCAGAGTAGAGGGGAAGAATCACCTCTCTCGACCTGCTGGCTATGCTTCTCTTGATGTAGCCCAGGGTGTGATTGGCTTTCTGGGCTGCAAGTGCACACTGGTGGCTCATGTTGAGCTTCTCAACCACCAGCACCAAGTCCTTTTCTTCAGGACTGCTCTCAACTCAGTCACTGCCCAGCCTCGATTGGTGTTTGGGATTGCCCCAACCCAGATGCAGGACCTTGCACTTGGTCTTCTTGAACCTCATGAGGTTGTCATGGGCCCAGCTCTCCAGCCTGTCAAGGTCCCTCTGGATGCCATCCCTTCCCTCCAGCGTGTCTGCTGCACCACACAGCTTGGTGTCATCAGCAAACTTGCTGAGGGTGCACTCAATGCCACTGTCCAGGTCACCAACAAAGATGTTGAACAAGACTGGTCCCAGGACTGAGCCCTGAGGGACTCCACTTGTCACTGGCCTCCACTGGGACATGGAGCCATTGACAGCCACTCTTTGGGTGTGGCCATCAAGCCAGTTCTTTATCCACCAAATGGTCCATCCATCAAACCCAGACTGCACCAGTTTGGAGACCAGGATGTGGTGCGGGACAGTGTTGAAGGCTTTGCTCAGGTCCAGGTGAATGATGTCAGTCCCTTGGCCTTCATCTATTAATGTTGTGACCTTGTCATAGAAGGCCACCAGATTTGTCAGGCAGGATTTGCCCTTGGTGAGGCTGTGCTGATTGTACCCAATCACCTCTTTGTTATTCTTCTGCCTCAGCAGTGTCTCCAGGAGGACGTACATAAGGGCATGGGACTCTGTGGTTTGGTTCCTTTGTGGAAGTAGAAACCACAACAGTTTTTGAAGGAGTAAAATATCTTTTCACACATGTAAATTAGGTCCTAAAATACATTAGGTGGAATGTATTCTATCCAAAGTCACCATACAAGGTAGTGGACATATGTAAATAAAATAACAGGACAGAGGACTGTACTTCCCTTTTAAAGTTTCAGTTTAGTGAATTAAATATTATATTCAAACATTAAAGCCATCCCAGAAAATGTTCTTCTTTTTTTCTTATTCATGAATCAAGCTCCCACTAGACTTAATTCATGACCCATCCCAGTACCCCACTAGGATCTTGTCCAGCTCTTCTGCAGATGAGAAGGCACCAGCACAATGGCTGTGGCCAGGCGAGTTAGACAAAATAGACTGCAGGCACTGAACTTTGTATTTTCTGCCCATGTTATGTATAAGCAAAGGCTGGTGAGGAGCCAGGACTGCTGAATTGGTCAAGATGTAGATCTACCTACTCAGGCCTTTGGTCCATGGACATTTTACGGTCAGAAGGAAATCACAAGCTTTTTCTGCTGCTGTGGATCAGACACAGGGCAAAGTTAATACGCAAAGCGTGAGTTCACCTGCCATAGATCAGGCTATGGAGACTCTCAAGAGGTCTCTCAGCTTTTCATTGCTCTGTTTCAGTGGATCTGTGTGTTACTTGATGCATTATGGAACAGAAGTTACTGCAGCTAGTTGGAGTCAGAACTGCAGGGAAATTGTCCACTCGTAGCAACAACCCTGCAGGCTACCACTTTCCTGCTCTAACACCATGTACCATCAAATCAAGGTCATGCACACAAGTCGACTCCAACAGTGGTTTTCAGGAACAAAACTTGGAACAGGAACAGCACTGCAATAGTACTGAGCATAGAAGGAGACACCGTTTGACCAAAGTGCTTTACCTCTTACCATCCAGCTCTCCAAAGTGGGTATCTTTGTGATGCCTACTCCAAAGATAAGCACAGCATGCCTTTATGCACAGGGCAGAAGCCAACTAAAACTCAGAGTTATGGACCACATCTGTTGCTGTGAAGACACCCCTGTAGCAAAATTATTGAAGAGATCTGTCTTTTCACTTGAAAATGGTAGTGGAAGTTTCCTCCTTTTTCTATAATCATTCCAGGCTCATCACCCTCCGTAAACTATCACAAGGAGGTATCCTTTGATTGAGACAGCAAGAGCAACATACTGAAAATCCTGCTGTCTTCACGAAGGGAGGAAGGGAGGACTCTTCCAGGAATACACAGGCTTCAGAAAGAAGTGTAGGAAGTGAAATATATTTCAGAGTACCTCCAAAGATTGTCCCCCTTCAGCTTTTTCTTGCCAAGGCTCACAAAAATTCCATGCAGTATTGGTATGTTATGAAATATAGCACTGTGCAGGAAACAAGCATACCAAGCTGACTGGAATTACTCACTTCCTATTTTAGTCATTACATTACTGTATGAGACTCAGATACATAGATCAGGCATCCATTCGGCCTGTCCTTAAAACTGAGATACTGGCCTGTGAATTCAGCAGGCTCTTTGCTCCCCTAGCTCTCCTGAGCATAGCGCCATGTGGCAGCACATGCAATACAACACACAGCGTTCACTCAGATCTCTCTCTGCCTCTCTCTACAGAAAGCAGAAGCACTCTTCAAGGACAGCCACTTAAAACTTTTTCCACAGGTGAATCTACCACACATGCCCCTATAACTCAATTTCCATGTGGTTTATATTAGCCACATTTCTGCTCTCCAGCTGCTTCCATTTTGTTGTTACTAACTACAAACAACTGAGAGCCAAGTGTGGCTAGACTAAGGCACATAACTTAGGCAAAACAAACCATAGGCTCACCTAACTTGGAATTTTTCTACATGACACTTTAGTAGTGAATATCTAATTTGTATGTACTATCTCAATTTCTAAAGGTCTCTCTGCTGAGTGCTGTACAAGCACTGAGAGAAGTCAACCTTGAAGGTATTCTGGCCCTCCCTGGACCACCATTTCCTGACTCCTAGCCTTCCAGAAAGAAATGCATCACAGTCCTCAGATGCTGCTCAGCAATGTGAGGTGGGGGATTTTCTTCCCACAGTCCAGTTCCAGTTTTGAGAACAGTCACATACAAGAATAGCCACAGTTTCAGAACACGTCACACTGCTTTAATAGCACTTCCTTTCATCAGCTTCCAAGAAAATGTTTTTGCTGTGGCAGCTATTTTTCTGTCCTGCATTTAACCATAAAGTTTTGTACAGTGCACCTCACTGCATCACTCTGTTCCTACAGTCTACATGCTTTGTGTTTTTTTTCTATACCCAAGTCCTCAGCTTCTTCTTGCTTCTTTTAAGATTTACCCTCCAGAAAGTCAAACCAATTTTTTTTCTGTGCCATATTAGTGACTTTTTGTGTTGGTTACTGTCTTGATCCATTTTTGTACTGAGTTAAGCTATTTTTTACACCTTCAAAGCTGTCACAAGGTTCCTCTGAGACGTGACTTACAGTGTGGCATACTCGATGAACTAGAAAATCCCCAAATTTCTTTACTTTAAAAAGCGTTTCTTCAGGAAACAGGACAGAGGGCTGTCACGTCTCTTAAGAAACTGGTGACTCTACCGTAAGCTACAGTTGCATCACATCAAGGGATTTCTTTTCATCAGCAAGTTGCATGAATAAATTGTACTTCATAACAGATTCTGCTTTGGGCAGCCAGCACACTCAAACAAGGGCAGCTGATAGACTAAACCTGTCCAGACAGCGTAGCTCTCCTTCATTTTGATCTGAAGGGCATCATGGTAATTTTGTACCAGCCAGTGATTTTTGTTCACCATCCATCCCTATGTCTATCCACCCCTCAAAAAATAAACCAGCTCCCTACACTAGTAACAAATATTGCCACAGACTACATGCCTCTGTTACAGGTCCACTTCACTTTCTTGCAAAGTTACTTGGTAGGTGCTGCTTTTCCAAAACATTCAGTTTCCAACATCATACAGAAGTGAAATACTTTTTCTCACATGAAGTGTGTAAGAAGAATATAGAACTTATGGGTAATGGGCCCACACTACAACCCTTATCTTTGAATTTCCATTCTTTTCTTCAGGCTCTAAACTCTTACTTTAAAAGTGTGGCTACCCTGCACATGTTGCCCTCTCCCTCCCATCCCTTTCTTTGTGGTTTAAGAGATAAAGTCATAATGGAAGGAGGTTTCACCACTTTTGCTGAATGTAAAAACATTACATTATTCTGTTATTCTGAAGCTCACTGATAGTATGAAGATGACAACTGAAAACCAAGGATAGCATTTTCTTGTTCTACTAGTAACAGCGGGCTTCTTTGGTTGGGTTTTTCAGTTTAGCAAACTCCTGATATAATTGTATTGTATGTGGCTCTTGAATGTCTTACCTTCGTTTCTTTCTCAAAATAACATTCTTCTTTTCCCTATTTTTTATTTTTGCAAAGAAATTGTTTTCTGAACTATTCAGTTTATACTGAAATAGAGTAGATCACATGCATTTGACAAGTTCTATTTTTATATTATTAAAATAACATGTCAAATGAATATTCTTCTAGAAATGTCACACATAATATATTGACTCCACTACATTCCAAATTAAAATAAAAGCAGTTGAGCTTTCATCCACTCACAGACCTGACCTGCAGAATAATCCAGGTTGGAAAGGACCTCTGAAGGCCACGTAGCCCAGCCTTTCCAGTTTGCTCCAACCAGGGCTAGCTTGGATGTTACATCATCAAACAAGGGTTCCAAACACTAACTGCTAGTATAATTGCTTGTTTTACACTGACACCCATTTACTAGTTGTGTAACATTTTAGGGTAAGGCATATCTGCTTGTAGTATGGAAACTACATTGTAGCCATAAAACTACATGAACACTCTACCAAAATGACAAGCACAGCTAATGATCAATTACACGTGCATATGCTCTGGCATACGTGCACATCCCCTATCTAGAAGGTGGAATTAGCACTGTTAGTTCCACTTGCTGTTCCTACCACAGAAGAGGAGTAAGTAGGAATAATAAAGGCAACTTGCAGCCATGCATTTTCCCTTGAGAAAGTGAGAAGAAAACGTCCTCAGCCTTCTCAGCTGAGATGTGAGGAAATCTTACTTTCTAAGGTGTAGCCTACAGCACCTTTATTATCATTTTGAGCTTGCTAGAATGGCAGCAGTTGTGAATGATAATATTTGCAACAAAAAGATGTAAGCCTTGTAGCTGTGCCTTTAGTTAGCAACAAAATACTATGATACAGCTAATTAATCATGTTGCAAATTTGTCTCAATGTTTAAAAAAAAGATAGTTCTTTCCCATGAGAATAAAGAGTGAAAACTCATTCATTTATTGCTGAAATAAAAAAAAAAAGCTCCTTTCCTAGCCTAGGCAGCAAAAGGAAACTGCATACACATTTCTTCTGGCCCTGAACTCCTACTAGCTTCACAGGATGAGCTCTAATTTAGTATTTGCTTCCTAGTACTGTAATTGTTAGAGATGTCACTCAAGATGTATTTTATGTAGGAGCAACAGCACATGTTCCTGCCTGGCAGAATTTGGATTATTCATGCCCATATTGCAGCAAATTTCACAGGCTCTACAAAAACATGTCTAAATTGGCAAGCTACCAAGACTTGGTCTTGTATCTTCTGCACTTTGCAAGAGAAGGGTAGGTGTCAGCTATCAAGTACCCATACTGAAATTTACTGTTATGAGTGACTCCTATGAATAATTGATTAAAGAGTGCAGGGTATCTCAGAGAACTGGTAATAAGGTGTGACCTCTTCCACCTTAACGTTACTGGAAGAAACTAGATAACTCTTCCTCTATACAAACTGACAGAAAATTACTAAATCATCTCAACCTAAGTTAACCTGCATCTACTTTTCAGACTGAGCTCACTACTGCAGGATGTAAATTTCCCTGTGATCAGATGTCAGTAGCAAAAGCTACAAATGGCATCTTTAGGAAAACATAATCATTAGAAAACACATCTACAGATGGCCCTGGAAATTTAGATACATTACTCAGGGTGGGTCTTATTACTCCTAGTGGGCTTATTCAGAGGGTCCTGATAGACATAGGCGCACATACAACACGGTGCATATGAGAACTTCCAAGATTTCTCTTCATGCCACACCACTTATCTACACAGAAGACAGGAGTCTTGCAAGGCTGTCAAACTTAGACTTTCTATTACTTAGCATACAAGCACTGAAAGAGCAGAAGAGGAATTACTCATAGATTTCACAGAAAGCAGAATCTATGTTTATGTAATTTTACATGGTTTAAAGATAAACACAGATGTTGCTTTTGCAGACACCATATTTATAACACTATTTTATCAATTATGCTGTGCTTCAGACATGGAAAAATATTGTCCATTTATTCATGTTAATAATCTGTAGATAATTAAAATAATTCTTACAGATTTTAAAAGGTTTCTTGACAAAATGTGAATTTTCATACATTTAGTCAAACTTAGGCTAGAGGCAAAAAATACATGAAAAAGGTCAGCTTTCAGATGACTAAAAAGTAGTTTGGGGGGTTTAAGCAAAATATTTTGAAGATTTTTCAAGAACACAAAGTATTCTCTGGCTGTGATTTCCACTCAGAAATCTTGTTTTCCACTAGTTTTGTGTTTTGGGAATGTGCTCCAAAGCAAACTGGAGAAACTCCTTGCTAAAAGATCATATTGCAGAGGTAAGGCCCTCTGCTTTTACAATGACTGTCATCTGGTTTTTAGATATCAAGGCTATCTCAGTAGGGGAGCTATTTTGGGGGTGTTTTTGCTTCTGGTGGGAAAATCTACTTAAAAGGAAGTGATTTCTCGGGTTTGTGTCTCTGATAATTCACAAATATATATATATGCACGTACATATAAAATGCCTCCAGTGGTCATGTATTCCATCTCTCTGGCTGAGGCAGGATAACTAGAATTTCTGCCAAGCAGCTGTTCAACTAGCCTTCCTAAAAACCTCCAGAGACAGAGATTCCACCACCTCCTCATTCACACTGTATTTTGAAGAATGAAAGAAAGCCTTAGATGTTCTCTATAACATGAACTGAATCATACAATGTAAATATCTATAAAGTGAGATTTGTCTGATTAGCTGAGATAGAAACATTTAATACTGATGTCAGGTTTTTGCCAGATAAAATCCATTCTGTCCTTCCCACAGAACTGAAATAAATTCAGATCAAATCACACTGTGATGCCCAGCATGATTTGCATGCTGCTAATTAGTTTCCTTCTAGTTTTAACAAGAAGATTATCAGGCTTAGCAAGCCTGATAGCAAGCTTTGCTTCTTTCTTTCCTGGATTCCTCTATCTTATTTTTAGCTCTTTCTTTTCCTTTATATGCTACAACGCTTGCTTTTCATGTTACTGTTTCAGCTTCTGGAACACGCTTAAAACCACATTTTCAAACAGCAATATTTTCTTTATCCTAGCTGTGACATGAAAACATCACCATTCCCTGTCTCTGATGCTTGCCCTTCTTGTGATCCATTTTATTTATTTTGTGTTTAATTCATGTCTACAATAGCTCTGGACATTTTTTCCTGTTGTTTTCCTGACTCCCCACTACCGTCACTCTCCTGGGAATTTTACATGAGTCATTTAGCAATATGTGGTAGTAGAACAGCATAGTTACACTGTATGAATTAATTTTCACCTTTGAGAGTAAGAAAGAATGTAAGTGTTGATTCACTTTCAACTTCAATCTTCACATCAGCTGGCTGAAAACCCCACTGCTGCAGGATGGTATGATATTGTGTCACAAATCACAGGACTCTGTTCTGAACATAGTACATTACTTATACCATTAGCATTACACCTAAGGTATACTTAAATACAACTCCACTGCTCAGCCTCCTCCACCTTTGCCCACAGTATCATAGGAGACCATATTCAGCACTGATAATAACCACTAATCTAGGTATCTTAGTTTACAAGTAGGTTTGATATCTTAGGATGAACAGAAGGAAATTTTACTGCTTAAAATGTGCCAGTAAGGAAGAAAAATGTAGTTTGCAGCTGTAGTGGAAGAGATTTGATGCTTTGGGAACTCTGCTTTCCTCACAAATCCTCTGATGAGCATGGTTTTTTCCTCTCAACTTCCACATTTTAGAACTTCCTTTCTAAGATCAAAATGAACTTTTTTTTTACCAGAGGACATGGAACTTCCAGAAAAGATTCTCTTCCTTGCTGCATGACCTTTATTACAGAAAACCAGAGATAAGATGCAAAGGCTCAAATCACTTGACTGTTACTAGTACTGAAGACCTGCTCACTTCTGTATTGCATTTCACTCAGCAGCCTCTGGCAGAAATGCTCAAGAGATCTCTTGACAGATGGAGAGTACAGTTGTCTTCCTTAGCAAGGACAGTGTGTATGGCTTGTACCTTGATTATCCATATTCCACCCTTCTGTCTTTCCTTCTTTCCACCAACCGCTGCCTTGACAATCCCTTCTATGTTGCTTCAATGCCTTAACCTTTCACAGCTAGACCTAATCAGACACATCTGCTCACATTTTTACTCAAAGCTTTACATGCAAAAGCTTTATGCAGTTAAGACCTTCTTAAAAGTAGCTGACTGAAGAAGAAACCCAAGTTTTCGACTTAAGAATCCTCCTCATCAAGCTTTACATTAAAGACTGCTGTGTAACATTCCTAGAACAAGTCTTAGGTCATACCCTTCACCTAATATAATGCTGGGGAAAGGGATGTGAGGGAGCTGGACTGACCTTAAGATAGAAGTCACAACAGGCATAACAGCAATGCCAGCAAGAGGTGTAACAATGCAACTTAGTGCTGTTGTTTAGTTCCTCTCTTTTGGGTCCCTTTCTCTCCTTGATTGTCAGAGAAAGCAGCAAGTGAGGTCCTCAAGGTGAAATCAGAAGTCTAGTTCAGAGAGGAAAATTAGTAAAAAAAGCAGACACTCAGCTGCTACAGAGGCAGGAAGGAGGTCTTGGACGCTGCTCTGCAGAGTTTCCCCTTTGATGAGGGACATCATGCCAGGAGGGAGGCAGTACAGTAATCAACTCTAGCCCTGCGTTTCACCTGTGGAACTAGTCTAGTTTCACCTATTGTCAGGCCAGGGTCTAGGACTGGCATTCCAAGCAGTCAGTCTGTCTAATCCCCTTCAAAATCCATGCTGTTTTTGCCCTCAGCAACAGCAAATGCCAGACAACAGTCTGGACAAAAGAAATGGAACATTGTTTCTTAACTCTGCTTCTGCCTGCATTTTCAGTCCACAAAAAATGTATGAGATGAGAATTGCCATTTCCCTCAACAATTGTACTGTTTAGTATCTGAATCACAATGATGCTTTTGCTTATGTAGAAACAGCAGCCTCTGTTCCAAAATGATTGTTTAGTTTAAAATTCTGCATGTTTAGATCGTCAGACAGGCTAATGAAGGTATTTTTACCATTTTCTGAGGACTGGATCCTGCAGCTCCAAAGCTACAGTGCTTGCAGTGCTCTGCAGGGTCAGATCAACAGTCACCCCAGAGGCTTTAGGAGCTGTCATCTCTTTCGTGAAGTCTTGAAGTGAACAGCCTCCTAATGAAACAATGTAGAAATGATGCATGAGGAAACATTTCCAGTGTCCCTCAGAAGCTTGTGAAGTTAGGAATTCAAGGGGAAATGCTCTCCAAAGCATAAAGAAGCCATGGAGGAGCATCTTTTAAAGAAACTATAGATAATAAGAGATTTCTACATTGCCCCCATACTCAGTACAACCAAATACTTTGGGTTAGAACATTTTTCAGGAGGAATATGTCCAAAAGTCTAAGGATTCCAAAACCATGCCCACCAACCTATTGCATTTGTTGCAGTAAAACTGCTCCACTTTTTCTGCTATCCATGATCAGACTGTAAGATAATTCACTGCTTCAGAATGCACAACTGTCAAATTAAAGGACGTTTCCCTCTCCTCCAGCCAGCACATACTCTTCTTTCAATCATGACTTCAGGCTGTCTTACTTAACCAGTCCTAACTCAGTCCTACCTCACAGGGTATTTCAAGATCTTACCCTTGCACTCTGTCTGCAGTAAACGTTTTTGAGGTTCTAGATGTCTCTCATTCGGCTGCTGTCAGTCAGGTCAACCTCTGACACCTGAATTCACTGCAGAGGGGTCTCAATGAACCTTTAGTTTGCTTCTTGCACAGCTGCCCATGCATTCATTCCTTGCCAGCCTGGATGTGTTTCATCTTTGCTTAAATCACTTTCTCCTCTTTCACGGTGACACCTACAACGACTGAGTCACACTAGCATATGTATGCATATTTAGTATTTAAACACAGATCTGTTCAAACTCAGCAGCAGGACTCTCGCTTCACCCTCACGGTGTTAACATCCTTGTGTTGTCAGTTCCACTGGGGATTGTGTACTCCTTGGGGCAGGGAATATGAAATGTTATTCTGCACTGCATGGAGCCTAGTAAACTTGGGCACCCTGCAATGGCAAGTTACGGTATCAGCTGATGATCTGGGCTGATGCTGACAGCTACCACCTCCATCCACCCAACTGTGCCTGCTGCAAGACAGCTCTGGCTACGCTGGAGTCAAGAGGCATTTGTTATGGTGCAGGGCTGGAAAGAGCCGAGGGGAAGACAGTGACCTGTTGCTCATCACTCCAGACATGCTACTACCAGGCTGTCCCTGGGGGCACAGACCCAGAACCGGTGCCCATGAAACTTGGAGAGAAATGGCTACATCTGAACCCGGCTGGACACCCACAGCCCAGGTAATGGGGAGCAGAGATGCCTGTTTTGCTGTGGGCATGCTCTACCAAGGTAACATATTACGTCAATTTGATGAAGAGGTAAGAAAAAAGAGGGGAAAATTCCCCAAAGAGGAACTAGGCAGAAGCACATGTTCCTCTCACCGTCGCTCCCCGGCCTAGCCCGCCTTTCCGTGGCCGAGCAGGGCGCCCGGGCCTTGTCAGCACGGCCGAGCACCCGCGAGCGGGGCAGCGACCCCTGGGCCGCCCTCACCGCGGGCGGGAGCTACGGACAGCCCAACACTGCCGCCAGCCGCAGGTCCCAACCTATGACGGGCCGGCGACAGCGTCAAGTACCAGGCGGCTGCAAGCGCCGCTTCTCAGCCGCCATCATCAGCGGGAGGGCACTCTGCCGGTGGCTTCGCGGATTGGCGGACGCACCGGGGGGCGTGGCGGAGGCAGTGCCGGCGGCGGGCACGGCGCCGCGGAGGCACTGAGGCGGTGAGCGCGGCAGGGGGAAGCGGGTCTCAGCGGTGTAGTGGGACGGGTGCACGGTGGCCAGCGGGGCGACGCGGCAGCAGCGGGCCGGCGGCGGGACAGAGGCGGCTGGACGCCGCCGCTGCTCTCAGGTAAAGCGAATGCTGCCGCGGCCGCTTCACCTGGCGCTGCCCCACGGGCGGTCACCGGGCAGGGAAGAAGGGCAGGGCAGTGCGGGCCGTGCAGCCGCCCGGCACCAAGAGAGCAGCCGACCCTGTGGGGAGACAGGCTGAGCGGGAACGCAGCCGCCGCAGTTCCGAGCAACTTTTTCATCCGTCCGGGCTGACAGTGGCGCCGCCGAACTCTCCGTCGCAGCAGGCCTGGGCAGGCCGCCCGTTACGGCCGGCGCCGAGCCCTGGGGGCGGCGAAGCTTTTTCCCCCGCGGCAAGGGGCGGCCCGGGCTGGTGCTTCCTGGTCGAGCAGGGCGGGCAGCGCGACGTGCTGGCGGCGAGGCCTGGCGACCGCGGGGCTGCCCTGGAGCTTCGGCCCCGCTGTGCGGCGTTGGGAGCCGGGATGGTTCCCCCGTGCGACTGGCGTCCCTGGGACGGCGGGTGGAGTGTCCGTAGGAAGCACGGAGGCGGCTGTCGCCGGGGAGCGGGCGGCGCGCCGTCGAGTCTGCCTGTTCACAGGGTGTCCGCTGAGGGCGGCTCTGGCAGCTTCTCTACCGACCCCGGGCCGGAGAGCACCGTCTCGGCGCCGCTCTGCCCTGGCAGCGGAGGGGCTGTGGCCTCCGAGCGGGGCCGAAGCGCAGTGACTGAGCTTCATGCAGCCCCTGGGGAGTGGCTGTTCGGCTGCGGGGACCGCGGCCGGGTGTAGTATTGGTGTGAAACAGCCGGAGGGATTAACTTGCCCGGGTACTTAACAGGATGGAAGATCAGTTTGTTCCTAGGCTTTTTAATTGTTACTATTATTTTAATGATTTTTCTCAAGTGGTGGTGGCGGCGTGCGCCTCAACCAGCGTTGGAGCCCGTATAAAGTCTTTGAGATGTTTCAGAATAGCGCGGGCTTTACAGTGCCCACAGTCACGCTAGTGCACTTCTCCCCTGTGTACATGTTTAAACGCGTTTGCCAGTAGTATCTCCACAGGCTCAAAATGACTCTTTAAAAGACTAAGTGGTATAAAGGCATTAGAACTATGCATCTTCTTAACGATATGTCATGGACCTTATTTTCTTGCAGAAAAATATTTCGATGTGATACTTAACCTTGGCCATCGCCACTTGGAGAGCGGCAGCCTCGTACTTCAGAGGTAACTGCAGCTTGAGTTGCAGGTGTGTAGACACCTAGTGGGGAGAAGAGTTTGTCTCCAAGCAAATTCTCGACTTAAACTCATTATTTCGGTGCCTCTCTGAATATGTTAAGTCTGCTCTTCCATTAATGAAGCTCGTAATTGCAGTGGAAGAGAGGTTAGTGTTAAACACTGTTTCTGTAGGGATTTTTTGAATAAGTATGGGAGAGATGGCAGTATGAGGAGATACGGTTATTAAATGTATCAGTACAAAGGTGAAGAAAATATTTTCTGTCTTCAATAGGGGTGCTGTATCAGTAACCCACGAACACCCTTCTGGTTGAGCTGGTAATAACATGGATTCACTTAACAGAAGTTTTTATTCTCAGTCACCAAAAGAATGCTAGCGAGTGTAGTAGGAAGTGCATGGCTTTGAGTGGAGTGGGGGCCAGACATAATTTTTGAAAGGGGGTGGAGGGAAAGCTTTCAGGTTCCCTTCCTTTTCCACTTAAATTTACAAGAATCTTTAGTATATTTCTGCTAAATTTTAAATTTGTTGAAATATCCAATAAACCATTTTTTTGAAAGATCTGAATTCCTTCTGAATTCAACTCTTTCATTGGAATCAAGCTCTTAAGACAGTAAATAAAAAACAAATGAGCATTTGATTCCCTTTCAGTGCTTCTTCCTTCTTTTCCATTCCACTGGCCAAATGGAAATCCTGTAATACATCATCTCAAATATAACAATGTTTCTTGCCTAAAGTGTTTAGTTTGTTGTTTTTTCTTTCTGCTTAGGATGTCTCCAAGCTATTTGTTTTAAGATTAATCAACTTAAGTAATTTTGAGTCAAAATGTCTTCGACGTAGAGACCATGTAACTTCACTTGGACTAAAGGGAATTTGTGTATTTGGGTCCTTAGTAGAGCAGTAAGAACTGTCAAAGAGGGCTCTTGGGAGGTGCTGCAGTGTTAAGAGGCTGGTGTGGAGAAGCAGTGTCTCTCCCTGCTTAGTGGCTGTCTGCAAGGTTCTTGGAGTCTGAGTCTGCCTCCATCCCCAAACCTGATGGATATCAAGAACAGAAAAAGGCATAAATCCAAGAAATTCAGCATGGCTCACCTGCAGGAGTGTCTTCAGGTATACGAACTATAGATCATTCAGGAGATAGGATGCTGGGGATCCTGTACCGAGGGCAAAAATGAGGAGTGAGTAGTAACTGATACTGCAGCTCTGAGCCCCAGGAAAACCAGATTTAGGGAAACTTTGCTAGTTTTTCTAACATGCAAGTAAACAGGACCTTTTGTGCTATTTGACTCAGGTTTTAAGATTTTAAAATAGGCTTAAAAATTGTCATAAACATTTTTTATGTTACAGCATTTCCAGATCTGTATTGTCAGACTAAGTGTAATGGACAAAACTACTAATTTTAAATATATAGCCATAAAGTTGCTAGGATGCATTTGATGATAAAAGATCATCAGAGTAGGTCAAGTCAGTTAAATCATGCAGTGTTTAGAAGACATGCTTCACTGACTGCCAAAATGCCCATGGGCAGTTGTAGTGAAATAAGTAATTTTAGCAAAACACTTGTTGAACTTGTCTTAAAAAGAAAATAAATATTTTGGAATATTTAACGTAGTCAGGGTAGTAATTTTCTATCAGATTTTACCATGCTTAGTTGGTTTTGATTGGAAACACTTAGTGGCTCTACCACTTAGATCTAAGGTGTGTAAGTGCATTTTGTTCCATTGCTATAAGAAACGGGAGGAACCCATGCTTTTGAAAACCCTTCTGTACAATTGATACTTGTGCTTTAGGTTTTTTTTTTTCTTGTCTGTATGCTTTCCTCTGGTAGAAGAGGCAAAATGAGGTACCAGTGAAACTTTCTTCATGTTAATTGCAAAGTCTGTGAAGAAAACCAAGTGCATAGTTCGGTTTTTTAGAAGTGGCAGTAGGAATTTCTTATTAAAATTTTGGTGGGAGCTGGATGCCAAATCCACGTGGATAGATTTGCAAGTTTTAAAATAAATACTTGTGTGTAGGCTTTTTGAAAAGAGAAGTCTAATTCAGGCTCATAATTCTTTCTACAGCAAAAACTGTTTGCAAGAGATGATAAAGAGATTCTTCAGGAACTTTAGGAGATTTTCTTCTGTGTTCTAAGAGCTGTTGTACAATAAGCTGCAGGGAATTATACTTAGACCTGATGGACTGACTTGGAGCTGCATACAAATTAGGAATAAGGGTCATTCACTGGCAAAGGAAGCCCATATACGTTCTTTTAAATACTTTGTATCTTGTCAGTTAGTCATGTTCAAGGGACATTATGACTGAGACATTAGAGAAAATGATGCGGAAGAGAGCTGTCAGAGGCTTCCTGGTCCAACCCTGTCTACTGGTGTCTCCCTACAATGCAAAATGGAGTGTTTCTCAAAGAGGAAAAAAAAAAAAAGAGCTTTCCATACACTATGTATGTAGCATACTGACAATATTTTATCTACTGGTATTAGATAGACATTCAGGCCTTTTATTGATCTGTAGTTTAGGAATTTCAATGCAACTTTGAGTAGTTAGTGCTTTGATTCTAGTTCCCAGGGTAGCGTTTCAAATCGTGATTGAGCTTGTCTTATTAAGTGATGAAAATGAGTAACAGTTGAATTAATGTTTAGAAAACTTTCACTGTTCTGTCTTTGAGCTACTGTTTCCTAAATATTTTTTTTTTCTTTTTAGTTTTATTTTGCCTTTTTACTTGTATTCTCTTGCCTTTAGGGTAATTTAAGCATACACCCTGATACTTTGCTTCTGCTGGTGTTGCTTAGGTGGTCTGGGTGTGCCTGTTTCAGTTGGTGGTTATATTTTCTAGTGTTATACCATAAACACATTAAAAACCATCTGAAGGATGGGAGCCCCTCTTTATCAGAAAAAACAAGTAAGGTACTCATCAAATGAAAACATTTTGGACTTTTGGTTGTCCTGCAAATGATGTAAAGACCCCTCCCTGCAGTAGGATTTACAGAGTATAGACTGTGCTGAGGTCTGTTGCCCATCCTCACCCTCTGCATAAACAGCAGATTGAAAACCATAGTGATGAGAGTAAGTGCTAATTACAGTGATCCCTCTCCTGGCAGACCTCTGTGGAGGAGTGTTGTAGCCCTGTGTCTTCAGGAAGATAACATGTAGAATCTTGCCCTCAGGTTAGTGTTACTGCACTACAGGGATAGCTTCAGGGCTCAGCCCTCTTCCTCTGAGACTTCAGTGGCCATAAGCCATAGAAGGAAGCATGTCTCATAAGGCAGGGGTGCATATTTTGTTCAAGTGGTTAGACATATATAATTTATAAAGTGAAGGCATTAGCTGGCAGACTTTTTAAAATTTTTTTTTTGGGTGATGTCTATTTTGTTGTTACCTGGGTTTGGATTTTTGATTTTCTTTTTTGGTTGGTTAGTTTTTATTTTGTTTTTTTTCTTTTTTTGTGGGACACAGCCTCTGACAGAAAGTTTAAATCTCAAATTTACTATTATCTAAATTTGAAAGAATTTCACCAGTTTTCTCTTCTCTTTATAGGAAGCGCATGTGTGCAGAGTTCAGTGACAGTCTTTAAGGTATGTGGGCAATCGATGGCAAGTACAACTGAAGTACAACTGGCAGCAAGAATTAGCTGAAGTTGAGTATGGAGACCCAGAAGTGCCAGCAAGCCTGGAAAAGGAGCTAATTGGAAGAGTATTAGTAGACATAGAAGAAGTGGAACACATACTGCTGCAGCTTAACTGAACTGAATAAATACATCAGTGAAAACATCAGCACTGAAATGGCAGATTCTGGTGTTTTTTGATTCTCTGGTGGATTTTATTACTTAGACATTGCTACTGACGTTATTATTCCTCTTAATGCATCTTGACTCTCTCTGTGCATAAAAATATAATTTGACAGTTGCATTTGTCACTGTTTAATAGCAGTTTTGAATGTTAAAACATTTGCCAAGATGAGTGCTGAAGGGTATCAATACAGAGCTTTATATGACTACAAAAAAGAGCGAGAAGAGGACATTGATTTGCACTTAGGAGATATACTAACTGTGAATAAAGGTACCTTGCTAGCCCTTGGATTCAGTGAAGGGGAAGAAGCAAAACCTGAGGAAATTGGCTGGTTAAATGGCTGCAATGAAACCACAGGGGAGAGAGGGGATTTCCCAGGAACATATGTAGAGTACATTGGAAGAAAAAAAATATCTCCCCCAACTCCAAAGCCTCGTCCTCCTCGACCCCTTCCTGTAGCACCAAGTCCTGCAAAAGCTGAAGCAGAGACTGAGCAACAAGGTCAGTACTATTCTTAGAAAGCATGTCCTGTGTTTTTCAGATAGTAGACTTGTCTAACTGTGTGTTTATGTGTATAACACCTGCTGGTCAGCTTTTTTTTTTTTTTTTTTTTTAGTACATGGCTTATTTTAGTCAAGAATTATTTCTTCTTCATGATATTAAATTCATACGTTTTATTACTGTGCTTTGTGTCAGGCACCACAGCAACCCATAACTTTTTACAAAGTATAATTTACAACTGTAAAGACTTAAAGGGAGAATGAACAGGATAGTGTTTATTTTAGGTTTCTAAGAAGCTGGTGGAATTATTTCCCTCTGTGGTTCATCAGACTCTCAGGTGAGAAACTTGGTGAATCTGATAGTATGAACTCAAATAGTATTTCCTATCAAAAAATCTTCTAATAGCAAAAAAATCTGTACTTTCTCACGGAGGCTTACCTGTGGCGTTAAAGGTAAGAGCAGCAAATTATTACTAATTTCTCAGTGTTTCTAGCTGTAGGAAATACAGTATGTTATCCTGATTCTCACAGTGACACCACAGTCCTGGATAGTATCATCACCCTCTGCCTCTACAGAAATGTTTGCTGCATCACTTGGCAAAGTTGTGGTGTCCAGTTATGACCTTTGATCCCACTGTGCCTGTTAGGAATATGTATTCAGATGTGCTGATGATATTCAGTAAAGATAAGAGCAGAAATGCAGAAAATGGTATATGGCAACTAAGTGGAAAACTGGTAGAATAATTTCAGGGTTGGTAGTTCAGGCTTAATAAAGGGTGAACGTGAACTATTTTTTTATAGTGACATCTTTAAGCACTCAAAAATAGCTTGCAAGTGTATAATGCCTAGGTGTGCCTCACTGTTAGAATGAAGGTGGGGACAGATGGGAGCGTAGTGGCATTTTAGGTTATTCTGTCCCTGTTAGTTTGTCCCAAAAGCTCATCTTCTGGTCATTAGAGTCTAGTGGTTCCTCATATAGGTTAATTTTGAATATGGGGAATTTGCATTTGTTAAGAAAATGCTATTTTATCATTACTTGTTTCAGATATTAACATGGATATGAACATGCGCTGACTGGATAAAAGTGACTTTTTTCTTAATCCCCTTGAAATGGTTGTCTCCATCATAGGGTGGAAAGAAAAAGCCTTGTTCTTAATGTGTCCATGCTGTGGTGAAATAACCAGCATGCTAGGCTTCAAATTTAAAAGTTGTATTTTGTTACTTGCTTGGTCTGTGTATTCATCATTGCTTTATGCTCCTGTTTATGGCTTCATGCTGTGAGCTACCCACAGTGTTCTGGGAAGTCCTGGTGTTAATCTCACAGTTTCTGAGTGGACCCTGGGACTGCATTTGCAACAGATACTTGGGGGAATTTCAGCTGCTGAGTGTTACTCTGAGAGGTTCTGCTGTAGATTGGAAGGTGCTCTGCTTAAACATAGGCTTCTCTGCTTCCTTGGGATGAGACAGTGCTCCAAGCTGTAGTGACAAGATCTCTCCTAAACTGAAGTTTATTGCATATAGGCAGAGTACTCTTTGCATACAATGTGTTACTTTTCAGTAGTTTGGGACTGTGGGGATTTGAAGCAAGAAAATGTGCTAGTTTAACTGGGAATCATAATCTCAAAGTCTGCACACATGATCCTACTGTGCTCCAAAATGTTTTAAGAATCAACTTGTAATCCAGCCTTGCATTTTTCTGATTAAAATAACTTAAGTCCCCATTACTTATTTTGAATTAAAGATTTTTAAGCTTCACGTAAAAGGCTAGACACCCTCAGTGATGCCCTACAATGAGGTTAGACCCCCACAACAGAATTAGGAGAAGCACTGAAATTTGAACTCAAGAGTTAGCTTTAATTGCTTTTTAAAGTAATGTATGTTTAAAAGAAGTTGGGAAAACTAGTAGTAAGTAGTCTCTTTACAGATCTTTCAAGTGTAGAGAATTAAGGAAAGAGTGCTTTAAGTCTAGAAACAAATTTGGGAAATATTGCATTGAAAGAATATTATAAAGAAGAAATTTGGAGCAAAATGATACAAAAAATTATACCTGTGGTGAAACCAGAGGTGTGGGCAGAAGTACAGTTCAGATAAAAAATAATATAGCAGTGTAGGTTTGACTTAAAGGTGGCTTCACTATTTTTCTATGTAAGATTTGGTGCAGGAATAGAACGGTTAATACTGTCCAGCAGCCAAGGTAATGGGCAGTGGGCCAGAAGATTCTTCCCAGGATGATACTTCTCTCTACACCCCTAGAGTGTATTTGAAATAAATTGATGCATAGTATGAAACCTGCTTGACCAAATACAGTCAAGTTTACATTTTCAGTACTAGATGATTGGAAACTGCTGTGGATCAGAATGACAAATCAATGTGGAACTGAAGCAGGCTTCCTAAATGTGCCTCACTTGTTTGTAATCCATATACTTTTTCTGTGAAGAAAGAGTATGTACCCATGTTATATATATATTGAATAACCATATCAGAAACTTGCTGGAGATTCTAAAGAATATGCATGCAGTCATAGGAGAATCTGTGCCACATAGATTATTTTCAAAAAAAATCATTTCAATACTATTTTTAATACTTAATCATTTATTCTAATTTATTCTTTCCCCAGCCTTGTTAAGCTTGGTCACTTGCTTGTCAGTGTCCAGATTGTTTTGCATGAGATCAAATTTGCAGTATTTAGGCACAGTGCTGCAGTATTTATACACAACTACTCATAGACATCGGAACAGACTTTGCAGTCAGTGAAGGTAGTAACATGGGCAAAGGTGTGCATCAAGCCAGTGTTTTACACAATCACAGTCTTGCTTAAAAATAGAGAGCTTTTCAGATAATAAATTCCATCTGAAAACAAAACTGTTGGTAGTCTCAAATTCCATTAAATTTACACAGCTATTGATCAAGAGCAGAACCAGGGCTTTTTGACTTTTAGGAGTGTTGCATTTTGCCTGCCTTTGTCAGTAAAGAGGTAGATTTTGTCTGAGTGTATGGGGCTTTTTTTTTAATTATGTCTGAAAAGATAGAAAATTAGTGGGGATACAAGAACCCCAGGAAGACTCTAGCACTTCTCAGTTTCAGGCCTGGTGCAAGTCAGAGCTGTGGCGAGGTAAATTTAATTTCTGATGCTGGTGTGAGGTCTTCACTGGTCCACCAGCCATTTCCCCAGGTTTCTTCTCCCACCAGGCACGGTTAACTGCCTGCTGTTGGAGGGATCAAGGCATTTTCAAGAGTGGACACCCAACATAGGTTCATGTATATGCCTTCCACTACAAATCTGAAGTTCAAGTGAAGCAGTAAAGATTTGATGGTATTATTTTAATTTTTCGGAAATACTTTTTTTTTAAAATTGAAGCTATATGGGCTCATGCCTCTCACTTACTCCTAAGAGCTGTCTTACCCAGCTTTTTGGAAAAGATAAGTGGATAAGCTCTACTGGGGCTATCTGAGTTTGTGAACTTTTGATGCAGTGTGAGGGCTAAGATAAGAGCATAAAGTTTCGATCAATCAACAGAGAAATACTTTCAGATGTAACTTAAAATTACAAATTCTCACTGTGAAATGAAGGTCCAATTGCAGAAGGGCAGATCAGAACTCTATATGAATAATCTGTCTGGTTTTGTGTTTTGGAGCTTCCTGCAACTTCCTGTGTAACTTTAAAAGAGTTGTGTATTTTGACGCTTCATACCATTTCAGCGGGTTTAGAGCCTAAAAATAACCTGATGCTCTTCCTTCTTGTGCTGAAACTATAACATAGATTTCTGGGTGCTTTTTAAAAAAAAAAAACAAAACAACGAAAAGCCACCAGACTTTCTTCATGCTTTTCTCCTAGAGCAGATACTGATCAGCAAATTAGACAAAGATAATGGCGTGGAACATTTGGAAACTTTCCTTTCAGAGACCAGGTTATGCAATGTCTGACAAAGATCCAAACTGACAGCATAAAACCGTTTGTGTGTGTTTGAACTGGATATGCTGTAGGAGTTTTTTCTTTAATCTTCCTTTAAAACCAGTGGAGTGTTTGTGTTGCTGAAAATTATTTACATTTGCACATTAGGGGTAATGAGTGAGTGGAATGCAGGGAGCCTGGAACAGAAGCAGTCATCATTTCTCTTGGTTAAGGCAAATGGAAAAAGGAAATTAGGGGGTGAAGTGATGAGTCACCATATCATTTGGTAAATGGATTTACCTTTCAAGCCAGAGCCCTTGGATTCCTTCTAAAAAGCCCAGTTTGAGTGTAAGCCTTTGCCCTGCTGCAGTTGTTAGAACTGTCCTGCAGTCATGAACTCCACGAGTTGGTGGCAAATTTCTAGCTGCCAGATGAGCACATGCTGCTGAAAACAGTTCTTGCCACCTGATTTATTGCTAATGAAAACAGATTTTGCAAGTTGCACTGAAGTGAGGCGTGGCGTTTTTTTCACAGTGATAAAATGTGGATGGTAGTAACTAAAAAATAGTCTTTGTAAGCAGCGCAGAGAGCACAGGGATACGCTTCTAAGTTGTAGTACAGCTTCCACCGACCCGCCGACCTGGGCAACTTCATGGTTGATGCGTGGCCCCACCTGCTGGTAGAGGAGGAAGAAGCATGAAGGAGAAAGGAGCTTCAAACCCAGCATCTTCCGTGTGTGTTTTAATTGTCATAGGGTAAGAATAAAAGTGAGGGAGAGCTTTTGAAAGTAATATTTTAATTGACCAATTAGTATTTTAGGGAAAAATATATTACTTCTGGCATACAGAACCCCCTTTTGATCATTAGAGATGACCTTGGACCTGAAAAGGCTTGGGTGGCTGAAATGTCTGTTTTATCCCTAGGTTTATCAATCAATTCTAAAAATTACTGCCTTCTGCTACAAATTTTGCTTTAAGAAGCTACAAGAATGAGTAAATCCTGGTTTGATGCTGAAAGAAATATTTGTCTGGTTTGCATCACAGATTTTACTCTCTCTATAGTTGCCTTGGCATTATGTTGAGTGACTTTGCTTAGCGTTCTTTAGTAATTTGTAATACTGCTTCATACCTTCTGCTGACACCAATGCTTTTGAGGCACATTTAAAACAAGTCAAATGTAAAGTATCCTGCTCCCTCTACCTTTGAATTTTCTTGATCTGTTCCTGTAGCTACGATCAAGGAACATCTGAAAAAAAACATGGGTTAGCAAATAGCTCTTACTTAGGCTTGCATCTGATAACATTGGTTTGTGAGTTTCAGCAACACATGGTGCTAAGTATTTGCCAAGAATGGATCATTCTGCACCCCCAGAAAATAACCGTGCCCACTTAAATATTTGTGTGATGCCATATACACATTCAGATTTTCTTGTGTGAAAGAACACAGGTGTTGTAACTGCAGCTGGCTGTGCTCTCTGTCACATCTGCATCTTGCTCCAAAGCTACTTTCCATGCTGAACATCCGTGAAATCAATCTGAAGGGTAGAATACAAAGAACTGCTTTATTTTGATAGCTAAGAACGACAAGGGGAATTACAGGATTTTAAAGAAATATTTATTTTAACTGGAGAAGGATTTCAAGTCCTCAGTCCTGTTCCTGAGAATACTTTGGTGAGAATCTAGGGAATTAAGAGAATTTTTTAAAAAAATTTGGATTAAAACCAAACCAAAACACCAGCAACAAGAAAAAAACTAGTTAATATTTGCTAACTTCCATTCATGCTTTCAACAAAATGTCTAAAATGCAATCCTATTTTGTGATTTCATTAACAGAAGAGTTTGGAGTCTTTTTTTTTGTTGGGTTTTTTTGTTGGTTTGGTGGGGGTTTCTTGTTTGGTTGGGGTTTGGTTGGTTGGTTGGGGGGCTTTGCTTTGTTTTCATTTTGTGTTACGTTTTTTGTGCTTATGTTATAGAAGTGTATGCATCCTTGGACATTGCCTGAAGTCTTTTGGTAGAATGTTAGCAGGTGTAACTTTTTGTACTAACTTGACTGTTTTTTTTGTTCAGTCAATAAGAGTTGCACCCAAAAACTGCCTTGTATTTTCACAGTTTGTGTGTAAGAAAGCATTTAAAAAATAATACTTAAGCTAACAGCTTTTCGGATAATGAGGGTCCATAATCAAAATCCTCATGACACTATTGCCCTGAGCTAAGGAAAGATGTACTTGCATATTGGTTTTATGCTTTAAAAGTATCTTTTAAGACTATCCTGTACTTCAAAACTACTATGTAAACTATGGTGTGAATGAAGAGAAGTATCTTTAACAAGCTCAGTTAGCTGTCAAGCAGTTGCTTGTACAATCCACTGGATGTGTTTGTATGCTCTTGGCATCGTTTTCTGTACTGGAGTAGTTCCCACAGATTAATGTCTGAGATACTATTTTTTACTAGAGATTGTGAATGTTGAGGGCAATAAGTAAGATCTACCCTTGGCAGGTCTGAACATGCCAGTTTCCATCTGTGCTGGCAGATCACTTGATGGGAGTGTGGGATGGGAAGATGGTCTTGCATAAGGTAGACCTGCTGCAGGAAGTGCAGTTACTTCTGGTCCACTCAGCTTTCAGAAGCTTTTCAGCAGCTACTGTATTTTTCAGTAAGTAGGCAAAACATAGATGGGGCTTATTTTTTGTCTGTGGCTTCCTTGCCCCCCTTTTTAAAAAAAAAATGGATTTTCTAGGTGTTAGAAGACCAGGCAGTTGTGGGCTTCCTTTAAAGCTTTCTTTAATAGTTCCTTCTAAAAAACATACACACTTAAAAATCTAAAAATTCTGTCCAAAAGCCAAACTATTCCACTTGAATGTGTCAGATTAGTGTATTTCAAGGGATTTCTTCCTTGCTTTTTCTCCCCCGTGGGATTGATCTCTTGGATGAGGCATGTCTAAGCACTCCTGTCCCTCAGCAGCTGGGAAGGAAGAGAGAGTAGCAGAACCTGGGATTTGTAGTCCAAGAATGGAATGGACCTCCAAGGAGCTGTACGTTTTTTTGGTCTTGTTTACAGATATGACAGTGGAATTTATTTGTTGGAGTTAGCACAGAAAACTTTAGTTCCATCGCTGATTTCTTCCCAGATCTCCTCATTCAGCTTGAATGAGATTAGTAGGTATCAGATAAGCAGGGAGGATTATTCTTGGCAAAGAAACTTTTAAATGGTATCAGGCACTACAGATGATACTTAGAATCATAGAATTGTAGAATTTTTAGGGTTGGAAGTGACCTCAAGGATCACCTAGTTCCAACCCCCCCTGCCATGGGCAGCGACACCTCACACTAGATCAGGTTGCTCAGAGCCACATCCAGCCTGGCTGTAAAAACCTCCAGGGATGAGGCTTCTATCACTTCCCTGGGCAACCTGTTCCAGTGTCTCACCACCCTCATGGCAAAAAACTTCTTCCTAACATCCAATCTGAATCTACCCATTTCTCAGCATGTTGCTTACTCTACAACATAGAATCATAGGAGCAAGGTTTGGAAGAGACCTCCAGGGATCATTGAGTCCAACCTCTCTGCCAAAGCAAGATCACCTAGGGCAGGTCACACATGAACACATCCAAGTGGGCCTTGAAAGTCTCTAGAGAAGGAGACTACACAACTTTCTGTGCCTTCTGTTCCAGTGCTCTGTCACCCTTACAGTAAAGAAGTTTTTCCTCATGTGCAGGTGGAACTTACTGTGTTCCAGTTTGTGTACATTGCCCCTTATCCTATCACAGGGCACCACTGAGAAAATACTGTCCCCTTCTTGACACCCACCCTTCAGATATTTGTAAACATTAGTAAGATCCCTGGTCAGTCATCTCCAGACTAAACAGCCCCAGGTCTCTGAGCCTTTCCTTATAAGGCAGATGTTCCAGTCCCATAACCATCCTTGTAGCCCTCCATTGGATTCTTTTAGTATATCCCTGTCCTTCTTGAACTGGGAAGCCTAAAACTGGGCACAGCACTCCAGATGTGGTCTAACTAGGGTAGAGCAGAAGGGGAGGAGAACCTCCCTTGATCAGGCCTTTATGCCTTTTGTTGTCATACAGCCTTTATTCTTCATTTGGTATTTATTGTACTGTTTGCAATCTAGCCATTCCCTTGAGAAAAAAACATCAAAGAATGTCATCCCATGACATTTTGAGGCAAGTTATTTTGGGTACTTTAGAGTCAAATCTGTACAGATGTTTGAGAGCAATTCAGGATATATTCTTACCCATCCAAATCTACTCCGTTATTCTAAAGCCAGAACAGCATAACTAGTCATTAGCCTACACAAGAAATTTTCTTATACAGAGAAAGATTTAGGAAGGGTTTGTTTTTGTTGTTGTTGTATTTTTTCCCTGTTGCAAGCTAGTTCCAAGAAAAGAGCTCACAATCCTGCCTGGTCAATAGAGAAAGTGTTAAGGAATGCATATTCAAAACAGCAAGTAGTAAGAACTTCATCTCAAATATCTGGAAATAAAGGATCTTTGTTCACTCAGTAAGGGGTCCTCAAGGGCGCAGAGGGATGAATGCTTGAACTCTCTTTGCTTTGCTGTAGTCATAATTTATTACTGTTGGTTCAAAGATTAGTGTGCATTCCCCACTGCTTTCATGTTTTTCTAACTTCCTCTTGAGCCAGACTTAGTGCTGACAACCCCAAACCGCTTCTGGTAATCTGGGTAAGATGCAGCCCCCTAAGTGTAATGAGGGATTTTCACAATCCCGTTATTATCAGAACAGTTTAGGGGTTACATTAAATCACTGATTTAACAATTTTAGTACAGAGCTACTATCATGAGGTGTTTTTTCTTTTGAGCTGCCTTCTGGCCTTTGGTAGAATAATGACTAGAGGGGCATTTGGTGCTTATCTGTTGTGTGCAATACTAAACGTTTCTTTGGACTGCTCTTGTAGTGATGGTTAAGTCTCTTCCATCTTCAGTCTTGAAGGTTGCAAAAGATAGTGGGCTGTGGCTGCTCTCCCCAGTGATTTAAGATGCAGGACTTAAGAGCTGCATGTACAGCTTAGCAAAAAAGGGGAAGAGAGTTACCAACTGTTATGCTTTTTCTCCAGATGTTTCCTCTAAGACAAATATCTAGGGTTTTATTATGACACAGAACACGCCAATAAGATGAGAATGGTTGGGTTGTGTGTGTTTGGTTGATTTTTTTTTTTCATTGTCTGTTTGACACTGTGGTAAATTATTCAGTAGTTTAGGTAGAACATGCCCATGCTTGTAAATGTGAGTTGCTCTCTTCTAAACAGAGTATTAAAATGCTTTATTCAAAAACTCTTTGAATGCAAACTAAAATTAAGATTATTTTAAAGTACTAGTGTTCCTGAAAATGTTATACGTGTTTGGGTTTGTTTTGTTTATTTAAAAGACTTGTTCATACAAGAAGCATCAGGCTCCTATTCTGCTTTTCCTTATATTGGTGGCAAACCTCATTTTGACTTCAGAAGGTGCAGGATCTGACCTATAGGTGAGAGTTTAGCAGCATTGGGAAAAATCCAACAGTTCTTACTGTTGCTTCTCTCAGGCAAAATTCCCACTGCCTTTTAGATTTGAAACTCTGCTCTGAAGAGAATCCAGTATACCAGGCTGCATATAATGTGAATGTGCATGAAATATTCCATGATAAATGCAGATGTTAAGAACAATGTCTGACTGTACTTTGATGGACTTCAAAGGCATGGAAGGGAAACACAGAATCACAAAATGTTAGGGGTTAGAAGACAGCTCTGGAGATCATGTAGTCCAATCCCCCTGCTGAAGCAGAGTTACCCACAGCATGCTGCCAAGGGTTTGGAATATCTCCAGAGGAGCCTACAGCTTCTCTAGGAAGCCTGGTTCAGTGCTCTGGTACCCTCACAAAAAAGAAGTTTGTCCTTATGATCAGATGTAACCTTCTGGGTTCCAGTTTGTGCCTGTTTCCCCTTGTCCTGCTGCTGTGCATCACTGAAAAGAGTCTGGTCACATCCTCTTGCCCCTTGCCCTATAGGTGTTAGCAAGCATTGATAAGATCCCCTGTCAGTCTGCTCTTCTCCAGGCTCAACAGCCCCAGGTCTCTCCAGCCTTTCCTTGTGCGAGGGATGCTTCAGTCCCCTCAGCATCATCTTTGTAGCCTCGACTCTGTGTGGTAGTTGCCCTGACATGTGCACATATACACTGAATTGCACATTATAGTAGAACATTAAAATCCAAAATCATGCATCTAAAACTTGTGTTTGTACACATAATTGCACCTTTGTGTAATGTATGCCCTCTGATACAATTTTTAAATACATAGTCACCTGACCCCTTTTCCCATTTATCCTTGCTTTTTTTACTGTTGAGGTCTTCAGTGAATGAGAATTGCTTCATTCTGGTTGTTTAGCTTGTGGTCTTAAGCTGCCTTTTCTTCAAAGCCTTCAGGCTCCTTTCTGGAAATAGATTTCTTCATTGCCTCTTCTCCTCCTTCCAGTAATGTGGCTAGTAGCAACTTCATAGAACATCACAATCACAAAGATTAGTCATCTTTAGGACACTGTTGTGAACGAAGGTGGTATCATGATTCCTATGAGGAATGAGGTGGACCAAAAAGAAAATTCAAAAACCTGCTATTTTAAGGTAGCTTAAGGTTAATCAGTTACCAACAGGAGATCTAGGGGCAGAATTCAGAATTTCAAGAACTCTTAACTCTAGTATTTATATGTTGATTGACATAACAAAAACTAGGAACCAGAACTGCACCAGGTTTGACAGTGTAAGGCTTTATTTGCCACAAGGAGTGAGTATCATCTGCTCACTGCATAGCTACCTTCAGTTACTGAGCACAGGGTGTCCAAAATGACTCCCTGTAGAGTAGATCTTTCTGGCATACCTCTGCCTGCATCATCCAGTTTCACCAGCTGGAATCCAAATACAAGCGTCAAAAGCAAGAGAATTACTCCAGTCTAATTGCATAGATTCAACAGATGTGATGACATAATTTAGTGTTGTCTCACTTGTTTCCCGATTCTGAGATCTCAAAGTTTTCAGGTTTTCAGTACTTTCTTGTACGTGTCTTGCAATGAAACTACACATTTTGAGATACATAGATTTGAGGTACCTTTTGCTTTAGGTTTTTATGGTGCATCTCTAGTAGCTTTGCTGTTTTCACTGTTTTGTAATTGTGATATGCTGTGCATGCACTTTCACAAATAATGATGTTGTATAGTAACTTACAGTCCTTGAAACTTGATTTTAATTTTCTATTGCCAATCAGTAACTTACTACTTGAAAGATGCTTTTGCTACCATCCTTATTTTGCCAGGTCTTAAACTGCAACCTTATTTAATCAAGAGGTGTGTCACTGCAACTTCATCCAAGTGTGATAGAATTTTTTCCTGAGTTACACTGTTGCTAGCATTATGCATTTGCATTCTTTGGAGTGGAATAGTAATTTATAAAGTGTAAAATCAAGACACCTTCAGTGTGGATGATAGATGAGTAATGGGGGAAAAAGTACTCTTGACACCTGGAATGTTTTTTTCACTAACTTCACAGAAACAGTAGAAGCATGGGAAGAGTGTTGAGCAGTGGAGAAATCTATGCTATCTTGCACCAGACCTCTGCAACAAGTTGGAGAAATTGAAAAAATATAGTTATTCCATGTGAAGTTGTCTGTACAACCTTCATGGGATTAGATTTTTTTTGTTTCACGTCTTCTAGATAGTGATGTAGAAATTGCAGGGTCATTAGGTTTGTTCATAGAAACAAGATGTAGGAGTCTAAAGAACAATGGCATTTGACCTTCGAAAGCTAAGAGTGCATGATTGCACGCTCCTATGAAAAGCTCAGAATGTAAAAGTCCTTCATAGTGGACTAGAGAGGCATTTGACAGATTATGTGCAAGTTCATACATGTGTGTTTCATTATTTGATTGCTTAGGATACTGGTGTTTTAAGTTGGCAGATCTACTTATTAAAACCAAAGGTTTTTTGACTGGCTGGATTACAGAGTGCCTGAAGGAGAAAGAGATTAAATGTTGAGAGAGAGAATGTGTAGTGTACAGAAAGCACAAGGAAACTATAAAGCCAGCAGGAAAAAGCAGACTTAAACGTGGTCCCAATTTGTTCTATGGTACTCAAGTTGATAGCCATGCATAAGTAAAAGCATGAAGTTCTCTCATTTCAATATGAATTTAATTTTCTGGAAAATACAGAGTTTTTTGCCATGTTAAGTATAATTTGGTTGCCAGTTCGCTGCCTGTCAGAAATCTTTAATTCATGCTTATTTTCTTGAGTGAAATTTAAAAAAGAAAAAGAAAAGAAAAAGCACCTTGCTTTGAACCTTTACAAAGCACTGTCAGACTGTGGCATAATTGTGACTCTAGCAGGCTCTGAATTTGTTCTTAGTCTGGGCTAGCTTGGTGCAAGACTGTAGTATTGACTCCCAGTGTATGTACCGTTTCTGCATGTAATTTAATGTTATGTAATTTGTAGCTATTTTGGGGAAAGGCAAAACAAAACCCAACCCAGTCTTCATATACAGTACTATAGAACTAAATTATCCTGCAAGGTTGTGAAGCAGCAGCCAAACAAGTCGAGTGTGTGACTAAAGAAATCTACACCTGTGGCCTCACACTTCATTGCTGAAGTTGGGTCCCTGCACAGCCTTAGTCAGCACAGATTAGAATGGTCACTTGATCCTTTGCATTATTTATTCCTATCTTAATGCCATAAGAATAATCAGTGGCTTTGCTCTCTATCCAGAGATTTTTGAGTTTGAGAGCAAGGTTTGAAATACAGGAATCTGACTGGTAGAAAGCTCTAGTAAAACACATGAAAAAGAGAAGTAGTGGGGCTAGCTCCCCTGAGAGATTCAGAAATACACTATTTTTAAAACAAACCAAACAACAACAAAAAGAACCAAACAAAGGACATGGACCTGATGGAGCAGGTCCAGAGGAGGGCCACAAAAATGATCAGGAGGTTGCAGCACCTCTGCTACAAAGACAGACTGAGGGATCTGGGGTTGTTCAGCCTGGAGAAGAGAAGACTCCATGGAGACCTAACAGCAGCCTTCCAGTACCTGAAGGGGGCCTACAAGAAGGATGGGACAAGACTGTTTACAAAGGCCTGCAGTGATAGGATGAGAGTCAGTGGCTTCAAACTAGAGAAGAGCAGATTTAGATTAGATGTTAGGAGCAAGTTCTTTACCATGAGGGTAGTGGAACACTGGAACAGTTTGCCCAGGGAGGTGGTTGGGGCCCTGTTATGAATAAAGAGGGATAAGGCAGGGAATTAAAAAAAATATAAATTGCTTATTAATTTAGCTCCACCACCCATTGTGGGAATTTCTCTGGTGTCCCTTTATTGAAAAATCCTCCTGAAACTGCTGCTGTTTCTAATCCACACATGTGGGTGGGCAAAACCTGAGAGAGAGAGTGAGGGGGAGTGCTCTGCAGCTTACCCATTTAAACACCCATGCTAATTGGTGTCATAAACGGTACCAGAAAGTATGTCCCAAAAGCCAAGAAGGGCAGAAAACTGATTACCATCAATTCCCTGCTTAAACATGCCCAGGCTTGCTCCAGCACGGGAATCTGTCCCTGGCATGTGGCTTGGGGGAAAGGGCCCATGTGGGTCCACCAACCACATCCTTGGGGAGGAAGAGGTGCCTTCCCCCGCTCCTTTTTCCCACACCTCTCTGTTTTCCCCCCATCCCAGCTCTGCAGGGGCAGGGAGGGGTTTTGGATGTACTGCTACAGGCCCCATCTCTAGAGATATTCATGGTGAGGCTTGACGACTCTGGGCAACCTGACCTAGTTGAGGATGCCCTTGCTTACTGCAGAGGAAGCTGGACTAGATGACCTTCGGAGGTCCCTTCCTATCACAGATCATTCTGTGATTCTGTGAAACTGTTTTTCCCTTAAAAAAGACTTAGATTTATGTGATTGCATATACTGATCTCTTTAGAAGAGGCTATTAGTGGCACATTTAATATGAAATATTAGAAGCCTTTGGGAGCTGACAGGTTGCTGTTTGGCAGTTCCGAATCCTGCAAGAATGAGATATGTGGTGATGGCATAGCAGAGCTTAGGTGAGTTACACTAGCTGTCTGCTGCATCTACCATTTCTGAGGAGCTTGAGCTTGTGAAAGCCTTGGTAAAGTTCTCAGAAGATGCTGCAGCTGAGCTAATTAGGATACAACCTTTTCCAGCTTCATGCACAAGTTTACCCTTCCAAAATTAGGAGGAGAGGTTAGGTAGAAAGTTGGTTGTTCTGGTCAACCAGGTAGTTCGTGTGAACTATGCTTAAAACAGGGAGTAACAATAAGCCTCTTAGAAAAATCAGGTAAATTTAATTTAATCATAGAATCATAGAATCAAGAAGGCTGGAAGAGACCTCAAAGATCATCGAGTCCAACCTGTCACCCTAAACCTCATGACTATCTAAACCATGGCACCAAGTGCCACCTCCAATCCCCTCTTGAACACCTCCAGGGATGGCGACTCCACCACCTCCCTGGGCAGCACATTCTAGTGGCCAACCACTCTCTCTGTGAAGAACTTTCTCCTCACCTCCAGCCTAAACCTCCCCTGGCGCAGCTTGAGACTGTGTCCTCTTGTTCTGGTGCTGGTTGCCTGGGAGAAGAGACCAACCCCCTCCTGGCTACAACCTCCCTTCAGGTAGTTGTAGACAGCAATGAGGTCTCCCCTGAGCCTTCTCTTCTCCAGGCTAAACAGTCCCAGCTCCCTCAGCCTCTCCTCATAGGGCTTGTGCTCAAGGCCTCTCACCAGCCTCGTTGCCCTTCTCTGGACATGCTCCAGCAATTCAACATCTTTCCTAAACTGAGGGGCCCAGAACTGGACACAGTACTCAAGGTGTGGCCTAACCAGTGCTGTGTACAGGGGTACAATGACCTCCCTGCTCCTGCTGGCCACACTATTCCTGATGCAGGCCAGGATGCCATTGGCTCTCTTGGCCACCTGGGCACACTGCTGGCTCATGTTCAGGCGGCTGTCAACCAGTACCCCCAGGTCCCTTTCCACCTGGCTGCTCTCCAGCCACTCTGACCCCAGCCTGTAGCTCTGCATGGGGTTGTTGTGGCCGAAGTGGAGCACCCGGCACTTGGATTGGTTGAATGCCATCCTGTTGGACTCTGCCCATCTGTCCAGCCTGTCAAGGTCCCTCTGCAGAGCCCTTCTACCTTCTAAGAGATCAACACCTGCTCCCAGCTTGGTGTCATCTGCAAATTTACTGATGATGGACTCAATCCCCTCATCCAGATCATCAATAAAGATATTGAACAGGATGGGGCCCAGCACTGATCCCTGGGGGACACCACTAGTGACTGGCTGCCAGCTGGATGTGGCACCATTCACCACCACTCTCTGGGCTCGGCCCTCCAGCCAGTTCCTAACCCAGCGCAGAGTGCTGCTGTCCAAGCCACAGGCTGACAGCTTGGCCAGGAGTTTGCTGTGGGGGACAGTGTCAAAGGCCTTGCTGAGGTCCAGGTAGACTACATCCACAGCCTGCCCCACATCCACCAGGCAGGTCACCTGATCATAGAAGGAGATCAGGTTGGTGAGGCAGGACCTGCCCTTCCTAAATCCATGTTGGCTGGGCCTGATTCCTTGGCCATCCTTCAGGTGCGCAGTGATTGCCCCCAAGACAATCTGCTCCATGATTTTCCCTGGCACTGAGGTCAGGCTGACAGGCCTGTAGTTCCCAGGTTCTTCTGTCCATCCCTTCTTGTGGATGGGTGTCACATTGGCCAGTTTCCAGTCTTCTGGGACCTCTCCAGTGAGCCAGGACTGGTGGAAAATGATGGAGAGAGGCTTGGCCAGCTCATCTGCCAGCTCTTTCAGCACCCTAGGATGAATCCCATCAGGTCCCATGGACTTGTGAATATCCAAGTGACTCCACAAGTCTCGAACTAATTCCACATGGATTTCAGGAGTACAACACTGCTCCTTGACCCCATCAACCAGCTCAGGAGGCCAGTTATCCTGAAGTCCTCCTGCCTTACTGTTGAAAATGGAGGCAAAGAAGGTATTTAGAATCTCAGCCTTCTCCTCACCCTTAGTGACAATGTTACCCTCCACGTCCAATAAAGAGTGGAGGCTCCTCTTGCTCCTCTTTTTAGCATTAATATATTTATAAAAATGCTTTTTGTTGTCCTTCACGGAAGCGGCCAGTTGAATTTCTAACTGTGCTTTTGCCTCTCTTATTTTTCTTCTACATGATCTAGCAACATCCTTAAACATATCACTAGTTGCCTCCCCCCCTTTCCAAAGTTGATAAACCCTCTTTTTTTCCCTTAAATCCTTCAGGAGCTGCTTGCTCATCCAGGCCGGTCGTCTTCCCCGCCGGCTCGTCTTACGGCATGTGGGAACTGCCAGTTCCTGTGCCTTTAGGAGCTCCTGTTTGAAGTAGGTCCAACCATCCTGGACCCCTTTCTTCTTAAGGGATGTTACCCAGGGAACTTTACGAATAAGTTGCCTGAACAATGCATTTCTCTTCCTTCTGTTCTTAACAGGGAACTGTTTTTTAGAAGTGATTCTCCATCTGGGAGTCAGTTGAGACATCCTTCCCCTTCTTGTCATGGCTTGCATTTAAATAAATAAACAAATTCCTTTTAACAGGTAAAATAAAATGAGAAAGGTGTTTCCTCTGGTAGAGTGAACTTAAGGTTACCATGTGTGTTTCTTTCCACAAGATGACCAAGGGATTCCTCTGGAACACAATAACAAAATCAGACATCTAACTTTTATTTATTTTTTTGCCTTGTAGCATAGCAGGAAAACAACTAGGATATACAGCTTAGTATTTCATGACATGCTCAGTCCTCCCCTAAATTCAGAGACAGTCAGCTTAAGCACTGATGCTGCTGCCCATGACTTTTCTACAGGGAAGTCAGGAAACATCAATGCTAGTAGGGCAGCTACCTGGTGGCAGATGCAAGGAAATGAATTAGCACTTCAGGTTGATTCTTGATCACCTCTTGAGTCTTTGCAGAGGACATAAAGAGAGCTTCTTCCTTCCTGTTTTTTTCCCTGGAAGAGCAGCTTTCATTTGATCCACCTGAAGTAAAAGTCACAGGGAACATGTTGTCAGTTCTTAACTAGACACATATGTTTTTTTTTTTCAGTTTGCACAGCCTCCCTGCAGTTTATGCTTTCTAAGACCTCTTAAAGAATAATTTTTGCAGTTATTTCAGCCTCTTCCTCTGAGTCTTGCTCTTTCATAACACACTGCTTGTTTTCAGGAAGGACACGTTTTTCCCTTTAACTCAGCATCAACAATGCTTTTGACACTGTAGACTTGCATAGAGGTTGCAGAAGAATCTTTCTTGAGTTGAAGCTTGGAATTGTGCTTGAGCTGTCTTAAAGAGAGGCTTTGTCTTTTGCTTTTAGTGTCTTAGCAAATGAGTATTCCACATACTGACAGAAATCTGTTCCACCTTACTCTGACTTCAGTTAATCTTTGGCTTGCTGGCAATGGTGTAAAAGTTTAACATATTTTCATGCCAGCTTTTCATTAACATTGTCTTTGTTGTTATTTTCAATTCTTTATTTATACTTTCTATAAGCAGATTTGTGGTACATAAATCTCTGCTATGCGGTTGTGCTAGGTAGTACAAAGATGAAGGTCTGTGTCCAGTTGCAGTTGGCCAGTCAGTTGAGACCCAGAATGCTTTGTAAATGTCCATGAAATTCACTGCTTTTACTGCTGAATTCTAATTTAAAGGTAAAGGAATTCTAAATTCATCAGTAGAGTGTGAACAGTCATTTATGGAAGAGAGGTCCTTTAAGTTCAGGTATTGAGCACCTGCACTTCATGTTCTTTGAAGTTCTTTTTGTGTAGCATTTCAATAACATGAAATATTTTAGAGTGAGAAATCAACTATGACATGGCTATGCAGAGAAAGCTGAGAGGTATATGATATGGGTCAAAAATCTTTATATATATGCAGACTTAGAGTTTTCTTCTTTGTCTGAAGTTAAATATGATGGTGGGATTAACTCTATGTAGATCTGGTTCAGAAATTTTCTAATTATGCCACTGTTTCTGTATGTGTGTCAGATCAGCCCATGGTTTAATGGCTGTAAGGATTAACCCAGTTTTACTTTCTTAGAAAATTGTCTTTCAGCATTGCTGTATTACTGTGGTGGCAACTAGAACAATTCTCTTGTTTTTCTTTGGTTGGTTGGGGATTTTTTGTTCGTTTTTAAGAGGAAGAAAAAGGATTGATTTGAAATACGTTAGTTTAAAGAATAAAGAACCCTTCTGATGCTGGATTGCTGTTATCATTGTTTGCAGGGTCTTTTCTGAGTGACTGCTATACACTCATTATTTTTAACTTTCTGTGTACTTACAAATGTTTCCCATGATTCTCAGATGAAGGAGCTGGTTTGGCTTTATCTGCCAGAGGCTGCTGCCAGTACTTTTTATGTAAATCTTCCAGATCTAAACAACTTGACTTCTCAAGCACAGTAATTCACGTTATCTTTTGCTTGCAGTAGTGAAGAGCTTATTCTTTTCCTCTAGATTGCTTGCCTGTAGATAGTTAAGGGGGGATTTGTTTGCATTTTTTTCCTCCATTAGTTTTGCCACAGCAAAATGGTTGCAAAACAAAGTATTCTTTCAGAGTAAAACATGCTATCCTGAATTTTTATGTTTTATGATTATTGAACAAAAAGATAATGTTTTAAAATACTCTTCCCAAGCAGAGTTATTATCACAAACCAGTGATGGCCTTGCATAAGAAACAACTTCATAGTGCAAAAAAAGCCCACAACATCCAGCAGTCAGGTGCAGGGATCCTTTGCAGGTGGGACAGCTGATTCTGGAGAGAGTTCCAGCATCCCCAGTTTCTCACAGTGAGCATCCACTCAGCAGTTCTGTCTCAGAAACCAAGAGTAGGTGCTGCTAGAGCAGCATTATTAACCATCACCATAGTCACATGGAAAGTGAAATGAGGTTAGTAATCTTGGTGGGTTAGTGTCGAACTATTCAGAAGAAAATACATATCACTACTTTTTGGGTAAAAACAATTCTATCATGTGAGCTCCCTCTGATCTGTGAAATTTCACCTGATGGGGGTTGTTGAAATTGACTCACCATGACTGTCCACTGGCTGGCCAGAACCAAAGTTTTCAAGTGCCTCTTGAGATGGATCTCATAGTTTTTTCACTTAAAAGGCAGGCATCTGCCTCTCGCTTAGGTGGCAGTGGTTTCCAGGAGCAGAAGCGTATGTATTTCCTTCCCCACTTACTAGGAAGAACTTTCAAAAAGTTGTGGAGCAAAGTACTTTTGCTGGGAATCCAAGTTGAGATGAGATAGTAGAAAATTGAGGTTTGAAGAGGAAGGTGAACAGGAGAATCTGAGCCTACTTGATGACCACGTACAATCTGGATGCTGCTTCTGTTAATATCGCAGCTCTTCAGATGGATTTCATCCCTTGGAAGCACCAGGTTTTGTGTGAAATGAGGCGGGTAATGTCATTGGAAAAATGCTATGTCATGTGGAAAGAGACAAAAGCAAGAACTGAAATTTCATATGCAACCTTACTTCCTTGTTGTCTGAAGTTTTGAGAGCTTGATCTTGTGGTCTTAATACCCTTTTAACACAGTTAACATGGGCATCCAACAGACCTGAGCTTTGCCACAGATCCCTTGTTAGTGTGACTGTAGTAAAATATTGACTAAATGTACTAACTTAGACGTAGTCTCCTTAAAATAAATTGTTTATACTAGAGTTTCATTTTTCTAAAAAAAAAAAGGTCTAGAATGTAGAAGTTAATGGAATACCTTAGCTTTAGTAAAAGATGAGGTAGAGTTTGTGGTAAGGCAGGTGGCATCAGCTCTAAGAGATTGCCTGGTTAATCATAATATCGGTAAAGGAGATTTTGTTTGAAGAGAAATATCATAAGTTTGGTTTGATTCTGCTGAGGGCTTCTAGGTACTACTACTGCAGTCTGGATGTTTCATGACAACAGTAAACCTAAAGGTTGCACAGGGAACCTGATAAGTAGGTCACAAGAGCCAGTGGAACATGCTGTTTGTCCTCACGCCTGTGCTATCCACACTACGTTTCAGTATTTGGTGTCATACATTTGCTTTCTTGATGTCATATATGGTTTCATGCCAAATGTCTACCAGAAACTGGAATGTTAACTTTGCATTGCCATTTACTGTCTCTGAGGAGAATTGAGCAGAATTACTCAAATTCTTGCACAGCTCAGCTTTTCTCTAATCCTGGAGAAGCAAGGAGAAAATACAACAAGCCTCACTTGACAAAAAGGGTAGCATTTTGCTGTTCACTGGGTCTGGGTTCTTAGTTTACCCTGTCTTTTTTCTCTTTTACTGTCACCTCTGTCATTGTCTTGATGATGGAGATGCAGTAACTTGGTGGCCACAATGCATTTTACTTTTCATTTGATATTTCTGACTGAAAATTACTGGCAGGAAACATGCAGACATCAAGACATGAAAAAAACATATTCTGGCTTATTAAAATATTTTTGTTCCCTATTCTTGGAGTAATGATCTGAGGACCATGCTTGTTTATTCTGTGTAGAGATACTAACCCGCTCTTCTGTTTAAACTGATGATCTTAGGGACTGTGAGAACACTGCTTCCTGCTGTGCTCCTGCATGTCACATAGGGCTGTGGGTGATTCCTGCAAATGAGAGGTAAGAGGGAATTACACATCAGTCTGCCAACTCCGAGAAGACCATGGGAATCCTCTAGTCATGCCCCGTGATGCAGACTGCAGGAAGGAGATGAGATGCACCTCTCCAGAGACTGGCAGTATCAAAGTATTAGTGCCAGCCTGCTTCAGGTTCAACTCCAGCTGTGTCTGGCCTGGGCCCTTTCTGTGCTCCTTAGATTGTTGATTGCCTTCCTCTGCTTAGCAGTAGAAGAGCATCTTTTACAGCTTTCACACTTATTTCTTATTTTACTGTTTGTGCTTATCTTGCAGCTCTTCCAAAGAACAGTTGAATAAGCCAGTGATTTTTCCCATCACTTTCTTAATTTTTTTTCATATGCAAAACAGTTCATGTGCTATGTGCAGCTTTGTAATGCAGTGTACTGCAAGCCAGAATATTGCACTTGGTATTTTTTTTTCATAAGCCTTGAAATTTTTCCTCAGAACAGGGCTGCTTGTTTTTCTGATTATCTTTGTACTAATTGTAAATAGTTGCATCCTAAATTCAGTTCTAGTTTGAAAAGGAATATTATAAAATCTCACCCATAGAGGGAGGCAGAATACTGTCTTTGCAACAGTCTTAGCTACAGACTGCTCTTTAAAAGCTATCTTTGCTCCAGTTGAAGCCAACAGATAACATCTGTTGTCTTATTTATAACTCCTATTTCTAAGAAGTATACTCTGTAGCAGATGAGAAGAGTGCCTGACAGCTCATAATTCATGAAGTTACTGAGGTTTAACCTGATGGAATATTATGTACAGAATTCCTTCCTGGTACAGACAGTATCACTTCCCTTTCAACAGGTGATAGAAATAGAGCTTTATGAAACATTAAATGTGTGAAACGTGATTAGCAGTCACTATTAAAAGTATTAAACTGTTATAAAGGAATACAGTACTGTGTTGCCTGTTAGTTTTATATTTCTACCTATTTGTGCTGCTAAACTTTCCTCAAATTTGACACCATCTTCTTTTTTTTTTTCTATCTCTCCACATTTTTTGTGTTATGTCACAGAAGATTTCTTCCAGGAGAATTGGTATATTATAAACTATTGCTTTCTAATCAAAGCTTTGTGCTGCTTAGTTATGCCATCTACTGTTTATAGATTACTTTCTTGCACTAACTGGGCTTATTTCACCTCTGTTCCTACAGTTGTTACCCCTTGTTCTCCTTAGGTGGTGCAGCTTCATAAATGGGGATGAAAAGAGGAATTAGTTCTCCCAGCCCCCAAAACTTTCTGCATAATCACAATGTACAGTCAGATCACTGCTTGCATGTATGTGCTGTTTAGTCTGGAAAGTATCTAGGCAAAGCATTTGACTTGTTGCTTGTACAGCATTGATTCATACAGGTAACTGTCTTTTTTGACATACTAGGTGTAGCCAGGATAAAGTGATGCAATTTGGTATTTATTCAACCCCCCAGGATTCTGCCGGGTTGGACTATACAGGCCCCAATCATACTGTGCAGATATTTTTCATCCTGAAAGCATGACTGCCTGGCCTTATTCTGTTATATATTGTAACAATTTGTGCAGTCTCTTCTTTTTGTTTCCAATGTACTGGAAGAAGCCTTTCTTGATGTCTTTAAGTTCCCTTGCCAAATTTAATTCTAAGGAGGCCTCATTGCATCTCTACATGCTCGGACAACATTCTTGTGTTCCTCCCAAGTGGTCAGCCCTTTCTTCCATGTTCTATAAATTTACTTCTGCTTGAGTTTATTCAGTAACTCTCTGCTCAACGATGCAGGATCTTTTGGCTCCCTTCCTTGATTACTCACTCTTCAGGGTGCTCTGTTCTTGAGCTTGGAGGAATTAGTAAAAGGTTTGTGTTGTAGGCAGTACACTGGAAGAGACTGAGTTCAGAATGTCATGCCAGTAAAAACTCCTTCAGTCCTTTGGAATAAGCCTCTTGGAAAATTTCTTGTCACTCTGTATTACTGATCTAGGATCACAGAAGAAATATGGTTGCTTTAAAAAGCTGTTTGAGTTCCAGAAGTGTATTAACAGAGTACTGTTTATCCATGAGAGTTAAACAGTGTCATTGAGATGCCCTAGAAGGGATGTTCTGTTGCTTCATCTCCTAGCTCATACCCAGCACCTACTGAATGATGGAATTAGACTGCACTGGCTGCATACTATTCAAGATTTTAGAATTGGCAGTATTTCCATCTGGCTTCCTGCTTATACTCCAGTTATGTAAGGTCACCAGCAGGCATCATTTCCCTATTCCTTTTCATAACTCTAGAATCATTCATATTGCTATAAATCTTGACTCATAGAAAGTTTTCTGCTCCCATGAAAATGAGCTTCCTGTGAGCGTGAAAGCCGATAGTGTTGATGGGCCAAACAATTCCCTTTTTTTAGTGCTGGATAGTCTTAATCTTTCTTCATTTCTTCCAACTCTAATCTTTAGTTGCTGAGGATTCTGTGGTATTCTGAGTCTGACTGATGACGTGCGATACAAATAAAAGACAAATAATATAGACACTTGTCATGGTGTGTCAAATTCACTGAAGATTAAATCCCTTTTATATTTTTCTGTGAACAGTGGGGTCTTTTAAAATATTTCTAATGAAACCAGTACTGAAGAAGGTGGTTGAGCTGTGAACAGCCTTTCTACCTGCTGTTTTCAGTGGTGCTTTCAGCCTCTAGGAGAATTTAACTATAACCAAAGTAAACCATCTCATGTCAGTGGGCTCTAAGGAGAGGTTTAATTCTAACAGTTGAAGCTGAATCTACTATCTATTCTAGTCCTCAGTTTATGAGACCCACAAGGGCATCAACTTCTTAGTCTTCACTGTCGTATTCTTGTCTTTTATCCTTGTCCAGTGAAAACCTTTTGCCAATAGCAGTTGGGCAGTTCTGCCTGTTCTTTTGGTAAATGCCTTTAGACTCTGAAATTGCAAATATCAAGACAAGGTTACAAATCCTCAAGTAACATAGTTAATTTCTCTCTGATACTCGTTTGTGATTACGGACTCATCTTTATCTGTCTTGGTCTGGCATTGAACCCAAAGCATGGTCTCTGTGGAAATTTTATCCATAGGGTTTAGTGTTTTTTTAATTTCCGTACTGTTACCAAAAGTTTCTGCAGGAATTTGCTGATTTCTTAAGACTACATAGAAATGTATAATGGAACATGAAATGCCCGCTCACTAAAAGTTAGTAGCGTTGTCAACGCTTTCAAAATTTCAAGTGGGTGCTGAGGGGGTTATGATGGCTGAGGCTCTGCATCTAGAGCAGCTGCCACTGCAGAGCTGAGAGAAGCACTGGGGCATGCCATCACCCAGGTCAGGGCACTGCCTGGTGCTTTCCGTTGTTACAGAATCTGAATACATGCTTCTGCAGGCATGGCTTTTGGTGCGATACCAGTTCAGTGTCCTGAAGCATGACTGTCTCTGGTCTGGGTGTCACTAGCAGTCACAGAATCAGTCAGGTTGGAAGAGACCTCCAAGATCATCAAGTCCAACCCATCACCCAACCCTAACTAATCAACTAGACTATGGCACTAAGTGCCTCATCCGGTCTCTTCTTCAGTCAGCACACAGGAGTGCAGGAGACTGCCTCAGTTTTTATACCACTGCATTAAAGGCTGTGCAGAAATGCCCAGCTGCCCTCGTTTTTAGTGCATCTTCACTTGAATTTGAAACTGTATGCTGACAAGTGGTTAAAATAGCCATTATGGATCCTTATTGGAATTTGTGTTTATTTCAAGGAAAATGGGTCATAATAGTGGGACATTTTTTAAAATTCCATTTCTCATACCTGGTAGAGTATGTAACTGCTGAAACAACAGCATTTCAGTCAAGAAATCAAGCTCCCACATTTCTCAGAATTCTCAATAGCGTGCACAGGTGTTGAACTTTGTGGAAAATGCTTCATTGTCTGATGCTTGTTGTGCATTATGCCACTGATGTTACTAGCAGAAGTATTTCAGGTGCTTGATCAGCTGCTGGCTAATCTTGTTGGAAGCATTATTGCAACTTGCTTGACAATGACCTCTACCTTCACATTTATTCTTCTGCTTGTGTTTTAGTTAATTTCAATGCTGGTCAAAACATTCACATTTAGATATATTGTATGACTTTAAAACAAGGTTATATGTAAATCTATGAATGCATCATTCACTGTGTTAGTGGGTACAGTTGCCTGCATAAAGAGTGTATCTGCATGCACATCAGGCAGTTGGGATTGCCTTAAGATCGGAGCTCTCAAATATTAGACTTTTATGTAGAGTTTTGTTGTCATTGAATGTAGTATATATGTACAGACTTAAATGCTATTTCTGGAGTAATCTTGACTCAAAGCTAAATTCAAGTAATTTTTGTCATTCTTGTAAAATATGTAGAAATTAACACTCTTTTGCATCATGTATTTAGTTGCAATTTAAGTGACACTGATTTTTTTTTTTTTTTTTAATCTTCATATTCATTCTTCTTCCATCAGTAATGAATGATTTGGCTCAGAAAGTGTCTGAAGCTTTAAAATTCCAGCTTTAAATTTCCACTTGTCATTGCCAGGTACTAACTCTAAAGCATCTCTTTTTACTGAGAGCCTTTCCAAAAGGTGCAGCTGTGTGCTGGTTTCATCTTGCACTTTGTAGCTGTGTTGCCAACCCTTGAATGTAAGGTATGCCCTCGTCTCCCACATGTTCCCATTACCTTAGAGCTGTACAGGCCTGTCTGTGTTAGGGAAGAGTTTGCAGATTGGAGCAAACGCTTGCTTCCAGAAGTTCATCTCATTGGCTATCACCGTGGCAAGATTAAAATAGAGTTAGTGGAAAATCCAGCTTTTATCATGTGCCATCAGGAGCTTCCTCATTATCTGGAGACCAACTACCAGACTTGTGTCTAGAAAAAAGACAAGAAAGCTGTATGACTTTTCAGCTTCTCAAAAGGTGTAATATTTTAGAGCCTGTGGAATTTTAAAATAAATACAGGAATTTGAGGGGAAAATGATTGCTTTAAGTGAAAAACATGTATTGGATTGCAGAAAAGGGATCTACAAAGTTGCTGAGATTCTAAAGAGTGGATTTGGTTCTCCAAACCTCTGTGCTGTCCTACACCATGCTTCAAAGCCAAAAAGATATTTTCAAAATTAGGTACTAAATGCAGGTTGCATGCGAGCTTTATATCACTTCTCTTTTAATAAAACTGACCTATTTGAAAAGTTTTCCTTTCCCTTCAAAGATCTTCATATGCATGCAGAGTTTTCTTCTGAATCACCTAATCTAGAATCAGGACTTCTTTAAGGATAACTTGTATTTTGGCTCCTGGAATCAGATTGTTTTCTTCCAAAAGCAGGTATAGTTTTCCTTAGTTTACCCTTTGCCATTTCCTCTCAGCATTTTTAAATTGAAGAGCACTGTTTCCAAACTGGGCTGTCTTCTGTGTAAATGTTATAAATTGAATTCAGTTCTATAAGTGCTGTTAACATCTGTCAGAAAGAAAAAGATTTGTCTCATGAGGCCTTTAGCCTTTAAATGAAGATAATTTTCTATCTTGTGCAAAAGCTGAGAATTTTAAACTCCACGTCAATGTCTTGCTATGAGTAAATTATATTGCATATGGTGCACTAGGTTTAGGAAATCTAGAACAAGTGAGGGGTTAGGTGACTTTAATTTGTCAGTGGCATCTACATGCTGATAAAGTGCATGTTTTTTCAATGTTGCTGTGCACTGTGTGTGACTTAGACATATTCTTCTGCCATTGCTGCGCTGAAGGTAACTCCAGGTTTTATACCTACTATTCTCTGTGTGCATGGGGGGTTTTTTGTTTCTGCTGGTAGAGATTACCTCCTATTTGTTTTAGGTTTCCCTACATATTGCACCACCTCACTGCTGCAGTATCTTCTATGCTTTCCCACATTAAAAAACCACATCCCCCTTTTTTCAGTGTCAGAGCTGCATAGTTCTGTCTGGTGCTGAGCAGCCTGCATGGATGATGCCTTGAAGTGCAGAGCTGTTGCCTGAAAGATTTCAAATGTCTACTGAGTTTATCTTCTGTACTCTGTCTCCATTTCTCTTTCTTTGACAGTCCTTTCTTTCCTTGGTTTCTGTTGTCTACTGCTATATGCTGCCTCCAGCTGGAATTCGAGGGAAGTATCTTTGTTCAGAGATTATGCAATTTCTTTGCTGTTATGCAATGAAAGGTATTTAATGTAACTAGCTACTAATGGAGCAGAAAGTTACTTTCATTAGGAAAAGTATATAAACTGTTCTCTAAAACTCTTCTTCATCTGCTGCCATGTAAGGAATGCATTTTATGTCCTTAGCATCCCGTGAGTTGTAATTTGAGTGTTTTCATAGTGTACACTTTTATACAACTCTAATCTGATCTTTCGTTTATTCTTTCAGTAGGTTTGTCCTCAACATAAGATAGATTCAGACCCACCACAGGGGTCAAAAGGAACTATTTGATCTGCATAGTGCAAATCAAATGGTCTGTATTTTAACATGCCTCAGCAGAGGCATCCTGAAGTGTAGCATATTCAAAACTGTGTGTGATAAAGTTAATACAATGTTCTGCTAAAAGAAATGTTCCAGATGGAACCTGAAAGTACTTTGAAGATGTAAAGAGATGGAAAGTCCATACCTTCCCTGAATACCTTGGCTTCGTTAACTGGAGCTCTGCTGGTCAGCTACACCTATATAACATGCCTTTTTTTTTTCTTTTCTTTTTTTCAAATTATCTTTTAATCATAGTGTTACATTAAGTCAACTATCTGAAAAAACTGTGTACTCATCTGTACTCATTTTCCAGTTAACTGACGTGTCAGCAAGGAAGGAAGGAGTGTGCTTTTTAACAGAACAGATCCTCTGAAAAGCTGTGCAATCATTGGTTACAGTTCTGTCTTTTTTTTTTTTTTCTGTATCGTCTGAGTTTAGGGTAAGATTTTCCTTTATCATGCCTAGGACTTATAATATAACTAGCATGTCGATGAAGCTGAAAGTAGCCTCAAGATCACGTACCCTGATGCTCATGGGGTGACTTCAGTCACTCTGATAATAGCTGAAAAGATCACACAACCAGGCATACTTAATCCAGAAAGTTCCTGCAGTGCATTGATGATAAATTTCTGATGCAGGTGGTTGAAGAACCAACGAGGAGAGGTGTGATGCTGGACCTTAGAGTAACAAAGAAAGAAGGTCTAGCCAAGAATGTTAAGGCAGGAAGCAGCCTTGGCTGTAGTGACCATGAAAGGGTAGAGTTCTTCTACTATTTCTTCTACTCTAGACTTTAGGAGGGCTAACTTTGTCCTATTTGAAGAACTGCTTAAAAGTATCCCATGGGCTAGGGCTCTAGATGGCAAGGAGGTCCAAGAGAGCTGGTTAATATTCAAATACCATCTCCAAGCTCAAGAAAAATCTTGAGGAAAAAAACATCTAGTAGTGGAGGCAGACCTCATGGATAAGCAAGGAGCCACTAAAAGAATTCAATTCAAATGGAAGAGGGAAGGCAACAACAACTGGGAAAAGGGCCTGGTCAGTTGGAAGGATTATAGAAATACTGTCAGAGCATGTCGAGATGCAGCAAGGAGGGCCAAAGCTCTTTTAGATCTAAACCTGGCTGGGAAAGTGAAAGATAACAAGAAGGGCTTCTTCAAATACATCAACAGTAAAAGGAAAAATAGGGAGAAAGTGGAGCCATTGCTCAATGAAGTGGGAGACACAGTGACAGACAATGCAGAGATGGAGGAATAACTGAATGCCTTCTTTGTCTCAGTCTTCACTGCTGAGAGTATGGAATTGCAGACCCTGGAGGTAAGAGAGCAAAACGAGAAGGAAGATGCCTCTCCACTGGTCGCTGTGGATTGGGTTAGAGATCACTTAGATGGAATAAAACCACACAGATCCATGGGCCCTGATGGAGTGCATCCATGAGTGCTGAGGGAGCTGGCTGATGTTGTTGCTGTACGGCTCTCCGTAGTTTTTGAAATATCATGGAGAACAGGAGAAGTGCCTGAGGACTGGAAGAGGGCTAATATCACTCCAGTCTTCAAAAAACAGCAGGAAGGAAGACCCAAGCAACTACAGACAGTCAGCCTCACCTCCATCCCTGGAAACGTGATGAAGCACATCATTCTGGAGGCCATCTCTAACCACATGAAAGAAAAGCAGGCTATCAAGAGTAGCCAGCATAGGTTCACTAAGGGGAAATCTTGCTTGACTAACCTGATAGCCTTCTGTGAAGGCATGACCAAATGGATAGATGGAAAGCAGTGGATGTCTGTCTTGACTTCAGCAAGGTTTTTGATACTGTCTCACATAACATCCTCAAAGGTAAATTCTAGAAAAGTGGGTTAGATGACTGGGCCAAGAGGTGGGTTGGTGACTGGCTCAACAACAGAGCTCAGAGTTGTGATCAGTGGTGCAGAGTCTGCCTGTGGTCAGTGGTGTTCCCCAGAGATCTGTACTGGGTCCAGTTTTGTTGAGTATCTTCATCAATGACCTGGATGAGGAGATTAAGTGTACCTCAGCAAGTTCACTGATGATCCAAAACTGGGAGTGGGGGGGAAGCTGACACACTGGAAGGCTGTGCTGCCATCCAGCAAGACCTGGACGTGCTGGAGAGCTGGGCAAAGGTGAACCTCATGTAGTTCAATAATGACAAGTGCAGAGTCCAGCATCTGGGGAGGAGTAACAGCAGGCACCAGTACAGACTAGGGGTGGTCCTGCTGGAAAGCAGCTCCATGGAGAAAGACCTTGGAGTACTAGTGGACAGCAAGTTATCCATGGGACAGCAGTGTGCCCCTGTGGCCCAGAGGGCAAACAGCATCCTTGGGTGCATCAAGAAAAGTGGGTCTAAGAAGGTCTAGGAGGTTCTCTTCCCATTCTGCTCTGCCCTGGTGACATCACACCTGAAATACTGTGTCCAGCTTTGAGCTTCAAGAGAGACAGGGAACTAACTGCTAGAGAGTCCAACAGAGAGCTTCAAGGATGAACATCTCTCCTGTGAAGAAAGACTGACAGACCTGGGGCTGTTTAGTCTTGAGAAGAGAAGGATGAGAGGGGATCTTATCAGCATCTATAAATATCTGAGGAGTGGGTGTCAAGATGAAGGTGCCAGTCTCTTCTCAGTGGTGCCCAGTGATAGGACAAGGAACAGTGGGTACAAGATACAACACAGGAGCTTCCACCTCAACATGCGGAGACACTCCTTTACAGTGAGGGTGATAGAGCACTGGAACAGGCTGCCCAGAGAGATTGTGGAGTCTCGTCCTCTGGAGGCTGTCAAAATCTACCTGGATGTGTTCCTGCACAGCTTGCCCTAGGTGATCCTGCTTTGTCAGGGGGATTGGACTCAATGATCTCTACAGGTCCCTTCCAACCCCTAACATTCTGTGGTCTTACTTGTCCTTCCAGAATGTGGTTCAGGTGTTACACCTGTTTTCATCTCCAGGAATTGTTCTGATTTTCCACAAGTCATTAAAAAGTAACATCAATGGGCCAGAAATCTGCTCAGGTGATTCTTTTGGGACCTGCACTACTTTTTTCTGAGCCTCCTAAGTTAAACCGCTATGACTAACATGTTTTTTCTAACGTCCTTCTCAGTTATGAATGGGCTGGAAAATATTCCATCATTATCATACCATCGTTCTGCTTCTTTTTGCAAGGAGCATATCTCAGTGTCCCAGTGTGCTCCACTTCCATTACTAGCTTGTAAATAATTTATTGTCTTTCCTCAGTTTTCTGCACTTCAAAACTTGTTCTATACCTTCTGTAATGTGTTACTACTTGTCAGTTGTTTGCATTTTCAGAAAGTTTTTTTAACTGTTACTTCTGAAACAGTCTATTTTCTTTTTCTCAGTTGTCATGTTACATTTTTCTGATACCACAAAATTTTAAATTACAATGTCCTTATGCATCCTTTGTTGTTGTTTGGTTTTTTTCTTGTTTTGGGGGTTGGGGTTTTTTGGTTGCTTGGTTGGGTTGGGCTTTTTTTTATTGTTTGTTTGTTGTTTTGTTGTTTGTTTGTTTGTTTGTTTTACTTAGTTGCCCTTACATGTTTTTCAGTTTCAGTCTTCTAGAAATAGGCTTGAGTGGATGTGCATGCATGTGTGTATACGTATGCATGCACACACATACATGCATATGTGTTTAAGAATCGCTATTTATCCATGGTGAGTTTAATCAGGCAGAGTTCACTGTTGCTTAGGCAACTGGCAACTGTCACTTAAGTGATTAAACTTTGTTTATTAGTCATAATACATCAAACTATGCCAGATGTTTCTGGCAGTGTTTTAGTATCCTTATGTAAGCATTCTTGCTTTCCAAAACTGCTCTAAAACTTCTGAATTACTCTTTTGGCAAAAATAGTGCATTTAGAGAGAGGTCATCCCTCACACCACTGAGCCAGAACATTCTTTATACAATATGTTCTCTCCATGAAGAAACTGGATTGCATGAAAGCCAATAATGTGTGTAAATTGACCACGTAAAATCTGTATGCAGATTTGTTTGAATCTGCAAAATGTCTCTTTTCGTTCATACTGCTATTCATTCTTAAGCAGTCATTGTAGAAAAGTCTTACTTCAAGAAAGTTACATTGTTAGTAGTGCTATGCTTGAAAATTGAAAGCAAACAGAAATTATTGAACTTTTCTATGTGTGAAATACTTGTTATGATAGCTATTTGAAGCCCTTGCAAGTCTCTTTCACCCAGGGTATCCGCAGCTGTGACATGATGATGTATTTAGCTCCCCCATGTGGTGCACAATGGATGTAAATGTCTCAGACCAAAAGATTTTTTCCTTCCTTGTGTTGTATCTCGGTTCATCTATAGACTGCAAACTTACGTTGTATCTTCTTTTCCTGGGCAATATGCAGAATGATTATAAGACTGGTTGAGGTCGCTATAAAAATGCAATGCTCATTATTTTTGTTCAGTTTTCTGATTACTTGTGGTCTGTTCTTGTTTAGGCCTAACAAATGGGATGTTTATTCCTTACTTTAAGATTAACTGGTTGTGTTACATATCATGAACGTGTAAACAGCAATTGTATTCACCTGTAGCTTGACTTTATTTCTCTTATTTTTCTTCTTTTTCTTTTACAGCTTTTTTCCTTCCAGATCTTACAGAGCAGTTTGCACCTCCTGATATTGCTCCACCAATTCTCATGAAGATAGTGGAAACAATTGAAAAGAAAGGTAGGCTGAAGACCAATCTTCCAAGGTTTTGTTTTTTTTTAATTTATGTTAACCAAGACTGCAGAATCTGATCCAGAGCTGGCATTTTTTTCTAACCTGTAAGCGCTTTAAGTAGGTTATAGAAAAGCTGTCATAGTACTTACTTGTTTGCCTGTGTATCCAATTAATATTTTTTCCCCAAAGAAAGGAGAAAAAAAAAAGAAAGTACTAAATAAGAAAAAGTTACAAGAACTGTTTTTAGGCTTCATGAGCCAGTTCTCTGTTGCCTGGTATATGCTGAGCCAGACAGTGTTATTTTTATTGTTTGTTGGCTTTTGTTTTTTTCTCTTCTGCTTCTTGTCTTGATGTCTCTCCAAGTCTTTGAGGCTTTCTTCTTTTTTCTAGATGTCTTCCCTCTTTTTTTCCCTATTTCTTTCCTTCTGTCACCTAATGTTACCTTCATAGTTGTGATGTACTAAGGAGCAGTTCAGTGGATCTTGATCATTCAATATCCTTATAGCTGGGGAGCGAGAGGAAAAGTATTCTCATTACATTCAGGTTGCTGTCCCTCTGGACATCGGTTCTCACATACTACTCTGACTCCTTAAGAGAGCAGGAGCCTTTTTCAAATGAGTAGAAGCTTGCTCGTGTCAACCAGAAGGATCTATATTTGACAACAGTTTGCATAAGCAGCTACCGTTTCCACAAATCACCACTGATACTGTTAAATTGCTAGTGCTCAGCATCCCATGCTATGGCCTCTCTACTTGTGTCCTCTCGTTTTCACTGTAGTAGGGAAGCTGTAGGCAGTATCTTTCACATGGAAACATTGTATTGATGTGTTTTATGTGAGTGGATTATCAACCTTATGTGACATACAGAGACGTTTTCTCTCACACCAGTAGTATGAAACCCTACATACACTGTGAGGTTATGGGCTCTCTGGATGGTCAAAGGTGACCTGAGGGTTACCTGTCCCATAGAAGAAGTCTGTTGCTCTTGGCTGCAAAGAGTGTCAAAGGTTAGGCACACTTCTAACTTCAAAGTCTCTGTTAAATCTTGAAAGCTAATTGAGGATATGTCGAAACTTTTTTCATATCCCTGTCCCACTCCTGTGGCCTCTCAGTTTGGTCAGTTCTTATCTACCTGAAAGACCTGGTGTTTTCAGCCTGCACATAGAGTGTAAAGGAATATCTAGTTCCCATGTTGCTCCTGCAAGCCATTTGCTTCCCTGGGATATGTGAATCTGCTTCCTAGTCCTGGCCTTGTACAGTCAGCCCATGGAAAGTAGTAGAGAGTAAGTGGAACTGCTGGCATCTCTGATCTTCCTTGACCAACTCTTTCTGCAGACACAGCAGGTTGCATGTACAAAGAGTTGTCCTACAGCCAGTCTCCTTTCACGGTGTATTTGTAGATGGGTGGTAGTGGGAGATTGTTGTAAATTTATATGCTGAATAGTTGTAAAAAGAGAACAGAGCTATGTTGTGTCATGGTGGCAGTCACTGAAATATGAATATATCCCATCAATTCTGTTTTGAAGGTCTAGAGTGCTCAACTTTGTATGGAACACAAGGTTCAAGCAGCGTAGCAGAATTAAGACAGATGCTTGAAAGTGGTAAGTACAGTTTTCTTCCTTAAAGCACTAGACAGATTTTGCAGTCACACTGCTCTTTTTTCTTTGCTCCCCTGCTCAGCTTATGTGTATGTCCTGGTTCTAAATAATACATTAAAAAAACTTAGAAGTAAAAAAGCTTTCTAACTTTTACACTTCATATGAAAGATATTTTAATTTTTACAGGTTTTCTTTTTTTTTTTTCATTGCTCCATTGCATGTTTTTTTCCAAGAACAAGCATTTTAATAATTTCTTGGTCACTTGCTTGTTCAAGGACTGACAATCTAGCTGTAGAGAGAAAAACAAGGTGTTTTGCTCAGAAGCAAGACTGACTATTTCTGTAAGGCTGCACATTATTGTTTTGTAAACTAGTGATCGTTTGTTTATATACCACTTTCTGTGCGCGTTTTTTTGGTCCAGTACCTGGGAAGGCAATTGCTGTGCATTCCTTACCTGCTACAGAGATGATGCTGGAGAGGAAAGAGAGAATGGAATTAATATTGCTGCAGTAGGTTAAGTTCTCAGGTTTTGGACAGTAAAACCCACTAATGCCACATACCTGTTCAAGTTTCCTGAAATACTTTACCTTCTTTTATTGGTACACTTTGTTTCTACTTCAGGCCAGAATATACTGGTGTGGCAACACTCAGTTACAGTCTTAGAGATGAGTAGCTATTGCAGGGGGAGCATTCGACCACACCTTTTCAAGCCAGGGTGCAATGTGGTGTGAGTTTCAACCTGCATAAAAAAAGCACAAAACCCACAAGGGCTATAAAATTAAACTGGTTACATGCCGTGTTACTGAATGGAAAAAAGAAGCACTGTGAAATATCTCACTTCGGTTTTTGTAACTGTAAATATTAACAAAGTGAACAACAGATGATATGTTGTCCACTCTTTCAAATCAAAAGAGCATCCTGCCCTCTGTTGCTGGTGGAGGAGTGAAGGAGTGCAGACAGGGAAGGGAGATGTGCATATGGTGCTAGCAGTCTATGCCGTATTTTTAGTATTATGTTTTTCAGTCCAGATAAATCCAGATTTCTATGGCACCATACAAATGTATCTCTTAATTTATATTAATCCCTTTTTAATCTCTAAACTGTGGTGTAACTGAGGTTATAACGAATGGCTCATTTATATCCTGAGATAGAGAACTTGTGGTTTACATGTATTCTTTTTTAAAATGTAGTTAGTTTTGAGAAAAGAGAACAGGATTTTACCCCTTAGTATCACTGTTCTTTTTAAGATAGGATCAGAATCTTCCAGGGCAGAGCCAGTGCAGTGGATGTCCAGATACATGGATAAAGACATCTCATCTCCTCCACCTACTCTCTTTGAATTAACAGAATGTTAAATCAGAGAGCTAAAATGGCTTTGGTCTCAAAGCTGTGAACTGCATTAGCTTGCTGTTCTGCTTATAGTTAAAATGTTCTCCATAATATTTGGATAATTGCCTGTTCGCTTCAATACAGGGCTGTGTAGCTCCAAAATCAAAGCTGACTTGCATCTGGCCAGCTCAGCAGATGGGAATTGCACCCAAAAAGTTGCAGAATACCAGAAGTTTATTCTTACTTACATATTCATTATAATAATTTGTGTTGTGCTTCAGAGAATGGCTCAACATTGAAAGAAGCAGGATTTAACTTGGCTTATTGAAATAAAATATGAAATAAAATCCTTTGAGCAAAAAAGTAATGAAAACTATTTCTTACAAGTTCGTGGTTAGATTCTCTGATACATAATTCCTTTTGTAGAATTCATACCTACAATGCAAATTTATTATCATCTGAGCCATTCATAATGTATTTTTTCTTGTACAAATTCTTTGGTGTCTGATAAGAATTGGGTTTGTACTGCAAGCTTTCCTTTGGGGAAAACAGACAGGAAGTGCAGAAGCACTAAGTTTTTCACTACCCACTCTTTGCTGCCTTTTTACACAGTATGTGTAGACACACCACTTGTCTGATTCCTCTGCCTCCCTGTTGAGTTTGGTTTAAACAAGCCAGATAAATTCAGCACTTAGAGGACACTTGGTTAGACAAGAAAAGTTGGGTAGCATTGCCACCTCTAAATTCTTGTACCAAGCACGGATCTTCCTGTAAACACCTAGGACTTCACTGGGCCAGAGCTTCCTGTTTTAAGGTGAACTCAAATCTTGCTTGCGCTACAGTAAGCATTTTTTGTGTTTTCCTGTTTCTATTTTTCCTGATATTATTCCTTGCTCCAATGGTAACAATGAGTCCTTTATGCAACAGTCTCAAACTTTAGCCCAAGTCATAACTATCCTGGAAGAATATCAGGTTTTACAAGATAAATCCTGAATCCTAGAACACTAGGCACCCAGTTCTGCACGTGTGTATTTGTTTTGACTTAGTCACACAAATATTTACAGATTTGAAGCCCAAAGTTGTTACTCAAACTTCCAGTCATAACTACCAGTAGCTACCAGTAGGAGAGGCTGCATTTGTCCAAATCCTTGATTACCTCTTACACAAAATATTTACAGGTAAAACAGAGACATTAAAAATATTCTGATGTTCCATAACATTGCCAAGATGCAGCAAGTCACCACATTATTCGGAGTTCAGCCCTGCATTATATGTGACAGAAGCTTTGGAAGCTATTTCATCAGATCCCAAGGTCCTGGGCATAGGGTTGAGCCCTGTATGTTCTTCATATCCAAGATGGTGTCTTACATTCTTTCTTACGAGTTATGCTTTGTCAATCAGATGTAAATTAGCAATTTTGGTTTGGTATAAAGCCATACTATTATGAGGCTGTGTATTCTTTACCAGTTTCTAATGTCTAAAAAAGTATGTTTCTCTTTCCATTTAGATGCCTCTTCACTGGATTTAGAGGCATTTGATGTGCATACTTTAGCAGATGCTCTAAAGAGGTATCTCTTGGACCTGCCAAATCCCATCATTCCAGCAGCTGTTCACAGTGACATGATTTCTGTAGCTCAAGGTATGATTATCACATTACTTCAAAAGTTAGACAAAAAAGCATTTAGAATTCTAAATACCCAGTGATCCAGCTGTCACCCACAGAACAGGGAAAATCCCACACAACAGGGCAGCGTCTCAGAAAGCATGTATACCTTCACCACTTTTGATGAAAGCTCTTGCATTCAGATCTAGACATGTGTTATTTAGTTACCTAATGAAAACATAATGAAAAATATAAGAGATAGCACAGTTCTCTTCAATTTAGTAAGAAGAATGACTATAGAAAAACTGGGGAGGAAAAATCAAGGACTTGTCTGTATGCAGAAAGCTAATTTTTAACTTTTTATCAGTGCTGACAAAGTAAATGTATTAGAGGTCACGGTGTTCTGCAGTGCATTGGGAGCTGCAGATTATTAAGTGAGAAGTACATGCATGTGAGATTCATCATCTACAGTGGTCATTTCAAACAAGTACAGATTGTAGGCTTCCAGCTCATCCGCCAAGTATTCTGTTATACATCTCAGGACAGGATATTGTTACTGGTAACCTTCAAAGTTAGAACAGCACCTGTGAGACTTATCTAATGCATCTCAGAATTAGCCAATCATGTGTGATGCTAAACACAAGGCAGACTTCTACCAGTACACTTTGAACACATTGTGGTTTTTACCAAAATGCATGTCTGTTTCCATTTGACTTGTAAATAATTGTTCTTCACTCCTCCTTGAGCATGGTTTTTCAAAAGAAGTCTTATGGCAGTAATAAGGAACAGAGCTACTTTTTTTTTTTTTCTTTCTGTAAGATTGATGCTTCCAAAAGAGTCATAAATAGTTTCATTTTACTTGTTGGATGCTCCTTTGCTGATATCAAGAGCTTTTTATCTCTTTGCTTTCAGAATTGCAGAGCTCAGAGGAATATGCTCAGTTGCTGAAGAAACTCATCAGATCTCCAAATATACCTCCCCAGTATTGGCTCACACTCCAGTATTTGCTCAAACATTTCCTCAGAGTTTGTCAAGCCTCCAGTAAAAACCTCTTGAATGCAAGGTCTCTGGCTGAAATTTTCAGCCCACTGCTTTTCAAGTTCCAGGTAGCAAGGTACGTGGATCATCTTTATTATATCTTATACTGTAAATATGAGTTAGTTATATTCAAAAGTAGGCTTAATGAATTAATTTCCTGATCTTCTAATGTGGAGGGCATTGGTACAAATTTTTACAGTGTTTTTTGAAGAATTCTGGTGTAAAGTCCTGCATTTTTCCTAGTTCTTACTGACTAATCCATCTCTTGCAGCTCTGATAATACAGAACAGCACATAAAAATCGTAGAGGTTTTAATCACAAGTGAATGGAATGAGAGACAGCCCGTACCAGGTAAAAACTATCTTAATTTTTGAAGATACATGCCGTTGTTTTCTAAAATACTAAAATGCAACTTAAGGACAATAAATGCTTGGGTATTTTTTTCTTTTTTAATCAAACTTAATGCAAAAATGTGTACTAGAACATTCTACTAGAACACATGAAGAATTTGTCTCTTTCATTATATAAGAAGAAATTGTCTCTTTCATTAGTGTTATTTTAGTTACCTGTATTTCATACAGCCTTGGGACCTCGATTAATTTTTCTGTAAACAGTGAATAGAAATTTGTGAATTTTTGAGACCTATAAACCAGTAGGAGGCATATCATACAGTGTGTGTGGGGGGGTAAGTTCTGGAAGTTTTATTTAGCTTTACTCCCAGATACATTTTCTTAGGAGTACAATACCTCACAGAGGTCATCAGAAGAAAGTAAGATTTCACCCCTCATTTACATATGTGTCTTTTTCAATCCAGAGACTCAAAAGATTCTTCTGTTGGTATCAGTAAACAATGTGTAAAACGCTAAAACTCCATTCAGGAAAGTTAGATTACACTTGTACTGATTCTGTGAGTTAGCATCTAGTTTAGTTAACGAACAGTAAAACTCACTTCCAGTTTATGAAAAAGTCCATGGGTTTAAGTCAGGAGCAAGGCAGAATTACTAACCACATGCAAATAAAATTAACACAAAGGACTTTAGATGTTAACTTAAAGTAGTTTCTATTATAGTGCATTAACAGAGAATGTCCCAACAAGGGATAGGGCAATGATAAGGAAAACACTGAGCAGGCTGTAGCTTTCCTGTCTTTCTATTCAAAGGTAAAGTTCATGGCAGTAGGATTTGTAGGGCTGCTTGAGATTCAAAGAGGTAGAACACAGCAGCAGAAAAATACTTAATATTTCAGGTAGGCACATTGTATAATCCTCCTCTTCAAGTAATGAAGATAAATTTAAAATGGCTAAGATTTTTATTCCCTCTGCTGTAATTGTGGAAGGCTTTTCCAGCCCTGCCAGTTCTATTAGTTAGGAACCTTTACCTAGCATTTAGTGTACATCTGTTTTCAGCTACTTACACCTATTTGGTTTTGTTCAATTTCGTCAAAACAGTTAAGCAGGTATTTCCAGAACCACTGTGTATTTTTGTTCCTAATGCTTTGTAACAACCGAGAGAGTCCAAACTTTTAATGCTGATTGGGCCTATTTTACTAAGACTGAGTAAATAACAGCCAATTTTTAGAGAATTATTCTTTGGCCCCCGTTACAAGCCTTGAAACACAAAATGCATTATTGAATCCTCTAATACTCTAAACAGCTTGATAATAGTGTTGTGTTTTTTAATTATGTGTGTGCAAATGTTGTAGAGTGAGTAAATTTGTTGGGCTAAAGGCATTAATTGGGAAGTTACACAGTGAGAGTTTTTTGTTTCAAAGTAAGAGTTTCTTAAGATGCACTTAGATCATTTGGTTGCTTGTTGTCTTGATTTGCTTCATATGAGGAAAGTAAAACTGAAAGACATTATTGATGTTAGAACTACTAATGAGGATAAGGAGTAAAGTCATCTTGAGAGTATCGTTAGAGTACTTGAGGCAGTGTGGCTGTATCCATCAAATTTATAGGGTTTGACACTAAATAATTCTCATCTAATATTTGCATGTTTTTAATATTGCTTCTGCATTAATTTTTTGTAATGCAGTAGTTTATTTTGAAGCTCCTTCTGTGATTTTTCAATATGATCTGTTAAGAAAGATCATAGGATCTTTCATCCCTCATACAACAGATCCCAATGCATTTCAAAGACCATCCTGGGCAGCAGAATTTTTTTTAGTAAAACATTTGCACATCTATTAATATACTGAAAAATAGGTACAAATTTCAAGCTTTGTAGTCTATGGTTAGCCAGCCTCTGCTCTTAGGCCTGTAAAGCCTGTAAAAATCAAAAGTTGAGTTTTAATGGAATGTTCCATAAAGTCTGTTTTACACATCAAAATAATTCAGTGACCTAACCATCTGAAGTGGTCTGTAACTTGAGTTTCCATAAAAATTGTTTAGAGACATTGTAACAAAAAGAAGACTCCTAAAAACGATAACTTTTTTGTCATATAAATGTTCTGAGAATAACAATTTTTAATAGAATTTTAAAAGTACAGAAGTTAAGAGGTTTTAAGCTGAGACATTTTTACTTGTTGAAAATAATATGACAGCTAAGTGATAACAGGGAAGCCAATGCAGTCATAGTTTCTTCCCTTTTTTGATTTGTTATTCTCATGCCTGGATGAAAACGTGCTGTCTAAATTGAGCTGTGATTACTGTTTTAGTGATGTCTTATGCCATATGTAGATACATTAAATGTAGTGTTGGAGATAACCAATCTGAACAGGGAGAACATTTTTGCACAACAGTGGCAGTTTTTCTTACCACATCACCCACTTACCTCCACACAGTGGAAAGTATGCAATTGAGCTTGCATATGATATGTCATAAAATTAACAACTGAAATTGGATGTCTTTAATTGGACATCTTAGAGTGATACTTTGCACACCATGGTGCAAAACCAGGAGCTACTCCTACATCATTACTTGTTGATTTTTTTTTTTTTTTTTTTAAATCACAGAACAACTCTGGTTTGATTTCCCTCCACCCCCCATCATGGTGTTCAAAACAAACTACGCATTTTAGGCTTAGAATAGTGCTTAGCTCTTCACAAAAATTAAAGTACTAACGTAGAAATACCTGTTCCTATGTGTGTCGTAGGTGAAGACAAAGTAATTGTTGTTTTTTTGAATAATTGCTAACAGGATCCATTTTCTCATAGCTGTATCATTCTTCAAATTGATCAGTAGGAAAGCCAAAGGTGGTGTTAGCGGGCAAGCAAGGTGATTTAGCATCCCATTTTAACACCCCCATTTGATAAACAGCCACACAGGCTTTAAATCAAAAAGTAATTCTGATTTTACAGTCAGAATCAAAGTGCATGCCTCAAAATACATTATTGAAAACAGTAGTATTAGAAGACCCTAATTGTAACAGATTATAGCTTACAGTGCTGCTTATTTCTCATGGAATCTCAGACATCATTCCAGAGGTGTGAAGGCATGTGTGCTTTTAGAGGTCAATATTGAAAAATACACTATATTTATATGAATAGAAGACTGGAAATTTTTTTTCAGTTACTTTTCAAGGATCGTGAAGGCTCCTGGCTTTCCCATCTGCAGGAGTTCTGGGCGAGATGCAGGTCACAGAGCTGTCCATGAGGCCTGGTGCATGCTCGGAGCAGCATGGCAGATTTGAAGTTGGTGTCTGGGAAGGCAGGTTGTACAGAGGCAATTGAAACAATTGGGAGTCTTGAGGGATGATTTTAGCATGGAAGTCAGGGAAATGAGGGTCCTCTCGAGGTCAGAGTGTTAAGGAACATGGAATGTCATTGAATGTCTGAGAGTAAGATATGTTCTATTGTAGAATGGCAAAGAGAACAAGAGGACATAGGGAGTTCGTGGCATTGTGAGTGAACAGGTTGATAAGTAAAAGCTACTGCAGTGGTGGGAAGGAGCTGCCATGCTGTAGGGGTGGATTGAAGCTTCCAGTGGTCTCTGTACTAACTCAGGCTGCTTCTATTCCAGTTTATTCCCGTTTCTCAGGTTTGTAAGTAACATGCAAATAATGGTTCCAGCTGTGAAATACTGCAATTACAAACATGAATAGGTTTTACTACTCACAGGGTCACAGCTAAGAATCAGTGGTTTACATGTTTACTTGCTGGGCATGGGGGCAGAGTCCCGACAGTATCACCAAGATGTAGACGCTTGCTTTTTTCTGCACAAAATAGTAGCAAGCATGGTAGTGTAACAGCCAGAGCAGGGGGAGTGTAAAAGATGATCAGTTCCTCTTGGAACTGAACTCACAGTTCCGATGGACTGCTGCAGTGGACAGGCTCAGCCCACAGCCCTCTCAGAGTAATGGCCTGGGGACGCAGAGATGATGCAGCGCTGCAGCTCCTTAAGACTTTGTGGTGAAGGTGACGGAGTACTGAAACAGGTTTGCTTGCCCGGAGAGATTGTGGAGTCTCCTTCTCCGGAGACTTTCAAAACCTGTGCGGCCTGCCCTAGGTGATCGTGCTTTGGCAAGGGGTTGGACTACATGATCCCTGAAGGTTCCTCCACCGCCTAACATTCTGTGATTTTGTGATGCTGCTGGATCACGCCTAGGGGCTCGGCCGGACCGGCCGCAGCGCCCGCGCCCGATCCCGAGCGCGGCTTTGCAGCGTGAGGGCCGTGACTGCTCCGCGGAGCTCGGGCCGCGCGAAAGGGGTCTGCGAGTCCGCGCGCCGGCCGGCAGGGGGCGCCCTTTCTCAGGGAATAGCCCTCGCCAGCTGCCTGCCCCGCCCTCCCGGCGCGGCGCGTGGCGGGCCGTGCTCAGAGCTCGCTGCGCGGAGCGCCCAAACTCAGGGTGCTGGAGTTTTGACAGGACGATGCGTGTGTGTGTGTGTAAGTATGTGCAGCACTCATATCCGCAAGCCTGGCGAACCCGACCAGTTATCTTCCTGCTCTGTACGTTAGTTATGTAAAAACAAACAAATAAACAAAAACACTTTATGAATGGAAGAAGCTATGAGTATGACTGAGAACTAGCAGGCTGCTGCTATATTTGCAGAAATAAGAATCTATAGATTCACTGGTACCACTCAAGGTTTGTATGGAAATGCAACTGTGTGCAGGCCAGCATCTTTTGTGACAGGACACTGGACTTGATTCTCTTCTGCAGGGTGATTAGGAACTCATTTTTGCACAAGGCAATGGAATCCAGAAGAAAATCTGCTTTAGGAACAAAGCCTTATTTTTTACCTCTGTGTGGGTACTTGGGCTTCATAAAGTGGTAAACATTTGTTGAACTAAGTTTGGTTGTCTTTTCTCATTTGAGAATACGTTTCTGTATTGTGGCCCTGTAATCCAAGAAATGCTTTCTATGGGTTCTGTAATTTTAACAGTAAATAGGAGGCATGTCAGTTACTGTTAGAAGTTGGATTACATCAGAAACACAGGTTACCCCTTCCTCTAGAAGTAGGCTGTACCGTTATGACTGCTACTTTGAATTATATATAGAACTGACAATTGTCCAAGTAGGCAAAGACTAAATTGATCAACTGTAAAATGTCAAAAATGTACTGCATATATTTGGGATTTCACAAAGGGTGTTTTGTAGAATAGGAGGTTTTAATTAGCTGGTGTGTTCAGGAGGTAAAAGCTTTTCAATGCCATTTGTCTGCCATAAGGCACACAGGCAGATCTCAAAGAACACAGCTATTGGAAGTCCTCACTGTTTCCAGCAAGTGGGCGGAAAATATTAATCTTCTACTTTCTCTGAATTCAATATTGTGATCTGCTGCTTCTTTCTCTTTGAATTTATTTCTTTGTAAAAAGTATAGATGACAAAGACGATAACCTTCTATAGGCAAAGCTGAGCAGACTTTTCAGCTGCTGCTCTGTTTGCCCTTTAGCAAATTTGATCTCCACCAAACATTAAGGCAAGGAAAATATATTTGACCTAAACTTCAGACCCCTTGCCTGCCTGCCTGCCCAAAAAATGAACAATGCTGACATACTGGAAAACACTATGGATACAGACAGGTGTTTTTCCTGTTATTTTCAGTTTATAGGAAATGCATAAAATGCCTCGCAGCATCATGCTAGAGGTCTTCAAGCAGCACCTGTATTTGTGACTCAGCATGAATGTATAGAAGGTGATCCTATGCTTGCAAGTAGGCTATTTTGCCTGCACAGGACTGCTCTGAGAGATACAGCTCTTTTCAATACAGATTTTGATTGTGTTTGGTTTTTTTCTGCAGTAAGTTAGTTAGCCATTTCCTCTACTTGTGTGTTCATGGTGGTTTTTAATACTGTATTCAGCAGCCAGTGATAGAGACTATTTTAAGGTCTCTTACAATGGTCTGATCATTTACATATTTAAAATGATAAAGTTACCCCTGCATTGGCCACTTGTTAGCTGATGACAACTTTTACTTTGAATCTGGCTCCCCCTCCCCCACCTGAAATCCCTGGCTCAGCAAATATTTGAACCTGCCCAAGTTAATCATGAAACTGAGATCTTTATCTTAGAGAGACGTGCAAGCTACTGAGGGTGGTGGTTTCTTTTTTTTTTTTTTCCCAGTACTAAAGTCAGGTTCACTTTTAATGATGAACCAGAGTAAGTGGATACCTCCTGCACAGCACAGGGCTTTAAGCACATAAGAAGAGAGAGAGAAGGCTTCGTTTTTCTCAGTGCATGTTACAGCTCTTTTAGGGATTTTTGTGGAGCAGTGGTTGGAAAACAGAACAATTTATTTTTCAGAAAAATTTTTTTCTTCTTTGCTTCAGAGAGGCTTGCTAGTAAAAGAAGGCTTAAAGGTGCTTTTTAAGCAAGAATTTTGTAAGAGGAAACCTATTAATTTCTGAAGTTATTGGATTATATTTCCAGGCTGTATTACAAGGGTGAGCATTTGCAATGCATAATGTACAAAGTAAGTGATTTTGAATTTATGTGTGTGTTTTCTTGATCATCTTATGGAAATATTGTACTATAAATGATTATCAGGTAAGGTTTCCATGGTCTTAAGATTAAGATACATGAATGAAAGTCAAATACCTCATTTCCTCTCCAGGTTATATAGGGAATGGGGAATCACCTGTCTGCCTCCTGTCTTTTCTAGCCTGCGAGCTGGTCTAGTCCGAGCTGAGCACTAACCTGATTATACAAGTGTGGGCAGTCCAAAATTTGGCCAGTTAAACCCCAGGGTAGTAATTTTTCATGAAAGCCTTTATTGAAAGGAATAAAACAATGTTACTGATCCCTCATGAGACCTAAATGCAGCAATGTAGTCTGTGTAGGAAATCTTTATAACTTATTTTAAATAACTACCTTGGCAACTCTACTGTTTGGGTAGCAGGTGGGCTAAACCTCCAAGTTCAGTGTTTGGACTTGTGTCTGGGATAATTTTAAGTATCCTATTTCATTTTGGAAATGGAAGGAATCTTTGGAGCATGTCTACCTAAACAGGGAGTGGAGAGTCTGCTTCAGCATGAATTTAAGCCTGTTAACATAGAAAGCAAACTAGCTGTTGCCACTCTAGACATGTTCTTTTATGTTAATGGTTTTCTAAAAGGGGTAAGCTGCTGAGGGGCGCAGAGAGGGAGCAGATACCTGTGAAATCTTTAGGAAGGATAGAAATTGTATTAATTTTTTTAATGAGTATTTGTGAGGTAGAGCACATTTCAGCTGCACTAGGATTTCTTATGATATAGGCACAGATTGTTGCTACAGCTACTCTTTGTTGTGGCTATTTTTGGTGTCTGGTTTTCTGCCCCCATAGATTATAACAAGTATAAAGTATTCACATGGCTTTACATAGCATCCTGCTTCAGAATTAATAGTCTATTCTGTGCATGTTTCTTCTAAGAGGTCTGAGAGAGTTACAGTCAGTAGTGGGGAGAGTTAGGAGGAATATTTGTAAATGGTAGGAGAATACTGATGACAGTCAAGCAAGGATGGAGACTCTAAAAGGGCATTTTTGCTTTTAAAAACAATTACCTTGATAAATACCTGAATGAGAACACAGTAGAGAAACAGCGTGAAAAGGTGAACTAAATCTCATTGTATCCAGGCTTTTATGTTCAGTAAAATCGCTTTTCAAGATCTTCCTCAGGTTTGACTTTATAGCACAGCTTAGACAAGTCTGATGAACGTAAGATTACAACATTTTCATTTTAGATTTCAAAATGAGTTAATCTAGATTGATTGGAATTATGTTTTATTACAAAATTATAAAGGGGGGGCAGTCATCTCTGCAGTAAGCACATTTTCTGTAATAATATCAATAATATCTGACCTGTGTATACATTAAAATAACAGAAATCTGCACAGATTAAAAAAAAACATTCATATTTCATTATGTAGATATACATACGTCTCTGTGTGTATCTATGTGTAAAATGTCTGTAATGGATACACAGCGTCATGCTCTTTTCACTTCTGCATCTTTAATATGTGCAATAGGCATAGAAGCCTTTTGAAAGCTTCTTGAATGCTAAACTTAAGGCATTCAAGCAGGTAAATACAGCTGAGATGTGACTGACCTACTTCCAAAAGGAGCTGCCCAGTGTGTGTGAGTGTGCGTGTGTTGTGTGTGTGTAAGAGCTACGTGCTGCAGCATATCAGGCTTTTGTCATCCTGCCAGGATTGGACTGTACCACGCTGCAAAGTCAGAAAAAGGAGCCAGGAACATGGGCAAGCAGAGCCCACTCCCTCTTTTTATCTGTAATACCAGGTTTATATTGCAGTTCTGCTAAAGGCAGATTCTTTCCAAAACTGAAATTGTTTTAAGATTAATGTAGAATAAAATGATGAAACAGGAGTGGTCTGGTGACATTATTTTGACAGGATTGGCTGAGGATTATGATGTAATAGGTTACAGTGCAGCCCCTTATAGGTTTTAAAATGAATTCCAAGACACCATTACAAAGAGAGCCTGACTCTTTTCTTGTATCTGAGCTTACTCAGTGAAACTCATACAAATGTACAATACTGTCTGGAATATGGAAGAACTGGATATAGAATATCCTAAGACAGATATAAATTGTGGCACAGACTTGATGTTTTACATAGAAATGGATCCACCAGGTAAAACTACAGTCTTATTATGGAAGACTTATTTCATTTCTGTTTTTACAATAGCTGCTGTAAATTCTTAGTAGATATGTAGGATTTCTTTGTCATTGATGCATATAAGTTTTTTTCTCTTTCCTTTTTTTCATAAATTAGAATCGAGTTGTGGTTTAGTGCATGGTTACAGTAATTAGAATCTTAACCTGTAGAACTATCTGCCTGCTTACTTAATTGAATTTTTACTGAATTGACCTGTTTTGATTTTGTTAGTTGTAGTTCTAGCTGTGCAATTACCTCGCCAGAAAATTTATTTCTCTCATTATTCTTGCTATCTCTGTTTCACACTGTCACTAAAAGGAGATGGTGTAGTAACACTTTCATTTCCTGAAACAATGATTGCAAATCACTGTTTCGGATTGTTTGAGGAAAAATATTTTAAAATCTATCAGCATAAATTGAGTACTTGATATCACACCATTTTTTTTCACATCATAAAAAACAATGTGTTATCTTTTGATACTAATTTCAACTTTAAAAGCAATGTCTTTTGTAGCCAGTCATAATATACAGGACAGGGACATCCATAAAGAATGGTGTACTTACTGGAGAACTAAAAGAGCTGGGTTTAATCCTGATTCCTATGTAGTCCTGTTTCTACTAAGTCAGGAGTGCTGCAGTATCTTCTCTGGCACCCACTGATATACATATGCAGCTCTGACATTGAAAAAAGGGGATGTGGTTTTTAATCAGTCCTGGCGTTTGGAACACAATTTATTCTGTAGAATACTAAGATTAACACAAGGGATATGTGGGTCACAGATGGGTTTCTTAAAGGGTTTTTTTGGCAAATCATTTCACAGAATGCTGGGGATCACAAAATCCCAGTTCTTAAAATCTACAATATTGCTGTGGGCTTGCATCTCTTGCTACTCAGCTCTTAGATGAGGGAGGAAGCAGCATCATTCTTGTAAGATCATTACATAGGAGGTAAAAAAGAGACATTTTACGTGTTTTATTACTTATATTCATCTGTAGGTGGTGAATGGATGTAAAAGGAAACTTCAGATTTTTTTTTCTCGCGTGCTTTTTTCGGGGGGAGGAGAATGAGTGTGATGTTACATTTTGCTTTAAATATGTTATTGAAAAAGTAACATACTTTTTTTTAAACACTAAATGTTTCCTGTTGAATTATATGGTTCTCAGTAAAATACCCTTAATTCTTCTAATATTTTTGAAAACTGATAGTGATGGGAAACTCTGGTTTGTAACCTCTTTTTTTTTGATTATTACTATTCATGTCATAATGTGTAATTTCAGTGAATATATGGTCAGGTTTTCAGTGAGTAGTAATGAACTTTTTTTTTTTCCCCCTTTCATGTGCAGCACTGCCTCCTAAGCCACCAAAACCTAATACTGTAACTAACAACAGCATGAATAACAACATGTCATTACAAGATGCTGAATGGTACTGGGGAGATATCTCAAGGTAAATCAGCTCAAGACATGTATTTCTTGTGTTTGACTTTACATCCATGCTATGCTGTGTATATGTATTTTTTGTGTATGTATAGAACAACTGCAGTTCTGAGGGCCATTTTCCAAAATAAACATTTTACCATTGGGTTTGTTCCAAACATGACTGAAAAGTTACTGGAAGTCAATTAGAATATAGTACATGAAATGATTGTTCTATTACCTTAAGACATCTTTATGAAATCCTATCATGAAAGGACAACACTTAGAAATAACTATTTTCTTCTTGCCTTTCATCTGGAACCTCAACTGTAGGCATGATAGTTAAGAAGCCAGACTAACAAGTGCCATATATTAGGGACATTTTTAACTGCACTATATATAGGTATGTTTAACCAACAATGGCTCCTCCTATTGTGCAGACTTGTATGAACAAGCAGAAAGACCTTTGCAGGAATACAATTTTGTCCATCAGTGAGAGGACAGATAGAATATACCATGTTGTATCCCAGTTGCTCTTCAGCAACGTTAAATAAGCTATTAAATAACAGTATGTACTAATATGGAGAGGAAGTAGTCTTCTACAAACTACTTACTTTCTGGTTTATAAACCAGAAGAATTTGAAGCATAATGAGTGAGGAGAAACTGAAATGATTTGGTTACTTTTGCTTTCATTTCAGAGAAGAAGTAAATGAGAAGCTTCGAGACACAGCTGATGGTACCTTTTTGGTACGAGATGCTTCAACCAAAATGCATGGTGACTACACACTTACGCTGAGGTAAGATTAATTACTCTAGGGCTGTATTACATGGCAGTAAAATGGAATGCTGCATTTAAAATACAGTGTTCTTTATGAAGTAGTACTTGAAGTATGCCTAATTTTTCAACAAACTTTAATTGCAGGAAAGGAGGGAATAACAAATTAATCAAAATATTTCATCGAGATGGAAAGTACGGCTTTTCTGACCCATTAACTTTCAACTCTGTGGTCGAGCTGATAAACCACTACCGGAATGAATCTCTAGCCCAGTATAATCCTAAACTGGATGTAAAATTACTGTATCCAGTATCTAAGTACCAGCAGGTAATTTGGTGTCTTTTCCTTGTGTTTCACTAAAATACCTACAGAGGTATTACTGCAGACTGAGGAGTCACTTATCATGACTTTAGCTCTGCTAATATTTGAATAAATAAAGTGGGTACCAAAATGTCTGGTTTTGTTTAAAAATGTCTTCACAGTTTGCATATAAATAACTGCAAATTTAAATACTGCAGATGCTTTATTAAGAAATAAACTTATGTTAATAAATATCCCACTCATTAATGAGTAAATGTATCATTTTGTCATTTGAATATTATACATATAATATATTGTATCTCCATATTTATGAAAGAGGAGTTATATTTACCATGTAACTATCTAGGCACTTTTAAACACTTTTATCCTGAAAAATCTGTGCAATATAATTATTTCTTTATGAACTACCTTTCCTTCTGCTCATCATTCCAGGATCAAGTTGTAAAAGAGGACAGCATTGAGGCAGTGGGAAAGAAATTACATGAGTATAATACGCAGTTCCAGGAAAAAAGCCGAGAATATGACAGACTTTATGAGGACTACACAAGAACGTCTCAGGTAAGCTAGATTTGAAACGAAAGGGAGAGAGAAGACTTCTGTAGATTTAGAGTATTGCTGTAAATTCATACTGCCATCTTCCTCCATCCTCCTTCCTCCTCCTCTCTTCCACCGCCACTGCTGTTGCCCAAAAGGGGGAACATCCCTGATGTGCTTGCTCAGTATACTGGAATTGCGTACACATACTTGAACAGTCACCACCTGCAACCTAACCTACTCTGTGGCCAACTCTAACATCTGCATCCAAAGCAAGCACAGAACTGTGCTGATTTAGCAACACTTCGGCATACTGACTTCATCAAGCTAAGTTACGCTTTTCAGGTCACATTTGCAGGGAAGCATTGTATTTTATTAATAGTTGTTGAAGAGTCTGTTTTCATCTGTGCAGGGTAGATTATGTGTGTAGCTACAGTGCAGGAATGAAAAGCTACCTCTGTTCTGCTTTCAACCTCATGAATTATTAGCCGTATCTTGAAATGCCAGTGAGTTAGTCTGGATTTACAGACCCAGATTCAAGACTGCTTCTTCACATGTGCAGGAAATAGACCTAAAAATAATTGAAGAAAGGTGTAGAAGTGCACGCAACTTGAACAAATGACTTTAAAGACTTGTGCGTTAGCGTAATACAGTCTGCTGTAACAAGGCTCACTCCCACCAATGGGAGCAAGGGGAAAAAACCCGAGCCACTAAGAACCAGCAATGCACAGCACTAGCACACCACCCCATCTCTGCCTCCCCTCCTGGGTGGGGCAGGGAGGAGGAGGAGTCAGGAGGCAGATTACAGAAAGCCACTGTGGGTTGACATAAGGAGAAAAATCATGAAATCACAGAGAATAATACAAAGAGAAATAACCACTGTATGTGGCAGGCAAGGGAACAGAACCCGTGACAACTTGTCTATATAGGGGAAAGAAGACGGATTAGATGACTTCTTGATAACTGACCAGTCCAATATCATACACATTTATTTCAGAAAGCCAGATGTACCTCTAAGGCAAATACAAGGCATTGATACAAACAGCAGAGTGCCATAAGGCTCTAATCATGAATAATAAAATTTATCAATACAAAACAAAGATTATTTTGTCTTTATCTAGCAGTTTTTCTTCTTGGAAAACTTAATCATGGTAGCTTTATGCACAGGACTCCTCTCTGTGTTACAAGGCTCTGTAGACAGAACGAGTTCTGATAAGGGGATCTTTTACAATATACCGAAGTGTTTCTGTGATACAAGCCAATAAATCACCCACTCTGTCTGAAGACAATGTTAACAAGAATTATTTTCTTTTCAGGAAATTCAAATGAAAAGAACAGCTATTGAAGCATTTAATGAAACGATAAAAATATTTGAAGAGCAGTGCCAGACGCAAGAAAGATATAGTAAGGAATACATTGAAAAATTTAAACGGGAAGGAAATGAAAAAGAAATACAAAGGTCAGTATTTTTATTTGCATTTCAGATTTTATGATTTTGAAGAAAGTAACAGTGCAAAGTATAGCTCTGCCTATCTGAAGCAAGGTGGGAAGATTGAAGTTGTTCAGTTGTAAGCAAAGAATTGTCAGGCGGGGTAGATGTGAACTTGCAAAATACATAGCTACATCTAGAAAAATAATCTGTTTTCTTGTCTATACCACCAAACAGTGTAACATAATAAGACATCATCAGAGTGTAATTTACCACATTATTCCATTCAGGATTATGCACAACTATGAAAAACTGAAGTCTCGAATAAGTGAAATTGTGGACAGCAGACGCAGATTAGAAGAGGATTTAAAGAAGCAAGCAGCCGAATATAGAGAGATAGACAAGCGTATGAACAGCATTAAGCCAGACCTCATACAGCTGAGGAAGACAAGAGATCAGTACTTGATGTGAGTACCATTATGAATTAACAAAATCCTTTTTTAAAAAAAGCTTTATTTTAATTGGTATACAAATTTTGTGACTACAAATAAATTTTATTTTCAATTGCTGTCCAGGTGGCTGACTCAAAAAGGTGTTCGGCAAAAGAAGCTAAATGAATGGCTGGGAAACGAAAATACAGAGGAGTAAGTATTAAAAGACTTAAGAGCAATTCAGTTGAGTACAGGTTCTGCAAGGGCTTGGCTAATGAATACATTTCATTGCATTCCTGCACAGAAAGCAAAGAGCACCTGGGTGGTGTGAATGTAGACCAAATTCAAACTAAAGTGTGCCACAAAATAAAACCAAGAGTATGGTAGAAGTGAAGAATGAACAAACAGAAAAAGAAAGTTGCTTGAGTAATATTTGTATCAATGTTTTCTCCGTGTAGTTTCTTGTGCATGCCTTTACACTGCCTGGCTGAACACAAAGGAAAAGCAGCAGACTGACAATGACTGTTCAGTGGATTTACTCTCCTTGTCCACACCGGTTTAAATGTGGCCTGGTTTATTGAGTCTCCTACTGTTACCCTGAAAATCATGCATCTTGGCTGTGGCTGCACTGGTAGAATCAGGGGATAAAAGTGGCATACGTGTTTTAAAGCCATGGTGTTTACTCTGTCTTAGCATAGCTCAAAGATGATATGACAGAGAACGTACAGGCACCTGTTTCCAGCAATACATCCATCCCTTAGTGCCAGGCCATGGTTTTAGTGTAGCATCAATGCAGTAAGTGCAACTGTTTAAAGAAAATTCCTTTTCACTCACTCTGAGTTTCCTTTGCCAGTGGATCTTGCAGATGCTCAAGTTTCTGCTGAAACATTAAACTTGTAGAATATGACTTTTTCCTAAGGTTTAATGCAGGAAAAAAAATATAATGAGCAGCAGGGAAAGCAGGAATCACATTCTCTAGGTGCTAGTTGAAATAGAGCCACTGCTGAAATGCATTTGAATATCGTGCAGGACAAAGGGAGTGCAATGGGATAAGGGACTTACAGAAGCATGTCATCTGAACCAAAATCACCCTTCTGCTGAAAAGCTGAATTATGCATGAGAGTGCTGGTTTCTCTAAGGCTACTTTGAGAATCTTTTGAAAGTTAGAACTCTCAATAAATGAGAAGTCATATTTTTGTAGACCAGGGAAAACTGCTTAAAAATCTATTGCAGAGAGAATAAATAAATTAGCCAGATTGATTGCAAGGCAAGCAGGAGTGACAGGCTTCTAGGGAAGTGGGGATCTCTGGAAGTGCAGGGTATCAGGCTGACTACACAATTGAACCGGAGACATCATCTTTCATGGTGAGCTTTAGATCAGAGGGTTCTCTGTAACTCCACAACATCTATATAGTTGGTGGTTGTTTTGGTAGAGAAGGCCCTATATGTTCTATGCTCTTGTCATAATGTGGATATGAGGAAAAGGTACTCTGCTGTTCCATCCTTTCCACAAAGCCATCTTCCTTACCAGTAATTAATATGTCTACCTGTACAACTGTGCATAGCTTTCTCAAGCAGCACCTTTAGTTGCTACATGTCATGATTTTTCACTGCTGACCAAATCTTCTGATCTTTGGGAGTGAAGCTGTCTCAAAGAATTGATTTCACTTGGGCTTGCTATTTATGGAAACAGTAAGCATTGGCAGAAGTACTGACACGCTAACAGCGGATTCTGAAATATAACACAGCATCCTTTTACATCCTTCAGATGTACACAAATGTTTTTAAACGGAACAAGAACTGAAAGTTTTTCCTTGCTTTTTTTATTCATTGATTTGAACAGTGCAGTATTTCATGCTTTAGATCTCTAGTTTTACCAGAGAAGCATCCTGCTAACCACTAACTTAGTTGTTTTCAATTAATATGAAATGAAGACTTACTAATTAATGGACCTTGCTTTAGCTGTATTTTTCACAAACATGTTCTGTTTCATCAGCCAATACTCTATGGTGGAAGATGACGAGGACTTGCCCCATCATGATGAGAGAACATGGAATGTGGGAAATATTAATAGAAGCCAAGCTGAAAATCTGCTGCGAGGAAAGCGAGATGGAACATTCCTTGTTCGAGAGAGCAGCAAACAAGGCTGCTATGCCTGCTCTGTTGTGTACGTACCCTAATTTGTGGATGACGTAGCCACCATTTCAGACACCTACCTTGAGCCAGGGGCAGATAGGCATTCATATGTGCATGGATTCCAATAAGCTTAGAAGCATCCCAACAAGTCATGGGGTCACTCTTGTTGCTGCTCCTTTCCCTACATAGCCCTAACCTGTGCCACTCCCACAGATGCACCTCACACAGACTAAGGGAAACCAAAGCACAGATGCACACTTTACTCTGCAGCTGCTAAGCCCTGCCTATCTCCTCCCTTCCTAAGCTGAGACAGCATCTAAGAATTTGGATTAAACCTAGGCTTTTACAATTATCCCACCACAGAAAACAGGAGGTGTAGTGACTAGTATCTTGATGTGTTTCAAATACCTGATTTTCTAGCTTAGCTTTGCTGTACTGATTAACTAAAACCTAGTTGTTTCTTTCCTCCTTAGGGTGGATGGAGAAGTAAAGCACTGTGTGATAAACAAAACACCTACTGGGTATGGATTTGCAGAGCCGTATAACTTGTACAACTCCCTTAAAGAACTGGTGCTACATTATCAACACACATCGCTCGTGCAGCACAATGACTCTCTCAATGTCACACTAGCCTACCCGGTATATGCACAGCAGAGGCGGTGAAGATCTTAATACTCTGGGTGGTTTGGTTTTTTCCTAAAGAAGAGATTTTACAACATGGAGGCCTCTGGAGAGAAAAGGCTCCTTTCAGCCTTACTCAAGAATTTCAGCTGCGTTGTCAAAGCTGTCTGTCTTCAGATGGGACTAGAGCTTTCCTTCACAACTGCAGTGGGAGAGATGACACAGTGTTAAACTGTGACTGTATGTTTCTAATCTAAACTGATTTTTTAAAAAAATTAAGAAAACAAACAAACAAAACCCACAACAGGAGAGAGAAATCCAAACCTGATCTCCCTGCAGGGACATAGAGGCCTTTAACCATGGTGCTTGTTTACGACCACTTCTGAAGCTTTACCAGCTAGAACATCGGATTCTGCAGATACAAGGTATAAGAGGTTTTTGTCAATCGGTAATTGGAATTACGTGGTCACAACCTGGCTTGGATTTGGTGTTGCTGCACTCAGTGGATCCAGACCAAGAGCATTGTGGACTTTTTGGTTTCTGGTGAATGATATGTAGCAGAATGGCACTTTCATTTCTGAGTGACACTTTAAAAGGACTTCAGTTACAGTATGTTTTTCAGAGGAATTGTAATAGCAAAGTGCCAGGAAGTGTTTTGTTTAGGCATTTTAAAATCCTGTTGTAAGAATATATTTAAGACTGAAATGAACAGGACGTTCAATGGCATACAGTATATAATAATGTACATAGTATTGGATGACTAACTATCATTGATGGGAAGTATCAATACCAAACTGCTTCTCTTTTCTCTTTGCTGAAAGCTGAATTCTTAGACCGTGCTATGCAATACTGAATTTTCTTTAGGCTGTAGTCTTCTCTCAAGCATATCTACAGGTTAAGCTTGTTTTTCTTTCGTGTTTCCTTGTCTGCTTCTTTCTTTTGCCTGAAAATATTTTCTGTGGTAATTTTTTTGTTACCCATTTTGTAGTTGGGTTGGGTTTGTTGTTGGGTTGGGTTTTTTGTTTGTTTTTGTTTGTTTGTTTTGTTTTGTGGGGGTTTTTTTTTGTTGTTGTTGTTTTGTTTTGTTTTGTGGGGGTTTTTTTGTTGTTGTTGGTTTGTTGTTTTGTGGTTTTTTGTTTTTTTTTTGAGGGGGGGAGAAGGGGTTGTTTTGGTTGGCGTTTTTTGTGGGTTTGTTTATTTGTTTGGTTTTGGGGTTTTGTTGGGTTTGTTTTTTTCTTTTTGTGTTGGGTGGTGGTCTTTTGATTTTGGCTTTTTTTTTTTATGTACAGGAAGCCAGCAAGAGTTGGCTTCAGAGTTAAAACTATGAAATATTTTACAATTTTCTTTGTATAGAATATTGAGCTACTAGCTCAAAAGTTTTTAAAGTTCGTAATTTTCTTTTTTGGACTGAATATTTTGTTGGGCAGTGCCTGATAAGCGTCAAAGCTGCTTTATTCAATAAAAAACTATATGAACATTATGAAATATCACTGAGTCCAACAATATTGTTTCAGAGATATCTTTAGAATACGGTACCACTCTGTTTGCTTCTTGAAACATTTTGAACCTCTATCATGATTGTCTTTGTATTTCAAAGACAAAAAATTGTGTATCCTTCTCTGATGATGATTGCAGATAAAGCAGGATAAAATTTTGCTGATGTAGTAGACAGTTTGGATCTCAGAATGGATTCACTCTTCACAGTAAAGAAATGACTTCTTAGTCAACTGTGGCAGGATTTTTGTAAGCATGTAAAGGTATTCTCATTTCATATGAAGGAAGTTTCTTTAACTTGTTGCCTAGGTTTGTATTTTTTATTAGTGTCATGAAAAGAAAAATCTCCCATCTTTGCTGAGAACGTTTGGACATAACATAAAGTTAATTAGGACAGTTTGATAATTATCGCCTATTATACTTAACATTTTAGATTTATTTCCGTAAGTATAGGCTGAGGCAGTATCAGAATGAACACTTTTATAATTTCAGGCACCAGAGACTTACAGAACTACAGTTTAGTTAAAGAAATACATGAATCCCACTCAAGCAAACTTGTTAAGGGTTCATCCCAAGTAGTTTGCAGTGGTGATTCAATTGTCCTGACCACTGAGGAAATTCACGGATTGATAAAGTAATGACATTCAGAGAAATCTTGGAAAAGTTTTGACTAAGTGAACACAGGAATTTATTCTTCTCCCAAGATGCAAAGGCAAGACTCATTACTATTAAAGAGAGTTGCACACATAATCATAAGACTAAGGCCCATGGAGTTCTCTCATCATAGTTTGGTTTTAGAAATAGATGTGTTTCAGTTCAAAGTATACAGTGCTTATATAGCTGTTGGAAATAATACCAAGAAATTTGCCAGTCTCCAGCAGTTTTTATATTGTCTTTTAATTTTTACATTGTTCCTTCATGTCTGAGACTGTAAGACTTTTGATTTTTATTTTGATTTTGTGCTGTTTGTTGGTTTGTTTTGGTGAGTTGTCCTTGCTTTCCTGTAAATGTATTTCCATATTAGAATTCATATCAGAAAACGAAATTCAAACAACATTAATGTTTCGTGATAGTCACCATTTACAAAATAATTCTTAATACCTTTTCTGAATAGAAGTGTAGTCTTTGTCCCTTTCCTTCCTCATTCCACTCTTTCCAAGCCTGTAGGACCATGTCAATTTGGGTTACTAATAACTGGTTTTTACTATGAAAAGCACCAACAATTACTCTAGCATGCCAGTTATACTACTGTGCTTGAAGTTACAAATTAGTTCAATACACAACAGTTTAACACTTGTAGCAATCCAAGATATTCTTTGGACATGTATTCATTTTTGAATGTTGAATATTTTTAAGAGTAAAATTGTATTTTTTTCTCTATAAGCAAAATATATGTAATCTGAATTGATGTTTTACGTAGCATTTGTCAAGAAATTTTTGTCATAGTTAAAGCATTTGGATCTAATTTTCTTCATGTTAAGAAAACCTCTGCTATGTCAGTGGGCCATATCCTTAGCATGCCCAGCCCAGTATGGAATTTCATTTGTTCTTTTTGTGCTGTATAACTTCTCTTCATCTGTGGTTGTAGCAGAGAGAAAAAAACAAAACAAAACAAAAAAAGTAGTGTGTGTGCTAATTTGGCACTTGCTTTTCTTGCACAAGCAACAATGAGAAATAAGCACTATGTTGTGGGGATAAATGCTTAGGGCTTCTTAAGGGGATATTCTGCCTACACAGGGTCTGTGCAATTTGCAAGGATCACTTACACCCTCACATTGGCATGAGTGGGTTTTCTTTGGTACTTAAGTATTGTGTGGCCTCTGCATTTCCTTCCCTCCCTAATGCACAGAGCTAAGTCCTGCCAACAGCCCTATTCACTGCAGAGCTGTTTGTCCCTAATGTACCATATTGTTCACTCCAGTTTTGATTTGATCTCAGATGAATATATATTAAAAAAAAAAAAAATGTTGGATATACTGAAGAAACCACAGTGCTTTTCTATATTTCTATTGACATGTAATTTTTCCATCTAACACAATTCAACTGTGGGACTTGTTTTCTTTAATTTGTTTGTTTGTTTAGGGGATTTTTTTGTTTGTCTATTTGTTTTATTTTAAATCTCTGAGTTATGCTTCAGCAGCATTTTCACAAGGCCTTTGTAAGGCATGAGACATAACACAGAGAGCCAAAACCCACAAGCATAATTAGGAGTTTCTGGTTTCCTTAAGTAGAAATTTGAGTTTGAAGTTTGGGGATGTGTGTCTGTGCATAAGTGTGCAGAAGTGCTGTGTTTATGTACAAATAGACCCCAGTATTGGTGTATTTTCACCAAACATCATCATTTTTCTGAACTGAGTAAGTGATAACATTAACTTTGTTTAAAAACACACACACGCATTAGACCTCTGTGGGTACAGCATGTTTCCAAATACAGTTAGAAAAATGAGTTTGTGTTGTTGGATATTTTCTTTAAAAAAATGTAAAAAAAAAAATTAAAAAGATACATAAAACGTAAGCTTGTCTGTATGGTTCAATTATCTAAGAAATCTTGTCAAGCAGTCTGTGAAACCAAATCTTCAAATTTTCTATTTGGTGTCAGCTGTTCTGTAGTGAAGAAATGGCTTTGTCTTGTAATTGGCATTGAAATAATAATGCTTCTAATGGGGAAAACTTCTGCCGATTCTCACACAGTGCTTTTGCTATGCATGGTTTTAAGTTGGGAAAGTGAATCCTGATACTATTTTTTTTTCAGGGTCACTTCAGAAATGGGCAGCTGAAAGCACAATGCCTCCCATGGGACAAGGTTCCAAAATGCAGCATATAATGTAGAATCCTGTTGTATTTCCTACAGCTGAAGACTAAACTGAACTGTAGGAGTTGGAAATGTTACATTGCACTTGTCCTAATGAGACTGCATTAGCTGCCCAAGATGCTGCTATTTTTTTTTAATTCTTATTTTAAAAAATAAAGCTCTGTTCTGTTAAATGTCTTTAAAACATTAAAATTACTTTGTTTTAAAATGGTCTTTGAGGAGGTGGAGGGTAAAGTGGGTTGTAAATTGCCTTTGCAAGGCAACAATGAAAACATGCCTCCTTGAAATTTTATTCAAGCTATAGAATTGATAGAGCTGTATCTTGTTTTTAAGTTGCTTTAAAAATTGTAATAAATCTTCTAGCAGAATAAAGGTTGTTTTGAAACTGCATTTCAGTTTTTGAGGCTTCAGTAAGAACCAAGATGTCTGTTTATCAGCATTCTTGGATAACTCTTTCTGTCTCTATGTGGCCTACTTCAAAAAGGAGACCCAAATGGTCATATTATTACAGACAGCTAGGGAGCAAATAATTTCAGCTCATTCACAACCATCCTATATATTGAACTGAATGGAGAAGTTTAGCTCCAAAGTAGTCTTTGGAACTACAGTCAAACAGTGCCAAGAAGACAGTTCTCATCTCAGACTCTTGTAAAAGCAGCACAGTATTTGTGATCTGTGATCAGCCTGTTAGACTGCAGATGAAGTTCCAGTTCTTCTGAAATGAGTGTGGCTTCTATCATTGGTTCCATGAAGCCAGCCCATCATCATTTGTAACTAGAAGTCATTTACCAGCTTTATGGCTGCAAGGAACTGTGAAAACATGAGAATGAAGTGAGTTGGGTATTAGGCAAGACTATTTTGAGCATTATTGTCTTCCCCTCATTGGTATGTGGTATCTGACTTCTTTGAGTTCATCTGTATCTTGCCCCAGGAGAGGTTTTAGAGAGGTTTAGGCTGGAGGTGAGGAGAAAGTTCTTCACAGAGAGAGTGGTTGGCCATTGGAATGTGCTGCCCAGGGAGGTGGTGGAGTCACCATCCCTGGAGGTGTTCAAGGGGGGATTGGACGTGGCACTTGGTGCCATGGTTTAGATAGACATGAGGTGTAGGTGACAGGTTGGACTCGATGATCCTTCAGGTCTCTTCCAACCTTCTTGATTCTATGATTCTATTCTATGTTTCAACCAGCCACTCTTTTGTCCAAGATTATTATCCCACATTTTGCCCACATTTTGCTTGCAGTAGTCACATACTACCCTCCTGACTGAGGTACTCTGGTAGCACAGACTTGAAATAATTTTTAATAATCACAGCATTGTCATAGGCCCTTAGAGGTTCTTACCAAAAAAAACTTAGATAAAAGGCTATTACCATGTTTTTAGTTCACTTAACAGAAAGTGGGGCTAATCTCCAGAGAACTTATCTGCTGTTGTTCTCAATTAGTAAACTGATTCTTTAAAACAGGTTCTGTTTGTCTTTTTGCTGCTCCCTGAACCAATGTTGAGATGTAGAGCAACACATGCTTCTTAAGCTATGGAGCTCATCATCTAAAAATGAAGCTACCTAGGTCATGAATCACACATTGTTCCCCGTCAGCTATTGAGAAAAATTAAGACTGGCTGATTATGATCTGCACAAATCTGCGGAGAGGCAGATTTCTTGCCTGTATCATACATTGTATAGAAATCACTCTTGGCATTCTGAAAAAATAGCTAGCCAAAATGTCATTCTATTTCTGCTATCTGCAGAAAAACACACACCCACTTTCCCTCTCTGCTTTCTTGCTAAGACTTGATGGCCATTTCTTGTAGGCAATATGAAAAGTTGATTGCATCTATCTTTGTGCAGCTACAAGCACTTGTGGTATTTTTACATGCTTGGGAATGCTCTTTGTGAGTTTGACTTACACCAAGTTGTGTGCAAGTAACCACACAAGCCTGTTTGTCTGAGACACAAACCCAAAAAGGGAAGAGGTGATTTTAAATTTCTCACTGTTGCATTCTCCAGGTCTCCAGACCCTCCCCTGAAGGGACAGGTCCCGTCTCCTCCCCTTGGCCTCCAGCATCTCAACACACCCAGCACCTACATTTCCCTGCTGCCCAGGGGGAAGCTTTCTTAAGACAGCCAAGTGGGACCCACTGTAAATCATATGCTAGCGCTGAGCAGTTAGCCAGTGAGCAGGAGATGGCTTTGGCAGGCACAGGTACCTGTAATGCAAACAGTCCAAGTATGGGGAACAGGCATTGCCCAAGCGAGTGCCTGTGCTGCAGGTGGGGGCAGCCAGGCACAAAACAGTGGGACTAAGGAGAGCCCTGTGGCAGAGCCCCGCTGAGACCACACACTGTTTCTCACTGCCTGTAACATCCTCTTACAAAGGCAGCCACTCCTTATGCTATGATGCTGAGCCCCTCATGTTCGCAGGGGGACCCTGTTGTGGATACACCTAGCATTTACTACAGGAACCCAGCACCCCACAGGGGCCCTCCTTTAGAGGGTGGATGCTGAGGAAATGACAAAAAAAATGAAGTTCTGATGGCTTCCTTCGCTAGAAAGAAAGTTAAAAATAAGCAGTTCTGCTTTCCCTGCAGGGCCAAACCCTCGTTGTATCAAACATGGATTGTAGGAAAGGCACTAGGCTTTTTCTATCACCTTTGAAACAAGGAAACGCATGAACTGTGGGAGTGCTGCTGAGGACGTAGTTCTGGTGTCTCTGTTTTATTTAGTGCCCTTAAGGACCAATGTTGTCAAATACCTAGATTACCAAAAATAGAAACTTTCTAGGGATCTTCTGGGTAAACAGATATCAGTTGATCAGTCTCTATTCAAACTCTGTATAATCTTTGCAGGGACCAGCTAATCAACCTCTTAACAGGAATCAGATAACCAGAAACATGCTGACAGTTATTCGAAAAGATACAGCTTCGGCAGGCCATGGTTTCTTCCAGAATGGCATTGCAAGGACACCTCTTGTGCTTTTGTTTCTTCTACATACTGGGGGAAATTAAAAAAAAAAAAAAAAAAAAAAAAAAAGAGTTCACGCCACTGATTGAAATATGTGCAAAACTGGCAGGTGAAAAATTTAACAGGTAGCACACAACAGGATCTAAAACTTAACATCCTCAGGACTTTGAACAAACAATACTGACTAAACCAGACACAAATACAGTTAATTCAAATTATTTCACTGCCATGTGCCTGATATTCTGAACTCATTAGAAGACTGTAGCCTGAGAAGAAAGATGATTATTTCATACCTGAGAACATTTCTTCCTCTGTGTTTATTCCCTACAAGGCTTACTTTATTTTTCCACAAATCTTCTGCTTGTTGTAAAACAAACTTTCTGTGAAGGTTGCTGGATTAGGGTTTTTTTTTTCATATTTTTCTTATGTTGCAATTATCAGAACTATATCAGCAGATTTGACCGTGTGGTGTTAGATGAAACAGATACATAAAGAATCAACACTTGGTGACATTCCTGTAAGGAATCCCATTGCTGGTTTATGTGACAGGGTGGTGACACCTGCCTGTCCAGTACCCATGGCAGTGCTTTGGATGGATGTTGGCTTTCATGTGCCCTCAAGCCTGTCACTGCACTCAGGGGAATGAGGCTTTGGCTTCATCTAGGTATAGCAATTCATAGCAGCTTGTAGATATTGAGGCCGAATAAGAGTAGAGAACTGGAAGAGCAGGAAGTGGAAATATGAGAGGAACACAAATCCAGCAGCTGTTAGAGCTGGAACCATGCCATACCAAGGGGCAGAGTCGAGTGGAACAGTTTCACACATCTCACCATACTCTCTTGGGCAAGGATGCAGAATGCGTCTTGCAGGCACCTCCCACCTTTCCTGTGACATCCACACAGGATCCTTATTCTGTTGGGTAAAAGCTGCCAGTTAAAGGCAGCTGTTGGGATGCTCCTGTGATTTGCAGCTCTTCCCTGTTTCAAGAAGACAATGAGGTTAAACATTTGAGGTGGGTTTCATCTCATCTAATTTTAAGCACCCAGAAGCAAGGCTTGTCATCAAAGCCATCTGGCAAAGCTCTCTTCACAGATTGAGCCAGGCAACTCCCCAGGGTGAGTCATTCCACCTACCTCAGGCGCTATTCTTAGGATGTGGTGAATCACTGTGGAGTCAGTCCGTTGACTGCAGAGGGAGTCCAGGTATGGCTTACGCTCAGAGGAACAGCTTTAAGGTGCCAAAGGTTAGATTAACTCAGTCTTCCCTGCTGATAAGCAGTTCATTTTTAATTTTTCCAGTACCAGCTGTGATGTCTTCTGCTCTTGGGCATAATGAAAAGGGACAATTAATTCTGGGGCTGAAAGTTCGGTTGGTTTATAGAAGCTGGGTGCTTCATAATAATTATGAAGATGGTAGACAGTTTCAAAAAGATGATGGGCTGTATCTTCCTCAGAGTTTTGGTGCTGGACACCACCTAGATGATTGTGGGTGAACAGTAATGTCAGGATACTGTCAGCTTCTCTACCTGGCACTGCCTCAAGCCTGGTTTATGGGTACCTTCTAATGGCCTGTGTATATGAATGCCATAGGCCTGTCCTTTGGAGATTAAGTTTGTCTCTTGCCAGTCATTTGTTCAGCTGAAATAACATAGGTGAAGAAGATGCTGCTTTTTTTTTTTTTTTTCTAAGATCAGTTTGTATTTCCTTTCTTATCCAGGGGAGACCTAGGGAACTTGACTTTCTTTCAGTTGATCCATAGCCACGAACACAGGAGAGCGTATTGTGACAGTAGAACTAAGGCAGAAAGGACTTCAGTCAAATGACCTTATAGTTCACTACCTTAAAGCTGGAGATCTGTGTGAAATTCCCTATGCCCTATTCCTACATGGAAAATTCAAGAAGGTGGCAGGCCCTATGACCTTTTTTTTTTATTATTATGAGAGTGTGTGCATAGCTACCCTAGTTAAACCAGACCTTTCAGTGGAGAATGCTCTGCTGAGAAGAGTCTGCAGACTTCATGGAGAGGTTATTACCTCATACACCAGTACAGGTTAGGTGCTGAGCTGCTGGAAAGCAGCTTTGCAAAGAAGGACCTGGGATTGCTGGTGGATGACAAGTTCACCATGAGCCTGCGATTGACAGTCGTGACCAAGACGGTCAGCTGTATTCTGGGGTGCATTAGAAAGAGTCCACATCAGTGCACCTCCTTATGGTAGGCACTGTGTTTTCTGAACAAAATAGTGATGCTTGACTTAGCAGGTCAATAAATGTGCACAACCACTCTTCTGCAGGGCTGTGAATATTTCAGATGGCATAAGAGGACAAAGTGATTAAAAAAAATAAAAAGAAAAAAGAAAAGAAAAAACATCTCACATGAAAATACAATTAAATCATGCTGGTGTTTCAAAATGTCTTCATTTGTGTTACTGACAGCAGCAGTGTTACTAAAACTAAAATCTTGTCACGGTCTGTCAGTTTCCCACTGTAATCTTGGGAGGCACAGCTGGGCAAGGTCTCATCCACAGTTCTCCAGTGGAGAAAACTCCTCTTATCTGTCTGGGCCACATGGGCTTCCAGCAGGGTGTGGTCAGAGGTTCACCAAATTTGTCTTCTGTTAGGCCAAGTCACTTGTGTGGATGTGCTCTCTTGTGACCAGCTGTGTGTGACAGCTCCTGTATAGTGCTGGCTCAAAACAGCCATAGGAGCAGAGGAGAAAGGGAAGGGATTGCTATTAAAGTCTTGTTAAGAATTTTTTTTGCAATATATTCTTTTTGCTGTCACATAAAGAAGAGCACATCCTCTATTAAGATGGTTCAAGAAAGATCCTTTTACTGGGGAAGGTGTTTAGCTGTGGCAATTAATTTAACAGGTCTCCCCTCCCTTATTCTCAGAATTCTGCTTCAATGTAAATGCATATGCTCCTTCAACATGTCTATTCTGCAGATACTGTGGCTACAATACCTAAGGGCACACCTGATTTTTCTTAGCTGAATACAACCTTTAACGTACCCTCAGGTCTGAAGAGAAGATGACTAATTGAGAATGTATTCAACTTTCTAGCCAGGCTCTGCCAATGAATAGGCTTCACTTCAAAATGCCACACTCCCCTAATTTTAAAATTCATTTATCCATTGAAAATGGTACAAAATTGGTGAAAAGCATCTTGAGAAGCTTGAGAGATCTATGCCACTGCCTCAGTAACAAAGCAACCATGCTGCATGTGTGAAGCAGATTATGGAATCATAGAATCATAGAATCAGTCAGGGTTGGAAGGGACCACAAGGATCATCTAGTTCCAACCCCACTGCCATGGGCAGGGACACCTCACACTACATCAGGCTGGCCAGAGCCTCATCCAGCCTGGCTGCAAACACCTCCAGGGATGGGGCCTCAACCACCTCCCTGGACAACCCATTCCAGGCTCTCACCACTCATGGTGAAGAACTTCTTCCTCACGTGCAGCCTGAATCTCCCCACTTCCAGCTTTATTCTATTCCCCAATTGATTGCTGTAGGACTTTTCCAGAAAAGAGACTCTGGAGCTTGGAGCCCAGCCTCATTCCTGTATCCCATCCTTATTGTACACGTCTATGATTTCTAAATCAGATATGCTGGATATGATTCATCTCCAGTCAGAAAAACAAAACCTGGGGTCTTATTGACTGTCCTCAGATCTCAGTGTTCCAGTCACTGACAGCAGAACTAGTGAAGAAGGCCAAAGCTGCTCCTGCCCATATATCCGGGCTGTTTTCTGTGGCAACAGGGCTGAAAGCAAAGGTGGTGGCTAGTTTGGTGTGCTGTGGTATGAAATAAGGATGCACCTAAGGAACATGATTGATCTCAGAAACTGTTCCTGTATCTGGTAATACACAGGACTTAACTGATTTGTGTGTCCCTGCCCAATTCAACATTTATGCTTTATTCTTTGAACTGTCATCTTCAAAGCTTTCTAGCTCAAAACAGTCATCAGCACAAGTCAGATGGCTGGTTTCCTCTGTGATTTTTTATCATTATGTTTGGTTGGTTGGTTGGTCTTGTTTGGTTGGTTTTTCATTTGTTTGTTTTTGTCTTGGTTTTTGTTTTGTTTTCTTTCGTTTGTTTTGGGATTTTTTTGGTCAGCTGTACTCTATACAATCTTGAAGCTGAAATAATTGACTGTATATTTCCCCCACCCACCCCCCCAAAAAAAACAAAACAAAACAAAACAAAACCCACCAAATAAAACGTACCTCTGTGTGTCTGGAGCTTCAAGAACTGGCTCACACTGAGAGAGAGAGACACCATGAGACCTGGAAAAAAAGCTTATCTTCCACTGTTTTCTTGAGCCATCTATTTTCAGGGGATCAGTTTATTGGGTGACCTACTTGAATGTAAGAGGAAGGGTCAAGGCAGAGATATGAGATGGTTAATGACTAACTTTTCTATTCACACAGTATTCTAAAACCTCAGATTTACTTACCTTTGTAATTTTGCTCTGCAGGCAATTAAGGGGAAAAAATTGCCAGCCCAACATCTTTATCAGTTTAAAGTTATTGATGCATTTGTTAGTTCTGAAACATTTTATAATCCAAGGGTACATTCCTGTATCACATAAATAACCTACTCAGCACCAAGATGTCATTATTCTCCATCCTTTCCTAAAAATTAATCTAGTCATGGACCTTGACAGAGACTGGGAGTGTAAAGCTGAGTATGCACATACTGGAGTTGATCACAAATGGTTCTGCAAGAAGAATTCTCATTAAAAACCTCTCACTTTTTTTTTTAATATGAAGCCCTCACAAGGATTATGGATTCAGCAGAAGTTGTTCAGTGTTCAAAATTAAAAACAGGACTCCATTTGGTCCATGAAAGGTCACTTGGTAGTCGTTTAATACATGTGACCTGACTCTTTAGTGATCGGTGGCTAAAGTCAAAGACAACCTAGGTGAGTGCTTTTCTCAACAGACTAAAGAGTTTGCTTCAATCCACTGATGGTTTTACTCCATATACATTAAAATTATTCACTGGGATAAAGAAGACTGATTATAATGCCCAGTTATTATGACATCCACCAAACACAAGGGAAGGCCGAATTCACATCCCTGCTTCAATGATTACTCCATGTGTACATCATGAAGCCTCAAAGTTCTTGAAAGCTAAGCAGGCTTATGCTGAGATAGGTACTTGACAGGTAAAGATGGTGGTGTTTTTCTCTAAGCAGTTTTATTTTTTGGTTCTTTAGAGTATTTCAACTGAAGAGGTGACATCTATATCAGAACTACTTTTAGATCAGTGCTCACATTTCAAGGTCTGATCTGCAATGTGAGTCTGGCTTTAGATTTTAAAGGACCAAAGTCTGGGAGGATTTTTAAACCAAGAAAAACCATCTCATGCAATTGCAGAAATCACAAACCTTCTTCTTAGAGCAGATATAGCTTATAAACAGAACAGGAAACCAAACCCAGCCAGATCTGAGTATGACAAAGAAACCAGATTTGACTGGACTAGTGTTTTCATAACTCCATTTTATCCACTCAGAATTGAAAAGTATTGTAGATCTATGCTGGAAAGCAGCCCTGAGGAGAGGGACTTCAGGGTGCAGTGAACGAGAAGCTCAACATGAGCTGTCAGTGTGCACTTGCAGCCCAGAAAGCCAACCAGATCCTGGGCTGCATCAGGAGAGGTGTGGCCAGCAGGTCAAGGGAGGTGATTCTCCCCCTCTACTCAGCTCTGCTGAGACCCCACCTGGAGTACTGCATCCAGTTCTGGAGTCCCTATTCCAAGAGGGATATGGACATGCTGGAATGTGTCCAGAGAAGGGCCACCAGGATGATCAGAGGGCTGGAGCACCTCTCCTATGAGGAGAGACTGAAAGAGTTGGAGCTGTTCAGTCTGGAGAAGAGAAGGCTCCGAGGTGACCTTATTGTGGCCTTCCAGTATCTGAAGGGGGCCTACAAGAAAGCTGGGGAGGGACTTTTTAGGCTATCAGGTAGTGATAGGACTAGGGGGAATGGAACAAAGCTGGAAGTGGGGAGATTCAGACTGGACATGAGGAAGAAGTTCTTCCCCGTGAGAGTGGTGAGAGTCTGGAATGGGTTGTCCAGGGAGGTGGTTGAGGTCCCATCCCTGGAGGTGTTTAAGGCCAGGCTGGATGAGGCTCTGGCCAGCCTGATGTAGTGTGAGGTGTCCCTGCCCATGGCAGGGGGGTTGCAACTAGATGATCCTTGTGGTCCCTTCCAACCCTGACTGATTCTATGATTCTATGATTCTATTTTAGTTTGGTTGACTTCTACTGAAAAGCCCAATAATCCTTAGTACTGTGGACCAGAAACATGAATATTTGAACATGGCATTAACAAAGCCACCATGTAATGTATTAGAAGCATTTATGTCTACTACAGCATAACTAGCTGTTAACTGATGGGAAGCTTCAAGCCAGAAAACACCCTTAGGTCCTCATTTCAAACTCTTTCACTCCACACTACTCCAATCCTAGCACAAATTCATGTAAACTACAAATAGGCAAATATACATAATGTGGCTGTGTGGACCAAAAAAGTCTTTAGGTTCACTAACTTCATTTAATCCCAGTACAAGAATCTCCCCATAATTATCTTCATTCCCTATAAAGAGATTTGGCTGCCATTCAGGTTATTATTTTCACTGCCTACTTACCACTCTGAAATATTTTTAAATGTTTCTGCTTTCTTAACCAATATTTTCAAATGTGACTGAACAGAAATCACTGATCAGGCCTCCTAATCTTGAAGATATATATAGTCTGGTAAAGAAGACTACCATTTCTCTTATCATTTGCATAGGAGCAGTATTGAAGTCCAAAAATCTTGAGTAGGTGATAGAATTACACCCAGGGTATTCATTAAAGAAAGTTCAGTGGAACAAGAATTACAGTAAAACTTCACTCAAATAATCCCTTTTGGAGGGTACTGGAGGAACATCTGTTAAAGTGCTGTTAAGCCAGGAAAATGTTGATCATATCTTTCTAAGGCAATTTATTTGACAACTTTTTCAATAATTTATCTGGCACTAATGATACTTTACTTGTAGGTGAGAAAGTGTAAATTATCAGTCTCATTTCATGTTGCTACCACAAGCTCCTGTGGACTGCTTTTGTACTACAGTCATACCTGAATGATATTTGCAATGGAAAATAGAACTTGTATTTCCCAATGAGAGAGCTTGACTGTTCTTACAGATGCCTGAGTTTCTTGAGGTCTTAGTCCATTGAATATGAGATATAAACTTTGTTTAAATATTGTTCCCACAGGAAGGATTTTTTTTTTTTTAATGTTCTTATGCATGTTCATCTCTCAGCCTTAGAAATAAGCTGGAAGGAGGCAGGGAGAGAGGGCAAAGTGGTAGTCTGGTCAGATGCTTGGCTTACTGGGTCATCAGCTAACACATTCAGGATGGGACAAACTGTTGATATGAGAGCAAATTCACAGGGGCTGGTCAAAAGATATTTTTACAGCATTCACCTGAATCAGGAAGGCTCAACTTTTTCTGTCTGTTTTATTGCAGAGACAGCTGGGAGTGGCAGGGGAGGAAGTGGTTTTTTCGTTAGTGGTAAGGGTGAAGGGAGGTGTACATTTCCTCTTCTGAAAGTGCAGCTTAGAAAGATGTTCCCAGGGTTTGTGCGTGTGCGGAGACAGGCATATAGGACAAGCCAGTAAACAATTGTCTCTGGTGCACCACCATCTTGTACCTTAAACACCCTAAGAACCACCACCAAAAACCGTAAGTTTCTATGACACTAACGCCCCAGTCAGAAGTCTTTTTCTCAGGTTGGCAGAAGAAATTCACACCTCAGTTTGTGGCCTTATCAAACCTGAATCGATGAGAAAGCCCCTACGTAACACCCAAGCCAAAGAAGATCAGTTCATAAACTGTAAGGGTCATGGAGCACTGGCACAGGCTCCCCAGAGAGGTTGTGGAGTCTCCTTCTCTGGAGACTTTTCAAGACCCATCTGGATGCATTCCTGTGCGACGTGTGCTAGATTCTATGGTCCTGCTCTGCTGGGGGCTTGGACTCAAAGATCTCCAGAGGTTCCTTCCAACCCCTAACACTCTGTGATCCTGTGATTCTGTGATCTTGTGGTCAGACAGGACTTGCCCTTGGTCAAGCCATGCTGGCTGTCTCAAATTACCTCTCTGTCCTCCACGTCCATAACTTTTAGGAGGATCTGTTCTATGATCCTCCTCCACACAGAGGTGAGGCTGACAGGTCAGTAGTTTCCAAGGTCCTCTTTTTAACCTTTTTTATAGATGGGTGTGATGTTTCCCTCTTCCAGTCTCCAGGGTCTGCCAGGCCTTTCCAAGTGTTATGGAGAGTGGCCTTACAACTACATCAGCTAGTTCCTTCAGGACTCTGGGATGCATCTCATCAGGTTCCATAGATTTTTGCATGTTCAGGTTCCTCACATGGGCCTGAGCTTGATCTTCCCTTACAGTGGGAGGGCCTTTATCCCACTTGTCTATACCTAGTGGTCCATTGACTCAGGAGGGAGAGAGAGAAAGATTGCCAGTAAAGACTGAGGCCTTCTCATCTGTTGACACCCTCTGATAGGGGAACTCTTAGACTACATAGGATTGTGGTAAGGGAAGTCTTAGACTACATAGGATTGTGATCTCCTTCATCTAGAAGAGTGGATGAAAAAACCTAGCAAAAGTACCAGGTGGGACCACAAAGATGGTAGAAGATGTGGAGTAGCTTCACTGAGAGAGGACATAAGATAGACTAGGGAGCTTTGATTTGGAAAAGAGGGCAACGAGGAGGTGTGCTAGGTACAACTGCTTCTGAAAGTCAGAGAGAAGGCAAAACAGAAAATTTAGTTACTGCTGTTCAGAATAAAAGGCCCAAGAAGATCAGATGAACTTAACAGATGGCTGATTTAAAATATGTGAATACAAATAATATGTAAATGTTCTTTCACCTGGGAAAATATGAATACCTGAGAGTGATTAGACAAATACATGGCAGTCAACACTGTCAGGACTGCTGAACAAAAAACTGCAGGTACAACTGACATGCAGCAAAATCCTTAGACTGCAGGTAGAATTGGAGCAATGACAAACCAAGGAAGCTGTTACAGGGAAAATAATCAAGTATCTGGGAAAAAAAAAAAAAGAGATAATTTAGACTAGAATTCGAAATTTGTTAAGGGTTTGGATGCTAGGCTCCTTATAAATGCAGCTGCAATGTTTAGTTCCACCTTTAAAATTCTACATTCAGAAATGTGAGGTATTGTTCTGCTTTGGGTTTCTTTGAGAACTTTGATTTAAACTTGTGTCTTATCACTTTATCACTTTTCTCCTTTAATTTGGTTGGTTTATTTGGATTGGTTTCTTCGGGTTTCTCTTGTTTTGTTTTGTTTTGTTTTTTTGGGGTTTTTTTTTGGGTTTTTTTGTACCCCAAGGAGCTCCATAAGCTCATAACTGATCCAATAAAAGGTTTGGAAAAAATCTGTCAGAATTCCATGCCCAAAAGGGGACATACATTTCAAATTCTGGGAGGTACAGTACAATACCTTCTTGCACAGAACTACACCAAATATTTGTCAATGTAAGCAAATAAGGGGATATTCTTTCTGTGTTTTTCTGAACTTCTGCTTCCAAGGTAAATGCAAGCTTAATTTCTAGTATTTCTCAGCTTCTGCAGAGGCATTCTAAGAGCCTCAGTTTTAAACAAGATTGAACATATTCACAGCTGAAGTCTAAATGGGTTCTACATCACAGTTGAAATGTTCTCCTTGAATGTTTGATCTTTAATGCAGTCCACACTCTGCCCACAGCACATGTTCCTCCTAGCTGCTGTTCTTTCCATTAACAGAAAGGGAAAGAAAAATTAAGGTACTGTTCCATCCAAACATGTTGAAGCTAAGAGTTCAATAGCTGCCATCCAATATGCAGTGGCCTGTAATAGATTGTGTAATTACCTGCCCGTATATTCATAGCTCATATTGCATGAAAACAACGTTTGCTTTGTTAGAAACATTTTCCTGATCATTTAGTCCTTTTAATTTCCAGTCATTCAAACAGGGCTTCTTCCTCCTTTCCAGCCTGGAAAAGTCTCCCCAAAAAGGATTTAAAAAATTACGACTTTTTGCATTATTACATATTTAGTTTTGTCTTGGAGTGGAAAGTGGAAAAACAAAAGCCCTAGGATCATGTCAGATTCAGCCCATTCATCCCTGAATTATCATCAATCAGTCATTGTATTTCCATCTGATGCATTTCTAAATTTGTATTCCCTCCTGACATTTGGCTGTTTTGTCACTCTCCCTTACTTGAGCAAGCACCTGTAATATGACATCTCTATTTCCAAATGCTGCAAATATAAAACAAAACAAAACAAAACACCCTCTTTCAGATGAAGACAGTGACAAACCGATTTTTCCCTCCAGTTTTTTAGATAAAGCAATGTACTGGTATCAAACTATATAATTCTGAATAATTTTCAAGGTGAATATCCCAATTCCTCCCATTCAGTGGTACATGAAGCAACATCTGGAATTCATTCCAGGCACTAGATGAAGCTCTATCATAGGAGAGACTATGTAGCATGGGTCTAATACACTTTGTCCTTTGTTTTTGATTTCTTAGTTTCACTCAGTAGCCTCACAGCCATTTTACTTCATTTTTGGCATTGTGTGAGAACAGGAGTTAACTGTCAGGATGCTGTGCAAAACCTTTTTTGTATATTGGACCAGGCTATTCATGGGAACCCCAGTGATGGTTCTGTTCAGCTTGTCTAGATCTAGAAGGCTTGATCTAGAAGGCTCTAGGGGGAAATGGACACAATTCAGCCTAAATATTCATGTACTAAAAATTTATTTATCCCTCCCTGGGAATACAGGTGGGTTCTTCCCTCCTCAGATTCTTCCTTCTTTGCTTTTATTGCATCTTCTCTTGCAGTTGTCTGACTACCTCATTAATACAGTGTGCTGGGCAAGTAGGAATTCAAGCGAGATTGTAATAAATTGCCCCATGCAAGATTGTGATTGCAGGTTGTAACTTTTCTTTGTTTCAGCAGAGAAAAACTCTCTGTAACAGGTTAACACACTGAAAAAGATTAACCTGCCTGTTTCCCCCAAATAAAGAAGTGAGAAGTAACACACATGAAACAAAAACCCAAAGCCAAGCAAAATAAACAAAACCAAACAAGAACAACAAAAGCCCCCCCAAAACACAACGAAAACACCTCTGGGTTGAGATAAAGAGTTGAGAAAAAAGGATTTTAATATAAATGAGATAGCATAATGCACAATTACCTTAGCCTATTTAAAGAAAAAGCAGGGCAGAAAGCAGAAGCCAGTAAGCAAACCCCTACATCCTTCCCCACCATGCCACCATCCCAGCAGGAAGAAGAGCCAACAGCCAAACCCAAAAAGCCAAAAGCAGCAGCTAGAATAGGAAGCCTCCCATGTTACGATCTGAACTTTGCTCCAGCCAGCACTTTCATTTTGAAGGTGGCATGAGGCAGGATGGATTTGAAAAACAGCAGCAAATATTCAGCTTAATCCATGACAGTCTCTTAGATTTCAGCCACAAACTTCTTCGAGGTGGGGAGGAAAGGCCTGGGAGAACACTCAATCCATACAAAATGAAATGTGAAAAATTAGACACACAAAAGAAGACTCTGAAATTTAACAGAAGCGACTTCCACAGGTTCTAGAATTGCTAAGCTTCCATGTTCATTGTCTTGGAGAAATGACCAAGGTCATTGCACTTCTGGAAGAGCATTAAGATATAACCAAAGGCTAAATTCAGCCAACTAATGTCACTATCAGACTCTAATGCCAGTTTCTTTTGTGGGAGTTATTCCTTTCTGCAGAAATAATTAAATATTCACAGGCTCAGGACAAGAACAGGCAATTAGGAGGCCTATGATGGCCTCCCTCTTACTGACAGACATAGGAGAACAAGGTTCAAGGTCCTACTTCAGCATCCATTTAATCATTTATATACTCTGGTAGACACTATTTTGTCTACTTTAATAGCATTAACAAGAGATTTCACTTGGAAAAAAGTTCCTTTTAGACAATATTTTGCTACATTGTGAAAAGGATGCTTTTTTATTCCTAAACTGACTCAGAGACAGAAGTTCATTAAGTAATTAGCCATCCAAGTGAGCAGAAAACTGGTTTCCTTTCCCTTTTAGTTTCGATAATATTTTTTATATTTCACTTACTTTCCTGAAAAAACAAACTGTTGCCTGCCACTGGTATGGCAAAACCCCTGCATCTCAGCTGGCAGCTTGCCTCAGCTCAGTTGATACCGTTTCAGTGATTTCTGGAGTATAGAAGGAAGCCAAGGACTGCTTCAAATGGCATCACATTTACTCATCTACATCCAGGCAAAATAACCCCAGGAGGAAATGACCGAGACTTTAAAAACTCAGAGTCAGGGTGGACAGACCAAGAGTCCTGGCCCCAGAATCTAGCTTCTGGAGGAGAATTTGTTACAAATCAGTTTAGCTGAGAAACAATTTTTTGAGGATTACTGAGAGAACAGCTAACAGCAGCATAATTTGATTAGAGACATGGAATTAGATGAAGGAGTGACTTAAAATAAACTGCTTAGGTATTTTAAAGCTATGAGTAATAGGAAAAACTGGGAGAGTGCCCTGGGTATTTTTTTGATAGATTTAAAGAAAAAAAAAAAACATTCAAGAAGATTTATAAGTGGTAGAGGCTGTATGGAGAAGGGAGTCATGCAAGCATGAGCATAAGGAGTGAGGCAGGAGTAACAGACCCCAAAAGCCTAGTACACAGGAATCTCTCATAGGAGCAGGTGCTTGGTGGGGCAGGGTTTAAAAACTGGGATGTTATTCCATGCTCTAATAATTTTAATAACGTGTCTTATAATTGCTGTTTACCTCAAACAGAAACTGAACCACTACAAGAGCAAACCTTGTCATCTACCAGAAGGCTTTGGGAAGCAAAAAATCTGTACCAGGTTGTATGCTTAGGACAGGGCTGCAGTAGTAAAAATACACCAATTCAATTGTGTGTCTCCATACCTTGAATGTATCTGAATCAATAATGATCCACAATGCCTTCATCTTTTTCTTGACCTGAATCTAAACCTTCGGAAAAGCCGAGGCTTGATTCTTTGCCTGTTCTTGAAAACAGCAGTCAGGAAGCAAATCACTGCATAGATGTACCCCTATCAAACTACAGTGTGCATCTGGAACAAGGGAAGAATGCACTTCTTGTACAAACTTGTTTGAGGAAAACAGAACTATCGTGGTGACTTAGCCCTAATCTTCAGTCAGGTAAGACTCATTCACAACAAGTCAGAAATACAGAAAAGGTAGCTTTGATTGTATGGTTTTGATCTGTCTTTAGGAGTAGAAAACTTGAAGCTAAATTGATTGGAAAGCCCAGTAAAGTGCATAGCTTCAAGATGCAAAAATTTTAGTATATCTCTCTAATCCTCAGTAGCTTTTGCACAGACTTTCATTTCCCTGCTGTGAATGCCAGTAGAAACCTGCTACAGAAGTTAGAGTGAAGCTCAATGTGTATTTATTTGAATATATACCAGTGATGGATGTGTCTCTTTAGAATCCAATTATACTCATATAGTTTTCTGCTTCTAGTTATATTAAGAGCAAAGCAAAGTTTGCAGGTGTATTACTCAATGCATTGTAGCTCAGACTACCCCTGCCCCCACTCCCCCTCCCCCCACCAGCTGTCTCCCCCCTCCAGGCCAAATATAGGTAGCTAGCATGTTCCTGAGCATATTAGCCTGCAGCCTAACATAGTTTTTTGTGTTGCATGAATTACATTGCTTGAGCTAACTTGAGTGAAAAATGTGCTTTTTTAACCTACTGAGATAGGATCTCTGAGACAGCAGGAACAGAGTTCAAAATGAAAGCATAAGCTTATTCTTACGAGATTGTATTTTCTGCCCAGCAAAATAATCAGGCAAAATCCTAAATGGTTGTGAGTGTTGTCATAGCTGTGGTATAGGCATGGTGCAAAAGCTGCTTGCTCTTTGCTCTCCTCAGTGGGGTTTCTAGTCCTGAATTCAAGCCAGTGATGTACAACACACTTTGCAGTGTTGCTGTGCAGGAAAGCATGGGAAACTGCCATTTTGCATCTGATGTCCATAGGACCAACATGTATGGGTGGGACTTCAATGATGTACTCCTCGTCAAGTCAAGTTCAGCTTTCTGTTACACAAAGCCAAACTGCTGGATAACTTCAGGACTGCATCTGAGCTTACCTGGGTTGATGTTTATGGGAGATTTTCAAGGCTCAGTCTTTGCAGAGGAATGGTGCTGGGCACTTACTGATCCTTTGACTTCTTGTGATTTGAAGACCATCACCACCAGCTGGGAATTACACAACAATTGGCAAGCCCTAAAAGAGGAAACACTGAATGGGATTTATTTTTCTGTTACATCTCTGCTAATACCAATACATAATGTCAAACCAAGCACAGTTTACTGCACAATTAATAACTCAAAACCACAGCTGATTTTCAGAAAACCTCCATTTTATAGCTATCAGTCCTCTGCTGCCTCCCTGCACATAGAATTCATCATCCACTCTATAGAAAATGCTTCCTCTTGACATTTCATCTTGAAGAAGGAAAAAAATCACATTTCAGAGCTGTACCTCCTTGAAGTTGCTTCCCATTTTACCTAGAATACTATGGACTTAAATTTAAAAAAAAAAAATATAAAAGTTGCTTCACTCTTACGAAGATCTCATTAGGCCTTGGGTGTACTGATCCTTATCACAACATCAGTTCTAAATGCTTAAAATATTTTCTGACTATGGATCATTACTCTACAGCTCTGTAGACAACATTGTTTTGTACTTGCAGTTTTCTCTTCTCACTTCTTAGACTCCGCATCAATCCCACAGAATGACAGTACACAGGTACACATCTACGGTCTTGACAACTTTTAATGCAAGATCCTACTTTTTTTTTTTCTGGAAAATAATTGTAATCCTGCTATTCATAACTCTACCACATTTCCCCTGTCCTTGAATCTACCAAGCATCAGACACCAGATAGGCTGCCTCATCTCCTGAAAATCTAGGGAGAACCAACACTTTTTTATTGACATTTTGTAGACTGTTAAAATGTTCCTTTCAAATGTACATTTTTGCACAACTATGCATATTTTTTGCCCACTTTCCAATTTTTCCTTTTGACCTCACCATCGTGTTGGCTGGATTGCCTTATCTTACAGATGTAGCAGATCTGAATGGCCTGATTTGTGTAAGCAGGAATAATGACTGGGTGTCCCACCTGTACCATTTCTAAACTGCACTCTATTTTAAGTCCCTCAAGACCTCATGACTCTAACAGCTACTACAGGGGTACTTGATGCTCCTGAAAACTTCCTTAATCTTCACTAGATGTAGGACTGGGCTGTGCACTTGGAATGAAGAGGTGCATGGCTCCTGAGAGGTGCTGGATGCAGTGGAAGCGGGACTCTCCAGAGCTGCTTGGACTACCAGAACAATTTTGACTCTCCTGGGATGGTGAACTTGTGAATTAGGAAACCAATGTCTGCTGAGATTTAACTAGTCAGAACAAGTCTTATGAGGAGTGGCTGAGGGAATGTGTGTTATTTATTCTGGAGAAAAGGAGGCTAAGAGATGACCTTATCACTCTCTGCAACTACCTGAAAGGAGATTATAGTGAAGTGAATGTTGGTCCTAAGGACAAGAGGGTATGGCCTCAGGTGGTGCCAAGGGGAGGTTTAGGCTGAATATCAGGAAAAATGTCTTCAAAAGGATTATTATGCACTGGAACAGCCTGCATAGGTAAGTGGTTGAGTCACTGTCCATGGTGGTATTCAAAGATGTGTAGATGTGGTGGATATGACAATGCTAGGTTAACAGCTGATCTTGATAAACGTCTTTTCCAACATAACTGTATGTATGATTCTATGATTCTAATCCAAACTCAGGAATATCTTTTTTGATTTATTTAGCAAGACATCCATACTTCTAAACTAGGTCATTCTGTACTAATTTGTCTTCATCGATCTACATGAAGGTCACACTATTGCAAGCTTTTTCTTCCTGATGATATATATCTGAGAGAATGTAGAACAGGATTAAATACATTCAATAATTAAGGTTCAGCTCCTAGAGGCATTTTTACAAATGTCTTTCACATAATTTCACTGTAGTGGAACATGACAGCATCTGGGCTGCTTCTCCAAAGAACCAAGAGAGAGTTAGAAATCTCTGGAGTGGAATTAGTTGCCAGAAGGACTGTCTATGCCTTATAACATACTGTGCTTATATAAATGTCTCAATTTGAAGTTTAAGTGGAACATGATAGTCCACGGACAAAACCCCTCAGATTTCCATAACCAGATAGTCAGAATGAAAGGTCAAAAGTTAAGCAAAAAACCTAAATATTCAGAAGTATAGGGAGTCTACACATGCCAGACATCCCAGTTCTGAAATGCTTTCTTCCTGTTTAGACTGCATAGAAATGCAGCTGAGTGCAAATTAGCACTCCTCTTAGGTAAGATAACACTCCTTTGAGAGTGGGGATACTGTCAGGATTTAGTGATTTGGAGTCCAAATGTTTCTCCCAAGAGCTTCTGGGGATCAATTTTTCCAAACTTGTTTGAAGAGCGTAGATATTTTGTTAACCTTTGCTTGTTCTGCTGAAGCTAAAACACAATTCAGAAAGAAGCTATTTTTCTCCTCAGCTGAGGATTAGGTCATTATGTAGAACATCTCTGAGCTCTGCTACTACCCAGGTCCACAGGTTTCATCATTGTCTGGGGATCTGTTATGGCTAATTCCTACACCATAACATCACTTCAGATACTGATCACAGGGTCATTTTTTAGAGCTGGAGCAGAGCCTGAAGCAATCTCAGGCAGCTTGATAGGTGTGACACACAGAGGCACAAAAGAGGAAGAACCCAGAGAAATGTGCATTTGTCCTGTTTACCTTGTGGTAGCACCCATGAGATGGACCCTAGATCGGCCTCAAAATCATGGCACTGGGGAATCTCATCAGCCCCAAGAAATTACATGGCTACTTCTCACACGCTTTTCCTTTTTAGCCAAGTGTTTTTCTCAATACATCTAGGACACTTAGAAATGACCTAACAAAATCTTTGTTGCTTTTTTCTCTACTCCATTGAAGTAGTAGTTACAGACTTCCCAAGTCTTGGCCTTATGGCTTTTTAAGTCCCCGCCCTTGGTCTTTAATTTCAGTGCCTGTAGAAAATTTTCAGCCACAGAATGGGCTACAGTATTCAACTGATGGGCTTTGTCACTCAGTAACTGATTTTACTTCCACAGTAAAAGCTAAAATAAAAGGTTGCATTTATAGATCATTGCATCACCAGCCACAGCAGTAGACCCTAATAACAGCCACCTAGCTCAGGGAGAACTGCAGCCCTGAATGCAAATCAATTAAATGAGAAGGACTGGCATCTAATGGTAGATAAAATTATTTGACATTGCTGAGGTCAAAATTGCCTGTCTGTATTTGAAAGATACTGCTATCAAGTTTAAAAGATGTAAAAGGTCAACTGCATAGTTTTAGAAAATTCAAGGTTAGGGGGAGAACAACAGAAGATGACTTCGTGTGCTTCTTAGGCTATGATTTTCAAAGGCTTATTCTTTCATTAAGTGACAAAACATATGAGGAAGAGCAATATTTGTTTGTTTTCCCCTTACACCTGTCTCTCTCATCTGCAGAGAGGCCACAGGCTATAATCCAGCTTCAAGTACAGGAACTTGATATGCTTCTGGTGTGACCAGAATTTTATAGACTTCTGTCATGACAGAGAGGAAAATTTAGAGATCTTTTTACTGGAAATGAGTCTGCTCAGGTATCTAGAGAAAACCTTTTCCCTAGATACCTGAAGCTTGGTTTAAACCATTATCAGACAACAACGCCAATGTCATATTGCAAGTGAAGAACAGCAGCTAATATCTTATCAGGGAATTATAACAGTTGTAGAAACAGGGAGCCACAATGTAAGACTAGACTGATTCCCACAGGTAGGAACCAGAAAACTGTTCTCTTACATATTCCACTTTGCAGTGTGAAATGGGACTGTGAACACCTGTCTGTAGATACAGTTGCTTTGAATTAGATAGAAATTTAAGATGTTTTTTGGTGAGTCTTATACAATATATCTTTTCTTATTTTAGATATTAGGATTCAAAATCCAGACAGTCCATATTTGCTCTGCTTCCAGGAGAAATTCAAGCATGAACAGCAGAACAGTATCTGACACCTGTGGATAAATTAGGCCGTTGGGGGGAAGAAAAACCCAGTTGTTCCTTTTTCAGAGATGCATTGTGATAGGATGGTATGATTAACTAGTTTCCATTCCTATCTGTAGCAAGGAGACTTAAACTTTGTGTTTGCTGGCGTATTTTACAGCTAGCTGGCTGTGTCTTTGCTGAGATACTGTTTGCTGAAGATGGAAATTGCTCAGCTGCCTCAGCACTGTTGCATTAGGTTTAGGCTGTGGGGAATTAACTAGCTTCTAGCAAACCCATGAGGACAGATCTAGTCTTCAATGGCATCTTGAATCTGCTCCTGCTAGAAATAGAGCTCTGTTCTTTATAACATGATGGCTCTTTCAGGACAGTGCTGATCACAGGGCCTGCGTTGATGTATCTAAGATGTGTTGTTTGTTCACAGCTGGGTGTGAACAAGCTGTCAACACACATTAGGCACAATATTCAGCAGACCATAGTTTAGACACTTAAAATATCTTACCCCAAATTGTATGGCTGTTTCACTGAGATCCTTCAACTCAACCAGCTAAGCAAAAAATAAAATTTTAAAATCACATACAAATGCAATTAAAACAGATAAAGGAAAACTAATCTTAAAAATCTACACACAAACCATAAGGTAAACTGAGTTTTATCCACAAATACAAAAAAAAAAAAAAAAAAAGTATCTGAGTTCTGCAGCTTTTCAGTATTGCCATGGATTTTACCCGATAGGCTTTCAGGTACTCTACAAAAAAATCTCAAGACAAGGAATTGTAGATGTATCTCTTCATGGAGGAATTGTTTTGTCTTGAAGCCTTGCATTGTTTTTCCACATCATAAAATCCCAGAGTGTGAAATTACCAAACCTGTAGGTGACCATGGTTCAAAACAGTGGGCACGACTTCTCTTAGAAGCATTGCCTTGCACTAGAAATATTTCAACTTGAAGTGTACTAAGGGCTTGTGATGACAGCTCTTTCCTTTTCCTTCAGAAAATACGGACACTCTTTTACATAACAAATACTTCAATTTGACTCTGGCAAACCAATCTGCTATGTATTGGATTCTATTTTTCTGTTGCAATAACCAAAACAGTTGCACGAGGCAAAAGAAAGAATTGTTCTGTCTTTTTCCTGTTCAAAACAGATACAAAACATCACTATGAAAATCGTCCCTCAATGGCTGGTAAAAATAGAACTGCAATTTATGCTCCCAAATACTACCTTTATCTTAAGGCTCTTAAGGATCATTTTCAGTAATAATGGCTGATTTAGATGGATTCCCAGGGTGCTGGATCATTGCCGATGACATTAATGGTTTAAGGCTCCCTGAATTTTGACTGATTGCTGTAATCTGCAGAAACTATTTCAGGACATAGATTTATTATTATTAAGCCTATAAAATGGTGTCAGGGTCAAAGCAAGCTGATGATTTGTGTTGTGATGCAAACATTACACAGGAGAAGATGAAATCTTTTAATAAACATGAAATTCAGGAGAGAAGAGTGTTTCATCTTCTTTGAAGAATCTCTGGCCATGCAATACAGATTACCACGTCAGGAAGGGTGTATTTAGGCCAGGATTGCACTGCAAAAAATAACCTTCAACAGCATGCTGACTCCACTGAGTGTTATTCCACCCAGACTGAGATCTTTCAAGATGTTTCACTAACTTTAACCATGCTTATCTCCCCTTCTTTATTCCCTATCAGTATATTCTGATTTGACATTCTTGATCCATTTTATTGCGCAAAAAGTGTTTTCTTGGTAAATTTTGCCTCATATAGGACTCCCAGCTAAAGAAAAGGAAGACTGAAATATACTCTATCAGAAAATAATGGGAGAGGCCATAACTGAATCTGGAGATCACTAGAAACTTTTCTAGCTTCATGTGTACTCTCAAGCAAGATCAGAGCAGCAGATTTCTTGCACAAACAAACAAAAACGATACAAAAATATTCTTGTTTGCTTTTCCCTTGAGACTGGCTGAAAACACAGTTGTCGGATCCAAAGCTAGTAGTACAGCCAAGAAGAATGGAAGAAAGACCACTCAAGGTTGAAGTGTCACATAGATGTTTTACTTCAGCCCAGCCTGAATACCTGATGGTTTAATAGGTTATTTATGTAACTGAATATCTTCAGGCAGGAGTTTATTTTCTGCAGTTGGTGGGACATCTACTGAAGCACTGCTAATTCATTTATTCTGGTGGTTCTGATCAATTAATGACTTGGATAAGAGACTATTAGTAAGCTTCAAAACCAATGACAGTTGTTTCCAATTGGAGCAGCTTAAATTCCTGGTGTCCTACTACATCTAAACCATTCCCATTTCACTATCCTTGTTACGTTATTATTGAACCTATTTCACTGTGATTTATGAGATGCAAAATCAGATGGAAAAAGCCACCTTGGTCCTTATAAGCTTACAACAGTAATTTAAGAAGTAGAAAGAAGTAAAGAAATGTGATACAGGAACAGTGAGTACTTGAGTTTTCCATTATTCACACTGTTCCACAGTAGACTGTACTTTTTTTCAAATATTAGTAACATCTGTGTCTTATGTCATCAGACAGTATTCATTGGAGTGGAGGCAGGCTAGTGGAGGAGTAGGAGAAGAAACAAACAGGCAGTGCAAGGAGTACAAAGGGTGCTACAACAGGATATAGATGTAATTAGTCGTCTTGCTCGTTGGAACCCAGCGAGTGGGGCACGAGAGGGAGAGGGCATGGTCAGACAGCTGGGAATGCCTGACCATTGGTACAGGCAGGTTAACAGGCACAGGGAGAGCAAATAGTGACTGAGCGTACCCCAGGGGGTCCTTTTGAATTAGCTCAGCTGGAACCCAGTGAGTGGGGCACAAGATATCCCAGGGACTCCTTTTGAATTAGCTCAGTAGTTGGCACAAGCAGGATGTGTGGGCAGAACAGAAGGTGCTTCAGTTTTACTGAAGGCATGATGGTGGCTACTTGGAGGAGTAAGACTGTGCTCTCTGCACCCACCAAAAAGGATATTGGCATCCAGGCCACAGGCTATGAGGAATGCCAAAGCCTTTCACAGGCAACAGGGGGCAACACTGACTATGGGTGTGTGCGGTGTGAGCAGGTTTTTGACCTGCTCAGCCAGGTGGCACAGCTTCAGGATGAAGTGATGGAGCTCAGGGAAGAGGTGAGTAGGTTCAGAAGCATCAGGGAGAGTGAGAGGGAAATGGATAACTCTCACAAGTTGATCTTTACAAATACGGAACAGGAATCAACTCTTAGTGGGGCAGAGGATTCGATGTCCTCTCATCAGCAAGCCCCTCAGCCTTCCTGCAGTAACTCACATGTGCAGGGTCAATGGGAACAGGTAGCTACCTGATGAAACAAACAACACAAATGGAGCAAACGTGCTGCTTTAAGAAGCACACCACCCACAGTGCCCTTGCAGAACAGGTACGAGGCTCTGCAGGAGGAACTGGTTGTGAGCAAGGATGAGGGCTCATGAAGGCCAAAAGTGCCACAAGGGCCAGAAGTGCCACCAAGGCCGACTTGCCTCAGGCCAGCCATAAAAACTGACCCTGAAAAGAAAAATCAAAGGGTCATTGTTGTAGGTGACTCCCTGCTGACAGGAGCGGAGGGCCTGATATGTAGACCAAACCCACTTCATAGAGAGGTCTGCTGTCTGCCTGGTGCCCAGGTAAAGAATGTTGTAGATAAACTTCCCACCCTTGGGAGTCCTTCAGACTATTACCCACTTCTGGTTTTCAGGTAGGTAGTGATGATGGAGCAGTGAGAGTCTCACAATCAATTAAAAGAGACTTTAGGACCTTGGGGCAACTGCTAAAGGGATCAGAAGTTCAAGTTGTGTTCTCCTCCATCCCTCTGACACCGCTGATGGTCAAGGGAACATTTAGAAAGAGCCAACAGGTCAATTCATGGCTCTGGGACTGGTGTCATGGATAGGAGTTTGGATTTTATGATCACAGCTCAGTTTACAGGGCACCAGAACTGCAAGCAACCAATGGGAGGCATCTGTTTCAGAGGGGGAAAAGGATTCTAGGGTGGGAGTTGTCAGGGCTCATTGATAAGTCTTTAAACTACATTTGAAGGTGGAAGTGGTTATTAATCTCATGCTCGCCTGTGACAAACATTGGGGCAGCTCACCAGAGGCAGAGGGATGGAGTGCTGGCAAGGGCTCTCAACTGGTTGCCCTGAGCCAAACCAAGGATGAAGCACTGGAAGTGCCTCTATGCTAATGCACACAGCTTGGGCAACAAACAGGACGAGTTAAGGGCCACTGTGCTCCTAGGATGATATGACATAGTGGCTGTTACTGGAACTTGGTGGGATGACTCCCATGACTGGAATGTAGGGATAGATGGGTACAAGCTCTTTAGGAAGGACAGGCAGGGTAGGAGGGGAGAAGGTGTTGTTCTCTACATCAGTGAGCAGCTGGAAGCAGTGGAGCTCCACCTGGGGAAGGATGATGAGCTGGTTGAGAGCACAGGGGTGAAGATTAAAGGGAAGACAGGGGAAGGAGATGTTATGGTAGGGGTCTGCTACAGGCCATCTGACCAGCAGAACCAAGCAGATGAGGCCCTCCACAGGCAAACAGAAGTGGCTTCATGTTCACAAGCCCTGGTCCTCATGGGAGATTTCAACCACTCTGACATCTACTGGAGGGACAACACAGCCAGGTACCAGCATTCCAGGAAGTTCCTGGAATGCATAAATGACAAATTCCTCCTCCAAATGGTAGAGAAACCAATGAGAAAAGGTGCTATGCTGGACCTTGTTCTCACCAATAAAGAAGGGCTGGTGACCAGTGTAAGGCTCAGGGATAACCTGGGCTGCAGTGACCATGAAGCAATAGAAGTTAAGATCCTCAGGGCAAGCAGAAGGACATATCCCAAGCTTACAACCCTGGACTATAGGCATGCAGATTTTGATTGCTTCAGGGATCAACTGGACAAAGTATTGTGGGATAAAGCCCTAGGGGGAAGAGTGGCCCAGGACAGTTGGTCAGTGTGCAAGGATCATCTTTCTCTGTGTCCAGGAGCAAAGCATCCCCACAGAGAGGAAAGCAGGAAAGAATGCTAGGAGACCTGCCTGGATGAGCAAGGAGCTCCTGGACATGCTGTCACACAAAAAGAAACTCTACAAGGAGTGGAAGAAAGGACATCTGGAATGGGGAGTACATCAGGAAGCTGCCCAAGCAGCAAGAGAAGTGGTTAGAAAAGCTAAAGCTCAGCTAGAATTAAATCTAGCCAGGGAGATCAAAGGGAACAGTAAAGATTTCTATAGGTATATTAATGGTAAAAAGAAGCCTAGGGAAGGTGTGGGCCCCCTCAGAAAGGAAACAGGTGAAGTGGTGACAAGTGACATGGAGAAAACTGAGGTTCTCAATGACTTCCTTACCTCAGTCTTCACTGGTATAGGCTCCAACCCCACTCCCAGAATAATGCAAGATAATGACAGGACTGGAAGAAGGAACTGCCCATGGTGAGTGAAGATCAGGTTTGTGACCATCTGAAGAATCTGAAAGTGTTCAAGTCCATGGGACCCAATGAGATCCACCCACAGGTGCTGAGGGAACTGGCAGATGAGGTTGCTAAACTGCTCTCTATTACATTCCAAAAGTCATGGCTGTCCAGGGAGGTCCCCACTGACTGGAAAAGGGGAAACATAACTCCTATTTTCAAAAAGGGAAAGAAGGATGAGCCAGGTAACTAGAGACCAGTCAGTCTCACCTCTGTGCCCAGTAACATCATGGAGCAGATCCTCCTGGAGGCACTGCTGAGGCAGAAGAATAACAAAGAGGTGATTGGGTACAATCAGCACAGCCTCATCAAGGGCAAATCCTGCCTGACAAACCTGGTGGCCTTCTATGACAAGGTCACAACATTCATAGATGAAGGCCAAGGGACTGACATCATTTACCTGGACCTGAGCAAAGCCTTCAACACTGTCCCACACCACATTCTGGTCTCCAAGCTGGTGCAGTTTGGGTTTGGAAAAGGTTACTCAGTGACACCTGAGTTGTCCTCATTCTTCAGAACAAGCAAGCTTTATACCCCTCATAGATAAAAAGACAGAATTCTTCCATAATTATACTTAATGAGAAGAAATAAACATCCTGAGTTGAAACTAAGCATTGGATAACATAAGCAGCTGATAGTTTTTCCCTTCCCTTGTTTTCTTCATAGTTTCCAAATCTCTGTTGATATTTCTCCACGTGCCCAAGCTCTATAGTATACTTTGGTGGACTGTTGGAGCAACAGGGGGAAAGTAACAAGAGGCTTTGGCTGAAAACCAGTGGGAAAATTGTTCATTTACATCTGAGCCCTGTGTCAGCCAGTATTTGCAAAACTGGGATGTCAATTTTGTGGCCAGTCAGTTGAACACATCAGCACCTCAGGGACTGAGGATGCACACAGGACACAGGCATGCATCAACTAGTTGGGAGTTGGATGTAATCAGTTCACAGGATCAGTATAGTCACTGGCCAGACAAGTGGACAACCCTAATTTAAAAATTACTTGAAGACCAAGATAAAGCTGCTGAGTAAGGAGGAGCTGATTGAAGTTATCACGGGCCTGAGACTGAGGTTGTGCAGACTTTTTCCTAGCTCTTTTACAAGTCAGTTTTGACTGGAAAGGGACAGAAAATGGGAGGCAAAACAGCCAATAATCCATAAAAATTAGAAAAAAAAATGTAACATGTAAACAAATTATTAAAACAGTTCTTCTGTAAGGACATTTGAACAGAAACATTTCTGTTTATTCAAGTGATAGAATGTGAGGACTACATAAATCTTGCCAAATGTTGAGCTTGATTTTGCCCTGATTCTCTACAGCAATGAAGACATTGCTGATCTACTGTCTCTCCAATATCTTTTGAATGGATTGGTTGATTTCTACCACATTCAGAAGGGCAGAGATAAACATGAGTTATTTTTGGTTTTGGTTGGGATTTTTTTCAGGAGAGGCTCCAGTTATACTAGGCATCATCTTCATTCTTTCTTTAAAGCAGAGAAAAATATATATATATATGTAAGTGTGTAATTTTCTAGTTATGTATGTGTAGAGTTACGTGTAAAACCGGTATAATAATAGCTACGTAACTATAATCTACATTTATAATTACAACTATATAACTGTACTACTACATAGCACAGAATGACAGAAACATTCAGGCTGGGAAAGACCCTCAGGATCACCAAGCACAACCGATAATCCTACTCTAGAAGGTTCACCCCTAAATCATATCCCCAAGCACTGCATTCAAATGACCTTCTAACACATCCATGGTTGGAAACTCAGCCTTCTCCCTGGGCAGCACGTTCCAATGCCTGACTACACTTTCTGTGAAAAATTTTTCCTAATGTCCAGTCTAAACACTGGACATTAGGAGTCAGTCACAGCTTGAGGCTGTCACAGCTTGAGGCTGTTCCCTCTTGTTCTCTCACTAATTACCTGTGAGAAGAGACTTGTACCAGCCTCTCCATAACATCCTTTCAGGTAGAGAGCAATGAGGTCTCCCCCCAGCCTCCTCTTTTTCAAACTAAACAGCCCCAGGTCCTTCAGTCTCTCTTCATAAGATTTACTCTCCAGGCCCTTATTCAGTTTCATTGCCCTCCTCTGAACTTGCTCCAGCACCTCAACATCTCTCTTGTATTGATGTGTCCAAGACTGAACACAACACTCAAGCTGTGGCCTCACCAGAGCTGATATATAAACATACATGTACACATGCATACACTTTTTATATGAACTTGAATGTTACCCTGATAAGCACTCTGATCTGATAAGCACTAACATATTTCTGGAGGCTCCAGGAAGCTGCAGGACTGATTAGAACTTTCTAGAAGCGTGTTTCTTCCTTTGCTCTGCTATCCAGTGCTATGTTGAATCTATGCAGTGTTTTTCACCTTCTTTCTTAATGTGTTATGGGGCTATGATGGTGTCTTCACCTGAACAAGCAAAACATTTCCAGATTAAATCCCTCCTCTTCACTTTAATTCCCCGCCTCTGCATAACAGGTAGGGGAAGGCATCTGCTTATGGCTGCAGATAAACAGTAACAGAGCATTGAACAGAGGCCAGATCTTTTGAGTCACAACCCAACTAAATAGCTTTTTTGGCAGTTTTGCTCAATGCAAAAACCATTCAGCATTTCCAGTAAGAGTCCTGAAGAATGGTTGGAAGCAAAAGTAATACTTGCAAAATTGAAATGCTTTTTTTTTCTAAGACTATGTTCTCAACCTGGTGAGTAGAACAGGCAAAGCAAGAAGCCTGCAGTTACATCACTTTAGGGCGATAGTGATCTTCACATCCATATTCTTCCAATTGTCTCTTAGCTGTGATCTATGAGTGGGGCATATGGGTACATCCCTTTTGCCATGTCCCAGCAGTACTACCCTAAACTGCACCACAGCAATATGGAGTCTCTGCAGTTGTGGCAAAACTAGACTGAACTGCTCTTGGTGACAAAGACAGCTCTAAAAACAGCTCCTGAAATTAATTCTGTAAATGGATCTCTCAAAAGACCTAAAGGATTTCCAGTAAATATGCCACAAGTCTTCCAAAAGAGAGACAACCCAAATGTACCATGTTCAGATGTACCATGCCTCACTCCACTCCCTTCTTTGATAACTTGTCATATTAATTCAAGCCGTAGAAGAAGGTCAGAGCTTACATTTGAGAGTCTTCTAAGATTGCTTGCAAAACCATGTCAAAGGCAAAAATGCAGGGGTAAAAATGAATTGTTGGGCCCAGCACAGCCTCACTCTGGAGCACAGGAGCTACTGCAGGACATGTCTTCTCCATGGGACTGTCTCTTAGATGTGCATGGCAAAGAAGCCTATGTTCTCCTTCAAAAAGTGCAGAGGCATCACTGTTCAGATCTGAAGAGTAGCCTTGTGTCTGTGCAATAAAGTGGATAAAGGGGGAAGCAAGCTCCTAAAGGTGGGCATAACCACCCTGCAGTACCTGGGGCTCCTAAGGCAGTTGGTGGACAAGTGGCCTGGAAAGATCCACTAGTCTATGAAACAAAGTGTTTAACAGGAAGATGGGCATAGAGCAAGGAGTGGGGAGGCTGGGAAACAGTCACCCATTTTCATCACTCATATGTGAAGAATTTTGGTATCAGACCAAAATATTCTGGTAAGCAAATTCAAAGTCCTGTCACTGTTGGTGATGAGTGGTGAATAAGCAATTATATGTGCACCACAAGAACCAAGGAAGTATGTCTGGAGTACTGCTGTGATAACAGAGAGAGGACTAACAAGAGCTAAGCAGCCTGTGAGGCCATGTGGAGAGGCTAAATACAATCTGGATCTTAAAAGATACTTCTGTGTGAGGCATGCCCTCAAGGAGGTACAGGAGGGAAGACCTAGCAGGCCCAGGGCAGATGATCATGGTGATGACACCAAAAGTAGAATTTTTTTAAGGAGAACCCAGGGAACTATAGACTTGTCAGTCTGACCTCAGTTCCAGGGAAGGCCGTGGAGCAGATCATCTTGAATGCTGTTGTGCAGCACATATAAGACAATCAGATAATCAAGCTCAGTCAGCATGGGATCAGGAGGGGCACATCCAGCTTGTCAAACCTGAATTCCTCTACAACAAGGTGACCCACTTAGTGGATGAGGAAAAGGCTGTGGATGTTGTTTACATGACTTTAGTAAAGCCTTTGACACTGTCTCCCATAGCATCCTCCTGCAGAAACTGGATGCTCATGGCATGGATGAGTGGCCAGTTCTCTGGGTGAAGAACTGGCTGGATGTCTGGGCTCAAAGAATGGAGGTGAATGGAGTTAAATCCAGTTGGCAGACAGTCACAAGTGGTGTTCCCCAGGGCTCAGGTCTGTGCCGAGTCTTCTTTAATATCTTTATCAATGATCTGGATGCGGAGATTGAGTGCACCCTCAATAGTTTGCAGATGACACCACATTGTGTGGGAGTGTTGATCTGCTTGAGGATAGGAAGGTTCTGCATAGGGGTCTGGACAAGCTGGATCCATGGGCTGAGGCCAACTGTATGAGATTTCATAGGCCAAGTGGTGAGTCCTGAACTTAGGTCACAACAACCCTGTGCAATGTTACAGGCTTGAGGCAGTGTGGCTGGAAAGCTGCCCAGCAGAAAAGGTCCTGGGGGTGCTAGTTGGCAGCTGTCTGAACACAAGCCAGCAGTGTGCTCAGACGTTCAAGAAGGTGAACAGCATCCTGGCTTGTATCAGGAATAGCATGGCCAGCAGGAATAAGGAAGTTATCATGTCCCTGTACTCAACACTGCTGAGGCAGCACCTCAAATGCTGTGCTTAGTTTTTGAGCCCCTCACTGCAAGAAGGACATTGAGTTGCTGGATTGCGTCCAGACAAAGGCAACGAAGTTGGTGAAGGGTTTAGAGAACAAGTCTTATGAAGAGCAGCTGAGGGAACTGGGGGTGTTTACTCTGGAGAACAGGCTGAGGGGAGAGCTTATTTCATAGAATCATAGAATGGTTTGGGTTGGAAGGATATAAAAAAAATCATCTGATTCCAACATCCCTGCCATGAGCTGGGACATCTTCCACTAGACCAGGTTGCTCAAGGCCCCATCCAGCCTGGCCTTGAACATTTCCAAGGAGGAGACATACACAACTTCCCTGGGCAACCTGTCCTAATATCTCACCATCCTCACTCTAAAGATTTTCCTCCTAGTCTAAACCTACTCTCTTCCTGCTTAAACCCATTCCCCCTCATCTTATCACTACAAGACTTTTAAAAAGTCCCTTCCCAGCTTTCCTGTAGGTCTTGTTTGGTTACTGGAAGGCTGCTATAAGGTCCCCATGGAGCCTTCTCTTCTCCAGGCTGAATAGACCAAACTCTTGGAGCCTGTGCTGGTGCTCCAGCCCTTTGGCCCTCCTCTGTACCCGCTCCAACAGTTTGATGTCCTTCTTGAATTGGGGGTCCCAGGATTGGACACAATACTCGAGATGAGGTCTCACAAGAACAGAATAGAGGGGGAGAATCACCTCCCTTGACCTGATGGTCACTCTTGATGCAGCCCAGGACATGATCAGCCTTTTGGGCTGCAAGTGCAGATTGCTGGCCCATGTTGAGTTTTACATCAACCAACATTCCCCAAGTCCTCCTCAAGACTGCTCAATCCACTCATCACCCATACTGCATTTGTGCTTGGGATTGGCCTGACCCAGGTGCAGGACCTTGTGCTTGAATTTCATGAGATGTGCTTGAACTTCATGAGATTGGCAGGGGTAGCGAGGAGCATGTTGATCTCTTCTCCCTAGTATCAAGTGACAGAATGAGAGGGAATGGTGTAGTTGAACTGGGTGAGGTTTAGATTGGATATTAAGGAAAATTTTGTTACTGAAAGATTATTCAGACATTGGAATTGGTTGCCCAAAGAAATGGTGGAGTCACTGTCCCTGGAGTTATTCAAAAGCATGTAGACACAGCACTACAGAACATAGTGTAATGGCTATTGTGGTCTTAGGTTCACAGTTGGACTCAATGATGTTAGAGGTCTCTTCCAGCCAAAACAATTCTATGATTCTATAATTTTCCCTCTCTCATTAATGCACTGGATGCCCTGGTTTACAGCCTGTGGTAGTTTTAAGGACATGCCTTTAATTTTCCTCACAGAGTTCGAGCAGAAAGGTAAAAGAATGTAAATAAATGACAATTGGGTGTAAAAGAGCAAAATAATGATTATTATAAACACTTCCATTGGAGAGATAGAAATGTTTAAGAGTCAGTACTCAAAACAAGGTACAGGCAGTCTCCCAGTCTGTCTTTCTAGTGTTTCTCTTCTGGTTTTGGGAGATAACACACATCCCTGCATACTGACCTTGACAATCTAAGTTTAACAATCTCTCTGTTTCTTGGCTTTCTTTCCCCTTTGCCTGCTAGCTCTGGGAAGAGGGGGGTGGAGGGGAAAAAGAAGTAGGGCCCCTCTGGTGCCAGGGGGCTTTGTTGTGTTTTTCTGTTAATATTTGTAAATGTTGTGAATAGTGTATATTTGTACATATTCATTGTGTTTCATTATAGATTGTAGTTTTGCCTGTAAATACAGCTTCATTTGCTTCTGAACTGAGCTAGTCTGGAGTTGTTAATGTGGGAGGGGAATTTCAGCCCACCACACCACAACATTTAATTTTGGTGCTTTCCAACATGAGGCAATTGCTTGTTTGATTTATTTCTGCTCAGATTAGGAAGGAAAATGAAGCTGCTCTGGATCCTGTGGCATGTTATATATTCTGTTCTGACTGTGGTAATTGATAAATGGGCTGTTTCTGCTATGATAGATAAAATTGTAAGATACATGGCATATAAACTATTTCTTTGGTTTAAAGACAAGTTACAGAAAGTTGTTGGGTATTTTTCTGGTTTTATTGGAGTAGGGACTTACGGTAATGAGACTGTAAATCTGCCAGCAGAAGTATATGAATTTGCTATTCCTATCACAAAAGGTTATATGCACAAATGGAACCCCAAAATGATTTATATGCTAAGCTTGAATCTGCTGTTTGTGATAGTAATTATATGCCTGTTGATAGCACTGTGTTGAGAGAGGCATGGAGCTACTTATTCTAGCAGCCTGCACAGGCACAAAAGAAAACACAGAAAAGCTCAGAGAGATCCTGAAATAGGTACTGATTCAGATTACAGCGTTCAGGTGACAGGCAAAAGCTTACGAGAAAGCAGCTCTGAATGTCGATAGCAGCAGCAGCTTTGACTCTGAGCCAGGAGCTGCAGGGACTCTGCCGGGACCTAAGATGGCTACCGTGGTTACACAGGCAGCCTCCATTAATGAGGCACAGTCCTTTCCTCCCTCTGCTGCTGAAATGGAAGCAGCAGTGGCTGCATGGCCTCAAAGGGTACCTGCTGTCTCTGCACAGAATCTCTTTGTTTCTGCTGTGGATTTGAAAGCTGAACCAATTTAGCTTTCAATTTAATTTAATTGCTGCTCTGACCAGAAAGCACAAGGGAGCCACAGGAGGGGGTGCAGAAAATGCAGGAGGAGGTGCAGAGGCTGCAGAAGGTGAAGAAGGAGGTCAGAATCCTTCTGTTTAGGGACCCTTTGTTAAGAAAGATGCTTCTGATGAGGAAGAGAAGGTTAGCCTTAAAAGTCTGGCAGACTTCATGAGACCACCCATGGATGGTGGAGATGTAGGATGAGATATGAGCCCTGGTAAATGAGGAACTGCTGGAAGTGTCTCTGGACTCCAGGAAATTGCACCAAGGCTTGCAGTAGGACAGCAGGTTCAAGAATAAGATGATGATGGTGATGAGGATGATATCCAGTCAGCTAATGTTTTGATACAGGAGCTCCAGCCTTGGTGGTAGGTGACAAGTCCATTTGGAACGATCGCAAAGGACACAGGCATAGGACAGGCATCTAGGCAGGTGCCTTGGTAAAGGCTTCCTATTGGCTGTCCTTATAAGGTACCCTAGCAGAGATGATTTACCATGGAACCCTAAGACTTGGAACATGGTAGATGAGGGAATCAAGCATTTGAGAGAGTTTGCTGTGAGAGAAGTAATGTATGGAGATCATAATACGCTGCATCCTGATGATCATCAAACTGATCACGCAGAGTTATCCAGATACTGCCACGTGATTGCCTCTGTTGTCTATTTTGGTTTGACCTATTTTGGAACGGCCTTCTTGGACAACATCTGATCCTGACAGCTGAAACTTGTATCCACCTGGAGGAAGAGGAACTGGCATCATCCCCCTTCATCAAGTTGGATATGGAGGTTTTAAATTCCTCCTTCATCTCTTTCATGCAATTCTCAGTCTTTCCAGTCAGAGTTTCAATGGCTGGAACCAAAGAAATATATGTGAGACTATCCTCCAACTGCCTCATTTGGTCAGTGAAATGGCCAACAGTAGGAGGCACTCCACCATAATTTCTTGCCACAATTCTGCTTGCCAGAATGGTAGCATAATTAGGAGGAGCAAGCGTAAAGAGCTTTTTGCAAGGACTGTTCCCACAGGAATTTCATCAGGATTCAGTGTGTTATGATCAGTTTGGTGAAAACATGAACAGATGGGATGGTCAACCAACTTCTGATCCTTTCCAGAGGTTACGGGAGCTGCAGAGGGGCAGAGCCCGAGGTAACAATATCAGAAGGGTAGCTGTCACTTTCTCTGTTTCCCAGGACAACTCTAATAGTTCCAACAGTAATTCTAACTCTGGTGCTAGACATTGTGCCAGCCATACATGTGGAGGTAAACCCCACAATTAAGGGTGCCCTGCCTTCCACCAGGGGGAAGGGATCATCTCCGATCCCAGCCCTTCCCTGCTCACCAAGGCAGGAGCAGCGCCAAGCGGCACGGCACAACCCCTCCTCTGAGCCAGCTTCTCTCTCCCAAGAGGCAGGCGTGGCATGGCTGCAGTCTCTGCTGCAGGGCAGGTGTTTTCACCAGAGGGAGGAGCTGAGTCACCTGGGTTTGTTGTCCAGTTAGGTCATGTGGGCAGGATCAGAGATGGGCGCAACTCGTCATAAAAGTGTTTCCAAAAGATCTGTGTCAACCCAGACAGAGGTCCCACATAAACATGAAGGTATCCAAACTCCTGGCTGAAAGGAGTGCCAGACTCTCTCACTTCCCGAGGCAGACTGCAGGGACTACACCTGTATTCGCTGTGAGCAAGTGGGTGACCTTTTCTGGTGGCTGAGCTAAAGGAGAAAGTTGAAAGGCTGCAGATTATTAGGGAGTGTGAGAGGAAACTGGACTGATGGAATCAGACTCTGCCATCCTTCAAACAGTCCCATCAGCCATGTAGTAGTCAGGACACTAAACGCTCCCTACTGTCCTACCAGCTTCCCAAACAGAATGACTCAGAAGCTGGAGAGCAATGGAGACAAATTCCTCCCAAGTGCGCCAGGCGTGGCATCCCCACAAGTCACTGAACCCCCTCACATGTCCCTGTATAATAGATTTGCTGTTCTTAGTGAACCTGTTTCCACCAAAACCAATGTTCAGCAAGTGGAACCGTCCACCAGCAGCTATGAAACCTTGTCTAGTTTACATTGTTCAGAGGGGCTAGGGGCGAGCAAACCTACTGTCAAAACATCTGCAGTCAAGAAGAAACTCTGGGTGCTTGTCGTCGGGGACTTGCTTCTGAATGGTGTTGAGGGTCCTATATGCAGACCTGATCCACTCTTTAGGGAAGTCTGTTGCCTACCTGGGGCCAGGGTCAAAGACATAGTAAGAAAACTGCCTACCCTGGTCCACCCAACTGACTACTACCCATTGTTTGTTTTCCAAGTAGGCAATGATGAAATTCCAAAAAGAAGTTTGAGATCAATGAAGAAAGACTTGAGAGCCCTGGGACAAATGGTTAAGGGGTCAGGAGCACAAGTAGTATTTGCTTCTGTCCCCCACTAGCTATGGGGGACTAATGATGGACTAAACATGAAAATCCAGCAGATTAATGCCTGGCTGTGGGACTGGTGTCAACAGCAGGTTTTTGGGTTCTTTAGTCACAGGCTACTCTACAAGACTTCAGGCCTGCTGACTACAGAAAAAAACTATCTCTGAGAGGAAAAAGAATCCTGGGACAAGAACTGGCAGGGCTGATTGATAGGTCTTTAAACTAATATTGAAGGGGGAAGAGGGACAAACGAGCGCCACTGAGGACATTCCTGGGACAATTGTGAGTCAGGGTACCAGCTCCATTGCTGTCCCAGGGGCTGTAGGGGATAGTGGATTATGTGACACCCACAATGGTAACAGATACTCCTCTGCTGAGTCTCTGAAGTGTCTGTATACCAACACAAGAAGCATGGGGAATAAGCAGGATGAACTGGAAATCTGGGTGCTGTCACAGGAGTCAACTTGGAGGCTTGTGGCAAGTGGTGTCCCCCAGGGATCGGTACTGGGTCCAGTTTTGTTCAATATCTTTATCAATCACCTGGATGAGGGGATTGAGAGTACCCTCAGCAAGGTCACTGATGATACAAAACTGGGGGGGTTGGCTGACACCTGTCAGGCTGTGCAGCCATCCAACGTGACCTGGACAGCCTGGAGAGCTGGGTGCAGGCAAACCTCATGAAGTTTAATAAGGACAAGTGCAAGGTCCCACATCTGGGGAGAAATAACAGCAGGCACCAGTACAGGTTAGGGGCTGCCCTGCTGGAAAGCAGCTCCACAGAGAAAGACCTTGGAGTGCTGGTGGACAGCAAGTTCTCCATGGAACAACAATGTGCTCTTGTGGCCAAGAGAGCCAATGGGATCTTGGGATGTATCAAGAAAAGTGTGTCCAGCAGGTCTAGGGAAGTTCTTCTACCTCTGTACTCTGCCCTGGTGAGACAACACCTGGAATACTGTGTTCAGTTTTGGGCTTCCCGGTTCAAGAGAGACAGAGACCTGCTGGAGAAAATCCAAGGGAGAGCCACGAGGATGATTAGGGGACTTGATCATCTCCCCTATGAAGAGAGACTAAGATCCCTGGGGCTGTTTAGTCTTGAGAAGAGAAGACTGAGAGGGGATCTGATCAATGTCTATAAATATCTGAGGGGTGGGTACTAAGTGGAGGGGGCCAGGCTCTTTTCAGTGGTTCACAGTGATAAGACAAGGAACAATGGGTTCAAACTTGAACAGAGAAGATTTCACCTCAACATGAGGAGAAATTTCTTTACAGTGGGGGTGACAGAGCACTGGAACAGACTACCCAGGGGGATTGTGGAGTCTCCTTCTCTGGAGAGTTTCAAAACCCAGCTGGATGCATTCCTGTGCACTCTATCCTAAGTGATCCTGCTCTGGCAGGGGGGTTGGACCTGATGATCTCTTGACGTCCCTTCCAACCTCTGATATACTGTGATACTGTGAAGGGATCATGGAGATAACAGAATCTATTGGGATGTGTACATCCAGTGGCCTGGCACTTCAAAATTTCAGAAGTACAGGGCCTTGGTTGACACAGGAGCTCAGTGCACCATAATACCATCAAATTATCAAGGGGCAGAAGCTATAACTATTCTGGGAACCACTGGTGGATCTCAAGAGTTGTCTAAGATAGAGGTTGATATAAGTTTAACTGGGAAACGGGAAGAAACATACTAATGTAACAGGACCTAATGCACCTTGTATTTTGGGAATTGATTTTCTGAGAGAAGGGCATTTTAAAGACCCTAAGGGTTACAAATGGGCTTTTGGAATAGCAACTGTAGAAATTGATGGAGGGAAATTGAAGTTGTCTATCAGACCTGAGCTTTCAGATGAATCTGCAGTTGTGGGACAACATGAGATAGAGGATGTGAAGTTGCCACTTGCTTCTCAAACTGTGCATCACAGACAATACAGAACCAACCGTGACTCTTTGGTGCCCATTCAAAACTTGATTCGTCAGTTGGAGAGTCAGAAGGTCATCAGCAAAACTCATTCACCTTTCAACAGTCCAATCTGGCCTGTGAGAAAGCAGAATGGAGAGTGTCGTCTGACAGTTGATTTCCATGCCTTGAATGAAGTAACTCCACCCATGAGTGCAGCTGTACCAGACATGATGGAACTCCAATATGAGCTGGAATCCAAGCAGGCCAAATGGTATGCTACCATAGACATTGCTAATGCTTTCTTCTCTATTCCCATAGCAGAGGAATGCAGGCCTCAGTTTGCTTTCACCTGGAGAGGCATTCAGTACACATTCAATCGTTTGCCCCAGGGGTGGATTCACAGTTCAACCATCTGCCATGCAGTGATCCATGATGCTTTGGAGAAAGTTGGAGCTCCAGAACACATTCAGTTCATCGATGACATCATCGTCTGGGGTGAGACTGCTGAAGAAGTCTTCGAGAAAGGTAACAAAATCATTGACATTCTCTTGCAAGCTGGTTTCGCTATCAAGCGAGACAAGGTGAAAGGACCTGCCAGAGAAATCCAGTTTCTGGGAGTGCGGTGGCAAGATGGTCGCCGTCACATCCCAATGGATGTGATAAACAGAGTCTCCACCATGGCAAATCCCATCAACAAGAAAGAAACTCTGCGTTTCTTAGGCATAGTGGGATTTTGGAGACTGCACATTCCTGGATACAGTCAGATTGTGAAACCTCTTTATTATGTGACTCAAAAGAGAAACAGTTTCCAATGGGGTCCTGAGCAACAAGCAGCCTTTGACCAGATCAAGCGAGAGGTAGTCCAAGCGATGGGTCTGGGACCTGTCCAAACTGGTCCAGACATTAAGAACATTCTGTACACGGCCGCGAGTGACAATGGTCCAACCTGGTGCTTATGGCAAAGAGCTCCAGGGGAGACACGAGGACGTCCTCTTGGTTTCTGGGGTCGTGGCTACAGAGGTTCAGAAGCAAACTACACTCCAACAGAGAAAGAGATTTTAGCTGCTTATGAAGGAGTGAAAGCTGCTTCTGAAGTCATTGGAACTGAGTCATAACTTCTTCCAGCTCCTAGATTGCCAGTTCTGAATCGGATGTTCAAAAGCAGAAGTTCTTCACCACATCATGCAACAGATGCTACCTGGTCTAAGTGGATGGCTCTGATAACACAGAGAGCTCGAATGGGAAATCTTGAAAGACCTGGTTTGGTGGAGGTGATCACAAACTGGCCAGAGGGCACAAGCTGTGCAAAACCTCTAGGGGAGAGAGTAACTCATGCTGAGGGAGCTCCTCCTTAAGGTGATCTTTCTGATGATGACAAGAGATATGCTTTGTTCACAGACGGTTCTTGTCATCTGGTTGGAAACAAGCGAATATGGAAATCTGCAGTGTGGAGTCCAACACACAAAGTTGCAGAGGCAAGAGATAGAGAAGGAGAATCCAATCAATTTGCAGAGGTAAATGCTGTCCAGCTAGCTCTTGATATAGCTGAATGCCAGAGATGGCCAAAGCTTTATCTCTACACCAACTCATGGATGGTAGCCAATGCCTTGTGGGGTTGGTTAAAAGACTGGAAAAAGAATTGATGGCAGAGAAAAGGAAAGCCTATCTGGGCTGCAGATCTGTGGCAAGACATTGCTGCTCGCATTGAGAGAATCCCAGTGAAAGTGGGAAACATTGATGCTCACATTCCTAAGAGCACAGCTACAGAGGAACAACAACACAACCATCAGGAAAATCTAGATTGCAAGAGTTTCCTGAGAGGACACAAACTTTGATCCAGATCTTGACTGGAAACACCAAGGTGAGCTTTTCTTAGCTCGGTGGGCCCATGACTTGTCAGGACATCAAGGCAGAGATGCAATCCACAAATGGGCTTGTGACAGAACTATTGACATTTCCATGGATGGTATCACGCAAGTCACCCATGACTGTGACATTTGTGCTGCTATTAAGCAGGCAAAGTGAATCAAGCTCTTGTGGTATGGTGATCGATGGTCCAAGTACAAGTATGGTGAAGCCTGGCAGATTGACTACATCACTCTACCTTGTTCTCGATCTGGTAAGCAATATGAGCTGACTGTAGTAGAGGCAAGCACTGGATGGTTGGAGACTTATCCAGTTCCTCATGCAACTGCACATATTCTATATGATTCTATAACTTAGTTTTATGGGTAAAGGTACATCAGCTTGACTTAGTCTAAAATCCAGCTTTTCCAAGTAAAGGTCAAAGAACATTGATTTGGATCTCTTCAGGCCAAAATGAGTTACAGGCTTTTAAAATATGCATGTAAACAATTTATAAGGTTTACAATAAAATTTCAGAGCAAGACATGTGATTGTTTCTGAGTTACATATGGATTATAGCTTTGTGCAATGAAATCTGTGTGAAATGCCCTTGGGCAGAATGTCATTGGAAGCAAGTTGACTAGTTATTGTGTTCCTTTAACAAAATGCCTTACCTAACTAACCACATCACCGTTTACTTGTGAGATCTGTGAAGAAATACAAAATGGGCTACAAGAATAAACGTACTTACTAATCTTCCAGGTATGAAGAATGATTCACAGTTAATAACTTATCAGATTAAGTCAAACCTATTTGTTTGCTTCCAGAATAATCATAAGAAAACGTGTGGTAAGTTGAAAATTCCCCCCAACACAAAATTGCCAGACCAGCCCAGTTGGAAGGAAATGAAGCTGTATTTACAAGCAAAGCGACAATCTACAATGAAATGCAATGAATATATACAAAATATACAGTATTTGCATATATTTACAGGTATTTACAATTTATAAAGAGCACAAGAAATCCCCTGGCCGAAACACCAGGGGAAGCTTTTCCTTTCCTGCTCCTCTCCTTACCTCCCTGGACACAAAGGGACAAGAGAAAGAGCAGAAAATTGTTTTTTAGTACTTAACCAAAACAAAGAACACAGGTGTAGTGGGTTGAAAATTTCCCCCCAACATTAAATTTGCCAGACCAGCTCAGTTGGAAGAAAATGACAGCTGTATTTACAAGCAAAACTACAATCTAAGATGAAATGCAACGAATATGTACAAATATGCAATATTTACAGGTATTTACAATTAATTAACAGCACAAGGACCCCCTGGCCAAGGACCAGGGAAGCTGCAACAGTTTCTCTCTCCCTGCCTCCCCCTTTCTCTCCTATACAAAAGGGACAAGCGAAAGGAGCAGAGAGATGTTAGACTTAGCCAAAACAATGCAGGCAAGGTCAAGCAGAAGCCAGCAGAAGCACAAAGTTAGTATCTCCAAGCCCCAGGAAGTGAGAAGAGAGAGAAATTGTTTTGGGAACCAAATCTTATGGTAGATATCGCTCCAATGGGATTGTTTAGAATTAACATTATTTTCCTTTTTACATCCAAAACTGATTTATTTACGTTTTACTACTTTCTGTTCAAGATCTGTGAAAAAATTTTAAAGACATAGCCTAAAACTACCACAACAGCCAAGGTCAGCACAGCCGGCCAGAAGCAAGTTAGTATCTCCCAGAGCGACGAAGCTGAGAAAGTTAGCCTACACAACCAGCTTATGTTTGTTATCTATCCAATGGGATTGTTTAGAAGTTATCCTTATTTTCCTTTTTTACACCCAATGGTGGTTTGTTTACATTCTACCACTTTCTGTTCAGGATCCATGTAAAATTTTAACGGTATGGCCTAAAACTACCACAAAATGACAATTCCTCTTCATTTCCTCTTTATTTACATTTCCCCAGTAACTATGTTGCAGGACTGACTATGACCTGCTCTCTCCTCCTTCTGCCAGCAGGACTTGTTTAAACAGCTTTTCTTTCACTCAGTCTTTGCCTGTCACATCTTCAGCAACTACCACTTGCACATTGAAATCCTTCAGTCTTCTGAACTTCATAAAGTATTTTAACAAGAGCCCTCACTACCCAGCTGCTACTAGCCTCAATATATTCCAACCCCCGCTATTTTCTGACTAAATTGTCCATGAGGGCAGAGGAGACTGTGATGTAGTTCTGTGGTGTGATGGTTTTACGGCTATACCTTTAATTTCTCACAGAGTTTGAGCAGAGAGGTAAAAGAATGTAAATAAATCACAATTGGGTGTAAGAAAGCAAAATAATGATTATTCTAAACACTTCCGTTGGAGAGAAAAAAATGTTTAGAGTCAGTATTCAAAACAAAGTACAGGCAGTCTCTTTGTCTGTTTGGTGTTTCTCTACTGGGCAGTCTGTGTTTCTCTTCTGCACCTGGCTTTGCAGATAGCATACTGACCTTGAAAAGCTAAGTTTAACCTCTCTGCTTCTTGGCTTTCTTCCCCTTTGCCTGCTAGCTCTGGGAAGGGGGAGGGAAGGAAAAGAGGCAGGGCCCCTCTGGAGCCAGGGTGCTTTGTTATGTTTTTCTGTTAATTATACATATTTTTAAATGTTGTGAATAGTGTATATTTGTACACACTCATTGCATTTCATTATAGATTGTAATTTTGCTTGTAAAATACAGCCTCATTTGCTCCCAAACTGAGTTAGCCTGGTTATTGTCAGTGTGGGAGGGATTTTTTCTTAGCCCACCACACTACAACAAGTAACAACTGTAATGAAGAATTACAGCGGCTTACAAAGTTTTTGTTTAAGGACACACAGGTTTTTGTTCAAAGCATCTTTCCTGAAAGGAAGCTCTGTTTAACCGGGCGTGGTCCCAACAGCCAGAATCTCCTTTTTCCTTCTCTGCAACTCTAGATACTTTCTTGGAAGATACACTTCTTTTAGAATGGTGTTATTGGAAGCTTTAACCCACAAAATTATGCCCACAGGCAAAGTTTTGTGCCTAGAAAGACCTCTGCAACAATAAGTCCATGCACAAGTGTCCCCTTATGCATGTGCTTGACTGCCTCCATGCCATCATGACAGCAAAAAGCTCTGGAAACCTTTCCCTTTAGTTTGCAAATGTCAGTTTAATCAATTTAAAGTATTCCATCTGTATATTACACATTGCTCTGGAATCTTCTGTCATCGCTTCTGTCAGTGACACAGAATAAACAAGTGTGTGAACTCATTGTCACCACTTTGTCTTATCTCTCTTCCAAAGAAAGGAACAAGTTGAGAGCATTCTGCTCCAGGAACGTGGAATCTGAAGTTTTGCTGCCTCCCATGGACTCCTTGAAGCACATCCAAAGTTTTGTTGAAAGAAACTGAAAAAAATAGCCACAGGAAAAATGCTGTTGTGTTCACATGAAACTGTGGTACTGTTCACAATTATGGTACTGTCCACTATCATTAATTACAAAGTTTGTATCAGCCCTGAAAACAAAGAGAATCGTATGGCAGCTGGCAAATAGAGAGACAGACTTCAATGTGTGTGAAACTTGTTTTAAGACGGTGGTGTTCATTTTTACATTTTTAATACAATTTTCTATAGGACTAGTAGGCAGAGCTTGGTGCAACCAACCACTAGGTTGAAGGGATCCATCAATCAATGCAATATAGTGATGCAATATTGTGATACAAATGCTAAAAAAAGAATAGATCTAGACAGCTGGAAAGATTTGTACTGGGGAGAGATTCACCTTCAGATATCTGCCAGATCTTGAATTTACCTATTTAAAATGCACTCAACCTGAAACTGGAGTGTGCAATTCTGTCATCACATACTATGTGACACGGCTATGCAGTGCCTAAAAGGCCCACTCTGAAACAAGAACTTTGTATCTATCTAGGATGCAAGCTTGAAGTATGAAAAGTCTATTTGCCCATTATGAAATGGGAGTACTGTTTACCTTGGGGATGTTTTGAGACTAACTACATTCACATATGGAAAGCACTTTGAGATCCACCACTGGAAACGGCTTTAGATAGAGAGCATTTGTCTTGTTGCTGCTACTAAGCAGAAGTAAGATAAAGGTATTACACTACTCCCTTTTGATGACTGTCTCCTATTATATTGCCATGGTGCTGGCTTTCATTTCCATGGAAACAGGGCTTACAGAGGCAGCTTGCAGCAATGTGCAAGCTATAGTTAGGAATGACATACATAGATTTTAGCTGCTGGGTGTTGGCTTATAGCTATAAAGATGAAGGCACAATACAAGTGGAATGGCAAGAGAGAAAGGGATGGACAAAGGGAAGGAGACCCAGAGATTTTGAAGCTGATGAGCACTCCTCCTTCTGCTAAAGATTATGGATGTTTTGTGGTTTTCCTCTGTGTTATTGCCTTCATTTTTTCCCAGCCTGTACTTGGACCTGGCCTCTTTTCTGTTATTTCTACTATAATTAGGTAATGCTTTGTTACCTTGGTGCCTGAAGGCCTCGAAAAACTGAAGTACTCTGCTAGGACCATGCAAACATGGACTAAGCATTTCCATAGCGGGAAGGAGAAAAAAGCACAGGATAGGTAAAATTATTTGACTAGCTTAACGCACACAGGATGGTGACAGAGCCAAAAATGTCTTTATTCAAAGCTTGTTGCATAGCTACTCTTTGCTTGCTCACTTCTTGCTTGCTGTGCCAGTGCTGAGGAAGACATTCCTGTGCTGCCTCTTTGTCCAACATTTTCTATGCTCCTCCTGAACCTTGGATTTCCTTTCAGAAACCACTCCTTCTGCCTACATATAAATTTCAAATTGTTTTTCTATTCCCCATGCCTACAGCAGTCTATAGACACTTCTTCCTTGACATTGTTACTTGTACTACTGCTTTCCTCCCCAAAACAACGCTCGGACAAGAGCACTGGTTCCATTAAACCCAGTGTGAAAGAACCATCACTCCCTCTTGCCAGTGTCTGCTAAACACTCATATGTCTGTCTAAGCTACCTCCAGTCCTTCAGAGAGGTTTTACCTGTGAATTATATTTTTCTTGGAACCTCCAATAAAACTGTTTCTCCTCTTAAAAGCAGGGAGCCACTGTAACAGGGCAATTCTCCAATCTCCAATTTACAGTTATGGATATTTCACCTGATAACACTCAGACTGTTCCATTTTCTATAAAATTCTGTCATCAGTCACCCTCTTTGCTATCAAAGATGTTGTCTGTGTTTTCTTCTTTGTTATCATGTACCCTGGTTAGGGCTAAAAGTCTCCTTATGGCACCACTATTTCTGAATGGAAAATTTTGATGGAATTATTATATTTTAATTAATTTTGAATAAAATCTTCTGGAGAAAAAAAACATAATTAAATATTCTATTGTTCACAGTCCAACAGACATATCACTTTATTGGCAGCCCTGTTTATGCTAGGTCACTGAGATACAGGGTCTTTAACTCACCTGCATTGAAGGAAGCAAAGTGCTGTTGCAGGGAGAGAGGACACATCATGAGCAAACTAAAGGTTAAGTCTCCAGAAGGAGTACTGAATTAATCTTTCTTATGATGTGAGAAAGGACTACATCTGGGCCAAGAAGAAGGGAAGAATTCTGTTTTAAAGGCTTTGGTGTATATGCTGAAGGCTTGATAAAGCCCAAGGGAAATGAGGTATGAATTCTTGCATAACAAGAGCTGCCTAGAGCCTCTGCTACACAATGTACTGGTTTGAGGCCAGACAGATCCTCTCTTGCCCCGAGAGGGACAAAAGAATGACATGCACACAAACGGATTGGAGAGTGATGGAAAGTTTAAATGGAAAAGCAATTGGTGAAAATACAAAAACTACAAAGCATAGTGGCAAAGATATCCCAAAGCATACAGAGCCCCTTACATAACACCCAAAGGCTTCCCAACTCTTCCCTTCTCCCACCTGAGGGTCTACCCAGACCCCCAGGGCTCACTCTTCCCCCACTGCTAGGCAAGTCTCAGGCTGGCCAGGCCTGAGACTTCCCCCCCCACCCCTGGCATTAGGCCTAGACAGGCCTGAAAGTCCTTGAGATACTCCCCCACCGTTACCCCATAGGGAGCATCCTCCTGGCATTAGGCCTAGACAGGCCTGAGAGTCCTTGAGATACTCCCCCACCATTACCCCATAGGGAGCATCTCCCACGGGAACAGAGAGGGAAGAAAGAGGAAGAGAATGACTCTGCACATGTGTGTCGGTGTGAGCTGAAATTCCCCCCCCACCGACAATAACCAGGCTAGCCCAGTCTGGAAGCAAATGAAAAGCTGTATTTACAAGCAGAGTCTAAAATCTACAATGAAATGCAATGAATATGTACAAATATACAAAATTCACAACATTCACAAATATATACAATCAACAGAAAAAGCACAACCGATCTCCCTTTGCTTCCCCCAAGGGGACCCTCCCAAAGGGGCCTCCCTCTCCCAGGAGCTTCCCCCCCAGACCCCCCTGGACAGAGAAGCAGAGTTAGTTAAGCAGAAAGCTGTTAACTTAGCTGCCAAGGTCAGTGTGTTATCTTCAGCCAGAAGAGAAGAAGAAACAGCAGCCAGACAGCTCAGCAACTGCCCCCACTGCCGAACGCAGAATGTGCAGAATGCCTACTTTGTTTTGGGTAATAGTTCTTAAACATTTCTATCTATCCAATGGAAGTGTTTAGAACAATCGTTATTTTGCTTTCTTACACCCAATAGTGACTTATTTACATTCTTTCACTTTCTCTGTTCTGAACTTTGCAAGGAAAAATTAAAAAGACAGTTTCAAACCACCACAGTCCACCCCTTCTAAACAATTCCATTGGCTGCTACTATCATTTATCTAATCTAAAATAATATCTACAACAATAGGTGAATAAAGACCATAGTCCATTCCGGCTATCTCAGATGTAGATGATTCAAAAGAGTCAAATCACAGGAAAAACAGCAAACAGCTTGTTTCCTCGCAGATGGAGCGAAGGAAGGAACAGGGACTCTCAGGTGACTCAGGGCTCTCAGGGTTCGTGCACCGTAGATCTCATGAACTCTCCTCTTGGGCGCGATGCTGTGTCTGCGCAACACTCTGAATTTAACCTCTCTCAGCCAAAGTTAGATTTCTTTGTGGAATACACTGAATTTCACCATTTTCTTGCATCACCCAATAGGTGTGACCAGGACCTTCAGCAGAAACCACCCCTCGGACAGGTTTGGCCTCTCCTGAAGGAGAAAATACCCAAACAGTTTTGCCTAACAGATTCTTTTCTCTGATAACAGGAACTCTATCACCTTCTTCCTTTCGCAACAAATCTGATTGGGCAGGTCCAGCTCGATTCACTGAACCTCTACTATTCACCAACCAGGTTGCTTGTGCTAAATGTTTCTCCCAGTTTTTCAAAGATCCACCCCCCATGGCTTTGAGAGTGGTTTTCAGCAAACCGTTGTAGCGTTCGATCTTCCCTGCAGCTGGTGCATAGTAGGGAATGTGGAATATCCACTCGATGCCGTGCTCTTTGGCCCAGTTTTTTACAAGATTGTTCTTGAAATGAGTTCCGTTGTCTGACTCAATCCTCTCTGGAGTTCCGTGTCTCCACAGGATTTGTCTTTCCAGACCAAGAATGGTGTTACGTGCAGTTGCATGAGGAACTGGATAAGTTTCCAGCCATCCAGTGCTCGCCTCTACCATAGTCAGCACATACTGCTTACCAGATCGAGAACGAGGTAGAGTGATGTAGTCAATCTGCCAGGCTTCACCATACTTGTACTTGGACCATCGGTCACCGTACCACAAGGGCTTGATCCGCTTTGCCTGCTTAATAGCAGCACAAATGTCACAGTCATGGATGACTTGTGTGATAGCATCCATGGAAATGTCAATGGATCTGTCACGAGCCCATCGGTAGGTTGCATCTCTGCCTTGATGTCCTGACGAGTCATGGGCCCACCGAGCTAAGAACAGCTCACCTCGGTGTTTCCAGTCAAGATCAGGATCAGGATCAGAGTTTGTGTCCACCTGGGAAACTCTTGCAGCTAGATCTGCCTGATGGTTGTGTTGTTGTTCCTCAGTAGCTTTGCTCTTAGGAATGTGAGCATCGATGTGTCTCACTTTCACTGGGATTCTCTCAATGCGAGCAGCAATGTCTTGCCACAGATCTGCAGCCCAGATTGGCTTTCCTTTCCTCTGCCAGCCATTCTTCTTCCAGTCTTTCAGCCAACCCCACAAGGCATTGGCTACCATCCACGAGTCGGTGTAGAGATAAAGCTTTGGCCATCTCTCACGTTCAGCTACGTTAAGAGCTAGCTGGACAGCTTTTACCTCTGCAAATTGACTGGATTCTCCTTCTCCATCTCTCGCTTCTGCAACTCTGCGCGTTGGACTCCACACTGCAGATTTCCATCTCCGCTTGTTCCCAACAAGACGACAGGAACCGTCTGTGAACAAAGCATATCTCTTTTCATCATCAGACAGATCACTGTAAGGAGGAGCTTCCTCTGCACGAGTTACTCTCTCCTCTGGAGGTTTAGCACAGCTTGTGCCTTCTGGCCAGTTTGTGATCACCTCCACCAAACCAGGCCTTTCGAGATTTCCCATTCGAGCTCTCTGTGTTATCAGAGCCATCCACTTAGACCAGGTAGCATCTGTTGCATGATGTGGTGAAGAACCTTTGCCTTTGAACATCCAATTCAGAACTGGCAATCTAGGAGCTAGAAGAAGTTGTGACTCAGTTCCAATCACTTCAGAAGCAGCTTTCACTCCTTCATAAGCAGCTAAAATCTCTTTCTCTGTTGGAGTGTAGTTTGCCTCTGAGCCTCTGTAGCCACGACCCCAGAAACCAAGAGGACGTCCTCGTGTCTCCCCTGGAGCTCTTTGCCATAAGCACCAGGTTGGACCATTGTCACTCGCAGCCGTGTACAGAATGTTCTTAATGTCTGGACCAGTTCGGACAGGTCCCAGACCCATCGCTTGGACTACCTCTCGCTTGATCTGGTCAAAGGCTGCTTGTTGCTCAGGACCCCATTGGAAACTGTTTCTCTTTCGAGTCACATCATAGAGAGGTTTCACAATCTGACTGTATCCAGGAATGTGCAGTCTCCAAAATCCCACTATGCCTAAGAAACGCAGAGTTTCTTTCTTGTTGGTGGGATTTGCCATGGTGGAGACTCTGTTTATCACATCCATTGGGATGTGACGGCGACCGTCTTGCCACCGCACTCCCAGAAACTGGATTTCTCTGGCAGGTCCTTTCACCTTGTCTCGCTTGATAGCGAAACCAGCTTGCAAGAGAATGTCAATGATTTTGTTACCTTTCTCGAAGACTTCTTCAGCAGTCTCACCCCAGACGATGATGTCATCGATGAACTGAATGTGTTCTGGAGCTCCACCTTTCTCCAAAGCATCATGGATCACTGCATGGCAGATGGTTGAACTGTGAATCCACCCCTGGGGCAAACGATTGAATGTGTACTGAATGCCTCTCCAGGTGAAAGCAAACTGAGGCCTGCATTCCTCTGCTATGGGAATAGAGAAGAAAGCATTAGCAATGTCTATGGTAGCATACCATTTGGCCTGCTTGGATTCCAGCTCATATTGGAGTTCCATCATGTCTGGTACAGCTGCACTCATGGGTGGAGTTACTTCATTCAAGGCACGGAAATCAACTGTCAGACGCCACTCTCCATTCTGCTTTCTCACAGGCCAGATTGGACTGTTGAAAGGTGAATGAGTTTTGCTGATGACCTTCTGACTCTCCAACTGACGAATCAAGTTTTGAATGGGCACCAAAGAGTCACGGTTGGTTCTGTATTGTCTGTGATGCACAGTTTGAGAAGCAACCGGCAGCTTTACATCCTCTATCTCATGTTGTCCCACAACTGCAGATTCATCTGAAAGCTCAGGTCTGATAGACAACTTCAATTTTCCTCCATCAATTTCTACAGTTGCTATTCCAAAAGCCCATTTGTAACCCTTAGGGTCTTTAAAACGCCCTTCTCTCAGAAAGTCAATTCCCAAAATACAAGGTGCATTAGGACCTGTTACAATAGTATGTTTCTTCCACTGCTTCCCAGTTAAACTTATATCAACCTCTATCTTAAACAACTCTTGAGATCCACCAGTGACTCCCTGAATAGTTATAGATTCTCCCCCTTGATAATTTGATGGTATTATGGTGCACTGAGCTCCTGTGTCAACCAAGGCCCTGTACTTCTGAAATTTTGAAGTGCCAGGCCACTGGATGTACACATCCCAATAGATTCTGTTATCTCCATTATCCCTTACCTCCCCCTGGCGGAAGGCAGGGCACCCCTAATGGTGGGGATTACCTCCACATGTACAGCTGGCACAACGTCCAGCACCAGAATTAGGATCACTGTTGGAGCTATCAGAGTTGTTCTGGGAAACTGAGGAAGCGACAGCTACCCTCCTGGTATTGCTACCTCGGGATCTGCCCCTCTGCAGCTCCCGTAACCTCTTGAAAAGATCAGAAGTTGGTTGACCATCCCATCTGTTCATGTTCTCACCAAACTGATCACGCAGAGTTATCCAGATACTGCCACGTGATTGCCTCTGCTGTCTGTTTTGGTTTGACCTATTCTGGAATGGCCTCCTTGGAGCACGTCTGTTCCTAACAGCTGAAACTTGTATCCATCTGGAGGAAGAGGAATTAGAATCATCCCCCTTCATCAAGTTGGATATGGAGGTTTTAAGTTCCTCCTTCAGCTCTTTCATGCAATTCTTCATTTCTCCAGACAAAGTTTCAATGGCTGAAACCAAAGAAGTACGTGCAAGACTATCCTCCAACTGCCTCATTTGGTCAGTGAAATGGCCAACAGTAGGAGGCACTCCACCATAATTTCTTGCCACAATCCTGCTTGCCAGAATAGTAGCATAATTAGGAGGAGCAAGCTTAATGAGCTTTTTGGCAAGGCCTGTTCCAACAGGAATTTCATCAGGATTCAGAGTCTTATGATCTCCATACATTACTTCTCTCACAGCAAACTCTCTCAGACGCTTGATTCCCTCAGCTATTGTGGTCCAAGGCTTAGGGTTCCATGGTAAATCATCTCTGCTGGGGTACCTCAGCGAGACTGCCAGTAGGAGGCGTGCCCACAGAGAAACTTTACCAATGCACTTGCCTAGATGCCTGTCTATGCCTGTATCCTTTGAGAGCATCCCCAACTGAGAGGCCGACTTGTCACCTACCACCAATGCTGGGGCTCCCATATCAAAACACCTGGCTAGCCAAGACAGGACTGGCTCATTATCTCCTCTGATGTAATCCTTCCTCACATGTCTAATTTCCTGTCTGGGTGCATTAGCTGACTGTATGTCATCCTCATCATCATCATCATCATCATCATCCTGAGGTCGCTGTCCCCATAATCCTATTTTAATCCTCCGTTGAATTTCTTTGAGTTCAGAGGCACTACCAGCAGTTGCTAATCTACTAGGGTCTACATCCTGACCTACATCTCCATCATCCATGTGGGGTCTCAAGAGGTCTACCAGAGTTTTAAGGCTAACCCTCTCTTCCTCATCAGAAGGATCTTTCTTAAGAGAGGGACCCTGAGTAGAAGGACCCTCATCTCCATCTGCACCATCTCCTGCAGCATCTGCATCTCCTTTACGCTTTCTGGTTACAGTGGCCACCAAATTTACTGGCTTGGTTTTCACATTCACAGCAGAGTTGGAAGAGCAAGTAGCCTTATGTCTTTCTTGATACAGTGCTATCAGTAGCCATATGATTATTCCAAGAAGCAACAAATTTAAGATTAAGGCTAGTACAAGATATCTAAGGTACCACTGGTTCCAAAGACCCTCTGTAGTTGTAAGAGGAGTAACAAACTCATATGTGTCTGCTAGCAGATCCATAGTTGAGTTACCATAGCTTCTTAGCCCAATAAGACCATAACAGAATTCACCAACATTCAGTAACTTGTTCTTAACCCAAAGAAATGACTTATATGCCACATATCTCACAATCTTGTCTATCATGCAAGAAATGGCCCATCTGTAAACAATCACACTGATAATAGATGAAATAGAATGACTCAGAATCCAAAACAGCTTCATTTTGCTTCCTAATCTGAGCAGAAATAAATCAAACAAGCAATCGAGCCCCGAGTTGGAGCGCCAAAAATAAAAAGTGTGTCGGTGTGAGCTGAAATTCCCCCCCCACCGACAATAACCAGGCTAGCCCAGTCTGGAAGCAAATGAAAAGCTGTATTTACAAGCAGAGTCTAAAATCTACAATGAAATGCAATGAATATGTACAAATATACAAAATTCACAACATTCACAAATATATACAATCAACAGAAAAAGCACAACCGATCTCCCTTTGCTTCCCCCCAAGGGGACCCTCCCAAAGGGGCCTCCCTCTCCCAGGAGCTTCCCCCCCAGACCCCCCTGGACAGAGAAGCAGAGTTAGTTAAGCAGAAAGCTGTTAACTTAGCTGCCAAGGTCAGTGTGTTATCTTCAGCCAGAAGAGAAGAAGAAACAGCAGCCAGACAGCTCAGCAACTGCCCCCACTGCCGAACGCAGAATGTGCAGAATGCCTACTTTGTTTTGGGTAATAGTTCTTAAACATTTCTATCTATCCAATGGAAGTGTTTAGAACAATCGTTATTTTGCTTTCTTACACCCAATAGTGACTTATTTACATTCTTTCACTTTCTCTGTTCTGAACTTTGCAAGGAAAAATTAAAAAGACAGTTTCAAACCACCACAACATGGATTTATAGGGGGCAGGATTTCTGGGTAGCAATACGCCATTTCCTGTGTCCACTTGATGGGGTTGGACACTCAGGACACCAGAGGTGTAGCTTATGTGGCAGTGACAGGAGGCACCCAGCCTGAACTGACACACCCATGGACTTGAACAGTAGCAGAATGAGGGACTGTGAAAGTTACTCTTTAGTAAAAAGTGTATTAAACCTGTGTTTATGAGGAGAAACACAAATTCTTTAACTGCAGTCAGTGTGCTTGTTCAGCTTTTCTGTTTGGATATTCTAGAGCCTAAGATCCAAATCTCATTTCCAATATGTGTCTGTGTGTCCCCTTACCCTTTATTTTTTCACTTAATGCTCAGGGCCTATGTATGACTCTCTTCAGTCTAAGAATAGGAATAATGAAGCACCCTAAGTGTGCAGCCAAACCCAAAAGCTTGTTCATTTGTAACTACTTGAACAAGTAGGTAACCAACCCTCTTCAGAGTGCTCAGGAATGATTTGTATTCATAATGTTGGGGCAATAAGCATAAAACCTCCTAGCAGTAGATAAGCTAAGACTCTCACATATCAATGCATCACAGTAAAGGATTAATTTAGGTTATTGCAAAACAATTCCAATGTGTTGGATTCTGCATCTCTCTCCCTGCCCCCCATCACCCGTCTCCCCAATTATTTTTTCTGTTTTTTTTGTTATTTAGTGCACCAGAGCTCTTTCTCAATCAGTGTTCTTTCATACTTACCAAACAGAAAAGCAATACAGAGACATTTAGGACATTTTATACTACATGAAGAATGAGGGTTGTAAATTTATTTTATGATATACCACTACTCCCCTTGCACCTTGAGTAACACATCTTTTCTGTGTATTAACTACTTTTCCCATCTTCAGCCTACCACAAAACCCCTCATTGCTTCACAGATGAAGTGTACATTGTGGGACTGTTGCCCCCCATGAGGAGCACCTAAAAAAAAAAAAAATCAGATTTAAATACTCATGTACACAGAAATGACTATCAGATCATGCAAATGTTCTCCAATCCTCCATCATGGATGCACCAAAGGCAGAAAGATGTTTCAGTTCTGCCTTTACAGCAGCTAAAATTCCTCACAAAATCACAGGCCATTAAAGGCTGGAAGTGACGTCCAGAGATCATCAAGTCCAAATTCCTCCCCACACTCCAGATCATCCTGACCTTTACATCCATTTGTCTGCCCTCAGTGCTCCCCAGTCTGTCCAGTCATCAGCTTTGCACAATGTCAGGGACAAGCAGATATATGTGCCAGACATCTTTGGCACTGTGGAAGCGCTTCCCATTTCGGTGCAGCCACACTGAAAGCGTATGAGAGATGCTATGCTTCCCTTTCTTCCAGGTTTCAGCACATTGACAGAGCCAGGCATCAGATGAGTGCTGGAAGAAATCAGAATCACAATGTGTAAGTCAAACCCATTCCACCCATAACTAATAAAAAATACCCACGAGTACCACTACTGAAAGAGATTGTCAACACTTCCATGAAGAAGGTAGCTCACTGATTCTCCTAAATCAGTCTGGCATCTTCTGGGAACACTTTTTGTACCTGATTTGTCCTATAAATTATGCTTGGCTCCAGAGCATTTCTGAGTAGTGGGATTATGAAGTAACCAGAGAATTTTTTTTTTTTTTTAAATCTTTTGACCACAGACAAGTCCTTAACTCATGGTATTGCAATATGTTTGGTAACAGTTACAGGTTAGAATCTGCCTGTAGTTTATTACAAAACTTATGTGCCTGCTCATGAGATTTGATACTCAGTTCATAGATTGTCAAAAGAACAAAGAGGGAACTTTTGAAAGTGATTAGTTCTAATTAGCACCAACATAACAGAAAGGGGGTGAATTCTGAGCAGACCAAATGTAAGTAATAAAAGATACCTGAGTAACAAACACTATAGAAGAGTCAACAACTTTACAATGTGCCTCTACATCCAAGCAGTCTGCTCCTGCAGCATGAGAACAGATTACAGTTCAGTGGGGTGTCTGATTCCTCCAGGATGTTTTTCCTGAGCTAAAGACTGAGCATTAGATGAGTATTAGATTCAGCTGAGGAGTTGCAAATGCTTCTACATCCAGAAGCAGGCAGACATAAAAACTGACAGCATACAAGAGATTTTTGCTCCACTTTTGCCAACTGTTTTTCACTGTCTGTGAAATGTGCCACAGGCTGGCAAAACGAAAGGTTCAGGGAAGCATAGATGACAATAGTTTTGCATATGACTAATGTAGATGATTTCACCCTGTAAAATAACTGAACCCATAATATTTTAGCAAGCAAAGAAGGCTCCTGAATACAGTGATTACAAGACAAATGGTGTTACATTTGACAGAAACACTCTTTTGTGCATCCTTAAAAGATTTCCTCTTACAATCCCAAGACTAGAAGAACCTCCAGAAAGAAAAGGGAGGAAAACCTTTCCTCCAGGAAAGTTATGCTTTCTTGTGATGATTTTCCATCAATTACTCCTCTCATAAAATGACAAAACATTGTACTCCTTTTACTGACCTGGGACCTTCAGCAAGTTTCTTTTCCTTGCAATTCAGAGTCCCCAGGGCTCACTTGCACAAATGACCAAAAAAAAAACCCCACAAAAGCACTACTCACAACTGAACCATTTCCAAATGTTTTCCTTCTTAGCACATTCAATGAGCAATGAAAGCAAAACACAAAGAAGAGAGTGTCTCCCAGACTGAGAGGCCTGGGACTGTTTAGCCTTGAGAAGACTGAGAGGGGATCTGATCAATGTCTATAAATATCTAAGGGGTGGGTGTCAGGAGGAGGGGGCCAGGCTCTTTTCAGTGGCACACAGTAATTAGACAAGAACAATGGATGTAAACTTGAACATAGAAGATTTCACCTCAATATGAGGAGAAACCTCTTTACAGTGAGCATCACAGAGCACTGGAACAGGATGCCCAGAGAGGCTGTGGAGTCTCCTTCTCTAGAGACTTTCAAAACCCACCTGGAGGAATTCGTGTGAGGACTACCCTAAGTGATCCTGCTTTTGGCTGGGGTTGGACTCGATGATCTCTGGAGGTCTCTTCCAAGTACTAATGTTATGTGATTCTGTGATTCTATGAAATGGGAGGGCCATTGCTGAACAGCCAGTGAGTATGACCTCTGATAGTAAAATTACATCTTCTTCTGCAGGGTGAGTCTATCCTCTAGACAGCTAGAAATGAATGTGGTGGAAGGAGGGGAGTGATCTCATCTTCTCATTCCTTGCTTACCTCTGATCTAATTAGCTAAGATATTACTGCAGCATCCAGAGAGCAGTGAGGCACAGTCATATGCACAAAACCAGATTGTAATCCATGATCTACTCCCTCTGAGTACAAGACAGCTGTCCTAATTTTGTTCTCTTAGGAGTGCAGAGGAGATACTGTGAGTTCTAAAGACTAGAGTTTTTTAACCCAAAACGGTACTTGTATTCTCTCTCAAAAATAATTAAGGGAAGGAAAACAAGAATGGGAAAGAAAGAGAAATTCCAAAGACCAAATAAAAGGCAGGTGATCATTTTACAAGGCCCAAAGCCATCTTTTTTTTTTATGTGAAAATTAGATACCTGTTACACTGATATGAAGAACTTAGCACAGTTCTGGACAGCTCATCCAAGGAAAACACTAGTGTACCTGCAGCGTTTCTGTCTCCTTTCTGGGAGGTGATGCTTTCCTCCAGAAAATTCCCTGCTGACCTGGTGCTGTTCCATATTTCCACACCTCCCTGAAGGCCAAACTGTCCCTGCCATCTCCATAGCCCTTTTGACCCAGCATGCAGAATCCTCATGCTTACCATGCAGTTGGCAACACAATTAGTAAAAAGCTGAATCCTGGAAATGACAAGAACCATTGGCCTAGAAAATAACTATGAATGGGTTTGGATCATTCCAGCTTTTTGCTACATGGACATCTGTGGTAATATTTTTTTGTTTTGGTTTTGTTTGGTTTGATTTGGTGTTTTTTGTTTGTGTTTGTTTGTTTGCTTCTTTTGGTTTTAGTTTTGGTTGTTGTATCTGTTTTTTTTAATGGAAAGGACTATCAGAATTATTTCCTACTGCAGATTTCTTCTTTAAATCAGTTAAACTTCTTTCTACTTGAAGAACTGAATCTCTGTATTATTAAAAACTTTCCTTGTTCTAGAAATTTCTTTTTACTTATTTAGTCTTTTTTTTCCCCCTCCAGGTTCTTTGTTTAAAATCTGACTCAGATTGAGCACTTAAGGAAAGAATGATGATTCTGTGCAATCTCCCTCAAATCTTATCATAGAACTTGATTAGTCAAATCTTGGTCTTTTTTTCAGGAGTTAGCACACCTTTGCTGACTTTTGCTGACTTTTGTCAGGTTCTGGAAGAATGTGTACAGGCAGTTAGGTCTGACCACTGCATTTATTCTCTAAAATCCCCAACAAAATCATTTCTCTAAACCAGCAAGTCTATCTAAAGAGGCCGTGGGAGAAAAATATCATGGTTTCAAAAAGGTACAGTGGATCACAGTGCTAACACCAGCATCAAGAAGAATAGACTGGAACAATCAATTCATAATGATGGTTCACATTTTATTAACCTTTTTAAATGGCTTCCTTAATGGTTACAAAGACCATGAACAAGGCCTTACAATCTTCCCCTTACAATCTTTATACCTAGAGCAATTGGTGGAGCAATTAAGATCTGAAAAAGCTGCCCTGTTCTCTTCATTCCAACGAATTGTCATTTGATGGTTAGAGCCACGAAGATGAAACAAATGTTCCTGTGGTGTCCCTGACCTTGCATTACTGAGGGAATATCATTCAACCTCTCTGTGATGCAGTTTCCTCATTTGTGGTGAAAGGAGAACTCCCATTCATGTGGAGAGACACTGTGGATGGAAGTGTTGTGAAGCGCATTGTTAACAGCAGAACGGGGATCTGCATGGCATGAATGTGCAGATTGATTTTGTACAACTGTGAGTACCTTAACACCAACCAACTGCATCTGCCAAGTCATGTAGTCTATCACCACAACCTTTGGTGTCTGTAAATGCTTTCTGGAGTTATGAGCATGGGCGTATTTTCAGAAGTATTACAGACAAAGTCAACTTCAATTGCATGTCCCGGATTTATCTTTTTGAGTAATTTGCTATTTGGTTTTGGTTTGGTTTGGTTTGGTTGGTTGGTTGGTTGGTTTATTTGTTTTGCTTGGAGACTTTGTATTAGGAAAAGGTAAAATGTTCAGTTCTTTTGGGTTATATATGCTGTAACTCGGAAGGACACATTGATGTTCCAACCCCACCTTTCAGCAGCAGAACTGTAAATATGTGTGGCTTGTAATAGGATTAAGGTGGGTAGTGTCTTTACAAAATGAAGAATTGGCTAAGAAGGAGATGAAATAGCAAAGAAAGAACCAGACATTTTGCCTTATTTATACGTATGTAAATCACAAACAGCCTTTGCTAAGGGCCTTATCTGGGGTCTTGCTGTAAAATCAGTAGGGGGCTGTCTGAAGACAACAGACACTGAACACAGCCTGAACTTCTGAACTTTTAGGACAGAGCACAAGCTTAATAGACTACTTGAGTATTAACTTTTCCATCCAGAGAAGTGAAGAATCTAGTTTAAATGAACATACGATGTGTGATGCAGGAGGGTTACACACGAAGGGGTACACATAGTAGGTGTATCGAGAAGACTGCAAATCCTGAGTACCTTAGCCAATGGGGGAAAGGGAGAAGGAAATTTGCGTCCAGGAATTTAGGATAAAACAGAAACTGTGCCTTCCAGCAATTTGAGAGACCCCACAGATTTGTCCTGTGGACTCTCCCTTTACCCGAACAAAATTTTACAAGAATCCTCTGCCTTTGTCATGAACAGGAACTTCTAGATTGGATTAATTTTTCCTTACACTTGCATTTCAGAAGTGGCTACAGAGTTAAAAGCTGGGGCTGGGGCTGGGTCCTAGAAGGTCATTTTTATCACAGGCAATTATGTTTGCAGTTGTGCATGGTCATGAAGACGAATCAGAGTTTATACTTTGTGGCAAGGAGAAAGCTTGTGGGACTCAGTTTCAAAATACTCAGTCACCTTCAGGGGCAATGTTGGCCATGGTGAGCAGTGCATACTGAGCTGAGTAGGAAAGCAGAATGTCTGTCTTTGACATATAAAATGAAGGTTGTCTGTCTGGTGTAAAACAAGCATGTGGAGATTAGTATCGTTTACTGTTTGTGTAGTGAGGGCCTGCCTTAACATCTTTTCTTGGTTAAAGAGAGACAGATGAAGGGTTATCAAGTCCTGCAAATAGTCACTCTAAGGCCTTCTCCGTGGTGAGATACACCATGGAGATGCACACACATCCAGGGAGAGAGGCACCAGGTAGTCCTGTGTGTGTTTCCGGATCACACAGCAGCAAGTAGGGAATCCTTGTCATTGTTTATTCAGCTGTTTTCTCCCATCAGCACTATAGCTTGCATCTAACCCTGGTGTCCTGTGTCTTCCAACTGCTGACCAGCAATTGGCAACTACTATTTCTAGGATCTCTTGAATCTAAAACAGCAATCCTGAAGAGTAAAGCAGTCACAAAACAGCAGATGATTTTTTTTCATTCAGAAAGGAAATGAATAATTGCTCTTGCACAAAACCAAAGCAAGCTATAAATCATACTTAGAAGATTAAAGAGGGACTGTGAAACAAAAATTATCCCCTGAAACAAAGAAAGCAAAATCTTGTGATCACCTGAAAGTATGCTCAACTCAAAGAACACTTTATTGTGCAGGTCTGCATATCAACATCAGTGGTTGCTTTGCAGGTGGCACAAGCCAAATGGAAGTTAACTTGCCCATTGCAACTGAGACCATTACAAAGAAAACGAAAGTTGTAGAGCCACTTCAATATTTATAAGCTGCATCCTTCCTCCATGTGCTGCAAAGGCAGGAAAAAATTCATCATATTTTGTTGACTTAACTGGAAGTCCTAAAGGATCACTGTTTTTCCACAGGTTATTCTGGCCACTGTAGAGGAGGTAATATGTATTACATGCTCTCTAGCAAATAGAGTATAGCTATGTAGTACATAGTTTTATACCTCACAGCTGCATGTAACATGTTTGCATATAACAAACATACATATCAAAATATTATACAGCTTCATATAGATTAATGTGAAATGTGATATCTTTGTGAAAATCATTTGAGAGAGGGGTGTCAGTGCACCAGGGTACCAAATACAGAACTCTTACAGTTCTACAGAGGAAAACCCACCCAGCTCCATACAACCCTGGTAGTATTTCATCAGAGACTTATCTCCTTTATTTGTCCTTCTTTCTGTTTTTTTCTCACAATCTTGTCTGACAGTTGTGCTTCACTGATGCTGGATAACACCTTAGCTCCCTTGCATCCACTATTTGCTTTCACCAAACCTCATTTAGTGCTGTCCTCTGCCCACAAGGGACATCCCAGTCTGACCCTTTGTACATATGTTTCACTTTAAAGGGTCTGTTAATTTAAATAATAATTATATTTTACATTTCAGCTTATTGATTAGTGTATACACTTCTTAGCTTGGAATAAAAAGATGTTTAATGAAAGCTGTGCTGCCTCCTCCCACACAGAGAGGGCTAGAGTCTGTATTTGCACATGACCCTATGTACTTCTACTATTCTCCAGTGACCAAGTAAATCTAAACAGGTAGCAGATACTTGTAACAATGCAGCTTATCCATCCTAGACGTTACTCAAGCAAACACATCTCCACCCATGGGCTTCTTCTTCTTACCAGTCTTCCTAGAGAAGCAGTTTTGGGCAGCAGAGCTGTGCTTTTATGCTCCATGTTGGAGCAACAGGCAGTTAAAATGGGTCGTCTCTACCACTAGATTCATGGGAATTTTTCTTCCACAGATGGGTCATTATATAATGGCTTTTCTGCAGAGTAATATATGATTATTATTCTTGAGAGACTAAAAAAAATTGAAAAATCAGATAATACTGCTTAGTCCTAAGCAGTTATCAGGATTTGCTTCAATATGTTGGAAATCCTTTGCACAGCAGAAGCCTGGGACACATGTAAATATAATTTAGATTGTATCTGACATCAAAAATGATAAAAGAAACCTGCTCTTGAGCATAGTGAGTCATAGGGGATTTACAAGTAAAGCTGTATATGATTTCTTAGGAGGAAATCATTTCCCCACTCTCTTAAATGAGCACAAAATATCCCAAAGAAGCAGATCCATCTAGGTGAGAGGATATAAGCTATAGAAAAGCTTCCTAGAAGTCTAGAAGTGAAGGACACTCAGGAGAGAGCTAATTTTGGTAGGGTCATGACAGGAGGGACACTGAAGCACCTCAGTACCTCTGTAAGAAGCCTCAGCAGAGGTGGCATTTCAGAGCTGAAAAGGCAGCTCAGCCCGGCAGAAGGGCAGTGGTAGGCTGTGCTCTGAAGCTCTGCTCTCTCCTGCAGCCCATGGAACTGAGCCTGTTGTGTCAGGATTCACACATGGGATAGGAGGAGGGGGCTGCCAACTTATAAACAGGTTGTTACCAATATCGCTGCAAACATCCTGCCTCGACAGCCTGATAGGCTGAGAGAGAGGTGAGGCTTACGAGTGACCGCTCCTCATAGCATGAGACTAAAATTTAGATCTTCATACAAGAGCTGCGGTTGCTGAGAGCTGTTGGAGAGCTGTTTCTGGTCACAGTTGTCTATACTGGAAAACAATATCTTCCTCTGCACCCAAATCCCAAGATAGTGTAATCACTAGTGTTGTATTTTAAACACTGAGCGGTGTTTGACCCTCTACTCTGCTACTGTCTATTATTTGTTCATTGTCAGAGGGTGCTTGGAGCTGTGAAGTTGGAAAAATTAAATATAATGCCTCTGCTGATGATCCTACATTCACGGGACTGCCTTGCAGTACGGCATGGATGTCTACAAAACATTTAACTGCTTTAGACTGAATGTAAGAAGAGTTTATGCATGAAGTTGAAACCTTGACAAACTGGAGAAGTGAGCACAAGCCAACCTCATGAGGTTCAACAAGACCAAGGGCAAGGTCCTGCATCTGGGTCGAGGCAGTCCCAAGCACAAATACAGGCTGAGCAGTGACTGGCTGGAAAGCAGCCATGAGGAGAGGGACTTCAGGGTGCTGGTGGATGAGAAGCTCAACGTGAGCTGTCAATGTGCACTTGCAGCCCAGAAAGCCAACCAGAGCCTGGGCTGCATCAAGAGAAGTGTGGCCAGCAGGTCAAGGGAGGTGATTCTCCCCCTCTACTCAGCTCTGGTGAGACCCCACCTGGAGTACTGTGTCCCGTTCTGGAGTCCCTGTTCCAAGAGGGATATGGACATGCTGGAACGTGTCCAGAGAAGGGCCACCAGGATGATGAGAGGGCTGGAGCACCTCTCCTATGAGGACAGACTGAGAGAGTTGGGGCTGTTCAATCTGGAGAAAAGAAGGCTCCAAGCTGACCTTATTGTGGCCTTCCAGTATCTGAAGGAGACCTACAAGAAAGCTGGGGAAGGACTTTTTAGGATATCAGGTAGTGACAGGACTAAGGGCAATGGAACAAAGCTGGAAGTGGGGAGATTCAGACTGGACATGAGGAAGAAGTTCTTCCCCATGAGAGTGGTGAGAGCCTGGAATGGGTTGTCCAGGGAGGTGGTTGAGGCCCCATCCCTGGAGGTGTTTAAGGCCAGGCTGGATGAGGCTCTGGCTAGTGTGAGGTGTCCCTGCCCATGGCAGTGGGGGTTGGAACTAGATGATCCTTGTGGTCCCTTCCGACTCTGACTGATTCTATGATTCTATGATTCTAAGTTTTGCATGAAGGCTAGAACAATACTACAGGTCAGTCCCAATTATCACTCTTGAGTTCTCACCTTTTGAGTCTGTAAAGCATTCACTGTTTGAGCTGAAAATATTCATCTCTGCCTTTCTGGACAGATATAAATTATTTTAGTGAGCTTTATCCCATCAATTGTTATTGAGTTATAGCAGAATAGAAAAAAAAACATACCTTTTCTTCTGCTGTAAAATATACTCTTGCAATGCTGTTGTGATTTTTTAAAGCCAAACAACAGCAAAAACCAGCTGATCTCTAAGAAATAAAATCTGGCAAGGCCCCATTTCCGCTTAAGGGTGATCCTTCTGCCAGTTCTTGCTCAGGAAAATAATTTAGCATGGACAGCAAGTTGAGTATGTACTCACATCCCCTTGAGGTCAGGACTAAAGATACAATTAAGTATGTGATGAAGTGCTGTGTGGGATAGGGATGGTTTACGACCCACCTATTTTTCTTGCCTGGAAAATAAAATGTCTAAGCAGCAGCTGAGGAAATACATTTCAAAACTAGGTTCTCACGACAGAGAAGAGGCAGGAAAAGTCTGGATTGGCATGCTGAAAGGGTCAGAGCCCCAATACTCAGGATGCTGAGAACAAGACTTACCTCAGGTTCTTGCGGCAACTCATCACATCCCAGAGCTGCAGATTTCAGGAGACGAACAGGGAACGCAGTTTTGGTTGGTAGGGAATGCTGGCTCAGCACTGACCACAAAACATTCCCAGGCAGGGTAGGATGGACAGGCAATGTTATTAAATACTTTTTTCCTCTTCAGTTATCCTCACCCTATTTTGCTGACTGGACTTTGTGACAGACCACAGAGCCACTGAGCTGCTCTGCATGAACATTTTTATGCTGCTTATGCCTCACAACCAGTTTAACTTCATCAGCTCCACATTACTGAGAAATCACAAAACAATCCAAAATTACCAAAACAAACATCCAGCCATCACTGTTCAAATCTAACATTTCTACTGCTATTATGCCTCTTATCTCTATTTTCCATGTTAATATTTGGTACTAATAAACGACAACATTGTCTCTTTTGTTCACTTTTTTTTTTTAAATGACTGCACTGAGATACTATCCAGAAATACCAAAAACTCTAGTTTTCTATTTGTTTGGGGTTTGTTGTTTTCTTGGAGTTTTTGTTTGTTTTTCTTCCATTGAAGAAGATTCTTGTAGGGGCTTTACTGGCAGGATCTGCTTTCCAGGGCAAGCAATCTATTTCAGGCTTGCTTCACTGCTGTTGAGGGATTTGGAAATATTTTTTGTCCGTCTAATGTGAATTTCCAAATCATGGTGCTTTCTCTCAGTCTGTAAATTCTACTTTCAGCATAGTGCACTTAACTTGGAAACATGAAGTCCTGCTTAACAAGCTAAACATTGGACATGACCTGAACTCATTAGCTAACATGACCTTAACAGAGGCAGCATCAGGTTGCCTCCTGAGCCAGCAGTGAGAGGGTCACATTGTGAAGGCTTCAGAGCCCAAAAAGCAACGTGAGCAAAGCTTTCATATAAAATGGAGACACATTAACTTGAGGTTCAGGGTACAGAGCAGCTGTATGAATGGAAACCTCTGATTAGGGATTGCAAAAAAAAAAAATTGGTTAATATTTAGTCAGCTTATCTACTGACAAAATATTGCCAAAGATCTTCCTTAGGTTCTGATTTCTAGATGGTACATAGCAAGGGTTGGGTATCGTGGGCCAGTGTCAGCCAAGTTGTTCTCAGCTGAGCAAGAGCTTTAGCAGATACGTTTGACAAGAGTATTTCAGTAAGCCTTAGCTTGTCTGTTTTTCAATTCCATCCCCATCTTCAGTGTTCAATAATTCATCTGTTCTTTCAACATCAGAATGACATGAGGAGCAGGAAAAGGTTTAGAACTTTTTAACTTGCTGAAACCTTGTGTGTGTGAGGTTTGAAAACAGTAGATGAATAGTTCTGAGCAAACAAATTAAAACTCTGCTGAAGACTGAGTTGGGAGACAACAGTGTGTGCTGCTGCAGTTAGCCCAGCAGCCTTGTGTGCAAACAATTGGAGCTCCCTTTTGTGTTTGAAGTGACAACACTACATCACTGCCAGGGGACATGCACCACCCTAATGTTGAAATCTGGCACTCCTCCATCCATCTGAAAGGGAGAGGAGGAGCTGGAAGAGGCTGGAACAATGTGGAAGAAGTGAGATGCTGCCTCCCCTCGACCCTGTGCCTCAAGTGACAGAGTATGTTATATTTGTATGGTACGTGCATTTTATGCCCCTGCTGGAGGTCACCTGTTAGAAAGTCTGGCAAGAGGATCCCATTGTCATGTCCTTACCATCACTCCTCTTTACAGCATCTTCCAGAGATTTCTTTCTCAAGGGCTGATCTGGGACAGACACAGGGATGCAAGGCTAGGCTATTTCTCATGCTGTCCACTAAACCAAGGCATCAAAACCACTGCACTATCTATCAGCCTCTCACTGATTCTCCAGTTACTGTCTTTTTTTTATTTTGGTCTCATTCCTTTTATGTGTCTCATGCTGCAACTTCAGTCTTCTAGCGTTCTTGCAGAAATGGAGCTGCCTTAAAAGTTTTCCATGCCAATTTGCACAAATCACCTCTTGCTTTTGGATCAGATGATCGATCCTATCATGCAGGTTCCTTCTGCTGATTCATGGGCATGGGAAATAAACAAACACTTATTTGCATGAAGTAGAAGTGGATTGTCTCCATCTTTTACCCAGCACTGCATCAGTGTGAGATTTCATAAAGCAAGTTTCAATGAATGGGATCCTTTTTTGGACTGCTATTTCTAGTGTCACTGGCAAAGTTTTCCAGGGCAGTGGCTATCACTGGTAGCTGAGCATTCAGGAAGCAAAAGGATATTTTAGGATGGTGGTTATTTTTTCCAGGAAATTTTTCAAGTGGAGTTCACCATGAAAGATCCCTGGGGCCACAGGGAGCTCAGCACTTCCTTAGTACCAGCCCTGCTCAGTTGCTCCCATCTCTGCATCTACAAGGGTGGTTTTAAGCAGACTTCCCATTCTCCTCGGTTTGCTGATTGCTTTTTTTGTGTACTCAGATGATGACTGGAAGAACCACACTGAAGCTTGGGAGGTATGGTTGCTTGCAGGAGAAGGAGCCATGGCTGGTTTTGCATTTGTTCTTAGGCAACCTGACATCTTCAGACTGCTGTTGGGTGCAAATACTGTGTCAGATTAGCCACTGCCCTCATACTTCATCCCTTCCCAAGCCCTCCTTTTGCTACCACACTGCAGTCTCCCAAAGGGGAAACTGCCTTTGCTGTGTGGTAGCTCTGTGCTTGGCACTGTGGTTCCCAGTGCACAACAAAGACTGTCAGCTCCTGCAATAATAATATTCACCAACTACTACTGCTGCCGTTGCTGTGCCAAGAGATGGTGCAACCTAGGGGTCTTAATTGGACTAAATGGCCTAGTCTGTTGTGTCCTGTCATCAAAAGAGATATAGAGTGCTAAGAAATAAGGTTTGGCAATGTGGAGTCAATATGCTTATCTGGCCCAAGAATAACAATGTCATAAGCCTTGACCAAGGTCTATAGATGTCACAGCAGTACAAAGACACAGTAGTTGTAACTGCACAAAAGACTCCTCAAGAGAAAGAGAGTCTTCTGTCTCTGTGGAAAAAGGGGTCCTCTACCATCTTCTTCAGATGCAATTGACTTCAAGAGGAATGAGAAAGGAGTGTTAAAGGAGTGTTTAAAGTGTTAAAGGAATTCCACTTGGTCACAGTTGAACTCTGCACATCTGCACCTGCATCATATGAGATTCCTTATTGAGGTTAGGTTATTTGTATGCATCACAGGTGTGCATATCCTTTGGTACTAAGGGTACAAGAGAGGTTGTCAGGAGCTGCTAAACTTGGCATGAATTTTTAACATAAAATTGCTCAGTTCCTTTGTGTGACACATTATTTTGCTTTACTAGGTTAGGCAAAACCCTACTACAGACATCACTGTACTCACTGCTTTAGTGGTGGAATTAAAACAGGAAGTTATGTTTTTGTATCTTTTTCTTATGCAGATACTAAGCATTAAGAAATTAAATTAAGTAGGTCAAAATTTAAGCAAGTTAACTGGAAAAATAATCAAAGAAAGTGGAGGAGATAAATACAAAGGAAAGGCATACCATATCCCAGAAAAAAACAAAAGGCCCCTGGAAAGCAGTTAAAATTGGTATAGGTCCCTACATAATATAACCATAATGTGAGGAAAATCAATAGCAATCTAGATGTTTCCACTACCGTCTCAGTAAAGGCTGTACAGGTAGGAGTACGTAGGTGGCATGATACATAGGCATATGTAGGTGTTGTAAGGAATCATAAGGAACAAACACTATCATTTGAAGCTGGATCCAGGATCTGTGCTCAAGTCCCTGAATAATGAGGTATGACTATCATAAATATTGATCTTCATTTAGACCTACTAGAGTAACCAGCATTGGAAAACACAGCCAGTTCCCTCTGGAGTCAGTTGTACCCTCATATGCCTACAGATGGTCACAGAATCACAGGATTCCAGAAACATTCAAGTTGGAAAAGACCCTCAGGATCACCAAGTCCAAACAATAACCCTACTCTAGAAGGTTTACCCCTAAACCACATCCCCTAGCACCACAACCGAACGACCTTTAAACACATCCAGGGTTGGTGACTCAACCACCTCCCTGCGCAGCCTATCCCAAAGTCTGACCACTGTTTCTGTGAAAAATTTTTTCCTAATGTCCAGTCTAAACCTACCCAGTCACATCAGTAGTCAGTGCAAACAGATGCTTCCACAACCATTAGTGGAACTTCTCTGAAAAATGCAGTGTGAGGCTGCAGTGTACAAAAACAGTAAGCAATTACCGAGTAAGCTATTGATGTGATTTAATCATGCACCCTGCTGCATGTAACTTGCAATTCAGTATACCAAGTTTTATAACTATCTTTTAGTAGCAACAGAATCTAAATTGGAAATGCTGCTGCTGGTATCATGATCTGAAAAACTGAAATTATCTAAAGTGTTTTCTTTTTCTTGTCTTCAGCAAGGGCTTTTATATAAATTGATGTAGCTACAGACCATAAGCCTTGTGCCACTTCAAGGATTTTCTTTACTGGAAAAGGCTGGCTTGTAACTCTTCACATAGAAAAATCAAGAAAAAAGCTTAAGGCAGCTAGCTGTTCTAAGCACATGAGCCCAGAACAAGAGCATGATAAAGCAGTCACTGCTGTAGGTTACCAGGGGCTCAAGGGGACACCAGACAAGTATCCAGAAAAAGCAAACAGACAAAGTCACATCCAGGTCAGGATATCCCCTGAGATGAAGTAGTCAAGAGTAAGAGAGTGCTTGAGTACCATATGGCCTGCTACTGCCCTATGGACACTGCTCCTGTTGACTTTCTGCCACCTATCATTAGCAAAAGTAGTTGGTTTCTCATTCCTGCCCCCTCTGCTTTCCCTCCTGCCACCCTTCCCCCCAAGGAAAAATCCCAACTAAACAAAACAAACAAACAAAAAAACCCCAACCACAAAAAAACAAACCGAACAAATAAACAAACAAACAAAAAACCCCAACACAAAACCAGGGAGGACTAAAGAAAAGAAACTCAAAAGGAAAGTCAAGTGATTTCAGCACAAAATATGTTTCTGATTCTCCTGCAATATGGATGACCCAGATTAAAAATTTTTCTCATCACCAGATAAAGAAATCTATCCATGAATCCGTCAAGGTCAAGAATGGGAGCTCCATCTTTGGACTACAAAGTATCTCTTTTACATGTGTGTTTTTCTCCTCTGGTTTTCACAGTAAATGCCAAATGCCTTCAGCAAACTCTGCCATAGAAAAGGCAAATCTTGGCACTCACAAAATTTTCTGCTGGATATGAAAAAACATTCTGATGGATATTTTTAGCCATCTTCCACCAGTGGTGATCTGATACAGCTGACCTCCGTGGTGCAGGTAACTTGAATGAAGCTTTTCATAACCTGTATTTCACCTGTGAAACCACACCATGAGATTGCAGTTCTGTGCATCTCCTTGCATTGTCCATGACAGTTGCTATCATTACATTGTCCGTGTTGTGTTCCCTAGGAGTCTTAGCATCAGTTTTTATTGGAAACACATGGCATCACTGCAATGAAAAATTCCACTCTTGCAATGCCTCCAGGTCTGTTAGGAAAATGGTTTATTTCAATTTGGAATTTTCCCACATATATCAGTTGTGACCACGGGGTGTTATTGTCAGCTGGCTATGGCATCTCTGCTTTCCCAGCTTTTATTCCAGATTGGCTCAAATGTGTCTTGGACAAAACTCTTTTCTGCAATATAACTGCTTTTATGTATCATATTGTCATGGCCCACCCATCCCATCTCACCTCACCAGTCTTTAGAGGCTGATCATGCCTCATTCTGATTGTTCATCCTCTCAATAGAATGACTGACAGCAACACTTGCAATCTGTTGTTTTATATAGCTTGTTCCAAAACTTTTTCTAACCTCAGTCTTGAAATTACCTTGTAACTACCTTGACTGATGTTTTCTGTGTTATTCATTTGTCTGATGAAGTTGATGATGTCATATTTTTAGTGAACTGCCATGCTTTACGTTACAATGTCCCTTTGGAAACGAAGCCAGATACATCTCCGTTCCCTGAAGTGTATATTTAAATGCCAGATCCACAGTATCAGTAGCATGTGATGAAAACTTCCAGAAGCTGATAGTAATTGCTTTTGAAAAAGCTATCTAGTCATTTGAATCTTCTCTTTGAAGGTTTCTAATGCTTGAACAGACTAGATGTATTGTCTTTGGGAAGAAATCATACATCAGCTTTGATTTGCTCACCTTCTCCCACTGCCCTCCAGAAGATATTGCTTGGCAGTAAATGCCCACAGGTCTGGTAAAGGCTCACTCCTCTGGCTGTGCCCTCAGCATCTCCCTATAAACAGTGGGGCTGAGGTACTTAAGAGGTCTTCAGCACTCCCTCAACACCTTCTTTGCCTCATTCTTTAGTACAACTAGTTGGTCTTTGGGTACTCAGTCTGGTAAGCTGGAAGACATGGACAGGGGGTAGAATGAAACCCCATAATGCAAGAATAAATGGTTAGTGACCTACTACACCAATTAGACCCGCAGAAGTCTATGGAGCCAGATGGGATCCACGCAGGGGTACTGAGGAGCTGGCAGAGATGCTCAGCAAGACACTTCCCATCATTTCAGCAGCCCTGGCTAACTGAGGAGGTCCATCTGACTGAATACTGGCAAATGTGGCTCCCAACTACAAGAAGGGCCAGAAGAAGAATCCAGGGAACCACAAACCTGCCAGTCTGACCTCAGTGCCAGGAAGGTTATGAGGCAAATCATCATGAAAACCATTATGCAGCACATGCAGGACAACCAAGTGATCAGGCCAAATCAACATGAGTTTGTGAAGGGCAGGTCCTTCATGACTAACAATCTCCTTCTAGAAAAGGTAACTGCTTAGTGGATGAGAGAAAGGCTGTGGATGTTGTTTACATGGCTTTAGTAAAGCTTTGACACTGCCTCCCACAGCATCCTCCTGAAGAAACTGGCTGCCCATGATGTGGATGGATGGACACTTCTCTGGGTTAAAAACTGGCTGGATGGCCAGGCCCACAGAGTGGTGGTGAATGGAACTAAATTCAGTTGACACTTATTGTGTTCCCCAGGGCTCAGTGCTGGGGGCAGTCTTGTTTAATATCTTTATTAATGATACCTATGAGCACATCCTCAATAGTTTGCAGATGACACTAAATTGGGTGGGAGTGTTGATCTGCTTGAGGGTAGAAAGGCTCTGCATAGGGATCTGGGCAGGCTGGATCCATGGGCTGAGGCCAGTTGTATGAGGTTTGGTGGGTCCAGCACTTGGGTCACAACCCCATATAATGCTACAGGCTTGAGGAAGAGTGGCTGGAAAGCTGCCCAGCAGAGAAAGACATGGGAGTACTGATAAACAACTGGCTGAACATGAACTAGCAGTGCTCTCAGGTTGCAAGAAGGCCAACAGCATCCTGGCCTGTGTCATAAATAATGTGGCCAACAGGACTGGAGAGGTGTTTGTCTTTCTTTACGCAACATTGGTGAGACCACACCTTGAGTAATGTGTTCAGCTTTGAGCTCCTCACTGCAAGAAGACATTGAGTTGCTGGAGTATGTCCAGAGAAGTGCAATGAAGCCTGTGAAGGGGCTACAGAGCAAGTCCTATGTAAAGTGGCTAGGGGAACTGGGGTTGTTTATTCTGGAGAAAGGGAGGCTGAGGGGAGACCTCACTCTCTACAGCTGCCTGAAAGGGGGTTGTAGACAAATGAGTACTCACCTGTTCTCTCCAGCAAAAAGTGACAGCGTGAGAGGTGATGGCCTTAGGTTGCTCTAGGGGAGATTTAGTTTGGGCATCAGGAAAAATTTCTTCACCGAAATTTCTTCACTGAAATTTCTTCACTTCAGGTTGTCGAGCCCTGAAACATGCTCCCCAGAGGGGTTGTGGGGTTTCCTTTCCTGGAGACTTTCAAAAGCTTCCTGGATGCCATCCTATGCAACCTCCTCTGGCAGAGGGGTTGTACTATGTGATCTCCAGAGGTCCCTTCCAACCCCTGTCATTCTCTGATTCTGTGATCATCACCGGAGGTGTTTGAAAGACATGTAAATGTGGTGATAAGGAACATGGTTTAGCAGTGTACTTGGTTGTGTTAGGTTAATGGTTGGACTGGTAGTCAGTCTGTGAAGCATGGGAGAGCTAGGCCATGTTGAGGCAACCACATACCACGTTTGTGCAACTGTAATCATGAAATTTTACTCACACTGGAAAGTTCTGGGGGGAAAAGCATAAGCAGTTTACCAGTGCTAATAGCCTGCAAATTGGCTCAATTCCTTTAGCATGGATACATGTTTTACTACTGCCTTCTCAGGGCCAGGTTGTGAATCTTGGAAAACCAGTGGACTCCCGTATGTGACACCACTTCCAACTGCAGTCTTGCATCACTGGGTGGTCCCAGAAGATAGTGGGGATTTCTGTCATGATTTGTAGCAGGCATCCCCAAGCTGTCATTGTATCTGTGCCACCAGGACACCATCTGTTACGATGTAAGCTCCTAAGAATCATGTTTGTACCTCTTTCTGGTAACACTGAAAGTCCTGCCCTTAGTTTTTACCTCAGATGTCATTCTTTGCCATTTCTATCAACCTGATGATAGACCTGACGTCCCAAATATGGTGAAGTAGCTCTAATGACATTTATTAATATCCTTTGTTGGCACTGTTTGCTAACATGTTTTGCTGATATCAAGTCAGTTTATATTTCTCTTTTCACAGGCCTTTGATGTTGAGCTCGTTTCAGTGCCTTGTTTGAAGTGCTAACAGTCTCTGGCAAATTGTTTTTTAGGTTTCTAAGAAAACGTCATGGTACTCATCCAGCTCTTGGCTCCTGGGACAATAAAATCTCCTTTTCCATTCTCTTCACAGCTCCCATTTTCAGTTGTTTTGGTCTTGTAATGAAATCGATTTTCTGGGAGTCAGGTCCTGTAAGAGCCAGACTGGTTTATCTATTAGCACATGTAAGAAATCTGGAGGACATCCTAATCCATGAGAAAAACCCCAGTGTAATGATAACTTACTAGCCTTCTGGCCACCTTGATGGAATAGAATATTTAGTTCTTCCTGAAGAAGAAGCAGCCTTCATTTTGCTGCTTGCCTGTGAGAGGGACATTTCTTTTGGCTTTAGGGTAGTTAGAGTCATATACTTTTACAAAAGCAGAGACCTTTTTGTTCTCTTTGTTCTCTACCTGAAATCCCATTCTTCCTCTTTCTCTGTAGCTTCTAGTCTGCCACTCCTGGATGCTCCTGATGCAGGTGATGACCCTTCCCACCATACTAATATTATAGCTTGTTCTTAATTTTGCTTTCTTTTTAGACAATTTCTTGCAATCTTTTAGTTCTCCCAGCACAATCAAAAAAACTTGGTTTTTTTGGCCAAACGTGATGGTATATTCATCCCTTTTCAAAAGCATCTGCTCAGGAACAGGAAATTGGTCACTACCACAAGAACCATTTTCTTTCTTTGAGGAGGACTTGCACTTTTGGGAGCACTCTGGAGTTCTTTTAGGATTTTTTGTCCCTGATTTGTGTGCTCTGTTGGGAAGTCTTCTGTCGTTGTCAACTGTATTGTCTTGAAAAATAGCTATGCCTAAATAAAGAACACAGTCCCCTGCTTCTCCCTCAGCTGAGAGACTTAGTGCCAAATTGCTATAGCTTTATAAAGAAAAATGAATAATCACTGCACCATCTTCTCTTAAGACAAAAACTGTGAGGGAAATTGCAGGTGTTACTCCAAACACTATAGTATGCCCCACACTGCTCATAACTGTGCAGTTCTGTGCTGTCAATAATTTGACAACACCTCACCAGGAAAACAGTTTTGCCTCTTTAACTACAAGTATAATCCTTGTACCAGCTGTCTGTACAGTCTATATATGTCATTATGCAACAAGTTTATCCACACTGCTCTGCTAGAAGTACTATGTATTGTGCTTCCAAATTTGCTAGGCATAATAAAAAAGTACAGTATAAGGTGCATCTGTCTGGTAAGAGCAGAAGCAAAAAGCAGAGACCCTTCTGTAAAAACGAGCTTCCCACTCTGTGGGAAATTCTTCCATTTCCAGGGCAAAAATATGTCTTAGAGAAATTCTTTCCCAAATCTCTATGATAAATCATGTTGTGATTAGAGTGATAGAGTCACATTCATACAATGCAGGGAATTCTTCCTACGTTCTTCCTACAATTCATCTGGGTAGCAAAACATTAAGGCTGCCATGTGCATGGTGTAATATTCCTAAACTGCAGGGTATGAATATCTATTTAACAACATATGATTCATCATGCTTAAACCCCAAATTGTTGTGGGGTGCTGCTGCTCCAATGAAGGCAGCAGGCTCAGGGGTCGGAAGAAATCAGCCACATTCTATGGAATCCTCAACTCAACAGAGCATCTCAGAGAATGCAGCTCCTTTGCCCATATGGAGCAATCTCCCATGTGCTCTACACAGAATTCTGTGAAAGCACCCATTTTCTTGCCTAGCTTCTGTCAGCAGCCATAGCTTTTTAGCTAAACTTGGCTGTAACCTGGTGTAAACCTTTGCATTGCTAGTGGAATCAGGTCCCTTAGGCAGGCTTCCTACAGACCAACTAAGCCCAGTGAGCAGGCAAGCAGGTTTGTGGGTGACTGCAGCATACAGCTGCTTACTAGAAGTGAGAAGTTTTCTGGGTTGGTTAGTGTTTGGCTTAAGTTAATGTTATTTTGATTATTTATGTCTTGGCACTGTTTTCACAGTTGCTCAGGAAGGAGAAGGTGGGAACGTAACATTCATCATCCTTGTCAGAGCAAGGAGTACATGGTGGAATGAAATTTACCTGGCCTCTGGAGATTGTTCACCTCACTTGTGCTGGAAATCCTTGACACCCCCTCTCTGCTTAACAACAAGAAAAAACATTGTGATATTCCGGGCATGCACTTCTGTGCCTGTAAAATTTTCTTTATAGCCTATAGTCTGGATTACAAATGTCAGGTAAATTATAATAATATCTCTATTGGTTTTAGATATTGATCCCTCAATATACTCTGTAAAGAAAATAAAAATTACTGTAAAGAATATTGGAGATTACAGCTAAGCCTCAGGAGCCTTCCAGCTACAGCTGCAGACTGGGAGACAGGCTTATCTTCTGACTCATAAACCCAAAAAGCTCCTGAATGTGCATTGTATGTGGGAATAGATGAGAATGCTCTGGAGGAACAGAGCCAGGAAGAACAGTACTGAAAGTAGATAAGGTCAGACCAATTCTGGTAATAAAGGCTAATTAGTAAATCAGCAATGGAGTGTTTCAATAATGCAGGCTGCATTGCATCAGGAAAAGGATAGGCAGTGTGTACCACACTTTTGAGGGGGTGGAAAAAAACCTGAAAGGATGAAGTCAACATGCCTGCACCTTTACTTAACTCTTGAAACACCAGATATGAGACTCATCTCAGACAGTTTTGCTTTTATTTACTCAGCATTTTTTTATTGCTAGAGACCAAAAAGATTCCATTTGGAGTTTCCCTGAAAAAAAGTGGACCTGAATGATGTTCTGCATGAAAAGTAAGCTGTTGGTCTTAGACATGTGTTTAGATTGAATGATAATATGGCTGAAAAAGCTCCTGCCTCACTTAGAAAATATTTTCAAGAAAACAGGGTCATTTAAGTGCTTGAAAAGATAACATGTTAAGGTTCAATGAAGAGGAGAAATTTTAATGTCATTGTCCTAAGAAAGATAACGTATGAATTATACAAGTCATATGACAGGTTCATATAAAAGTTGGCATCAAACATTAGCGAGAGTAAAAATGTACTCTAAGAGCATGTCTGACAAAAAAGAAAACTGTGAACAAAGGAATAATTAAGAAGTGTATGTCATTCCTGTTTGCCTTTGCATGTCAACAGGCCTGCCTTTTCGCAGCCAGAAGGAGAGGGAGTGAGAATAGCAACATTTCTTTAGCTTTGGATGACAGCAGCATTTTAATGAAGGCCCCACCTGTGAGCCCTCCCTGTGAGGGCTGGGATGCAGCTGCCTAGACCTGTGACTTTAAATGAGAATGAAAGGCAGTATCTAGTCTTCTGTTAAGAGGTAACTCTTCAGCACCTGCAGAGTTACATGGACCTCAATAAGGAGAAGCTGATTGCCCTGTAATGCTGTCTGCTTTGAGCACTTGCAGCACTACAGACAAGACAGTGATGCACAGCATCAGTCAAGAGACTCAGCACCATGGGATGCCCAGCCCAGAGACAATGGTGGCTGTTCTTGCACTTCATGCCATCTCCACTGGCATGATAGCTACAGGTCCTGCTTCTAGATCAGAATCCCAGTGACAGAGCAAAGGTCTGCCCTAATGACTATCAAAAGATTGTCCCTCCCCTTGGAGTTTCTAGTCCTTTTTCAGCAGAAATGCAGGATAGAAACCCCTGCAGGGAGACCAGCATGAGTAAAGAGCTAATGAAATGGTGAGTTTATGTGGGCACAAAAAGGTCAGTATGAATAGATGGGAGTGACAGGACTTCAAAACACCTTTTCAAAGGTCTTTGTCTTTTGTTTGTTTTCGTTAATAGCTAGGTAACATCAAATATTAATTAAGAGAAGAAACAAGGAGGATATGTTTAAAAAAATCCAGTCTTCATTTCTTTTCACTCAAACTAAACGCTCTTAAGACTTCCCCTTCTGCTCCAGTGAAGCCAGAAGACCAAAATGTCAGAAACAGTCAATATGGATGCACCAAAGGGAAGTCGTGTCTGACTAATCTTATCATGAGGGCATGACTGGATAGGTGGATAGATGAGGGAAGGGCCTTCAGCAAGGCTTTCTACACAGTCTCCCGCAGCATTCTCAGGCAAGCTTAGGAAGTGTGAGTTAGTGGTGTGGATTGAAAACTGATAGAAGGAACTCAGAGGGTTGTGGTCAGTTGGAGGTAACAAGTGGTGTTCCCCAGGGGTCAGTGCTGGGTCCAGTGCTCTTCAGTCTACTCATCAAAGACCTGGATGAAGGGATAGAATGTACCCTGAGCACGTTTGCTAATAACACATAGCTGGGAGGAGTAGCTGATGCACCAGAAGGCTGTGCTGCCATCCAGTGACACCTAGACAGTCTGGAGAATTGGGCAGACAGTAAGTTTATGAAGATTAACAAGGGCAAGTTTAGGGTACTGTACCTAGGGAGGAATAACCCCATGCATCAGTACAGGTTAAGGGCTGACCTGCTGTGCAAAGAAGCACCTGGGGAGTACTGGTGGACCACAAGTTAGCCAGGAATGTGCCCTTGTAGCCAAGAAGACCAATGGCATCCTGGGGTGCATCAAGAGTGTGGCAAGCAGGTTGAGGGAGGTTATTCTATTATGCCCTAGTGAGGCCTCGTCTTGAGTATTGTGTCCGATTCTGGACTCCCCAGTTCAAGTCAAACAAGGAACTTCTTAAGAGGGCACGACAAAGAATGATGAAAATAAGTAGAGGACTAGAACACCTTTGTTATGAAGAAAGGCTGAGAGATTTGGGGCTTTTTAGTCTGGAGAGGAGGAGACTGTGGGGATTTTATCAATGCTTATAAATACCTAAAGGGTGGGTGGTTGGGTGTTCAGGAGGATGAGGCCAGGTTTTTTTTAGTGCTAGTGATACAACAGGAGGTAACAGGCACAAACTTGATCATGGGAAATTCAATCTAAACATGAGTAGAGCATTGGAACAGGCTGTCCATAGAGACTGCGGATTCTTCATCTCAGGAGGCATTAAAAATCCACCTGGATGCCATCCTGTGCAACCTGCTCTAGGTGAACCTGCTCTGGCAGGGGGATTGGACTAGATGATTGCCAGAGGTCCCTTTTAACCCCTACCATCCTGTGATTCTGTGTAATGCTACTTCCAGTATTTTTCATACAGTAAGCCTGCAGACCCTTTTTAAGCTGTCTCCTGCCTCTTCTCTCCCTCTACTTGCCTATAACAATGTTACAAAACATGGCTTTTCCCCTAAATTTTACAGGGCAGTTCAGGCCAATATAAATTAAATAGATGCTATCTACAGCACTCTTTGTGTGCATTTTTTGTTATAAAATGGAAACTAGTCAGAGCCATCTTTAATAGAGAAACATGAATTTGGAGAGATTATTTTACAGTATTGATCTGATGTTGATCTATAGTAGAGTTGGCAGCGAACATTTTTTTTTATTATAGATTGTCAGGGGGAATTGATGATTTATTGACTCATGAGCCCTGTCCTGATCTTAGCAGGATGAACTGTTCTTTCAAATAACTAGAGCAGAGGAAAGGTGTTATTTTACTATCTTAGAAAGGGTCAAACCAAGGTCTTGATGGTAGAGTCTTTCTTTCAGAGCATCCAGGGATGTGGATATTTGAGCAGCAGCTTATCTAGCCAGCTACGAGTTCCTGACTGTGATGAGGGCTTCACTCTGGCCTCTGGGGCACTTCAGCTGTGAGAACAGCCTGTTCTTGGGCCTTTCTGAGGAGCTGTTGGGCAGCAGGTGAAAGCAGGTGATATGACAATCAGTCTCTCTTCCTTCTTTCCACACATCTTATGTGTTCAGTAAGTGCAGGGTATGTGTGTGACAATGGAGCTGCAAGGCGCAATAAGTAGGAGGATATACAGTTTGTGAATTCCAGGCAGGATCACTCATGAGTTTCTTCCTGGGTAGCACTATCATTTTGATGTCTACCCACCTGAAAACAAACAAACAAAACCAAAACCACAGCACCACAGATTTAGAAGCTTTTATTGGAAAATCAGATTCAGATGAACTTACCCTGTCTTATTACAAGTTGTGAATGATAGTGGTGCCTCAGAACAGTTGAGTTCTGATAGTTACAGAGGCATTTAGGCTACATCTATGGAGCCTTTAAGATCCGTGAAGAGAATCTGGGGACTCCAATCAGCTGGTGAGTGATGACTCACACTCACACCCTCTTGATGTAGCTAGCTGACTGCAGCAAAACGCAGAACAAACCTTGCCACAGTCCCAGTCCCAGGAGCCCTTCATATTCATTCACTAACTTGCCCTACAGCTTCATTCATCATCATCTGTGCTGCACTTGGCACAGGGCCACAGCAGAGCACACCAATAAAAAGCAGCACACCTTCCTTCATCATTACTGCATGACAAAGCTGACCCCCAGCCTGTTCCCTTCCTGCTTGCACTCACAGCTTCTCAGCACATGATAGCAGAAGTACTTCACTAGGATGGCCTCAGCCTGGAGGAGCCCAGCTGAGATGGGGCAGGCTTGGGTGAGGTGTACCAGCAACATTGGCTTGTAGATCTGCAGATCACACTCGTTTTTCCCATCACAGCCCCACTTACTACAACAATCTTGTTTTCATTGCAGCCTATGGCAGTCCTTCCATTGTATGGGGAAGGTTCCAGGTTATGGTCTTCAATGTCTGTCACCATTGGGACTGCCTGTATGGTACTGCCAAACCAGCATGCAAAATTTATAAAGATGGAAGTCCACCTCCAAGGAGCCTAGCTGGGAACTAGAAGCTCCCTTTGAACACCATCACCACATTTGAAACCTACTCCCACACTGCTGCTGTGCTACCTGGCAGGAGATGCCTGTCTGAAAGAGTCAAGAGGGCATCTGGGATGGCTTTGAGCTCTTCAGCCCCAGCTTGCCTCTGTGTACGTTTTGCAACACGCTGGTTGTTCTTAGTGTACCAATTCAAGATAAGACAGATATACTTAGAGAAAGAGCCTCAATAACCCAGGAGCACAGTGTTTTTATCTCAGGAAAGCATCAGTGTGTCATGCATGCTTGGTGTGTTCACGAGTCCAAGACTTACATAAATAATGTTGAAAGACTGGTGGGCTGAGCCCTGAACCCCTTGCATAGCCTACATCCTCATTGGCTGCATGGAGCAGATCCTGGAATGGAGTCCTCATTCACTAGTTCCAGGCTTCCTCTTTGGAGGAATTAGTTGGTCTATCACACAAAGAAGCTCAGGAGCAAACTAGGATATATGCTGTTTTGGCAAGCATCATATCATGCCTGGAGGGACCAAGGACCAGAAAAACTCACGGAGAAGTGCCTTCTTTAGCACCCTTCATGTCCCTTGAAAATCTAGAGCCTACAGTCCCTCACAAGCTACCAATGCCTTGATGTGGGGGGAGGGTAGGGGAGAAGGGGAAAAAAGCTATTCTTGCTTTGAACATAGTTGTGTGAAGGGTGAGATGGAAATATTCCTTTTAACAATGACCCTAAGAAGATGTACATATATGGTCTTGTCCTGGAGAGTTAGCAGAAGTGCTGCCTTCCTCCACGCACTAAGTTCAGATGGGGATTTTCAGGAGGACAGAGAGTTTTGCTTTCTGTCTCTCTGGTGAGTCCACCCACTGAGCTCATGATATTCCCCTTGAGTCAGCTGCATTCCTCCCACCCTCCTGGCTAGGAAGAGAGGCATTCATTAACTCCCTGTGTTAATGGGTGGGTCTAAACAGGCCTCTAAAGAGATCTCCTAGCTAGGGTGGATCTAAAGAGGTACTCCTTAGCTAACTGTCCAAGTTTTCTGGAACCTGACTACGTGACTGGCACAGCCTCATTCAATGTGCAGCTCACCACTGACACTGCTGCCCTGCCCCCAGGCCACTTCCCATCCCCTGCCCCCTACTTACTATAATTAAATCACCTATCTAATTTCTTCTCATTGTGAGAACATGGAGAGCTGCTCTAGAGTCAAGAACCAGCACCTGAAGACTACTCAGTGCTGCACAGCAACGGTGCCTTTCTCCCATCTTAACTAAAACAGGCTCCTGCCCTCAGGAGACCATTTTCTGACACTATTCTTGGCTGTATTTTTTATGTTGGAGGATATTTTTCAGAACCACATACTCCATGCACTAGCCATTAGATTTCCAAGAAAATCAAATACAAGGTATTCCAATACAAGAACAGTAACTTTTTGGAAAAATGAAGCCTATCTGCAAAATTGTATTTCCAATTAAAGGACTCGTAGTAAAACTCAGCTGCTGGGTGGGAAGCACAGGTTGCATTTTCTTACTTATGACTGAGCCAATTTACCAGCATGAGATGTGAAAGGGTCATGGCACTTTATCATACAGGGGAAAAAAAATTTAAAATTGAGTTCTTGATCACATGGTATTCATTAGTTTTGATGTATACATGATAGTTACTTTTCTTAGGTGAAGTTATTTTTTTATTGGCACTTTCTTTGTTTCTGGAAGAAATCACATCAGTCTAAATTATAATTTTGATTTCAAACGTACTAAGATGAGGTAGTTCACTTGACACTGTTGTTACCTGAAGCAGGCACTGCTTAACGCTCACTGTAGAAAGGACACTAAGGGGGCAATGCTATTCTCTGGTGCACCAGAGGAGATACTGCATTACTGCAATCAGTGTGAAGTGGAAAATGTTATTTTAATGATGCCCAGCTTGGTAGTTTCCCGAGGGTGAAATCAATATCTTGATGGTTAAACTGAAGCTACCATTACATTATTGAGAACATATATATGACCTCATGGACAATATCCAGAATATTGAGCTGAGAAAGGGAAATGTTGCAGTTGAAATGCTACAGACATCCAGATTCATCTGCTATATAGAAAAGAAGAGAATGTTCATTTAGATAATGCTAGAAAACAGCAATGAAACATTTATGATAGGCAAGGTTCCTTCTGCTGCTGTAGAGCACGTGCATTAGAAGGTCGTGTCGTCTATAATTGAATTGCTTTGCATTGTGCTAATCTACCTAATGTTCTGTTTACAAATATAGCATCATCTTAAGCACTTTATGCCATATGGGCTAACATTCAAATTGTGCTCTTTATTGCACATGTGCATTTTGTAATTAAGTAACTGGTCTCAGAAAATTGTTGGTTCATTCCTAGCTTTACGTTCCTAGGAAGGAACTACTTGTTACTGAATTCTTTCTGAAGGTCTTGTATTTTTCTCACATCTTCAGAATTTCTATTTGCAAACAGCCTGTTCCATTTAAACCTCAGAGAGACCTCTTGCAGTTGGTGCTAAGGACTTTACTTCTGAGAGTAAGAATCCAGTTCTGTTCCTTCAGCTCAAAGGAATTATTATATTTGCAAAGTGCTTTTAAGAAAGATGCACAAATTGCAGTTCTACTGGCTGCCCCTGCTCTGCCCAGAGAAGTGAGTGTGTTGTGGGTTGGAAAGAGATTTGTAATAAAAATGAATATTTTTATATATTTTTATAATTAATATCTTGGGTGATGGTATCTTCAAACACGATTGTAACTTATTTACAAAATGTATTCACAGGTTCAGTTATTCAGTTGTTGGTTTTACACGGCACATACAAAGACAGTTAAATGATTTAAGCACAGATCTAAGACTCCCAATACAGCAATTCAAATTGGAAATACAGGTGCTGTGATCTGTGGTTTTCCCACAGAGGGAATTCCATGGCAGATTGGGTGGGTACTCACAACTTGCTCCTCTGTCTGGTATCTTCCCAGATACTGTGACTATGACTTGAGCAATCCTTGGCTTGGAGAGGGCTAAGGGAACTCTCTCTTGTTGTGCCTAGTTCATGGTCTGGAGCTTGCCCTTGGCTCTGAGAGGGCAAGGGGGCCTCTCTCTTGTGTGCTCCATCTCTGGGCTGTAGCCTCTTCTGGGATTCAGTTCCCTTGGAGCTTTTCCCCTCTCTGCCTTGGTCCAGGTGCAAGGCCTGGATGAAGTTGTTGGTCTGCTAAGGCAGGTTCTTCAGCTGCTACTCAGGCAGCATTTGGCTCTTGTTGCTGTTTGGGTCAGAACAAGGCAGGTTGCCTGACTTCTTGGCTGGTTTAAATACTGTCCCAAGACAATTAGTGCCCTTTGGTAACACAAGACCCTGGTAACTGTACCTATAGGATGGGGCATATCCAAACATGGCCAGGGGCACAGACAGTTCACAGCTGTGTTTCAAAGTTAATTACACGCGGTACATGTTTATATGGACCCCAGGAAGTGTCCAGGTTTGCACATTCACAGGTGCTTACAATGTTAATCACATGTGCCATATATTTGCCTTGGCCATCTGGACCCCAGGAACTGTCCAGGTAAGCACATTCACAGATGCTAAGCCCATTGCCTGGGCTAGGACAGGTTTGGGGGTTTGACCCTTAAGGACAGGATTGTTTCTGATTTTTTTTTTTTTTTACAGAAGACGACATTGGGAGCAGTGTTGTTTTTACATATTGCTATCCTTTTATTTATTTTTTTATTTATCCTTTTATTTCCTTGTTCTTTTAAAACTTTGCACTTCACTCTTACCCCTGGCACTGAGAATATGAAGGTAGCCAGGGCTTCTGTAGTGAGGAGAACACTGATTAACACCCATATGAAAGTCAGGGTCCCAGAAAATGGGTCCAGGTAGAATGAGATAGTAGGGTATGGAAATTCTGCAGGAATGTGCTGCTAACATTGGTGTGTGATCATCTCTGAAGAATAAGGACTCATGGGCAGAAGGCGTGGTGTCTTTCCATTCTGTGAGATGCATTCAACTTTTTTTTTTAAGTAACTGCTGTCACTTTGGCATTCTCAATGTCACTTTTCCCCTAAGGACTCATGAGGAATTCATGAGAAAGAAGATGCCTTCAGCCATCAGCACTCTAACATGGCATCATGTTTGAAACCTATGTAAGTAGGCGAACGGCAATGCTTCAACAGTTTGTCAGCTTACAGGAAATTAGCCTGGTCAAGTATGTTGTCAAAAAGGCAGTAAACACACAAATGAAGCCAGCTAATGAACACACATTTCTAGAAACTGCTTTGTAAGAACATCTTTACATTTACTTATATCTGTCCTAAAGTGCTAAACGTTAAAATGTGGAAAATCTTTATAGTTCTGCAGAAAAAAACCCTAAGCCTACTCCACCATTCTTTAATAGTAGTAGAATGACATCAGCAATCTCTGGGTAGGGCCCTTCATTCTGGTGTTCATTACCTAGGTTAGACTAGGAGTGACTCATTAAACTGGCTTTAGGTTTACACTGAAATAACTAAGTTCATGGAAAAATCTTAAATTTTTTTAAAGTATTATTTCGTGGTCATTAAGAGCTGGGGAAAATTACTGTCAGTGTCCTTACAGTAATTCCTGTAGGGCGGACTATCTTATCAATCAAATTTTATGTAATGCTCTAATCAAAAGGTAATATATTTGCAGGAGTCCTTCATCTGACAGTAGAAATTCTTCTATTGCCAGGGAGATGCTTGATTCAGAATGAGGAGGTAAATTTGAGCTGAACATTCAAACAAGGAAGGTGAGAAGGTGGTACAGACAATGGTCAACGGCCAGCTAACCATTCAGACAGGTAAGTTGGTATTACCATTTTATAAAATTCTATTTCTAATACAAGCTTGGATTAAAAAGAAAAAAAACCACACAATTAAAAAGAAAGAAAGAAAAAGAAAGAAAGAAAGAAAGAAAGAAAGAAAGAAAGAAAGAAAGAAAGAAAGAAAGAAAGAGAAAGAAAGAAAGAGAAAGAAAGAAAGAAAGAAAGAAAGAAAGAAAGAAAGAAAGAAAGAAAGAAAGAAAGAAAGAAAGAAAGAAAGAAAGAAAGAAAGAAAGAAAGAAAGAAAAAGAAAGAAAGAAAGAAAGAAAGAAAGAAAGAAAGAAGAAGGAAAGAAAGAAAGAAAGAGAAAGAAAGAAAGAAGAAGGAAAGAAAGAAAGAAAGAGAAAGAAGAAGAAAGAAAGAAAGAAAGAAAGAAAGAAAGAAAGAAAGAAAGAAAGAAGAAAGAAAGAAAGAAAGAAAGAAAGAAAGAAAGAAAGAAAGAAAGAAAGAAAGAAAGAAAAAGAAAGAAAGAAAGAAAGAAAGAAAGAAAGAAAGAAAGAAAGAAAGAAAGAAAGAAGAAGGAAAGAAAGAAAGAAAGAGAAAGAAAGAAAGAAAGAAGAAGGAAAGAAAGAAAGAAAGAAAGAAAGAAAGAAAGAAAGAAAGAAAGAAAGAAAGAAAGAAAGAAAGAAAGAAAGAAAGAAAGAAAGAAAGAAAGAAAGAAAGAAGAAGGAAAGAAAGAAAGAAAGAGAAAGAAAGAAAGAAAGAAGAAGGAAAGAAAGAAAGAAAGAAAGAAAGAAAGAAAGAAAGAAAGAAAGAAAGAAAGAAAGAAAGAAAGAAAGAAAGAAAGAAAGAAGAAGGAAAGAAAGAAAGAAAGAGAAAGAAAGAAAGAAAGAAGAAGGAAAGAAAGAAAGAAAGAGAAAGAAAGAAAGAAAGAAGAAGGAAAGAAAGAAAGAAAGAAAGAAAGAAAGAAAGAAAGAAAGAAAGAAAGAAAGAAAGAAAGAAAGAAAGAAAGAAAGAAAGAAGAAGGAAAGAAAGAAAGAAAGAGAAAGAAAGAAAGAAAGAAGAAGGAAAGAAAGAAAGAAAGAAAGAAAGAAAGAAAGAAAGAAAGAAAGAAAGAAAGAAAGAAAGAAAGAAAGAAAGAAAGAAAGAAAGAAAGAAAGAAGAAAGAAAGAAAGAAAGAAAGAAGAAGGAAAGAAAGAAAGAGAAAGAAAGAAAGAAGAAGGAAAGAAAGAAAGAGAAAGAAAGAAAGAAAGAAGAAGGAAAGAAAGAAAGAAAGAAAGAAAGAAAGAAAGAAAGAAAGAAAGAAAGAAAGAAAGAAAGAAAGAAAGAAAAGAAAGAAAGAAAGAAAGAAAGAAAGAAAGAAAGAAGAAGGAAAGAAAGAAAGAGAAAGAAAGAAAGAAGAAGGAAAGAAAGAAAGAAAGAGAAAGAAAGAAAGAAAGAAAGAAAGAAAGAAAGAAAGAAAGAAAGAAAGAAAAGAAAGAAAGAAAGAAAGAAAGAAAGAAAGAAAGAAAAGAAAGAAAGAAAGAAAGAAAGAAAGAAAGAAAGAAAGAAAGAAGAAGGAAAGAAAGAAAGAAAGAGAAAGAAAGAAAGAAAGAAGAAGGAAAGAAAGAAAGAAAGAAAGAAAGAAAGAAAGAAAGAAAGAAAGAAAGAAAGAAAGAAAGAAAGAAAGAAGAAGGAAAGAAAGAAAGAAAGAGAAAGAAAGAAAGAAAGAAGAAGGAAAGAAAGAAAGAAAGAAAGAAAGAAAGAAAGAAAGAAAGAAAGAAAGAAAGAAAGAAAGAAAGAAAGAAGAAGGAAAGAAAGAAAGAAAGAGAAAGAAAGAAAGAAAGAAGAAGGAAAGAAAGAAAGAAAGAAAGAAAGAAAGAAAGAAAGAAAGAAAGAAAGAAAGAAAGAAAGAAAGAAAGAAAGAAGAAGGAAAGAAAGAAAGAGAAAGAAAGAAAGAAGAAGGAAAGAAAGAAAGAGAAAGAAAGAAAGAAAGAAGAAGGAAAGAAAGAAAGAAAGAAAGAAGAAAGAAAGAAAGAAAGAAAGAAAGAAAGAAAGAAAGAAAGAAAGAAAGAAAGAAAGAAAGAAAGAAAGAAAGAAAGAAGAAGGAAAGAAAGAAAGAAAGAGAAAGAAAGAAAGAAAGAAGAAGGAAAGAAAGAAAGAAAGAAAGAAAGAAAGAAAGAAAGAAAGAAAGAAAGAAAGAAAGAAAGAAAGAAAGAAAGAAAGAAAGAAAGAAAGAAAGAAAGAAAGAAAGAAAGAAAGAAAGAAAGAAAGAAAGAAAGAAGAAGGAAAGAAAGAAAGAGAAAGAAAGAAAGAAGAAGGAAAGAAAGAAAGAGAAAGAAAGAAAGAAAGAAAGAAAGAAAGAAAGAAAGAAAGAAAGAAAGAAAGAAAGAAAGAAAGAAAGAAAGAAAGAAAGAAAGAAAGAAAGAAAGAAAGAAAGAAAGAAGAGAAAGAAGTGAAAGAAAGGAGAGAAAGAAAGGAAGACAAACAAGCCACCTTAAATCCACACCAAACCAGACAGAATTTAAAACCAAGAAATTAACTCAAAATACTGAACCATGAAAGCTGCAGCACACAACTCTGACAAACTTTTAAGAATAAGTAATTTTGTTAGGAAGCACGGGAAGGGGTAAATGATGTTCTAGAGAGCTATTTCATAACTGCATTGGTTTTATTGGCTGAATGGTGGCTGGTTTGAAATCATAGCAATACCACTACAATGCAAATGTAGAAGATTCAGTAGGCATCATCCTTGGATCACCAAAGTTGGTAGCATTTTGCTGCAATCCTCTTTGCAACAAAAATCATGCTCCACAATGTTAAGTTGCAAACAACTAGCAACAAAATGCAGATAAGCATCCAGATGAACTTCTCTTATTTTCATAGGAAAACTTTAAAAAAAAAGAGCATCAGTAATCATAGGCAATAATTAAAGTGAAACTACAGAAACTGAAAATGAAGCTGGTATATGAAAAATAGGCACATTGTTTGAACTGCAGGATCTACTCACCCACTGGCAGCAGACACAGTGTCATCAAAAAAAAAGAGTATATAGAATAGTTTTCTTTCATTAGAATTCACTGCTGTACCATTTTTAGTAAACATTTGCACTGATATCTAAAAACGCTCTCTTGTTGACAGTCAGGAGTATGTACTTTGTTGACTGCTCATAGAATGTAAGTAGATGTTTCAATAAAAATAATAATTACAATATAGATATCCCATACCTTGTCTGAGTCATAAGGAAAGAAAATATTTCATTAAACATTGTGTGACCAAAAACTGTCCTGAAACACCCCATGATCACAAAAATTAGGAAATAGCATCTCTGTACCATTTAGTGAACTTATCAGGTAGTAACTGAACAGAGGCTTCACAAGTCAGTAGCTGTACATAATGTTGCACAGTAAGTACATATGCAACTAAATTAAAACATATACAATTTAGAAAAAAAACCCATTGCAATAAAAATAACTATTTAGGATTTACATTTCAGAGGAAATTTGAACATGATTGTATCTCTGAAAAGAAATTAAAATACATTTTGGATTTAGACACTTCTAAGAAGCAGCTAAAATTGCATCGCTTCTGGTTAATCTGTCCCTGCAGTTCTCGGACGTCACTGCATTCACTGAGATCTCTTTTTCTCAGTGCTGCAAACCCACACACAGGAAAAGAGCAAGGTCTGAAAACTTGTTCATGTTTGAAAACTCAGGTATATTCAGTCACCTGTGACTTTTGTACTCAGGTTTCACAGGTACTTGCACGTTTTGGCTGTTAACACCACAAATACCAAAGAACACTGATGGTCACACTAACCATCACTCACCTCTCTCCAAATGTTAGAAACCTCATTTACAGCTAAAGTACTTGTAAACGTGTGAAAAGTTTTTCTTAGGACTCAGAAAGATTTTCTTTGGGTCTGATTGCTTTGTGCAATTGGTAGTGTTTCCTGAGCCATCAGGTCCTCACATGGGGCCTATAGGTTGGGCAGTGACAAAATGATGGCTAACATGAGCTGAATGGGTGTGGGTTACAGGCAATAAATTTCTGTGGGGAAGTTTGGCATGTGTATCTCTCAGGTCTACTGTAGTTAAAACAAACAAACAAGCATATTACCAAACCACTTAATCTGCAAGGTATGCATGATCAGCTAAAACATGAAGTCTTTTTCTCTCTCCCCCCCAGCTGAAGCACTAGTACATTATAGGGATGAAGAATATTTTAAATACAATGTTCACGACTTGAACAATCTTTTCCTCAGTGAATATCTGAAGTTTAGATTTTCTGCTCTGAAATTACTGGACTGAAAAATGAACCACCATATATAAACTATTTTTGATGTGTAAGTGCAAACAGGGCGGCTGGTTTTAAATTGTTTGCAACACTAAATAAGTTTGCCCTGGACAAAGCAGCTGGAAGTAATTTTCCATGTATTTCAGTACTTGCCATCTATTCCGTTATATATCATTGCATTAAGCAATGTGGCATCTGAGATCTTGATGTGTTAATAACCACATGCAAGGGAAAAAACCTACAACCACTACAGTGCTTTGATCCTCACCAACAGCCTAAATGCCACCCAGGTGCTCTCTCACTCACCTCACCCACAAGACAGAGGGAAAACAGGAGGTGGGAAGACTCATGGGTCAAGATAAAGACTTTTTATTAGGGAAAGCAATAGCCACTTGCACAAGCAAAGCAAAAAGAGGAATTCCTTCACTACTTTTCACTGACACATGGATGTCCTGCCACTTCCTGGAAAGCAGGGCCTCAGCAGGTGTAAGGGTTGCTGGGGTAAACAAGTGCCATAGCTACCAACATTCCCTGTTCTTCCTCTCTGAATATTTATTGCTCAGCATGCTGTCATACGATATGGAATATCTCTGGTTAGTTGCAGTCAGCTCTCCTGGCTGTGTCCCATCCCAGCCTCTTGCTCAATCCCAGCCTACTGACTGAGAGGGAGAGGAAGAGAAAAAGCCCTGGTGCTGTGTAAGCACTGCTCAGAAATAGTCAACACATTGGTGTAGTTAACACGGTTTAGCTATAAATGTATGTATATGTATAAATATGGCTCCCACTACACCCAGTACTATGACAGCCGAGCAAACTTGCTTGCCTGAAGTGTGCACACTGTTGAACATAATGGATTACATGACAACCCAGATGCAAGAGAGGAGGATCCTGCTGCAGAAACTGTAACACCCTTATATCACCATTTCTTCCCTATCATTTATTTCCCACTGTAATATCACATAATATTGCTGCAACATTTGTTTCACCCAGGAAGCCTGGCTTGAAAATAGCATCCCTTCCATTACGGTTTCTGTCTTCCAAAATACGGTCAAGTCATTCCTTTTGCGTGCCAGAACCTCAACCTTCATCTTAATATCAAGCAGCAGTCTTGGGATTTCATGAAGCTTTTTCAGCAGCATGTAAAATTTAGCTGGCATTATGGGGAGATGGAATACATCTTGCAAAAGAACAGGGTCTCCAGCAGCCAGAATGGCTCTACAGACAGGACTTATTTTAATAAGCCTAGTGTGAAACAGTTGGCTATCTTGGCAAGTGTGACAGAAGAGGAACATACTGCCATCAGTCAAAGTACATTTTTACAGAACTCTTTTTCCCATTCCAAGCAGACATACCAGACACATAAAACTTACCCAAACAGATGTGGAAATCAATGTAATACAAAATCATGCTGCTAACCCAGTGTAATACTAAATCATGCACTCCACAAGAGCTACATATGATCGTAGAACAACCCTAACAATTTTGGGCAGTACAAATACAAAATACCTGTTCTGCCTCACACATACTCATATTCCCAAAGGCAGACACTATCATCAGTCAGTAACAAGACAATATACAGAAATTCCATGAGTGATCCTTTCAATGATTTTGCTTTCCACCTGAGAAAAGACATTTTAAATATTGGGAAAGACCTTGTATGACATGATAAAAAGAGGCTAAATGTACCCTTCATTCAAAATGCTCTCTCTGGTTAGAGAGCTGAACTTGTAAAGCTGAAATTTTAGTGCCCATTGTTCTTTTACATTATCTGGTAGTCAGTACAAACCTCATTATGCTAGGAATTTTTTAATATATATTTTCCTTCCAAGTCAGGGTACTTTGTGGTCTGTACCTATACTTTGTTCCCTACTGCTCTTAACATCTGCATGATAATGTATTGCATATGGGGAAAAAAGCCTAACTTTTGTCTTTAAAATTAGATCTATGCCAGTCGTCAAGTTTAAAAGGTTATTAGAATGAAGTAATAAATACTATAGAAGAGACCCTCAAAGGCCATTTTGTCCAACCCCCTACAGTGAGCAGGGCCATATCAAGTCTGATCTTGAATGTTTCCAGGGACAGGGCCTCAACCACATCCCTGGGCAATCTGTTCCAGTATTATACCATTCTCACTGTAAAGAACTTCCTCCTAAAACTACCCTGCTCCAGTTTAAAACCACTGCCCCTCATCATATCACTACAAGGCCTTCTAAACAGTCCCTCCCCAGCCTTTTTGTCTATCCCCTTCAGGTACTGAAATGCAGCTATAAGGTCTCCCCAGAGCCTTCTCTTTTCCAGGCTGAACAGCCTCAATTCTTTCAGCCTGTCTTTGTAGGAGAGGTGCTCCAGCCTTCTGATCATCTTTGTGGCTCTGCTCTTGACCTTCTCCAGCAGGTCCATGCGTCTCTTTTGTTGGGGGTCCTACAGAAGGACACAGTGCTCCAAGTGAGGCCTCACCAGAGCAGAGTAGAATGACACAATCACCTCTCTTGGTCTGATGGCTACACTTCTTTTGGTGTATCCCAGGGTACAATTGGCCTTCTGGGTTGCAAGTGCACATTGTAGGCTCATGTCCATCTTCTCATCCACCAGTACCCCAAGGTCCTTTTCTGCAGGGCTGCTCTCAATTTCATCATCCCCCAGCCTGTAATAACGCTGAGGATTGCCCCAACCTAGGTGCAGGACCTTGGACTTTGACGTATTTGATTCTCAGTCCATCTCTCCAGGTTCCTCCTTCAGTCCTATTAACCTGTCCTCTCTGTCATTCAGTCTTATCAACCACACCACTCAGCTTGGTATCAGCTGCACATTAGCTGAGGGTGCACTCAGTCTCGTTGTCTATATCATTCATGAAGATATTGAACAGCACTTGTCCCAATACAGACCATTGAGTGACACCACTTGTCACCCATCTCCATCTGAACATTAAGCCATTGGCCACTGTCCTTTGTAGTGGCTGTAAATCATCTAACCAATTCCTTATCCACTGAACAGTCCACCCATCAAATCCATATATCTCCAGCTTAGAGAGAAGGATGTTGTAGGGGACTGTGTCAAAGGCTTAACAAAAGTCCAGGTAGGTGATATCTGTTTGTCTTCCCTTGTCCACTGATGTATTTACACCATGGCAGAATACAACTTCTTCACTGTAAGGGTCATGGAGCACTGGAACAGGCTTCCCAGAGAGGTTGTGGAGTCTCCTTCTCTGGAGACTTTTCAAGACCCATCTGGATGCATTCCTGTGTGCTAGATTCTATGGTCCTGCTCTGCTGGGGGCTTGGACTCAAAGATCTCCAGAGGTTCCTTCCAACCCCTAACACTCTGTGATCCTGTGATTCTGTGATCTTGTGGTCAGACAGGACTTGCCCTTGGTCAAGCCATGCTGGCTGTCTCAAATTACCTCTCTGTCCTCCACGTCCATAACTTTTAGGAGGATCTGTTCTATGATCCTCCTCCACACAGAGGTGAGGCTGACAGGTCAGTAGTTTCCAGGGTCCTCTTTTTAACCTTTTTTATAGATGGGTGTGATGTTTCCCTCTTCCAGTCTCCAGGGTCTGCCAGGCCTTTCCAAGTGTTATGGAGAGTGGCCTTACAACTACATCAGCTAGTTCCTTCAGGACTCTGGGATGCATCTCATCAGGTTCCATAGATTTTTGCATGTTCAGGTTCCTCACATGGGCCTGAGCTTGATCTTCCCTTACAGTGGGAGGGCCTTTATCCCACTTGTCTATACCTAGTGGTCCATTGACTCAGGAGGGAGAGAGAGAAAGATTGCCAGTAAAGACTGAGGCCTTCTTCTCATCTGTTGACACCAGCTCTCCATTTCCTTCCTCAGGAGGCAAACACATTCTTTAACCTTCCTTTGCTGGTTGATGGACCTGTAGAAGCCGTTTTTGCTATTCTTTGCATCCCTTGCCAGGTTCAGCTCCAGCCATGCTTTGGCCTTCCTGACCTCATCCTTACACAACCACGCAGTCTTCCTATACTCCTCCCAGGCTACCTGTCGCTGCTTCCACCACCTGTGCAGTTCCTTCTTGCTCTTTATTTTGACCAGCAGGTCTCAACTCAGCCATTCTGGTCTCTTCCCTTCCTTGCCTGTTTTCTTACACCTGAGGATCAAGAGCTCTTGCAGTCTGCAGAAAGCATCCTTAAAGATCTGCAAGCTCTTCTCTGCTCTCCTGTCCCTGAGGATCCTTTCCCATGGGGTCCTACTGACTAACTCCTTGAAGAGCTGGAATTTTGCCTTCCTATATCCCTTAGGACTGCAAAATCCATCAGCAGCCCAGATTACTTCGAGAGGGCTTATGAACTTAGAGGATCAAAACAATGTCTGCATTGGGTGAGCTAGACCCTCAGCCTGTGTGTTTATTTTCTGTGAGTTTTGAACTTCTCTGAGTTATGACTTACACATTGCAGAGCCCCTGTTTCAATACTGTCTGGAAGGGATAGACTTGGTAACAGTATTCTGGGATGGATGCTCTAGCAAAAACAACTTGAAAAAAAGAAAAAAAAGAACACAGCTAGTTAATGTTCATGTATGTACTCTTGAGCACACCTGTACATCTGAGAGAACAAGATGTGCTCTATGCATTTCACAATTATTTACTATTCTCCAATACAATCACCAGTAACAAATACTTTTATCAAGTGAAGCAACAATTTTGACAAGCTGGAAGCTCTAAAACACAAAATCACCTTTATGAGTGGACACTAAAGTTGCTGCTCCATGCTAATTCAACTGTCTGGGGTAGATGTCCAGCATACCACAGGCAAAAGGAATTTCACAATTGTCACGATCATCAAGGCTTTCTGACTTTTCTTTTAGCTTCAAAGGAGAGAGAACCTGGATAAGGAGGCAGGGAAGGCAAGGATTTCAGACGTCAGCAGCCTGATGGTAGGCAGCTGGCAATGCAGGTCATCTCCTCTGTGGCAAGCAGAGGCAAGGAAAAGAAAAGGTACTATGATGGACCTTGTTCTCACCAATAGAGAAGGGCTGGTGACCAGTGTGAGGCTCAGGGATAACCTGGGCTGCAGTGACCATGAAGCAATAGAAGTTAAGATCCTCAGGGCAAGTGGGAGGACATATCTCAAGCTTATAACCCTAGACTTTAGGCATGCAGATTTTGATTGCTTCAGGGATCAACTGGACAAAGTATTGTGGGACAAAGCCCTAGGGGGAAGAGGGGCCCAGGACAGTTGGTCAGTGTGCAAGGAGCACCTTTTCTGTGTCCAGGAGCAAAGCATCCTCACAAAGAGGAAAGCAGGAAAGAATGCTAGGAACCTGCCTGGATGAGCAAGGAGCTCCTGGACATGCTGTCACACAAAAAGAAACTCTACAAGGAGTGGAAGAAAGGACAGCTGGAATGGGGGCATATAAGGAAGCTGCCCAAGCAGCAAGAGACCTGGTTAGAAAAGCTAAAGCTCAGCTAGAATTAAATCTAGCCAGGGAGATCAAAGGAAACAGTAAAGATTTCTATAGGTATATTAATGGTAAAAAGAAGCCTAGGGAAGGTGTGGGCCCCCTCAGAAAGGAAACAGGTGAAGTGGTGACAAGTGACATGGAGAAAACTGAGGTTCTCAATGACTTCTTTACCTCAGTCTTCACTGGCAAGGACTCCAGCTGCACTCCTGGGATCACAGAAGATAATGGCAGGGATTGGAAGAAGGAACTGCCCATGGTGAGTGAAGATCAGGTTTGTGACCACCTGAAGAACCTGAAAGTGTTCAAGTCCATCAGACCTGATGAGATACACCCACAGGTGCTGAGGGAACTGGCAGATGAGGTTGCCAAACCACTATTATATTCCAAAAGTTATGGCAGTCTGGGGAAGTCCCCACTGTCTGGAAAAGGGGAAACATAACTCCCATTTTCAAAAAGGGAAAGAAGGATGAGCCAGGGAACTACAGACCAGTGTCTCACCTCTGTGCCCAGTAACATCATGGAGCAGATCCTCCTGGAGGCACTACTGAGGCAGAAGAATAACAAAGAGGTGATTGGGTACAATCAGCACAGCCTCACCAAGGGCAAATCCTGCCTGACAAACCTGGTGGCCTTCTATGACAAGGTGACAACATTCATAGATGAAGGCTGAGCAAGTGACATCATTTACCTGGACCTGAGTAAAGTCTTCAACACTGTCAGACATGCTGGAGGGAGGGGTTGGTATCCAGAGGGACCTTGACAGGCTGGAGAGCTGGGCCCATGACAATCTCATGAGGCTCAACAAGACCAAGTGCAAGGTCCTGCATCTGAGTCAGGGGAATTCCAAGCACCAGTCGAGGTTGGGCAGTGACTGGCTTGAGAGCAGCCCTGAAGAAAAGGACTTGGGGGTGCTGGTGGATGAGAAGCTCAACATCAGCCACCAGTGTGCCTTGTAGCCCAGAAAGCCAACCAGATCCTGGGCTGCATCAAGAGAACCATAGCCAGCAGGTCGAGAGAGGTGATTCTCCCCCTCTACTCCACTCTGGTGAGACCCCACCTGGAGTGCTCCATCCAGTTCTGGAGTCCTATCACAAGAAGGATCTGGATGTGCTGGAGCATGTCCAGAGAAGGGCCACAAGGATGATCAGAGGGTGGAGCACCTCTCCTATGAGGACAGATGGAGAGAGTTGGGTCTGTTCAGTCTGGAGAAGAGAAGGCTCCAAGGATACCTTCTTGTGGCCTTCCAGTATCTGAAGGGGGCCTACAAGAAAGCTGGGGAGGGACTTCTTAGGGTGTCAGGTAACGATAGGACTAGGGGGAATGGAAAAAACCCAAAATGTGCAGATTCAGAGTGGATGTTAGGAAGAAGTTGTTCACCATGAGGGTAGTGAGACACTGGAACAGGTTGCCCAGAGAGGTGGTAGAAGCCTCATCCCTGGAGGTTTTTAAGGCCAGGCTGCATGTGGCTCTGAGCAACCTGATCTAGTGTGAGGTGTCCCTGCCCATGGCAGTTGGAACTAGATGATCCTTGAGGTCCCTTCCAACCCTAACAATTCTATGATTTTATGATTCTGTGAAATAATCCCTGCTAGAGAGTTGTACTGAGGTCCCCGTTGCACCTGGAGACAAATGTTCCCAACAGCTGTCTGCTCCAGCCACAGACTAGAAGCCCATTTCTGTAGCCTCTTCCACATGGGAAGATCCTCACTGCCCTCAAAACCAGCTTCCCTACTCTCCCTGCTGTACAGTGTACTCTCCACATGGAGATGCACCAGTGACAGAATGACAGCTTTGTAACTTGGTCTTTCATTTACAATCTTTTTGATGGCTGCTGTTATCATGGGGTTACCCACAACATGGGAGAGACATGAGGTACAGCTGACCTCTTGTGCCGGAGAAGTTTTTCGGCACCAACTAAGTACAGTGTGATCATGCATGAAGTCAGTTGTTTTTCAGAGATGCTTAAACTACTCGCATTTATGGTGAGAAAAAAACACAGTTTGTTATTGTGACTCAGCTGAAACACAAAACTTGTTCCTCCCAAGGACTGAGATCTGTGCCTGAATCCTGAGCGGGCATAGCACAACCTCAAGGTGTCTAAATGGCTGAGATGATGCTTTATTGGTTTTCTCTTGTGCAGCAGCTAGTTCTACAGCTGAACTCAAACTGTTGGGCACACAATTTCCCCCTCAGAATGTTTGACAGCCCTAGTGTTTGATTATTCAGTATTTTCTCCATGAACCCCTCAGGCACAGCATGTGCATTACTACATACAGAAGACTTCCTCATGAGCCTTTTCTGAATATTTTCTTGCCCCATCTGGAGGTCTGGTCAAGAGAGCAACTGGAAATTTCCCAGGTGCTCAGGCATTTGGAAGCAGATAAATATCATCTCTTGAGATTTCCCCTAAGCCAGGTACTACAAGCACAAGACAGATATGACTCATTAGGATAATTGTTGCCTGTGTAAAATCTTGCTTTTACCTGCACTAGTTCAGGCATATGGTCCCAGGAGAAAACATGCAGTAGTTATACCACTTTTTGATGCCAGTTTCTTGTTTGCAAGGGTCTACTCTAATATGATCAGGGGGTTGGAGCACCTCTGCTACATAGACAGGCTGAGGGAGCTGGGGTTGTTCATCTGGAAAAGAGGAGGCCCCAGGGAGACCTAATAGTGGCCTCTCTGTACCAGAAGAGAACCTACAAGAAGGATGGAGAGATTCTACAAAGGCCTGTAGTGATAGGACAAGGGGCAATGGCTTCAAAGTACAGAAGATTTAGATTGGATGTTAGGAACAAGTTCTTTGCCATGAGGGTAGTAGAACACTGGAAAAGGTTGCCCAGGGAGAGGTGGCTGGGGCCCTATCCCTGGAGATATTCAAGGTGAGGCTTGACAGGACTTTGGGCAACCTGATCTAGTTAAGGATGGGTTGGACTAGATGACCTTTGGAGGGCCCTCCAAAGGTCATCTAGTCCAACCCATCCTTAACTAGATCAGGTTGCCCAAAGTCCTGTCAAGCCTCACCTTGAATATCTCCAGGGATAGGGCCCCAGCCACCTCTCCCTGGGCAACCTTTTCCAGTGTTCTACTACCCTCATGGCAAAGAACTTGTTCCTAACATCCAATCTAAATCTTCTGTACTTTGAAGCCATTGCCCCTTGTCCTATCACTACAGGCCTTTGTAGAATCTCTCCATCCTTCTTGTAGGTTCTCTTCTGGTACAGAGAGGCCACTATTAGGTCTCCCTGGGGCCTCCTCTTTTCCAGATGAACAACCCCAGCTCCCTCAGCCTGTCTATGTAGCAGAGGTGCTCCAACCCCCTGATCATATTAGAGTAGACCCTTGCAAACAAGAAACTGGCATCAAAAAGTGGTATAACTACTGCATGTTTTCTCCTGGGACCATATGCCTGAACTAGTGCAGGTAAAAGCAAGATTTTACACAGGCAACAATTATCCTAATGAGTCATATCTGTCTTGTGCTTGTAGTACCTGGCTTAGGGGAAATCTCAAGAGATGATATTTATCTGCTTCCAAATGCCTGAGCACCTGGGAAATTTCCAGTTGCTCTCTTGACCAGACCTCCAGATGGGGCAAGAAAATATTCAGAAAAGGCTCATGAGGAAGTCTTCTGTATGTAGTAATGCACATGCTGTGCCTGAGGGGTTCATGGAGAAAATACTGAATAATCAAACACTAGGGCTGTCAAACATTCTGAGGGGGAAATTGTGTGCCCAACAGTTTGAGTTCAGCTGTAGAACTAGCTGCTGCACAAGAGAAAACCAATAAAGCATCATCTCAGCCATTTAGACACCTTGAGGTTGTGCTATGCCCGCTCAGGATTCAGGCACAGATCTCAGTCCTTGGGAGGAACAAGTTTTGTGTTTCAGCTGAGTCACAATAACAAACTGTGTTTTTTTCTCACCATAAATGCGAGTAGTTTAAGCATCTCTGAAAAACAACTGACTTCATGCATGATCACACTGTACTTAGTTGGTGCCGAAAAACTTCTCCGGCACAAGAGGTCAGCTGTACCTCATGTCTCTCCCATGTTGTGGGTAACCCCATGATAACAGCAGCCATCAAAAAGATTGTAAATGAAAGACCAAGTTACAAAGCTGTCATTCTGTCACTGGTGCATCTCCATGTGGAGAGTACACTGTACAGCAGGGAGAGTAGGGAAGCTGGTTTTGAGGGCAGTGAGGATCTTCCCATGTGGAAGAGGCTACAGAAATGGGCTTCTAGTCTGTGGCTGGAGCAGACAGCTGTTGGGAACATTTGTCTCCAGGTGCAACGGGGACCTCAGTACAACTCTCTAGCAGGGATTATTTCACAGAATCATAAAATCATAGAATTGTTAGGGTTGGAAGGGACCTCAAGGATCATCTAGTTCCAACTGCCATGGGCAGGGACACCTCACACTAGATCAGGTTGCTCAGAGCCACATGCAGCCTGGCCTTAAAAACCTCCAGGGATGAGGCTTCTACCACCTCTCTGGGCAACCTGTTCCAGTGTCTCACTACCCTCATGGTGAACAACTTCTTCCTAACATCCACTCTGAATCTGCACATTTTGGGTTTTTTCCATTCCCCCTAGTCCTATCGTTACCTGACACCCTAAGAAGTCCCTCCCCAGCTTTCTTGTAGGCCCCCTTCAGATACTGGAAGGCCACAAGAAGGTATCCTTGGAGCCTTCTCTTCTCCAGACTGAACAGACCCAACTCTCTCCATCTGTCCTCATAGGAGAGGTGCTCCACCCTCTGATCATCCTTGTGGCCCTTCTCTGGACATGCTCCAGCACATCCAGATCCTTCTTGTGATAGGACTCCAGAACTGGATGGAGCACTCCAGGTGGGGTCTCACCAGAGTGGAGTAGAGGGGGAGAATCACCTCTCTCGACCTGCTGGCTATGGTTCTCTTGATGCAGCCCAGGATCTGGTTGGCTTTCTGGGCTACAAGGCACACTGGTGGCTGATGTTGAGCTTCTCATCCACCAGCACCCCCAAGTCCTTTTCTTCAGGGCTGCTCTCAAGCCAGTCACTGCCCAACCTCGACTGGTGCTTGGAATTCCCCTGACTCAGATGCAGGACCTTGCACTTGGTCTTGTTGAGCCTCATGAGATTGTCATGGGCCCAGCTCTCCAGCCTGTCAAGGTCCCTCTGGATACCAACCCCTCCCTCCAGCATGTCTGACAGTGTTGAAGACTTTACTCAGGTCCAGGTAAATGATGTCACTTGCTCAGCCTTCATCTATGAATGTTGTCACCTTGTCATAGAAGGCCACCAGGTTTGTCAGGCAGGATTTGCCCTTGGTGAGGCTGTGCTGATTGTACCCAATCACCTCTTTGTTATTCTTCTGCCTCAGTAGTGCCTCCAGGAGGATCTGCTCCATGATGTTACTGGGCACAGAGGTGAGACACTGGTCTGTAGTTCCCTGGCTCATCCTTCTTTCCCTTTTTGAAAATGGGAGTTATGTTTCCCCTTTTCCAGACAGTGGGGACTTCCCCAGACTGCCATAACTTTTGGAATATAATAGTGGTTTGGCAACCTCATCTGCCAGTTCCCTCAGCACCTGTGGGTGTATCTCATCAGGTCTGATGGACTTGAACACTTTCAGGTTCTTCAGGTGGTCACAAACCTGATCTTCACTCACCATGGGCAGTTCCTTCTTCCAATCCCTGCCATTATCTTCTGTGATCCCAGGAGTGCAGCTGGAGTCCTTGCCAGTGAAGACTGAGGTAAAGAAGTCATTGAGAACCTCAGTTTTCTCCATGTCACTTGTCACCACTTCACCTGTTTCCTTTCTGAGGGGGCCCACACCTTCCCTAGGCTTCTTTTTACCATTAATATACCTATAGAAATCTTTACTGTTTCCTTTGATCTCCCTGGCTAGATTTAATTCTAGCTGAGCTTTAGCTTTTCTAACCAGGTCTCTTGCTGCTTGGGCAGCTTCCTTATATGCCCCCATTCCAGCTGTCCTTTCTTCCACTCCTTGTAGAGTTTCTTTTTGTGTGACAGCATGTCCAGGAGCTCCTTGCTCATCCAGGCAGGTTCCTAGCATTCTTTCCTGCTTTCCTCTTTGTGAGGATGCTTTGCTCCTGGACACAGAAAAGGTGCTCCTTGCACACTGACCAACTGTCCTGGGCCCCTCTTCCCCCTAGGGCTTTGTCCCACAATACTTTGTCCAGTTGATCCCTGAAGCAATCAAAATCTGCATGCCTAAAGTCTAGGGTTATAAGCTTGAGATATGTCCTCCCACTTGCCCTGAGGATCTTAACTTCTATTGCTTCATGGTCACTGCAGCCCAGGTTATCCCTGAGCCTCACACTGGTCACCAGCCCTTCTCTATTGGTGAGAACAAGGTCCATCATAGTACCTTTTCTTTTCCTTGCCTCTGCTTGCCACAGAGGAGATGACCTGCATTGCCAGCTGCCTACCATCAGGCTGCTGACGTCTGAAATCCTTGCCTTCCCTGCCTCCTTATCCAGGTTCTCTCTCCTTTGAAGCTAAAAGAAAAGTCAGAAAGCCTTGATGATCGTGACAATTGTGAAATTCCTTTTGCCTGTGGTATGCTGGACATCTACCCCAGACAGTTGAATTAGCATGGAGCAGCAACTTTAGTGTCCACTCATAAAGGTGATTTTGTGTTTTAGAGCTTCCAGCTTGTCAAAATTGTTGCTTCACTTGATAAAAGTATTTGTTACTGGTGATTGTATTGGAGAATAGTAAATAATTGTGAAATGCATAGAGCACATCTTGTTCTCTCAGATGTACAGGTGTGCTCAAGAGTACATACATGAACATTAACTAGCTGTGTTCTTTTTTTTCTTTTTTTCAAGTTGTTTTTGCTAGAGCATCCATCCCAGAATACTGTTACCAAGTCTATCCCTTCCAGACAGTATTGAAACAGGGGCTCTGCAATGTGTAAGTCATAACTCAGAGAAGTTCAAAACTCACAGAAAATAAACACACAGGCTGAGGGTCTAGCTCACCCAATGCAGACATTGTTTTGATCCTCTAAGTTCATAAGCCCTCTCGAAGTAATCTGGGCTGCTGATGGATTTTGCAGTCCTAAGGGATATAGGAAGGCAAAATTCCAGCTCTTCAAGGAGTTAGTCAGTAGGACCCCATGGGAAAGGATCCTCAGGGACAGGAGAGCAGAGAAGAGCTTGCAGATCTTTAAGGATGCTTTCTGCAGACTGCAAGAGCTCTTGATCCTCAGGTGTAAGAAAACAGGCAAGGAAGGGAAGAGACCAGAATGGCTGAGTTGAGACCTGCTGGTCAAAATAAAGAGCAAGAAGGAACTGCACAGGTGGTGGAAGCAGCGACAGGTAGCCTGGGAGGAGTATAGGAAGACTGCGTGGTTGTGTAAGGATGAGGTCAGGAAGGCCAAAGCATGGCTGGAGCTGAACCTGGCAAGGGATGCAAAGAATAGCAAAAACGGCTTCTACAGGTCCATCAACCAGCAAAGGAAGGTTAAAGAATGTGTTTGCCTCCTGAGGAAGGAAATGGAGAGCTGGTGTCAACAGATGAGAAGAAGGCCTCAGTCTTTACTGGCAATCTTTCTCTCTCTCCCTCCTGAGTCAATGGACCACTAGGTATAGACAAGTGGGATAAAGGCCCTCCCACTGTAAGGGAAGATCAAGCTCAGGCCCATGTGAGGAACCTGAACATGCAAAAATCTATGGAACCTGATGAGATGCATCCCAGAGTCCTGAAGGAACTAGCTGATGTAGTTGTAAGGCCACTCTCCATAACACTTGGAAAGGCCTGGCAGACCCTGGAGACTGGAAGAGGGAAACATCACACCCATCTATAAAAAAGGTTAAAAAGAGGACCCTGGAAACTACTGACCTGTCAGCCTCACCTCTGTGTGGAGGAGGATCATAGAACAGATCCTCCTAAAAGTTATGGACGTGGAGGACAGAGAGGTAATTTGAGACAGCCAGCATGGCTTGACCAAGGGCAAGTCCTGTCTGACCACAAGATCACAGAATCACAGGATCACAGAGTGTTAGGGGTTGGAAGGAACCTCTGGAGATCTTTGAGTCCAAGCCCCCAGCAGAGCAGGACCATAGAATCTAGCACACAGGAATGCATCCAGATGGGTCTTGAAAAGTCTCCAGAGAAGGAGACTCCACAACCTCTCTGGGAAGCCTGTTCCAGTGCTCCATGACCCTTACAGTGAAGAAGTTGTATTCTGCCATGGTGTAAATACATCAGTGGACAAGGGAAGACAAACAGATATCACCTACCTGGACTTTTGTTAAGCCTTTGACACAGTCCCCTACAACATCCTTCTCTCTAAGCTGGAGATATATGGATTTGATGGGTGGACTGTTCAGTGGATAAGGAATTGGTTAGATGATTTACAGCCACTACAAAGGACAGTGGCCAATGGCTTAATGTTCAGATGGAGATGGGTGACAAGTGGTGTCACTCAATGGTCTGTATTGGGACAAGTGCTGTTCAATATCTTCATGAATGATATAGACAACGAGACTGAGTGCACCCTCAGCTAATGTGCAGCTGATACCAAGCTGAGTGGTGTGGTTGATAAGACTGAATGACAGAGAGGACAGGTTAATAGGACTGAAGGAGGAACCTGGAGAGATGGACTGAGAATCAAATACGTCAAAGTCCAAGGTCCTGCACCTAGGTTGGGGCAATCCTCAGCGTTATTACAGGCTGGGGGATGATGAAATTGAGAGCAGCCCTGCAGAAAAGGACCTTGGGGTACTGGTGGATGAGAAGATGGACATGAGCCTACAATGTGCACTTGCAACCCAGAAGGCCAATTGTACCCTGGGATACACCAAAAGAAGTGTAGCCATCAGACCAAGAGAGGTGATTGTGTCATTCTACTCTGCTCTGGTGAGGCCTCACTTGGAGCACTGTGTCCTTCTGTAGGACCCCCAACAAAAGAGACGCATGGACCTGCTGGAGAAGGTCAAGAGCAGAGCCACAAAGATGATCAGAAGGCTGGAGCACCTCTCCTACAAAGACAGGCTGAAAGAATTGAGGCTGTTCAGCCTGGAAAAGAGAAGGCTCTGGGGAGACCTTATAGCTGCATTTCAGTACCTGAAGGGGATAGACAAAAAGGCTGGGGAGGGACTGTTTAGAAGGCCTTGTAGTGATATGATGAGGGGCAGTGGTTTTAAACTGGAGCAGGGTAGTTTTAGGAGGAAGTTCTTTACAGTGAGAATGGTATAATACTGGAACAGATTGCCCAGGGATGTGGTTGAGGCCCTGTCCCTGGAAACATTCAAGATCAGACTTGATATGGCCCTGCTCACTGTAGGGGGTTGGACAAAATGGCCTTTGAGGGTCTCTTCTATAGTATTTATTACTTCATTCTAATAACCTTTTAAACTTGACGACTGGCATAGATCTAATTTTAAAGACAAAAGTTAGGCTTTTTTCCCCATATGCAATACATTATCATGCAGATGTTAAGAGCAGTAGGGAACAAAGTATAGGTACAGACCACAAAGTACCCTGACTTGGAAGGAAAATATATATTAAAAAATTCCTAGCATAATGAGGTTTGTACTGACTACCAGATAATGTAAAAGAACAATGGGCACTAAAATTTCAGCTTTACAAGTTCAGCTCTCTAACCAGAGAGAGCATTTTGAATGAAGGGTACATTTAGCCTCTTTTTATCATGTCATACAAGGTCTTTCCCAATATTTAAAATGTCTTTTCTCAGGTGGAAAGCAAAATCATTGAAAGGATCACTCATGGAATTTCTGTATATTGTCTTGTTACTGACTGATGATAGTGTCTGCCTTTGGGAATATGAGTATGTGTGAGGCAGAACAGGTATTTTGTATTTGTACTGCCCAAAATTGTTAGGGTTGTTCTACGATCATATGTAGCTCTTGTGGAGTGCATGATTTAGTATTACACTGGGTTAGCAGCATGATTTTGTATTACATTGATTTCCACATCTGTTTGGGTAAGTTTTATGTGTCTGGTATGTCTGCTTGGAATGGGAAAAAGAGTTCTGTAAAAATGTACTTTGACTGATGGCAGTATGTTCCTCTTCTGTCACACTTGCCAAGATAGCCAACTGTTTCACACTAGGCTTATTAAAATAAGTCCTGTCTGTAGAGCCATTCTGGCTGCTGGAGACCCTGTTCTTTTGCAAGATGTATTCCATCTCCCCATAATGCCAGCTAAATTTTACATGCTGCTGAAAAAGCTTCATGAAATCCCAAGACTGCTGCTTGATATTAAGATGAAGGTTGAGGTTCTGGCACGCAAAAGGAATGACTTGACCGTATTTTGGAAGACAGAAACCGTAATGGAAGGGATGCTATTTTCAAGCCAGGCTTCCTGGGTGAAACAAATGTTGCAGCAATATTATGTGATATTACAGTGGGAAATAAATGATAGGGAAGAAATGGTGATATAAGGGTGTTACAGTTTCTGCAGCAGGATCCTCCTCTCTTGCATCTGGGTTGTCATGTAATCCATTATGTTCAACAGTGTGCACACTTCAGGCAAGCAAGTTTGCTCGGCTGTCATAGTACTGGGTGTAGTGGGAGCCATATTTATACATATACATACATTTATAGCTAAACCGTGTTAACTACACCAATGTGTTGACTATTTCTGAGCAGTGCTTACACAGCACCAGGGCTTTTTCTCTTCCTCTCCCTCTCAGTCAGTAGGCTGGGATTGAGCAAGAGGCTGGGATGGGACACAGCCAGGAGAGCTGACTGCAACTAACCAGAGATATTCCATATCGTATGACAGCATGCTGAGCAATAAATATTCAGAGAGGAAGAACAGGGAATGTTGGTAGCTATGGCACTTGTTTACCCCAGCAACCCTTACACCTGCTGAGGCCCTGCTTTCCAGGAAGTGGCAGGACATCCATGTGTCAGTGAAAAGTAGTGAAGGAATTCCTCTTTTTGCTTTGCTTGTGCAAGTGGCTATTGCTTTCCCTAATAAAAAGTCTTTATCTTGACCCATGAGTCTTCCCACCTCCTGTTTTCCCTCTGTCTTGTGGGTGAGGTGAGTGAGAGAGCACCTGGGTGGCATTTAGGCTGTTGGTGAGGATCAAAGCACTGTAGTGGTTGTAGGTTTTTTCCCTTGCATGTGGTTATTAACACATCAAGATCTCAGATGCCACATTGCTTAATGCAATGATATATAACGGAATAGATGGCAAGTACTGAAATACATGGAAAATTACTTCCAGCTGCTTTGTCCAGGGCAAACTTATTTAGTGTTGCAAACAATTTAAAACCAGCCGCCCTGTTTGCACTTACACATCAAAAATAGTTTATATATGGTGGTTCATTTTTCAGTCCAGTAATTTCAGAGCAGAAAATCTAAACTTCAGATATTCACTGAGGAAAAGATTGTTCAAGTCGTGAACATTGTATTTAAAATATTCTTCATCCCTATAATGTACTAGTGCTTCAGCTGGGGGGGAGAGAGAAAAAGACTTCATGTTTTAGCTGATCATGCATACCTTGCAGATTAAGTGGTTTGGTAATATGCTTGTTTGTTTGTTTTAACTACAGTAGACCTGAGAGATACACATGCCAAACTTCCCCACAGAAATTTATTGCCTGTAACCCACACCCATTCAGCTCATGTTAGCCATCATTTTGTCACTGCCCAACCTATAGGCCCCATGTGAGGACCTGATGGCTCAGGAAACACTACCAATTGCACAAAGCAATCAGACCCAAAGAAAATCTTTCTGAGTCCTAAGAAAAACTTTTCACACGTTTACAAGTACTTTAGCTGTAAATGAGGTTTCTAACATTTGGAGAGAGGTGAGTGATGGTTAGTGTGACCATCAGTGTTCTTTGGTATTTGTGGTGTTAACAGCCAAAACGTGCAAGTACCTGTGAAACCTGAGTACAAAAGTCACAGGTGACTGAATATACCTGAGTTTTCAAACATGAACAAGTTTTCAGACCTTGCTCTTTTCCTGTGTGTGGGTTTGCAGCACTGAGAAAAAGAGATCTCAGTGAATGCAGTGACGTCCGAGAACTGCAGGGACAGATTAACCAGAAGCGATGCAATTTTAGCTGCTTCTTAGAAGTGTCTAAATCCAAAATGTATTTTAATTTCTTTTCAGAGATACAATCATGTTCAAATTTCCTCTGAAATGTAAATCCTAAATAGTTATTTTTATTGCAATGGGTTTTTTTTCTAAATTGTATATGTTTTAATTTAGTTGCATATGTACTTACTGTGCAACATTATGTACAGCTACTGACTTGTGAAGCCTCTGTTCAGTTACTACCTGATAAGTTCACTAAATGGTACAGAGATGCTATTTCCTAATTTTTGTGATCATGGGGTGTTTCAGGACAGTTTTTGGTCACACAATGTTTAATGAAATATTTTCTTTCCTTATGACTCAGACAAGGTATGGGATATCTATATTGTAATTATTATTTTTATTGAAACATCTACTTACATTCTATGAGCAGTCAACAAAGTACATACTCCTGACTGTCAACAAGAGAGCGTTTTTAGATATCAGTGCAAATGTTTACTAAAAATGGTACAGCAGTGAATTCTAATGAAAGAAAACTATTCTATATACTCTTTTTTTTTGATGACACTGTGTCTGCTGCCAGTGGGTGAGTAGATCCTGCAGTTCAAACAATGTGCCTATTTTTCATATACCAGCTTCATTTTCAGTTTCTGTAGTTTCACTTTAATTATTGCCTATGATTACTGATGCTCTTTTTTTTTAAAGTTTTCCTATGAAAATAAGAGAAGTTCATCTGGATGCTTATCTGCATTTTGTTGCTAGTTGTTTGCAACTTAACATTGTGGAGCATGATTTTTGTTGCAAAGAGGATTGCAGCAAAATGCTACCAACTTTGGTGATCCAAGGATGATGCCTACTGAATCTTCTACATTTGCATTGTAGTGGTATTGCTATGATTTCAAACCAGCCACCATTCAGCCAATAAAACCAATGCAGTTATGAAATAGCTCTCTAGAACATCATTTACCCCTTCCCGTGCTTCCTAACAAAATTACTTATTCTTAAAAGTTTGTCAGAGTTGTGTGCTGCAGCTTTCATGGTTCAGTATTTTGAGTTAATTTCTTGGTTTTAAATTCTGTCTGGTTTGGTGTGGATTTAAGGTGGCTTGTTTGTCTTCCTTTCTTTCTCTCCTTTCTTTCACTTCTTTCTCTTCTTTCTTTCTTTCTTTCTTTCTTTCTTTCTTTCTTTCTTTCTTTCTTTCTTTCTTTCTTTCTTTCTTTCTTTCTTTCTTTCTTTCTTTCTTTCTTTCTTTCTTTCTCTTTCTTTCTTTCCTTCTTCTTTCTTTCTTTCTCTTTCTTTCTTTCCTTCTTCTTTCTTTCTTTCTTTCTTTCTTTCTTTCTTTCTTTCTTTCTTTCTTTCTTTCTTTCTTTCTTTCTTTCTTTCTTTCTTTCTTTCTTTCTTTCTTTCTTTCTTTCTTTCTTTCTTTCTTTCTTTCTTTCCTTCTTCTTTCTTTCTTTCTTTCTCTTTCTTTCTTTCTTTCCTTCTTCTTTCTTTCTTTCTTTCTTTCTTTCTTTCTTTCTTTCTTTCTTTCTTTCTTTCTTTCTTTCTTTCTTTCTTTCTTTCTTTCTTTCTTTCTTTCTTTCTTTCCTTCTTCTTTCTTTCTTTCTTTCTCTTTCTTTCTTTCCTTCTTCTTTCTTTCTTTCTCTTTCTTTCTTTCCTTCTTCTTTCTTTCTTTCTTTCTTTCTTTCTTTCTTTCTTTCTTTCTTTCTTTCTTTCTTTCTTTCTTTCTTTCTTTCCTTCTTCTTTCTTTCTTTCTTTCTCTTTCTTTCTTTCTTTCCTTCTTCTTTCTTTCTTTCTTTCTTTCTTTCTTTCTTTCTTTCTTTCTTTCTTTCTTTCTTTCTTTCTTTCTTTCCTTCTTCTTTCTTTCTTTCTTTCTCTTTCTTTCTTTCTTTCCTTCTTCTTTCTTTCTTTCTTTCTTTCTTTCTTTCTTTCTTTCTTTCTTTCTTTCTTTCTTTCTTTCTTTCTTTCCTTCTTCTTTCTTTCTTTCTTTCTCTTTCTTTCTTTCTTTCCTTCTTCTTTCTTTCTTTCTTTCTTTCTTTCTTTCTTTCTTTCTTTCTTTTTCTTTCTTTCTTTCTTTCTTTCTTTCTTTCTTTCTTTCTTTCTTTCTTTCTTTCTTTCTTTCTTTCTTTCTTTCTTTCTTTCTTTCTTTCTCTTTCTTTCTTTCTTTCCTTCTTCTTTCTTTCTTTCTCTTTCTTTCTTTCCTTCTTCTTTCTTTCTTTCTTTCTTTCTTTCTTTCTTTCTTTTCTTTCTTTCTTTCTTTCTTTCTTTCTTTCTTTCTTTCTTTCTTTCTTTCTTTCTTTCTTTCTTTCTTTCTTTCCTTCTTCTTTCTTTCTTTCTTTCTCTTTCTTTCTTTCCTTCTTCTTTCTTTCTTTCTCTTTCTTTCTTTCCTTCTTCTTTCTTTCTTTCTTTCTTTCTTTCTTTCTTTCTTTCTTTCTTTCTTTCTTTCTTTCTTTCTTTCTTTCTTTCTTTCTTTCTTTCTTTCTTTCTTTCTTTCTTTCTTTCTTTCCTTCTTCTTTCTTTCTTTCTTTCTCTTTCTTTCTTTCTTTCCTTCTTCTTTCTTTCTTTCTTTCTTTCTTTCTTTCTTTCTTTCTTTCTTTCTTTCTTTCTTTCTTTCTTTCTTTCTTTCTTTCTTTCCTTCTTCTTTCTTTCTTTCTTTCTCTTTCTTTCTTTCTTTCCTTCTTCTTTCTTTCTTTCTTTCTCTTTCTTTCTTTCTTTCCTTCTTCTTTCTTTCTTTCTTTCTTTCTTTCTTTCTTTCTTTCTTTCTTTCTTTCTTTCTTTCTTTCTTTCTTTCTTTCTTTCCTTCTTCTTTCTTTCTTTCTTTCTCTTTCTTTCTTTCTTTCCTTCTTCTTTCTTTCTTTCTTTCTTTCTTTCTTTCTTTCTTTCTTTCTTTCTTTCTTTCTTTCTTTCTTTCTTTCTTTCTTTCTTTCTTTCTTTCTTTCTTTCTTTCCTTCTTCTTTCTTTCTTTCTTTCTCTTTCTTCTTCTTTCCTTCTTCTTTCTTTCTTTCTTTCTTTCTTTCTTTCTTTCTTTCTTTCTTTCTTTCTTTCTTTTTCTTTCTTTCTTTCTTTCTTTCTTTCTTTCTTTCTTTCTTTCTTTCTTTCTTTCTTTCTTTCTTTCTTTCTTTCTTTCTTTCTTTCTTTCTTTCTTTCTTTCTTTCTTTCTTTCTCTTTCTTTCTTTCTTTCCTTCTTCTTTCTTTCTTTCTCTTTCTTTCTTTCTTTCCTTCTTCTTTCTTTCTTTCTTTCTTTCTTTCTTTCTTTCTTTTTCTTTCTTTCTTTCTTTCTTTCTTTCTTTCTTTCTTTCTTTCTTTCTTTCTTTCTTTCTTTCTTTCTTTCTTTCTTTTTCTTTCTTTCTTTCTTTCTCTTTCTTTCTTTCTCTTTCTTTCTTTCTTTCTCTTTCTTTCTTTCTTTCTTTCTTTCTTTCTTTCTTTCTTTTTCTTTCTTTCTTTTTAATTGTGTGGTTTTTTTTCTTTTTAATCCAAGCTTGTATTAGAAATAGAATTTTATAAAATGGTAATACCAACTTACCTGTCTGAATGGTTAGCTGGCCGTTGACCATTGTCTGTACCACCTTCTCACCTTCCTTGTTTGAATGTTCAGCTCAAATTTACCTCCTCATTCTGAATCAAGCATCTCCCTGGCAATAGAAGAATTTCTACTGTCAGATGAAGGACTCCTGCAAATATATTACCTTTTGATTAGAGCATTACATAAAATTTGATTGATAAGATAGTCCGCCCTACAGGAATTACTGTAAGGACACTGACAGTAATTTTCCCCAGCTCTTAATGACCACGAAATAATACTTTAAAAAAATTTAAGATTTTTCCATGAACTTAGTTATTTCAGTGTAAACCTAAAGCCAGTTTAATGAGTCACTCCTAGTCTAACCTAGGTAATGAACACCAGAATGAAGGGCCCTACCCAGAGATTGCTGATGTCATTCTACTACTATTAAAGAATGGTGGAGTAGGCTTAGGGTTTTTTTCTGCAGAACTATAAAGATTTTCCACATTTTAACGTTTAGCACTTTAGGACAGATATAAGTAAATGTAAAGATGTTCTTACAAAGCAGTTTCTAGAAATGTGTGTTCATTAGCTGGCTTCATTTGTGTGTTTACTGCCTTTTTGACAACATACTTGACCAGGCTAATTTCCTGTAAGCTGACAAACTGTTGAAGCATTGCCGTTCGCCTACTTACATAGGTTTCAAACATGATGCCATGTTAGAGTGCTGATGGCTGAAGGCATCTTCTTTCTCATGAATTCCTCATGAGTCCTTAGGGGAAAAGTGACATTGAGAATGCCAAAGTGACAGCAGTTACTTAAAAAAAAAAGTTGAATGCATCTCACAGAATGGAAAGACACCACGCCTTCTGCCCATGAGTCCTTATTCTTCAGAGATGATCACACACCAATGTTAGCAGCACATTCCTGCAGAATTTCCATACCCTACTATCTCATTCTACCTGGACCCATTTTCTGGGACCCTGACTTTCATATGGGTGTTAATCAGTGTTCTCCTCACTACAGAAGCCCTGGCTACCTTCATATTCTCAGTGCCAGGGGTAAGAGTGAAGTGCAAAGTTTTAAAAGAACAAGGAAATAAAAGGATAAATAAAAAAATAAATAAAAGGATAGCAATATGTAAAAACAACACTGCTCCCAATGTCGTCTTCTGTAAAAAAAAAAAAAAATCAGAAACAATCCTGTCCTTAAGGGTCAAACCCCCAAACCTGTCCTAGCCCAGGCAATGGGCTTAGCATCTGTGAATGTGCTTACCTGGACAGTTCCTGGGGTCCAGATGGCCAAGGCAAATATATGGCACATGTGATTAACATTGTAAGCACCTGTGAATGTGCAAACCTGGACACTTCCTGGGGTCCATATAAACATGTACCGCGTGTAATTAACTTTGAAACACAGCTGTGAACTGTCTGTGCCCCTGGCCATGTTTGGATATGCCCCATCCTATAGGTACAGTTACCAGGGTCTTGTGTTACCAAAGGGCACTAATTGTCTTGGGACAGTATTTAAACCAGCCAAGAAGTCAGGCAACCTGCCTTGTTCTGACCCAAACAGCAACAAGAGCCAAATGCTGCCTGAGTAGCAGCTGAAGAACCTGCCTTAGCAGACCAACAACTTCATCCAGGCCTTGCACCTGGACCAAGGCAGAGAGGGGAAAAGCTCCAAGGGAACTGAATCCCAGAAGAGGCTACAGCCCAGAGATGGAGCACACAAGAGAGAGGCCCCCTTGCCCTCTCAGAGCCAAGGGCAAGCTCCAGACCATGAACTAGGCACAACAAGAGAGAGTTCCCTTAGCCCTCTCCAAGCCAAGGATTGCTCAAGTCATAGTCACAGTATCTGGGAAGATACCAGACAGAGGAGCAAGTTGTGAGTACCCACCCAATCTGCCATGGAATTCCCTCTGTGGGAAAACCACAGATCACAGCACCTGTATTTCCAATTTGAATTGCTGTATTGGGAGTCTTAGATCTGTGCTTAAATCATTTAACTGTCTTTGTATGTGCCGTGTAAAACCAACAACTGAATAACTGAACCTGTGAATACATTTTGTAAATAAGTTACAATCGTGTTTGAAGATACCATCACCCAAGATATTAATTATAAAAATATATAAAAATATTCATTTTTATTACAAATCTCTTTCCAACCCACAACACACTCACTTCTCTGGGCAGAGCAGGGGCAGCCAGTAGAACTGCAATTTGTGCATCTTTCTTAAAAGCACTTTGCAAATATAATAATTCCTTTGAGCTGAAGGAACAGAACTGGATTCTTACTCTCAGAAGTAAAGTCCTTAGCACCAACTGCAAGAGGTCTCTCTGAGGTTTAAATGGAACAGGCTGTTTGCAAATAGAAATTCTGAAGATGTGAGAAAAATACAAGACCTTCAGAAAGAATTCAGTAACAAGTAGTTCCTTCCTAGGAACGTAAAGCTAGGAATGAACCAACAATTTTCTGAGACCAGTTACTTAATTACAAAATGCACATGTGCAATAAAGAGCACAATTTGAATGTTAGCCCATATGGCATAAAGTGCTTAAGATGATGCTATATTTGTAAACAGAACATTAGGTAGATTAGCACAATGCAAAGCAATTCAATTATAGACGACACGACCTTCTAATGCACGTGCTCTACAGCAGCAGAAGGAACCTTGCCTATCATAAATGTTTCATTGCTGTTTTCTAGCATTATCTAAATGAACATTCTCTTCTTTTCTATATAGCAGATGAATCTGGATGTCTGTAGCATTTCAACTGCAACATTTCCCTTTCTCAGCTCAATATTCTGGATATTGTCCATGAGGTCATATATATGTTCTCAATAATGTAATGGTAGCTTCAGTTTAACCATCAAGATATTGATTTCACCCTCGGGAAACTACCAAGCTGGGCATCATTAAAATAACATTTTCCACTTCACACTGATTGCAGTAATGCAGTATCTCCTCTGGTGCACCAGAGAATAGCATTGCCCCCTTAGTGTCCTTTCTACAGTGAGCGTTAAGCAGTGCCTGCTTCAGGTAACAACAGTGTCAAGTGAACTACCTCATCTTAGTACGTTTGAAATCAAAATTATAATTTAGACTGATGTGATTTCTTCCAGAAACAAAGAAAGTGCCAATAAAAAAATAACTTCACCTAAGAAAAGTAACTATCATGTATACATCAAAACTAATGAATACCATGTGATCAAGAACTCAATTTTAAATTTTTTTTCCCCTGTATGATAAAGTGCCATGACCCTTTCACATCTCATGCTGGTAAATTGGCTCAGTCATAAGTAAGAAAATGCAACCTGTGCTTCCCACCCAGCAGCTGAGTTTTACTACGAGTCCTTTAATTGGAAATACAATTTTGCAGATAGGCTTCATTTTTCCAAAAAGTTACTGTTCTTGTATTGGAATACCTTGTATTTGATTTTCTTGGAAATCTAATGGCTAGTGCATGGAGTATGTGGTTCTGAAAAATATCCTCCAACATAAAAAATACAGCCAAGAATAGTGTCAGAAAATGGTCTCCTGAGGGCAGGAGCCTGTTTTAGTTAAGATGGGAGAAAGGCACCGTTGCTGTGCAGCACTGAGTAGTCTTCAGGTGCTGGTTCTTGACTCTAGAGCAGCTCTCCATGTTCTCACAATGAGAAGAAATTAGATAGGTGATTTAATTATAGTAAGTAGGGGGCAGGGGATGGGAAGTGGCCTGGGGGCAGGGCAGCAGTGTCAGTGGTGAGCTGCACATTGAATGAGGCTGTGCCAGTCACGTAGTCAGGTTCCAGAAAACTTGGACAGTTAGCTAAGGAGTACCTCTTTAGATCCACCCTAGCTAGGAGATCTCTTTAGAGGCCTGTTTAGACCCACCCATTAACACAGGGAGTTAATGAATGCCTCTCTTCCTAGCCAGGAGGGTGGGAGGAATGCAGCTGACTCAAGGGGAATATCATGAGCTCAGTGGGTGGACTCACCAGAGAGACAGAAAGCAAAACTCTCTGTCCTCCTGAAAATCCCCATCTGAACTTAGTGCGTGGAGGAAGGCAGCACTTCTGCTAACTCTCCAGGACAAGACCATATATGTACATCTTCTTAGGGTCATTGTTAAAAGGAATATTTCCATCTCACCCTTCACACAACTATGTTCAAAGCAAGAATAGCTTTTTTCCCCTTCTCCCCTACCCTCCCCCCACATCAAGGCATTGGTAGCTTGTGAGGGACTGTAGGCTCTAGATTTTCAAGGGACATGAAGGGTGCTAAAGAAGGCACTTCTCCGTGAGTTTTTCTGGTCCTTGGTCCCTCCAGGCATGATATGATGCTTGCCAAAACAGCATATATCCTAGTTTGCTCCTGAGCTTCTTTGTGTGATAGACCAACTAATTCCTCCAAAGAGGAAGCCTGGAACTAGTGAATGAGGACTCCATTCCAGGATCTGCTCCATGCAGCCAATGAGGATGTAGGCTATGCAAGGGGTTCAGGGCTCAGCCCACCAGTCTTTCAACATTATTTATGTAAGTCTTGGACTCGTGAACACACCAAGCATGCATGACACACTGATGCTTTCCTGAGATAAAAACACTGTGCTCCTGGGTTATTGAGGCTCTTTCTCTAAGTATATCTGTCTTATCTTGAATTGGTACACTAAGAACAACCAGCGTGTTGCAAAACGTACACAGAGGCAAGCTGGGGCTGAAGAGCTCAAAGCCATCCCAGATGCCCTCTTGACTCTTTCAGACAGGCATCTCCTGCCAGGTAGCACAGCAGCAGTGTGGGAGTAGGTTTCAAATGTGGTGATGGTGTTCAAAGGGAGCTTCTAGTTCCCAGCTAGGCTCCTTGGAGGTGGACTTCCATCTTTATAAATTTTGCATGCTGGTTTGGCAGTACCATACAGGCAGTCCCAATGGTGACAGACATTGAAGACCATAACCTGGAACCTTCCCCATACAATGGAAGGACTGCCATAGGCTGCAATGAAAACAAGATTGTTGTAGTAAGTGGGGCTGTGATGGGAAAAACGAGTGTGATCTGCAGATCTACAAGCCAATGTTGCTGGTACACCTCACCCAAGCCTGCCCCATCTCAGCTGGGCTCCTCCAGGCTGAGGCCATCCTAGTGAAGTACTTCTGCTATCATGTGCTGAGAAGCTGTGAGTGCAAGCAGGAAGGGAACAGGCTGGGGGTCAGCTTTGTCATGCAGTAATGATGAAGGAAGGTGTGCTGCTTTTTATTGGTGTGCTCTGCTGTGGCCCTGTGCCAAGTGCAGCACAGATGATGATGAATGAAGCTGTAGGGCAAGTTAGTGAATGAATATGAAGGGCTCCTGGGACTGGGACTGTGGCAAGGTTTGTTCTGCGTTTTGCTGCAGTCAGCTAGCTACATCAAGAGGGTGTGAGTGTGAGTCATCACTCACCAGCTGATTGGAGTCCCCAGATTCTCTTCACGGATCTTAAAGGCTCCATAGATGTAGCCTAAATGCCTCTGTAACTATCAGAACTCAACTGTTCTGAGGCACCACTATCATTCACAACTTGTAATAAGACAGGGTAAGTTCATCTGAATCTGATTTTCCAATAAAAGCTTCTAAATCTGTGGTGCTGTGGTTTTGGTTTTGTTTGTTTGTTTTCAGGTGGGTAGACATCAAAATGATAGTGCTACCCAGGAAGAAACTCATGAGTGATCCTGCCTGGAATTCACAAACTGTATATCCTCCTACTTATTGCGCCTTGCAGCTCCATTGTCACACACATACCCTGCACTTACTGAACACATAAGATGTGTGGAAAGAAGGAAGAGAGACTGATTGTCATATCACCTGCTTTCACCTGCTGCCCAACAGCTCCTCAGAAAGGCCCAAGAACAGGCTGTTCTCACAGCTGAAGTGCCCCAGAGGCCAGAGTGAAGCCCTCATCACAGTCAGGAACTCGTAGCTGGCTAGATAAGCTGCTGCTCAAATATCCACATCCCTGGATGCTCTGAAAGAAAGACTCTACCATCAAGACCTTGGTTTGACCCTTTCTAAGATAGTAAAATAACACCTTTCCTCTGCTCTAGTTATTTGAAAGAACAGTTCATCCTGCTAAGATCAGGACAGGGCTCATGAGTCAATAAATCATCAATTCCCCCTGACAATCTATAATAAAAAAAAATGTTCGCTGCCAACTCTACTATAGATCAACATCAGATCAATACTGTAAAATAATCTCTCCAAATTCATGTTTCTCTATTAAAGATGGCTCTGACTAGTTTCCATTTTATAACAAAAAATGCACACAAAGAGTGCTGTAGATAGCATCTATTTAATTTATATTGGCCTGAACTGCCCTGTAAAATTTAGGGGAAAAGCCATGTTTTGTAACATTGTTATAGGCAAGTAGAGGGAGAGAAGAGGCAGGAGACAGCTTAAAAAGGGTCTGCAGGCTTACTGTATGAAAAATACTGGAAGTAGCATTACACAGAATCACAGGATGGTAGGGGTTAAAAGGGACCTCTGGCAATCATCTAGTCCAATCCCCCTGCCAGAGCAGGTTCACCTAGAGCAGGTTGCACAGGATGGCATCCAGGTGGATTTTTAATGCCTCCTGAGATGAAGAATCCGCAGTCTCTATGGACAGCCTGTTCCAATGCTCTACTCATGTTTAGATTGAATTTCCCATGATCAAGTTTGTGCCTGTTACCTCCTGTTGTATCACTAGCACTAAAAAAAACCTGGCCTCATCCTCCTGAACACCCAACCACCCACCCTTTAGGTATTTATAAGCATTGATAAAATCCCCACAGTCTCCTCCTCTCCAGACTAAAAAGCCCCAAATCTCTCAGCCTTTCTTCATAACAAAGGTGTTCTAGTCCTCTACTTATTTTCATCATTCTTTGTCGTGCCCTCTTAAGAAGTTCCTTGTTTGACTTGAACTGGGGAGTCCAGAATCGGACACAATACTCAAGACGAGGCCTCACTAGGGCATAATAGAATAACCTCCCTCAACCTGCTTGCCACACTCTTGATGCACCCCAGGATGCCATTGGTCTTCTTGGCTACAAGGGCACATTCCTGGCTAACTTGTGGTCCACCAGTACTCCCCAGGTGCTTCTTTGCACAGCAGGTCAGCCCTTAACCTGTACTGATGCATGGGGTTATTCCTCCCTAGGTACAGTACCCTAAACTTGCCCTTGTTAATCTTCATAAACTTACTGTCTGCCCAATTCTCCAGACTGTCTAGGTGTCACTGGATGGCAGCACAGCCTTCTGGTGCATCAGCTACTCCTCCCAGCTATGTGTTATTAGCAAACGTGCTCAGGGTACATTCTATCCCTTCATCCAGGTCTTTGATGAGTAGACTGAAGAGCACTGGACCCAGCACTGACCCCTGGGGAACACCACTTGTTACCTCCAACTGACCACAACCCTCTGAGTTCCTTCTATCAGTTTTCAATCCACACCACTAACTCACACTTCCTAAGCTTGCCTGAGAATGCTGCGGGAGACTGTGTAGAAAGCCTTGCTGAAGGCCCTTCCCTCATCTATCCACCTATCCAGTCATGCCCTCATGATAAGATTAGTCAGACACGACTTCCCTTTGGTGCATCCATATTGACTGTTTCTGACATTTTGGTCTTCTGGCTTCACTGGAGCAGAAGGGGAAGTCTTAAGAGCGTTTAGTTTGAGTGAAAAGAAATGAAGACTGGATTTTTTTAAACATATCCTCCTTGTTTCTTCTCTTAATTAATATTTGATGTTACCTAGCTATTAACGAAAACAAACAAAAGACAAAGACCTTTGAAAAGGTGTTTTGAAGTCCTGTCACTCCCATCTATTCATACTGACCTTTTTGTGCCCACATAAACTCACCATTTCATTAGCTCTTTACTCATGCTGGTCTCCCTGCAGGGGTTTCTATCCTGCATTTCTGCTGAAAAAGGACTAGAAACTCCAAGGGGAGGGACAATCTTTTGATAGTCATTAGGGCAGACCTTTGCTCTGTCACTGGGATTCTGATCTAGAAGCAGGACCTGTAGCTATCATGCCAGTGGAGATGGCATGAAGTGCAAGAACAGCCACCATTGTCTCTGGGCTGGGCATCCCATGGTGCTGAGTCTCTTGACTGATGCTGTGCATCACTGTCTTGTCTGTAGTGCTGCAAGTGCTCAAAGCAGACAGCATTACAGGGCAATCAGCTTCTCCTTATTGAGGTCCATGTAACTCTGCAGGTGCTGAAGAGTTACCTCTTAACAGAAGACTAGATACTGCCTTTCATTCTCATTTAAAGTCACAGGTCTAGGCAGCTGCATCCCAGCCCTCACAGGGAGGGCTCACAGGTGGGGCCTTCATTAAAATGCTGCTGTCATCCAAAGCTAAAGAAATGTTGCTATTCTCACTCCCTCTCCTTCTGGCTGCGAAAAGGCAGGCCTGTTGACATGCAAAGGCAAACAGGAATGACATACACTTCTTAATTATTCCTTTGTTCACAGTTTTCTTTTTTGTCAGACATGCTCTTAGAGTACATTTTTACTCTCGCTAATGTTTGATGCCAACTTTTATATGAACCTGTCATATGACTTGTATAATTCATACGTTATCTTTCTTAGGACAATGACATTAAAATTTCTCCTCTTCATTGAACCTTAACATGTTATCTTTTCAAGCACTTAAATGACCCTGTTTTCTTGAAAATATTTTCTAAGTGAGGCAGGAGCTTTTTCAGCCATATTATCATTCAATCTAAACACATGTCTAAGACCAACAGCTTACTTTTCATGCAGAACATCATTCAGGTCCACTTTTTTTCAGGGAAACTCCAAATGGAATCTTTTTGGTCTCTAGCAATAAAAAAATGCTGAGTAAATAAAAGCAAAACTGTCTGAGATGAGTCTCATATCTGGTGTTTCAAGAGTTAAGTAAAGGTGCAGGCATGTTGACTTCATCCTTTCAGGTTTTTTTCCACCCCCTCAAAAGTGTGGTACACACTGCCTATCCTTTTCCTGATGCAATGCAGCCTGCATTATTGAAACACTCCATTGCTGATTTACTAATTAGCCTTTATTACCAGAATTGGTCTGACCTTATCTACTTTCAGTACTGTTCTTCCTGGCTCTGTTCCTCCAGAGCATTCTCATCTATTCCCACATACAATGCACATTCAGGAGCTTTTTGGGTTTATGAGTCAGAAGATAAGCCTGTCTCCCAGTCTGCAGCTGTAGCTGGAAGGCTCCTGAGGCTTAGCTGTAATCTCCAATATTCTTTACAGTAATTTTTATTTTCTTTACAGAGTATATTGAGGGATCAATATCTAAAACCAATAGAGATATTATTATAATTTACCTGACATTTGTAATCCAGACTATAGGCTATAAAGAAAATTTTACAGGCACAGAAGTGCATGCCCGGAATATCACAATGTTTTTTCTTGTTGTTAAGCAGAGAGGGGGTGTCAAGGATTTCCAGCACAAGTGAGGTGAACAATCTCCAGAGGCCAGGTAAATTTCATTCCACCATGTACTCCTTGCTCTGACAAGGATGATGAATGTTACGTTCCCACCTTCTCCTTCCTGAGCAACTGTGAAAACAGTGCCAAGACATAAATAATCAAAATAACATTAACTTAAGCCAAACACTAACCAACCCAGAAAACTTCTCACTTCTAGTAAGCAGCTGTATGCTGCAGTCACCCACAAACCTGCTTGCCTGCTCACTGGGCTTAGTTGGTCTGTAGGAAGCCTGCCTAAGGGACCTGATTCCACTAGCAATGCAAAGGTTTACACCAGGTTACAGCCAAGTTTAGCTAAAAAGCTATGGCTGCTGACAGAAGCTAGGCAAGAAAATGGGTGCTTTCACAGAATTCTGTGTAGAGCACATGGGAGATTGCTCCATATGGGCAAAGGAGCTGCATTCTCTGAGATGCTCTGTTGAGTTGAGGATTCCATAGAATGTGGCTGATTTCTTCCGACCCCTGAGCCTGCTGCCTTCATTGGAGCAGCAGCACCCCACAACAATTTGGGGTTTAAGCATGATGAATCATATGTTGTTAAATAGATATTCATACCCTGCAGTTTAGGAATATTACACCATGCACATGGCAGCCTTAATGTTTTGCTACCCAGATGAATTGTAGGAAGAACGTAGGAAGAATTCCCTGCATTGTATGAATGTGACTCTATCACTCTAATCACAACATGATTTATCATAGAGATTTGGGAAAGAATTTCTCTAAGACATATTTTTGCCCTGGAAATGGAAGAATTTCCCACAGAGTGGGAAGCTCGTTTTTACAGAAGGGTCTCTGCTTTTTGCTTCTGCTCTTACCAGACAGATGCACCTTATACTGTACTTTTTTATTATGCCTAGCAAATTTGGAAGCACAATACATAGTACTTCTAGCAGAGCAGTGTGGATAAACTTGTTGCATAATGACATATATAGACTGTACAGACAGCTGGTACAAGGATTATACTTGTAGTTAAAGAGGCAAAACTGTTTTCCTGGTGAGGTGTTGTCAAATTATTGACAGCACAGAACTGCACAGTTATGAGCAGTGTGGGGCATACTATAGTGTTTGGAGTAACACCTGCAATTTCCCTCACAGTTTTTGTCTTAAGAGAAGATGGTGCAGTGATTATTCATTTTTCTTTATAAAGCTATAGCAATTTGGCACTAAGTCTCTCAGCTGAGGGAGAAGCAGGGGACTGTGTTCTTTATTTAGGCATAGCTATTTTTCAAGACAATACAGTTGACAACGACAGAAGACTTCCCAACAGAGCACACAAATCAGGGACAAAAAATCCTAAAAGAACTCCAGAGTGCTCCCAAAAGTGCAAGTCCTCCTCAAAGAAAGAAAATGGTTCTTGTGGTAGTGACCAATTTCCTGTTCCTGAGCAGATGCTTTTGAAAAGGGATGAATATACCATCACGTTTGGCCAAAAAAACCAAGTTTTTTTGATTGTGCTGGGAGAACTAAAAGATTGCAAGAAATTGTCTAAAAAGAAAGCAAAATTAAGAACAAGCTATAATATTAGTATGGTGGGAAGGGTCATCACCTGCATCAGGAGCATCCAGGAGTGGCAGACTAGAAGCTACAGAGAAAGAGGAAGAATGGGATTTCAGGTAGAGAACAAAGAGAACAAAAAGGTCTCTGCTTTTGTAAAAGTATATGACTCTAACTACCCTAAAGCCAAAAGAAATGTCCCTCTCACAGGCAAGCAGCAAAATGAAGGCTGCTTCTTCTTCAGGAAGAACTAAATATTCTATTCCATCAAGGTGGCCAGAAGGCTAGTAAGTTATCATTACACTGGGGTTTTTCTCATGGATTAGGATGTCCTCCAGATTTCTTACATGTGCTAATAGATAAACCAGTCTGGCTCTTACAGGACCTGACTCCCAGAAAATCGATTTCATTACAAGACCAAAACAACTGAAAATGGGAGCTGTGAAGAGAATGGAAAAGGAGATTTTATTGTCCCAGGAGCCAAGAGCTGGATGAGTACCATGACGTTTTCTTAGAAACCTAAAAAACAATTTGCCAGAGACTGTTAGCACTTCAAACAAGGCACTGAAACGAGCTCAACATCAAAGGCCTGTGAAAAGAGAAATATAAACTGACTTGATATCAGCAAAACATGTTAGCAAACAGTGCCAACAAAGGATATTAATAAATGTCATTAGAGCTACTTCACCATATTTGGGACGTCAGGTCTATCATCAGGTTGATAGAAATGGCAAAGAATGACATCTGAGGTAAAAACTAAGGGCAGGACTTTCAGTGTTACCAGAAAGAGGTACAAACATGATTCTTAGGAGCTTACATCGTAACAGATGGTGTCCTGGTGGCACAGATACAATGACAGCTTGGGGATGCCTGCTACAAATCATGACAGAAATCCCCACTATCTTCTGGGACCACCCAGTGATGCAAGACTGCAGTTGGAAGTGGTGTCACATACGGGAGTCCACTGGTTTTCCAAGATTCACAACCTGGCCCTGAGAAGGCAGTAGTAAAACATGTATCCATGCTAAAGGAATTGAGCCAATTTGCAGGCTATTAGCACTGGTAAACTGCTTATGCTTTTCCCCCCAGAACTTTCCAGTGTGAGTAAAATTTCATGATTACAGTTGCACAAACGTGGTATGTGGTTGCCTCAACATGGCCTAGCTCTCCCATGCTTCACAGACTGACTACCAGTCCAACCATTAACCTAACACAACCAAGTACACTGCTAAACCATGTTCCTTATCACCACATTTACATGTCTTTCAAACACCTCCGGTGATGATCACAGAATCAGAGAATGACAGGGGTTGGAAGGGACCTCTGGAGATCACATAGTACAACCCCTCTGCCAGAGGAGGTTGCATAGGATGGCATCCAGGAAGCTTTTGAAAGTCTCCAGGAAAGGAAACCCCACAACCCCTCTGGGGAGCATGTTTCAGGGCTCGACAACCTGAAGTGAAGAAATTTCAGTGAAGAAATTTCGGTGAAGAAATTTTTCCTGATGCCCAAACTAAATCTCCCCTAGAGCAACCTAAGGCCATCACCTCTCACGCTGTCACTTTTTGCTGGAGAGAACAGGTGAGTACTCATTTGTCTACAACCCCCTTTCAGGCAGCTGTAGAGAGTGAGGTCTCCCCTCAGCCTCCCTTTCTCCAGAATAAACAACCCCAGTTCCCCTAGCCACTTTACATAGGACTTGCTCTGTAGCCCCTTCACAGGCTTCATTGCACTTCTCTGGACATACTCCAGCAACTCAATGTCTTCTTGCAGTGAGGAGCTCAAAGCTGAACACATTACTCAAGGTGTGGTCTCACCAATGTTGCGTAAAGAAAGACAAACACCTCTCCAGTCCTGTTGGCCACATTATTTATGACACAGGCCAGGATGCTGTTGGCCTTCTTGCAACCTGAGAGCACTGCTAGTTCATGTTCAGCCAGTTGTTTATCAGTACTCCCATGTCTTTCTCTGCTGGGCAGCTTTCCAGCCACTCTTCCTCAAGCCTGTAGCATTATATGGGGTTGTGACCCAAGTGCTGGACCCACCAAACCTCATACAACTGGCCTCAGCCCATGGATCCAGCCTGCCCAGATCCCTATGCAGAGCCTTTCTACCCTCAAGCAGATCAACACTCCCACCCAATTTAGTGTCATCTGCAAACTATTGAGGATGTGCTCATAGGTATCATTAATAAAGATATTAAACAAGACTGCCCCCAGCACTGAGCCCTGGGGAACACAATAAGTGTCAACTGAATTTAGTTCCATTCACCACCACTCTGTGGGCCTGGCCATCCAGCCAGTTTTTAACCCAGAGAAGTGTCCATCCATCCACATCATGGGCAGCCAGTTTCTTCAGGAGGATGCTGTGGGAGGCAGTGTCAAAGCTTTACTAAAGCCATGTAAACAACATCCACAGCCTTTCTCTCATCCACTAAGCAGTTACCTTTTCTAGAAGGAGATTGTTAGTCATGAAGGACCTGCCCTTCACAAACTCATGTTGATTTGGCCTGATCACTTGGTTGTCCTGCATGTGCTGCATAATGGTTTTCATGATGATTTGCCTCATAACCTTCCTGGCACTGAGGTCAGACTGGCAGGTTTGTGGTTCCCTGGATTCTTCTTCTGGCCCTTCTTGTAGTTGGGAGCCACATTTGCCAGTATTCAGTCAGATGGACCTCCTCAGTTAGCCAGGGCTGCTGAAATGATGGGAAGTGTCTTGCTGAGCATCTCTGCCAGCTCCTCAGTACCCCTGCGTGGATCCCATCTGGCTCCATAGACTTCTGCGGGTCTAATTGGTGTAGTAGGTCACTAACCATTTATTCTTGCATTATGGGGTTTCATTCTACCCCCTGTCCATGTCTTCCAGCTTACCAGACTGAGTACCCAAAGACCAACTAGTTGTACTAAAGAATGAGGCAAAGAAGGTGTTGAGGGAGTGCTGAAGACCTCTTAAGTACCTCAGCCCCACTGTTTATAGGGAGATGCTGAGGGCACAGCCAGAGGAGTGAGCCTTTACCAGACCTGTGGGCATTTACTGCCAAGCAATATCTTCTGGAGGGCAGTGGGAGAAGGTGAGCAAATCAAAGCTGATGTATGATTTCTTCCCAAAGACAATACATCTAGTCTGTTCAAGCATTAGAAACCTTCAAAGAGAAGATTCAAATGACTAGATAGCTTTTTCAAAAGCAATTACTATCAGCTTCTGGAAGTTTTCATCACATGCTACTGATACTGTGGATCTGGCATTTAAATATACACTTCAGGGAACGGAGATGTATCTGGCTTCGTTTCCAAAGGGACATTGTAACGTAAAGCATGGCAGTTCACTAAAAATATGACATCATCAACTTCATCAGACAAATGAATAACACAGAAAACATCAGTCAAGGTAGTTACAAGGTAATTTCAAGACTGAGGTTAGAAAAAGTTTTGGAACAAGCTATATAAAACAACAGATTGCAAGTGTTGCTGTCAGTCATTCTATTGAGAGGATGAACAATCAGAATGAGGCATGATCAGCCTCTAAAGACTGGTGAGGTGAGATGGGATGGGTGGGCCATGACAATATGATACATAAAAGCAGTTATATTGCAGAAAAGAGTTTTGTCCAAGACACATTTGAGCCAATCTGGAATAAAAGCTGGGAAAGCAGAGATGCCATAGCCAGCTGACAATAACACCCCGTGGTCACAACTGATATATGTGGGAAAATTCCAAATTGAAATAAACCATTTTCCTAACAGACCTGGAGGCATTGCAAGAGTGGAATTTTTCATTGCAGTGATGCCATGTGTTTCCAATAAAAACTGATGCTAAGACTCCTAGGGAACACAACACGGACAATGTAATGATAGCAACTGTCATGGACAATGCAAGGAGATGCACAGAACTGCAATCTCATGGTGTGGTTTCACAGGTGAAATACAGGTTATGAAAAGCTTCATTCAAGTTACCTGCACCACGGAGGTCAGCTGTATCAGATCACCACTGGTGGAAGATGGCTAAAAATATCCATCAGAATGTTTTTTCATATCCAGCAGAAAATTTTGTGAGTGCCAAGATTTGCCTTTTCTATGGCAGAGTTTGCTGAAGGCATTTGGCATTTACTGTGAAAACCAGAGGAGAAAAACACACATGTAAAAGAGATACTTTGTAGTCCAAAGATGGAGCTCCCATTCTTGACCTTGACGGATTCATGGATAGATTTCTTTATCTGGTGATGAGAAAAATTTTTAATCTGGGTCATCCATATTGCAGGAGAATCAGAAACATATTTTGTGCTGAAATCACTTGACTTTCCTTTTGAGTTTCTTTTCTTTAGTCCTCCCTGGTTTTGTGTTGGGGTTTTTTGTTTGTTTGTTTATTTGTTCGGTTTGTTTTTTTGTGGTTGGGGTTTTTTTGTTTGTTTGTTTTGTTTAGTTGGGATTTTTCCTTGGGGGGAAGGGTGGCAGGAGGGAAAGCAGAGGGGGCAGGAATGAGAAACCAACTACTTTTGCTAATGATAGGTGGCAGAAAGTCAACAGGAGCAGTGTCCATAGGGCAGTAGCAGGCCATATGGTACTCAAGCACTCTCTTACTCTTGACTACTTCATCTCAGGGGATATCCTGACCTGGATGTGACTTTGTCTGTTTGCTTTTTCTGGATACTTGTCTGGTGTCCCCTTGAGCCCCTGGTAACCTACAGCAGTGACTGCTTTATCATGCTCTTGTTCTGGGCTCATGTGCTTAGAACAGCTAGCTGCCTTAAGCTTTTTTCTTGATTTTTCTATGTGAAGAGTTACAAGCCAGCCTTTTCCAGTAAAGAAAATCCTTGAAGTGGCACAAGGCTTATGGTCTGTAGCTACATCAATTTATATAAAAGCCCTTGCTGAAGACAAGAAAAAGAAAACACTTTAGATAATTTCAGTTTTTCAGATCATGATACCAGCAGCAGCATTTCCAATTTAGATTCTGTTGCTACTAAAAGATAGTTATAAAACTTGGTATACTGAATTGCAAGTTACATGCAGCAGGGTGCATGATTAAATCACATCAATAGCTTACTCGGTAATTGCTTACTGTTTTTGTACACTGCAGCCTCACACTGCATTTTTCAGAGAAGTTCCACTAATGGTTGTGGAAGCATCTGTTTGCACTGACTACTGATGTGACTGGGTAGGTTTAGACTGGACATTAGGAAAAAATTTTTCACAGAAACAGTGGTCAGACTTTGGGATAGGCTGCGCAGGGAGGTGGTTGAGTCACCAACCCTGGATGTGTTTAAAGGTCGTTCGGTTGTGGTGCTAGGGGATGTGGTTTAGGGGTAAACCTTCTAGAGTAGGGTTATTGTTTGGACTTGGTGATCCTGAGGGTCTTTTCCAACTTGAATGTTTCTGGAATCCTGTGATTCTGTGACCATCTGTAGGCATATGAGGGTACAACTGACTCCAGAGGGAACTGGCTGTGTTTTCCAATGCTGGTTACTCTAGTAGGTCTAAATGAAGATCAATATTTATGATAGTCATACCTCATTATTCAGGGACTTGAGCACAGATCCTGGATCCAGCTTCAAATGATAGTGTTTGTTCCTTATGATTCCTTACAACACCTACATATGCCTATGTATCATGCCACCTACGTACTCCTACCTGTACAGCCTTTACTGAGACGGTAGTGGAAACATCTAGATTGCTATTGATTTTCCTCACATTATGGTTATATTATGTAGGGACCTATACCAATTTTAACTGCTTTCCAGGGGCCTTTTGTTTTTTTCTGGGATATGGTATGCCTTTCCTTTGTATTTATCTCCTCCACTTTCTTTGATTATTTTTCCAGTTAACTTGCTTAAATTTTGACCTACTTAATTTAATTTCTTAATGCTTAGTATCTGCATAAGAAAAAGATACAAAAACATAACTTCCTGTTTTAATTCCACCACTAAAGCAGTGAGTACAGTGATGTCTGTAGTAGGGTTTTGCCTAACCTAGTAAAGCAAAATAATGTGTCACACAAAGGAACTGAGCAATTTTATGTTAAAAATTCATGCCAAGTTTAGCAGCTCCTGACAACCTCTCTTGTACCCTTAGTACCAAAGGATATGCACACCTGTGATGCATACAAATAACCTAACCTCAATAAGGAATCTCATATGATGCAGGTGCAGATGTGCAGAGTTCAACTGTGACCAAGTGGAATTCCTTTAACACTTTAAACACTCCTTTAACACTCCTTTCTCATTCCTCTTGAAGTCAATTGCATCTGAAGAAGATGGTAGAGGACCCCTTTTTCCACAGAGACAGAAGACTCTCTTTCTCTTGAGGAGTCTTTTGTGCAGTTACAACTACTGTGTCTTTGTACTGCTGTGACATCTATAGACCTTGGTCAAGGCTTATGACATTGTTATTCTTGGGCCAGATAAGCATATTGACTCCACATTGCCAAACCTTATTTCTTAGCACTCTATATCTCTTTTGATGACAGGACACAACAGACTAGGCCATTTAGTCCAATTAAGACCCCTAGGTTGCACCATCTCTTGGCACAGCAACGGCAGCAGTAGTAGTTGGTGAATATTATTATTGCAGGAGCTGACAGTCTTTGTTGTGCACTGGGAACCACAGTGCCAAGCACAGAGCTACCACACAGCAAAGGCAGTTTCCCCTTTGGGAGACTGCAGTGTGGTAGCAAAAGGAGGGCTTGGGAAGGGATGAAGTATGAGGGCAGTGGCTAATCTGACACAGTATTTGCACCCAACAGCAGTCTGAAGATGTCAGGTTGCCTAAGAACAAATGCAAAACCAGCCATGGCTCCTTCTCCTGCAAGCAACCATACCTCCCAAGCTTCAGTGTGGTTCTTCCAGTCATCATCTGAGTACACAAAAAAAGCAATCAGCAAACCGAGGAGAATGGGAAGTCTGCTTAAAACCACCCTTGTAGATGCAGAGATGGGAGCAACTGAGCAGGGCTGGTACTAAGGAAGTGCTGAGCTCCCTGTGGCCCCAGGGATCTTTCATGGTGAACTCCACTTGAAAAATTTCCTGGAAAAAATAACCACCATCCTAAAATATCCTTTTGCTTCCTGAATGCTCAGCTACCAGTGATAGCCACTGCCCTGGAAAACTTTGCCAGTGACACTAGAAATAGCAGTCCAAAAAAGGATCCCATTCATTGAAACTTGCTTTATGAAATCTCACACTGATGCAGTGCTGGGTAAAAGATGGAGACAATCCACTTCTACTTCATGCAAATAAGTGTTTGTTTATTTCCCATGCCCATGAATCAGCAGAAGGAACCTGCATGATAGGATCGATCATCTGATCCAAAAGCAAGAGGTGATTTGTGCAAATTGGCATGGAAAACTTTTAAGGCAGCTCCATTTCTGCAAGAACGCTAGAAGACTGAAGTTGCAGCATGAGACACATAAAAGGAATGAGACCAAAATAAAAAAAAGACAGTAACTGGAGAATCAGTGAGAGGCTGATAGATAGTGCAGTGGTTTTGATGCCTTGGTTTAGTGGACAGCATGAGAAATAGCCTAGCCTTGCATCCCTGTGTCTGTCCCAGATCAGCCCTTGAGAAAGAAATCTCTGGAAGATGCTGTAAAGAGGAGTGATGGTAAGGACATGACAATGGGATCCTCTTGCCAGACTTTCTAACAGGTGACCTCCAGCAGGGGCATAAAATGCACGTACCATACAAATATAACATACTCTGTCACTTGAGGCACAGGGTCGAGGGGAGGCAGCATCTCACTTCTTCCACATTGTTCCAGCCTCTTCCAGCTCCTCCTCTCCCTTTCAGATGGATGGAGGAGTGCCAGATTTCAACATTAGGGTGGTGCATGTCCCCTGGCAGTGATGTAGTGTTGTCACTTCAAACACAAAAGGGAGCTCCAATTGTTTGCACACAAGGCTGCTGGGCTAACTGCAGCAGCACACACTGTTGTCTCCCAACTCAGTCTTCAGCAGAGTTTTAATTTGTTTGCTCAGAACTATTCATCTACTGTTTTCAAACCTCACACACACAAGGTTTCAGCAAGTTAAAAAGTTCTAAACCTTTTCCTGCTCCTCATGTCATTCTGATGTTGAAAGAACAGATGAATTATTGAACACTGAAGATGGGGATGGAATTGAAAAACAGACAAGCTAAGGCTTACTGAAATACTCTTGTCAAACGTATCTGCTAAAGCTCTTGCTCAGCTGAGAACAACTTGGCTGACACTGGCCCACGATACCCAACCCTTGCTATGTACCATCTAGAAATCAGAACCTAAGGAAGATCTTTGGCAATATTTTGTCAGTAGATAAGCTGACTAAATATTAACCAATTTTTTTTTTTTGCAATCCCTAATCAGAGGTTTCCATTCATACAGCTGCTCTGTACCCTGAACCTCAAGTTAATGTGTCTCCATTTTATATGAAAGCTTTGCTCACGTTGCTTTTTGGGCTCTGAAGCCTTCACAATGTGACCCTCTCACTGCTGGCTCAGGAGGCAACCTGATGCTGCCTCTGTTAAGGTCATGTTAGCTAATGAGTTCAGGTCATGTCCAATGTTTAGCTTGTTAAGCAGGACTTCATGTTTCCAAGTTAAGTGCACTATGCTGAAAGTAGAATTTACAGACTGAGAGAAAGCACCATGATTTGGAAATTCACATTAGACGGACAAAAAATATTTCCAAATCCCTCAACAGCAGTGAAGCAAGCCTGAAATAGATTGCTTGCCCTGGAAAGCAGATCCTGCCAGTAAAGCCCCTACAAGAATCTTCTTCAATGGAAGAAAAACAAACAAAAACTCCAAGAAAACAACAAACCCCAAACAAATAGAAAACTAGAGTTTTTGGTATTTCTGGATAGTATCTCAGTGCAGTCATTTAAAAAAAAAAAGTGAACAAAAGAGACAATGTTGTCGTTTATTAGTACCAAATATTAACATGGAAAATAGAGATAAGAGGCATAATAGCAGTAGAAATGTTAGATTTGAACAGTGATGGCTGGATGTTTGTTTTGGTAATTTTGGATTGTTTTGTGATTTCTCAGTAATGTGGAGCTGATGAAGTTAAACTGGTTGTGAGGCATAAGCAGCATAAAAATGTTCATGCAGAGCAGCTCAGTGGCTCTGTGGTCTGTCACAAAGTCCAGTCAGCAAAATAGGGTGAGGATAACTGAAGAGGAAAAAAGTATTTAATAACATTGCCTGTCCATCCTACCCTGCCTGGGAATGTTTTGTGGTCAGTGCTGAGCCAGCATTCCCTACCAACCAAAACTGCGTTCCCTGTTCGTCTCCTGAAATCTGCAGCTCTGGGATGTGATGAGTTGCCGCAAGAACCTGAGGTAAGTCTTGTTCTCAGCATCCTGAGTATTGGGGCTCTGACCCTTTCAGCATGCCAATCCAGACTTTTCCTGCCTCTTCTCTGTCGTGAGAACCTAGTTTTGAAATGTATTTCCTCAGCTGCTGCTTAGACATTTTATTTTCCAGGCAAGAAAAATAGGTGGGTCGTAAACCATCCCTATCCCACACAGCACTTCATCACATACTTAATTGTATCTTTAGTCCTGACCTCAAGGGGATGTGAGTACATACTCAACTTGCTGTCCATGCTAAATTATTTTCCTGAGCAAGAACTGGCAGAAGGATCACCCTTAAGCGGAAATGGGGCCTTGCCAGATTTTATTTCTTAGAGATCAGCTGGTTTTTGCTGTTGTTTGGCTTTAAAAAATCACAACAGCATTGCAAGAGTATATTTTACAGCAGAAGAAAAGGTATGTTTTTTTTTCTATTCTGCTATAACTCAATAACAATTGATGGGATAAAGCTCACTAAAATAATTTATATCTGTCCAGAAAGGCAGAGATGAATATTTTCAGCTCAAACAGTGAATGCTTTACAGACTCAAAAGGTGAGAACTCAAGAGTGATAATTGGGACTGACCTGTAGTATTGTTCTAGCCTTCATGCAAAACTTAGAATCATAGAATCATAGAATCAGTCAGAGTCGGAAGGGACCACAAGGATCATCTAGTTCCAACCCCCACTGCCATGGGCAGGGACACCTCACACTAGCCAGAGCCTCATCCAGCCTGGCCTTAAACACCTCCAGGGATGGGGCCTCAACCACCTCCCTGGACAACCCATTCCAGGCTCTCACCACTCTCATGGGGAAGAACTTCTTCCTCATGTCCAGTCTGAATCTCCCCACTTCCAGCTTTGTTCCATTGCCCTTAGTCCTGTCACTACCTGATATCCTAAAAAGTCCTTCCCCAGCTTTCTTGTAGGTCTCCTTCAGATACTGGAAGGCCACAATAAGGTCAGCTTGGAGCCTTCTTTTCTCCAGATTGAACAGCCCCAACTCTCTCAGTCTGTCCTCATAGGAGAGGTGCTCCAGCCCTCTCATCATCCTGGTGGCCCTTCTCTGGACACGTTCCAGCATGTCCATATCCCTCTTGGAACAGGGACTCCAGAACGGGACACAGTACTCCAGGTGGGGTCTCACCAGAGCTGAGTAGAGGGGGAGAATCACCTCCCTTGACCTGCTGGCCACACTTCTCTTGATGCAGCCCAGGCTCTGGTTGGCTTTCTGGGCTGCAAGTGCACATTGACAGCTCACGTTGAGCTTCTCATCCACCAGCACCCTGAAGTCCCTCTCCTCATGGCTGCTTTCCAGCCAGTCACTGCTCAGCCTGTATTTGTGCTTGGGACTGCCTCGACCCAGATGCAGGACCTTGCCCTTGGTCTTGTTGAACCTCATGAGGTTGGCTTGTGCTCACTTCTCCAGTTTGTCAAGGTTTCAACTTCATGCATAAACTCTTCTTACATTCAGTCTAAAGCAGTTAAATGTTTTGTAGACATCCATGCCGTACTGCAAGGCAGTCCCGTGAATGTAGGATCATCAGCAGAGGCATTATATTTAATTTTTCCAACTTCACAGCTCCAAGCACCCTCTGACAATGAACAAATAATAGACAGTAGCAGAGTAGAGGGTCAAACACCGCTCAGTGTTTAAAATACAACACTAGTGATTACACTATCTTGGGATTTGGGTGCAGAGGAAGATATTGTTTTCCAGTATAGACAACTGTGACCAGAAACAGCTCTCCAACAGCTCTCAGCAACCGCAGCTCTTGTATGAAGATCTAAATTTTAGTCTCATGCTATGAGGAGCGGTCACTCGTAAGCCTCACCTCTCTCTCAGCCTATCAGGCTGTCGAGGCAGGATGTTTGCAGCGATATTGGTAACAACCTGTTTATAAGTTGGCAGCCCCCTCCTCCTATCCCATGTGTGAATCCTGACACAACAGGCTCAGTTCCATGGGCTGCAGGAGAGAGCAGAGCTTCAGAGCACAGCCTACCACTGCCCTTCTGCCGGGCTGAGCTGCCTTTTCAGCTCTGAAATGCCACCTCTGCTGAGGCTTCTTACAGAGGTACTGAGGTGCTTCAGTGTCCCTCCTGTCATGACCCTACCAAAATTAGCTCTCTCCTGAGTGTCCTTCACTTCTAGACTTCTAGGAAGCTTTTCTATAGCTTATATCCTCTCACCTAGATGGATCTGCTTCTTTGGGATATTTTGTGCTCATTTAAGAGAGTGGGGAAATGATTTCCTCCTAAGAAATCATATACAGCTTTACTTGTAAATCCCCTATGACTCACTATGCTCAAGAGCAGGTTTCTTTTATCATTTTTGATGTCAGATACAATCTAAATTATATTTACATGTGTCCCAGGCTTCTGCTGTGCAAAGGATTTCCAACATATTGAAGCAAATCCTGATAACTGCTTAGGACTAAGCAGTATTATCTGATTTTTCAATTTTTTTTAGTCTCTCAAGAATAATAATCATATATTACTCTGCAGAAAAGCCATTATATAATGACCCATCTGTGGAAGAAAAATTCCCATGAATCTAGTGGTAGAGACGACCCATTTTAACTGCCTGTTGCTCCAACATGGAGCATAAAAGCACAGCTCTGCTGCCCAAAACTGCTTCTCTAGGAAGACTGGTAAGAAGAAGAAGCCCATGGGTGGAGATGTGTTTGCTTGAGTAACGTCTAGGATGGATAAGCTGCATTGTTACAAGTATCTGCTACCTGTTTAGATTTACTTGGTCACTGGAGAATAGTAGAAGTACATAGGGTCATGTGCAAATACAGACTCTAGCCCTCTCTGTGTGGGAGGAGGCAGCACAGCTTTCATTAAACATCTTTTTATTCCAAGCTAAGAAGTGTATACACTAATCAATAAGCTGAAATGTAAAATATAATTATTATTTAAATTAACAGACCCTTTAAAGTGAAACATATGTACAAAGGGTCAGACTGGGATGTCCCTTGTGGGCAGAGGACAGCACTAAATGAGGTTTGGTGAAAGCAAATAGTGGATGCAAGGGAGCTAAGGTGTTATCCAGCATCAGTGAAGCACAACTGTCAGACAAGATTGTGAGAAAAAAACAGAAAGAAGGACAAATAAAGGAGATAAGTCTCTGATGAAATACTACCAGGGTTGTATGGAGCTGGGTGGGTTTTCCTCTGTAGAACTGTAAGAGTTCTGTATTTGGTACCCTGGTGCACTGACACCCCTCTCTCAAATGATTTTCACAAAGATATCACATTTCACATTAATCTATATGAAGCTGTATAATATTTTGATATGTATGTTTGTTATATGCAAACATGTTACATGCAGCTGTGAGGTATAAAACTATGTACTACATAGCTATACTCTATTTGCTAGAGAGCATGTAATACATATTACCTCCTCTACAGTGGCCAGAATAACCTGTGGAAAAACAGTGATCCTTTAGGACTTCCAGTTAAGTCAACAAAATATGATGAATTTTTTCCTGCCTTTGCAGCACATGGAGGAAGGATGCAGCTTATAAATATTGAAGTGGCTCTACAACTTTCGTTTTCTTTGTAATGGTCTCAGTTGCAATGGGCAAGTTAACTTCCATTTGGCTTGTGCCACCTGCAAAGCAACCACTGATGTTGATATGCAGACCTGCACAATAAAGTGTTCTTTGAGTTGAGCATACTTTCAGGTGATCACAAGATTTTGCTTTCTTTGTTTCAGGGGATAATTTTTGTTTCACAGTCCCTCTTTAATCTTCTAAGTATGATTTATAGCTTGCTTTGGTTTTGTGCAAGAGCAATTATTCATTTCCTTTCTGAATGAAAAAAAATCATCTGCTGTTTTGTGACTGCTTTACTCTTCAGGATTGCTGTTTTAGATTCAAGAGATCCTAGAAATAGTAGTTGCCAATTGCTGGTCAGCAGTTGGAAGACACAGGACACCAGGGTTAGATGCAAGCTATAGTGCTGATGGGAGAAAACAGCTGAATAAACAATGACAAGGATTCCCTACTTGCTGCTGTGTGATCCGGAAACACACACAGGACTACCTGGTGCCTCTCTCCCTGGATGTGTGTGCATCTCCATGGTGTATCTCACCACGGAGAAGGCCTTAGAGTGACTATTTGCAGGACTTGATAACCCTTCATCTGTCTCTCTTTAACCAAGAAAAGATGTTAAGGCAGGCCCTCACTACACAAACAGTAAACGATACTAATCTCCACATGCTTGTTTTACACCAGACAGACAACCTTCATTTTATATGTCAAAGACAGACATTCTGCTTTCCTACTCAGCTCAGTATGCACTGCTCACCATGGCCAACATTGCCCCTGAAGGTGACTGAGTATTTTGAAACTGAGTCCCACAAGCTTTCTCCTTGCCACAAAGTATAAACTCTGATTCGTCTTCATGACCATGCACAACTGCAAACATAATTGCCTGTGATAAAAATGACCTTCTAGGACCCAGCCCCAGCCCCAGCTTTTAACTCTGTAGCCACTTCTGAAATGCAAGTGTAAGGAAAAATTAATCCAATCTAGAAGTTCCTGTTCATGACAAAGGCAGAGGATTCTTGTAAAATTTTGTTCGGGTAAAGGGAGAGTCCACAGGACAAATCTGTGGGGTCTCTCAAATTGCTGGAAGGCACAGTTTCTGTTTTATCCTAAATTCCTGGACGCAAATTTCCTTCTCCCTTTCCCCCATTGGCTAAGGTACTCAGGATTTGCAGTCTTCTCGATACACCTACTATGTGTACCCCTTCGTGTGTAACCCTCCTGCATCACACATCGTATGTTCATTTAAACTAGATTCTTCACTTCTCTGGATGGAAAAGTTAATACTCAAGTAGTCTATTAAGCTTGTGCTCTGTCCTAAAAGTTCAGAAGTTCAGGCTGTGTTCAGTGTCTGTTGTCTTCAGACAGCCCCCTACTGATTTTACAGCAAGACCCCAGATAAGGCCCTTAGCAAAGGCTGTTTGTGATTTACATACGTATAAATAAGGCAAAATGTCTGGTTCTTTCTTTGCTATTTCATCTCCTTCTTAGCCAATTCTTCATTTTGTAAAGACACTACCCACCTTAATCCTATTACAAGCCACACATATTTACAGTTCTGCTGCTGAAAGGTGGGGTTGGAACATCAATGTGTCCTTCCGAGTTACAGCATATATAACCCAAAAGAACTGAACATTTTACCTTTTCCTAATACAAAGTCTCCAAGCAAAACAAATAAACCAACCAACCAACCAACCAAACCAAACCAAACCAAAACCAAATAGCAAATTACTCAAAAAGATAAATCCGGGACATGCAATTGAAGTTGACTTTGTCTGTAATACTTCTGAAAATACGCCCATGCTCATAACTCCAGAAAGCATTTACAGACACCAAAGGTTGTGGTGATAGACTACATGACTTGGCAGATGCAGTTGGTTGGTGTTAAGGTACTCACAGTTGTACAAAATCAATCTGCACATTCATGCCATGCAGATCCCCGTTCTGCTGTTAACAATGCGCTTCACAACACTTCCATCCACAGTGTCTCTCCACATGAATGGGAGTTCTCCTTTCACCACAAATGAGGAAACTGCATCACAGAGAGGTTGAATGATATTCCCTCAGTAATGCAAGGTCAGGGACACCACAGGAACATTTGTTTCATCTTCGTGGCTCTAACCATCAAATGACAATTCGTTGGAATGAAGAGAACAGGGCAGCTTTTTCAGATCTTAATTGCTCCACCAATTGCTCTAGGTATAAAGATTGTAAGGGGAAGATTGTAAGGCCTTGTTCATGGTCTTTGTAACCATTAAGGAAGCCATTTAAAAAGGTTAATAAAATGTGAACCATCATTATGAATTGATTGTTCCAGTCTATTCTTCTTGATGCTGGTGTTAGCACTGTGATCCACTGTACCTTTTTGAAACCATGATATTTTTCTCCCACGGCCTCTTTAGATAGACTTGCTGGTTTAGAGAAATGATTTTGTTGGGGATTTTAGAGAATAAATGCAGTGGTCAGACCTAACTGCCTGTACACATTCTTCCAGAACCTGACAAAAGTCAGCAAAAGTCAGCAAAGGTGTGCTAACTCCTGAAAAAAAGACCAAGATTTGACTAATCAAGTTCTATGATAAGATTTGAGGGAGATTGCACAGAATCATCATTCTTTCCTTAAGTGCTCAATCTGAGTCAGATTTTAAACAAAGAACCTGGAGGGGGAAAAAAAAGACTAAATAAGTAAAAAGAAATTTCTAGAACAAGGAAAGTTTTTAATAATACAGAGATTCAGTTCTTCAAGTAGAAAGAAGTTTAACTGATTTAAAGAAGAAATCTGCAGTAGGAAATAATTCTGATAGTCCTTTCCATTAAAAAAAACAGATACAACAACCAAAACTAAAACCAAAAGAAGCAAACAAACAAACACAAACAAAAAACACCAAATCAAACCAAACAAAACCAAAACAAAAAAATATTACCACAGATGTCCATGTAGCAAAAAGCTGGAATGATCCAAACCCATTCATAGTTATTTTCTAGGCCAATGGTTCTTGTCATTTCCAGGATTCAGCTTTTTACTAATTGTGTTGCCAACTGCATGGTAAGCATGAGGATTCTGCATGCTGGGTCAAAAGGGCTATGGAGATGGCAGGGACAGTTTGGCCTTCAGGGAGGTGTGGAAATATGGAACAGCACCAGGTCAGCAGGGAATTTTCTGGAGGAAAGCATCACCTCCCAGAAAGGAGACAGAAACGCTGCAGGTACACTAGTGTTTTCCTTGGATGAGCTGTCCAGAACTGTGCTAAGTTCTTCATATCAGTGTAACAGGTATCTAATTTTCACATAAAAAAAAAAGATGGCTTTGGGCCTTGTAAAATGATCAC